>NC_092513.1:38749370-41149370 GCF_047511675.1 Marmota flaviventris
TGATTTGAGATTAGTGTAGTAGACTTTCTGACTCCATTTCTTCTAGGGTACCATATGTGAAGATTATATATATATATATATATATATATATATATATATATATATATATATAATCTATGAAAATATATATGTAGTAGATTATTCTGCATAACATATCACAAACCATATAAAATCCCCAATCACAGACACCAGGTTTCTGCAGTGCCAATATCTGATCTAAGAGACTGGTCACACTACAGACCCCTGGTTACATGGATGAAATTGATGAGGTTTAATTAGGATCTCCCCAATGGAAGAGATAGGAAAGGAGAAAGAGGAAGAAAATCAGAGCACAATGCATCAGAAAGGAATATTTTTTTCATTCTCAAAGCTAACATGAATAAAAATGTACAGGAAACTGAAAAGTAAACTTCAAATAGACATCACAGGTCCCAAAGGAAGTTACTTCTCTGCTCTGAACAGGAGAGTCTTGGCAGGAAGTATGTTCCAGGGATAATTTAATAATTACAATAGAAAGATTTTGTTGAAAATGACGAACTGGCACCATGAAACAAAAGATAGATGGTAAGAATGAATTTCTGATCTCCAGCTCTCCTGCATCATGGGACTAATTAAACAATATCTCAACCTGGGTCTGCCTGAACCCTCTCTCTTCTTAGGTTCCCATAATCTTATTCATTCATTGTCTTCTGTACCCCATTTTTATTCCATACTGATCCATGACAAACTCAAAGTGGATTTTCCCTAAATCAGAGTTTTCAAAGTAATTTCTGAAGATGCTTTCCCTCTGCCCACTGCCTACAAGCAGACTCAACTGTATTTCCATAGCTGGAATTATCTGTTATTAATTTGCTTCTGCACAAAACTTGCTAGATAAAACTTTAGAAAAGGGTCTAATTTCTTTCTTTTCTTTATTTTATAATGGTAATGTGGATTATGTAAAACATCCTAGCATTTTGGCAGGAAGACAAAATTTGTAAAGTGGGGGGAAATGTACCCACTCTCTAGAAATCATCAACTGTATGTTTCCCTATTAGAAGATCCTCGTTGTTTCTTGTCCACTCTGAGGAAATTAACCTCTAGACAACTAATATGTGACAGCATTTATAGAATGTGCATAATGCTGGGGATCTTTAGATACAATTATGTCTCTACATATCACTTATAAAAATTAATACATTGTAATAAAATAAAATATAATTTGAAACAGGTTAAAAGCTATGTGGAGGAAAGATACAGTAAGAAATCAAATGCACCCTTTAATCCCAATGGCTCCATAGGCTGAGGCAAGAGGATCTCGAGTTCAAAGCCAGCCTTAACAATGGCGAGGCATTAAGCAACTCAGTGAGAACCTGTCTTTAAATAAAATTCAAAAAGGGCTGGGATCATGGCTCAGTGTTTGAGTGCCCCTGAATTCAATCAATCAATCAATCAATAATAAGTCAAATGCACCAAGAAGTGAAGCCAGTACAAAATACATCCATGAAATCTTATAGTTGCAAGTAATGACTGCAAGTTAGGTCTTAAGCTTTTTATTAGCCAGTATAAAGAGGCAACTTTTTCAATATCTTGGTCATTCCAAGTTGGTAATCTTGGTCATGATATATAAAGGAACGTATAGCATTTTATTTCATTGAACATCGAACTATATTTAAGTTCCATATTCAGATATGTATACCCAATATTAGGTATGCTCTATCCCTGACAGAAAAGGAAGAACTAAATCATTGCATGAAAGAATGAGTACGCATTCTAGGTTAAAATTTGACTGACAGAAAAACCTCTGAATTTGTCCTTGAGGTTCTTTAGCTGAATTAACTGCTTATAGTTTCACTGAAGGAAGATCTTTGTCACCTATCTGTGATCATAACCAACTCAGCCTTCTCCCATTCAGATCTTCCCAGGAAACTTTTTTATTGGTTTACTAGGTAGGAATCTGTATTATGCAATGAATCCAGGATTATATCATTTGTATTTATCACCAAGCAGATGCTGAAATCTCCCATATCTTATTAGTCCAAATACAACTTTTAATCACTTAATGATGTTACAATAGCTATTTGGCAGGTCCTTATATTTAAGGCTTATTATTCATAAGTATAAACTTATAAAGTGCAAATAAAGGAGTGAAATAATTTACAGGATACATGTATGCATTTATCTCCTAGAATCATAAATTCATAATCCCATCCACATGTAAAATATTTATGAGTAATATGTGAGCAAAAATGTGGAAAAGGGGAAAATAGATCAAAAATAATGTGAAGGGAAGAGTACAAATAATAAAGGAAACATGTTATTGAAGCCATAAAAGTAATATTTTGTTTCTGATTCTTCATCAAAACCATGAGGCAGTTTCTTTGTGATTGAGTGTAAATGTGTATGCTTCTTTATTTGAAATAATTTTATTTTGGCACTTTGAATTGAACCACCCACTAAAATATTATTTTAGTTTCTGAATTTCTTCTATCATTTGCAACAAGTCTCATAATGAAAAAGGCATATTTCTTAAGAGATCTGTTCCGAGCCACAAATGTGTACTTCATTTTAACAAGGCATTCACAAGTCCATTGCTAGATTCCAAAACAATTCTACTGTGCAGCATTCACACAACTAGTCTATAAATGTACCAATTTAGTTCTGACACATCAAGCATAACTTTGAGTTTGAAAGTCTCACTTGGCTGAGTTTTACAGGTGTCCATATTGTTCTGACTATGATAAAAGGTGACATTCGGGCCATTGTGGATATTCCCGTGCTGTATCTTGAAAACATTCACTATTTCCTTTTGTTCTGGTTCAATTTTTGTGCCTAGATTATCTCTTTTTCATCTGTTAACAGATTAATTGGTCCACTGTAGCCTGCATGGTATGATTGGTCTTAAACTGGGTACTTGATCCATTCGTTTGTCTCAAGAGCTGAACATTTTGTGAAAACAACACAACGTAGCATTGGATTTGGCTTTGAGGTGACCTTAGAACACATGAGGGCCTGGGAAGAAATGTAGAGAAGGAAACTCAATAGCATGCACATTACCCAACAGTCCGGGGTCCTCTTCTCTAAGTGAAATTGCAACTTCAGAAGGATGCTTGAGAGTTTTAAAGAGAAAAGAGGATGACTTCCTGTGATTATTTTAAAGACAAAGAGGACATGCAGATTGACCTTCATGTTCAGCTGAGTTACATCTTTATTTCTGTGGTGTCCATTGATGGGGGAGGGGAAGAAAGCATAAAGGTGACCATATCATTTATAATCAAGACCAGAACAATTATGATCATAAAAAGGGGTGATAACAAAAATTATAGTGAGAAAACAAGCATAAACTAAGACTGTCCTTGCCTGGGAAAATGGTAATTCATAGCAATTCTTAGGTAGCACTAACCCATTTATTTCTTTCAATAGGTTCATATCTTAATATAGGAAGCCTGACAAGTAAATGTAAAATCTGTGTAAATCATTAAATCGTGAGAAATGTAGGAGTACATTGGGCAACAGAGTGGATCAATATAATTAATAATATTTGGGAAAATCATTTAAGTTACCTATTATTGAGAATAAATTTTTATACAATGGGAGAGTCTTATTAATTCAAAAGTAGACTTACTTGAAGGAAATAAGGTAAAGTAAGTAATATTCTTTCTTGTTCCACCAGGGGTATATGAGGTATTAACTCTTTCTGGCCACTAGGGGACACTTAGTACTTTGAGTGCTGTATTTAACTACTTAAAGCATTCTGCCATGTACTAAAGAAAAACAATAGGATGCTGATAGCATCAAGGTCCTATGCCATCTCTTGCCTATACAATGCATGCCCATATTTCATAATATGATTTTGTTGTCTAGTTGCTTCCAGGGCATTAGTTTGGTCTTTTCCAACTCAAGGACTTCCTTAGATGTGTTTGAAATCTTTGGTGCATGCTGCCTAGTGTCTGGAGCACAATTACAGCAGAGTAAAAATTTAATCCAATTTTTTTTTTATTTGAATAATAGCCCTTTCTGGGAACTCCCCTAGCCCTGCCTCAAATATCAAACTCTGAAGAATCATTTGAGTCCTAGGGATAACAACAAGAAAAATAAATTATTGCGTGCCTAGTATGAGATACCACATAGTACACATTTTACCCATGCACAAATGCGTGCGGACTTTATAATCATTTAATTTTTCCAAGAAAATGTTTTATTCCTAATATTGGAAGTGAAAAATTGAGATTGGATTACTAATTCATATGAAGAGGGCCAAGGTGAAATTGTAACATTGCCCTAAATTCATGTCATTTCCTTTTCCCACATGAGCTAGGAAGAAAAGTCAAGTGATTACCTGTTTCTTGTCATGACATGCATGACAAGTTGCTTCCAAGCAGCAACTTCCTATTCCTCAAAGGAACTCACACTGGTGGATTTTTGCTGGGTACAGAAAACCTTGCCCCGTGCTGTCTGTCTCATGAGCTGCCTCTTCCTCCACGGTCATCTTCTGGGTGGGGAATTCAGAAAGTGCTACCGTTTAAATCTGGAATGTACACCAAAGACCCATGTGTTAAAGGCATTGGTGCCAGGCCTGGGGCACTAATAGGAAGTGGTGGAAACTGTAAGAGGTGGGCCTAGTGGGAAGTATTTAGGTCATTGGGGCATGCCCTAAAATAGTATTTTGGGATCCTTTTCTTTGACTTCCCTGCTATGAGACTTTGACTCTGCCAAATGCTCCCCTCCATGATGTGCTGCCTCTCCACAGGCCCAAAAGCAATGGAGCCACAGACCATGGACTGAAACTTCCAAAACTGTGAGTCAAAATAAACCTTCTATTTTTATAAAGTACCTCTGGAATTTGTTACAGTAATGGAAAACTGTCTACCACAGGAAGCCAACCTAAATATGATCTCTTCCTCCTCAGACACACAGATATCAAGGTTATGGGGAAGGGCAGAATTTCAGCACCCCTAGTAATCTTTATTAACACTGTCTGACATTATCTGATGCAGACAATGGACATTTTATCCTATTATTTTTAATTGTATATTTTTATATTTTATGTATTTCTTATATAGAGTTATATAAATAAAAATGTATACATATACACCCATATATTATGTATATATCATTTTCAAGGCCTCACCCGTTGTTGCCAGTGGCTACCACTGGACCATCTCTACGCAGAACTTAGGGAACAAATGCCTTCACTACCTTCAAGTATTGTCAGTGTTATCCTACTTATTACACCATATTGTGATCTTCCTAAATTGAATCTGAATGGTATGAGAGAACGAGACCATATCTTATTCATCTCTGAATTCCTAACCCTGATCACACTGGCACTCAGTGATTGAAATATAGGGGCAACAATGCCATCTGGATCTGATCTGGGTGCCAATTTCATTTCTAGTGGATAACCCAACGCCTTCTTAAAATTGCTGGAGAAGCCTCCAGCTACAATTGCTTCTTGAGAATACTGTCCTATAACAAATTCTTCTCTGCCTTGCATTGGGCAGCTGCTCCTTTTACCTCTGTCTTAAGATTGACCCATATAGCCTTTCCAGAGAAGTTGTATGTCACAGCAACAGAAACATAAACAGGTTAAAATTGAAATTAGACATCCCCAGGCAGAGGAGCCCTTCTGCAGTGCTGCATGTTTCCCTGTCAAGATTTCTCTTGTCTGTTCCCTTCATTCCTAAAGGTCTGTGCGTTTCTATTGCAGTGTAGTTGATCTGTTTAATTTGTTTCCTTTTCTCCTATAATTCCAGATACTAAGGTGTCACCTTCCCTTTTCAAGGGATTTTCAAAAATAATGGTCTTTGCTAATTCTTAAGGTAAAATGAAATTTTAAACCTCACAAGGAAAGAAAGAAAAGAATGAAGGGAGAGAAGGAAGGCGGGAGAAAAGGAGTATGGGAACCACTCAAAATTATCAACCTCTTACTAGAGTATAACTTCCTGGGGTCCGTCAGTCAGTCTCTTTCTCTCTCACTTTCTTTCTCTCACCAACTTTAGTGACATATAATTAACATGAAATAAAAAGCTTATATTTAAAATGTAAAATCAAATGTCTTGACATTTGTATGCAACTGGAAAATGATTATCACAATCAACACAATAAATACATCCATCACCCAATGTTGCCTTCATCTCCTTTATATACCCATTTGACTCACTCTATCCCTTTCTTCCTACCCTGTCCCCAAGAAATCACCCATCTGTTTCCTGTCACTGTTATGATTTTAATATGAGGTGTTTCCAAAAGCTTATGTGAACAGAGGTTATGCTAGATTATGTAACCTAATCAGTGGATTAATCCATTTGATATATTAATAATTTCAAAGGATTCCATACTGGATGGTGGCTGGTGGGTGTAGGTCACTGGGGGCATGGCTTTGTGGTTTATATTTTGTCCCTGGTGGGCAGAGTTCTCTGCTTCCTGGTTACCATGTCCTGAGTGGCTTTCCTCTACCACACAATTCTGCCATGATATTCGGCTTCACCTGGAGCCTAGAGCTATGGAGTCAGTTTACCAAGGACTGAATCTCTGAAACTGCGAGCCAAAGTAGACTTTCCCTCGTCCAAGTTGTTCTTGTGAGTTCTTTTGGTCACAGCGATGAAAAACTGACTAACATGCATTATAAATTTATTTGCATTTCCTAGACGTTTACATAAATGGGATCATATAGTACACACTCAATTTTTCATCTTTACTTTCAGTCAACATAATTACTCTGAAATTCATCATGTTTTGATATGAATTGTTCATTCTTCTTTCTTTTCTGTGGCATTCCATTGTATGGGTATAGCAAAATGCACTTATCTATACATCTATTCACAAATATTTGGGTTGTTTCCATTTGAGATTACTGTGTATATTCACGGACAAGCTATGGAATGTTTTTATTTTTCTCGAGTAAATGGTACAAATAGAACATCTGTGTCACATAATAGGTATATGTTTTAATGTTTTAAGAAACCACCATACTCTTCCAACATGGCTTTACCATTTTACATGTCCACCAGCAGTGTAAGAGAGCTCCAGTTTCTCTACCTCTTTGTCTACACTAAGTGTGGCCAGCTTTTGATTTTTATCCATTCTCATGGGTATGTGATTATACCTTGTGATGCTCTTAACTCCAGATCCCTGATGTCTAATGCTGAACATCTTTCCATATGCTCATATGGCATCCATAATATTCTTCAGTAAACTGTCTTTTCCGATCTTTTGTCTAATTTTTATTGGGGTGTTTGTTTCCTTCTTATTGAATTTTTAAACTTCCTTATTATACTAGATACAATTTTCTAACAGATGGAAGCTTGGAAAATATATTCTCCCTTTCTGTTTCTGGTTATTCTGTTTACTTAGTGTGAAAAGTTTTTAGTTTTAATGAATTGAAAATTATAAGTTTGTTCTTTTATTATTTGTTGTCATCTCTAAGAAGTCTTCATCTATCTAACTTACTTACACAAAAAAATTCTGTTTTTTTCCACAAGTTTTCTATTTTAAAATTTACCTTTTATTCTATTATCTACTTTGAGTTGTTAATTTTGTATGGTGATAGGTATGAATCAAAGTTTATTTTTATATAAATATCTTACTTTTCTAGCACCACTTGTTCACAAGAGTATATTTTTGACACCGAATTTCCTTTACAGCTTTGTCAAAAATCACTTTTGCATTCTCTAATCTATTCCACCATTCTGTTGTCTCTCTTGATGCTAATGCCACCCTGTCTTAATTGCTGTTTTATAAGTCTCAAAATCAGAAAGAGTTAAACCACCAAGTATCTTCTTTCTCAACATTATTCTGGCTATTCTGAATCTTTGACATTTCCTTATAAATATTAAAATTAACTTTTCAGTTTACATCAAAAAGATAAAACCTACCAAGATTTTGATTGGTATTACATTGAATCAGTAGATCAATTTGTGGACAACTGGTATCTAAACCAAATTAAGTCTTTTAATCCATGAAAACAATACATTTTTCATTTGGTTAAATCTTTCCTAATTTCTCTCATCAGTGTCTCTTTTTTAGTACACACATATTTTATATATATTGTAAGATTTATCCCTAAGTACGTCATGTTTTTCATCATATATTGCATATAATGTTTAAAATTTTTAACTAATGAGAGCATAGTTTATTATATACAAATACTTTTGTAATTGTACTAAAACCTTGAAAATCTCCTTTAATATTAATGTTTCTTATAGATGGCATATGATTTTATTTTCTGCATAAATAATTATGTATAAATGCAAGAGTAAGAGTTTTACTTCTTTCTTTCCAATCTGGATGACTTTCCTTCTTTTCTTTGTCACTCTGGCCTGACTCTCCAGTGCAATGTTGAATTGGAGTGGTGAGAGTAGACGTCTCTATCTGGTGCCTGGATTAGTATTTAGTCTTCACCATTAAGTGTGATGTTAGCTGTGGGTTTTCAAAAATGCTGATAAAATGTTGGGTAAGTTTCAAATCCTGGTTTCTTTAGAGGGTGTTGTGTTTTTGTTTGTTGTGTTTACCTAATTATGAATGGATATTGAATTTTTTTCAGATGATCTTTTTGCATCTAGTGAAATAGTCGTAAGATTTTTCTTATTTGGACCTTCAAATATGAAACCAACCTTGCATTCCTGAAATCATAACTGCTTATCAGAATGTATCATGTATAGATTTTGTTTGCTACTCTGTCACTTAAAATCTTTCTATGCTCATAAAGAATAATGGTCTATAGATTTCTTTTTTGGCAATACCTGTGAGAATATGCCATCACATTAATTCTGATGTAATAGAATGAGTCAGGAAGCTATTTTCACTTCAGAAGAAAAAACATACCACAACAAGAGGAGAAGGAAAGAACATATTCTGAGTTGGGGAGCTATGGGAAATAAATTCAGTTATGCATATTTCAAAATTGTTTATTTACATCCTCCTTTTATTCTCCACATATTCTCATGCAAAATGCTCTGCAGAACCTTTACCAGCCTTATGCTCTTCCTCTGGAAAATTGAACAATCTCTCATCCATCTTAAAATGGGACTCTGAAAAGAACACAATACCAATAAGAAATTATCACTGCATTGAACAACAGAATTTTCATATTCTCGCATATTATTTTTCAACTCTTTTTAATGCATCCAAAGATCACTTTAATGTATCCAAAGATCACTTTGATACAAACCAAACACTTCTATCATCATTGCCATAAAGACATGTTATTGTGTTACAACCAAAATTCAGGGAAGCCCCAGAGCAAAGGACTTCATCCTATGCTTAAAGTAAACTTTTATTTTATTTTTGGTACTGGGAATTAAACCTAGGGCTACTTTACCACTGAGCCATATCCCCAGCCTTTTTTTATCTTTTATTTTGAGACAAGGTCTTGAACATTGCTTAGGGGCCTCTCTAAGTTTGCTGAGGCTGGCCTTGAACTTGGAATTCTCCTGCCTCAGCCTCCTGAGTTGTTAGGATTACAGGCATGCACCACTGTGCACAGCTCTTAAGGTAAACTTTTCTCTGCTTGGACACATCAATACGGTTCCTCTTCTGAAACTAAACACAAAGGCAGATCTAAGGAATGAAAATACCCCATCATTTTTCTACAGACTATGGAAAAAACAAACAAAAACCTATGGCTACATGAAAGTTTTTGTTGGGAAGTACATCAAGGTCAATCTTATACGTGGCCCAAGAAACTAAGTTAGTGGCCTAGGAACCATGAAAAATTTGTGGATGATTCGGCAGCTACAGTTCACACCAACAGAACAACTATTCTCTCTTATTTATACAAATTTGGGAATTTAAATTAAGATTTGTTAGTTTCATTTTGTTCTAAGTGAAACAAAAAGAAGTCCTGGTCTGATATAAAATGAAGATCTTATTCATTGTCCCAAAAGTCGCAGGCATACCTTGGGATGATTGGAAAAACATGCCTCCCAATTACGAGCTTTTATCCCAATCTGAAAGACAGGTAAGAAATTCTTGGACTAGCTTTACCTAAAGCATATTGAATCTTGGTAGAAAATGAGCACTAAAGAAGTTCGACAGGATGATTGGTAAATGGCAGATAATGTCCATAAGTTAGTAAGCAATTAAGTAAATGCTTACACAATTCAACAACAAAAGCCTAATCAAAACAAAGAAAAAATTTCCAAATAACCTATTAGAAAATGGTCACAAGAGTATTGGCAAACGAATGGACACTTTTACTAAGAAGACATACAAATGGCCAATAATTAAATATAAGAGATGCTCAACATCACTAATCATCAGTAGGATGCAAGTTAAACCCACACAGAGACATCACCTTGCACCTGCTAAGATGACTATTATTAAACAGGCAGGAGAAAGGTGTTGCAAAGGTGTGGAGGAAAGGGAACAAGAGTGGTACACCATTTTGGTCAGAAGGTCAATTGGTATAGTCATTATCTTCAACTGCATGGCAGTTCCTCAAAACATTGAAGGCAGTCCACCGTGGTTCTAATTAAATATTCACCTTTGTGCTTTAAAAAAAAATAGACCACCAGAGGATGTAGCCATCTTACCTCTGGGTATACATTCAAAAGCAATGAAATTAGTATCTTGAAGAGAGAGCTGTGCCTCTCTCTATGGTCACTGCAGCATTATTTACAATAGCCAAAATATGAAACCAACTTAAGTGTACATAAACAGATGTACAGCTCTAAAAAGTGTGAGATAGACCTATTATCTATCTATCTATCTATCTATCTATCTATCTATCTATCTATCATCATGGAATGTTATTCAGCCATAAGTGGCTGGAGAATAGATCTGGAGGAAAAACAGAGGATACTCAGTACAAATAGGCTATGTGCCAGGCCCAAGAGCAATGAACTCTTGAAAAGAAATAGTTGCCTGATCTTCAAGCTGCAGAAGGTGTTTCTAAAGAATTTTGAGTATTAAGATATCAATATTGGTGAAAAATCTTCTGAGATGGTATTTTCTAGAGCACAGGCACATGAAAATGTTCATAGAATGGCTCTCCCAAGCAGTCTCTGACCTTGGATCAACCCAAGAGCAATGCTCCATCAGGGCAACAGGAGGGAGTAGATACCCTCTCCTTGATGGAATTGGGAATGACACAGACAAATAATAGGAACTTTAAAACAAGGGACCTGACCTGGTGTGCAGTGGGCTAGTCATTTTTGAATTATGAACAAAATATAGTATTCTCAAAACCAAATTTCTTCAACCAATGCCAAAATAGGAATTCTGAACGGAAAAAAAAATACAAGCATCTGCTGTACTAGTATCTGAAATCGAATAGCCTCCTCCAGACAAATTCACTATAGGACTTCGTAGCAGACAGGCAGTGGCCTCTAATCTCTCAGCTCACTCCTTCCCCTTTTGCTCATGTTAGTCTAGTGATAAATGATGTAGAATTTCTCAGAGAGAGAGAAAATTATGCCCAATATAAAAAGTGGTTGAAAAAGCTGATTACAGAGTCATTAGCCCCTGTGGGCTCATTTTATTGCTATAAAGTCATCATTCAAGTAGACATATATTTAGCTTCTGTGGCCTTCATTTGTGGTAAGCAAAATAACCTCAGACAAAAAGAGAGAGCCCAAGTTCAAACTTCCTATTTTTAGTGATGTGACAGCCAATTTACTAAATTAGAAAAGCCCAGAGCAGAAGCAGAGAAATGTCATTAGCTTGTGTTCCTTGTGTGTACTGTGTGCTGAGGGCACATCTGGGTACAGGTCTAATCCTAGATCACATGGTCCACGAGAGACACTTAAAATCCAACAAATGGCCCAAAGAAGGCACCAACAATGGTGAGGAACTTACACCTCTTGACAGATGACACCTAGTTGAAGGAAATGGATGTATTTAGCCTAGAAAACAGAAGAGAGTACTCTTTTCTTTAATTTGGGGGCTGGCTATGGAAAATAGATTTATTCTGTGGCAAGTTCAAATAATTTATGGACAAACACTTTTGATTCAAGGTGAAGCATTTATTCATTCATTCAATAAATACTTGTTGAGTAAATATAATTTGTTATTTTGGTAGTTTCCAAAAGTTAAAGGGGATTTATTAGCAAATACTGGATTTTAAAAATTGTGAGCTCTGTATCACTGGTGAGTTTGTGATTAGACCCTGGGGTGACTACCTCTGAGTGGTATCACTGAAGGGAGAACTGTCTTCCTCTAAATCGTACTCTTCAATGTGCATAGGAACCACCTGCAAAACTTGTTAAATTGCAGATTCCAGCTCCTTAGTTCTGGGTTCTGTGCCCCACCTTGCCACTTTACTCAGATGAAGTACATTAAGCTTCCTGGTTCACCCTGTAAATATAAATTGCAAACCCTGTGAAAAGGCTGTACCCAGACACAGTCCCCTTTCAAAAATCTTAACTCTGAGCTCCTCTCCTTGACCTTCCTCCAGACCTAATCCCATCCTGCTGCAGACTTTCATATGCTGCTCATTTTCCCATTGGGATTCTATTTCATTGTCCTTTATTGCAAGTTTGAGGTGCCTTTTTCCAGATTTTACTTTAGTGCATTTCAGCAAAGATCTTGGTGATTTACCCCCCTGGGAGGGCCTAGGCATCTCAATTAAGCAGAATAATTTCAGATTTTCAGTAGTTATTAGAAAAGGAGATCTCATCCAATGTAATATCCAAATGTGGTCTGTTTTTCTTCTTTGGGTAGAAGCTAAAGGAGAATATTCATAATATTGGTATTAGAGATTCAGCTGGTAATAATAGTTATAATCTCTGGAAAAACTAAAATGCTTCTTCAGAAAGTACATTAAGTGTTTATAAGTATAAAGATTGATATGGTTTGGATCCTAAATGTCCTCCAAAGGCCCATGTTTTGAAGGCTTGGACCCCAGGATGACTCTATTGGGAGGTGGTGAAAACCTGAAGAGGGGGAGGCTCTAAGTCATTGGAGGCGTGCCCTTGAAGGGGAATATGAGATCCCCCGTCTCTTCCTCTATCATTTACTTACTGGAGATGGGGTAAACAGCTTCCTCTGCCATGTGCTTCTTCCATGATCTGCTGTCTCATTACAGAGTCAAAGCAAATGGCGCCAACTAATCATGATCAGAAACCTCTAAAACTGTGACCCAAAGTAAACCTGTTCTCTTTAGAAGTTGATGATTCCAGGCATTTGTTACAATAGCAGAACGCTAACATAGGGGTGTCTTCCATTTTACAGGCAAAAATGCCAAATAATGTCCTCAATCAAAAATCCATCTCTAGGTGTTCCTACACATTTTTGATCAGTTGGACTACTAAGTTAAATTAATTGGGAAAAAAATGAGGGAAACATTAAATCTTCCAAATAAGAAAGTGGGGTGGTTTGAATAAGAATGGTTATTTTTTGAAAAAATTTAAATGATACCCTAAATTTTGCAACACATATTCAAATACACCAACACAGAAAGATAACCATTCCATCTTATATTTATGTCCAAGACTATAAATACCAATATAACTTCACATTTGAAGACAATAGCTAATAAGCTGATGTAGTCTATTAGTTTACAACATGTTAGACTTGCTGCCCAGAAAAATTATAAACTTTTTACAAGCGGAGACTATGTCTTTTACATTCTCTTTAGTGCTGGGAGACTTAGAGACAAAGAATGTTTGGTTTTGGTTATTAAAGAAACTATAATAAATATTTTGCTAGCAAAATATTACACTTTCTTTTTGTTTTGTAACAAGGGAATAAGTTGTAATTGAAGCTAAGAAGGCAAGGAAATTTCAAATATGGCAGATTTTTTTTTTTTTTTTTAACTATAGTTCTGAATTCTAGAGGAAAAAATTTAAAAGCAGGGCTGAAATTCTCTGGGCTACATGTGTGCAATCCCTTACCCAGCCATTAGGGGGAAGTAGAGGAAGGAGTCTGAGGACCTCTACTGCTTCTCATTTCACCACATTGTCCCTGGTGGAATGACCATAATTCATACCTGAACTTGACAGAAAGGTGTGAGGGCACTTTGTTTCTAAAATATTCAAGAAGAAAGACAGGTGTATGTTGCATGTGCCATGTTTGCATGGTGAACAGTTGAAATACTCAACAAAGACTATGAGAAACTCAGGTGCCACATGTCTTACTCTGTCTTTATTCAAACACAAAGCTGTGCTACTCTCTTTCTCACCTTCCTGGCCTCTGGGTCCTCAGTCCTTATTAAGTTAAGATACCTGTGCATTGGGTATCGTGGCTCATAGCTATAATTCCAGGTACTTGAGAGGTAGAGGCAGGAGAATTATAAGTTTGAGGCCAGCCTGGGCAACTTAGTGAAACCCTGTCCCTAAATTAAAAAATAAAAAGGACGAAGGATATAGCTCAGTGAGAGAGTGCTTAAAAAAAAAGACACTTGAGCCATTATATCATTATATGGGTTTTAAGCTCTTAGATAAGTTTATGAGTCAACTTGGCTGGGCTATGGTGCCCAAATATCTGGCCAAAGATTATCTGGATTTTTTTTTTTACATTTAAGTCAATGGATTTTGAGTAAAGTGGCTTGCCCTCTATAATGTGGGTGGATTTCATCTAATCAGCTGAAGACTTTAGATAGAGCAAGAAATAAAGGGAATTCAGAAGACGGCCCCAGACTTGATCGACAACACTGACTTTTCCCTGTGTCTCTACCCACCAGCCCATCTTGGAAACTTCGGGCTTGCCAGCCTCTAAAACTACATCATGAACCAACTCCTTAACATAAATCACTTTCTTTCTCTGTGTATATGTATACACACACACACACACACATCCCACATCCTAATTGGTTCTGTTTCTCTAGAGATGGCTGAAAAATACAGGATTCTTTCACAGTGACCTTTGGAAGTCGGTCCTTTCACACGTGGCCACGGTGGTCACCAAACGTTGAGATCAACTCCATGAAACAGAGAAGACACTGACAGAAAAGCTGCCTGTCCCCAGTATCCCCAAAGATTTCAGCACATTACAAATGAAGGAAGCAGCTGGACAAACTGAAGCGTTCTGTTTCTCTGACAGAAAACTTCTCAAGCAAGCCTCTGTAGTGCGTGAGTTACACGTTTACTTCATCTGCTTAAAGTTTGTGAGAAATAATAGATGGAAGGGGAAGGCAACTCAGTTGATAAGAGTGTCATGGAAAACAAGATCTTGGGCACATCTTAAAAAGATGCAAACTGGGGTTGTAGCTCTGTGGTAGAGCACTGTCCAAGTATGCATAAGGCCTTGGGGTTCTTACCAGCACTGCAAAAAATAAAAAATAAAAAATGGATCAGAAAAAGTAAGCAGCAGCAATCAAATGCAAGAATATCCTGTTATGGGTACTTGATGTCAGGAGCAACAGAGATCTGCAGCACTTTGCATAGGAAAGCTAGAAATCCAGTGATGAATCTCAGACTTATAATAAACTGCTTAACAATGTCCTTTTCAACTTGATTTCTGTCCAGCACTAAATGGCAAGACCTGGGAGGGCAGTATTTGTTCATGCTTACATGCTGTAAATGCAGTCATTTTTCTAGTTGATCATACTGTCTAAAAAGCATTTTTTTTCAAGCAAAGATTATTATTGACCATAAAAAGATCAACAATGGAGAAAAGCTTAAATTTCAAATACTCCTGGTTTCCTACAAGCAATGCATAGAAAGGTTTCCTCTACCAAAATGGAAACCTCGATGGTTTTCTTTGGTGGATCTTGGAATGACTGTTACTGAGTATATTTCATTGCATCACAACTTCAAAAACTATTGAAATCATGCTAAACTTTGAATTCATTTGTAGTTCAATCCATTTGTGATTATCTCTGAACAGGAAAAATGTAAAAGAAGTGAACCACTGAAAACTCCAATTTATACTCCTCAGCATTCTTAAATCTTGTCCTTACACATCTCTCTTTCCTGACCCTTTTATTTTTAGTTTGTCTCCCAAACAGTGATAAGCCCAAGGTTACATATTATCTACAGTTTTCAAATCAATATTACCTTATATCACCATTGCTGAGCAGTTTAGGGCTTTGTGGCTAGCTACCATGACAATAGATGCACAGCCTGGAACCAGTTTTAGTTAATTAGAGTCAATCAATCCAAACTTTGCTAACTTACTCATGTGAAACAATAGTATAATGAACCAAAGTCAGCAAGATGATTGGGAAATACAAATTATTGCACCCTGATAAATTAAATGTGACTATTATAAACCTTCTTTCTAAATGAATACTCAAGGAGGGAATGTATGGGTATTTAATATAATTAAGAATGGGGGAAAATAAACTTAAAGGACCATTAAAAGATCCTCTTTAATTTTAAGAAAGAAAAACACTCAGAGGTTGTTTAATGGGATCATCTGGTGCATCTTTATGAATATTCCTTTTGGAAAATGGCTTTCTGTTGATTCTGTGGTCCTTGGACCAAAAGTGGAACATGTACTCTCGTGGGACTCAGAGCCATAGTAGTTTTTAACACTTCATTGTAAAAACTTCCGTATCTCCTATAGTAGGAAGAACATGGCAGGTGGGAAAAAAGCAAAGAGAGGTGAGGTAGAGGGGCCGATGCTTCTGTGACTGTGTATGCAGGGTCTTGAGAGTGGGTTCATGTGACTGAGACACCAGTGCTTTGTCCATGTTCAAAACTGAATGAAAATATTTCCCCAGAATTCTCACAAATATTATGTGCTCCATCTATCATCAGTATTTGTGGCACATGTACTTAGGGTGCAAGGCCTGCCTTAGATGAAGTACAATAAACAACTACTTACACCTGAAGTTGATAGAACAAGACAGACCCTGAGGTTCATTCTTCTATTTAGCCAAGATAACTAAAAAGCCCATCATTCAGAACTATTTCTTTGGGTTAAAATAACATATTGGCATGATGGTGTTAAAAGAGAAAATTACAAAAAGTCTAGTTTTGTGGATTTTAATTAGCTTTTATTTGCAACTCTAGAATCGGGCAGCAATCTAGACCAGAGATGGTCCCCCAATGGTCCCTCCCACCACATGTGCAGGTTATATTTATAGGAAAGGAAGTGACAGAAAGCGGAAGTGAGCACAGAGGTGGCTGGATTATTTAAAGCTTGGCAGTCGCCTTACTCGAATCTGGTTTGAATACTTGGCTGCCTATGGTAGATTCAAGTTCTGCTATTGTGATTGGCTGAGATTCAGCTACTTGTTACAAGGTTCCAGTCTTGTTTAGACAGCAAGTTAGGTTACAAGTTCACTATATACAGAGAAACTCTTGGGCAAAGCTTTATATGTGTCTGGAGGCAGCTTTAGGCCAAACAATTAAAATTAACAGAAAATACTAGGTGTCCTATTTAGAAAAGGTGTAGTGGGGATGGAAAAGGAAAAGAAGTTGAAAAAACTGAGGAAGATGAGTTTAAAATATAGACCCTCATGCCCCAACTTAGGTTATGGTCAGTCCCATTATGAGCTGTTGTCAGTAGAACCTCATGTAAGAAAGCTTCTTTGGGAAAGGCAGAGTGGACAGAGGTGTGACCTGGAGTTGGAAGACCTGTGAGGGGGTCCTCTCCCAGCCAGTCCTGTGATCTCCATGGCCCGTTTCCCTCACTGCAACCAGAGAGCAGGAGGAGATAGATGATCACTGAAAAAATTCCCAGCTCAAAATTACCCAGGGGTAAGTAACTTCCAGAAGAGTTTTTAATAACTTCCTATTACGTGACACACACGTTCGCTACCAACTTACCTTTTTACTTCTGTCACATAATCAGGCAGATCAAAGCAAATGCCAGAGATAATTACAGTGTGGAACATGATGATATCATATTAGATTTCATTGCTTCATGTTGAACTCCCATCTATTTTCTCATAATCTAAAATCACAGCCAACTTAAAAGTCTGTAGATACTTTCAAGATGATGTGCATTTTATCATCATTGTGTACAATGAGGGCTTGTCTTAAAAGGGACCTGAGGGCTGGCCCACTGAATCTATCCATGTCTGTGTATCCCTAGATTAGAGAGGAAACTGCATTCACTTTATTTACTTTATTTTGTTAAAAATGACTGCTGAAATGATAAGGTGGTTCATTCGTCTTCATGCTATATATGAGTAGTCAAAATAATTTGAAGCTTCTAGAAGACATGAGTTAGAAGTTATGTTACCTTCAGTACATCAACTACAGTGACTCTTAATGAATGTTAGATGATGGATGGATGGGTGCATAGATGAATGGATAGATTACAGATGGGCGGGGGGATAAACATAAATAAATGCAAGGTCAGTATAAGGACACAATGGCATAGAGCTTATATTTCTTTACATTTGGAGAACTGTTTTAAATGCTTGCTTTTTTGCAACCTTATTTTTGGAAGTAACAATATTTTATGTACTACAAATACATCATGATAAAACTGAATGTATTCTTATATGCATATTCATCTTACTTATTTATACCATTTATTTATACCATTTATACTTATTCATTTATACCATTTAACTGCTAATAAAAAAAGTTAGCCAAAAGATAACAGCAAAATTTTTGAAATTTCAAAGAGACATTGCTGATTGATTCCCACCTTCTGCATCTCAGATTCAAATCCTATCATTAGCAATAAAATAGATTCTAATCCATGGTTTCCTTTCTAGTTCATTTTTATAACTCGAATCTCTTCAAACTAGTTGTTTCTCCCCAAACCACATAAAAATCACGAAGTATTTCACTGGCCATGACACTACCAATTGGTGATGAGAAATTTGCTTGTGCTTTTGACATCTCTGTGTAAAACAACAGCTGCTTCACTCACTTGGAAGCAGCCTTTTTCCCCCGCTGGGGATTCTTATCCCCAGTGGAAGTGGGTGGGCATTCTGCTGGCAATGTTGCATACAAACGGAGATGCTTAGGTGCTCCATAGCTGACAGCTAAAATGAACCCGTTCTGTGAGGATTACGTTTTCTAGTAGAAGACAGCTAGACCTGCTTTCCTTTGGGGAATAGAAGATAAGGGACACTATGGCCCTGCCCTCATCCCTGTGAGCCCCACACCCACAATCACACGGGGCCAGCCACATACACTGTGGAAACCAAAGGCTAATACTCTAAGTGCATCCTATCTACCAGAAGGAAGATTCTAGGTCAAAATGAGCAGATGATTTAAATGGAAACATATTGTGTGAAAGCAGCGGGGTCCTCCTCCTCTTCCTTTCTCTCCTGTCATCAGCACTATCAACATCATCATCATGATTATTCCCTTGCCAGCTCTACCTTCTTGCGAAGTTCCTAAAACTTGAAAAAATGTTTGTTCCCTTTTCCTCAAGCCCCTCCTCATCCTTAAACCATACACTTAATGAACCTATGCATTCATTGTGCCCTTAAAATGACCCCAGGAAAGAAATTTTGCTTATGAACATGCCATCAAAAAGTTGATCCCTTGGAAGGTGGCTGTGATCCTGATGCATTCCATGCTATTTATTTTGGCCCAGGTCCTGCTGACCATGTTTTTGCTAGCACTGCATTGCACCTCATAAATGGTGCACTCTGGTGAGAGATGCATTGACGAGAGCATCAATTCCACGGCCCCATACACAGTTTCAGCACAAGTTCTAGGCTAGCTCTGTATGAGAACTCAGCATGCTCCTAGAACGCAGGATAGAAGCAGGAGTCAGAAAACGTCACTTTGTGCACTGCAGTGTGGATGTGTGAACCTCCCAGATATAGAGTGAGAATGAAGGTGTGTAGTAAAGCACATGAGACCCCCGCTAGAAGCTGACACTCCCAGTAGGAGTGTTAGACTCCAAAACACTGAGTTTGGAGATTTCAGGACTGCCTTCAGCCATTCATCAGTGAAGTGACATCAGTGAACCTCTCGGAACTTCATTATCACTATCTACAAAATGTTAACCAATGGCTTTAGTGATGTGCGTGTATGTAATTATCTGTATATGTGTGTAGATGTTCTCCAAAAGGATGGATAATCTTAGATATATGTGGATGTTCTCTTTGTAGGAGTAAGTGAAACCTTTTGCTTTCAATGTCTAATTTATTGATTACCTATCAGACTGAGAAAGGGACCTATCCTTCAGCTGTAACACCATATGATTTTGAAGTAAATAAGAAATTTTTTTTTTATTTTTCTTCCCTGTGAAGGACAAGAACACTCTAAACCTTCTTCTTAGATAATCAGAAGTCCAGATTTATTGAATCGTAGATATCATTCTCTAACCTTTCCCTAGATGCTTTATTTTACTCATACCTTTTGCTGAACATTTATTAGATACCCTTTGTATGTCAGCTCTCAGCTGTGTGCTGTGGATAGAAAATAATATTTATTGAGGAGCTGGTAGTCTAGTGGATAAACCAATAAATAAATGCATTTATAGGCATACTTATAAGATGGTTAAGAGATCTAAGATAATTATATAGATAGTGCTGTGGACACATAAAAGAGGATTAACTTTACCTGTGAATATTATACAGCACCAAGAACGGGGGTAGCCTTGGGGCTGCTCTTGAAGATGAAAGGAAGGTTACCAGTCAGACAGCGACTTTGTCCCATCATCCAGGAGGAAGAAGAGCAACGTGAGCAAAGGCAAGGGTGACCGCATAGCCTTTGAGCTGTCGCCCTGTGTGATTCAGACTCTTGAATAAATAGACCTGCTTCTTTCATAAAACACCCGTGCATATCTCAGGACAGCGAGGCTTTATTTTGAAATGCAACCTGACTTTGATTTTTCTCAAACCAGTTGCTCTGATAAGAATTCAGACTTAAAAACAGATCTCAGTGTCTTCCTGGACGACTGTCAACATGTACAACTTCCCAGCAGTCAAGAAATATGGGCGGCCTCCTCCTGCAGAGATGTGCTTTAATGATTCATCAGTGACTGTACTATAACTCATTCATAAAATCCCAAAGCATTAAAAGCTCCATCTTCATTATTACCAGATGTCTTACAGGTGCCTAAGTCAACACT
Organism: Marmota flaviventris; assembly: GCF_047511675.1. NCBI lineage: Eukaryota > Metazoa > Chordata > Mammalia > Rodentia > Sciuridae > Marmota > Marmota flaviventris. Next base: position 38,770,230 of record NC_092513.1, read on the forward strand.
TCAAAATGATTCCCTGCAAGTTTGCAAGACCAGGCGTTCCTTCAAGGGCATCCAGGAAAACATTTGCTGCAAGGAATCTCCTGGAAAGTGGTTAGAAGTCTGTAAAAATGCCCTTCAGTATTAAGACCCTGTCCTTTTCACATTCTGCCCCTTCTGTCCTGGAGATGAAAATGCTACCGAAGGACTTAATTTGGAAGGAGAGAATTAATCTGTTTCTTCCAAAGATTGTAGCCATTTCAGCAACAACAAAGTATGGAGTTTTGTGTCTCTCCATCACATTATTTCTCCATCTTTTTCTGTTTCTCTCCATATTGTACAGACAGAGAAGTAGATCAAGAAAGATGGATTTAAAGAAAGGTAGATGGCCTTCAGAAAGTGTTTCCCGCCCCCCCCCCCCCCAATAACTGAAGAAAAGGCAAAAGAATGTGATTTAGGCAACAAAGAAAATAATTTTTAACACTTTCATTTCCTTATAAGATTAAAATTCCAAAAAGGACCAGAATTGAGTCCATAAAGTCTTTGAAAGCATAACGCCTGTGGCATCAGGAATCTTGCCTCTGTTCTTGCAGATGTCATCGGGTACCAGCTAAGCAGAAGGACAGGCCTCCAAAGTCCCAGCTACACAGAAATCCTGACAAATCCCTGCCTCTGACTTCTCAGTTGATGTTGTTATTCCAAATGTCCCTGAAGAAACTTCTTTTCTTTTTAGATCACTTGAGTCCTATATTTAAGATTGTTACAGATATGCTTTTGTCAAAACTGCTGCTGAGAAAGCTGAGAGGGGGAATAAAAGGCACTTTATTGAGCTTGCAAGTTCCCCACAGCCTGAGCTGGTAAGTCAGACTCAGCACTAACTATGGATCAGAGTAACCAGGGATTCAATGGATGCCCTGTTTCCGAGGTCGCCCTACATGATGGGGCACATTTACACATTCCCAAACATTGATCTCTCTCTTTCGAAGTCAATACTGGGTCCCATGTCCTTAATGATGGTGTGTTATACCTTTAAAGCATAGCATTCACACACAGTTTATTTTTTCGTCAGCTGTAATCAGTTTTTGAATTCTGTTGTGTTTTTTTTTTTTTTTTTATCCAAGTATGGTTCTCCTGGTGTAGTAAATGACATTAGGCTTTTGTAAATTCTTGCAGAATATAACAGATCATTGGTTTTATAACACAGTCGCTGCTTTTGCATTCTGATGAGATTATTAGTAGCAGCCTAGAATACAACATCCCTGCATACTGTTAGTTAAAAAAAAATAAAAGTTTACTAAATGGTCTCTTGTCAACTGTATCTGAAAATCATTATAGTTTCTCTGTTTCCTCGACATGAGGGGCTCTTCAGCAAGCTGGTGGGTTATGTCAACATGAGGTTACAAAATTATTATCCCAGCTCTGTTTGTTTCAGTGGGGCTTACGCCACGCATTAACATTCCTATTGTAAACCTCAGGGGCTTAGGTATTTGTACATCAGGTGTAGAACAATTCCAGTGTTCAAACAAACGGTGCTCAGAGCCAATTGGCCTAACGGTAGCTTTCATTGGGAACAAATTCAGAGGGGGGAAAAAATACAGCCAGGCTTTTCTGATTTGCCATCTCTCCATAACATAGATTAGCCCTTTGGGGTGTTCTGTGGCCTCCTGTAGAGAGATTGAATATCCACTCTATTAATAAAATTAAGTGTTTTTCCCTCTTGGGCCCATTGTCTATAATGTAAATTAGCTACGTGTGATATTTAAGGGGCAAATGGTCCTCCATGCACTACAGCACAGCAGCGAGCAAGGGAGAGAGGCGCAGGGTGTGCAGACCGAAGTGCCTGGCAAAGACCAGGGAGCAGAACATTCCCTTCTCTTCTTTTAGGGCTGAAACGATGACATTTGAAAACTGCCTACTGCCTGTGCACCTCACTTTTTTCCGTGCCGCTTCTCACAGGCATACCTGCTATCTGCATTAAGATCATGACATTCTGGGCTCCAAATTGATGCAGTGCCAAATAAAAAGCTATCCAGTGAGCTATAATGGTCCTTCAGAAGTTGCGGCATCAACGTGGCCAATAACACAAATTTTTAAATGTGTAAATGCACATTAAAATGAGAAATCTGATTTGCTTCAAGAGTTCTGGCCTATCAGATCCATAAAATGATGCTTTTTAAAAACTGCTTGCATCTAGTTTTCATTTACCTGAAAACGGAAGTTATGAGAATGAGTTTTGCAAAACCTCCAATATCCTGTTTAGTCATTTCCAAGATGGAATCCATGCCTGTCTCTTCCATCTTTGTTCCTTTTCCCTCAGTTTCCAAGGACATCTTTGTTCTGTTGGCAACACTTTAAAATTGAATGATATTTAAAATTCACACAATTCTCTTTGGAATTTCAGGTAGATTCTTTTGAGACAGTTCTTCTTAACTGATAACATTTCCAGTCAGGTGTACTTATGAGTCATCCTTAAAAACTAGAACACAAGTTCTTCTGTAAAATGTTTACTCTTAAATGACTAGAAGTTTTTTTTTTGTTTGTTTGTTTTTTTGCTAAACTAGTTCATATAAATGAAAGACTGAAATGATATAAGAAAAGGAAGGAAGGAAGGAAGGAAGGAAGGAAGGGAGGGAGGGAGGGAGGGAGGGAGGCCTGGAGGGAGGGAAGAAGAAAAAAAAGAAGAAAGAGGGAGAGAGAGGGAGGAGAAAGAACCTTCTATGGGTCAGAGTACAGGACAAGCTCTAACTTCTGCCTTCAGCTGAGCTGAAGAAACCGTGGTCAGCATTAGTGACAGGAGACAATTGCAAGGACCTAAAATGGTCACATTCTAATGGGAAAGCAAACAAACCAAAAACTTCAGTGCAATATATTAAGTGCTCTATGGTATAAATTCCAAGGACCGATTTTTCCTGGAAATCAGTGAGATCAAGAATGCCACATGCCCAACAGAGGCCAAGACCTGTTACCCAGTGACTAGATTCCTAATCAGATTGACAGAGGATCATGGAGTCTAAGCTCTAAATGTAAAGAGAGCAGGGCTTAAACCCCACCTCCCACAATTGTCTTGTGATCCAGAGCACAATAATCGACACCTTTTGGGGGTTTTCTACTATGAAAATGGCACAGAAGCCATAGCTACCTCCTACGTGCTCTGTGAGATTTAGTGAGACAGTGCTGGAGGGACCGTGGTGCAGTGCTTGGCACAGACAAGGACTCGTGAAATACCAGGGGGCATGGTTGCCATCATTATTCAGAGAACCTGCATGCTTGACCCCTTGACCTGTAGGCTTCCAAGAGTGAGTTTCGGTCCGGGGCAGGGGGTTTCTTTTCTCTGAAGCATATGCTTCCTCCCCCCAGTCTGAGGACTGTGTGGTCACAGAGCTCCCATCAAATTGTCATCCATGAGACTTCATCCCACTCTCCAGAGCTGGTGAATGTGTCCCTTAAGCCTGCTTTGCTCTCTCCCTGTATGTGAAATTAAATTGTATATTATGAGGATGGTTCATTTGAATGAAAGAGTTTACATGTTTATTTACAATGTGGAAAAGTTTGTTCCATTTATTGAAAGCAATGTGACCTCAACCGTGTCATGTGACTGCTTTGAAGCTCGGTGCTCTCTTTTAACCTGGAGCTGTGGCTCTCTTCTTTTTTCTATGTGAATGAGTACATTGTGCTGTTTTCCTAGGCGCCAATCAGTACATACTTGACTGGTCTTGGGCAAACTGCCAAGGTTATGAGGCCAATGCCTATGATCTCTGAATTGACCCAGGCTTCGTGCATCAGTCCTGTGCTGGGGCCCCCTCAGCTGATCTGACCTTCTGCAGTGCTAATGTCAGGCTTCCTCTCTCTTGTCCCACTACCAGTTAGAACATTCTTCCTTTCTTTAACATAACAATCACACACACACACACACACACACACACACACACAGATACACCACATGCATATACTCAACTCTGCTCATCAAATCTTCTTGGGGACACATTTAAATGGATACGTTTTGAGTACAATCTGTGTGCCAGGCACTGTGCTAAGTGTCAAGGGCATAAATTAAACAAGGCAGAACTTGGCCCTGAGTACACTGAGTGTATCTTTGTCAACAGGAAACAGATAATGGATGCATAAATGAATAGGCTCCCTCAATATTTTCAGGCTGTGATTAGCTCTTGGAAGGAAAATAAGCAGGGTGCTGGGCCAGAGTAGCAGAGGGATTTACTCCAATGGAGTGGACCCTATGGTCCCTCTGAGGAAGAGATACTCCAGAAAAGACCCAGAGAATGAGGAGAAACAAAGCAAAAGCGTGGAGGGAAAAATCATTTTAAAAATGAGCCACAGCAATTGCAAAACCCTCAAGATGGGAAATGGCTAAAAAAGTTTCAGAACCTGAAATCATGGAGGCTGCACCTGCTGATATAGAGTCAAAGAGAGGTGGTCAGTTCAAAGCCAGGACATGCTGGGATTTGTAGGGCTTTGCAGGCTTCCCTTGTGGGAGGTGCTGGGGTTGTATTCTAAGCACAACAGAAAGCCAATGCTGGGTTTCAGTGGCACTAGGTGGCCTCTCCAATTTATGATGGAAAGAGTTCTAATGGTTAGGTAGAAAAAAGAATGCAGTCAGCACTCGATTTCCATAAGTTCTATATCTGAAGATTCAACCAAATGTAGATCAAAATATTTTTCATCGCATCTATATCAAAATGTACAGAGCATTTTCCTGGCATGATTCCCTAAACATTACAGTAGAACAACTATCTACATAGCTTTTACATTGTAATAGGCATCATGAATTAGTTAGAGATGGTTTCAAGTGCACAGGAGAACCAGGTGTGTAGCTCAGTGATAGAACAGAGTGCCTAGCATGTGTGGGCCCCCTGGAAAATTCTATCCCCCGGGCCAACAATAAATAAATGAACAAATAAAGTATGCAGGAGGGTACACACTGGTTTTATGCCAATAATACGCCATTTTAAATAAGGGACTTGTGCATCTTCAGATTTCTATAACCATGAGTCCTGGAACTTATCGCCTGCAGAGACCAAGGGATGACTATATACAAAAACAAGATTTACAGCAAGTAAACTGGTTTAAGAAGGTTTCCAGGAATTGGGATGTGAAATACAGGTGAGGTAGGATGTGGCAAAGACTGGACTGAATAGATGTTTTGATTTAGTAAGATGGAAGAGGAACAGGTTTCAGAGATCCTGAAAGTGAATGTTTGAAAGACCTGAGAGACATCCAAGTGGGGAGGTCCAAAAGGTGATTTCCACATGCCTGTTGTCCAGAATTAATACTGACCACATTCAGAAACTCATTAAAGTCACGGTCACCATTTGTCAGGTGACAATCCCTTTGGTGCACTGCATGTTTTTTGGTATATTGGCTCAATGTGACTTTTATGCATAAGTGCTTTACTTCCTACTCTATACATATACCTTACTGTAGGTGCCAATGCACAAAGTTCATTGTATTAAATGCTTATTACAGGGTTCCAAATAAGGAACACCTAACTGGAAGGCTTTTGCAAAAGCCTGTAAAGATGACAATGCCACATCTCTAGATCAATGAGGAGGTCTCATAACCTAGAATCTAAAACACTGAGGGTGTACCCACAGGAACACAGCCCCCTGGAGAGAGGTGACATAGCAAATGCTTAGCATATGCATTAGTAAACACACTAACTTGCTCTTGCCAGGTTCCAGAAATGTCACATTTAAAAAGACATTTCCCCTAAACCACAGATCAAACGGTGCTGCACGGGGGAAAAACATCTGGGGGGGGGGGGTGCGGATGGAAAGAAAATTCCAGAATCACAACCTTGATTCTTATAAGAGAAGAACATCACAACATGCAAATGTTATCAAAGAAAACTGTACCAAACGTTGCAGAATCATTCCTGTCAAATGAATATAAGATGCTAATTGGTGATGTATGTAGTCCCAGAGATGTTTGACATGCAAAGAGTGAGTGAAGTACGACAAAGCATTTGTGTGGGCCATCTGGAAGGGCATCCCACACTGCTGCATGTGATGAGAAAGTGCAATTAAACAGAAACTTTGGAAACCAGGACCTAAATATGCATGGATCTGTGTGCTTCTCTCTTTAACACATATTGAGAATCTGGGGAGGAACACTTCCTTGCATCTTGAGACCATGGTGACCAAATGAATGGAACCTGACTCTCCTCTGCATGGGGAAGTTCCTGCCAGCCTGTCTGCAATCTGGACATCTCTGTAGGTTTACCAAGCATGCAGATTATGTTCCTCAGTACTTCACAGGTGAAGCCTAAAGTTTGGCCACGGACTTACTCCCACAAGCAGGCATTTGGTATCATTTGATAATGAGCATGCACAGTATTGAGATTTCTAAGATAGGGATGCTTTCTGCATCTTTACACACACATATGAATATTTTCCACAAACATCAGAGATAATATGCAAAATAGAAATGCTTGTTTCTGCTCTGTATCTACATGAGAAAAAAAATGTAAACATTCACCAAAAAAAACAGAACTTAAGAAATTCATTTTCATACATTTCAGTTTATAAAGCTAAACTTTCAAAAATTAAACTTGAGGGGAATATGTCCATGAGATAGAAGTTTTCTTAAATTTCATGCACACGACTCAGTCTGTTAGAACTAGTGAATGTTTTAAACATTATTTGATAGTAAAGGACTAGCCCAATGCTTATGGGCCATAAAATCTGGTGTTCTAACCCTGCATTCTGCCCTTCGAGGCTGTGTTTTCTTCTGAACCCTTTTCATTTATGTCCTTGTTTTGAAGGAAAGTTTTGAGATTTATTTAGCCTACAGCTGGTTAAAAGACAAACGAACCCAAAGCACAAATATAGACACCTGGGAAATTGCATCTTCGCGATCAATCTACCTCTTCTTAAATACATTTTGTTTGTTTGCCTATCTGAGTGTAAGCCCCAAGGCAAGAACTGTGTCTTTTTAATGTCTTCCACAGCACCAAGCATATTGTAAAAGCGGAGGCAATGATAAACAATAATAATAATGCCATTGAAGGGAATGCTGACTCAAATAGCAGGAGTTTAACCCTAATGGTTGAGACACTTGGAGTTGGGAAAAGACATGGCACTAGAATAAATTTCTATAAGCCAAATCTGCTTCCAAAACTTGAATTATTCTCTTCTTTGTTTGAGTTGCACTTTTATTTATTTATTTATTTTTAATTTTTTTTTTTAATATTTATTTTTTAATATTTGGCGGACACAACATCTTTGTCTGTATGTGGTGCTGAGGATCGAACCCGGGCTGCACGCATGCCAGGCACTTTTAAAAAGAATTGGTGATGAAAGCAATATTGGAAACAAACAAATAAAACCTGTACAAGAGCAAAAATATATCCCCCGAAATTTACTGAGCACCAACAATTTTTAGTCAAAAAATAGAACTGAACAGGACATCTCTCCTACCTCTCGGCCCTTAAAATGCATAGGTAGTTAATGAAAGAGAAGGGGGCATGGAAGTTTTTTTAATGCACCTGTGTGCTATAGATCATCATGAGATGTACTCATTTGAGATGGATGGTCTGTTCCTAAGAACATACTTGCTTGGGTCAGCTCTATGGAGGGAAAATGCAAGAGTGGGTTTCTACACTTGAGGACTGGGGACTGACTTCAGAGTGTGTTCTGAGCACCTCCCCGACTCACCATCCGCAGGCACAGTAGTGCCAGGGAACAATGAAGTCCCTACCAGTTCACTGGTTCCTAAAGCGTCCACCCCATCAGATTAAAAGCTTTTGAAGATACCTCAGTCATGCAAATATAAGAGGGACTGTCGCCTAAAATACTAATCTCCTACCTACATATTTATCTGAATTCTTTATCACATTAGTGAGTGGCCATCCTTCCAGAGCAGGGACCTAAATGAAAAGAGGATGCACAGGATAGGAGGAGACTAATAATGACCAGATGTATCCACCTCAATGTGAAAAACACAGCACATTTGTGAGGAAAATACTGAAAAGAAGGAAAGAGGCAATTAAGAATGGAATTTAGAAATGATGCAGGTGGAATTTCGCCTACTTATACAAATTATCCAATTCAAATTTGCTATGTTATTTTGAGGAGGATTAAGCACAGCTCAACATTCTAAAACTAAATTCATCTACATTGTACATTATGAATTTCAATTTACCAATACTGCTGTAACTGGAATCTTAACAGTAATATCTGCTTGTGATTTTTTTTTCGTGTGATTCAGATGATTCAAGAAAATGTTAAACTATAAAGTCTTAGAAAACAAGATGGTAGTTTGTGTCACCTGATACCTTTCCACTATCTCATTGTTAGGGAGTAAATTATGTTCCCTCCCCAATGTGACTATGTTTGAAGATAGAACCTTTAGAGAAGTAGTTAAACAAGGTCCTAAGGGCTCTCATCTAATATGACTGTCCTTATTAGGAAAGTAAGAGACACCAGGTATGTGTGCATACAAGACAAGAGGCACATGAAAAAGCCACAATCTGCAAGCCAGGAAGGGATGCCTCAGCAGAAGTGAACCCTGCCAACACTTTGATCTCAGACTACTGGCCTCAAGAATGTAAGAAATACATTTCTGTTGTTTAAGCCACCCAAACCATTGTTATGGACACCCTAGTCACAGGTAGTGGCTTTCCAGTGACTTGAAGGGATGGACAGGTACAAGGTAATTTCTGCAAAATATACTTTGTATTTGTCTTCCCTCAGAAGCTTGTACCAGATGCTGAGTTACCCCAAGACCAACATAGATAATTTTAAATATTCCTAGATGATTCTAATATATGAGTACTCTTTCTCACTTCCCTCCATACTATGGCTCAGATATTCATCACTAAACTTCATTCTGCTTACTAGAGCCTCTGTGGTGATTGTACCAGCTATTGGCTGATTACCATAAGGCCAACCATGAGCCACAGGTGAGCAAAAATAGGTGTCTTCACCTTCTACCCCATCACAATACCAAAGCAGAACCAGAAGCAACCAGAAATAGATGTCTTCCCTGGAGAAGAGATCTTCTACATGTCCAGAGTAGAACATCCTACATAATAGACAAAACTTAAGGCTTTGCCCATTTCTAGGGAGAAAAGAATATTAAATATATGACCGTTCCACAAAGAAAATGAAGACTTTGTTTTTTTTTTTGTTTGTTTGTTTGTTTGATTTGGCCCCATATTTCTATTCCTTATTTGTAAGAAATGGCAAGATTTTATCCCTAAGTTCCCCCTCTACTTCCTGTGCATTCGCTGAGGCTATGATTTCCCATCTCTGTCCAAGTTAGGTGTCACTATAAAACTAAGTGTTTGTCAAAGAGACAATGTGACATGAGCTACATCTGGACCACCTGAGAGCCACCTTCATTTCTTTTTCTTATTCATTAGTTGAAGTATGCGGGCTCTAAGGAATGAGGGTGGATCCATGATGAACAAAAACCTGGGTCCTTGGATGACTGCATAGAGGAGCCACCCTCCAGATCCATTGGGTTGACATGGGTGAGAAACAACCTTTCATCAGATCCAGTCATTTATTGTATGAGTTGTTTATTACAAGAGCAGGGCAGGCCAACTCTAACCACACTTATTTAGAGTAGTAACAACAGAGAGTTTTGTCCTTTTTTGACAGTAACTTTCAGGAGTTTGAATTTGGAGCTAAACATTCCACTCTCACCCTGATCTTCTGGAAGCTCTGAGTCAATGCCCAACAAGGGTAAAGGGTAACCAAGCTGATGGACTTCAGAGTTTTTTGATGGAATATAAAGCAGCAGTCTTGGTGATCTTTTATTGTTGAGTGACATCTTTTCCAAAGAGGTATGTGCCTTAGATTTATTCCATGAGAGTCACCCTTCTTTATAGGCCTTGCCTGATAGTATTTTTATAATTTTATTTTCCTTGGAATGAGAGAATCAGGGAAGAGTTCTGTGAGCACTTACTGAGCATTCCTTGATGATATATAATAATACAGGTTTAAATCTGATAGTCCTCAACTATGAAATATGAACTATTAACTATGGAAACTCTACTATGAACAATGGAAACACAGCTTAATAATGGCCTGGACATGTTTGTGGGCTAGTAGCAGAGTTACAGCATTGTATAAGATTCTGACTATTCTCTTGAAGGCAGTTCTACAAAAACTGTTTGACAATTTCTCAATCACAACTTCCTACTTCCTAATCTACAGGAAAAGAAAAAAAAATCTGAAAGAAAAATTGAGTATTCTGCATCCCCTTTCTCTGTCCTATCTGGATTTTTATCCAATCTGGGAGCAACAAGAGGGTGGATATTTCATGAATGTGCATGTGTGTGTGTGTGTGTGTGTGTGTGTGTGTGTGTGGTGTGGTGTGTATATAAGCTGCTCTGGTAACCAGGTAGCAATTCTGGAAGAGGTACAAAGCAGAGTAAGGAAGTGACAATGGATATATCAATACCCAACCAATCACAGGTTTTTTACAACACGTGAGTGGCATAACTCTAACCAATGGTATCACAGATGTTATTAATTAGGATGAATCATGCTATTTGATAAACTTTTATTATACTTATTATGAACTAAAATATTTAAATTATTAATAACAAATGATCTGGGCCTAGTGGCACATACCCATAATCCCAGCGACTCTGTAGGATCGAAAGTTCAAAATCAGTCTCAGCAACTTAGTGAGGCCCTAGGTAACAGTGTGACCCTGTATCAATCTAATTAATTCATTAAAGAGCTGGGGATTTGGCTCAGTGGTTCAATACCTCTAGTTTTAATCCCCAGTACCATATAATTAAAAAAAAAGAAAAAGAAATAAATAATGGTATTTGTGCAAACATAATAGACCACAAAGCAATTTGTATAAACATCATCTCAAAACAGAAATTTTTCTGTGCCTGTATCACACCCACTTGGCCCATCTCTGACTTAGAGCAATGTGGTAGATAACTACCATGTACTTACTTACCATTTTCCTTCTACAAGCCCAAAGGACAACTTCTCTCCATTTCTCTGCCTCAGGACTTTCTCTGAAGCCACATAACACCGTCATAGTCAGGAAGTGTGTAATGGGTAGGGGGAGGGGAATAACACTTGGGTGAGAGAGAATACTCCAAATAAGAGACAAGGGCATTAGTAGATGGATGTGCAACAACCCCATGTTTTGGAGAGATAGTTGTGAGGTATATTCTCTACACAGTTCCTTAGAAATTGCCCCCCAATCTGCATAGGATTCAGTCCTAGTTGCCCAAAGCAAAAACTAATCATATATATATTTATTTGTAAATATATATATTTTTTTCTGTCCTGCTTCCCTGTTTTCTTTTTCCTGATCTATCAAGATTGCTTCCAGAGATAATTTCCTAATAAACTGCATGCATTCAAGTCCTCCTGACTCAAACCATGATTTAGGATAATTGTATTGAGGTACCTTATTTAATCCCCCACTGCTACTAAAATAGAAGCCTGTTATTTTGGATATGAGGTGTTCCCCAAAAGCTCCTGTTAATGCGAGATTATTCAGAGGTATAATAATTGGATTTTAAGAACTATAATCTAATCTGTCCATTCTAGTTTGAATGGACTGGCTGGGTAGTAACTATAAGCAGATGGGGCATGGCTGGAGGAGGTGGGTAAGGTGCCCTGGAAGGATGAATCTTCCTTGTGTCACATTCTCCCTTTCTTGGCTTCCTGACCCCTCTTGCAGGCTGAGCAGCTTTCCTCAGGTGGGGTCTTAAGATTCCCATGGTGTGCTCCCTCCCCTTGGGCCCAGAGCAATGGAATCAGCCTTATGGACTAAGACATCTGAAACTGTGAGCTCTCTGCCGCAGTCCGGCTGCAGCAAAATAACCAGGGGGGGAACGAACAACTTGTGTACGTTGATACAGCAGGAGAGGGAGCCGTTTATTGTAGGACAACAGAGGTATTTATACATTCCACACAGCTTATCTAATTAACATAAACTCGATACAGCAGTCAACCAATAAGGAATCTCCACACTTAATGGCTTGCTGGCGTTACTTCACAAACCACTCCCTCTGGCAAAATGCTAGGCGCCATTCTGACTTGTTTACAGACTCTAACAGCTCTCCACCCCAAACTTCTCCTTGAAATTGTTCTTATCAGTTATTTTGGTTTCAGAGACAAAAAGTTACTAAAACAAACCCTCTGTGATAGAACATATACTGTGCAGCATTTGCAGCTTAAAAGGTAGAGATCCAAGGTGAATTGAGGAAGCCCATGCTCCATCTGCTGAGTTCTTAGAGGCTGCCAATCACAGGACTGGATGTCATGACTTGCCTTTTTAAGGAGCAAAATTGAAACTGAACTCAGAAATGTATGCCATTTGCCTTCCAAAGAGACTTGACATTGTGGAAAAGCTATGAACTCAGCAAAATTATTATGCATTTCATCTGCAGGATCTCCTGTAGGGGTATTGTTAATTTTAATAATTCATATTTAAAATATTAATTGAATTAATGTGACTTCAAAGAAAGAATAGCAGCTTTTTATATCAGACCTGTTACTTTTCTAAGAATAATACCTATATTATTTTAAAATCTAAATTTTCTACAAAAAGTACTTTATTCTACAACCTTAACCTTTTGAAGCAGAATCAAGAACTAAGAAACAAGAGTTTTAAAGGTTTCTGCACAGCTGAACTCCAAATCACAAAGTCCACATAAAAAAGCTTATATAACTTACCCATAATCCACTCATTACCTATAGTTCAAATGAGTCTGGGATTTTTGATTGTTTTTTGGCAGGTAGTTTTGCCCTGAACTGAACTGAACTGAATAGAAATATCCAGATGCAATGTAAAAAAAAAAAAATAGACAAATAGAAAGAAACAATATATAACAATACGGTCATAAGAGAAAAGGTAATAAAAACAGAAAAGAAAAATTTAACATGTCAAACTGGCTTTCATAGACATCTGAATAAATTGAGTGAATTTCTAGATCATATCACAATTTAAAAACCAATGATGAGAAAATGAAGGCAGGAAATCATATGAAATCTATTTAGATGCCAAAGACATCTGTAAGGTAGACTAGGGTTACGGTTTAGATATGTGAGGTCCCCCAAAATCTCATGTGTGAAACAATTCGAACAGGCTTAGAGGTGAAATGATTGGGTTATAAGAGCCTTAACCTAATCATTGCATTAATCCCTTGTTAGGGATTAACTGAGTGGTGACTGTAGACAGATAGGGTGTGGCTGAAGGAGGTGCATCCTTGGGGGTGTGCCTTTGGGTAAATATTTTGTGAGCTCAGTTTAGTCTTTCTCTGATTTATGGTGCCACATTCCTAACCACTTTACTCTTCTGCCATGATGTTCTGCCTCACCTCAAACCCCTAGGAATGGGGCAGACCTCCTGTGGACTGAGAATTCTGAAACTGGGAGCCCCCAAATAAACCTGTCCTTCTCTGATTGTTCTTGTTAAGTCTTTCAGTCACAGTAGTGAACAAGCTGACTAAAACAACTATAAAGATTTTCAAACAGTAAATATAATAACATCTGGCATTTATTGGTTACCTACCATGTGCCAAATTATGTACTAGTCATTTTATAAATGTCATCTCCAATCCTCAACAGTAACACTGCAAGTTATTTCCTATTACCCTAATTTTGGAGATGAGAAAGCTGAGGCTCAAGACAGTTATTTATTTTCCCAGGCTACACAGCTAGATATTTGTTACCTCAGAGTTCAAATTCAAATCTCTCTCTCCAAAATTCATGATTCTTTTTCTTCTATGTCACCTTTAATATAAATGACATTTAAAATATTGTTAAAGGCAACAAAATTAATTATAAGGCTTATATGAAGCAGTACTAGATAAAAGTGGTATTGATAATTTGGTGATAATGACAAAAAATGAGAACTGAAACAATACATCATTCATCTTTAGGTAATTTTGAGAAGCTGTATATCCTGATTATTATCTTGTAGATAGCAAGTTATTATGATAAAGTTGGCACAATATTTAGTATGTCAACCTTAATAAATAATATGAAATGAAATAATCTACTGCATGTATATTTTATTAAACTCTCTATAAACGCTTTCCCACACATTATTTAATTTTTATATGAAAATTATCCCAGAGAGATCAGAGCAGATACATTTAGCAGATAATGAAACTGAGGCCCAGAAAACTTAAGTGCTTTTCATAGTATCATAAAATGTGTTATGAGATTTTGGCTATATTTCTAACTCTTTACCATTTTCCCCATACAATAAATAAGTACTTTTTAAAATTCTAGTTATTTTAGTTTTACATGTATTTAAATTCCAGGTAAATGGGAGTTTATTGGAAGAAAATATTTCTCAAATGTGGTCTAAAAACAAACAAAAAATCTGAGATAACTTTAACAAAGTTCACTTGAGCAAGAAAATGTTCTAGAACTGAGCAGAACTCTAGCAAAGGTAGTTCAGAATGCCCCACCCCACCAGGCATTGCAGGTTATGTTTATAGTTATAGAAAAGGAAGTGACATACAGAAACAGCCTGATTGGCTGCGGTAGATATTTGCCTTACGTTGTCACGTTTGGGCAAATTTCAGCCCCTAATTTGGAAGCGATTCAACTGCTTTGATTGGCTCAGTTGCTTGGTTATAAAGAACACTCTTAAGTTAGATTTTTTTTTTATAATTTGTTTATACATCAAGTTAGCTTACAGTTCATGGTTTACGGATGCCACTTTAGGCCAAACTTTATCATCCACAGAGCCCATCAGGTCCATGTTTATGGCGACTAGTTTAAGCCAAACTAAATGTAGCAAAGGTGAATAGAAGGTAAAATTAGAGAATTTTTTTAGATTCAGAAAGATAGCATGTTTTTATTGATGAAATGAATTAGGGTAATATAATAATTTTCCTTCTTCATCTAATCCCCTAGTGCTTTTATCACATAATCTCTTATTTTCAGACCCAAGACAGCATTGTTGTCGTTTCCTCAGTGACTCGCACAAATATCGACATTTTGTAGAGGCTGACTGACATTTATTGGATCAATGAGAGAAAAAAATACATGACTAAATCAATAAATAAGCCAATAAAAAGAGAGATAAACCTAATGATTCCATGGTTTGATGGGCTTCTGCAGTATAAACTGGTTAGATGTTTGAGGCACATTTTTCTTTAGAGATGGGTCAGATGACCAGTGACAAAATTCCCATGTGTCAGATGGCAGATCTCCTACTAACTCCCATTTCTTGGTGTTTTATAGCTGACACACTCTCTTACTATTATGAGCTGTCCTCTCATAGTCTTCAGGCTTACCTTTAGGCTGCATCTCCCAGGTCTCTTCAAACAGCACTCTCCTCCTCAGACATACAGAGATACTGGGTTCTCCAGCACTTGCCTGCCCTCTTTCATTTTGTTGGTGACTTTGACTCTCTGGATTTCCTGTCTGTATTTTCTCTGCTTTTCCTCTTGGAAAACCCTTCATTTCTCCAATGCAAACATCTTTTATAAAGTTTTCCCTGAGCCATTGGTGGGTAAACCACCTCTCCCTTATTCATGCTCCCAAACTGACTTAACCGTTCAGTAGTCTGGCTCATATGGAACTCTACTGCAATCGCCAGCTTTTATAATCATTCTGAATATTTAGTAGGTGATCAAATATCTGCTAGAAATGTTCTAAGTTTACCAATTGGCTAAAGAATCATCAGCTGACAATTTAATATAAAGTCACACATTTAAACATGCTGTCATAGACATGGTACTGCCTCCTTAAGGCCTCTTCAAACCTCTCCCTCAATCCTACTGGTAACATCTCCCATTCTGACTTCATTCTAATCATCAAGCATTTTTGAAAATCTGGGAAACAACAACAAAACAACAGATGAGTAGATTAGCATGAGCTATGCAAAATTCTGTGTTCTTGTTTGAAAGATCACATTTATGGCCCTTAATCCAGTTTACAAACTGCAGGAGTTTAGAATGCTCATTGACGTTTGTGTTTGGTTAAGACACAACTATATATTTAAGAGCTGGCAAGATTATTGAGCCAGGCTGTGATTGCAGTGGTAATTAAGCATTTTAACACATATTAGTGTAAACAGCTGTGTAAAATCCATTTCAATGTTGGAAACACAAGTGGTATGGTTCAATTAAAATATTATAAGGTAGGATTTTGAAAGTATTTGAAAAATGCTGAAGAGTACCTAGAAAAAAAAAATTAATTGCTCCCAGGCAGTGACCTAGGCTAACAGAGATAAATTTAAGGAAACTGTCTTCTAGACATTGCATTATAAATGAGAGTGAAAGAGCAAGCAGGAGATTCAAGGGCCAGAATTCTTTTTCTGACTCCCCAGGGCCTTGCCATGCCACACACACACATCTGGAGATGTTCAGTACCTCAGTGGAACAAGCTTCCCCACCATTCACCAGAGCAGGAAGATCTCAAAAAATAAACCGGACAATTTTGAAATGCTACATCAAAAAATTTAACAGGTTAATCAATAAACTTTACAAGCATTCTATGGACTTCCAAATATCAATGAGCTATTTCTACACTAGGAAAACCTCATACATAGTAGGAAAGTATAGACTTTAAGATAAACACTCCTAATTTCGAATATCTATTTCATAGACTTTGTGATGTGTGTGTGTGTAATTTCTCTGTACTTTAGCAAGAGTACAGAGATTTCAAATGGATCCTTGTCTATCCCATTTTTACAGATGTCTAGCAATCCAGTCTCACACTCTCTCACACTCCTTTGGGGTTGGTGTGTATATTATGTGCCAAGATTGCCATGAGTCATATGGTATTCCAAGAAGAATATTATAAGCAAGAGATATTGGAAATGACCTGTTATCTTTTTTTCTATCACTCTATATTGTATGCTGTCCCCAAAGAATACAGTCTTCCCATTGCTTCTCTAGACTTACCATGGGAAGGATGCTACTAGTGAGAGTCAAGCTAGATGGCTCTCTGTTTTGCCAATGCTTTCTGATAGCACTGAATCATAAGGTTCAGAAGCAGATTGAAGACCAAATATCAGCTCCATGGAGGCAAACCCTGAGTACCAGTCAAAAGCTCTAGTGAAATTCCTGTTGCCCCTGGTGGGAGAGAGAGACAGTGTAACCCTGCCATCTGTTGACATAGTGACATATTGTGTCATTTCTGGTATGAGCTAAGGGTTTTCCAAATGTGGAAAGAGGGTGAAAGATCATATTTTATTTTTAAAAAAGTGATTACTCACCTTATTCTGCAAATGCTAACTACTGTATGCAGGCTGGTGGAATCATAGATTCCAGGAACAATATACCCTGCAAGTTCTTTCAGTTCTACCCACTCCATTCCACCCGAATACCAATATAATTATCAAAACAGCTATCTCCACTTCTCTGGGGGCACATTCAATAGATTTTTGAAGGTAAATCATATGAAGGAAGAAGAATAACTTCAATATATGTCAGTATAAATAAAGGGCTCCCTATAGGGCATGTGACATTTTTAGCTTTATATGCCAGGTCTCTTATCAAACACACGATATTGATCAAAAATTAAAACAATGTTTTAGCAGAAATTACAGCTGTAATTTTGAAATATTTATTATGACTACATTAATATCCAGGACTACTAAAATGAGAACAAAAATCAACATCTGATTAGATTTAAAAGCATATCTTAGAGGCAAAACTATTTTTTTTTTTTTTGAGAAAAAGAAATCAACTTCATTTCTCTGTTTCTCAGCAGGACTGCATAAATTTCAGATGGATTCTTCTTTGTTCCATTTTTAGAGATCTCCAGAAAAACGAGTCTCACACTCTCCTTTGGGTAACACACTGCAAAATCACCTGAATCGTCAGGGTACCACCTGTAAGCCACTTTAGTATTTTCCTGGCCTGAATGAGTTTGGCATTTTTAACTAAGGCCAACACTCTCCTGGGAGAGCTCCCTAAATCCTTCAGACAAATATTAACTTTGACCTTCATGAATTTGTTATGAGAATTTTCTTTGGTTTTGCTTTGCTGTTTGTTTTTGAGGACAATGGGCCATTTCTATTCATATGTACAAGGTGCATATTAAACAATGAACAATATGATAAGTCAACTATTTCATGAGCAAATACTCAGGAATATGGTACTTTAAAATTTTTTTTGTGTGTTCATTTAATCTTTGCCTTAAAACTGCCTTTTATCTGACAGAGGAAACTTCAGTCTCTTTAGGACAAGTTCAGTCCATTTACATGCCTATCAATATTCTCTTTCTCCCTACAGTGACATTAAAATTCCAGATGGTCATAAGAAATCGGGCATCTTCCATTCCCTGCAAATTCTCAGGGAGAGGTAAGTCTCCTATCTTGCATTTGGTCCTTTGGCTCAAATTTTGCTTGAGCCAAGAGAGGCTATTCAGGTCTCCACATGGACCCTGTTCCTCAGGTGCTCCTAGTTACTCTGTGTCCTCACATCTCAATTCCAGGGCTTCATCACTTTCACTAACCCTCTGCCTTCCCACATCCCTCTCCAAAAGCATAGAAACAGTCATATTGTCCCATACCTGTCTCTAGGTGGCTCCAGGTGGGAGAAGATGCTAGTTCAGGGCATGTATAGAGTTCCTATAGAAGAAGAGTAGAGGGCGGACAGTAACCCTGAAGAGGAAGAGTTCCTGTGGAGGAAGGTGGGGAAGTTGGAAGGGAATTAGAAGGGAAACAAAGTTAATACCTCCAAATCTTGTTGCACCACCCAACCCAAGGAACATTAAAGTAGTTTCTTACAGTGGCACAAGCACTAGTAAGATTCCTGATTCTACTATCTTGAAGGGAATGCAATACGGATAAAAATCTTCTTGTCTAGCTTTACAAGCACACATTTCTTCTCTGAAGCTTCTTATATCTCTACCTCCTTCCCATATATATAATTTCCATTATTTAAAATCTCTAAGCATGCCCCACTTACACACACATCAAGAAAAGGTGTTTGTCCTTCCAAAAGGATGACATCAATCACAGCATTTCACCTACTTTTGACAAACCATACTCTACTTCTGTCCTTAGGAATTTTTCAAGATGGAGACTGAGGGAGTTAATACACACTTTGCTAAAGCTTCTTTTTAGGAGATGGGAAGAAAAGGAACAAAGATGTGTTTTTAAAACTGCATTTCAGGGAAGGTGACCAAGAACTTTATCAATCACAAAAGCAATTTACTTCTCCCTGTAGTCAGACAATTATTACATGAGAGTCTTTTATGGTATTAAGAAGACACAGAAAGACCAATCTAGGAACTTGATTATTTCTGATATCCTGAAAAATCATCGATCTAAGGCATAATATTTTTAGTTGTTTATTTTTCAGGAAAAAATGTTATATATTTATAATTTTACATAGCACCTTATTTGGATAGGATTTGAAGAGCCTATATGGGCTATAGTCACAGAATCTTGGAGAGGACATAGTCACCCCTCTTTGAAAGAGGTGACTGCTAATTGGGAAACCTGAATTCCAGACCTTTCCTATGTGCTTGGGAACTACAGTAAGCACATGTCCCAGTATGATTATTGACTTTTATTTTCCCTCTCAAAAGTCCCAGTTTGGACAAAAAAATACATGGCTACCCTTTCTATAGCCCATTGCAATTTGATCTCCAAGATTTTCTTCCTGTGAAACTCTGCAAACTGCTGACAGCTGGATTCTCGAACATTGCCAAAGCATTCATCCCCTCAATAGAGCGGACCTCTTTCCTGCAGGACCATCCCCATTGCTTTGCAAATGCACATTATTGCCCCTAATAAACTTCCCTCTATTTGCCAGCTTTTATGGAGTGATAAAGCTTTTCTTTGAAACACCTACCTTGCTTTTTAGTTAGGAGCAAAAGAAAACATGTTCTCCCACTAAACACATCTCCTATGCCATGGCAAGTGAGAAATTGCCCCTGTTTCCCCCTCCCCCACGTAGTTTTTGTACCCTTGCAGCATTTAGAAAACTCTGTCCAAGAATATTACTCTATGAAGGGGAAGGAAAAAAAAAAACATCATCTCAAAATTATTAAAATCTCTGTGGGAATTCATGATTAATTTTAAGGCCTGGCAGATTAAAATACATTATTATGTACACTCTAGTGCATCCTTTCAGATATTTTCAGAATCTGATTTTGCTCTCTTGATACACACCAATGACTCTACATGTATCTAGTAGATTGCAAGGAATAGATTAGCATTAAAGAGGCAGTATTGTGTTGTTAGGTTGTTATATGTAACTTGTGCTCATACATTAAGAAAAATGTACCTGGCATTCCCTCGGACATGACCAGGCCTCTTAAAAAAAGAGAGCGGATGAGAGAATCATTAATACTTGGTGACAATAAGGTTGTGGCAGCAGTTCTGAAATTCTGACCTTTGGAGCATTCACTGCGCTTTCATCCAGTTCACAGATAGAGGACGAACCGCGACAGCCTGCTGCAAGACAGAATGCAGGAATTTTGTCTTCAGAAACTATCAAATTCCCCAATTCCTAATTGTAAAAGCATTGTCCTTTTGGCTTTTCTTGGGAGACGGGGGATTCATTGCACCTGCAGAGACAAGAATAAATCTCCATCTCCTTTCTCTGAGTTAAGGACAAAGGGTAACATCTATGGAAAGCAAATAAATGAGACCCCCAATGAACTTTTTCATGCTTCACTTTGAGGATATTCAGATACACTGACATGGAAATTAGCTTACCCCTTCCTCTGGAATAGACATCCCCACCTCCAAGAACTTCCTCCTGGTATAACCTTGAATAAATAGCATGGTTGTTGGTACCTAGACATGGGGATCTGTCACTCAAGAGTAAAGCTGCATACCTCCACCCAAGATAGAGATGTATTTCATTGGTGACAATTATTACTGAGAAAAAAGAATTGAAGATTTTGATTTGGTTAAGGACGTCATAGAGCTTTTGATATATAATAACAATAGATGGGAATTTTTTTATCTCAAACTTGTAAACAGCAATACATTAAGTGAAAGTAATGTACATTTTCCTATTTAAATGATGCAACTAAACATGCACACAAAGTTGACCTTGAACTTGTAGTTGAAAGGTGGAACTTGTGGTTCTCTTGCTTACTCCCATTGCCTTTGTCAGACATTTGCTCTTAATCATCTTCATTTTCTATTTCAAAATTGATAAATAATTCTGTATTTAAAAATACTTTAGGTCTGAGATTGCTCTGAACACATTTTAACTTTTCCTAAATGCTAGTAAGCTAATCCTATTTCAATATGGGCTTCCTTGCCCACCCTTGACCTTCCTCTACAAAGCCCTCAGGCCCCTGCTTGCCCTCTACCCTGCATTCCACCACCATTTGCTTGCTTTCCATAGCTAAACCTTTTTATTCAATGCCCTCTCTTTCTTTCTCTCTCTCTCTCTCCCTCCTTCCTTCCTTCCTTCCTTCCTTCCTTCCTTCCTTCCTTCCTTTCTCTCTCTCTCTCTCTCTCTCTCTCTCTCTCTCTCTCTCTCTCTCTCTCTCTCTTTCTTTCTTCTTTCCTTTCTATGTGTAATAGAGCCTGGGGAGTGCTGTATTGATTCAGGAGTCTTGTAACAAACCAATCATGGATATTCTGCTTTTGAAATTGTCTCATGCACACAACAACATTTTTGTTCATTCTCCAAAGATCCATTTCAGAGTAGTGATGTATTTATTCTAGCACTTTGGGAAATATACAGTCTGGAAGGAGATGCAGAGATGATAGTGATACCAGCTGATTGACTATCTCCAAACATCAGACTTGACCTTCTTTAGTTGGGCCTCCAGGTCCCCATTCAGTCCCAAAGCATCTTCTGGCTTTGTAACCTTCCACTATTTCACATTCATATACAATTCTTCCAAATGACAAAACATTCTTCATGTAAATTTTTTTATACATTTTCAGCTATATTTAGAAGAAAAGATACTACCTTAAACAATTAAGATAAGTGACTCCCTAGAGAAAAGGGAATATGATAGCATCTGATGGAGCACTTTGGTTAGGTGGGTCCTTAAATGGACATTTCTTGAAGTATAACCAATGAGAAGATTGGTAGAAATAGCTAACATCAAAACGGGGCTGTGTCTTTGTCTCATCTCAGCTGTGCAAATCAATTGAGATTAAAACCATCCCTCAAATCTGAAGCAGGACTTCAGTGAGCAACTCACAAAGCTGCTGGGGGTAGTAAGGATCTTCCTTCGCCTGCCCTTGTGGGAACGCTGGCAGGTGTTCTTTGTAAGACACTGCCCAGCTCCAGGTCAGCCTAGACTGGGTGCCAGCCCAGAAGGCAAGGGCGGCAGGGAGGTTCTGCCCACCACTGGCCTGTAGAAGGTGGATCACTCACTGAATGGAGCAGGGACAGAGCTTCTGAGTTCTGTCGCAATGAAAAGGTGAAAAGGAGAAGGTTTTATCAGCTTCCCAGGAAGTAAATTCTCAATAGATATTAGATGGTATCTAAAAAATATACATGTACACATGTGGTGTGGTGGGGAGAGGAAGCAGAAGGAAAGAGAGAAGGAAGGAAGGAAGGAAGGAAGGAAGGAAGGAAGGAAGGAAGGAAGGAAGGAAGGAAAGAAGGGAGGAAGGAAGGAAAGAAGGAAAGAAGAAAGGAAGGAAGGAAGGAAGAAAGGAAGGAAGGAAGGAATACGGTAGGTAGGGAGGTAGGTGGGTACATAGGTAGGTAGGGAAGAAAGGGCAAAGAAAGAAAAAACACTCAGTACAGGGTAGTATCTTTCACTCCTTTTCATCCCATTCATGAGCCTTACCTCTAAGAGGATCATGCAAAATTAAAATAAATCATCAGGTTTAAATTTTAAACAATAAATATCATATTAGTTTTAGAAAATAAGGAAGCAACATTCTATAATGGAAAAAACAACACAGGTTTTTGGTTTTTTAAATTTTTTATTCTAATTTGTTATATATGACAGCAGAATGCATTACAATTCATATTACACATATAGAGCACAATTTTTCATATCTCTGGTTGTACACAAAGTATATTCACACCATTCATGTCTTCATACATGTACTTAGGGTAATGATGTCCATCTCATTCCACCATCTCTTTTACACCCCTTGCCCCCTTTGCCCTATCTAGATTTCGTCTATTCCTCCCAACCCCACTATGAATCAGCCTCCTTATATCAGAGAAAACATTCAGCATTTGGTTTTTGGGGACTGGCAAGCAAACCCAAGTTAACATCCTGTCTCTACCACCTGCTTATTGTGTGATTTTGGGCAAAGCCACTCAGCCTCCCTGAGATCTGGTTGCCACAGATATAATAAAATTTGCATTTTATATGGCTACTGTAAAATTCCAACACATATAAAATATATGGAGTTCCAGGTTATTGATAAATTTTAGCTGGCTTCTGTTTTCCTCAGTATTGATGACATGAAGCACCCAAGAGGGTTCTTTGAGTTTACATGTGGAGAAAGTTTTCTCTCTCATAGGTAAGGAGTCAAGACAGGGTTCCTGCCACAGAATTGAAATAAGGCCATACCTGGTCCTGGGATCCACAGGCAAGGGGGACAAAAAAATTGTAAAAACCAAGAGTTTTACTAGTCATAGGAATAGAGTTGGTTTAAGGTACCCAGCATTCAATCCAGCAGTGACTGAGCAAAAGATCTTCAAGTTTATATTCTAGGAGACAGATGCAAAAAAGCTAATCTGTCTGCAGCCAGGGTGATATGAATTCACATAAGCCTTTATAGTTGACCATATCATCAGGAGATAATATTGAAGTGTCAAGTATTTTCTGCTTTAGTCCTCTCTCAAAGGAATTGTTTGTTTTGTGTTTATTTTGCTTGATTGAGTGGCCCTGCTCTTCAGTAGTTCAATAGCAGCAAGGATTGCATGACCTTACATGTCCACAAGTGTACAGTTTGGGAAAAGAAGGGTTAAAAGAGAAGAATCAATCAGCCTGGGAATGGGGAGAAGAAACGTTTCCAAAATTTGGAAAAGGACCAGAGTGCAGTGGCTGCAGTGTGCTATGAGATTTGGGAGCTTTTTGAAGAGGTTGTATAATATATTTGTGCAATGCAATCCCCTGGCTGCCCAGCAAGGCCCTTCAGTGTTAACAACAATAATATTCATTATAACAACCAGTGATTACATGTCTACCATGTACACTATCCCAAGCTCTTTAAATACACTAATCCTTACTACACACCAAGGAAGTAGATGAAATCTTCATCCTTATTTTACAGATGAGAAAATGGAAGCACAAAGAGGCTAAATACTTTGCCTGAAGTGACCTATCCAGTAAGTTGAAGAGCTGCAATTCAAAGCCGAGCAGCCTGGTTCCAGAATATGTGCCCTTGGTCACAAGTGAATGGCTTAGAGTTCTGGAGTCTAATGTTTGTTCATTTTTAATGAGACAACATGTGAAAAAGAGTGTTATGGTTAAGATATGAGGTGTCGCCCAAAGGCTCATGAGTGACACGATGCAAGAAAATTTAGGGATGAAGTGATTGGGTTATGAGAGGTTTGACCTAATCAGTGAATTAATCCCCTGACAGGATAGCTAAAGGCAGGTAGGGTGTGGCTAGAGAAGGTGATCATTGGGGGCATGCCTTTGGGTATATGTATCGTGTCCCTAGCAAGTGGAATCTCTCTTTCTCTCTGCTTCCTGCTTCAATGTCCTGAGCCACTTTCTTCCACCACACTCTTCCGCCATGATGTTCAGCCTCACCTCGAACCCAAGGAAGGGTACCAGCGGTCCATGGACTGAAACCTCTGAAATCATGAGCCCCCAAATAAACTTATCCTCCTCTGATTTTTCTTGTCAGGTGTTTTAGTCACAGCAGTGAAAAAACTAACTGAAACAAAGAGAGAAAACCCCAGCTTATTCTAACTACAGAACTAGTAGTCATAGTGGCAATAGCCACTGCATCTGACTTGTTCTGTGCTGTGTACTGGCATGGAGCACTTCACCTGTTGTCTGACCCCCTTGACAGCCCCCTCCCCACCCCTGCAGTCCTCACCATGACAATCCAGTTGTTTTCAGCGAGGAGCTGACCTCCCAAAGGTTATTTAACCTGTCCTGCATCAACATTCACTGACATATATCTGTGCCTTTATATTTCTGGATTTTTTTTTTTAATTCTGTTTTTCTTGAGGCGCTAGGAATGGAACCCAGGGCCTTGTGCACGCTAAGCAAGCCCTCTACCTCGGAGCTGCATCCCCAGCCCATATTCCTGGTTTTGAATTGTTTCAACTCCTGTCTCTGGACAGATGGTGTCTTGATGGCAGACCCCATTATCTGGAGAGCCCAGAGAAGTCTGGGAACAGTGAGAGAGGACAAAGCTGCTAAGGACAGCTGCACGTGATAGGCTCTTCCTTCTGGTGGCAGGCCCTTTCATCAGGAGTCCCTCAAATCATTCACATAAGTGTTTATGGGATGCCACAATGGATTGTGCCAGTCATCTAATTTAGGGGCATCCTGGACACATACACAGAGTCTCTCTCTCTCTCTCTCTCTCTCTCTCTCTCTCTCTCTCTCTCACACACACACACACACACACCACACACACCACACACACACCCCTTCCTCAGTGTTGGGCTCCAACTTAACCCTAGTATTATAATGAAGAGTTGAAGCAGAAGGCAAAAATCCAGGCCCTGTTTGCTCTAGAGTTTCAATTTTCACAGTCATATTGGATAATAGTTCATATAGAAGGCTTGGTAAATTGAAGTCCAAATATATTAGGATTTCAACTTAGAGTCAGGAATGAACCCCACCTTGACTTCCTGAAACAGCACAGTGGAGTGGGCGTTGAACTCCAAATGTCCTATGATATTAATTCCCTTTGTATCAGAGGCAGCTTAGCCAGCAGCTTTGGGCAGACCTCTGAGTAGGAGAAAGAAGGGAGAGGAAGAAGGAAGAGGTAACCACTGAGGCATAAATTGAAGGAACTCAGCCATTCATAAAGGGATTCTGCAGTCAACATGTAAAAGGGTTTCTTTCTAAATTTCTCACTCATTTTTTTTCCTTCCCTTGACACAAGAGGTTTTAGTTTTAAACAGTGGAAAAACTGGAAAAAGAATCATTAAAATCAAGAAGAAAGGAAATCCGAGGGAAAGCAGTAAGTTTGGTCATTGTTGAAACAATGTTGGAAGTGAAGTATTTATAACACAACATACTCTGCTACAGAATTTATTAATTTATTCATTTTTCTATTCACAATATTTACTAAGCAGGCACAAAGATAGGAATGGGAGATATAATATAAACAAAAAAGACAATGGCTTTGGTTTACAGAGTTTATATTCTACTAATAGAGAAAAACAATAAACTAGTACATGTTCGAATAAACTTATATTCATAAATATTATGAAAGAAAGTAGTAGAAATGAGAATAATACCTTGGGAATATATTGAATTGAGTAGCTGAAGTAGAAAACAAATTTAGAAAATCACATAAAAAAGAAGATATTCCCATTCAAACAAACTTTATTTTTTCCCCCAATAAGCATTCAACACTGTGCTAAGCTGTAGACATTCCGGGTTTTGATTGCTGCACAGTGTAGATGGAGAAAAGGGAAGGAAGATGGATCCATCATTACCCTGCCCTGAGATGACTGCTTCCGTGGTGGGAAGAGAATGAACTGGCTGAACAAAGTAATCAGAGTAGTCTTCATAGGAGAGCCCTGAAAGAATGAGCAAAAATTCAACAAAAGATAGTGAATTTGTAATGATGGCTATTTGACTGTTTGGAATAATGTTAAGGAAGAGACGAGACAGACATGTCTGTTGAGGAAATTATGTTTTATCCTGTGGGCATCTAAAGGAACTCGTAAGCAAGGAAGAGATTCCTTCTCATCATTGATGTTTGGGAAAGACCACCATGATGGAAGTCCGGGGAAGGGGTCCAATCTGGCAAGGACAGAGCTGGGAGACTGGGGGATCAGCTCTGAGGAGAGAGGCCCTTCAGACCCTGTGATCCTCCGCTAGTAGCCCCAATGAGGGGGAGAGGAGGAAATGGCTGAGACTAATTACACTCAAGCATGGGTAGACCTGGCTCAGATCTGGGAGCCACTATGAACTCTGCTGTTATGGTTTAGATTCAAGGTGTCTCCCAAAAGCTCATGTGTGAGGCAATGTGAGAAAGTTTAAAGGTGAAATGATTGGGTTAGTAGAGCCTTAGCCTAATCAGTGAATTAATCCTCTGATAGGGATTAAATGGTGGTAACTGTAGGCAGGTGGGAAATGGCTGGAGGAGGTGAGTTACTGGGGCAGGCCTTTGTTTTGTGAGCTGAGCTTATTCTCTCAGCCTTCTGGTGCCATGCCCTGAGCTGCTTTCCTCTGCCATACCCTTCCACCATGATGTTCTGCTCACCTCTAGCACAGCAATAGAGCAGGCTGTCTATGGACTGAGTCTTCTGAAATCGTGAGCCCCCAAACAAAATTTCCTCCATTAATTGTTTTTGTCAAGTCTTGTCAGTAACAAAAAAAAAAAAAAAAAAAGCTGACTAAAACACCTGCTGATGGGCCATTTCCAGAGGAATGGGGGCACACCCTCCCAAGTTGGCAGATGTGAAAACTGTGCAAAGGAAGGCCAGAGGTGGGGACAGTCCCGTCCCCCGAAAGACTGTGCTTACATCCTCAAATCACTGTTTGACTCTTCGTTGTACAAGTAGAAGCCTGAACAAGTGTGCTCCTCTGCAGATCTCAAAGTGATTTGACATTTATTGACTGAAATTAAAAAATACAACTTTTTTTTTTTTTTTAAGAAAGACACCTGTGCCATTAAGACTTAGATGAGAATAACTTCCTCTACTCTAGCTCTCATAAACTTGAATTTCAATTTGACCAAATTCTAAGCTGGCAAGTTATGTCTGAGTAGAAAAAGAAACACACCATCAG
Organism: Marmota flaviventris; assembly: GCF_047511675.1. Classification (NCBI taxonomy): domain Eukaryota; kingdom Metazoa; phylum Chordata; class Mammalia; order Rodentia; family Sciuridae; genus Marmota; species Marmota flaviventris. Next base: position 38,798,009 of record NC_092513.1, read on the forward strand.
TACTGAAGACATCACTGACCATCTTCATCATCACCCAGTAGTCATGGTCCCAGTGCCCATATAATCATTTATTTTTTTTTTCAACTATATTTGGAAGAAGTGTTGTTTTTAAACTTGCAGCTGTCCTTGGGCTGGTATTGTCTCATTTCCTATTTGAAAATTTCAGATGTTGCTTTCAACCCACGGGGTGCTTGTCTGTCAGTGATGATACAGCACACACACCTTGCAGCAAGAGGCCACAGTCAACCAGCATCTAACAGAAAGAAGATATGTTTTTAATAGGCAAATATGACATGAAAAATAAAATCAAGGTTACCCAAATGCAGTGGTGGAACAAAATCTATTTCCTTCTTCTAATCCAACTCCTGGTGTCTTCGGTAAAGATAGTTCCTTCAAAACTCTATCTGCCCCTGCTCCCAGACCCTTAATAATGTCCTTGAAAAAAAATTATCTCAGTTTTGTGCAGAGAGGCTTGTTTTGTCATGTAGAGGGAACCCAGCACACTGACCACAAATCCAGGGAACATATTTCTCTTACTGTCTTATACCTTCCCTTGAAAACTTGGGAAATATTGACTATTTGAAATTGGATAGAAACCTCCTCCTTAGATACCTGAGAGCCAGGAATACTTCCCTGGAGTAAACTGTGCTTTGAGACTTTCATGCTTTCCCCTGAAACATGAATTATGATTTTTTTCCCTCTCAGGTAATTATTTTTCTTTAATAGTTTTTCTGCTTTCTAGTTCTATGCTCATTTCCTACCTCTACCTCAGAGAAGATGTTCCCAGATCAATCTCTCATGGGTGAGAAATTGTCACCCCAGCCTCTAAATTCCAATCAGGGAGAATATGGAGGTACCAAAAGGGGTTCGTCTCTTATTTTTAATGGGGAGATCCTGGCAGCACCTGATGTGGGGTACACACACCCAACTCCCCCATGTCATGAGAGGCACTCCCCATCTGCCCATTCTCAGAAGTGATAAACCCAAGGGCAAGGAAGAACAAGTAATAAGGTGTTCTTGTTGTGAAGCTTAAGATTTTTAAAACACATTAACTGTGATTTTTAGATAGTCAGAATTTAGTGAACCGTTAAAAGTGACCCAGTTCACTGAACCAAGTTGAGCTGAACAGATGGAATTCCACCTCCCTATGCTTGAGTGGCTGCTCCAACAATGCAGTCTTTTTTAAATCCCTCCTCTGAGCTGCTTACCTCACTCAGGCAAACATGTGGGGGATGCTTTGGTCATTTTTTGATCTTGCCATTCTCTTATGGCAACTGGAAGTTGGAAGCCGGCACCCAGAATGTGCTAAATTTATGAAATGGAGGTTGATGTTTTTCAGTCTCATTAAATGTCATTTTTTTTTTTTTGTCTCCTGAATTTGACTCTGCATGTAAAATTTGTCAAGTCCTGATTCTTTTCTCTCTCAGAACCTATACTGGATCCAGCTCCCTGTATTGTGACTCCCTGCCCTATTCTCTCTTTTCTACCCAAAGCGTAAGCATGAGACAGGACCCTCCCTTGTCCTTTCTCTCCTTCTCATGGCCTCCTAAGCATATCTAATTATGGATACTTTGTAAATTAAATATCTATTCGTCAACCTCTCTTATGAAAAAAAAAGGAGCTAATATGAACTTTCTCATGAATCATAGAATGACATCCTTACAAATCCAAATCCTCCAGGAACCACAGCTACACATCTTCTGTTAGTTAAAAATCCCCAATATTCCAAAGAATGACATGATCCAAGGGTTGGAAAAAGAAAATGAAAGGCCTCTCAGAGCCCCTAGGCAGTGAGGAATCAGTGAGAATACCTCACAGAAAGAGATACATAAAAGGTTAAAATTGTGGCAAAATAAGAATAAAACCCAGAGACCAAAACAGAGCCATCTGTATCTACACAGACTTTAGAAAAATAGAGATTAGAGAGGTTTCATTATGCTGGCTCTCACGTGACAAGGGAAGCTGTAAAACAAACTGTGTTACGGTCTCGGGATGAGGTCTTAGAAGTGGAACCAGAATGGGTGCGCGTTTGTTTATTTTAGTCTGTATCAGCTTTAAGTGTTAATTAACATAGTGCACTGTATTATCTCTGTGTCTATGGAGCAGAGAGAGGACCCATGTTGTCCCCGCCCCAGCCCCCACAGAGCTTCAGTGGGATGGCTATGTTTGGCCTTCTGGCTCCAGCACAGGGCAGAGAGATGCAAACTTTATAGCCAAAGCTGAGCTTGGCTCCCATTTTGGAAATGACCAGTCAATTAACCTCTGCGTCTCAGCTCACTCATCTGCAGGCTGGGAATGTTCATCTGCTCATGAGGACCCTGAGGTAGCTCACTGCTCATTTCTGATTGGAAACTAGGTCAAGAAAAACCAAAGCAAAGGTTGATGTTCAAGCTTCTTAACTGATTTCCTCTCCTGTACCAACCTGGAGTTCTCCAGGGTCTCCAGGATCTTCTCTGCCACCTGCCCTTGCTCAGGTAGATAATTAAAGAAGTGGCCACAAATGGACCTGTGTAGTCTCACTCCATCTTCTATGCTGCCCTGGTGTCAGAGAGGCTGGAAGAGCTGGAGGCAGAGTAGCACCCTTGTTCCTCATTTATCTGTTAAATACTACATGCATGCCACTAATCTTTTTTCTTAGTAATATCCTAATTACCAAGTAATACCGAAGTGATTTATTAGTTACTCCATCAAGCACCTACTATGTGCCAGACTCTCTAGAGACACAAAGATGAAGAAGGCAATCCTTGCCTTAAAACTTCCCAAGGGGAATCCAGCACATATGGAAATAATAACAATATAAAAACACAAGCTATGGGTATTTCCATGGCTCACCCTGCTTGGTATCAGTGCAATTCCAAAAAAAAAAAAAAACGGGGAAAAACAAGCTCCTGCCAAACAGCTGAAATGAAATAATTGATGGTTTTTGCATCTCTACTGCCTTTCGAAAGTGGCATGAAAAAAGAAAGCCCCTCAGCCAGAAGTTTTCTAAGAGGGAACAGTGAGGGTGTTCTTTTTCCAATTATCTTTGTGTCCTTGTCTTGAAATGGTCACAACTGCAGCCTCATGGATGTCATCTGGAATTTCTTCATCATTCTCCAGCTTCGAGAGGAGTGCGCGGAGCCATAGTGTGCCTTTTCCTCAGCCGATGTGAGGATTTCAGCAGGGATCCCACCAGCTCCAGATGCCTCGTTGTTTTTCATTTGCTTGATGGCTTTCCTCACCTCATAAAGAGTTGGAGGGATTTTAACATTGCCACTGATTGGGAGTTGTGGGATGGAGTCGAAAACACTCCCACTGATAAAATAATTTCCACCAAAGACCTTGAAATGCTCTTTTCAATATGTGTTGACATTTTCTCTCTCACTGAGCAGTTTTCAAACACCCTTATTTTCCTAATGGCTCATATAGAGCTTCAGTGGCACCCAACCTAATCCATATGGGTGCTGAACTGACTTCGCCATGACATCTCGCCATCTGCCCTGTGTGGTGAAGGGCTCCTTGAGTCTCCACCTTCACTTTCAGATGGAACAGTGTCTTTCATATGGGATCAAAGACAATGCCAAACTCCAAAAGATTAAAAGCAAGGGAATCATGGAAGATTTACATTTAACATTTTTGTAAACTTACCAATTTGCATGTATGAAATAATGTTTAAGAGAATCAAGGTGTGGAGTGGGGGCTGTACTAACACATTAAAGTCCTTGAAATGTTTAGGTTGGGTCAACAATTAGGCATAAATTCACGTAGGAATCCATTGTTTAGATTGAAAAGCCTGTTCTCACAGCAAATTGGATCCAGAATGTTCTAATCTTACAAGAAATAGTTCTGAGAAATTGGATTTCCCTTTCCTCTGAGAAGATGTTCCTTTTCTATTTATTCAAATTATAGCTTCAGCTGTTATTCTGATAATATGAACACACCCCACCATTGTCTGGAGGCACTTTTGCTCTCCAGGTCTGTCTATTCAGAGGATATCATTGGACATAATGATCATGTGCAGAAGTTTTCTGCCCCTTTCCCATACAGAACAATTGTTGCCGGTATTGAGTTATAACCATCTTCATCATAAAATGTTAGAATTGGAAAGAGCTGAACATGGATTTTATCGGTGGGGAAACTGAATCCAAGAGAAATGAGATGATAGTTATCCCCAAATTGCACAGCTGGATGGTGGGAGAAGCTGTTCTAAAATTCAGCACTTCTAAGACAAGATTCTTCCAACCACAGCATTTTTTTTTTCTCTTGACAGAATTATATCTAATAAGGAATAAAATCCAGGTCTTTTGTGTTCTCTAATTTCTCTTGTAAACAACACCCAGGCAGCAGAAACTTGCAGTTATTCGTCTTCATATAATTTGTGAGAGCCCTCAATCTATATCAATTAAGTATAACCAAACCCAGGAGTAGTACATTTAGGCCCTAGACAGTGTGAAACACTATAGTCACTGAATGCTATAGCACTGACATTAATGACACTCCTTGATTATTTTAAAAGGAAGAGCTATGATAGTGAAGACAGTATGTTTTATTGCTGTTCCTAAAAATAAGGAAAGAATTACACGAATTCTGTGAATCTAAACCACAAGGTGACAAGGTGTATAACCTGAAAGGTGTCCCTAAGGTTCAGAGAAATTTTACCAGTGGCAGCCTAACTCCTCATCTGTGTAGGTAACTTACCTCCTTGTCCTGCCCCTACTTGGCATGATATTCTCATGTTTCCTGGGGGTCTAAGATTTCTTTGCTTCCTTCTCCCACTTTATGGGTAAAAAAAATGGGAAGAAAGAAAATTAGCCTCAAAGATCTCCCTTAAAGCAAGGTATAAAACCCAAAGTGGCTGCCCGCTGGCATCTCCTTTGTTCTGCTCTTGGTCTGCGGACTGATGCTTTAATAAAGGTGTCCTTTTGTTACTAGTGAAGGTTTAGACCAAAATGAGATGGGCATGGAATGTTTAGGGTGCCTTATGCTGCTGTATTTTGGTACTTGTAATACCCCAAAAAGTAAACGAGGAAGAGAAAAAAAAATAAAGATTTATTCGAGCACAGGCATTCTGGTATTTAAGAATATCCTTGATCAGATCTCTGTTTCAGAACACTCCCTCTGATGGCCCTTTTTGGGTAAGAGTCTAGAAAGGGATATAACAGGAGAGAAGGAAAGCAGTTGAGGCTTATATCAATTTTCTATTGCTACTGTAACAAATCACCACAAATTTAATGGCTTAATACAATATAGATTTATTCTCTTGCAGTTTTGAAGTTCAGAAGTCTAATGTGGGCCAACAGGGCTGAATTTTTTCAGCAGGTTCCATGCCGTTTTGGTTAGTGTGGCTCTGAGATATCATTTAAGATCAGGTGTTGTGATGCCTCCAGCATCATTCTTATTGCTCAGTATTACTTTGACTATTCGGGATTTTTTATTCTTTCACATGAATTTTAGGACAGGTTTTTTTTTCCTAGTTCTGTGAAGAATGTCATTGGTATTTTGATGGGGATTGCATTGAATCTGTGCATTACTTTTGCAACATAGCCATTTTGACAACATTAGTTCTGCTTATCCAAAAACATAGGAAAAGATCTTTCCATCTTCTAAAGTCTTCTTCAATTTCTTTCTTTGGTGTTCTATAATTTTTATCGTAGAGGTCTGTCAACTCCTTTGTTAGATATATTCCAAGGGTTTTTGTTCATTTTTTTTTGTTGTTGTTCATATGGGTTTTTGTTTTGTTTTGTTTGTTTTGATTTTTTTTTTTTTTTTGAGGCTGCAGTAAATGGAATTCTTCTCCTGATTTCTTTCTCAGCAGATTCATTATTGGAGTATAGAAAAGATATTGACTTTTATATGTTGATCTTGTCTCCTATTACTTTACTGAATTTGATTATCAGCTCTGGACATTTTTTGGTGGAATTTTTGGGATTCTAGATATAGGATCATTTCGTTTGCAAACAAAGATAATATGACTTCTTTCCTGTTTATATCCCTTTAATTTCCTTCTCTTGTTTGGTTGCTGTGAATGATTTCAAAGATTGCACTGAATAAGAGTGGTGAGAGTGGACATCCCCTTATTACTCCAGATTTTAGAGCAAATGCTTTTAGTTCATCTAAAATCTGATTTCTTCTCTGTTCAGTATTACATTGCTTTGCATTTATTGTATGTAACCTTTATGATGTTGATCTTAACCTTTGTTTCTGTTTTTATATTTCCTCTTTGAACCTCCTGACCTCCTTTTCTAGGGACCCTTTTGGTTATGTTGGGCCATTCAGATAATCCAGAGAATCTCTCTAGGTCAGGATCCTTAACTTAATCATATCTACAAAGTCCCTATTGCCAATGTAAGGTAAAATACTCACAAGTTCTGAGGATTAGTGAGTGCAGATCTTTGTGGGAGGACACTATTCAGTTTAACCCAGGCCTTTGAAATATCAAATCAAAGAGGATAAACAAGTGATATGGAGAGATATTCAAGGAGTGGAATTATGTCCTAATGATTGGTTGGTTGTGGGCATGGGGACATAGACCAGAATTTTGAGAAAACCCTGTGCTTTTTAACTTGATGCCTTTTATCTGAGATATAGCCTACAAGAAAAACAAACTTTGGAGAGAGGGAATAAGGTGGTAAATTTTTGACAAATTAATTTTTAAATATACATGATAAATCTAAGTTAGGGTTGTCCAGCAGACAGGCAAATGAATACATAGTTCTGCAGCTCAGAAAATGAGTTGTAAGCCAAAAGGTATATGTTTGAAAATCATGAGATTAAAAATGAGAAAAGAACAAGATTGATTGATACAATGGAGGCAGATAAAATCTCTCAGGAAGGAAATATAAAATGAGAAGAGATTTAGGTAAGGAAAAAAGGCATACCGATATTTTAAGTTCTAGCAAAGCTTTGAAAATTCCAAAAAGACAGAAAATGTGGCAAACATATTCTCTTCTGCTAACCCCCATTCTTTTCTTCACTATTCTCTGCCTCACAGTTTCTTCTTTATTAACTACTCAGTCTTCCTCTGATGTTCAAGGATCAGAGGAAGACTCCAAGGATCAATATCACTCCAAGAAAATACTCCTACCACGACTCCTATTGTGAGAGTAACCAGCCTCTCCAAGAAAAGAGAAGGGGACAAAATAAATAAATGTCCAAATAATTCTGCCCAGCAACTGAGGTCATGAGTATAGGCCAGATGAGTGAGATGTCCCTTCTTCTTTGTGCCTCCTCCCCCCACTTTAACACCACCCCTTATGGCAACCATCAGATACTATCAGAAGAGGGCAAGGGGTCAAGTGGAATGTTCGGGCAGTCCCCACAAACAGAAAGCAGGCCCACCATGCTGGGCCTTCCTCTTTGTCATGGAGGGCACAGAGAAGGCTGAGACTGTTTCCATATGCAAGAAGGCAGGTTCCCTATACCTGTCAGTACATCCTCTGTTGACTTTCTGAAGAGTTAGGAATGTGGTTTGGAGTCTCTTGGGGCCCAGGAGGGGGCCCAGAAGTATGCTGCCTCTGACGTGATAGGTTGGAAGACACAGGGCCTCCCATCTTTCAGCCTACTCTGAAAAATCTAAATTCAGAGTAACACTGTGGCTTGGATACAACAGCCACCCCCTTCCAAAGCATCATAGCATAAAAGGAAAAGAGAATTTTCTAGGTTTATATTCCTTAGTTGGGTTGTCTCTAGACCAGGATTAGCATGGCTGGGAAAGAATGGGAAAGTCTGCACAGCAGAGAGGAAGTTAGGGGCTGTCAGAAGGGCTTTTCCACTCAAATCTACTTGCTAGGTTTCCAGCACGGTCTCTCAGTGTCCTCAACACTGAGTGCACTTTAGTTGCAACAAGGGAGCTTTCAAAACAAAAACCAGATACCTGTGCCCCACTCCAGGCCCACAGTATCAGGATCCTCAAGATTTAGGTCCAAGTTTTCTCTTTCTTTCTTTTTTGTTTTCCTCCTTCTCTCCTTCCCTCCCATCCTCCCTTTCTTCTTTCTTCCCTCCCTTTCTTCCTTCCTTGCTTCCTTCCCTAAAATGCCTCAAGGAGACTTAGCATGCAGCCAGGTGGAGGACCACTCAAAGTTAAGAACAAATTCTGTGATGCACCTGCAGCCGAGTGTGGTGCAGCTCCAGAGCACCCTGGCTTCAGCTTCCACAGCAATGAGAAATATGGGCTGTCACATCACTGTCCCCAGAGCTGACTCCAAACTTCCACAGCCAGACTCGAAAGCACCACCACCGGCAGGGACTCCCAGCCAGACATGTGGGATGCCAGGCCACCTATGACTCCTCGGCAGCCAGAGAAAGCAAGGGCAAGACTTCTGGAGCACAGAAAGGAATGTTGTCACTCTGAAACAATGCCACAGCCCTGAGATTTCTCTGTGAATGTTTCGTGATCAAACACAGAAATCAGTTGCTTAGCTCCTATCGGCCATGCTTAGCACTAAGAAAAGACTTTGTCATCAGTCAGGATTCAGATCTTATCTCCACCACTTATGCTGTGACATGGCCTCTCAGAATCAATTTCCTGCCTTGAAAGAGGCCCAGGGATACCTGCCTACAGGGACAGGGTGACAGTTAAGTGCAATGATGTACATAAGGGCCTGGCATGAAAGCTAGTATCTCTCTCTTACTCCAATAAGGAAATAAAGGACAAACAAGGCTAAGACTGGCTTCAAGAAACCTCCCACTTAAATAGAAATTTAAGACAAAAATTTATAAAATGTTCAAGCCCTCTAAAAAGTTACTCTCTGTCATTGACTACAGTTCTGACAGTGCCAGAAAATGGTTAATGGCCAAAATGGTAGCAAAGATAAAATAGTTTGAGTTCAGGAGAGGAAAAACACAACCTATTATGAATTGGGGCCTCCAAACAATTGGGAAGCATTTATGAAGGAGGAAAGATTTATGGTGAGTTTTAAGGGATAGGCAGCATTTGGATCAGCTGAGAAGAGGAGGGCTCCACTCATTAAAGAATCCAGACAATCAATGCCAAGGGCTGTTATCAAGTAAAAGACCCATTTTTTCTACTAGATTTTTTTTTATTTTGAGATGTCATTAGGGAGCAGCCTCCTCTTACCTGTGTGCTTTCTCCCCTTAACAAATTCATACATTTCGCACATCACAGTTATTGGAATTGGCCTACCTGAGCCAGCCCTGAAGACCCATCTGTGGCAATGGGTGGTGTGGGGGAGCCATGCCATCACATTGTTCTTTACCTCTCCAGTGCAGTTTGGTGAGCCTTGGTGCCAGAGTTTACCTCCTTCACTAGAGGATTTCAGCCCTCTGTGATTCCCTAGACTCAGCCCCAGCAGCTGCATGCAGCTTCACAAAACGGTGAAGGTGATCCATCTCTTGAATTTGTAATCCCTCTATGTTTTGTCAGTGATCATGAAGTGCTTTGTGATGCAAAATATACAATATAAAATGATCTGGGGATGAAAACGGCTTTTGCACTCGCTTGAGGGTTTCTTTCCACCTAGCTCTTCTCCCCCATTTTATTCAGAGGGAAAATTAAAAGCCTGAGGAAGACCCTTTCTTCTACTTGATCAGGATAGAATCAGGCACGCCAATGAAGCAATGAAGACCCTCTTCATTAGGCCAAACCCAGCAGCTCCCTCAAGGGCCTGAAACTCAACTGGGGCTCCAACCAGCCCTGCCCTTTTCTCCTTGAAGTGGCAACCCCGTGCCCAGCAAAGGAATTTTAGCCTATTATTTTCCTGATTCATTTGCACTTGACTCATCAAGATATTGTTTTATATGAGCTGCTTGATGTCCAAAGCACCTTATGAGACTTTTTATAACCCTTGCATCTGAGAAACCGGGAATGACACCTAGTCGAGAATAAACAGAACTCAAAAGTTCCAGCGCAGCTCCTTGTGTAGAACCCTTCCTGGGGCAATGGCTAAATAGTCAGCCCTTTTGGACTTGTTCTGCATTTAATTGGAAAGAGACTCAGAGGAGTATAGGACAAGGAAAAATCAACACTGATTTGAAAATGCTTTCCTTCAGTCGGGGTGGATGGTTGTCATTTGGTCGACACTAATTAGCATGGAAAAATATATCATCCTTTGGATCCAGCCTATTTTTGAAAACTACCGGCATTAAGACTATTTTGAAGTGAGGAGCAGTGATAAGCAGATTTCATTTGGTTGTTGTTTTCTGAGCATCGGTTCTTAATCAGATGAATGAACTTGTTTGTACTAGTTAACTTTGCTGGAGTTTAGGAGTTGTATTTAAAACAGATTTTATCCTACAGTGATATTAATTTGATAGGATCCCTGATCTGTAAACCATTGGTTATCTTGGTCTCTCCTGATAAGGAAAAAAAGTGCCGAGGATTTCCAGTTGGTGAGCACATTTGGGCAGAATCTTTCACACGTCACAAATTGCAGATGGGAGGCAGTGATCTCGAACATGCAGTCACATTGCGTGACCATCTGACACCTTCCATTTAGAAAAATAATACTTTCCTCCCAGCATACGCTCCCTGCTGCAACCAGCACCAAAAATTATGCCTGGGAGAGCCGTTCCTCCTAGACCAGGGTCTTAAATATTTCTTAGGCGGCTTTTAAAAGATTCATACTGCAGCAGCACCTAGCTCACACCCTAGTCACCCATAGAAAAATTCCAAAAAGGCGACTTCCCAATGATGCTGCTGATAACAAAAAAACATCCACAAAGAACAAAAGGGCTGGGGGTGGGGGAACTAGAAGGAGACAGGAAAATTACACCAGACACATTTGTAAGGTGATTTATTCTTGTCTTCTGTGTGATTCAAGCATATTCACGTTAAAGTCAATGGACTTCTTTGTCGGCTCATTTCTAAGCCGCTTCACAGTGGCATAGAATTTCGCAGTCCCCAGGAGGGGGACTGGAGTCCCTGGAATTGTATATAACTTGCTCATCTGCCAGTGTTCTGCACTCACCCTTGCTCATTTAAGACAAGGAAGAGCATCTATGTCTTGCCTCCTTTTCTGTACATTTAATGACCCCTGGCAATAGCAACGCAGTGATTTCCAACAGACACATTCAAGCAGAGAGATTTTTAACCAGAAATTCAGAATTCTCATAGCATGTCCAAACAGGGACAGCTTATTTCCTGATTAACAAAGGCCATGGCAAATTCAGTATTTAATCTCTTTACATATGCACACGCACAGAGACATGCATGCACAGAGATGCTGTATGACTCTAAGCACATACACACACACACACACACACACACAAAGTGTGCCTGACTTCCCCCTTTTCTCCACAGAGTGAAACTAAACATACTTTTGCAAACTGCTAGGTTCTAATATCCACCTTTTTAAAATGACAGGCCTGAGGGGCTGCTGTCCCATGAGAACTGACCCCTAACTGTTCTTTGAGAATTCTTTGGGGAAATAGGGTGAAGGCAAGGGGTAATCTCTCCATAATCATAGAACAAAGGTGGCCGAAACAATCAACCACCTGCTTTAAAAAATAATACTAGTTTCTTCCCATTTTCACACTGCCCTAGGTTTCAGGGGATTTCCCAATAGTAGCAAATAAATGGTTTTAAGGTTGTATATACCAGGATCTCATCACAAGGTTAAAAAAAAGAATTAAATTAAATTTAATTAATTTAATTTAAATCAAATGGATATTAATAGAACTCATATCCTGCTCTCTTACAGAAAAACAGAGCAAATGGCTTGATGACAATGATAGTAATAATATCATCTTTGATTTTTTGAATTTTTCATTGTTTTTTGGGGGGTACTGGAGATTGGACCCAGGGAGTACCTTACCACTAAGCTATATCTCCAGCCCTTGAATTACTTTATTTTTTTTATTTTTTATTTTTTTGTAATTTTGAGACATGTTCTCACTAAGTTACTGAGATTCTCCCTAAGTGGCTGAAGCTGGCCTTGAAGTTGAGATCCTCTTGCCTCAGCCTCCTGAGTCACTGGGATTACAGGTGTGCACTGCCACATCTGGCTCATCCTTGACATTTATAATGAAGGGAGAGTGAAAAGTGCCTACATCAGAGACACACAGCAGGGTTTTGGTCTCAAGAAAACTTTAGTGTGAGTTGCAGGAGGGACTGGCTGATTTTCCTGAAGGTTTTAAAAATCAGCAAAAATCATTTCTAAATGTATGTAAAATCAGCTCCACCCAAGGGATAAGAACAGCAGATAGAGAACTTCAAAACGAAAAAAAGTGAACAAGGGATTGTTGCTTTGACCAGAGTTTCTTCTAAAAAATTCATTGCTCTAGAGGTATTTGTGCAAATATTTTAGCCTATTGTACTTTTCTCCAGGTCTTTGACAGATAAAATTTATGAGAATACTCATCTTCTTACCACCTCTTTCTTTCCTTGTTTAGACTTGTATATTCAATCATTTATATACATGTTTGTGCACATGCAAAAAAAATTAATCAGAATCAATCATATGAATTACCAAACAATATAAAACTTTCTCCTAAAATAATCTGTCCATGGGATTCACACAGGCCATCTTGGTATATAGGATGAATGGTGCTCAACCACTAATGGTTTCACTAGGTATCATCTGTTTGTGTAACCCCAATCCATTTGTCTCCCAGATACCTATTAATTTCTACACCATTACTTGCTCAACTAACATAACATATATAACTAATCTTTGTACACCACTAACTCAATGACAAGGTACATTGTATTACCCAGGTAAATTAAGGCAAAGGAAATGCCTGATTCCCAAAACCTCCAGATCATTAAAGAAGTATCTTTAACTATTTGGGCCTGAATTATGCCTATATTGTCCAGATAATGGTCAATTCTCCATTTGATATTGAACTTGGGTGATCTGTCATGACTGGTATGAAAACTCACATTTATTGAGCCTTCGTTATATGCATACATTTTAAAGGCTTTTTAAAGGCTTTTGAGGAAGGCTTTGTTACTTACAGTTACAAATAAGGAATCCAGGTGCAATGAACTTAAGTAACTGCTCAATATGGCCTGACTAACAAGTAGGAAGGCCCACATTTGAACATGAGCAGATTGAATCTACCACACAGATTCTCCACACCTACATAAGCTGTATCCTTGTGAATTCCCTTCTAGGGGCACTCCACTGCCAGGACCTGAAGGGCTGGCTGCCTCTCCAGGTACAAGTCTAATCAGAAATAAACTATTTGGGACAGAAGAAATTTCCTACCCTGGTTGGAGCTAGGCAGGCAGCAGTGAGCATACTGAGGATAGGCCTGAACCTGTGATCTAATGAGAAAAGCATGTAATGCTGAAATCAGAGCAGAAGGATGAAGGTGTCTTATTATGATGCCACTGACCCAACCCTGAGAGCTCCCCAGTCTGGGCTAATAAGCATAGGACACATTATCTCTGTGAATTTAATCTTTATTGTTGTTGTGTCATGCCATTGAACTTTAAAATTTGAAACTGATTACAATCCATTGAGTACTAGAGAAATTATATTAACATCAGTATTTGAGTATTTGTTAATTCTTAGCAGGAGCATCAATATTTTGCCTAATATCTATTAAACAATCATAATGTATGAAAGGGGAAAAGTTATCCAGCAGGGATTTGAACACAACAGGAAAAAGTTAAGTGAACATTAATAGGAACATGACATTCTTAAGTAGAAAGTTTAGTCCTATACTCAAATTCTGTACTTTTTGTATGTCTTAAATTACAAAAATTGTTTTTTTAATACCACTTAAATAGAAATTATTGTTGGGTGCCTTTGAAAAATCTGAAATATCTTCACCAATTTGTAATGTCTTTCTCAATTTAAAAAAAAAAAAAACTGATGTAGACTAAAAAAATCTGTAGACTAATCACTTGTCAAATTTGACTTCTAATTGAAGCTACTTGTGGCAGCTTTTAAAAGAACACTCATGCAACATTCCATATCCTTCTGTGCAGTTTCTTCAAAGACAATTAAGCACAAATCTCTTAATATTAAATTGAATAGATGCCAAACAGAAACTGGGTGGACACTTTGCTGCCTCTTCTTTGGTAAGAAAAAAGGAAATAGACCATTGACCAACAAATGGGTAGAAAGTACCCACTCTGTGACAGGAGCTGCCCTACGGGCATATCACTGAATGTAACAGAGAAAAACACCTGTCCTTGGAATCATACATTTTTGTTGAAGGAAGATAACAACCAAGCAAAAATCAGTAAATAAGACATAGTAGAAAGTGCTATGAAGAGAAACAAAGTAACAGGGAATGGGGAGCTAGAGGGGAGTTTGTGATTATACATAGGACAATCACAAGAAATGACACTAACGACTTGAAGGAGGTGAGGTGACAAGCCGTGCGGACATCTAAGAAAGAGGGTACCATGCAGAAGGGGACAGCAAATGCAAAAGTCCTAACTGGCATATTTTAGAATCAGCAATCAGGTCACTGGAGTAGAGTAAGCCAGGGAGTGGGCTTGTGGCTGGATGAGATGTCTGTGAAGTTACTGAGAGACCCTGGGAAGCTTTTCAGATGACCTGGCTCTTACTCTTAGTGTGTTTGCACCCAAAGACTCTCTCTAGAGCTAATATTCTGCCCCTTTCAACTAATCACATATAAATACATAGATAAAAATGTGCTGCTGATCCTTGTATTATATTTGTGTAGAGTTCTAGTTTACAAAGATTTTTGCATGACTTACCTCAGTGGACAAGGAATAATATCCCCATTTGACACACAAGAACACGAAGGGTCAGAGACACCACCTTAGTCCTTTGCATTGCTGTAACAACATACCACACGTGGGAACTGGTAAACAACAGAAATTTATTTCTTCACAGGTCTAGAGGCCTGGAAGGCCAAGAATGAGACAGCTCTAGGTTCAGTCATCTGAGCACTTCATCCTCTGGAGAGGAAGACAGCCAAGTCCTCTCAAGGTAGATGGGGGAAGAGTAAGAGGAGAGAACACTGGGGGAAGCCTCTCTCTTTTTTTTAATAAATCAAATAAGTAATTATTATTCTTATCAAACAATAATAATATAGGAAATATTTTTACATATGGAGACATTATCACAAAACAAAATATTACAATATACAGAAAGCAAATTTAAATACATCAAGTTGAACAAACAGGATGATCTAGATTTCAATTTGTTTAAACCTCTTTTTAAAGTCTCTAATCCTGTTAATAAGGGAGGTATCCTAGTGGCCTAAAGGTCCCACCTCTTAGTACCATCACCTTGGCAATACCTGAGCCAAGGTGAACGTGACCTGAGGGTCACATTCAAACCAGAGCAGACCCACAATGTCTCCACCAAATCACCCTTGGTTTGTAGTGAATGGCAAAGGAACTTTGATTTCCACATCTAGGATTTCTTCCTCTAACCACACTCTCCCAAAACTCTCAAAGAACTATGCCTCATCATCTAGGTCCCCCCCAAACAAAACAAAACAAAACAACAACAACAACAACAAAAAAAAAAACCAGCATTTTGGTTTATGGGAAACAGTAAAATTTTCAGTTTTTCTCTTATTCACAGTATGTAAATTCCTCCATTTGATAAAAGAGACAGAAGGTTTTTTTTAAATGAATCATTCTATAATTAGAATATATGCTATTCATTGACTTCGTCTCCAGAAAAATGTAGGCAAACGTGAGGGTTTTGCTTTAAAATCCTCCAGAGAGTCATAGTGGTTGCACACCAAAGCAACTTTCTTGTAGCTTTCTACCAAAAATCCTGGAAAGGTTTCTAAAAAAATTGTTCCCTTCACTATAAACTGCCATGGTGAAACACTAGATCACTTACAAACCCTCTTTTGAAGAACAATTTAAAATTACCTGAAGATGACTGAGTAATATGCTACCTTAGAATGGTTCCCATTTATGAATTTCACATTAAGTAAAAATGTTTAAAGCTTTTAAATTATGTCTTATACACATACACATAGAGAAACACATCTATCTATGAGCATTTATTACACATGAGACACTTAATGACAAATATATATAAGATCATCATTGTGCATGTAAGTGCATATGAATGTATATATGTATAAGTGGATATATATATATATATATATATATATATATATATATTCATCATCTCGCTCTATATAAATGCATTTAAAAATCACATATCTATATATAGAGATAAGCATTAAAAAATCACTATCTTCTATTACCAAAAACCTCCTCTCCTAAATAATATAACACACACTTTAAGAAGAACAGAATAGAGAGCATTTATCAACATAAATCCATTTAACTTTATATTAAAAAGAATAACTCAATGCTCCATATCCTCATTTTTCTAAACTATACTAGACTCCAGCCGGTGCAGACTGGCCTTGGAAAGTACAAAGAGGGTCACAAACAGTTTAGGACCCAATCCTGACTCTGCCAATTGCTAGCTGTGTGAGCTGTGGCAAAATATTTAACCCTTTATGCTTCAGTATTCTCCTCTCTGAACCCTGGGAAACAGCAACAATCTCTTAGGATTGACATGAGGTTGACAGGAAATGATCGTGTAAAGCATGTAGCATGTCCTGAACTAGAAGAGTCAATAAAGATTCTTTCCCTTTCTGCCAAGTGTACTCAATATCATTGTCCTCCTCATCTTTTAAGTACTTATTTCAAGTGTCCTGTATATAAAGAAGTACCCATAAACGTTTGCTGAGTGGCTGCTTAAGCTAATTCACTGAGCATCTTAAATAATAACAAATTGGGTCTTATTTTATTCTGTCTAGCAATAATTAATTGGGTTTATTTTTCTTCCCTAAATTCCCTGTGCAAGAGTGCTATATCTTCTTCAACTGTACATTCCTCTCTTCAACTGTACTATCCTTCAACTGTACATTCCTCTCCACATGGTCAGCAGTCACAAATGTTTGAAGAATGAGACTGGTAACCACAATTGCCATAAGTTCTCTTGGCAACAAAATTAACAAATCTGTCAATCAAAATTTCAAAAATGACTTATTCGCCTGATTGTGTCTGAATTTTCCATTTTCCTTAGTAAAACTTGAGGGCTGTGCATCTCTGAATCATTTCCCTTACTGTGTTTTTGTTTTTTGGTATTGTTGTTGTGGTTCTCTTCCGAATCTCTGAATGCTTTCAAGTAGGTGAAACCTTTCAACTTGGTTGGACCAGAAGTTGCTCACCAAAAATTTAACACTGTAAGTACAAAGCTGCTGCTTAAAGCGGCCACAAAATCAAGAGGATGACTCTTACCTTTGAGGAGCTGCTCAATAAGTCTGTGGTTCTTGACTTGTTTTTGCTCCTATACATTTGCTTCTTTTTAACAAATCCTGTTCCTCCCTCTGGAATACAAAGGATTATAGCACTCAATAGAATAGACTCCACCTAGTACTTCACCTCTATTTCTGAAGCTGTGGTGCTTTTAGTTGAAATCTAATTGGCTTGTAAGTAATACTGCTTATTATACATGCTATGCTATTTCCAGTTTCTATCAGCTGATGTTATGCTTCCCTCTATCATTATGAAATTTGGCAGTGTTTTTCTGATGCCCATTTCCTAGAGCATGCAAATCATAGATCTATAGCTTGATAAGTTTTACTTTATCATGGCCCTTTGTTTACTATAGATCTTTTTTGTCTCTGGCTCTTCTGTAGCCTGGATCTGTTACATGCACTCAGGAAAATAAGACTGTTCATCATGTATCAAATTAACAGGAAATGATTAGCTTGGAATAGCATCAGTTTAATCTCCTTTTTTTTCTTTACCATAATTCTGTATAGCTTTGCAAATTGAATTTTTCTCTCGGATCTATTATGTGCTTTGAAGTTTGTTCTATCCAAAAATCCATTGGTATTATTATAATATTAATCCAATAATACTGCTAAATGAGTTTTGATAAGAACTAGCAGAAACTTGCCCTACCTTTATGCCAGTTCTCATTTTTAAAAATGATTATCCTCTAGGTTCTTCCCTTGGTATTTACCTCCACGTGATAAAAAATTTTCTGAGGTCACTGTTTTTATCTATCAATTTTGATTTACTGATACCTGCCACCTTTTCATTTCCATATAATTAACACAAAAATCATCAAATAAATTATTGTTCACATCAATATGCACTTTAATGTCAAGTAATTACTATGACTACATTTCCTGTCTTCTACAATCAACTTCCTGAAATTTATTTTGGTTTGTTTCTTTTTCTGGAGTTGATTTTTAGAATCAAAATTATATTTTCCCACTGCCCTTTTGGAGCCACTATATGTTTAAAACTAGTAATTCTTTTTTTTTTTTCCAAAACATTCAAACATCGCTGATACATTAACAATTCCCTAATCACACTACCCCATCATTTTCCTGGGACTTTTCTTTCTCGAGCTCTTTTTTCTTTATTCTAAGATTGGTTGTTTTTGAGGCCTGCTATGTGGACAGTATCTGGGATTTTCTTTCCCTACTGTCATTAAAAGTATGTTTCCTCTTGAGTTCTATGTCTTCCTTCTCTATTTCTTGGATCTGCCAAATCATATCCTCTGGCAGTTTGATAAATACATACATACATTCATACATACAGGAGACGCATCTAGAAATGATTTATTTCATATTCAAACTCTTGATTGATGTTTGATACGGCAAAGAATTCTGGGATAAAAAACATGTTTATGCAAAGAATTTGAAGGTCCTCTATCCCCAGCAGTCTGACCTTCCCATACTTTGTCAGATATGTGCACTTCATTTTCATCTATCCTGCTGAGCACCTTGAATCTCTAATCTCATGTTCTTCAGGATGGAGAATGGAGAGATTGTCTTTTAAAGAATCCATTTCTCCACTGTACTTTCTCCACCCTCCCTTTTCTGGAAGTTCTAATGTGATGCTATTAACTCTTTAGGACTGATTTTTATCTATCTATACACCTAAATCTATTTCTTTCCCTATTTTCCTACTCTTAATCATTTTATCCTACTCTTGAAAATATTTTCATAATTTGATTTTTAGCCCATCTTCTGGATATATTTCAGCTTTCTTTTTTATGGGTGTTCATGATCTCCTTTTCTATGTCTGAAAATATTCATTGAAGAGCTTTTAATGTTTTGTTTGTTTTATTGTTTTTGATGTTGGTTGGTTGGTTGATTTTAGTATTTTATTTTGTTCCCAGCATTATCTCTGTTTTCATCAAGCTTTTTTTTCTATTTTTTAATTTCTCCATCTTTTAGATAGTGATCAAAATACAGTTTTTATGTTAATTTCCATTAATACTTAGGAATTATTTAGTTAAGCATCATTAGACAGGATTATTAATTGGTAAACACTGTCCTTGAGTCCTGAGACTCCTCTTTCCAATATATTCACACTATCTCACAGTCTTTCACTTGGTCAAGGGGAAAATGGAGGAACCTGACTTACTGGGTAAGGGGTATGTTCTGGGGTCGGACACATAATATATCTCTAACTATCCTGGATTTTCAGTACTGCATTTTCCACTGCCCTAAACTGGACTGGAAACTCCAAGACCTGATTCATCCCTTAAAAGTTCTGAGGTGCAAATCCACTCACTTTATGTTACTATTCACCACTGCAAGACCTTTAGATTTTAATTTCTTCCATGCTTATAATAAGCTCTGATGAGCTATTTTTTTAACCCTTCAGCTGCATCAATCTCCTTTTATCTCTGCCTTTGTCTGTTTTATCCTTTTACTCCCCTATTAGGGGTGACTCCGAGGAAGAGGACACAGTATGTTTACTCAACCTTTTCTGATTTATACCTGTAATACTGATTTTTAAAATTTTCTGACTTTTTTCTACATTCCTCACTGGCAAATAACAAATATGAGAATATGCCATTTTTATTTGATTTGAGAATATTTTGAAATATATTATTAAAAGTAGGATAAAGAGATCAAGAATGGGAAAATAAGGAAAGAAATATATATTTTATATATTCAACATATATAAAGTATATACATAAAGTCTAATATCCTACCATTAGAACAGTTTTATTGAGATGCAATTCATATAATAAGACTCATCCTCCTAAAATGTATAACTCAAACAACAGAGAAGTTATTCATAAACATTATTTTTAAGTAGTGAACATAATAAAAATGTCACATAATTAGTTAGTGATTACAGTATAGAATGTTGGTTAGTCAATTAATGAGTTAGAGCTAAAAGCAAGCATCAGGGAAATACTTTTTCAACCTATAATTGATGCTTTTTTATGTTTTCTTTTGGGGTAATGCTTTGATTCAGTTTTTTAGCTTCATAAAAATCAATCCCCTTAGTCAAAAAAAAAAAAAAAGCTATGTTAAAATAATTGAAATAAGCATCCTAATAGGAATCTGCTTTGTTTTCTGGCCAGAATTCCTTGTTTGGACCTAGGCCTAATTACCATAAAATAATAGAATATTAACATCAAGTCCCATGGACCCATACCCTGCTTTTGGTCAGTAAAGCCTATGTTCATTGAAGTTCAAGGAACTAAAGTGTCCATGCTAAGTCTTGCCACCATAGCAGACATCTCCCAGTTGTTTGTCTGTTTCATTCCTGATTGCATGAAGATTGTGTTTTAAAAATTAGAAGCATAACCTGCAGAGTGTCCTGAGATATGTGATTAAGCAGGATAAGCAATAACACTGACAAGCTGAATGATACTCTTGGCTCCTGGGAGGAAATTCACTGGAGGATACTACACAACTCCTCAGGAGTAATCACTGGAGATTTCCCCACTACTCCACAGACATTGATTAAACAAAAATGGAAAAAGTAAAATAGAAAAGTTAAGACAAAAAAAAGTAAGGGAAAAATTACTATCAGATTTTGTTTTTTTAAAGAAGCTTTATTAAGATATAATTCACATGAAATAAAATTCACTGTATGAAAGTGTGCAATTCATGGATTTTTCATATATTCCAAGTGCTACTTCCCTCATCACTCTCCAGTAGGACGTTTCATCACCTCAAAAAGAGATCTTGTAATCATTAGCAGTCACCTTGTTTCTTTGAGTCCACTAATCTGCTTCCTGTTGTCCAAAGATTTGCTCTGGATATCTCATGTAAATGGAATCATGTAGTACTTGGTCTTAAGTGACTGGCTTTTTTCACTTAGCATAGCATTTTCAAGATTCATCCATGTTGTGACATACATCAGTTCTTTGTTTTGTTGTCCAGTTATATTCCATGGTGTGAGTATATTCCATTTTATTTATCTATTTATAAACGAAAGAACATTTAGATTACCTCAACTTTTATTTATTATAAATAATACTTTTATGAACATTAATATAAGTTTGCATGTAGATATAAGTTTTTATATCTTTGGGGTGTAGCCCAAGGTGTGGAATAGTACTTCATTAGGTTTACTCGTTAAAAAAAAAATACCAAATTCTTTTCTGAAAAGCAAAGCCAAAAACAAGAAGAAAGGCGTGATTCCGGAGGAGGGACTTCCTGTTGGGGCCTGGAGAACGCCTCGTGGGTTG
This sequence comes from Marmota flaviventris, assembly GCF_047511675.1. Classification (NCBI taxonomy): domain Eukaryota; kingdom Metazoa; phylum Chordata; class Mammalia; order Rodentia; family Sciuridae; genus Marmota; species Marmota flaviventris. The sequence goes on from NC_092513.1 coordinate 38,819,371, forward strand.
GTCGGCAATCTTCCTGGGAGGATACGGGGCATTGGCGGCAGTTTCAAAAATAAAGTTTGTTCCTGCTTGAGTGGCTCGTGATTTTGTGCCCAGCCAGACTGCGGCAATAATCCATGAATGTGAAATATCTTTTCATTTATTCAGGTCTTCTTCATTTCTTTCAACATTTCACTGTCTTCAGTATACAAGTCCTGTACATATATTACCGCTGTTGGCCGGTGACGAGTCCTTGCTTCCCCGATGTTGAAGAATAACACCAGAAAAGCACACGCCGAGGCAAGGTCAGAGTAGAAATTAGAAGTTTATTAAAGGACAGCAGAAAAGACTTCTCCTGGAGGAAGAAGGGGACCCAAGAGATGGAATCCTTGGAAGTGCGGTTGTCTCCCCTTTTTATAATTTTGGTGATGGAATGTAGGTGGGAAGGCCTGAGGGGTGGGACACAGGTGGGCCAAAGAAGTAGTCTGGGCAGGAAGGACTTCATTAACACTTCTTTGTGATGGGCTATCTCCAAATCTGCTGGGGGCTGTTTCCTGGGTTTCATTAACATTTCTTTGGGATGGACTTTGGCCTAGGGCCTTTTTGGGACTTCATTAGCATTCCATGAGTTGTTCTGCATTTCCCTGAATCATTCTCAGCATGGCCTCCATTTTAGATTTCACTCGGTATTAGACCCAATTTACCTAACTACACTGACTACCTAATTTTAAATCTGGCTTCATTCCCCCCTCTAATTTGGGGAACTCCTTACTGCTGTAAGGAAGGGGGGGCGAAGATCTTTCTGGCTTCTTCAGGCTGAAAAGGGATGGTGTGGGGCAAGCAGTTTGGAGTCCCCTTTAAAAATCGGGTCTATGGAGTGGTCCATGATAGAAGTCCAATTGAGAAGTAATAGGCTGGAGGGCCATTTGAGTGATGGGTGGTCTATAAGAGAAACAAGAATTTATTAGTACTGGAACCAGATTGATGCAGCAATAAATGCCACAGCACAGGAATATGCCAATGAGTATGATGGCAAAGACAGAGACTAACAATGTTTTCCACCAGGAAGTACCAGAGAACCAGGAGCTAAGATATTGTTCCCATGACAAAGTTGCTAAGGACATGGCTTCTATCTGAGCATGTAAATCTTTAAGGATATTTGTCACATTGCCAGAATTGTCAGGGATGTTATCACAACTTTTAACTTTTAGGGTTACACATGTCCTTTCCCTTAAGATACAGTTTAATAATTTAATGTCATCTGATCTTGCAAAATCCTTTTATTAGTATGACCTCTGTATCTAATAGAGAAATCTTTAATTCTGTTTCTTAGGGCTGGATAACCATACTAGCAAACATAAGCCAGATTTAAAATTAGGTAGTCAGTGTAGTTAGGTAAATTGGGTCTAATACCGAGTGAAATCTAAAATGGAGGCCATGCTGAGAATGATTCAGGGAAATGCAAAACAACTCATGGAATGTTAATGAAGTCCCAAAAAGGCCCTAGGCCAAAGTCCATCCCAAAGAAATGTTAATGAAACCCAGGAAACAGCCCCCAGCAGATTTGGAGATAGCCTATCACAAAGAAGTGTTAATGAAGTCCTTCCCGCCCAGACTACTCCTTTGGCCCACCTGTGTCCCACCCCTCAGGCCTTCCCACCTACATTCCATCATTGAAAGAACTATAAAGAGGGGAGACAACTGCACTTCCACAGATTCCACCTCTTGGGTCCCCTTCTTCCTCCAGGAGAAGTCTTTTCTGCTGTCCCTTAATAAACTTCTAATTTCTACTCTGACCTTGCCTCGGCGTGTGCTTTTCTGGTGTTATTCTTCAACATGGGGAAGCAAGGACTCGTCACTGGCCAACAGCGGTAACACTTGTATACTTGTATTCAGTAATACAAGTGTATTACTGAAGCCAGACACATATCATATGTTTGCCCTCATTTGTGGACACTAGTAAATCAATATTGTAGAGGAACAAGGAATAAACAATAATCACCAGAGATTGGGAAGAACAGCAGAGAGTGGGGAGGGAAAGAAGTTTAATAAGGGACACCAAAACACAACTTGAAAGAATTACTTCTGGTCTTTAGTGCAGTTGCATAATTATTGCTTAAAATAATCTATACTATATTTCAAAATGACTAGAGAAGAAGAGTACAAAATTCTCAACACATAAAAATGATTTATGTTTGAAGAGACAGAAATGCTTGTTACCTTGATTTGATTATTACATATTGTATACACAAATCAAATTATCATGATGTACCCCACAAAAATGTAGAAACAAGTGTCTCCAAAAAATAAAAATAAATGTTTTTTCTAAGTTTTTAAATTATTCATAGTGCCATTATAAACGGTAATTTTCTTACACTATTTTCAAATTTTTCATTACTAATATATAAAAATATAATTGATTTTGTATACTATAACCTTACTGTACTCATTTTTTTTTTTACTTTTTTGATATGGATTCTTTGGCATTTTCTGTATAAGATAATGTCATCTATGAATAGAGATAATGTTAACTTTTCATTTATAATTCAAATGCCTTTTAATCCTTTTTCTTACCTAATCATTCTGGCTAGCATCTCTAGTACAAAATCAGAATAAAGTAGCAAGAGCAAGACATCCACGATGATCTTGATTTCAGAGGAAAAGCATATTTTCATTCCTCAGTAAATATAATATTAGCTGTGTTTTTTCCCATGATTCCTTTTATCAATGGTGTATTATGTGGATTGATTTTTAGATGCTAAATCTACAATGCATTCCTGGGATAAATCACACTTCATCATGTAGTCCTGATTACTGGTCTGATTTCAATTGTGATCATATATTCTGCATACTGTTTGGAATGCGGTGACTTAATTTGTACAAATGAATACCACAGTAATAATATTGTGGGCTTGGCTCTTACATACATTGGCTCATTCAGTCTTTACACAATAAAAAGCTAATATTACACCAATTTTGAAGAATATAAAGTGGATTCTCAATAGGTTTGCCATAGAACTAGTGGGTGGAGGTGCAGACAGTCTAATCCATTAACCTGAGGTCTTGAACACAACATTATGGCAGTATATATTGGGGTATGAATATTCCTACCTACAGGAGTGTTATCGTTGGGATTTGGAATGTCCTTCCCCCAAAGGCCCATTGCAGCAATGTTAAGAGGTAGAACTTTGAGGAAGCAACTGGATCATAAAAGCACTAACTTCATCAATGAACTAATCCATTGATGAATTCAATGAATAGACTATTAGGAGATGGTAGGCTACAGGAGGTGAGACCTAGTTGAGGGAGTGAATCCTTGGGTATGTGCCCTTGGGGACTGTATCATGTTCCGAGTCCATTTCTTACTTTTTCTTTTTACCTCCCATCCACCATGATATAAGCAACTTTACTCTGTCACACTCTTCCATTATGATGTAAGGTCTCACCCTAGGCTCAGAAACAACGGTACCAGCTGATAAGAATGAAACCTCTGAAACTGTGAACCAAAATAAATCTTTCCTCTTTTTAAGTTGTTTTTCTCAGGTATTTCATTGCAGCAATAAAAAGGTGAGTAAAACAAGTAGGAACTGCATCTTATCTTTACATTTTTACTCTCCTTCTGTCTGTTATGCCTGCCCAACAGTACAGAGTTTTGAACACTGAAGAAATGAATAAGTAGAATTGTTTCTTGTACAAAGACATGCATTTTCAATTTAGATTCAGATTGGTACATACATGCCATGATCCATAAGATTAACTATATATGGGACAGCTGAAAATAGGTCACCAATTCAAATTAGATTTAACTAGAAAATATACACCTCCTTTTCAGTAACATTCAGAATTATGAGTTTTAATTCATGTTTCTAATGCTTATAGTAGGTGTTTCAGATTTTGGAAAGACTTTCCTAGGCTTGTCTCCCCAGATATGCTTGTGTCTCTCAGGTAATGGATATATCAAAGGGAAGAAAAAGTTTCACAAAAGAAGTCTTAAGTGAAATATGCACATTGGCTGTGTTCATCGGCAAAACATATTTTTTTCTTTTCCAAAATACTCTCTGATGCTTATACCGTTTTCTAACTCAAAGGATGAAAAATATTAAACATATGAATAAATAAGACTATTTTGAAGAAAAAAAGTAACAGATTATTCATAAATCCATATTCTAATATTTTGAATGTTTTTTTTCTATTTTCTAACATCCATTTTCCAAATCTCTCTAAATGTCCTACATTCAATAATTGAATTTTGTTAGATAAAAATACTGAGAAATCTCAGCTACCAGGATGAAGAAAGCTTTGAAAAGATCTTCAGCAAAATAATAATAATGTTCTACAGAAAATAGTCTTTCTAATTAAATATAAGCTAAAATGAGTTAACCCCCTTATTTCTTTTCTAATTCTTAGTAATAGCCAATAGGTTGTATGTCAGAGTATTTAGGCATTCAGTCTAGTAAAAGCACCTCAAACTCCAAATCTAAAATCCAGGGGTTATTCTTTTAAGAAACAGGTCATCAATTCTACCCATATGAATACAATTTCAGAGGAATTTCTATCTTCATCAGTATGATAGGTTGGAAGAAAAGAGCTCAGCTCAACACCCCCCCGACCCCCCACCCCCGCCCTATATTCTTGGGCTTCTGTGCTCTGCCTTCTCACAAGGCAACCTGGGGAGAAGTGGCAGCTCCTTGCTCTCCCCCACTGCCTGTCTGTAGCACTGCATGGCTTTGCATTGCTTAAGGATAAACAGGTTGGAGTTGCATATGGTTAACATTTTTTTGTTTTAGCTAGTACAGGGAGAGGTTGTTTAGCATCTGCAGGTCTCACATGGTGTCACGGGCAGTAAAGGAATGACTGAAGTAGTTGCAGACAGCATGGAGTCTACATTCCTCTCTTTGCCTAAGAAATCATGGATAATTAAATTAACATGGATTGAATGCAAAGCATGAGAACAGAGACATTAGAACAGAAACCCCCATCTCAACGTGTGATCACCATATTTACCTGTATTGTATGAGGCAATAAAAACCAGAGGAGAAAAAGTAATAAAAGCAAAACAGTAATAAAAACTTATATTTACATAATTTCTTTCTGCCCCAGGATTCTAAAGTATTTAATGAAAATCATACAGGAAAATCTGTCATGGAACATGGGACTTATAACTGCCAAAAGAGCTCATTAGCAACTATAGGGTGGCCAAAGGAACAAAAGGCACTTTAGGCAAGCTGGGCTTTAAAAAGACAGAAAGTCTTCCTTTAGGTTTGCTGACTCACTGTTACCTTTAGGAGGATAAATCAGAGTGATCAATTTCAAATCTACTCCCACTATCATTTGAAAGTATTGAGAATCATTAAAAGGACACTAATTTGCAACATTACATCAAGCTGGAAGAATGAAATTCATGCTTACTAAGGAAAACATCAAATTGTCTTATTTTATTTTCTCCTCATTGCTGTTTCCCCACGTGGAGTTCAAGGACAGGACCTTTGTCTTATCGTGCCCAACATCATTAGGTTTCCCAGGCATCTTTCCTATACAGGATCTGAAGTTTGTACTCTGGTTATGAAATCAGGCTGGCTTTGTTATGACTTTGAAAGGTTTGTAAGGCACAGATGTTAGCTCCAGCTGTTTTCATCAGTGATCTGCAGGCTAAGGTGGTCCTAAGTAGGTTGTGCTCTTACTGAAAGGCATTAGACTGTGTTCTACTACCACACACATATTGAGAAACCCCACATAAAAATAGATTCCAGAGAGAAATTCTGCTCGAAGCAAATAGGATTTGAAAAAAGATTAAACAATCATAAAATGGCCACTTCCATAGAACACGAGGGCTTCTATGGCAAATCTTTTACTTTTGAACTCAACAAAGTCTTGTATATGTGCAAGGCAGATACCTGTTTTTATACTAATATCAGTACAGTAGTCTCTTTTATCTGCCTAGAATAAGTTCTAAGACTCCCAGTGTATGCCTGAAATTGCAGATATCACCAAATCCTATATATACAAAGCTTTTTCTTATGTATACATTCCCACGGTCAAATTTCACCTTTTCACTGAAAAGAAGCACTTTAAGTCTTTTCTTTGCTATACCAAATTTGCCAACATCACAACTCCTGTGCTTTGAGCCATTAGTAAGTAAAATTAGGGTTACTTAAATAAAAGCATTGTGAAACTGTGACAGTCAATATGATAACCAAGATGGCTTCTAGGTGATACACAGGCAAGTAGTATATACAGCATGGATACTCTGGATAAAGAAATGAATCCAAGTGGGATGAAATAGGATGGTGTGAGACTTTTATCTCACTACTCAGAATGGCATGCAATTAAAAAGTTATGATTCTTTATTTCTGAAATTTTCCATTTAGTATTTTTGAACTATGGTTGACTTTCAAAATTCAATCCATTCAATCCATGACTTTCCGACTATGGTAACTTGAAACCATAAAAAGTCAAACCATGAATAAGGAGAAACTACTGTACCCAAAATAATAATAGTAATGCACAACTGTTTGTCTTCTGAAAAGTTTTAAATATATCACCTCATTTAAGCTTAAACAACATAATCAGATGGTACTACTTTCATTCCCATTTAAGTATAGCAAAAACAAAGTTGGAGCGATTAAGTTATCAGCTGATGTCACATAGCCATTTGCAAAGTACCATTGATTCTAAAATTAAGTCACAATGAAACTATTCTTCAGTTTTTCTTTTTCTTGGATTCTTATGCTACGTAATCAGTCCTAGAAACAAACAAAAAAAAATTGTTTCAACTATCAGTTTCATTGAAAGTAAAAAGTATACTATCCTGAAGGAAGAAATGAGACAACACAAAAGCAGCCCTCTATTCTAGCTATTGGTATCATATTATGTTTTATCAATTTACTCAACACAGAATATATTTTCCTTCTTAGATTACCAATTACACTTAATGCCAACTACATTACAAAAATGAAGCATTTTAAAAGGTTTTTTGAGTTCTACTTGATATGACTTCCATGAGACAAAACATAATAAATGCTATTATCTACTTATAGACTTCTGCAACCCACTTATTCACTCTGTACACTGAGCCTTAGGTTTTACTCTACAAACTTTCTAGTTTTAGTCAGCTCTTTTGCTGCTGTGTCTTAAAGACCCAACCAGCACAATTCTAGGGGAGGAAAATTTTATTTAAGGGCTCACAGTTTCAGAGGTCTTAGTCCATAGAAGGCTGGCTCCATTCCTCAGGGTTCTAGGTGAGGGTGAACATCATGGCTGGAGAGGGTGGAGGACGGAAGCAGCTCACATCACCATGATCAGGAAACAGAGAAAGACTCCACTCTCTAGATACAATATATACACCAAAGCCACGCCCTAATTCCCACCTCCTCCAGCCACACCCTTCCCCTTCAGTTAACACTGTTGTTAATCCCTATCAGGGATTAAATCACTGATTAGGTTAAGACTCTTACAACTCAATCATTTCTCCTCTGAATCTTCTTGCATTGTCTCACACCTAAGCTTTTGGAGAACATCTCATGCCCAAACCATAACACCTTCCAGCTCTAAAATTCAATGATCCTATAATTCTGAAGCACAGCAGTTTTTGAAAGTGTGCTTTCTTTTCTAGTCTTTGTCCTTTTCATGCCTTCTAGAACTGACCAAATTTTCTCAAATATTCTTAAACACATTGGAAACTAATTTTATTAAGTCTCATGGGTCCACCTGTGACAAAATAGAACATTCTAGTAAGACAGATACATACCATCTTCTGCTACAGCCTCACAAAACATTCTTCATAAGTGATACTTTATGTTATGTGAATAGAAAACACTGCTATCTTCTTTAAGGTCAACCCTTTATAATTATGCAGGCAGGAAATTTTAAGAACCCTGGATAGAATTGTGTTCATATAATTTATGGAGGAGAAGTTTAAGGAAATCACAGAGAATGAAACATTTTCATAACTGTAAAGAATCATGGATCCTACTTCTCAAGCATTTTGCTCTGTCCACTGCTTTATAGGCAATAGCTTACTTAAATTAAATATATTCCTAATAATCAACAATCATGGCTAAGATTTCTTGAACATTATCTCATTTAATACTCACAATAACCCTATGAGGTAATGAAGTAGATAATTAAATTCTACTCAACTTGATGTTATTTAGAATCATCATGTTTTATTTGAATGGTGATTCTCAAAATTTCCCCCATTAATAGCAGAGACTGTTGTTTTCCCATCCCACATCTAGTCTCCCCTCCTTCCTTTATTAAAAGAAAACTGTGTTGGTGTTGTCATATGCCTGTCTAAAAATTTACATTCCCAGCCTCCCTTGTAGACAGTTGGCTCTGATACAATTCTGTGGCCAATAATCTATAAATAGAAATTTCTGTGTAGCAATTCAAGGTTAGCCTTTTAAAATAAAACATTCCTACCTGATTTACTTCCCTAGCTATTTTCCCTATTGTCTTTCCTCTTCTTCCTGTTTGAAGGATTTGGAGCTCCGGCTAACATTCTTCCCCACTCAGACTTGTGCTGGGGATTGAACACAGGACCTCATGCATGCTAGGCAATGCTACAACTAAGCTGTGTCCTCAGCCCAAGCTACGTTTTTTGTTTTGTTTTGTTTTTGTTTTTTAAGTACTAAAATGAAAGCCATGCTATAAGAATGGCAAAGTCTCAGTTTGGAAGCCTTGGCACCCGATGACATGTAGAGACCTCCTCATCACCACTGCACCAGTAGTACCTTGGCACTTGGCACTATACAAGCAAAAATAAACCCATAACTTGGTGAATCCGCTCTTCATAGGTTTTTTGTTTTATGCAACAAAACTCTAAAGTGTAACAACAAACTTTAGGTATTCTTGCAGAAGTGAAGGAAGGGGAAGTTGTGACATATTGTAACAATGACCTATAACTTCTTGAGAGTAAGACACTATGAGGGCTTCATGTGACTGCGATCTGCCTTCCAGATGTTCAAAGTCCTACAAAAGCTGCACAACAAAATCACAAGTCTTCCTTAATCATCCCCACAAACCAAAGCTAACATTACTATAAACACGAACTTTCTTGTTGATTATTGAAATAAACATCTGACTTTTGAATATTAAATGGTGGTGAAGGACAGTGGTTTTCTTTAAAATTGTGATGTGAGTACTCTGTATAGCAGCCTGATAATATGGTTCTTATTCACTAATAAGCAAAGTTCTGGTCACAGAGAAGATCGTCAACAAATATTTCAATGCAATGGAGTTCCTTCTGTAATCTGGAACTTTTGATTATGAACCAAAATAACAATAGTGAAGTGAAATAAAATATTAATCCTATAGCATACACAATAGCACTTGGTGCATAGTCGATACCCAATAGTTATTTGCTAATATTTTTATTATTTTCCTCTGGTCTATTGGTTTAAAGTGATGAGCTCATCTTTGCCCATTAAAATCAAGAAGTTGAGATGATGCACTGAAATTGGATAATACATAATACACATAATGTTATGTGTATCTGTAAAAAATAAGCAAATGTCATGCTTTTTAATAATTCATAATCTCTATTTTATCATTACTAGCAGATGTCAGAGATTAATTAATAAAACATTATTAAAAGAAATAATGCTAAAGCAACTCAACCCAGTAATGTATTATGGTTTTCAATAAAAACAGAGCATTTATCACATCTCAGGCATGAAAATAAAATCATGACTAAGACTGGTTCTTGCCAACGATGTTGAAGGGGGACAGACACTGCAAAGAAATAATACACTGCAAAGAAGTTTACCATGACCCAGGCATACTACTCTGTACCTCTGGGTAGCTATGGCCTCTTCCTCTTTTTCAGGGTAGTGTCTTTGAAAAGTGTGATTTAAGATTCAGTGTTGCTGGGCACGGTGGTGCACAGCAGTCATCCAAGTGCTCCGGAGGCTGAGATAGGAGAATCATGAGTTCAAAGCCAGCCTCAGCAACTCGGAGGCACTAAGCAACTCAGTGAGACCCTGTCTCTAAATAAAATACAAAATAGGGCTGGGGATGTGGCTCAGTGGTCAAGTGCCCCTAGGTTCAATCCCCAGTACTAAAAATAAATAAATAAAAGATTCAATGTGGATGAAACACAGCAAAATCTGCAGTAGGAGACACAATCCTAGGAAGATGGCAACCAGCAGTTGACAGACAGCATTCACTCAGTGAACCACAGGCAGGGGAACAAACCCAAATGCTCATCAAGCTTGCACCTCACTTGCTTTTCACTTCCTTCCCAGATGTCAATGACACATCTCTCGACATGACCTGGCAAGTGGAGTCTCTAAACTTCACCTGCAAAGTCATTTCCCACCATCATGGAGCCCTGCCTACCAGCCCAGGAGCCCCATGTGGGTATGGAAGACTCCTCTCTCTCTCCTTCTCCCTCTTTCATTTTACTAACCTATTGTTATGTGCTTTCCAAAAAAGCAGATCTGATTTTTAAAAAGTAAAATTACAAAAATACTAGAAACTGGGCTAGAGCTCAATGGGGTTTATAATATTAGGGTCAAAATATGTTGACAATTATAACATCTAAATTAAATGCTTTTTAAAAAGACCAATATGTATCTTTGAACTGTTAAAACAAATAAAGTGATTGCAAAACTTTTTTTAAACTAGAAAAAAATATAACAAATAAGATATGAAAGTTTCACCCTCTTTAATATATAGGGGGTTCTTTCGAATTAATTTTAAAGTCATAGCATGTATTCCGGCAAGCAAATGAACAAAGGGCATGGATAGGCAATAATACACACACACACACACACACACATGCACACACACGCACCAGATTAGGAAAGTGTTATAAATTAACTTTTTTTTTCTGGTATTTAAATAAATGCTAATTGGGTCGATGATTTTTTTTTACCTAGCAATTAATTTTCAAATTGATAATATTGGGGAATGATGAAGAAACAGTAACTCAGGAACCACCAACACTGTTAGTGAAAATATAAATGGGGACCATTATGCTGCATGAAATTTGGGGGAAATTTATCTCTTTTGGTAGTCTTAACATTTTGCACGAACTCTAACTCTGTAATCCCTCTTCTACAAATCTACCCTGAGGAAATAATGTACCAGGGATTTATTTACCAAGGTCATTTATCATAGGCTTATGTAAAATAGCCCAAACATGGAAATAACCTTATGCCCAACAAGAGGGAATTGACTGAATAAACCATGTAAGTCTGTATAAGGGGAAATTGTAAAATCATTGCAAATAGCATTGGAAAGAACATCTAGAAGGATAGAAATATATTCGTGCTACATTGTAGGCAAAGGTTACAAAACAGTTTATACAGTATAATTCATTATTCTGATATTAGCAAATGAAAATGTGCATGGAAACAAAGAAAAATCATATACCACAGCAGTGGTTATTTCTTGTTGATGATACTGCAGAGGTTCTTATTTTCTCTTTACCCCGTATCTAATTGTATAAATGGTCTACAATGAACATCAATTGTTATCATAAAAGATTATTATTTTAAAATATTAAAGTTAATGGCAAATAATTAGGTAACCAAGTAGTCAAGTAATGAATTTTGATGCAATATGAGAAAGTTGGCTTGAAAAATGTAAGAAGGGGATATTCAGAGCATTTAAATCCTAATATGGAAATAAAAGAAGCAATCGTGTAATGGAAAGAATGAAATTAAACAAAACAAGTGTGCAGAGAAAGACGAGCTGAGATTTGAAACCGTTTCAGAGGAAAACGGATGATAATTTGACCATCAGATCAGGAGAAAAAGGAGAGGAGCAAGTTCCTAGCTGGTGTATTATAAATAAACTTCTCATTATACAAAATAATAACGTATTTTTATTTAGTGCAAATGTGATAATGGGTAAATGACTCTAAAATGCAAACATCTTTAAAAGGAGCTAGTGGAGCACCAGGAGCAGTTAATTGATCTCCAGCATGTCTGGGATTTTCAGGCTGGTGTTAAGTTTAACAATCTTGAAAGGTGTTTTGGAGTTCAAATGCAAAATAAGTCCCTCCCTTGCAGGGAATTCTGTGAATTAGTTGGAGACACAGGCATTTACAGCTCACAGGTTTCCTCATTTGCTAGAGGGTATCGTTATCTTTATAGTTCTATATATAAAATAGGCAAGTGTCCCAGGTCATGCCTCCTCCCATGAAAAATTGATCATTCACTAGGGGGTGAAGGGAAGCCCAGAAAAGTCTACAAATGGACAGAAATACAGAATGCATACATGAACACAAAAGGACATCAGTTGAGAAAACTGATCCCTATCCCCAAACATAAAGGAATTCTCTTAGGAGAAAATTTGGTATTTCCAAGGACTATTCATGAACACTCCTAGAATTTTCCTAGTTCTAGAAAAAGCAGTACAAGAAATTTTTAGAACACTGCTATTCATATTTCTTAGTTCAAGAGATGCACAGAATGCTACTATGATAAGATGCAAACCAGACAGGATTCTTTTATGGTTAATGAAATCAACGCACCTCTAGAGCAGATAATGAAAGTGAAGTATTGAATACGTTTTAACAATCAGCTTTTAAATATTGCAAAACACTCCACAATCATGATGCTTCTTAACAAGATTACTTTCTTGTGATTTCAAAAGTTGTGAGTAGAAAGGAGTTTTAGATAAGATGATAGGTGTTTAAATCTCTGCTCACCTTTTTTTTTAAATTCAATCATAATCTGTCAGTGTGAACTTCTGCACCTATAAAGTGGGAATAATAACACCACCTCCCAAGAAGTTTATGAAAACAAAATAAGAGAAGTCACACAGAAGAGGAGCAGCCGCCTGCTGAGAGGCTGAGCCGCCCCCTCCCCCTGCGCTGGCATAGTAGACAGAACTGGGACCAATCACAGAGCAGGCCCAGCGGCCTGCTGAGGGGCAGAGCCGCCCCCACACCCCCCTCACCTGCCAGGTAGGGGAAGGGTGACCACTGACAGAAAAGGCCCAGTGGCCCGCGGCGGGACAGAGCTTCCAATCACTCCTGCAAGGTAGGCGGGCCTGCGACCCACTGGCAGAAGAGGAGCAGCCGCCTGCTGAGAGGCTGAGCCGCCCCCTCCCCCTGCGCCGGCATGGTAGAGGGAACTGGGACCAAACACAGAGCAGGCCCAGCGGCCTGCTGAGGGGCAGAGCCGCCCCCCACCCCCCTCGCCTGCCAGGTAGGGGAAGGGAGACCACCGACAGAAAAGGCCCAGTGGCCCGCGGCGGGACAGAGCTTCCAATCACTCCTGCAAGGTAGGCGGGCCTGCGACCCACCGGCAGAAGAGGAGCAGCGGCCTGCTGAGAGGCAGAGCCGCCCCCTCCCCCCCGCGCCTGCAAGGTAATCGGAACTGAGACCACCATCAGAACAGGTCAGACCTGCAACCGAGAGACAGAACAGGCCCAGTGGCCTGAGGAAGGGTAGAGCCGCCCCCCCCCCCACGCCTGCAAAGTAGGCGGACCTGCGACCCACTGGCAGTACAGCCCCAGAGGCCTGCAGAGGGGCAGTGCCGCTGCCTGCGCCTGCAAAGTAGGCAGAACGGCGACCACCGACAGAACAAGCCTAGCGGCCCGCAGAGGGACAGAGCCGCCGCCCGCGCCTGCAAGGACGGCGGACCTGCTACCGACTGGCAGAGCAGGCCCAGCGGCCTGCCGGCGTGGTAGGCACATTGCCCCAATTGGCGGAGGGGCAGAGCCGCCGCCCGTGCCTGCGAGGGAGACTTTGCAACTATACAAGACCAATATAAATATATAGGGGGAAAATTCAATAGCACAACAGTTTCACCAAGAAGAAAGGAACGCGAACAGTATGAAGAGACAAGGAAAGAAAGGACCACAAGCATTGCAGGTCAACTCAACTTTAGAAGAGGTAATAGCTGCAGCTGATGGAATGTCAGATAAAGAATTCAGGATATACATGCTTCAGATGATCTGGAGTCTCAAGGAAGACATCAGACAGCAAAATCAGACAATGAAAGATCACTTCAACAATGAATTACATAAACAAATCCAAGAAGCAAAAGATCAACTATACAGGGAAATAGAGGTTATAAAAAACAAACAAACAGAAATCCTAGAAATGCAGGAAGCAATAAGCCAACTTAAAAACTCAATTGAGAATACTACCAGCAGAGTAGAACACTTAGAAGACAGAACATCAGACAATGAAGATAAAGTATTTCAACTTGAAAAGAACATAGACAGCTCAGCAAGACTGTTAAGAAACCATGAGCAGAACATCCAAGAAATATGGGATAACATCAAGAGACCAAATTTAAGAGTCATTGGGATACAGGAAGGAACAGAGTTTCAAACCAAAGGAATGAGCAATCTATTCAATGAAATAATTCGAGAAAACTTCCCAGACTTGAAGAATGAGACAGAACCCCAAATCCTAGAAGCCTACAGGACGCCGAATGTGCAAAATCATAAGAGACCCACACCTAGACACATTATAATGAAGATGCCCAACATACAGAACAAGGAGAGAATTTTAAAAGCTACAAGAGAAAGGAAACAGATCACATTTAGGGGTAAGCCAATCAGGATAACAGCTGATCTTTCAACACAGACTCTGAAAGCTAGAAGATCCTGGAATAACATATTTCAAACACTGAAAGAAAATGGGTTCCAACCAAGAATTGTGTTTCCAGCGAAATTAAGCTTCAGGATGGAAGATGAAATTAAAACCTTCCACGATAAACAAAAGTTAAAAGAATTTGCAGCTAAAAAACCATTTCTTCAAAACATCCTTGGCAAAACATTACAGGAAGAGGAAATGGAAAATAACAATGAAAACCAACAGTGGGAGGTAGGACACTAAAGGGGGGAAAATAATCAAAGTGGAAAACAAACCATGTTTAGTAACATAAATAAACAAATATGGCTGGAAGAACAACCCATATCTCAATAATAACCCTAAATGTTAATGGCTTAAACTCACCAATCAAGAGACACAGGCTAGTAGAATGGATCACAAAACAAGACCCAACAATATGCTGCCTACAGGAGACGCATTTGATAGGAAAAGACATACATAGGCTGAAGGTGAAAGGTTGGGAAAAATCATATCACTCATATGGACTTCGGAAACAAGCAGGAGTATCCATACTCATATCAAATAAAATAGATTTTAAGCCAAAGTTAATCAAAAGGGATAAAGAGGGACACTACATACTGCTCAAGGGAACCATACACCAACAAGACATAACAATCATAAATATATATGCCCCAAACAATGGTGCAGCTATGTTCATCAAACAAACTCTTCTCAAGTTCAAGAGTCTAATAGACCACCATACAATAATCATGGGAGACTTCAACACACCTCTCTCACCACTGGACAGATCTTCCAAACAAAAGTTGAATAAGGAAACTATAGAACTCAATAACACAATTAATAACCTAGACTTAATTGACATATATAGAATATACCACCCAACATCAAACAGTTACACTTTTTTCTCAGCAGCACATGGATCCTTCTCAAAAATAGATCATATATTATGTCACAGGGAAACTCTTAGACAATACAAAGGAGTAGAGATAATACCATGCATCCTATCTGATCATAATGGAATGGAACTGAAAATCAACGATAAAAGAAGGAAGGAAAAAGAATATATCACTTGGAGAATGAACAATAGGTTACTGAATGATCAATGGGTTATAGAAGACATCAAGGAGGAAATTAAAAAATTCTTAGAGATTAATGAAAACACAGACACAACATATCGGAATCTATGGGACACATTGAAAGCAGTTCTAAGAGGAAAATTCATTGCTTGGAGTTCATTCCTTAAAAAAAGAAAAAACCAACAAATAAATGATCTCATACTTCATCTCAAAATCCTAGAAAAAGAAGAACAAAACAACAGCAAAAGAAGTAGAAGGCAAGAAATAATTAAAATCAGAGCTGAAATCAATGAAATCGAAACAAAAGAAACAATTGAAAAAATTGACAAAACTAAAAGTTGGTTCTTTGAAAAAATAAACAAAATCGACAGACCCTTAGCCATGCTAGCGAAGAGAAGAAGAGAGAGAACTCAAATCACTAACATACGGGATGAAAGAGGCAATATCACAACAGACACTTCAGAAATACAGAAGATAATCAAAAATTATTTTGAATCCTTATACTCCAATAAATTAGAAGATAGTGAAGGCATAGATAAATTTCTTAAGTCATATGATCTGCCCAGATTGAGTCAGGAGGATATAGACAACCTAAACAGACCAATATCAATTGAGGAAATAGAAGAAACCATCAAAAGACTACCAACTAAGAAAAGCCCAGGACCGGATGGGTATACAGCAGAGTTTTACAAAACCTTTAAAGAGGAACTAATACCAATACTTTTCAAGCTACTTCGGGAAATAGAAAAAGAGGGAGAACTTCCAAATTCATTCTACGAGGCCAACATCACCCTGATACCTAAACCAGACAAAGACACTTCAAAGAAAGAAAACTACAGACCAATATCTCTAATGAACTTGGATGCAAAAATCCTCAATAAAATTCTGGCCACTCGGATACAAAGGCACATCAAAAAAATTGTGCACCATGATCAAGTAGGATTCATCCCTGGGATGCAAGGCTGGTTCAATATAAGGAAATCAATAAATGTTATTCACCACATCAATAGACTTAAAAATAAGAACCATATGATCATCTCGATAGATGCGGAAAAAGCATTCGACAAAGTACAGCATCCCTTTATGTTCAAAACTCTAGAAAAACTAGGGATAACAGGAACATACCTCAATATTGTAAAAGCAATCTATGCTAAGCCTCAGGCTAGCATCATTCTGAATGGAGAAAAATTGAAGGCATTCCCTCTAAAATCTGGAACAAGACAGGGATGCCCTCTCTCACCACTTCTGTTCAACATAGTTCTCGAAACACTGGCCAGAGCAATTAGACAGACGAAAGAAATTAAAGGCATCAAAATAGGAAAAGAAGAACTTAAATTATCACTATTTGCAGATGACATGATTCTATACCTAGCAGACCCAAAAGGGTCTACAAAGAAACTATTAGAGCTAATAAATGAATTCAGCAAAGTGGCAGGATATAAAATCAACACACATAAATCAAAGGCATTCCTGTATATCAGCGACAAATCCTCTGAAATGGAAATGAGGACAACCACTCCATTCACAATATCTTCAAAAAAAATAAAATACTTAGGAATCAACCTAACAAAAGAGGTGAAAGACTTATACAATGAAAACTACAGAACCCTAAAGAGAGAAATAGAAGAAGATCTTAGAAGATGGAAAAATATACCCTGTTCATGGATAGGCAGAACTAACATCATCAAAATGGCGATATTACCAAAAGTTCTCTATAGGTTTAATGCAATGCCAATCAAAATCCCAACGGCATTTCTTGTAGAAATAGAGAAAGCAATCATGAAATTCATATGGAAAAATAAAAGACCCAGAATAGCAAAAACAATGCTAAGCAGGAAGTGTGAATCAGGCGGTATAGCGATACCAGACTTCAAACTATATTACAGAGCAATAGTAACAAAAACAGTATGGTACTGGTACCAAAACAGGCGGGTGGACCAATGGTACAGAATAGAGGACACAGAAACCAATCCACAAAACTACAACTATCTTATATTTGATAAAGGGTCTAAAAGCATGCAATGGAGGAAGGATAGCATCTTCAACAAATGGTGCTGGGAAAACTGGAAATCCATATGCAACAAAACGAAACTGAATCCCTTTCTCTCGCCATGCACAAAAGTTAATTCAAAATGGATCAAGGAGCTTGATATCAAATCAGAGACGCGCCGTCTGATAGAAGAAAAAGTTGGCTACGATCTACAGTCGGTGGGGTCGGGCTCCAAATTCCTCAATAGGACACCCATAGCACAAAAGTTAATAACTAGAATCAACAAATGGGACTTACTCAAACTAAAAAGTTTTTTCTCAGCAAAAGATACAATAAGAGAGGTAAATAGAGAGCCTACAACCTGGGAACAAATCTTTACTCCTCACACTTCAGATAGAGCCCTAATATCCAGAGTATACAAAGAGCTCAAAAAATTAGACAATCAGAGAACAAACAACCCAATCAACAAATGGGCCAAGGACCTGAACAGACACTTCTCAGAGGAGGACATACAGTCAATCAACAAGTACATGAAAAAATGCTCACCATCTCTAGCAGTCAGAGAAATGCAAATCAAAACCACCCTAAGATACCATCTCACTCCAGTTAGATTGGCAGCCATTATGAAGTCAAACAACAACAAGTGCTGGCGAGGATGTGGGGAAAAGGGTACACTTGTACATTGCTGGTGGGACTGCAAATTGGTGCAGCCAATTTGGAAAGCAGTATGGAGATTTCTTGGAAAGCTGGGAATGGAGCCACCATTTGACCCAGCTATTCCCCTTCTCGGTCTATTCCCTAAAGACCTAAAAAGAGCATGCTACAGGGACACTGCTACATCGATGTTCATAGCAGCACAATTCACAATAGCTAGACTGTGGAACCAACCTAGATGCCCTTCAATGGATGAATGGATAAAAAAAAATGTGGCATTTATACACAATGGAGTATTACTCTGCATTAAAAAATGACAAAATCATAGAATTTACAGGGAAATGGATGGCATTAGAGCAGATTATGCTAAGTGAAGCTAGCCAATCCCTAAAAAACAAATGTCAAATGTCTTCTTTGATATAAGGAGAGTAGCTAAGAACAGAGTAGGGTCGAAGAGCATGAGAAGAAGATTAACATTAAACAGGGATGAGAGGTGGGAGGGAAAGGGAGAGAGAAGGGAAAATGCATGGAAATGGAAGGAGACCCTCAGAGGTATACAAAAGTACATACAAGAGGAAGTGAGGGGAAGGGGAAAAATAATACAAGGGGGACAAACGAATGTCAGTAAAGGGGGCAGAGAGAGAAGAGGGGAGGGGAGGGGAGGGGAGGGGAGGGGAGGGGAGGGGGGATAGTAGAGGATAGGAAAGACAGCAGAATACAACAGACACTAGTATGGCAATATGTAAATCAATGGATGTGTAACTGATGTGATTCTGCAATCTGTATATGGGGTAAAAATGGGAGCTCATAACCCACTTGAATCAAATTGTGAAATATGATATATCAAGAACTATGTAATGTTTTGAACAGCCAACAATAAAAAAAAAAAAAAGAGAAGTCACAGATGTAAAATCAATTTGTGAGCTAAAGTAAGAATGCAAGGGAACAGTATTGTTATTATTACTCAGCTTACAAAAACCCTGACTTCGTTTTTGTGAATGAACATGATTTCTGGCTCTCTTGGCCCATTCTAGCAACATCACTATCATATTTAAGATATCAAGGATTTTTACTGTTGGGATTTTTGCTGTGCAATAGGAAAATATAAGTAATTATCTAAAACAAGACCATCTAATTATATCGGGGGTTCTGATAACAGTATAAACCAGGAAAGTGGAACCTAAGTACTTTATTATCAGAATCATAAAACAAATTTTATGATTTATAAATTCTTTATTTTTTAATACAGAATCGAGAATGCTCCCAAATTGTCACTTTTTTGTACTCAATGTATTCTTATTAGTTTTCATATTGATATTTAAATTATTTCATAATATCATGCCATTTTACTAATAGACTTGTTTTGATCATATAACATACACATCAATAAATGTGTTAGAGTTGAGGTTTGTTATAGTCATTAATTTTCCCATGTTGTACACCAATCAGGAATGTATCATATCAGTAAAAATATACATAGGGCCATATGCACATGATTCATATCCGTACCTAATGATACCCTCATAAACTATTTTCCCACCATTGAAGCACGCATATGTTTAACTTTGAAATGCATTGCCAGAAGAATGCCTTTGAAAAAAATCCCACTGCAGATGAAGTCTAATCAATTGCTGCTTTTTTTCTACTGTATACTTTATGAATTGCCTCATCATAATTAACTCCAACCACTGGAATTAATTACTCTCGATGATTTGGAAATTGGTCTTCTCAATTCCTCTGAAATTTGTTGAGAACATCTGACAAAACACGGGATGGGATATGAATAAAGCAAAAACTATTTTTGAAAAACTAAATATATTTTAGTGTTTTGTTCTGAGTTTTAGAGGAGAAGTAGTCAAGGAGAATGAATTTGGACACATTTTCTTCCTTTTTAAAACATTTTTATTGGTGTATAATTAATATGATCCATAACGGTGGGATTTATTGTGACTTATTCATACATGCACATAATATAATTTGGTCAATTCCATTCCCCAGTACCCCTCTTTGCCCATCACTCCCACCCATCCTCTACTTCGTTTCTGATTCCCATAGTGCATGTACCAATTTACAATCATATCGCAGTGTTAAGTGTTCCTTTTTCTTGACATCCTCTCCAGCATTTATTATTGTATTTTTGATTACTGTTATTCTTAACTGCAGTAAGATGAAATCCCAGTGTAATTTCTTTGGGGTGGGAGGGTACCAGGGATTGAATTCAGGGGCACTAAACCACTGAGCCACACCCCCAGCCCTATTTTGTATTTGATTTAGGGACAGGGTCTCACTGAGTTGCTTAGTGTCTCACTATTGCTGAGGCTGGCTTTGAACTCGCATTCCTCCTGCCTTGACCTCTTGAGCTACTGGCATTACAGGTGTGCACTACCACTAGGCCTTAGTGTAGTTTTGATTTGCATTTCCCTAATTGCTAAAGATGTTGAACATTTTTTCCTTCATTCCGTTGCTTCTTTTAAGAAGCATCTATTTTGTTCATTTGCTCATTTATTAATCAGGTTATTACTGATTTTGAGTTTTGTATATTCTGGGTATTTATCCTTTCCTGGAAGCAGCTAAGCAAAGATTTTTTTTTTTCCCTTTCTCTGTGCTCTCTCTTTATGCTAGCAAAGAAGCTTTTTGATTTGATGTTGTCTCATTTATTCTTAGTATTAATTCCTAAGCCTTAGGAGTCCCAGTGAGGAAGCAGTGGCCTGTATCTATGTATTGGAATGTTTTTCCTATGTTTTTTCTAGAAGTTTCAAAGTTGTTTTTTTTTTTTTATCGAATGCATAGGTTTTTGATCCATTTTGAGTTGACTTCTGTGCAGAGCAAGAGATATGGATCTAGTTTTATTTTTCTACATGTGGGTAACCAGTTTTCCCAGGACCATTCGTTGAAAAGAATGTCTTTTCTCAAGATTTGTATTTGGCACCTTTGTCAAAGATCAAATGGCTGTAGCTGTGTGGGATTGTGTCTTTTATTCCATTGTATTGGTCTATTTGTCTATTTTTATGACAACACCATGTTATTTTTGTTATTGTACCTCCATAGTATAATTTGAAATTGAGTATTATGATGCCTCCAACATTGCTCATTTTGCTCAGAAACATGTTGGCTATTATGAGTCTTTAAATCCTCCCTATAAATTTTAGAATTTTTTCTAGTTCTTCAAAGAATGTCATTTACTTTTTGATGGTGATTGCACTGAATCTGTAAATCATATTTGGTAATATAGTCATTTGAACAATTTTAATTCTATCTATGAACCAGGTAGGTCTTCACATTTTCTAGTGCCTTCCATTTCTTTTTTCAGTGTTCTATACTTTTCGTTGTGGAGGTCTTTCACCTCTTTGGTTAGATTTGTTCCTAGGGTTTTTTGTTTGTTTGTTTTTGTGTTTGGTTTTGTTTTAACTTTGAGGCTATTGTAAATGAAATTGTTTTTCTAATTTGTCTTGCAGTGGATTTACTATTTATTATTGGTATATAGAAAAGCTATTCATTTTTGTGTATTGATTTTGTAGCCTGCTACTTTACTTAATTTGTTTTCCAGCTCTAGAAGTCTCCTGGTGGAGATTTTGGGATCTTCTAAGTGTAGGATCATATCATCTGCAAACAGTGATAATTTGACTTTTTCCTTTCCTATTTGTAGCCCTTTTATTTTCTCTTCCCTAATTACTCTAGCTGAAAATCCAAGTACAGTGTTGAACAGGAGTGATGAGAATAGATATATTATAGTTTGGATGTAAGGTATTCCCCAAAAGCTCACGTGTGAGACAATGCCAGAAGGTTCAGAGGAGAAATAATTGAGTTGTGAGAGTCTTAACCCAATCAGTGATTTAATCCCCTAATAAGGATTAACTGAGTGGTAACTGAAGTAGTAGGGTGTGGCTGAAGGAAGTGGGAATCAGGGCATGGCTTTGGGTGTACATTTGTATCTTTCCAGTGAAGTCAATCTCTCTGCTTCCTGCTAGTCATGTGAGCTGCATCCCTCTGCCACATACTTGGCCATAATACTCAGCCTCACCTAGAGCTCTGAGAAATGGAGCCGGTCTTCTATGGACTAAGACCTCTGAAATCATGAGCCCTCAAATAAAACTTTCATCTTCTACAATTGTTCTGATCAGGTCCTTTAGTTACAACAACAAAATAGCTGAATAAAACAAGATATTCTTGTCTTGTTCCTGATTTTAGAAGAAATACTTTCATGTTTTTACCCATTCATTCATTATGATGTTGTCATCGGGTTTGTCATATGTAACAGTTATGATGTTGAGGTAGTTTCCTTTTACCTATAGTTTTTTAAGGGTTTTATCTTGCATGGGTGTTGAATTTTCTTGAAGCCTTTTCTGCATTTATTGAAATGATTATGTTTTCCCCGCTTTTGGTTCCATTTGCATAGTGTTTTACCTTTATTGATTTGCATGTGTTGAAGCATCCTTGCATCCTTGGAATAAAAACAAATTGATCATGGAGTATAATCTTTGTAATAGGTTGTTTAATTTGACTTGATAATATTTTGTCAAGATTTTTGCATCTATGTTCATCAAGAGTATTGGTCTATAGTTCTCTTTTTTGGCATGTCCTTAACTGGTTTTGGTATTGGGGTGATACTGTCTTAATAGATTTCAAATGGATCTCTCCCTTTCTATTTCATGGAGTAATCTTGGAAATATTGGTGTTAGTTCTTTAAAGATCTGGTAGAATTAACTTGTGAAATTTCAGGAAATTATACACATTGAGAGCTGAAATGGATCACAGTGAATAACTAGTTCAACCCCTCATTTCAGGCACATAGAAAACCTAAGTGAATTGGCCATGGTCACACAGGAGCTTTCCTCCCTCAATCTGCTACAGTTTGGGAATAAACACTTAACATTTGATGGAAACTTGTTCTGTGTCCAAGGACTGCAGGAAAAAATAGAAAATGGTTTATTACAATTTACAATTTTTTAATTTTTGGAACAAATATCACATTTTAAGTGATGTACATTTTATGTCAATTTTTCTAAGAATGCTAGTGTTTTTCAAAAAGTGTCAAATTCGTTCTAAGGGAGAGTCCATGTGATCTAATAACAACAGAACTCTAAAAATCAGGGATTAGAGACAAGGAATATCCCAGAGAATGTCATATATTTATAAAAGCAAAAATTAAAGGCTGTGTATATAGCTCAGTTGGTAGAATGCCTGCCTCACATGCAAAGACCCTGGGTTCAATTCCCCGCACTACACACACACACACACACCAAAAAAATTAGTTTAAATAGGAAAAATATGAACAAGTAAAAAAAAAATTGATACAAGCAGGCTGGAATATCGTCTTTGTGTGTCTTCACTGGGGGATTCTAAATCTAACAAGGTAAGGTTAATTCAGTATATCAGTTGAATTCTCCCAGAAACAGATGCCAAAACAGAGCTAGAAAGGCAAGACATTAATTGGGAAGACTGTCTTTAAAAGATAAGGGGAGAATGGAATAGAAACAGTTTGGAAAAACCTCAGACCATGATAAAAGATCTGACAGCTCCGAAGGTATGGAATAAAGAGGGATGGGGGTGGGGGTACAAACTGTGGTGCAGCTTTGGGAACACTTTGGTCAGTTCAGGGAGGAGCTCCAACATAAAGAAGGCCCAGAAAAGAGCCTCCTGTTGTCCAGAAGTTGCAAGCCCTTATACCACTGCTTTGCCCATTCATTGGCTGGGGGCTACCCTGCAAGTACTTAGCATTTGCTAGAAAGCTGTAGAAGATCCTGAAGTCACTTCAATTAGAAGCTGCTGTCCGTGTGCATTCTTTCCAGCAGGTTCTACTTTGGAAGTGCCACTGAGTGGGCACTACCACACACACACCACTTGCAGGCATTGATCCTCTTCCTATTTGCCTATGTGGGCTGACATTTATGATAGCCATTCAGATCATCTCATCTGTACTGACAAATTTGGATTCAGTGCAGACTCTTTCCAAATGGCTTACCCAATCACTTTCAAAAAGTCATTCCTTTATTAGCAATTTTCCATATCTTATCAAGTCAAAAATCTATCAGAAGCACTTTGAAAACTCAGGTCAGGAACAATTAACCCCTAAATGTGCCCCACCCCTCAACACCACTTAAAATACAAAATGAAAGTAATGTTGTGTTTTAGAAAACAACTAAATCTGAAAAACTCCCTTCTTATTCTGGAAAATGAATTGTTTCCCCTGAGTATCCATAGGACATTTACTCAACCTTGCTTCTTCTCATTGATTTTGTCTCCCCACAGTAAAGCAACTTCATTTTTTGTCCTGCTGATTTGTTTTAATCAAATTGCTCAGTGATATAAAACACAAAATAAAGGAAGATGAGTTTTGCTTGTTTATTCTGGATGTGTTCTGGACACTTTTGATCTCTGCTTCCCTCTTCTGGGACCGGGGTCTCCAGGTGTCACATTCCTTGATGCTGGCCTTCATATTCCCTCACTTAGACAGCTAGACACAGCCCAAAGCATGGAGCTTGCCCAACTCCCATGCCCCTCCCTTCCTCCTAAACACTGCAGGGTATTTGGAATTTAAGTCAAACTAACCCAGACCAAAATTTTCCTTGGTGATCAAAAGTAAAAACCTATGTTATTGTACAGAGTTTTGAGTTACATGTATATTGTTTTCATCTAACAGTGAAGGATAATATACTTCCAAATTTAACCTTGAGCACAAACCCTCTTCTGCATTCCAAAATCATATATTCAACTATCTGCTCCACATTTCCATTTGATGCATGATTAATCAGAAAAGGCACCTTGAACTTAACATATTCAAATTAGACTC
This sequence comes from Marmota flaviventris, assembly GCF_047511675.1. NCBI lineage: Eukaryota > Metazoa > Chordata > Mammalia > Rodentia > Sciuridae > Marmota > Marmota flaviventris. The sequence continues at coordinate 38,844,396 of NC_092513.1, forward strand.
TTGATTTCCCCTCCCAAACGTGCTCCTCCTTCAGTCCATCCCTACTTGGTAAATTGATAACTCCAGCATCTGGTTCCTGGGACCAAAAGCCTTGCACACACACTTGACTGCTTTATTCCTGCCTTTGTACCCAATCCGTGAATGTGTCACCTCACCTCTCCCTAGAGCATTTCTAACCACTTCTCAGTTAGAACTCCAGTCCAGACACCACGCCTCTCTCTGGAATCACCTCAGCAGCTTCCTAACTGGCTGACCTGCTGCTGCGTTTGCCTCTTCAGTCTATTTTCCATTGCACTACCAGAGAGGTCCTTTTTAAGTCTATGAGGTATCATCTACTCAACGTATCCAAACTCTCCAAAGACCTGTCTTCTCATTCAGGGTGGGATCTGAACTCCTTGCCAGGGACTGTAAGACTTCACATGATCTGTCCCCTGGCCACTGCTCTGAACACATCTCAGGCCACTGCTCCTTTTTCACTCTCTGCTCTAGTCTAAGGGCTGCCTTGCTCTTTGAGAAAGTCAAGCACACTCTTACCTCAGGGTCTTCACATGTACTATTCCTTCTACCTAGAAAAACCTTCTTGGAAAGGGCAGCTAGCTTCTAGAAAGGAGAAGGAACATGAAGGAAAGTCAGAGGAAGCTCGTGGGCTCAGAGCCAGGAGGAACCTGTGGATGCACAAACAACGTGGAATGTGAATTTGGGACTTGAGTTAATTTTCCCTAAGCCCCAAGGCACCAGGAGACTCCAACTGGCAGCTGAGCAGGATTTCATGAACAAATCTCCAAAACAAAATATTCCCTGGTGGCTCTCTTAAATTAGGTGCTTTATGTATGTTGTTTCCATAAATACCTAAAACAGCACTACAGGACTCAGATGATTATTATCCTCATCATTATATGTAAAGAGGTTCCATGTCACACATCCAGAACCAAGACCCAATTACAGGTCAAGTAACTGCAAAGCTCATCTTTTTTTTTTTTTTTTTTCATGCAAGTTCCAAATTATCCCCACTACTTTGTAACTCTCTGCTCACTATATTCTACCTCAACTTCCAGTCTCTTTTTAAATTACAATTTATACCTCTAAGACTAGATGAAAGGATCACCTGACTTTCCTCCATTCACCCTCCTCCCATCTCAAGTAAGAATCAGAGACTCTCCTGCTGACCCTCATGGTTTGTGGACATGGTTTGTGTCTTTCTTCTGGTCATTGCTGTCAGCCCTAGACACATCTAACTCTACTCCGTCATTGCCTTGAGGTCAGTACCTTATTTTTGTCATACTTTCATCCCTCAACAAACAGAAAAGTACCTTCACGTGTTAGATATACTCAATAATACCATTGCAATAGAATGGAAACTTATGCAAATAATACTACAAAGTTTTAGTTTGCTGATCGTGGTAATATCAGCTAACTTTCATTGAGTACTCGATATATGCCAGCGCTTGCTAATCTTGTACGTGATATACCTTTATTTATTCTTCACAACAACCCCATGATCCCAGTATTGTTATCATCTACATTTAATGTAAAATAAAACTAAACAATAGAGGGGTTAATTAACTTTACTGGTGGCCTCAGAGCTAGGAAATGGCAGAGCTAGGATTTGAACCCTGGCAGTGTGCATTGAAAGCCCATGATTGAACCATAGCACTATTCAAAATTGAATTTTGTGACCTCAGTAACAACTCTAATGATTGCCTCTTTTATTCCCATCCCACCTACAGCTGCTCCATGTCATGGTATATTGTCTGTGCACTTGCCCGTTTTAAACTGTTTCAGGGCAGGGCCTGGAGACCAGAGAGATTCATTTGTCGGGAGATGGATATCCTATCTGTGCAGAGTGGTTGGATATGCTGCATCCAAAGCAGACCCCAGAAATTTGGAATTCCCTTTAGAGGTTCTCTTTGTGATACAATATAACATCACTGTCAACTAGAAATTAGTCTAGCCAGATTTCTCATCCTAAAAATGAATAATCCTTCTTCATTTTTTTTTTAATTCCAAAGACGTATGGAGACACTAGAGACCAGTTAATGTCTTGTAGTGATCATGGATTTGACCTGCAGTAATCATCAGACCTGACAAACATGATGGACACAGCTATTAAACCCAGACACGGGACCAACACCAGGGTGCACACTGACCATTCAGCCTTCAAATCACCTGCCGAACGACAGATTCCAATGCTACCCGAGACAGTGGGGCCTCAGAGTGGGCTCTTAAAATCCCCACATTACAAAAAACAGTAAAATCTTAAAGATCTTTTTTTTTTAAATATTGTGGCTAAGAAGTTTGCTAAAACCTGAGAATGATTTGCACATTTAAAATCTTTTTTTTTCTATTTAGATATCTATTTTTCCTTGTCTTAAAAAAAAAGAGTGCCTTTTTTCTTAGCAATAATAAACAATCAAATTGTAAAAACTGTAGGAGATGGATAACTACTCCGTTTGCAGGTGAAAATTTATTTTTTTATTTCAGATGTACAAGATGGATTTCAGTATTAATTCGAGAACACTGTGTACAATCCCCACAAACATCATGGTCATAGGGAGAAGTAACACATCTCAGACTCCTCAACTCAGTGACAATGTCATTAACAGAGGGAACAAAGTTCCCTCGATTGAGAAGGAACAGGATTTACAAATACACACACACACACACACACACACACACTCTTGATGGAGAAAATGGGAGGAGGTGAGCCAATGATTTGTTTGTCATCTGAGAAGAAGCAAAGGGGAGGACGGGTATTGTTTAATTTGAGTCAAGTAGCAGAAAGTCTGAATTTCAGCGCAGCTCATTTGGTTTTATTACTGAGGACACTTGGAAATTATTAGAACTGTGTCTTTTCGCCCATGCCTGCTGCTGCCCTGCTTTTCGTCATTAGATTATTTGATTTGACACCCGCCACACAAAAAGGTTGTTCCTTCTGCTCCGTCTATGAGGGTTGGTATGAGAAACGGAGGAAGAAAAATTGCACAGCTGGTAGTACAGTGAACCCAAAAATATACAGAAACGTACCAGAGGGAATAGTCATCAACGCGAAGTGAACAAGCACCCAGACTATTGATTACATGCTGCTCACAGAACACCAGGCGTTTCTGCCAACTCCTTCCTACTCATAGACTGAGCTGCAGACAGCATGTTGTACCTTGCATCATCAGTTTTGATGAATAATGCACTGATAAGCACTGTAGCCAGTATTCCGGGGGAGCTGGGAAGCCAGATGTCATCTGGACCTCCAATAGTTTGAACCCTGGGTCTTTGACAGACAACTGATAAAAATATGATACAAGCAGTGCCGAGTGGGCAAGGCCACTGTGCAATTCTGGTTTATTTTGTGGAGTTCTGGAAAATGCATGGAATCAGCTTTGTCACCAGCAGGAGTGAAGGGACTATGCTTAAATAAAATTTATCATTAAGATGCTCCATGGTCATGTTGGCTGGGTGAACTTGTGAGTCGGGAAAAAAATCACACAACCCCACACAAAGAAAGGCATTGGAGGGGAAAGCATTTTTAAAGAGCTCAAATCCCCATGGTTCCAAATGGGAATGGTGACAGATGAAATGTGCACCCTCCACAATGGAATTCGAAGTGTGGTTATGATGGATTTGACTGCTGCCTTAGTGGAAGGGTACACAAGATCTCATTCCACACCCCCCAGGCCTGTACACAGCACGCTTGAAACATTTCAGCAGGAGCACCATACAGATCATGTTTAATTCCATCATTACAGGTAAATGTTCAGAAGGATCAATTAGACACGAGGCTTCCTCCATTCAGTAACTGCAGACCTACCCCACGTTGTTTTATGAGTGAAACCTGGAGTTGGAGCAACAATTGTCTTTGCTCTATTTAATTCTTCATCTAGACAACAGATTTTTCTGACCCTAAATTCAACAATGGTCTCTGGCTCCATCCTCAACAGCAATCGCCTCTACTTCCTGCTCCCTTCCAGCCCTTGTTCTTCTCTGCCATCCTAGTTTCCCCGCTGCTGGATTTCCCCTACCCGTCCGTCACCCCTTTATCTGGCAGGTCACCTCTTCCATGGTAATGTCAGCCTCTGGAACCCAAGCTGTCAGTCTCAAACACTAGCAAATCAGAGATTTAGGCTATGAATATTGTAAAGCTCAAACCACGGCTTTGAAGCTGCCTCACTTGGGGAAAGAGGAATCATGACATAGAATCGCCTGACATGAAGCCTGCCCTTTGCCACAATCCCCACCTACTGCATTGGGTTGGATCATTTGGGCAGACTTGTTTTGGTACTGAGGATTGAACCTAGGGGCACTTAACTACTGAGCCACATCTCCAGGCCTTTTTATTTTTTTATTTTAAGGGTCTCCTGTTTCAACATTGCCTGCAATATACAGACAAAAAAAACCACCAGCTCTGGATGGCATTCATAAACACCCTATATAAACAGTTACTTCCACTATAATAGGCAAATCTAAATGATGTCAAAATACTTTTAACATTCCCAAATAGCCCATGAAATATAATGTAAATAATTTTGTGTGTATACAAACAGATGATAGCTCAGGTACAAGCCTATCATTTTATAAATAAATTTTTGTTCACCATGGCAAAATTATCATCTATGCGAAGCTCACATTCTTCCTCTCTCATCCTCTCTTTCCCTGCTCCATGCTCTGCGTAAAGACAGACTCACCACTACTTTTGCTTGTTTTTGTTTTTGTTTTGTTTTTCACCTCTAGTTGCCAAATTTCAAACACAGAAGAGTACAAAAATAGTATACTGAACATGCACATAACCTTTACTAAATTTTGACAAATGTCAGTTTTGGCATGTTCGCTTCATCATTTTTATTCATTTTTCTGCATCTTTGTTCTGGAGACTAGCTAAATTAGGAATATCAACCATGCTACCAAAGCTTCTATTTACTCACTAGTAAACAGAATATATAATTTAATTTATAAGGACAAAGTTAACTACCAAGGAAAGCTTCAATGTTAATGGGCTAAACAAGCACATGTACTCACTATAGACATAATACTTAGGAAATCAAATTATGGAAGAATCCTAATAGAATCTGAATCAAGGGGCTAATATGATTTAGATGTTCAATAGCATTGATTCAGATAAAGTATTGTTGCCCATTATTCAGTGAAGAGACAATATAACTACCTGCTGAAGAACACACCTCCTGTGGAGTAGGCTTAGAATACTCTCACAAAAATTGCCTTCTGACTACCCTTTCTCTGTGCCTTCATTGCTAAAGTCATTTCTTCTTTTGTCACATTTCTTCTTTAAAGGAAATCTGGAAGCAAATGAATAACCAAGGAATTTGAAATGGTGTCAACTCCACCTACTATTTTGTGTTTGTCTTGTTGGACTGTCAAGATAAACCACAAACCTATACCTCTACCTGAGACTGCTACTTGAAATAAATGTGCCTGGGATAGCACTGTCTCCTGCCCTACCCCTGCCTAAGGTGGCTCCTCTTTCTGCTTTTCCTCATAACGTTACAAAATCCAATGCATGGGTGGATATCGTTTTTCCTGCCCGTCTCTATTAAATGGTAGTTTCCAGAAATTCTTATCTTTAAAAGGAACCTCCAAATGCCTCAAACAACTTGACATCATTGTGCATGCCTGTAATCCCAGCAACTCAGTAGGCTGAGGCAGGAGGATTGCAAGTTTGAGGCCAGCCTCATCAACTTAGCTAGCCCCTAAGCTACTTAGCAAAACCCTTAAAATAAAAAATAAACAGGGCTGGGGATGTGACTCAGTGGTTAAGTGTCCCTGGGTTCAATCCCCAGCACGGAAAGAAGAAAAAAAATAATTTCTTTAAAGTCTATACAGCAGATATTAATCTTGCTAACATTAAGGCTTTAGTATGGGAAATTAACAGTAAGAATATAAATGTTTTAATACAACTAAGTGGAAGACTTAATATGTTTAATTTGTATGAAAAATATAATTTTTTTGCATGATGTCTTGGAAAAAAATGTTGTCATCTGAACATGTTCATATATATAGACAAAATATTATTCAAACTTGAGGTGTAATGATGGAAAAAATACTTTTCTTGAATAAATATTTTATTCTGAAATAAGTAATAAAGTCTTAAAAGCCTCAAACATTTGTTATTATGGCAAAAAAAATTATTGATATTAGGGATGCAAATGACTTTCAAGACCTGGTCAGGGTCTCTATTGTCTGGTTCCCTTTTCTGCTTTTGGGAATGACCATGCTCATAGCTTCTTGGTAGCAGTCCCCTTCCAGTGTTCAAATGTTTCTTCTTTGTGTTCCAAAGTGGATTTTTCAGAGAATATTCTCAGTTCTAGAACCCCTTGGTTTCAGCAATAAACAGAACAGTACCCTCACCAGCTAGCCCAGTGACTGGCCCACATCTCTAGGACTTGCCCAGGCTCCTACCTACCCTGACACTGAGTACCCTAATGCTTCTAGGACTAGCATTTCTGCTGTTTTATTATTCTCTGATTTTTTTTTAGAAACTCTGGTCTTAGAAGCCAGTTATCAATGTTTTTTAGATTCTACACCCATTCCTTTATAATCAGACTTAAGTAAAATTTCAATAGATTTACAACATGATGTTTATAAATCATGCTTTGTGGAGAGTTGGGGCGGGACCTGTGCCAAGTTGTACAATAACCATCCGCTGACAATGGCAGATGTTAGCCATCATTAAAGTTGTCGGTCATTAGTGGATCCACTGTCCTCTGAGGAACAGCCAAGGTGGAGGTAGCATCATGGCAGCAAATAAGGAGGCTCCTGTGGAAGATATGAGACCCACACCAGAGCATATGTAAAGCAACACCCTGGGAGGCTCCCTCGCACGCCGAGAAGATCTCTTTCAGGTGACCTCGTGTGCTTCCTTCCTTGTGCACCTGTACTGCAGTGGGACTCTCATAGAGTGTGGGATTTTCCTCATTTCCAAATTCCTTGGTGCCCTTCACTCTTCTTTCATGTATTCAGAGTATTGAGTCCATGTAACTAAATATTCTCTTCCTGGAGTCCCTCTTCAGTTACATTATAGTGAACAAGAAATAGAGAATTTATTAAAATGTTGAATGTTTTTTGCTCCTTTTCTGTCCACTGCTCCGTTTCTCCACTGTGTTTGTGGATTCCATCTGCAGTGCAGAGCTGGAGTGCTATTTCATTCTCAGGGACAGTCCTTCTTGGCCATAATTCCAGCAGGGCTTGTTTAAAACAACCGTATGTCATTGCCAGACGGGAGTTTCTCAGAAGACTCTTTAAGGGTACCAAAGGCTCCCTCTGTACCAAAGGCTCCTCTCTTTCCATTTTTCTCTCTGTAATCACTTTTGTTGAAACACTGGAGTGTCTCAAATATGTCCCACTTATTTTAAAAGAATTTCTTTTAAAAAGAAATTTTCAATTTGTAGAATAGTTTTAAAAACCCAATGCAAAGATATAGATAACTGAAACTTGTAGAAACTAACTTCTGCTGGCCTAAACTAACCTCTCTTGCTTAGGAAAGTGCATAAAACTCAGTGTGAGTCTAATAGATACATTGGTTAGGAGCTTTGTTGATTTTGATATAATAAATTCTCTTAAGAAATGAGTTCCCTTAGTGAATTTAAAACATGCCTATGAACATATCTTAAAATATTGTGACCTCTATGCAAAAGAAGAAAACAAAATATAATAATAATTGTCAATTAGCAGAGTACAGATTTAAAGCAAATGTACTTGTGGAAGTGACATAAATTTACATTGATGAACCATATTCCTAACAATACTGGTCCTCAAAAGCACTATGTGTTAGTAGTCCTCTATGGTTAGGTGCTCTACAATAACTTATGGATACCAGGTTGTATGCCTGAAAGGTGGGGATATGATTTTCCCTTGCCACTCACGTGTGTGAATCCCAAAGCAATATCTCCTGCTGGTTAATAGCTCTCTTAAGAGGATAATATTGGTGAAGACAAAAACATTATTATGATTCTAGCATCCCAGGCTCAGTCTCGTGGACAGGGAGGAATGATCAAGGAAGAAGGAAAAGAATAAGAAAGCTTGTCTAATTCCAGCCCCTACAAATATTTTAAAAATAATAAACTAGGGAAACTTGGTAAGAAACAAATACGTAACAGTTTGTCTCAATTTACTTTATGGCAAGTGTATGTGAAAAGACTCACTAGAATTCTCTAATATTTTGGGCAGGAAACCTAGAATCAGAAATTTTTTTTCTTGAGAGCTTTTGTCAAAACACTGGAGTATCTAATACTAATATGACTAATATTCATTTTTAAAAATACATTTTATTTCTGCACCAACTTTTCCTTCAGTCCACTCCATTCATGTGTTTTTTTCAAATAAACATTTTTTATTGATACGCATACAGTAAAAGTGCACAAGATGTAAATGCTGCTCAATGGATTTTTACACAATGAGCATTTCTACATAGCCACCAACCAGATAAAGCAAGTAAATATCACTACTACCTGGGGGGCCATCTTTCAGCCCCTATGTCCACCTTCCTCTCCAAAGGTAACACTATCCTCACTCAATAACACCATTGATCAGTTTTGCCTGATTTTCACATTATATAAATGACAGAATGTTACATATACTCTTTGTTTCTGACATGCATTCAACATTGTGAGATTCATCCATGTTATTATTATAGAAACTGTTTGCTCATTTGCATTGCTGACAGAAATTTCACTGTGTGAATATACTAGACTTTATACATTCTCTTGTTGACAGACAACTGTCAGCATTAAAATAATTAACAGTTTTGAATAATGATGTTATAAACCTTCACACACATATAAGAGCATATGTATATGTACATAAATAAATGTATAAATGTATATGTATAGATTATATATAAATATGTGATAGAGGACATAAATACGTACATCTTTTGGGGCAAATGTGTATGCATTTCCATGGACTGTTATTGCTAAGTCACAGGGATATGTAGATGTCCAGTTTTTTAATTGGTGAATTATAATCATACATAATACTGGAATTCATTATGCCATATTTGTATATGCACAAAACATAATGTGATCAATATTATACCCTTTATCTTTCTTTTCCCTCCCCTCTTAACTCCTTTGATCCATTTACTTTACTGATCTCCCTTCTAATATTATTATAATTATAATTATTTTAATTAATGCATTATAATTGTATACAAAAGTAGGATTCATTGTAGTATATGCATACATGGGCATAGCATATTTTTGTAAATTTTAGTAGATTCCAATGGTTTCCCAAAGAGGTTATCCCAAAGAGAGATGGTCCCAATTTACTCATCAGCAGTGTATGAAAATTCCAGTTGCTCCACAGTTGAATCAACATTGGCTTTCCCAGTCTTTTAAAATCTAGACTTCCTTGTGACTGCATCATGTTATTTCATAACAGTGTTAACTTTCATTTCCTTAAGCCACATCCTCATATATTTCTTTTCTTTTTTATATATATTTATTTTCAAAATGGACTATTTTACTCATTTTTCTACTTTCTATTGATTTGTAAACATTGTTTATATATTCTGGATACAAGTATTTTGCTGGTGATATATATTACATATATCTTCTTTATGGCTTAACATTTCTCTGCACCGATTATGTGGCTTAATAAAAAAAAATATTGCATTTCTATTTACCAATCTTTTCCTGTAAGCTCTTTTGTGTTCTTTCGTGTTATGTTTAAGAAATCTTTACCAATCCCAAGGTCATGAACATCTTCTTTCTTATATTCTTTCAGATTTCAGCCTGTGATCATCCTGAGATTGACTTTGGTTTGTGGTTTTCTCAGCCTTGGCACTGTTGATACCTGGACAGGGTAATTCTTTGCGTGAGGTCTCACCTCTGCATTTCAGGATATTCAGCAGTATCCAGAGCCTGTACCTGCTGGATGCCAGTACCACACCTCACCCTCAGTCACAACAATCAATAATGTCACTGGATATCTGGGAAATGGGGTGGGGCAAAACTTCCTCCACTGGAACAGAAACATGGTGTTAAATTGGGATCAAGATAATACTCAGTTGACCTAGCACTATTTTAGGAATGGCATTTTTTTCTCCACACTATGCAGAGGCATCAATGTCACAAATTAAGTAACTGTTTATGGTTGAGAGACTGTTAAATGTACTTTATGGACTCTATCTTATTGGCCTAAGAAACAATTCTTATCTCAATATGACACTGTCTGATTTTAAAGCTAAACCTTCATATCTAGTACTAGGTAATATTCCAATTTTGTCTGCATTATTTACGTGTCTGTATGTTTACCTTTCTAAGAATCAATTTGCCAATTTCCATTATTAAAAAAGCCATTGGAAATTTTTGTTAGGATTATAATAAATATGTAAATCCATCTAAACAAAAATTGATGTTTCCAATTCCAATCCAAGTTGAGTTTTCCAATTCTTGATGATAATGTATATTTCTATTTGATAAATTCCTTAATTTCTCTCAAAAATGTTTTATAATTTGCAAAGTAAATTTTGTACACATTTTCTCCTTAGATTTATTTCAAGGACTTTGTGGATGCTATAGTAACTAACTATCTTTAACATTGTTTCTTAGAAATGAAATTCTGAAACGTAGGAATATAAATCATTTTTACATTGAGTTTATCCTAATTAACTCGCAAAATTTATTTATTCTAATATTTTATCTTTGATTTTTTTTTTACCATCTACATTGTCCTTTAAGTAATTTTATTTATTTCTTTTAGTGTTATCATATATTAACCCTGCCTCAAGAGGAAACATTCTGAGGCATTAAGACAGTTACATATTCAGAATTTAAATAATCAAAAAATTAAAAAATGTTTAAAAAACACAGTTAAAGAGATATTACCGAACAATATATAACTAGTTGCCTGATGGATTATAAAAGCAATCCTTATTTTAGTAATTGGGTGAGGGATGACCACTTTATTAGGAGGCACAGGAGGTAAGAGGGGAGGGAATACCAGGGGGTACACACTGAAACCCAGCCCTCACTCAACTCACAAAGTTTGTTGCCCCTATGGAGGCCCAACTCAGACCAGAGGGGAGAGGTCTTTTTACAGTTAACATAAATACATCGTGTATGTCAAGGCACTCTGTCTAAGTAGAATTTTGTGGAAGGTTTAGGATTTGAACAAGGTCTTTAAAAACTAGTGTAATTTGCTGTAATTCCACAGATGAAAAGTATCAAAAATATATTTGGGGATCACTCATGGGAGAATAATGTGTTCATAGGGAATATGTCATATGAATGTGTATACGTGTCTAGTCTTAAGCTTCAAGTTAAAGAATCTACAATTTATTGCATAGATATTTGAGCAGGTTAAAAGTGACTAATGTTTTAGCACATTTGCCCAATGCAGTACAGTATGTAAACTGTACTGCAGGATTTTGTATTGCCTTTGATGTAATTTAAAATACCTGTCTTAGTAACATCGTATTTGTTACAAAATGAGCAATATCTGCGTCTCTGAGGATGCAGATATTGAGAGGCCATATTCAGTGCATCTCACTGGGATGCTGCTCTGATTGTCCAGTGATGACAAGATTCAGGTTTGATCTAGAGCAGTGGCAGCTGGAATAGAAAGAAAACTGCAAGAGAAATGCAAGGGAAAAAAATACAAGATAGTTGGAAGGGTAAGAAAAATGGGAAAATGTGAGGGGAAAGAGTTTCACTTATAATAAAGATATTTTAGTTATTAAAAGTAATATTTCTTCTTCAAGCAAATCGAACATTCCTTTTCCAATCTTGAACTAATTTATTCAGTGGTTTTGTTCTTAAAGACATGAAGATAAAATTTCACCAGCCCTGGAAAAAAATTCTTCACAAATTTGTATTAATTAAGTAATAAGGTCTCACAGTGCCACACGATGCTTGCAAGCATGGCCTCCCAAGTTCATCATTCACAAGTCATGTGACCTTGGATAAGCTACTTCATTTCCCTGTCCCTAAATTTCATGATCTTTAAAATAGGGGCAACCATTGAATCACCTCATAAAATTATTGTTAGTAACAAAACTGTGCCATGCACTTTATGTTAATTGTTATTTTTTTTTCTTTTTTATATACCTTTATTTTATTTGTTTTCTACTTTATGTGGTGCTGGGGATTGAACCCAGTGCCTCACACATGCTAGGCAAGTGTTCTACCACTGACCCACAACTCCGGCCCCTGTTAAAGTTCTCCTTTTTTTTTTAATTGGTTGTTCAAAACATTACAAAGCTCTTGACATATCATATTTCATACATTAGATTCAAGTGGGTTATGAACTCCCATTTTACCCCAAATACAGATTGCAGAATCACATCGGTTACACATCCACATTTTTACATGATGCCATATTAGTGACTGTTGGATTCTGCTGCCTTTCCTATCCTCTACTATCCCCCCTCCTCTCCCATCTTCTCTCTCTACCCCATCTACTGTAATTCATTTCTCTCCTTGTTGTTTTTTTTTCCCATTCCCCTCACAACCTCTTATATGTAATTTTGTATAACAATGAGGGTCTCCTTCCATTTCCATGCAATTTCCCTTTTCTCTTCCTTTCCCTCCCACCTCATGTCTCTGTTTAATGTTAATCTTTTCCTCCTGCTCTTCCTTCCTGCTCTGTTCTTAGTTGCTCTCATTATATCAAAGAAGACATTTGGCATTTGTTTTTTAGGGATTGGCTAGCTTCACTTAGCATAATCTGCTCTAATGCCATCCATTTCCCTGCAAATTCCATGATTTTGTCATTTTTTAGTGCTGCGTAATACTCCATTATGTATAAATGCCACTTTTTTTTAATCCATTCATCTATTGAAGGGCATCTGGGTTGGTTCCACAGTCTAGCTATTGTGAATTGTGCTGCTATGAACATCGATGTGGCAGTATCCCTGTAGTATGCTCTTTTAAGGTCTTCAGGGAATAGTCTGAGAAGGGCAATAGCTGGGTCAAATGGTAGTTCCATTCCCAGCTTTCCCAGGAATCTCCATACTGCTTTCCAAATTGGCCGCACCAATTTGCAGTCCCACCAGCAATGTACAAGAGTACCCTTTTCCCCACATCCTCGCCAGCACTTGTTGTTGTTTGACTTCATAATGGCTGCCAATCTTACTGGAGTGAGATGGTATCTTAGGGTGGTTTTGATTTGCATTTCTCTGACTGCTAGAGATGGTGAGCATTTTTTCATGTACTTGTTGATTGATTGTATGTCCTCCTCTGAGAAGTGTCTGTTCAGGTCTTTGGCCCATTTGTTGATTGGGTTATTTGTTTTCTTATTGTTTAATTTTTTGAGTTCTTTGTATACTCTGGATATTAGGGCTCTATCTGAAGTGTGAGGAGTAAAAATTTGTTCCCAGGATGTAGGCTCCCTATTTACCTCTCTTATTGTTTCTCTTGCTGAGAAAAAACTTTTTAGTTTGAGTAAGTCCCATTTGTTGATTCTAGTTATTAACTCTTGTGCTATGGGCATCCTATTAAGGAATTTGGAGCCCGACCCAACAATATGTAGATCGGAGCCAACTTTTTCTTCTATCAGGCACTTAATCTTTTATTTCTTCTGTTTTCAGGCTATCACAAAGGGGTTAAGAAAATGATCACGAAGTTGACAAAACTGTATTTCTTCAATTCCAACCTCACCTATGTTTTATGAATTTCTACCCCCTTCGCAGTTGCCAAATTATTCTGGAAATCATAGGTCACACCTCACTGCGTTCTCAAGACATTCAATCCTCTCCTGTTCTCAAAGGCTCATGGTGCCATTTACCCCCACAGACTTCACTGCTGCCCATCAGAAGTGCTGTCATTGCTGATGCCCACATATGAGGCATGGTTCCTAGTGTCCAACTTTGAGGGCTATTAAAAGACACTCTGAGATTGTTAATGCTATCAGTTTCCCCCACTGCCACTTCTAAGGCAACATATCTCCTTCACTCCCACAGCCGTGGCCACCATGGCCATTGATATCATGGCCACTGTTATCAGTGATGATTCTGTGTACTCCTCTTTTTATGCCTCAGAGATTCAGAGATTGCTCATTTTAATTTTACATACTCTTCTTTTTCCATGCCCTTTAAGACACTGGTTTTAAATCATGGCAATCAGCCCAATGTACCTTCCACATGACAAGCACCATGCCATACTAGAATCTTCCCTCCCAGTTGAAATTTACCTTTTACTTGAACCTCCTTAGGAGGAGGTATTTCCTAAGACATTACCTTATCCTAGAAGGCAGTAGCCTGGCTCCTGGCAATTCTACCTCCAGAGACATGTCAAAGGTTGATAAATACAACATACATTCAAATTGGGACTCTTCATTCAGTTAAGGAAAGAAAGCCTACCTTTCTTAAAAAAAATTAAATTCATAAAAACAAGTATTAATGTGAGGAGGTGTGTTTGCCTATAACAGGAAAACTAGGTAATAAACAGAAGAAAAAAAGTTGGAGGCGTTAGAGAAATAAAAGTCGTTGATGTGATTCAATTTCAATCCCCTGACAATGACTGATAGATCACAGGAATGGAATCAGATGGATGCTCATCTCTGAGTGCATTGCAAAACATCCCCTCACCCAGCTTGTGCAACAATCAACAGGACCAGGGGCTATTCTGGACTTAGTTCAAGGAAATGAAAGTAGGTGAAATGAATACTGTAACATAGAAGCTAATAAACCCCTAGGGGAAAGTTATCATAATATCACCAGATTGGAACACACTTCTGAGAATATTTGTGAATGGTAATAGAAGTATAAAAATATTGGAAATGTGGAATGAGTTTAAAAAAAAGTTGATTGGAATCAAGTATTGTGCACTATAATGGAAAGGTACACAGTGCTGAGAGAGAACATACGACATTCACTATCCTGAAATTCAATTTTAATAACAGAAGTCAATGCCGTCTCGTAAAAATGTAGTACTAGAAATCAAAAACAATTTCCTTATTTAAAAATACTATCAGCTTTGATATGGAATTAGATTTTGGAGATTAAAAAGAATGAGAGAAGTCATAGCACGCTTCAAAAATGTATTTAAAATGTAGTTTCAAAAAGAAGTTACATAGAATTGCAGAAGGAGGAGGGATTTTGAAGTTGACTGCCCAGATGCATGATGCTAAGCAAGCCACTTGTCTCGTGGTCTCTTCCAAACAAAGAGGACACAAATGCCCACTTCAATAGAGGTGTTGCTCAGAGTATGTCAGATGAGTCATGTGAAAGCATCACATAGTGGCACAGAATTGGTGCTCAGTAAAGATCACCTCCACTTCCTTTATCCCTCTTCGTTTCATGGCCAACAGTGTGCTGAAAAATTACCTCTCCCTTCTCACTCGCTTCTCCCTTCAACACAAATTGTGGTATCCCTATTGCCAGTTCAACCCTTAAAGTCTAGTGAGAACAGCTGGGCAGATAACAGAGTGAAAGTCCTTGAGAGAGACTGAGAAATAAAACATGTAATTGAATTACAGTATGGAATCTGCTTTTCACCAACCAGCAAACATTGGTCTATCTTGGGGAAGCTCTAAAATATAAGAGAAGAAGCTACAGCAGACTGACAATTTTCTCAGTGTATAACAATAAATAAATAAATAAATACATTAGCTGGGTAAGGACAAATGATTCCTAAATCTCTTTCAACCTCTTTCTTCTGATTCTAGCCAAACTGTCACGTTCTTACTAATCAGGCTCCTGGGGAATTCCTGGCCAACTCCTCAGATTATACACCCTAAAAAACAGGAAACACACCCATGGATACACAGGTGAGGCCGCACACACAGGTGGTAGTCAAGAACCACCAAGATTGTACATTTTTAATGAGACAGCTCAGTCCAGGCTTACAAAAGGACATAATAAAGTCAAGAGAACCCTAAACACTGCTATTTTAACTAAGCTTAGCTTAGATATAAACAAAATATAATTTTTTAAATAGGTATTTTTTAGTTTTTTTTTTTAAGTGGACACAATATCTTTTCTTTTTTTTATTTTTATATGGCACTGAGGACTGAACCCAGTGCCTCGCGCATGCCAGGCGAGTGTGCTACCACTTGAGCCACATCCCCAACCCAACAAAATATAATTTAATGTTGGTCTCTGCTTCTATTATAAAATACACTCAATGAGAGTCATTTCCCCTGCCATTAAACACACAAGGGTCCTTTTACTTCTGAACTTACTTTTTCTTCTTCTTCTTCTTTTTTGGTACCAGGGATTGAACCCAGGAGTGCTTAACCACCACTGAGCGATATCCCCAGCCCATTTTTTTTTATTTTAGAGACAAGAGTCTCACTGAACTGCTTAGGGCCTCCCTAAATTGCTGAGATTGGCTTTGAATTCACAATCCTCCTGCCTCAGCCTCCTGAGTCTGTAGAATTACAGGCATGCGCCACTGTGCACAGCTGCACTTACTTTTTAATAGTAGATGGTTCCAGATTCACTTTAGAGACAAAGCTGTCTCCATTAAAAGATGCCCCTTGCTAGCAACAGTGAAAATTCTGAACTCGATTTAGAGTTCAATTTTCTCCTGCCCATCAACTAGGCCAATTGAAGACCCACTTGCTACCTGAAGAGAACAACACTTTTCTTCTTTGTCCAGACTTGTTCTTCTACTTCATTGGCTTCACTCATGAGCTGTGCTTTCTAATCTCCTCTGGATGTAGCACTGGGCAGCCAGGGTCAGAGCAGTGGGCAGGGACACCTCCTGTGTGAGCTTGTATTATTATATTGACTCCAAGCCCTCTCGCCTTCAAAGACGTTTGAGCTTTGTCTCTCAGGCTCCGTTAAGTAGCTACATTTGATGAGTCCCTGCTGTCCCCTCCTAGTACCACACTAGCTTTTGCCTCTCTTTGGCCTTCAGATCACCCGCACTTGCCTTGGCCCTTGGTTCTCAGATGGTCTATTCCATTGAGATATTTTCTGCTGGAGTACCACTGCCTCATCCAGGCCAGTTTCTTTGCCAGGACATCAAATGACTTCTGACCTATATTTCTACATCTGTTTCCTGGGATTTTTGCCTCTCTGGACTGATGACCAGGGATGGCAGTTGCTTTCCATTCACAGCAGCAATTCACCTCTGCTCAGCTGCCAAACCAGCTCTCCAACACACCTCTGGGGCTTTGGGATTTCCGGTGCCCATTGTACTCTGGCCACAGACCCACAGGAAGCTCTTTGAGCAGCCTTTGAACTTCTCCCTTACTCTGAGTGAATGAGGGCAGGCATGTCCCCTGCCTTCCTCCCTCAGAGGAAAAGGAGACTTTCAATGCAGTTTTCTCAGAGAAAGGTCCTCAGAAATGCTCTTCCTCCCCACTTTCTTCACACTATCATATTTTCCAGTGAGCATTCTCCTCAGGTCAAGCTCCAAAGTTGTGAAACCAACTCCTGCTTTAAAAACATCTTTTTTTTTTTTTTTTTGTACTGAGAATTGAACCCAAGGGCATTTAACAACTGAGCCATACCCCAACCTTTTTATATATTTTGTATTTTGGGACAGTGTCTTGCTAAGTTGCTCAGGACCTCCCTAAATTGCTGAGGCTGGCTTTGAACTCTGATCCTCCTGCCTCAGTCTAGTATTCACTCACCATGTCATTCATTCTGCAACACTAATTGAATGGGTATCATTGTGCTGAGCTGAGACCACAACAATGAACAAAGAAAGTTCTAATTCCTGATGACAGGCTATATACTCTATCAGGAAAGCATCTGTCCCTGCTTTATTTTGCCTTTCTATTTTTTTTCCATTTAAATTTTTTTTATTTGTTCTTTTTAGGTATACATGACACTAGAGTCAATTCTGTCCTTCTAGTTTTTTCAATAAGCACTTGTGATAAAAATGGCTGCCTTTCTAAATTTGGGGAGGGGGATAAGGAGTACTGAGGATTGAATTCAGGGACACTTGACCACTGAGCCACATCCCCAGCCCTATTTTGCATTTTTATTTAGAGACAGGGTCTCACTGAGTTGCTTAGTGCCTCAATTTTGCTGAGGCTGGCTTTGAACACTCGATCCATCCTCCTGCCTCAGCCTCCTGAGCCCCTGGGATTAAAGTTGTACGATAAAATCTCCATTGGAGAACCATGCCTGGCTCCAATATAGACTTTGTTGAGCTCTTATATTTTTGGTTCACTGTTGAAAACCCACCACTTTTTTATTGTCAGGCGCATAAGGCAATTAAGTCAACTCATATATAAGACAGTTGGTTCTTGCCAAAAAGTCCGTGCAGTGCACGATATGAGGTTGTTGCCCAAAGACCTTGCCAAGGTTTGGTGTTATTGAAACCTGAAAGTTCACTTGCTCAGAAGTACTTCTTGGTAAAGCAACATGGGTCAGTAGGTGAAGCAATGGCATGGAAAGGACTCTGGGAACATGAATTTTAATTTGGTTCTGTCACTGACTGTGACCTTGATCAAGTCCCCAGAAATGTATCTCAGTTTCCCTGCTGTAAAACAGGAGGGCACTTGGGATAAAACTGGCTGAGAGCTGTCATGCTGCTCTCTTTATACCTAGAAAGGACATTGACATAGTATCTATTTTATCCATACTGAAACTGAGCTACAAACTAAAAAGGAAAGGAGAAGGATATTTCTGGATTCATATAGTGAACAGGAAGCCATTCAAAAGTTGGAACTGAGGATCTGTAATTCCCTCATCTCTCATCTTGGTGAAGCTCTTGGCAGTGTTAAATATGAATTCTGGGTTTAGTGCTTCTGTTTCCATTTCCATTCTATCTTTCACAGAATGGCTCTATCCTTACTCCTTCCCATCTTACAGTGAAAGGAAACACACACACACACACACATACACACGATTTAAGGATAGGTAGTACAGCTAAAAGAAATAAAACATGTACTGAGGCCCTACTAGAAGTCAGATACTGTGCTATGTACTAAATGTAAAAACTAGTGTAACCAATCAGAGCTCATAGTTGACGAGGACTTTCCATGTGCCAACGGTTTTTTGTTTTGTTTTGTTTTGTTTGTGGATCTCTCTCTTAATTCTCCAGACAATCCCTATGGGATAACAAATCACCACTTTAGAGATGGTAAAATCACTGCTCAGAGTGGGTAAACGTCTTTTCACCACAGCTAGTAGGTAGAGGGAGCAGACGTTTTACCCAAACCTTCTAACTCCAGAGTCCATATTCTGAGCCACTAACTTGCTCTGCCTTCCAAAGATGAATAAGATTAGATAGAACCTCCTGTGAGGAGGTTCACGGATGAATGGAGGAGAAAGATTCATAAATAACTGCTATGGAAGTACAGAGAAATGCGCAGTTAAATTTGTGCAGGGCTGGAGCAAATGGGTGTGTGAGAAAGTATCACAGAGGAGGTAATATAAACTTGAAAGAAAGAAGTGAAGGATTCAGGATAGGCATCCCAGAGGAAACAGCATGGGGTGACAATACTGTATGTGTGTAAATGTGTTGGGGTGGGAACCATCTAGTGAAGAATGTGGATTGACCATAGCACAGCCAGACCTCTTAGTGGTTGCCAGAAACCCAGATGCAGACAAAAGATTTCTCACCACTCTGCCTTCCTACCTTAAACCCACAGGTTAGGGAGAATCTACAACAGCAAAAGTATTACCAACTTGACATCAACTGTGGAGAAAAAACTCACATGACCAGGTCGGTACAACTCCATTGTCCTCCACTTTAAGCTTAAGATTCTGAGATAACCTTAGTGAATCTACAGATGAAAGAATTTTGTTTAATCATATATCCAGCTGCAGATTGATGATAGCTTTTAAGAGAATGGCTTCCTTGTCCCCTAGTACCCCAGTTGATCCCATATGCCAAGTGACACCAGTGTATAGGCAACAAATAAGTTAGAGCTCTAAAACAGGTGTGAAGAATGCTATTGAAGATCAGGCAATGAGAATGAGTAGCAAGAATCAAAATATAAGCTTGCAGGAATTTACCTTTTGATGGATTAATTTTTTTAGCATTTTAAATAAAGTCTTACAAAACCCCAATGTGAAGAGGGACTAAAACTGATATTTTTTTTTCATCTTGACCTATTAGTTTCTACATCAGTCTTCTACTCCTTCCCTGTATAACTATTAATAACACAGGGTGCTTTTACAATAGAAATTAAGTTAAGCTATACTTTGAACTATGCCATAGTCGAGCGTAAGTTAAGTCCTAACCACATATGTTCTGTCCCACGTGCACAAAAGAAAACCTTATAAACTTGATTTCCACATATAAAATCCAAAAAGTCATATAGGAACTGATTTTTACATAATTTGGGGTAGCGACAATGTAAGAGACTTGTCCCATGATGAGTCATACTTAGAATAAGATGGAGAAGGATTTAGATTTGCTATCCCTACATTCAGTCTCCTGGTGTTTCTATATGTTACTAGACATACAGACACCTCTGAATATAAGCTGAGAAATACTTGTTAAATGACTTTGAAATATGTTTTCTTATGAGCTTGTGTTATTGCTGCCAATCAGGCCTAATAAGCAAAACAAGCAAAGAAAGAAGATTGACTGGCTGGGTTTTAGAAAATAAAATCAATGGGAATAGCTAAGCTGTTAACTTTATGAAAACATATTCTTTGTATTCTGAAAGGGATGTTTTTCAAAAGACTCCTGAATAAAAACATCTAGGATTGTAATAATGGTGATGATGATAATTCTACAACTAATAATTTTATATTTTGTTATTTTTAAACATTGAGAATTTTGCATTCTGAGATAAGTATGGCCATCCTCCCTTTATCCTTGAAGAAACCATATCTTTGGGAGGTTAAGCACCTAACACAAGTTCATAAGTAGCATAACATGGACTCAAACTCAAATCTGCAAATGTTAAAGACTGAACTTTAGTATTATATTTTACTGCCTAACAGTAATGGGGCAAGCAAATCCTTTAGGAATATATAACCTCAGAAATCTAGATATGCAAATAGCTTCCAAATGCTACATTTTAATGCTTTCACAAAATACTGATTTTCTGCCATATTCTTCATGAAATGTAAAACCTGGCCACCTGTGTACTCTCAGGCCCTCCCATGCCTGCCGTGAGCTCTGACCTTAAAGGTTCAGAGCCTTGTGAAAGCCTGAGAGCCACAAGAGGACTTGTCATCAAACTCATGCTTTCCATTTACATCCCATGCTTATTATTCAGACCTTTTCAATGGCTCCTAATCTCTTGTTATTAAGGGGTTTTGACCTGGACTTATGACCCCATGTTGTTAAAAAAACAAACAAACAAAAAAAAACCTTTCCACCCCCTGACCTTGTGTGTTCCGCAATCCTAACCTCAGTATCTGATCCCTGATGCCTGTCTCCCTGGATTCTGGACTTCTTACTTGCTAATCTCTTCCTAGGCTGATCTCACTGGAATTAATCAATGATCCTCCTGCCGGTTCCTTTTGTGCTCAACCAACAAACTACCAGCCCTGGCCCCTTTGGCTTTATCTTTGGTTCACTGTCAACCAGACTCTGTTAGAACATGCTTTGAAGAAATGGCTTGATTTTTCAAAGACATGAAATCAGTTGTAATCTTTACAACACATGGCCCTTGAAAACAACATATGTACCAAACCCCCAAACTCAAGATCGCAGTGTTCTGATTACATGTCAATGGAACATGTCATGAGTCAAAAGAGGAAAGTGAGCAGGAAGGAGGACAGATATCAAAGAGCCACTTGAATGGCATCGATTTTCAAAAGCACAATTATTTTTGTCTAACTTATCTTTCCTACTAATTGATAATCTCTTTGGAAGGAAAAACTTGAACTTCATTCTATTTTAGATCCTACACGATGTCCACCACAGTGCCTGGTACTACTTGGCCCTCATCAGTGTTTATCGAATTAATGAAGTAATTGATTAATGTTTAATGGATTGGTTGCAAACAGCCTTTTGACTCAGTTCCTTTTAGAATACAGTTAGCAGTTCCATAAACAAATCACCATCTACAGGAGTTAACTGTCTCTATACTATCTGGATTTTCGAAACCAAGAAAGGAGTAAAAAGTGTCTGTCATGTGGCCTGACCTTCATCTGCACTTTATGAAAAGAAGGAAAAATTAACTAATAAACTGGACAGGCCAAGAGAGTAGCCCCCGACCATGAAGTTCAGCCTTATTTACAAACCAACAACAACAAAATAACCTTTCAAGAGTTATCTAGATAGATTAAAGTGAATTACAACTCAAGGGAAAAAATCAAAAGAGAACAAAACATTCTACCTCTAACATACATTGGGTGGAAAATAACATCAGGGCTTTGCAAACGGTGAGTGTGACCCTGAGGATTTCAAAATGGGCTGACTTCCCTCTGCCTGAACCAAGGCACTCTTCCACCAAACAAAGAGCTGAGGGGCCCTGTTGCATCCTGAGAGCCCCCTGCATGTGTGATGTTCGTGAGGTAAGCGGCTCAGAGGAGGGAACTTAAAAGAAGACTTGCATTGTTCATGGAGCCTTTCAAGCATAGTAAGGGTGGAATTCCATCTGTTCAGTTCAGCTTGGTTCAGTGAGCCAGTTCACTTTTAATGGTTCACTGAGTCGTGACACCTAGTAGAAATTACAACCAATGTTTTAAAAAACCTTTATGGTATCATTTATGAAACCGTGTGGTTTGATCACCATAAAGTTTTCAGCTTCTTGTATTTCTGATCTGTTTCCCGGACATCTCTCTACTGGTTTAAAAAAAAAAATTATACTTTAAAATATGCCAGTGAAAAAGAGGAATGTATTTGTTGAGCTCTGTTTTGCACACTGACTTAATTTGTGTGTGATTTCAAACACAGGAAGTTTGCAAAGCTTTTTTGCTCCGGGTTTGCATTCACCTTGGTCTCCTAATCATGAGTTTTTACATGTAGAAAAGCTATGACTAACATTCTTTGCAGCAGCTTCGCAGATACTCTACCTTTAGGAACAGGTAGAATTCCACTCTACTCGCTTGAATGACTCGCTGAACAATACCAAGTTATTAAGTTTTTCAGTACTAGAAGGTGATGGGGGAGGGTACTGCATCTGATATCTGCCCAGTGGCGTCTTACAAAAATTCTGTGTGCTTGCATGGGCCTTTGCAGGAGGCCAAATACTGATCAGCAATGATTATGATCTCAGCCAGATCATCATTTTCTCTTACCTAGAGAAGAAACAAAATGGTACAGTGCAACAATGATGTAAAGTGATGGATGGTTATTTGCAGCACATTTTGCAAACAGAACATGGGGCAGGATGAAGGAGGACATTTGTACAAAGTTCAACAAATAACAAGAGACATTTCCCTCTGCACTTTGAGTAACCTGCTTCAAAGGTGCCAGACCTATTTCTCACAGGGTGAAAGAAGCATGCAACCTATACAGAAAGAAAAAAAAAATTGAGAGAAATGTTCAAGGAGGATTTCCACTGCATGTACTACAGATCTGGGAAAAAAGAAAGCAAATCTCTAAAAGCAGAAACCTAAAGTAGAAGAAAAATAAAAAGGCTGACCACATCCAGAAACCTAAAGTAGAAGAAAAATAAAAAGGCTGACCACATCCAACCACAGCTTGTTCATGCCTTCTTCGTCACCTTAGACCACTGATGGTTTTGTCTTGTATTGTATGCTCTAGTTCACTCCAAAAAGTAATTCCAGCATTTCCATCTGATCTTTGCTCAATAAAGGAGACATATGTACTAGAAAATGGAGGGGCTACCCTGGGTCTCCACAATGAAGAGCTTCTTGTTGGAGATATCATTTCATCATACAAAAGGATCCTGATTTATTTGTCATCAAAGGAAAGAAAATAATTCAAAGTAAAGACCTTGTGTAAGTGATAGTTTTGCTATTTCCTACTTCCTAAACATACCTGAGATTACCATATTTGTTCTGCAGCTCACTGTACCATACCACTCTGCCTGAGACTGTTCCTTTGGACTGTGTCTTGACTCCCTAAACCATCACCCCAGGTACCATCCCCACCACATCAAAGCAGGCCAAGGTAAGATATGTTCACTGCAAAAATAAACACAGGATGTGTGCTTTGCTTTTCTAAGATCTACTCTGATTTCTGGTGAAATTCCTTCCATTGGAGGTTTTGGCTATTCATTGTTAGATATTTTGCCTTGGTTTTTTCTATTTGCATTTGTCTCAGACTCAATTCTCTTAATTATCCTCATCTCTCATCAGAAGACCTAGATGGCTAATTTTCAACATGTAGTAAGATAGGTCAACAGCATGATCTCCATTTAATATTTAGAGCATTTTACATTCTTGGTCTTAATTCTTTAGCATTTTTTTTCTCCATTACTGATCTTTGTTTCCAAAGTTTCTCATTTCAAAAAGTAAAACTGTTGATGAAACTAGTTTTTATTGGGTGAAAACTAGGTAAACTGAAAAGCAACTAGTACACTAACTCTGTCCTTTTTAGATTTCTACTTCTTTTCTTTAAAAAAAAGAGAAAGTTATAAGATGCTTTGTAAGCTAATTACTCCAACAAACAATATGCACCAGAAAAAAAAATGCACACTGTAATTTTGTCCTGGATTTTTATTAAAATCTACAACAAAAGGGAATACTTCTGTCTAGAAATGAATATGGCAATAGAAAGACAAAATTGACACGTAGACTAAAAATATCACCAGATGCTTCTGAGGACTCTCTGGAAAGTACAGATCAAATATGTGTCTGTGGGTTAAATCTTAGTTGTTTCGGAAGCTTACATGGGTGGCATTTAGAAAGTCACAGCATGCTTAAAGATTGCTGGCATGCTTTACAAAAAGAAAAGGGGGAAAAAGAGGAGGAACGTCAAGCATCACTAACTTTTTGGAATTTCTGGAAGACACAACTGGCCGTGGAGACCAGGAAAATAGAATGAATACGCTATTCTTTGAATTTTTATTTTTAAAGGAAGCTTTTGATTGTGGTCTGTGTGAAATACTAGAAAAAGTTTTAAAACAGGTGAATTCATTAAGGTGGAGGGAAAAGTTTAGAAAATGTCCCATTGTTTTCTGAAAAAATGGGTGCATTTTCTCACTCCAAAGGTAACAAATGTCAAAATGTATGTGAAAACTTCTAGGATAGAAAAGGGAAATAAACACCTATTGGACACCTACTGTGTTCCAGTCATGTCACACACTAACTCTCATTGACTCTTCACTCGTCCCTGGAAGGTAGATATGATTGTCCTCATTTACTGCATGAAGAGGTTGATGCTCAATGAGATTACATAGATTGCCTCAAGTCACCCAGCTGGTAAGTGAGTGGGGGAACAGGGATTCAAACTCAGGTCTAGCTGCCACCAACCTTCACGATCATGCCACTTCACCACGAGGGCTCCTGAAGAAACTAATGGATGTGTTGCTGGTCCTCGCATCCTTCAGCTTTCCTTGCTCCAGGAGGGGCCTCTGCCTCTGAACCATCTAGAAAATTTCTGCCTTCCAGCATCTCCTTCAACCTCTCCTTCCAGATCCTATACAGATCCTGGATTTCTTCCTTAACAACCAGGTACAAATGTTCTATTGCCACTTTGCAGGTATTTGTAGTCCCCCATGTTTTCAGCCTTAAACTAAAGGGATTGTGTTTTAAAAGGAAATTCTGGCATCTGAAAGGGATAAAGGAAGAAAGGCTTTTCTGTTCCTTCAAACCTACTCCTGGCTCTCCCAAGACCTTGTGCATGTGTTCCTTTAAATATGTGTGTGCAATACACCATGCCGAGTCCAGCAACGTCTTTTGGCTAACTAGCTGACATTTTGGTGCTTAATAAAAATGGACAGAGCCTGGGGGAGTCAATTAAAATAAAGGTACTGAGCTAGAACCTCGCTGGGAAGGAAGAAGAAAAACAAAAGAATCAAGTGGTTAGAGTTGAAGGAAAAGTGTTAACAGGTGAGTTTCAGTAATGATTATATTAGTTCATACCAAAATCATTGCACTTGTGCCCATGCGACACCTTTTAATGTTTTAGTGTCCATACCCCCTCAGCTAGTACGTTTTTAGATACCATATATGTGTATATATTTATATGTTTGCATACATGTATACATAATATGCATGTATATGCACAGTTACATGCACACCCTCTAAAATGCAATCATAAGTTCAAAAATTAAAGGAAATTAAAATTAGACACTAAGTTTTTTATAATCATCTCTTGAGATAATTTTTTACATCCTGGGGTATCACAAAATCAAAGTACCTTATGCTACAGTGCTAGAAGTATTTTGGCCTTCAGAGAATAAATGGCCCGAGGAGTTTCCCAGAGGCAGTTACTTGCATGGGAGAATCACTTTCCGTGGATCTGCAGAAAGTCCATTAGGGATCCCCACCACTACCCCAGAGGGATCCCCAGTGATATTTAACACAGCAATTTTAACCTTGCCCTGTCAGGCTCAAACATTTTGTGACATTTGTTCAGAATCGTTGAGATTTTCCTCAGACAGTGTGATGGAGAAATCCAAATGTTACCAACAGTTATTGTCTTCTATACCACAATAATGACCCTCATACCTTGTGCTTCACAGAACTCCAAAGTGATTTAGATACTTGGATTATACCTGTTGGTATTTACATTCCTAGAAATGAAAAGCCAGGTCTTTTAGAAATGCTAATTAATTCATTCAAAGATAATAAATCTTTTACATGTTAAAATAAATCATGATTTTAGAAAAAGTAAACATGTTACCCCAATCAACAATCAATGGTAATTGCAGAATTGTTTTGCATGTTTGCAAGACTCTTTTAAACTGGCTTAATAAATGACAACTGAATTTTCATGTCTGCTTTTGCATTTAGTTTACTGTAATGCATGGCTATGGTAGGAGCAGTTGAAGAGATTCCAGAATCACACAGACATGAACTTAGAAGATAGGGGACCATTTTAGTATCCATTTCAGATCATTTGGGGCATCTTTTTAATACTAGACAAAACTAATATGGAATATGAAATCATATTAACTTTTTAGACTTTTACATTAAAATGCACATTATATTTTATTTTGCATTTTTCACAAATTCTTTGTTATTGTGTGATTTTGTGTTATTAAGCATCAATATTTAAAAATATTGCTTCTTCAAATTCTATAAAGCTCCTAAATATTGACAAATGTCATTTTTCAATATCAAAAATATCCATTAATAATACCAATAATCTCATTAGAAAAGCATTTACTCAAGTTTATAGAATACAACTTTTCTGAAAATTCTATTCTTCACTGAAAAGTTCAAATGTGATCATTGACAATGAATACACTCAGTTGTTCTCTTTGAAATGATAAGTTCATTTCATTCATTGTCAAAAAACTCTATGCCATATATCCAAGTCTGAATAATATCTATTTGGTTATTCTTTCAAGTAAAATTATGTTCCATGAAACAGTGGCTAGTTTAGCTTGTAACTCAAGCAATTGTACAAGTGTTTTTCCAAAGACAGCTATTGTACTTCAGTACACAGGGGAGCTTCCCATTTTTTCACACAGAATATAGAAAGATAGATAATCAAAGTTAAGATTTAATAAAATTAACATTTTTATTGCTTTATCAAACACTGTCTTAAGTGAAACTGGCCATTTCTTTAAATCAAAAGTAGCACTTAAGAATACAATGATGATTGGGTCAGTTTGGTGCCACTGCCTTGATTTTTGCTGAGGCACCAGTAATTTTACCCACCATTGATTTTCACCATCGATACAAATGTCAGCACAGTCAAAAATAAAATCTTTGTATTGTTATAAAAATAGTTTGACCTCATGGATTCCCTGAAAGAATTGTAGGACCCCCAGAGTCCATAGAAAACACATTAAGAACCACGGCTCTACATGAATAATCTCCTATGCCTGTAACCACAAGAAATTTTTAGACTTCGTAGCCTACAGAAGCTCTGAATTCTGGCCTTTAAGCTTTCTCTAATTGGTTTATCTGTGGTATTATTTATAAGGTATGCATGCTGTGTCTGCTATCATGAAAGTCCCTCGAGGTGAGTGTGTTTTAGCGATTGCTTTGGCCATTTTCACTTGCCTGATTTTAGCTCTGTATTCAGTAATTACTTGTATTCTTATAGATATCTCTTCTGTTATGTGCTGCAGAATTGAATTGCTGAATGGTTCCAGAGTAAATATTGTGCCTTATTCATCAAAATCCTAGCACATAACACTGCTTAGAAAAGATCAGTGTTCGATGAAGTAAAGGATAATAATTATCTTGTAAAAAGATATTAGTTCATTTTTATTATATTACTGTTATTGCCTCTTTAGGGAAATTAGTAGATGCTAATGTGGAAATTATCTAAAAATAGGATTATTATAACTCACTTGCTTTGTCAACTACACTTTTCTTTTAAAAGTTCACTGCCACACTAATGTTATTAAGGGACCTGCAGACTATCTGAATGTACTATCTAGATCCTTGTCCTTTAGCATACTAGACTTCAAGAGCAGCTTTCTACTTTTTTCTTTTTTTTAGTACCAGGGATTGACCCCAGGGGCACTTAACCACTGAGCCGCATCCCCAGCCCTTTTTATATTTTATTTAAAGACAGGGCCTCGCTGAGTTGCTTAGGGCCTCGCTAAGGGCAGCTTTCTTTTGGGTTACTAGGAGATGTATATAATTTTCCCTCACAGAATTTGTTGGGCTACCTAGCCTTTCCCCAGATTATGTGAGCTTTAGCTACACTAACTAAAGGTCCAAATGTGTGCTTAGAAAGAATGATCTCTCAGCTATAATATGTCTTCCTTTGTTCCAGGCAAAAGCTAATAAATCAACTAGTATTTATGCACCCTTTTACATTTTACAAATTATTTCATGTACACTCTCATTTTCTTTTATAAGATTAAGAACTATTGTATATACAGGGCATTCTATTTGCAGAGACGAGGCTATAAAAATTTACACACAGAGTTCTGCTTGATGCCAATGATACTTGTCAGTAAATATCATTACTTCCAATTTACAGATGAGGAAACTGAGATTTCAGGGAATGCAGAACTTGGCCTCACAGCTAGTAAATTACAGTCATGGAACTTGCACCCAGCTTTCTAACTCCAATGCTTGAATCCTTTCCACTAAAGCACACGTCTTGGAAATTTAATTTTACGTTATTCTTATTGAAAATACTCCAAATTCTTTATCAGAAGTTGCTTCAAAACACTGTGGTTTGGGATTTGCTGTTTTTGGAAAGCTTATGAAAAGATTAAGAGTCTTAGGATTGATGTTATTTTTTAAGAGTCTCAGAGCTAAGAAAGAATATTATCAAACTCTGAAATATTTGGTTAGGATGACAATCCTAGAAAAGTACTTGGTTAATGCTTTTAATAAACTCAACATTTATCTAGGTTTCTTTATCTAGGTGCTACGCTTTTTTAGAGGTTCCGTTTTATTTTCCCCATCTTCAAAGAATATTTTAATTTTTATTTTTAATATAAAATTTAAAAAATACCGTTCAAGCCATTTTAGTTAACTAATGAATATACTATCATTATTACATTACAGGTATAATAAAGACGTGCTTAAGAGGTCTGGGGTAAGCACGTTCCTATTATGTTTGAGGTTGTGGGTTCCATCCTTCGCACTGAAAAAAAAAAAGTCTTTAAGAATCCCTTCAAGCAATTCCTAAATGTCACACTTACATTCTTAAAAAAATCCTACCCTCCTACCTAATTGTATTTTAAAATAATACAGAAAGAATACTGGCCTCATGAGTATGACCTAGTAGCTATGTGGTTTGTGTTTTTCATTAAAATGAAGACAATAAGTCAATTCTAGCAGTTCATCTGTAAGTCAGTGATTATTAACCTTTGTCAAATGTCTTAGTGTCAAATTGATACTTAGAAAGTTGAAATGTATCTCATAAAGTCCCCTCTCTGTGTGAAAGAATTTGGCTCAAAACTCCCACTGATTTTCTCCCTCACTAGCAAATCACACTTAAATATTATCCATTTAAGTGTTCTTTTATTGTGTAATATTTATTTTACCAAGTATAGATTTTAATGCAAGATAACCAGAGACATAGAGACAAAAAAAGATTAACACATGGCTTTGCAAAAGTTTGTGTTTATTATTCTTTTCCTGTAATTAAATTGCATTGACTCAAATGAATGATATATTTAATTCCATTGTATAATCAAATGAAATTTTATATATGTCAGAACTTTGAAGAATGAAAAAATGTTATATAATTTAAGTGGCTAGTATTATTAATGTTAAAATTGAGTCACCATATGGCCTTGACCCAGTTATTCTGAAGACTGAAGATGGATGAGATAAAAGTAATCTAATTAAATGGTCAATAGCCAACATCTGGATGTATCTCTAGCATTTCACTTGAGTGGATACATTAAGGAATATTAACTTTTCAGCAGTCTTTGTGGATAGATATGAAGATGTGACTAGCCTCACTCTAGAACACTGTAGCTCTCAAACATGAGCAGCCATCAGAATAACCGAGGTTTGTAGTCATTTAAATGGCTGGGCCCCATATCAAGAGTTTCTGAGTCAGTAGATCTGGAGTGAAGTCCAAGAATTTGGATTTCTAACAAGTTCTCAGATGATGCCATTACTGATGGTCCAGGGAACAAATTTTGAGAATCTCTACTCTAATATTACCAGAGCCACACTATATGTTGGGATGTGAGGTTTTATAACAAATGATTTATGCAAGTGAGTCCGTTGCCATCCTATTAATCAATGTATCAGTAAAGGTAACTGTGTTAAAGGTTGTAACTGCATTTATAGCAGAAGGAGAGAGAAAAGAAAACAAGGGAAAGCCTCTGATAAATTATTTCAATAACTGAACAAACATGAGTGAAGGAAATAAGAGAATGTGACTTGGCTTTCTGCATTGGTACAATCATCTTAAGAGTCAAGGCAGTAAGAGTTAGAAGTATAATCCCTACACAAAGATAATGACTTAACAGTATCAACTTTGGATACAGAATGAATAAAAATATTAATGGCAGCAAGAGATACATTATTTTCTTCCTCAAGCTAAAGGAACACTTTATGTACAATTCAAGGGTTTTTATTGGTTTTTGTTCTTTTCGGGTTTTGTTTTGTTTTGTTTGTTGTTGTTTCTTTTCTTTCTTTTTTTTTTTAACTGGGGAGTAAAAAATCCAGGGGCACTCAAACACTGAGCCACATACATCCCCAGCCTATTTTTGTATTTTATTTAGAGACAGGGTTTCACTGAGTTACTTAGGGTCTCACTAAATTGCTGAGGCTGGCTTTGAACTCTCAATCTTCCTGCCTCAGCCTCTTGAGCCACTGGAATTACAGGTGTGCGCCACCATGCCAGGCCTGGCAAACTTCAAGTGTCTTTAAGACATAGCATTTCATCCATATGTAACAGTTAGAGCCTTAAGTCTTATAAAGGTTAATTTTATGAAGCTAGGAAGGCGCCTCTGAATGATCAGTTGCCATAAAAGAAAATGTCGATTCTTGTATGCATAATTGTTCTTAGTGCTGCTATCCACCCTGTGCCTCTGTCCCCTCTGCCCCACCACCTGTATCCCCTCTGGCCACCTGGCTACTACAGACCCAACTCTTTTCTGTGAACAATGGTCAGAGGCACATATACATTTTTGAAATTACAAGCAAGATCAGGAGCTTTCCTAGGACTCCGAAACCCACAGAAATTTCACAAAATCACTACTAGTATTCAGCTACAACTTTCATCCTCACCTCCCCACACGTCGGGGAGGCTGGGGGATTTAGCTTGAAATGAACTCATGCTCCTAAATGGTGTCCATGCCAGCTGGTAATCTCATTCGGTCATGAATTACAATGACCATCTGCCCTCCTCAACAGGGATTAAAGCATGCAATGTTTCATTTTCTCATGTAAAAGTGTTACAGTTATAGGCAATCCCAAATTGGTGCAGCGATTTCATGAAATCATCAGGATCCCAGGTCCCTTCCAGCTCACTGACCCACCAATCCTAAGTGTCAGCCTTGTCCTTGTGGTCCAGAATATGCTGCTGGTGGTCCAGGTGATACAGGCTCATTCTAAGCAGCATATTGGAGAAAAGGAAGAGGGCATGTTCCTGCCCTTTAGTGAAGACTTTGTAATTCCTATACAAAATCCCCTCTTGCATCTGGCCATCAGGAAGCTTGGAAAATATTAACTGGGCAACAAGGAACCCAGATAAAAATTATAGTTCTTATTTTACAGAGGAAAAAAATATGAATATTGGGTGAGCAAATAGTAGTAACTTTGCCCATCAGATCCAAGAAAATTAAAATTCTTGCTATCAACCATAGAAAGTAGTTAAAAGGAGCAGAACCTTCAAACACACCAACTTTATGCAGTCGACCTCATACTTTGGAGAACAAAAGAGTTTCGGAGAATGGTTGTTAAGGTTCAGAGTCCTGGCACCCTTGAGTTTAATTTAGCACTCTCATGTGATATTGTGCTTCAAGAGATGCCAGGGACCATACTTTGAGAAATGCTATTTTACAGTTTTATTATCATTTGTCAGTCATCTGTCTATTACTGCCTGGCACATTATTGATCATTCTTGATAACAAATCTTTTCTGTTCCTTTTTTACTATTTTCTTCTCCATAATTAGATCTTGTAAATTGGTTGAACTTAACTCTGCCAAGTGTTTTTTCCATTATTACAGCAAAGTTGGACCAACAATGACAGGGGGACATTAGCAACACAATAAGTTCCACCTGGAAGACAGACAGTAGGGTGCTGACCCAGGAGGAGTTGACCTGAGTTCCAAGCTGAGTAGCTATACCTTCTGATGACTTCAATGGCCAAAAGAAGCCAGGGTCAGGTACAACAGTCAATCTAACAGTGAGTGATTAATAGCTGAGTGAAATCTGTGGAGTTTTATTCCCCAACCCCTACTCTGCCTCCTCTTTAACACTCAGGTAAATGTCAAAAATGGACCTAGGGATTATAGCTGACAAGGGGTAAATGCCTTCGTGTTGTCCTCCAAAGGTTAGGGTTCCCAGGCTCAGTTGGAAGCCCCAATCTTCAATAACCATTAATCCACTCCACACTGGTAGGAGTGAGCATATTTATGACTGCAGTCACTAAAGGGTGAAATAAAGATTAGTTTTTAGTTAGGAACGCAAAGCCTTTGAGATCAATACAAACTCACTGCTGAAATCAATCTAAAGTTTGGAATTTTTAAGTAAAGATTTACTAGGCTTTCTTGTACAGTTAATTTTCCAAAGGGAAAATAAGCTCAGAAATGTAACACAGTAATCAAATTGAGTAAACACTAGTCGGTTTGCAAACTGACCTTGGTTATGCACATATCAAATAAATGTGTAAAGCAATAAAAATCCCCATAATGTGGACTGTAAATTTGCCAATAAACAGGTAAAACCAAAACACACATATAGATTTACATGATAAAAATACTCACAGCTACACTGCCTATTTGAAAATATAAATAATCAATAGACATTAATAATGAAGTTATTCGTGCGTTTCCCTATTACTGTGCATATTAAGTGTTTCAATTATTTCTACTTAGTTTGATAGATAAATGTATAGCCATATTTTATGAAAGCCTTCAAAGAGGATATAGAATTGTTCTTGAAAACAAAAACTACTGTTTGGATGAAAGAGCAAGTGGACTGGAAACACATAGCTTGTTATAGTCCTCTGCTGCTCATGTTTGATGCATGTATACAATTTATTGTGCAATTTCTTGAGATTTGACAAAGTAATTGTCTGGCAAACCATAGCTTTAATGATTTTTTTTTTCTGTTTCATATGAAAAGACTGTAGGTATTTTAGGAAAACGGCTTAATAGATCAATGTCTATAAGTATTCTTTGGCTTATTATATATCTGTAGGTTGTGGAGACTCAGAAATATTTTCAGAGGAGTGTGATTCCATGTAGTAAATTCATTTTCTTCAGCAGAGTCAGTGCATGTAAGCTTACAGTAAGCTATAACTTCAGAAATTATTTAAGCTACCCTTGGGCCTTTATGGTAGAGTTGTATTTTGTTCTCAGCAGGGTATGGGGGAGCGAGAATACAACAGCACCCCAACACTCAAGAGGCACTGGAAGACAGGCATGGCCTCCAGTTAATTTCTGACTGGCTGGTGTTGTCTGCAATCATTAGAGGCAGAATTATCAACTACACTCTAAATGACTCTGATTGATGCTCAGATTCATTTGCCACTATTAGCTGCCTAGATACAAGAGATGGTCTCCTAAAGTCCTTTTACCTTAAGTATAGGTTCCTTCTGTTCAGTCCATGCTTTGGCAGAGCTGTACAGAAATTTGGATTCCAGGGATGGATGTTGCTGTCGTTGAAATATTTAGAGAGCATAACAAAATATTTTTGTTGCTTAATGTTGGCATCTGATACCTAGTGCCACGTTCTTTGGAAATATTGAAAGCCACTGAGCAAGTATGTTTGTATGTTCTTACATAGTAGAATCCACACAGATTTTAAGAGAGGCATTATTATTATTATTATTATTATTATTATTATTATTTGCTCCACTAAAGCTGTTACATAGGGGCTAAACAATACCTTGACTGATACTACTCTTCAAGGGTGGTAAATTAACTCCTAAGGTTTACAAATTTTATGTACACAGTAATTACTATACTATATATGTGTGCAAATGCATATACATAGATATACATGTAAACATAAAAGTTTATGTGTACATCCACACATATATGTATATACACATATACATTTGCATTAAAAAAATAAAATTACCATGTCTACAAGATAACTTGACCACCTCAACTGTGGTTCAGATGTTTTAATTGATAATACACTATTTTCCAAATTATTTGGACATTTTTAAATTATTTTAATAAATTTCACTTTCATCAGAAGATTCATGCAACAAATCTACCCTCATAATATGAAGGTGAATGACATGTGACCATTGAAATAAAGAAATTAGGAACAGGAATGGTTAATTTGCCATCATGAACGTGAATAATTTGAAGAAAAACCAGGTTAGAAGTTATAATACTGGGCATGCCTGTAATCCTAGCGGCTTGAGAGACTGAGGCAGGAGGATCACAAGCTCAAAGCCAACCTCAGCAATTTAGCAAGGCCTTTATCAACTTAGTGAGAACCTGTCTCAAAATAAACAAAATAAAAAGGGCTGGGGATATGTGCAGTGATTAAGCTTTCCTGGGTTCAGTCCCCAGTACCAAAAAAGAAAAAGAAATTATAATACTGGAATGATTTGCAGGTTTCTATAGATTTCAGAACCGAATTAGTGAGTGACAGAGTTCTCACATGATTCAGATTTCTAGCACTGCCAGTTCTTTTGCAGAAACCTCAAAACATTTGTTCCAAGGATCAACCTATGAGCATAAAAGTTATTTTACACATAACATGAAATGCTTTATTACATGAATGAGTGATGACTGCACAGGGGATTCTACATATCAGCACAACTGGAACCAGCAAGTCCAAGTCTCCTATTTCCAGTAGTGACAAACTGCCAAAGTGGCTCCAAGTAGTAAGCTGGGTCCCCAGGAGTCATATGTTCTTCCAGACCAATGTGGGAGGAAGCTGCCCAAACAGAAGGAAGCTCTAGGAGCCCAGAACTGATAGGAAGAGAACTCTGAAAGCATGACTTTTGGAGCTGTATAGCCTTACTTCACAAGAGAAGTTTCCTGAAATACAAAGACTCTAAAAGAAAATCTATATTCAGTCCTACATTTTTGTGCATCACAGAAATCCATCTCCTTCCACAGCTACTTGTTACAGACTTGGCAGGATTCCCAAAGAAGCAAACATGGGGTAGGCATGTGGGCAGGCACATATTCCCTGGTGCCTAACATTAATTTTTTTTTTTTTTTTTTAAGCCAGCATGACCACAAACATCACAAAATCCAGGAAAACAACATAATGTTAACTAACTAGCTGCCTGGTACCTATCTTTTTTCCTGAAATTTAACTTCATAGTCCTCATGGTCTTGAATCAATTTCACAATGACAAAGATTTTGTAATATTATTTTCTAGGGGAAAAAAATTGAGATCAGTTAATTTTCCTTCCAATATGATTAACCAAAATTTGTCTTTTATTATTAATACTTCAGCACATTTTTTTTTTTTGGTTTCCCAATTTGTTTCAGTAATGTGATGTATGTGGAAAAACTTCTCCAAGTTTCTTTCTCATATGAACTATAAGATTGCAAGTTTTCCTGAACAAGAAACCTCCATAAATACCTCGACAGTCTTCAAAAATTTTGCCATAGTACACATTCATATCATAAGAAGACTTCCAGTCCTTTATTTTTATGTCTTGATGCTGTTTAAGTCAGCACAAATGAAGAGTTAGAATATTCCTGGTATTCCTTCAAAGTATTAGGCAACAAATTAACTCCACATGGAAATAATGGTGAACCACATACATACATCCTTCTACATCAATCCTCATTGAATTCCCAAATTACATTCCTTAGCCACATCTCAGAAATGTCCACAGCTCCTCCAACAACCATCTGACATGAAGAAAAGTCAAAACAGACAAAGAAAGTAAGCTAATTTGATTGTAGTAAAATGTCTTATTTGGTAAATTTCATGCATTTTAGAGTCTCTCCCAGAACCTTAGGAGAGGTCTTCCCAGTGGACAGCCTCCTCTGATCACTCAGTTGGGATAGAGTTATCTGATGTCCCCCAGAGCTCAGTGCTCACATTCTTGACCACTGTGCTATGTATGCCCCCTCCAAGTACCAGTGGTCTCCTCCCACTGAAGACAATATAAGGAATAACATTTATTGAATTTTTATCAGTTCACAAATTACTTTGACATTTCACATTTTTTCTTGATCGTAACACTGCTCCTAAACACTAAATACTGCAGGAATTATTTCCCTATTCACCAATGAGAAAACTAAGGTTTAAAGAACTTAGGATACTTACACTACTGATAATGATGGAGGTGATCCTCCAATCCAATTTCTTTCTGTTCTAGACCCTATGTTCTGTCCTCCTATTCCTACAGGACCTTTAGCTTTTAGGGGAATAATAGCTATGACAGTCTGTCCTAGAGGAACTTCCAGTGGTCATCAGGAGTAGTGGCCTGTAGGAAGAAGATGAGGCTAGGCTAGGCTGGGACCTTTTTTATTGCAACTTCCTCCCAATAGGCCTGTGTTGAGATTTCTCTCTAAGGTGACAGGATCCTCACATCTCTCTTATCCTATTGAAAATGTTGGACTTCAATTACAAGGTATCCATTTTTTTTTTTTTTTTGCATGTTACACCAAAAGCCTTTGAAGTGTATCCCTACTAAATACTAAATCTGAAAATTGCTACTAATGAATGTAGCTTATTTTTCTGTTGAAGTACTTGTTTACATCCTCTGAGAGCTCAGTGTAGTCTATGGTCCCATCAACCCCAAAATAGGAACACTGTTTTGCCTATTTTTCCTTCTCCTTTTATTTTCTCCCTATATTCCTGTTAAATAAAATAACATTGACTGGTAATGCACTAGAGTTGAGTGTGAACTCATGTTTAGCTTAATACAGCTATATCTGGTAACATATATAAGCATGTGTTTTAGGCAGCTTTTGGGCTGCTGTGACAAAAGGACCTGACCAGAACAATTTTAAAAGAGGAAAAGTTTTCTGAGGCCTCATGGTTTCAGAAGTCTTAGTCCATAAAGGTCGGCTCTATTCCTCAGGGCTCCAGGTAAGGCGGAACATCATGGTGGAAGAGTGTGACAGAGAGAAACAGCTCATGTGCTGATCAGAAAGCAGAGAGAAAGAGCAGCCACTCACCAGATACAAATATGTCCCAAAGCCACACCCTAATTCCCACCCCCTCCAGCCACACCTTACCATTTCAGTTACCATTCAGTTAATCCCATTCAGGGGATTAAATCACTGATTGGTTTAAGACTCATTTCTCCTCTGAACCTTTTTGCGCTGTCTTACATGTGAGCTTTTGGGGGACACTCCCATCCAAATCATAACATGTATAGATAGATATGTGTACATATAGGGTTATTATACATACATACATTTTCTTGTTCTTTTAGTTCATAGGCACCATCTAAAAAGCTCCCAATGGTCAAAACTGGAATAGTTTGAGTAGGGAAACAAATAAATTTGTATTGGATTATAACACAAAGTGAAAAATAACTGGAGTCCATATTGATATAAATCAATGATTACATAAATATATGGAGGAGAAGAGACAAACCTCCTTTGCAGACAAATTCCCCCTCACAGAGCTGCTCCATATCTCTTTACTCTTTAAGTGCAGGCTGTGCATAGTGACTTTTTTGCAGGAAGCACAATATGGGGAAATTATTTTTAAAAGAACAAAAGAGGAGAGTACCTTTACTATGGAGAAACCCGACAAACATTACTTCAGCCAGGTGATCAAGTTTGACATCAAGAGTGATAACTCTAGCTGGGCATGGTGGCGCACTCCTGCAATCCCAGGGGCTTGGGAGGCTGAGACAGGAGAATTGCGAGTTCAAAACCAGCCTCAGCAACTGCAAGGTACTAAGCAACTCAGTGAGACCCTGTCTCTAAATAAACTACAAAATAAGGCTGAGGATGTGGCTCAGTGGTCAAGTGCCCCTGAGTTCAATCCCTGGTACCAAAAAAAAAAAAAAAAAAAGAGTGATAACTCATACTGATATATAAGAAAATGAGTCTTTATCACTGTGGTGCTCCTCATAAAAATCTATAACCTCAGTGTAATGATGAGACAAGTTCAAGTGAAGGAGCAATTTACAAATTAGCTGGCCAATACCCCTGAAAATCATCAAGGTCATCAAAAGCAGTGCAAGTGTGGGAAACTGTGTAGGCAAAAGAAGACTAGGAAACATGACAATCAAATGTAATGTGGTCCATTGGATGTGATCCTGGAACACAGGAAGGACAGCACATAAAAACTAAAGATACCTGAATAATCTATGGACTTTAATAATAATTCATCAATATTATTCATCAATTGTAACAGATGCACCATACATACTAATGGAAGATATTACTAATAACACCATGCTCTAGATTCTTGAGATTCTCTGTGCTGTCTCCTCGTTTTTCCTATAAATCTTACTCTGTTCTAAAAATGTTTCAAAGTATATTCTAGAAGTATTCTGCATCTTATGAAAACATAAAAATTTTATGTTAATGACAGTTTCGGAAAAATAAACTTAACATGTACTATCCATGATAAGAAATAGTAATTGGGGGGGGGAACAATAATAATAATAACACACTTATAAAAATTTACCTTCAGAACTACATACTGTGCATACAACCTAAAATCATTATGCTTTGACTTCACCCCAAAATATATCTAAAGTGCACATTCATTAAATGAGCAAGTAAGTACCTCCAGATAAGATTCAACTGACAAATTTTACCCACTTCGGATGTGCTATTGAAATTTATATTAA
This sequence comes from Marmota flaviventris, assembly GCF_047511675.1. Lineage (NCBI taxonomy): Eukaryota > Metazoa > Chordata > Mammalia > Rodentia > Sciuridae > Marmota > Marmota flaviventris. The sequence continues at coordinate 38,883,646 of NC_092513.1, forward strand.
TAGTACATACATTTCAGGTTTATGAAGACAGTTACAAGTGGAAGAATGTCTTAAAGATGAGAACTCTAAAGATCTGCATCTTGCATAGTAAGAGTGTTCTTGAAAATCTCTCTGGAAGCATTTGACTACTGTTAGAAAGCCAAAAAATTAATACACATAAAACAGGATCAAACAGGGCCAAATATTCTTACAGCCAAAACTTAAATCTCTACAGAGGACTTAGTCCTTATCTTGACCCATGTTTTCCTCTATTATTCAGCTCCTTAAGAGGTAAAGACAAAAATGAAAAGATTCCAATTCAGATCTGTCATGTTGTGTTAGCCATGGCTGCATGTTACTATTGGATTTTGTAAAAATATATCCTTTAGTCAGTATGTTGCCTTTTAAAAATAGTAAAATGCAATACTCAACAGAATTCTTTGTCACCTCAACTACCCAAATTTATCCAAACTTTCAGACAGTGCTTCAACAATATGAAAATATTATTTTGTAGAATATGATCACTGAAATTTTATGAAAGAAGCATTATAAAACAAACAATTAAAATAGGAATCAGACTGTGCTAGGGTGGAATGGAGGATGTAGTGAAAAGGATAAGACAGAGCAACAAAGATTATTCTGAAAAAGGTACATTAAAGAGCTTTACATTAATTTGGCATGAACATACTCTATATACACAGTTATGAAAAAGTGTGCTGTGAACGGATAATTATGAATGTAATGCACTCCACTATTGTCATGCATGAAGAAATAAATAAATAAATAAAAAAGAAAGAAAAAAAAAGCTTTACACTAATATTAAAGCAGGTAAGAGCAGTAATCAGTAAACACCTTAGCAATAGGTCACCTGTGAGGGAATCTTGCACCTCAATCAATATGATAAATTCTAGTAATGATACAATATTTGACTATTAACCACACAGATATTTGTCTAAGAAATATAAATCATTGCTTTATAGTAACTATTAAAAAAATCAGTGAATATTCAAACACAGTAACACTAATCATTTTTAGAAATTGGTAAGGTAAAGAAAAATGTATTGCCACATATGAAAGAAAAAATTGAGGGTGGAGGTGATTAGAATAATTTGCAAATTTGTATGATAATTCTTTATGATAAAGATGCATTGTCCTGCTGATAGAGAAAGACACTCATGCCTTTCTTTAATGAGCATTCAGAATATGTCATTTCTATAGCAAAACAAATACTCTCCCATAAACTCTAATATTTTGAAAGATTTTGATGCTTATTGAAGCTTATGAATATACCAAGCATAATTTTTATCAGTGCACTCAAAATGTTAATATTTTTTATTTTCATTTTTCTATCTGACCTACTTCCAAAAAGATTACTGGATAAGTATCTAGGGCCCCGAGACTCTGGGCAATATCCAAGAGGAGAAGAATATATTTTTTCCTTATTTCACTGTTTAAACCTTCAGCTTATCCCACAGTCACTAAGAAAGTTCCCAGTTGTACTTTGGGGAACATTCATTGTAGTCACTTCTCTTCATTACACCCCTATACAGTAGTTAAATGAAGAAAATGCCCTCTCTCTCCAAGTACAGGAAAACTAAGTCCTGAAAAAGCAAAATGATTTGTCTAGAGTCACAAGTAGTGACAGAGACAGAAGCCAAAGTACAACTACATCCTCTCTCATTTCAATCATTTGCATAAATATGAATTTCCAAAAAGTTACTTTTCAAAATCAGAACTATATTTGGCAATCTATAATTAATGTTAAATATCCTTATTTTTTATCTCAGTTATTTAGACATGTGCATGAAGTATCAATACTTCCAAAGGTAAAGGAGTAGTGGCTTTCAAAATTACAGATAAACTAATGCAACATAAAATATCTGAAGAGCAAAGTCAAAAATACTGGTATATTTGTTAAAGTGATCAGTTGCCCTTTGAATAGCATTGCAAATTATTGTAGCCTAAGTAAAGCAGATTTTATTCTTTCCTTTACCTTGTAGTTGTTGAACCCTAGGCATAACCTGTAGAAAAGAAAAAATAAAAGGAAGATTAAGTAAGGAATTCTGTAGCTATGTCTGTTTATCTTTTACTCAATAATCATTGAATTATATTCATTGTATCTGACACTATTCTAGGCACTTTACATATATTTACAAAAATTTAACATCAAAAATGCCTTAAAATAGATGCTATAATTACCCCCACTTTCAGATGAGGAAACTGTGCAGAGATGGAAAGTACCAGAGCCAGGATTCAAGCCCTAAGGAGTCCGCTTCCAGATCTATACTCAGAGTCACAGCACTGTGTTACCTTTGTTTAGTAGTTTAATTAATATTTCCATGAAAGTAACTATTTTCCAGCTTTTCAGAGAGTTTTGCTAGGTGATGTTTGCCATAGGTGAAAGATTTTTACCAAGGTCCCACCAAGCTCTGCTCTATGTTGTGGAACAAGAATTGCACAAGATTATAAGGATTTTCTTAATTGCAAACAATAGATCAATACATTTGGGAGACTAACTGACACTACTTTGGTCAAATGCCCAAAATAGTTTCTGAAATTCACCCCCCCCCCCCATTCTTTCTCCTTTTTCTCTGATAAATTTGAAAAATCACCCTTAATAGTCCATGAATATATTTATTGAATACTATTATGGACAGGTATGAAGCTATTCACCATAGGAAATCTTTACCAAGAAGAAGGAATTTTCCCCCAAGAAACTTATAATCTAGTTATGATGATAAAATAGATGTCCCTAAATAATCAATGAACAAAGCAGTAAACAATCAATGTCAAAAGAGTGTTATAGATAATAAATACTATGAGGTAGTTAGGGACTTGCTTTTTTCCTACTCCAATAGTTCCTTATACATAGCCTTTTTTTAGGGCAATTATCAATTGTAATTATTCAGTTGGTATGTTTAATTTACCTGTACTAGAATATTAGCCCCTTGAGGGCAAAGATGCAATTTTATTCATCATTGTATCATCAATATTTAGCATGTTGTTTGGTGTATGATAAGTACTTAATGTAGACTTGATGAACAAACAAACGAATGAATGAATGAATTAATGAAAGTGTATGGAAGGCCCTGGACAGTGTAGTAGAATGACTAACTTCTGGAGGCAGATTGTGTTGGTTTGAATCTCAGCTCTACCTTGTTTCCAAGTTGTATGATTCTGAAATTTTTATCTGATATCTTTGTACATCACTTTATCCATTAGTCAAATGATAATAATAGTATCTTTCTATATCAGCTAATTTTACTGTGGAACAAATCACCCCCAAAAGCTAATGACTTGAAAGAAAAGCCATTTATTTAGCTTAGGGTTCTGTGAATAATCAATTTTGACTCTACTGGGTCTCCTGTCTCAGCTGGGCTCATTCATGCATCTGAGTTCAGTTACCAGGTGAGTTGGGAAATGTCTGGTTTATGTGGTATCCCATCTTTCACCAAGCTAGCCTGGGCTTCTTTACATGGTAACTGTCAAGGTTCCAAAAGAATTGAACTGGGGGGGGGAGTTGAAGCATACAAGGCCTCTTGAGGCTTAGACTTAGAATTGACTCAGTCACTTCTGGAGCATTGGGTCTAAGCAAGTCATAAGGCCAGCTCACATTTAAGGAGTAGAGAAATAGACTCTACTCTTGACAGAAAATCAGCAAAACCACTGTGTAATGGGGGTATGTTTATCAGGAAGGGTGGAAAGATGGATCCATTTTTATAACCTATTATACTCTCTCATAGGATTGGCAAGGCACTAATGTTTATTTTATTAAGAAAACAAAATATCTGAAGGATTTGGAATAGTGTCCACCATACAAGTAAGGAGCTCAACAATCAATTGTCATTCTTTTTGAAGTTGCTTGTAGACATTTCATAACAGAAAGAAATCTGAGTTTAATCTTGGGATTTCTATGTGTAAAGAACCAAAACCCTTCATAAGAATACAACCTAAGCAGAAGCATGAGGTACAGCTAACAGACCAGACTATCCAGAAGAGCTGGAACTAGGTTCTTGAGAATCTGAATAGCTGATATAGACTCCCAAATCCTTGTCCCTGACCCTAGAGGAATACTAAACTATTGTTTTTTGAGTAACGGTTAGCCAATAGCACCGTTTCTTATTTTTTTACTATTATTTCAGGGGTTTGTTTTTATTTATTTCTGGCTTTTCGCTTTTCCTTGTTTTGTTGGTTGTTATGTTTATGTTTTTAACTCTTCAATAAGCTTCTTAGTGCTTATGACTTTGTGATATCTCTGGTCAGAACTGCCCATTTAAAATTCAAAACTAGAAATCTATGAGCTGTGTCTGGGTTTTGTCTAGGTTTTGCCTGAGTTTGAGGGAGCTGTGTGGTCCTTCTCAACTTAATTTTTTTCCATCTGTAAAATGGAATATTTTCTCCTAGCAATCTTAAAGGTCAGGCCATGAGGAAATAGTATTTACTAACTCAAAAAAACACAGGTGAGGCCAGGTTCAAATATGCATACAATTTGCTGATAGCTCATATATCTGAACCTGGAAAGTCAAGAGGGAGGAAAATAAAGTTTTAGAGTGGCTACTCCTTCAAGTTAGGCTGTAAAACACTTCTAGATCTGCCCTAAGAATAATCTTTAGTTCATTCAGTTTAGAAAGTTGCTTGTGAGCAGCTAGAGTCACTCATACGCCTGAATCTCTGCCACCTTGAAGACCAACCAGACAGCTCAGAGCTAATGGCAGCACTAGTAGACTGCTTAGTGGTGATAGTTTCAGAATCTTTCTGCTGTACATAGTTTAAATGCAGATTCACTGATGAATAATTTTGATAATTCTGTTGAAGTATGAAGACTGCTTGAATTAGATGACTACACGATTATGTATTTTTTTCAAAGACAATTCTGGCTTCTCTTCTGCCATGTGAAATCCATCCTGCTGAGTGCTCTTGACTAGTCACGTCCTTCCTGCCATTTTAAAAACAATAGTGGCAGAGATGCGAGCTGCTGATAGTGCTCAGCAGGACAGATCAAACACACAGATGCAATTTCTGTACGTTGAACAGTGAAGTAGGATAAAATTCAAATACTTACAATTGCTTAGTAGCTAGCATCTGATTGTTGCAAATTGAATCTTTCATAACGGGATTTATTGTAAATAGTGTCATATCATTTGTGAGTTCTGCAATAATTTCAGTCAAAGCCAGTGCAAGATATTGGAGGTGTGAGATTTACATGATATATATGCTAGTTTATGCTCAGATTATAAAGGGATTTTTTGTTATCAATATTCTTTTTTTAATTGCTTACAAAATAATCACAATTGTAATTTATTTCTCTGAAATGATAAGCATTGTCAAATAGGATAACTTTAAGATGTAGAAGAAAACAGATCATTCCACTTCATTTTAACACCTGTTTTAGAATTACAAGACCCTAAACCTGCTTTTCACCCCTTCTACCTAGTTGTTAAATAAGCATTAAAATTTCAGGTAGTTTGAAATATGGCTTTTATATTTTTGGAAGCAATAAAGAGCCCAGTAATCATAATTAATGACCAATATATTCTATCAATAAAAATAGAAAGAAAGAAAAGAAATTCAACTCTAAGATATTTTGAGGCCTACAAAATGTGCTTTAACTCCTTTATGATAAAATGGGAAGCTGGAACAATTTAAGTAATCAATACTGATATTCACCTTTGGGTTTAGTTCAAAATACTTCACTGGAAGTTCATAAATATCAGCATGAAAAGCAATAACATAAAAATAGTACTTTGCATCTATGAGAATTTGGTGACACTCCACATACTTAGCTTTAATTGCTAATGACAGAACCCCAAAAGGCACTATTTTACAATCTCACAATCTTCCTATTCAAGATCCAAATAATGGAAATTCAAAAAATAAAATAAAATGGTAGGACCAGAGAATTTGAATAATCTGATCGCTTTCTTTCCCCTGTCCTAAAAAAACAAACAAATCCTTTGTATTTTACTATGTATTTGAGCTTTTCTGTTATAAATATGAATATGAGAATGCAGTGTCTCAGCAGGATCTGAATAAAAAAGTCTTGCACTCAGATTATATAGGACCTTGGCCGAAAAGGGCCTTTGTGAGGAATAAATGCTTCTGTTTCATCCTTCTTCATTTATTTAAGAGTAAATATTCCACATGCAAGTTAATGTTTATCATTCTGGATGGGGAATTCCCTATTTTGGAACCTCTGAATTTTCAGTTTGCTCCCCCCTCCCTTAAGCAGGTGTCTTTCTCACAAATCAAAAGAGGAGGTTAAAAGACAGCCTTTGGGGGTACCCTGATGTGTATTTTAATAAGGAGACTAATCAGAGCATATATAAATTAAAATGAATCATAGTCATGTATTTAATAGCAAGCAAAACTCAATTTAACTCATGTCCAGCTTTCTTTCACGTCCATTTTATTCAAGGGCATACCTTTCTCTTTCTGCTTCCTTTTTTCTTTCTTGGACACCTCCAACCCCCATTGACAACTGAAATGCAGGGCTATAAATGTAAGGGCGCAATACATCATGAGATAAGTCTGGAGAACATGTCCTCTACCAAAATGCACATGAATCTCTGGTGCTGCTAGAATTCCAGAAACATGCTGAGGTTCATTTTGCATGCTAAGCAGGGTCAGAAATATGAGCACCATGTCATTGCCCTTATATATCAGGTGAACTCCAAAGTTGAAAGGTTACATTTGTGAAATTGTAGCTGGGTTGCCTAGCACCTGATTCTAGCTCCTGCAAATCAAAGATTCTTAACTGAAATACAAGTCTGACAATATGATCATCTTCCTACCAAAAAAGAAAAAAAATGTGATTTCTGAACCCTTATCTGTTGAAGAGCTGACAGAGAACTTCAGAGGTGGTTGTTTAACCAGACAAAAAGATAGAAAAAACATGTTTTCAAACAAGATCATAAGGCTTGAATAGTGAAGGGAAAATAAATATAAAGCAAAGGGCTACCCTCTATTCTACCAGTTTGATTCCCCTGCCACCAGTTTATGTACTCAGCCATTCACCTCTTAGGCAAAGGCTAGTGTCCTCCAAGTCATCCCCAAACCCCGAAAACCAACACCGGATAAAGTGGCATCTAAGCATACTTTGAGATCAGACAGTTTCTGCATTTCATAATGTGTGTGGGGAGGTGGGGGGGGTGGAAGGGAAAAGCAGCATACCAATGTAGTAAAATCTGGAAACAACAGCATATATACAGACACAAAAAAAAGTTTGCATATTGCACAGAGCGCTTGAAGATCATAAATCTATGCATGAGAAAGATGTAGTGGAAATTTTGGGGGGGATTAGAGTTTATTTTTGTCATCTCTGTGAGACAGCTACTCATTCATCCAGATCACAGCTAAGAAAAAAGCTGGTCACAGAAATTAGCAGTTTCAGCTCAGCAGCGAAGTCGCCAGCCTGTGAAGGCAGAGAGAAATTGACTAATTAGCAATGCGCACTAAAACTTGACGGTTCTTTATAGAGAGAAGAGAAGAGAGAGGGAGAGAGAGGGAGAGGGAGGCAGGGGGGGCTCGCTTTTTCCCCTTCTTTCTTCCAAAGATGTTTGAAATCGCAGTCATTTACGCTCGACAATTTTTACAATAGCCTTGAGCCATAATTTTGCGAGTCTCTCCAGCATCCATCCCCCTGTATGGTCTCTCTCTACTGGCCAAGCACGACCGTTTCTCTCCCCAACCGTGGATTTCCTATTACTCTCGTTACGACTCACTGAGCCCCAGGCCCAAGGATAATGATGTGTTGTTTCTTGGTAGCATAATTTGTCACACGTACATTTTTTCTTCTTCTTCTCTTGCAGAAAGCTCAGCTCCCTCTCTCTCTCTCCCTCTCTCTCTCCTCTCTCTCTCCCTCTCTCTTTCTCTCTTTTCTCCCTCTCCTACATTTTCTTGCTGTTGCTAATTCATGGTGATCAAATGATGTACGACAAAATAAATTGTAAAGAGTGACTGCCTGGAGTTGGGAACCAGAAGGTGTTTTCCCCCCTCCCAAGGAGAGAGCAAACCTTTAAAAAGGAAGGACAATTGATTTTTGGGGGGGAGCTTAAGTGAGCCTTGACTTTGCAGCTGGTTGACAGCAGGTAAGTTTCTGGCCTTGTGTCTGCCTTGTGTGTATTTTTGTTGTCTTTCGGGTTGTTGGAAGGGGGAGGGAGTCTTTCAGAGGGGTGGGGGGTAGGTGTGTGGCAAACGCTCATAAAGAATAAAACTCTCATTGCAAGAATAAGCAAATGGGGGGAAGAGAACAAGAAGGAAGGGGAATAGGAAAAGATGGGGGGGGGGGTGGGTGGGAGACAACGAAGCGGGGAGAGCGAGACAGAGGTATGACCGGGGCCACTTCCAGAGAGAGACTCTGAGAGAGGTTTCCGGCAAGCCAGAGCTTTGGGGGCGGGGGCGGGGGTGGGGGTGCTGCCGGGGGAGGGAGCGCGAGGGAGGTTAGGGTCCACCTGGAACCGGATGGTAAAGTGAGTCGAGAGGAACCCAGTCCGGTAGAAATGGGAAGCCGGCGATCCAGGACTGGCGCCAGGCAGGGCAGAGTGAGCCGCAGTGGAAGGGGCAGGTCCGGCGGGATCCCTCTGAGCCCGGCGACGGCGGCGGCTGCTCTCCCCGGCGGGCGCGCGGGCGGGATGCGGGCAGAGGGTCCCTTTCCGCTCAGTCCTGGAAGGTGCAATTACAGGTTAAGGACCGGGCGTATCGATTTCGCCTTGCCTCCCCCACCCTACCCACCTCCTCCTAGATGCGGGCAGCTCAGACTTTTTACAGAAGTACTTCCAGGGTCGGGGGAGTGGGGGTGCCCAAATGGGGGACCTCTGGGGGCTACACCCAGGCGTTTGGGAAGGAAGCTGCGGCTTCCAAGAACCGTGCGGGGTGGGAAGCAGTCCTCGAACCGGACTGCGTTCCTCCCCCCCCCCCACATTGGCCAGTCCCCACCCCTCCCCCAACACCTGCCTTCTAACTTGAACTTCTCACAGTTACTGGAGTTAAAGCGGCTGTGCCTGGTGCCCTGGAGGGAGAACCGTCCATAGGAGTCCCTCCCGGCCTCCAGATTCTTGCTTTAAATCCACCCTAGTAGCCCCACTTTCCCCCTCATCTTTCTCGGTGCCGCCCCGCGCTGGAAGGGGAGATAGATGTCTGAACTTCCGTGCTTTTAAGTGCCGGAGGCGGGGTGGGGGGGATAAGGGTGGGGGGTGGAAGGATTCTTCTGCCAGGTTTAAAGGCGTCTCTGGAAAATTAGCAAAACTGTGTGGTGACGGGGAAGCCAACAGTTTGCGAAGCAGGGAAGCGGGCAGGGCCGGGGTGAGGGAAATGAGCTAGAATTGATAAGGATAGCTCCCGCCTCTCCGAGTCCACTGAGCTGGTCCTCACCGCGCTCCGCTGCACTTTCCCGGGAGAAGAAAGGGCTTTATCTCCTCCCTCAGACTATTAGCCTAGGAGTTTCTCAGGGCAGCACGGATAATCGAAGGGGTTCCCGGCTTTTGGAGAGCTAAGAATCGCCCACCCGCACGCCTGTCTGGCCCCCTTTCCCACCCTACTCCCCCAAACTGGGCCAACTACGAAAAGCAAAGCTTGGAGCTCGAGTTGACCTGGAACCACTGCCGTCGGTCGCTTCTGCTCTCTTGAGGCACCCCTGACTCCCCAATCCCGGTCTTTCCCTTCATCTGGCCCGGCATGGACACGAGCCCACGAGGCGTCTCGGCCTCAGCCTCCACTTTGCCGTCGCTGGTGCCATCGCTGTCGCTGCCAACTGCCGAGCCGGGGTGGTTTTAAGAAAGTGAGGGAAGAAGTGTGTGGAGGGTAGCGAGGAGCCAAAAGAGCGCCCGGACCCCAGACAGGGCCCTTCGGGTGGCGCTCACGGATCTAGAGCCTTCAGACCTTCCTCTTAGGGTCAGGGTCCGGAGCGCGCCGGGAGGGAACCTAGCAGAGCCTTGATTGTTGTTCTTTGCCCTCCCCTCCCCTCCACACCATTCCCCACCCCGACCACACCCCATCCCTCTACCACCCTGTTCCCCCTCCCATCCCCCACCCCTGTCTGCCAGGTTGGAGGAGGGTTTAAAGCCAGGTGCGCCGAGTCAGCTCGCCATGTCCAGATCCGGGGACAGGACCTCTACCTTCGACCCCAGCCACAGCGACAACCTGCTGCACGGCCTCAACCTGCTGTGGAGGAAGCAGCTATTTTGCGACGTGACCCTGACGGCCCAGGGCCAGCAATTCCACTGCCACAAGGCCGTGCTGGCCTCCTGCTCGCAGTACTTCCGATCGCTCTTCTCCAGCCACCCCCCTCTCGGGGGAGGGGTCGGCGGTCAGGACGGCCTGGGGGCCCCCAAGGACCAGCAGCAGCAGCCGCAGCAGCAGCAGCCGCCACAACAGCAGCAACCGCCGCCACAGGAGGAGCCCGGGACTCCTTCCTCCTCCCCCGACGACAAGCTGCTGACCAGCCCCCGGGCCATCAACAACCTGGTGTTGCAGGGCTGCTCTTCCATCGGGCTGCGTCTAGTGCTCGAGTACCTCTATACCGCCAACGTGACCCTCTCCCTGGACACTGTGGAAGAGGTGCTGTCGGTCAGCAAGATCCTGCACATTCCCCAGGTCACCAAGCTCTGTGTGCAGTTCCTCAACGACCAGATCTCAGTGCAGAACTATAAGCAGGTGTGTAAGATAGCCGCGCTGCACGGCCTGGAGGAGACCAAGAAGCTGGCCAACAAGTACCTGGTGGAAGATGTGCTGCTGCTTAACTTCGAGGAGATGCGCGCCCTGCTGGACTCGCTGCCGCCCCCCGTGGAGTCGGAGCTGGCGCTCTTCCAGATGTCCGTGCTGTGGCTGGAGCACGACCGCGAGACCCGCATGCAGTACGCGCCCGACCTCATGAAGCGCCTCCGCTTCGCACTCATCCCGGCCCCGGAGCTGGTGGAGCGGGTCCAGTCAGTGGATTTCATGCGCACCGACCCCGTCTGCCAGAAGCTGCTGCTGGACGCCATGAACTACCACCTGATGCCCTTCAGGCAGCACTGCAGGCAGAGCCTGGCCAGCAGGTAGGAGACAACAAAGACGAGGGCGGGGTGGGGGGAGCCCGAGAGGCCGGAGGGAGGGGAGGGGGCAGGGAGGAGGGGGGAGAAGGGTGGGCTGGGCAGGAGGCTCCGACAGGCTGAAAACAAACGCAAACAATTCAGAAGGTGTAGAGAAAGTTGATTTTAGAGTCCCTGAAAGGTCAATAGGCAACTGGCCTAACAGCATCCCTGAGCGTTCAGAAGCCCAGATTCTCTATATCCCCACAGCAGGATATGTGAGAATTGTGGACTCACATTGAAATTGACAGGCAGGTGGGGCCAAAGGCCCAGGCAGTTAAAAGTGAGTTTTGGAAGCCTCTCTACCATAGCCTCTACCATCCAAATCTCAAGATGGGCTTGCTCAAGGAAAAGGTTTCTGTGATAAGTCTCCATTCCTCTTTCCTGTCTTGGGCCAGCAAAAGTGCCCAGGCATGCCAACAGAGGATAGCGTTCATATTTCTATCAAGTACTCAAGTTGGCTTTTATGTGTTTTGTGATTGAGGTCTGCTCCCTTTGGAGATTAGAACTTCAAAATGCTTTGTGTGTTAGGGTTGCTATTGGAAATGTGGCCATGCAAACTTTTGTATCTTACAGAAAACCTTTCTTTACCGCTTTTAAAGAAGAGCAAAGCAAAAGGAATCTTGCCTAGTATCTTCCAGTTCAAAGAGGAGTACAGTTGCAAATTGGGAATTGGGGAGTGGGAGGGAGCAGAATCTTGTAGCTCTTGGTGGTCTGTGTGCCTGAACATGAGTAGCAAAGAAATTAGGGAGTTGTGCTGCTCTTGTTGCTGTTTAGAATGTGTCTATGTCTGTGTTGCAAATAGGAGTTCATGTCAAAAGGGAGAGAGAAATAATGGCTTTTTAAAATGCTGCTGAGATGAAAAGACTGTAGGAATTGACAGCCCTGTTTTATTGGCTCCAATTTTAAAACCCTTTTTAATGAGCCCTAGCAAAGGGTTTCTTTCTCTTTTTAGAAAAGAGAAACAGTATCCTCTCAGTTTCTCATGATAAAACATGATGATTCCAGATGCAGGGCTACTCCAGCCTAAACCACCAAGTGTTGCTTTAGGAAAGTACATGTTCTGAAAACCTGTCATGGCATGTTCCCACACAGAATGCTGTGTAAGGGATAGGGTCCACTGTGTGCAACCTTGTGGAATTGTTTGGGATTTGTTGTGATATTTCTGCCAGACCTAGCTAACTAAAGTTTTAAAAAATGGAGGATATTCTCCACAGTTGTTTAGCAGTACTGGTGTTAAGGTGAGGCCAACAGGAGCAAGATTTCTCATGAGATATCCTGAACCTATACTAAATTCTGTAAGTTGATTTTTGTAATATCTGTTGGACATGAGTTAATGTCTTGTGGTATCAAAAGATGACAATAGGACAATAGCAGAAGCAAGAATACAAACCCTCTTATACTCGAACATAGAGCACAGGAGTCCAAGTGGAAATAAGACATGAAATGTGTCTTTATTTATTTATTTATTTTAAGAGTTTTCCATTTGTCTAAGATCAAAATGCAAGCTCAGTGTGATGGGCAAGTGTTACCATACCAGTGCACATTGATGATTAGCATTTTGTTATTTTTTTTCACTTTTAAATGACCTATAAGTATTCTTCATTTAACATATATCATACAGAGTCAAGAGTTCAAACCACACAATTATAACCCTGAACATACTTTTTTTTTTATATTTTAAAGATGTAGAATTTAGTATCAATTCAGAAACCCAGAAGGATAATAAAATTAAAATTTAACTTGCTCTAAGAGTAGTTTGGGCAGATGAGCTTTACAAATATGATCCAATAAATAATTTCTGGAGCCCTTAATGCACTTTATCTGTAAGTAAGTCCTAGAATTCACTGTTAGGAGAGTTGACTTTGAAAATGCAGAATCCATTTCCCACCTTCCTCTGGATTCAGCACACCAGCTGGGGCTTGCTGGCTCTGTCCTGGTGGATGGCTGAGATACTAGACTGCCTGACTCCATGACGACACCTTCCAGCTTCACTGGGCCACATCATTTGAAGGATATGTAGTGGTGTCTGACCACTGAATGCTTACAAGTGTCATGGATGCTGCAAGAATCTGATACTTCTGCAGTAGGAAGAAAACTGTATTTTCCTTTAAAAGAGGAAGATACAGAAAAGAAAATAGTTCATGTGAACCTATTGCTGATCTCAAAGTAATATAATTTAGATTTTATTCCATTATTAGTAACTGTAGCATCCTAATTTAAGGAACTAATCACATCATTCTGGCTTTAAGTCACTGAAAGAATGCAAAAGTAAATATCCAGATCTTTAACTTTAATGTAGAAAAAACTCTTAAGTTGCAACTCAATAGTATTAAATGAACCCATTTATGAGAGCATCAGCATAAAATAAAAATGTTTTCTCAATCTTACATGTAATTCAACAGGAGGATAAATGTGTTGACCTATTGTTTATGAGATTACATCAGGTTTATTGAAGAGAGTGGAATGGAAGGACATTGTATTTATTACTTTTTATCCACCTGTAGTTTTTAAAATCTAAATATGAATGCGTTCCTCAAGTGCAAAGAAGGAGATGGAAAATTAAAATTGAGCAGTCAGTTTACTTTGTTTATGAGTACAAAACATAAGCAAATAGAATAATTCCAAGGAAATTCACTTATTTAGGAATATATTTCTATAGAAAATAGAGCTATTAATATAGTAATAATAATTTAAACATGATTTTAAATATTATTAAATAATTTTGATTTTTTTGTCTAGAAAAATAAAAACAACCCAAGTATTAGGTTTTTATATAAATACTCAAATCAATTTTAATATTTTTATCAAGTTGATTTATTTTTTTGAGTAAGCCATTTGCACTCAGATTCATATTCTATTTTAACAAAGTACATTTTAGGATAAATGTATATATATATATATATATATATATATATATATATATATGGTTTAAGATAACATGACTTGAAAAAAGCTATAAAGTTTCAGTTTAGACAGGAGGAATAAGTTTTAGTGGTCTCTTGAACAGCATTGTGATCATAGTTAATAATAATGTATATTTCACAGTTGCTAAAGGATTAGATTTTAAACATTTTTGCAAAAAAAAAATATGATAGGTAGATGAAGTGATTAATAGGTTAATTGACATGATTTAATTTTTCTACAATATATACTTGTATCAAAATGTTGTATATATAATTTTTACCTGTCAATATTTTTAAATTTGTTAAAAAGATGACAGGATGTGTGTAGACAAAAAATTAGAATATTTTAAGTCATTTCTTGAAAATATTCTTTTTATTATAAGAAATATGAAACTTTCTCACAATTTCAGGAAAATACATGAATTAAGTCCTTGAAAAGGTTTCTGGAAAAGTCAATGTTAAAGGCTTTTAAAAGGTGACTTGATATGCAATGCCTAGTATATTAAAGAGTAAATATCTGAAGACTTGTAGTCTAAGTTATGCTCTTAGAATACACACTAACAGTTATGAATCTACAACTTATAATACAGAAGACTCATAGTCTAAGTTAATGTAAGTAATTCCAAGAGATTTTTTTATTTATGTTTCTAAATTTTAATGCATAATTTAGTAATTATTCCAAATAAACCAAATCGCACCAGAGCGTTAACTTTTTTTTTTACATTTTCATTGCAGCTCACACAACGTAACCATTAAATAAATGCTTATTAAAGTTAAATGAATTAACATTATGAAATAAGAAAAACTAACAATACACTTCATCAACACATTACTCAACTGATATTATTACTTGACATAACAAAAGTCCATTGGACCTTCCCCAGGAAAATACCTATAAATAAAAACATTATGAAAATTTTTACTTTTTAAACATTTAACCACCAGCTATTAAGTCCTGTATACAATCCCATTTTGAAGTGTAGTTTCAGGAAATTGTATTTTAGTAGATGATAGAAGGGTAACATACAAATATTTTACTTTCTATAAGACATACTATATTCAAAGATTTCACATAAATTAATATGGAAATCAGTTTAAACATCAGTAGTTAAAATGTCTTGCAATGACTAAAAAGCCATTAGATTTCATAACACATAATTTTGATTCCTGACTTTAGTGCTTAGAAAGTGTCTCTTTAAAAGTAGGACAGTATTTTTTATTGGCTCTCTTCCTAAGAACTGAATAATCACCTTAACAAGGCAAACTAATCTTGTACCCATGCATTTTCTAAATTGTTACTTCCCTTTATATCAATTTGATACCCACAGATTAGAAGTTGTTAGGTGGTTAGATTTTGTATCAGAAGTTACTCAACCATTCAGAATTCAATTTGTTTATTATCTGAAACAAGACCATTGATTACAAAATCATATCACAGGTATGGAAGCCAAACAGTTATATCCTACAATCAAAAGGCAATTAGAATACATATTAATGCATTTTATTGGCTTAGAGGACTTACTGACAAAAGTGAACACTTTCAGATTTTATTTCATGCTTATACTTTTTTCCATTTCTCTGAACATGTCAGGGTTCACACATTTATTTAATTTCTAAGTATCTGAATTTATTTAACTTGAAAACAGTAAGAAAATGTGTTACTTTGTTTACAATAGCTACTGTAAACCAGGTGATATTCTAAGTACTTCACGAACATTAATTTTCAAAATTCTCTTAACAGCCCTAAAGGAGTGGGTGCTATCATTAGCCTCGTTTTAGATGAAAAAAACTGATGTACAGAGAAGTTAAGAATTGTGCTCATGCTTGCACAGCCAATTCCTGGCAGTATGATGCTTGAATCTGTGTTCTCATACTGTATCGCTGATTATTATTATTTTTTAAAAAAATATTTATTTTTTGGTTTTAGGTGGACACAATATCATTATTTTATTTTTATGTGGTGGTGAGAATCGAACTCAGTGCCTCATGCATGCTAGATGAATGCACTACCACTTGAGCCACATCCCCAACCACCCCCTGCTGATTATTTTGACTTTCTCTATACTAGGCTATTATATGGTGATTGAACTTAAAGTTCTATGTAGACTTACGATTTCCTTTTGGAAAAATAAGTTGTGAGAGTTAAATATTAATGTATTTGACTTTAAAAGAATTGTTGTTCCAGAGGTCAGTATATGTTTTTTTCTATAAAAAGCAAAATAGTAATTACTTTTGGCTTTGTGGTCACAAGGTTTCTGTTGCAACTACTCTGATCTTCCTTGTACTGCAAAAATAGCCATGGACCATATGTCAACAAATGTGCATGGTTGTGTTGCAATAAAACTCCATTTGTAGGCAGGGATTTTATATAATTTCTATGTCATGAAATATTCTTCCTTTGATTATTTTCAACCATTAAAAAAATTCTTAGTTACTGAACTGTGCAAAAATAGGAAGCCAGCTGGATTTCCTCAGTGGGCCATGGTTTGCCGACTCCTATTGTAGACACTTGAGATGTATCAGTGAACTAAACAGACAAAAACTTTGACCTTACTCTAGAGGAAAGAATCCCCATTATTCTTTTTCCTTTCATTTGGAAAGATTTCAGGTCTAAATCATTCTACCAGGCCACATCAGAATTTCAGATTCCTGGAATTACCACTTAAAAATTTCAGGAGTGATCCCTGAAAGTTAAATAGTGATTAATTAAAACAATTAATGAATGAGTTGCTTATTGTTTCAAACATTAAGTAGATCCAGAATGTCCTCACAGAGAATAGTCATTATTGAAAAGAGGGTTAAATATTGTTTATATGGTATTTTAAGGATTTCCAGTGGGAAATCAGAGTCAACAGGTATGTTTAACACACTTCTTTCTGAGACTGACAGGCACATTCTAATCTATGTATATAAATGAATGCATGAAAAATTACTTTTCTCCATGCCATCTTATACATTCAGCTGCTTTGATCAAAGGGCACATGTTGTCAGGATGCTTGACACCTAAGTGAATCAAATGGACTGTGTCTGTAGACCCTCCCTCTCTTCTCAAAGTGAATAAACTTGAAGGAGTGCTCACCCCATCAAGTTTGTTTTGTGTTTTTATCTCCCCACTAGATAGTGACTTCTCTAAATATTTGTAACCAAAGCACATAATTCAGTGCCTGACCTTGATCCAAAAATGTAAGTTCAATATGCATTGCAATTGGCCTTTAAAATAATTGAGATAGACCCTAAGGATTTGGCTTTGCTGGCATGAATTAAAAAAAAACTAATGAGAAAAAAAGTGAGGGTGATTTTGAAGATGGTTACACACACACACACACACCCACCCACACACACACACACACCCACACACACACACACACACCCACACACACACACACACACACACACACACAAGCACACACACATTACCAGTAATGATAGAAGCATCCCTAACTGAACAACTACCAGAAGCTTGACTGATCACTAACATTGTTCATATTCCTTACAGAATTCTTTAGGCCTTTTTAAAGATGAAAAAACTGAAGCTCAGAGAAAGTAAGTAATTTGCTCAATCATCAGAATAGTATCAAGGTGGACTCCTCATTGTCTGGAGAACACCTTCTCCTTGTGAATGTATCTTATAGATATAGCTTCTCCAAGGAGCCAACTCTGATCTACACCTTCCATATATTTATTTTATCATATCACAGAAATCATCAAAAGTTCCTACCTTCTTACTCTCCCAGCTACCCAACAAATGAAGAAGTGTGAGAATATGCTGGAAGCATAGACCGGTATCCTACTGGTCTACCACGCTTAGTTGTTAGTTCTAAGATCAAAGGACTGAATAGTGAGGCTGCTGAGAATTGTCACTATGATATTGACTGGTGAAAAGTAGAAGAGTCAATACATTTTAAGTCAACAAATAAATACAAGAGCTTTGAGTTTAACTATGAAAAATAGTTATGAAAATACAACAAAACCTTAAAGATTAAATTTGAATGGAAACTTGTTTTCCCTGTACCAGAAGGTATCAGCTTTGCTGCTGTGACAATAGAGCATTAGTCACGCTAGTGGTACTTTCAGGTGATAAATACAACAGGTATAAATCAGAATCATAAAAATACTTGCAAATTTTAGTAACATAAAGTAAAATTACTCTCATTGTAAATGTGTTTATATTTTGTTTCAAGAAAATCCTTTTCATCATTATTATGTCATAAGTATTTATGCCTCTGTCATTCATCTAGAATTTCAGAAAATGCATGTATTTTCCATGTCCTTTTTCTTAACTTCCAAGATATGTCACAATACATGAATTAATAGTGATTTTAAAAAGAAAAAGAAAAGAAATGACATTTTGTTATAGGCAAGAGGGTGTTAACCAGAGGAAGAACTATCAGATGTAATGTAGATGACACAGTGAGTATATTCATTTTGCTGTAAATATTGGAGGGGTTTACCTGTTCACAAATAATATTAATGGAAACGGTTAGAACAATTTGCAACTTTACAAGTATAGCAGAAAGGCACTACATAAAGCTTACAGTAGCAGGGAAATGAAAAGAAAGAAATCCTAGGAAAGTGAAAAAAGTAAAAAAAAAAGCAACAAGAAAAATGCAAGGTAATATGGAGGATCAAAGAAATTACTAAGAGGTGAACTTGCTGAACAATGAAGAAAGGAGAGTTAGCAGCCCAGGTGGGCAGGGATGTCATAGAGATTGGAGATTCGGAGTTCAATATCTGTTGGACAGAAAAATACAAATCAAGAAGCATTCAAATCAGTACACATTCTATCTTATAATTCAGAGTTGTCAACAGAGTTCCACTTAAAAAAAAAAAGAAAAGAAAAGAAAGAAAAAAGTTAGATCTCAAAAGAAATAATGTTTTCCCAAGGGAAAAACGTAAATTATAGTAATCTACCCCTTATAATTCAATTCAGTTTAATAATTATAAATGTGTAATTGGAGTAATAAGATGTTTTCTTTCTTTTTTTTAATGAAGGTTTGTTCTTGTGCTAGGTAATGCACTAGTTTCAGAAATGTCAGAGTTTGAAGGGTAGAGCCTTATGTCAATAATAGAAGGTGAAAATATAACTGTATTCTGTACAAAATTGTCTCAACTGCCAGTGTAATTTGAGCTGGCAGCAGGTGTGAGAAGCAAGAAGACATTCACAACCTCTGGCAGGTTTTCTAAGCCCATGCCCTGGTTGGAACTTGGGGCGATTTGTTGCAATTTGCCACTAACAAAAAGTTGTGCTGTGGAATCTCCCCCAAATTTGTATTGCACACATGCAATCCACCAAGCCCTGTGCCTGGATCTGAGATACAAAGTTGAACGACACAGACACATTCCTGAATTCATGTAGTTTACAGTCAAAAAGGAAAGAGTAAATAATTATACCAGTTAATCCCAGTAGCAATACATACTGTAGACTAGAAAAGGACCATAGGCAGAGACATCATATAACAGAGGGCTGTATTCTTGTCTGAGTGACCTAAGCAGACTTCCTCTGCAGAAAATGTAGAAGATGAACCCTGGAAATGAGATATCTAGGGTCTGGGGGTGGGGGAGGCAGGGTATATAATTGGGGCACCCAAAGCTGTGAAATGAACATGTGCAAAAGCCCCTGGGGCAGAAAAGAATTTGGTATCTTCTAGGAACTGAGAAAAGGGGTGTGTGCCAGAGACAGTGGAGAAGGGGCTGTCCAAATCACAGGGGAAGCTGTAGACCCAGCTGAGGATTAATGACCATGTAGACTAGTTCTGTAGTGGAAAAAATCAGCATGCTTTTTTAGTGGAACTGAGAAAAGAAGCAATACAATTATGGAAATACTGCTGCCTTTGAAATCATAAACCTAAAGCAGGTCCTAGCTCCAATTTAACTGGGTCCTGCATCAATAAAATGGGCTAATAATCATAGTACTACTTCCTAAGGTTTGGGCAAATATCAGTTGAAATATTGAGGGGGGGGAAAACAACTAAAGCTAGAATGCTATTTAAAAATGGATTTATTATTAATTTTGAAAGATGCTTTAAGCAAAATGTACCTGAATACACTTTGCCTATTAAGAAAACTCTAGGGCATATTTGCATATTTCACTGACAGCACAGAAATAGCCAGAGACTTTTAAGACCAGAAGAATGAAACTGAAGAGATTCAAAGGTGAAACCAAGGGCATCAGCAAGAAGTGGGAAAATTAGAATTTCCGATGGCTTTCAGCAACTTACATTTAATCTTTCAAAGGGGAATGATGGCCTTTTTAGGTCTAAAAGTCCTTCGTTTCTTCCTTGCATAGATAATAGTCACTCTTCTTTTTAATCTCATGTCCTCCAGCGCAGAGGTTTCCTTTGCTGCTGTTTCCAGAGGTCTCCCATTTACAATTGTCTGGCTTCTTTGCTCCCAGAGAGCCTGGGAGTGGGCTGGTAAATTGCACCCGTGCAGGGACTCTGAACTTCTCAGAGCTCAGCTGGGCCACCCACCGTATGGAGACTGGCTCACTGGAGGCTGCAGAGAAGTGAACTGAAGAATTACAGTCGGTTCCACTTCCCTGCCTTATGTGCCTTCAGGTGCCTCTGAAGACAGGCGAGGCCAGTGAAATGGAGAGGAGGAGGAAGAGAGAAAGCATCAATATCCAAGAAGAAAGAGCCCTTGAAAATGTAGAAGCGTTGTTGAAAAATGTGGCTAGACAGATTTGTGTGTGTGTGTGTGTGTGTGTGTGTTCACAAACCTCATACTGTTGGTTGCTGTACAGTAACTTCTGAGACATTTTTTTCATTGGCTAAAGGTCTATTTTGTACATGAGGGTGGGGATGGGATGGTCATCAATTCAGAATCTGGCACTGAATGAGGAATTATTGCATTAAGAGGGTCCATTTGTTGCCAAAAAGAAAATAGTCTTATTTCTAAATCTTGCTTAGAACAAAGCAGCAGGCTGCTGTTTGGCCCTGATGCTTAGCCATCCCTCAAAACCAACCCCACCAGAGCCTCCTGTGCAAAAGAAAGATGCAGGTTGGAAGAAAGAATGCCAAATCCGTGAGTCAGGGAAGGAAACTTTGAAGGAGATACTTTAATGCTGTCAGAAGTACAGCAGACTCTCAGCACTTGCTATTCCATGTGCATTAACAGGGGTTAATTGATACTGTGAGGAATCCTAGTCAGTATGGGTGTATTACAGAGACAGAAGTGTGTGTCTACTAGCACAAACAAATTTGGTGGATTGGTTGCTATAGCAACAGTACCATCACTGTCAGTGGCAATTTCTGTAATCTCCCTCTCTCAAGGTTTTTTTACAAGCATTCACTCCAAAATAACAAGAGGGAGAGACAGAGAGATGTAATAGGAGGTACAAATGAAAAGCTTAAGTTATAATGCAACTATCTTAAACAACTCTGTTGCATAATTATTATGACCTAAAAGTCAGACAGATGTGGGTTCAAATGCCACCTCAACCACTTACAAGCTGTCTCTCTTTGGCTAATTTACTTAAGCTATTTTCAGATTTCCTTTCTATAAAATGCACCTAATAATATCTACTTCAGTGCAGCTGCACATGTTGAAATTATGTATCTACAACATCTAGTCTAGAACCTGGCTATGAAGATTTAATAATTGATAGCTTTTATTTTTATAGGTATAGTTCTATTTATGTCTGATATGCCTTTATTTTCACTTGTTAGGCAGGACTGCTAATTCAATATGATACGTCCATTCTAGAATTGGGCTTCCCACACCCTGAGTCCCAGTGTTCTTCTAATAATGATAATGCTTCAAGCATTATGCATTGCATTCACTGTTTTATGTTTTGTATTATATTCATTTTATCCACCTTTGAGTTACTTACAGAGCCTACCTAGCTAGTGCTGGAGTCTCTTCTGTCTTCTTCCATGTCAATAATCAGAAAAGTTAGAAAAATCATGGTGAATTCACATCAAATAGCTTTATTGAGTTGTGCAATTCTCCCATGTAACTATATAATTCAATGGGATTGTTATATTCAGAGTTAAGCAGCCATCATCACAATCAATTTTAAGATATTTTATCATCCTTCTATTCCCGTTCAAAAAAATCCAAACCTGTTATCAATTAGCCCCCATTCCTCACCACCACCACCACTGCCATCTCCCCATCCCAGCATTAGGTACCATTAGTCTATGTTCTGTCTCCATAGATTTGCTTACTCTGGACACTTAACCATAAATGGAATCGTACATTATGTGGTCTTTTTTGACTAGTTTCTTTCATGTAGCAAAATGTATGCAAAATTCATCAAGTTGTGGCATGTAACAGTACTTTGCTTCTCTTTATGGCTGAATAATGATATATATGAATATTCATTTGTTGATGGACACTTGGGTTGTTTCCATATTTTGCTATTATGAATTATGCTGCTGTAGGTTCCTATGTACAAGTTTTTATATAGTAATATGCTTTCATTTCTCTTGGGTATATACCTATGAGTAGAATCACTGGCTCATATGGTAACTCAGTTAATATTCAACAATTTTTTGGAACTGCCATATGGTTTTCCACAGTAGCTGCACCAATTCACATTCCCACCAGCAGCCTTTGAGGTTCTAATTTCTCCACAGCCTCGTCAACACTTATTAGCTCTCTTTTTCTTACAGCCATCCTTGTGGGTGTGAAGTGCTATCTCATTATGGTTTGCATTTCCTTATTGACTACTCATGTTGAGCATCTTTTTTAAGTCATTTTTTAATTTGTTCTAATTAGTTATACATGACAGTAGAATGCATTTGGACACATCATACATAAACGGAGTACAACTTCTCACTCCTCTAGTTGTATACAATGTAAAATCATACCGGTTGTGTAATCATATAGGCACACAGGGTAATAATTTCAATTCATTCAAATATCCTTCCTACCCCCATATCCCCTCCCCTTCCTTCACTCCCCTCTGTCTAACCCAAAATACTTCTATTCTTCCCTAGCACACACTCTTTTATTGTGAATTAGCATTTGCATATCAGAGAAAACATTCAGCCATTGGTTTTTTGGATTGGCTTATTTCGCTTAGCAAGATATTCTCCAGTTCCATCCATATACCTGAAAATGCCATAATTTCATTCCTCTTTAAGGTTGAGTAATATTCTATTGTGTATATATACCACATTTTCTTTATCCATTTATCTGTTGAAGGATACTTAGGTTGGTTCCATAATTTAGCTATTGTGAATTGAGCTGCTATAAGCATTGATATGGCTGCATCACTGTAGTATGCTGATTTTAGGTCCTTTGGGTATAAACTGAGGAGTGGGATAACTGGGTCAAATGGTTGTTCTATTCCATGTTTTCAGAGGACTCTCCATACTGCTTTCCAGAGTGGTTGCACCAATTTGCAAGTCCCACCAACAATGTCTGAGTGTACCTTTTCCCTCACATAATTGCCAACATTGATTATTGCTTGTGTTTTTGATAATTGCCATTCTGACTGGAGTGAGATGAAATCTTAGAGTAGTTTTGACCATGTTTTCTTGAAAAAATCTTTTGGCCATTTTTTTAAGTTGTATTATTCATCTTTTTATTATTGAATTATAAGAGTCCTTTAAGTGTTTTTGGTAAGGCTTCTTATGGTTCCTAAATCACAATGGGGGCTACTTTTTGCAGGAATTCAGTGTTCTTTTTAGCAAAATTAGGAATAAAATGCATGCAGCTATATAGTGGGAATTTTTCTAGATTTTTTATATGATATTTTTCTAGATTTTTTATATCATATGATATGTGATACATATGGCTGTTAAAAATCTTGGTGTTTGGCATGACAGAGAAAAAGACCTATGAAGCACAAGGTATGAGAATCATTACTATGGTATATAAGAAAATGACTGTTGGTAACATTTTTTTTTTATTGGTTGCTAAAAACTATTGGTAACATTTTGATGATGATGTTGTTTGTTTTCTTCTTTGTCTGATTATCTTGGCTTTGTTGACTAAAGCATTGTATCTCCCAAATGGTAGCATGGACTTGGTTAAGCAAATCTCTTATTTAAAGAAAAAATATTTTTTATTCAAGTTATGTACTTAAATGTCCTTAAAGGTACATAAGAAGTATTTATTCCAACAATGCTTATGTAATAATTATTCTAGGGAAATGAAGTGGAATTCTTTGACTGTCAAGATAGTGATAACTCATAAGAAACACTGCAGAATAAAAAGAAATATGTCAAAAGAAAACAAAATGGAAAAAAAAAATAGAAGCTCTCGGTTTAATAGTGATGCAAAAGTGTTCCTTGTGGGGATCAGCAGGAAACAGCAAAGCACAGGATTTTCGGTCATGGCTGAGACTCGGCTGAGAGCTTCACTACACACATCGCCAAGACATGGAAAAGCTAAATTCATCATGAGAATGACTTGTGCCGCTTGTCTTTCCCTTGATACAGTGTCCCTGCAGTTTTCCTTAGAGACAAAAAAAAAAAAAAAATCTTACAACTCTTGATAAGAAATTACTTTGTATTCCTCTACTTAAGTTTGGTAACATTACTTTACTAACTTTAGTTTGGAGTGTGTGGATATGGGGAACAGTCAGCAAATTGATCCCCAGACTTCATGCTTATGTTTCAGGACAGAACCATTTCCATTTTACTCTCTGTTAAAAGATTTAGCTTAGTGGTAGAGCAGTTGCCTAGCACCTGTGAGGCACTGGGTTCAATCCTCAGCACCACATGAAAATAAATAAAATAAAGGTATTGTATCCATCTACAACTAAAAAAAAAAAAAAAAAAAAAAAATTAAAACAAAAAGATTTACCTCTCAGTTACATGACAAAGAAAACTCTGGGCCCCCATCATAGCTCTGAATGCAAGGTGGTAGTGATTTTATTTTAGTGAGGATGTGGTAAATTTCTAGTGTTTATGATGCATTATCAACAGATACCAAGAAAGCAGATAACTTCTCAATGAATCACTTTTTCTTTTTTTCTTTTAGAAGGCATCTTCTTCTCTTGGCCAAAGTCTTATTAGAGAAGGTACTTAATTCTAGACTCTTGAGACACCTAGAATCCTGACAAACTTCCAATGCTGCTCAGGCATTCTTGTCTTCAAAATTTAGAAGGACAGAAAGCAGACAATACAAAACTGAAGTGTTTAAATACCATCCTTAATGCATTCGAACAAATTTAAGGCTTGGGATTTTTCCAGAGTTAGGGAGCAGCGAATTACACCAGCAACAAGTAGTCTAGCTACAGTAAAAATCCATTCTATGGAAAGGGGCATCCTGTGTGCATAAAAGAGGTCCTCAAGGCTTCCATCAATGGAGGCAAACTAGTAGTTCAAGTTTTAGAAAACAATAGCCTTTTTGACCTAGAAAGAATAATCTTGTCCTGGTTGTCCTAGAAAGAATTTGGCTAGAGAGTGCTTCCATTTTTTTTTTTTTTTTAAATGAAAGGAAACTAGTTTCAAAGCATGAGAAACATTTAAGATTTCTGAAAATTCATGTCAGTGAATTTATAAATGCTAATTAGAGCCTGTCACAAAAGTTTATGGGAGTCGCTTGTCTACATAAGCTGTATCTGTTCTTATTTCTCCTAATTTCCCTTCCTCCCTTACAATATCATTGTCCATGAACACTTACTGCATGTGTACAGTATCTTGAGCAACAGAGGAGTCAATAAGGAATAGTTCTGTCCATCTTCCATAGCCTCCATACAGAGCCCGGTTGATAGATTGCTGTAAAGTGCAGCATTATTTGGTGAAATTAAGATCTTTTCTCAAGTTTTACCATGAGGGTTCTGTCTCAAGTGTCAATTCTCAAAAATGAGTGTGAAGACTTTTTGGTCCTTTCCAGGCTATGTTCCTGTTGGGTGGACAGTTCTATTAAAGAGGGCTGTATTAGTCTGCTGGGCTGCCATTTGCAAAATACCACCAACTGGGTGATTGATTGGAGGCCAGAAGTTCAAGACCAAGGTTCAAGACCAGAGGTTCAAGACCTTGATTTCTGGGGAGGCCACTCTGCTCTCCCTGGCTCCCAGGCCTTTCCTCTATGTCCTCACATAGTCTTTCCTTGGTATTTGTAGGAGAGATCTCTTGTCTCTACCGCTTCTTAC
Organism: Marmota flaviventris; assembly: GCF_047511675.1. Taxonomy (NCBI): domain Eukaryota; kingdom Metazoa; phylum Chordata; class Mammalia; order Rodentia; family Sciuridae; genus Marmota; species Marmota flaviventris. Next base: position 38,909,649 of record NC_092513.1, read on the forward strand.
AAGCACACCAATCCTGTTGGATTAGGCCCCTTCTCATAACTTTAACTACCTCCTTAAAGGTACATACAATGTCACATTGAGGTTTATGGCTCCAGCATATGAATTTGGAGCAGACACAATTAAATTCATCACAAAAGTCAGAAATAGGACATTGGGAACTAAAAAAAAATAGATTAGGAAAACTAACTGAAATGTTACTTTTCACCTATATCTATATAGGCAAAGTTATACAGGCAGGTGAGCAATTATCTAAGTCAGCAACATATTAATATCTCTTTCAGTAATGCAAAACTGTAAGTGAAAAAAAAAGATACACTCCCTCTTTCTTCCATCCCAGAAAAATCTTGTGTTAACCAGTAGTTCTCTTAAGAATCAACCACAGAATAAAAATTTAAAAAATCAACCACAGAGACGTTTTATAAAAATATATCTTTCCCATCCCAATCTCAGAGATGTTAAATAAATTGGTCTAGAATATGGTCCCAGGAACCTGCATATTTAGTAAGAATCCCAGATGATTTTAACCTACAGTGGGTTTTGGACCACACTTTGAAAATCACAGATCTAACATAATTATTTCTGTTTTCCAATTTGCTACATATCTGTAGAAGATAGGAGAAGCTGTTAACAGCAGTTTATTCTAAGTTTAGAGAAAATTTGTTGCAAAATTAAAAGAAATCTGATTAGTAGACATGAGAAAAGGGGAAATGAGTACTGGGAAAGTTATCAGAATTACCAGTCTCTAGGGAACTTATTGCCTGGAAATAAAACTCGGATACCATTGCACTAGATTTTCAAGCCACAGTATAAAGTCCACAACTCACCCTCAGGAAATGCAGTAAACTTTCCCCAAAATCATTTGTTTCTGCATCTCAAAGAGCTGATGATTGAAAGGATGTTCCTGCTGATTAACTGGTGGGTGGGTCCCCAGGCCTCTCCAGAAGCCCTTTCAGACAGGGACATTGGGAGGACCTCCACACACCACAGAGCCCTGGAGCTGGAATTTGGGCTGTCTTTGGCACCATTGCCCCTCCAGGGTTGGTGAAACAGCAAAGAACAGAAAGAAGTGACTCCCCAAGGAGAGGCAAAGCAAAAGAAGGGGAAGATAAGAGATTCCTATTTCACCCACAGCAGCAGGGGTCCCTAAGCTGGATCCCACAAGCCACACCTCATTGTCTCCACAATACAAACCCCCAGGGCCTGCCTCACTCCCCAGCAACAGATCTATCCCCCAAATAACGAATTCTCCCTTTACCTTAGCCCCAGGATGATTTGATAGAATTATTCTTGCCCTAAAAGTGAATTCTGGGCGTTTCTAGAAGGCCTTTTCTTAAAGATGAACACCTATTTGTTGGCATGAATATTCCAGGAGATGCTTGAAATAAGATCCAGTTGCAAACTAACTTTCCCCCTGTCTCCCTGCATGGCCACTCCCACAGTGACTCTCCAAGTGGAAACCCTGCTTGGCTGGAGGCTGGCTTCAGTTCCTCCCAGGGAGCTTTACAGTTTCCCCTCAAGAAATCTCTCCCTGGAGTTGGAGTAGGGTGAAATTGGGATCTGATCCTGAGGTGGAGACCTGGCCATTGTCCCTCTCAACATCATCTTGAATGACTGAACTCCTTTCCTCAGAATGTCATTTTGTTAAAATAGGTGACTTTCAGAGACATGATTTTAGTGGGATATACTGTATCCTTCTGAATTTGAATTTTTATTATCATTTTGTGATCTTGTACATTCCTATACTTTTTCTTGCGGGGTGGGGGGGGAGGAGGGCAGGTACCAGCGTTTCTTCAGGTCAGGAAGTCACTCATCTCTTCCAAACACCAGCCAGATGGGAGGGGTAGGAGACGTAGGAGACACACAGAGAGAAGTCTCAGTAATGAGATTGGTCCTCAGGAGGCAGCATAGTGTAATAATTGGACTTTCTTAGGGGCTTAAATGCAGGCATTACTTACCAGTCCATCACTAGGGCGAGAGTGATGCTTTGTCTCCTTTCTTCACTAGGCTACACAGAGCCCGAATGGCTCCTCTGTGGCAGGCTGCACAGAACAGCTTCCCTCTGGATCAAGGAGAACAGCTTTCTCCTATCACACAAATACTGGTTGTCCTCCTCTATAGCAAGCAGCTGTGCTAGTGAGCTACTTGCAGGTGGGCAGGTGGGAGGATTAGCGTGAGAGGTAATTCTTGCCATGCAACTTCCTCACAGGGGTATGGTGAGGATTAATGAGATGCTATTTCCATTGCAATTTATACTCTTCAGAAGAAAAGCACCGAGTACTAGGTATTAGAATTTGGGATTATATAGGTAATCAAGCAGAGAAGATATTCAACTGCTTCTAGTTACAAAAGCAAGCTTTTCTCTGGGAGGTGGGGAAGGAGGGGAAAATGCATGAGTATAAAAGCAACTAGAAGGCATTGTTCCTCATGAAACCAAGGACCAAGAATGAGCATCAAGTGAAGATGCTGGCCATTGAGGCTGTGAGCTAAGCCCGCGGCGGGGGGATTTCATGGAGTTGGATGAAAGCCTCAAGGCTTGTTGGTGCTATCTGCCTCTGTCACCATCAGCCAGTCTGCAGCTTTGGTGAGTGCAGGAATATGGCAAAAGCATTAGCAAACTACTCATCCACATGCTGGAGGACACGGTCCCATTCTGGAATGAGTATATGACAGGGAAGAATTGCAGTGGCCCCTGTAAGCTACAGGGACCAAAATGAGGAGCAGAAGGGTGGGGAGATGGTCAATTACAGTTGCAGTGTGTAAAGCCACAGCCATTAAGATGGCCACACATGTAGGAAGTGACAGAATTGGAATGTAACTCAAATTTCAGAGCTTTCAATGTTAAAGTCCTGGTTTCTTCTATTTACTATAGTGTGACTCCAGTGGTTTCCCTGCCTCAGGAAAAATATGAGATCATTTCAGAAGGTATAGGAGAAATCATTTTAAATTTATTTTAATAGTTAGGTTGGGTATTATTGTAGTTTAGTACAAGTTAGAAATAAAATACAATTAATTGATGGAACCTGTGATTTCATAAATATAGTTACTTAGAACAATAGTTCTCAAAAAAAAATTGATGTTTGGTCCTACCCTAGATCATTAAATCAGGATCTCTATCCCACAAATTACATAAAAGTTCTTATAGCTTGCACTGAAACCACTAGGGTAGGCTGGGATATTTTTTTGAAAAGCATTTTAAGTGAAAATCATGAAATAAATAATATCATAGTATCTACATACATAAGGTAAAAAATCATAAAGGTCCTATGCCATAATTTTAATGGGATATGTTTTATCCTTCAGAACTTGAATTTCCATTATTATTTCTGATCTTGTGTCTGCACTTTTTATTGTGCAGCAAGTACCAGTTTCCTTAAGTCAGGAACTCACTCAGCCAGATGAGCAACTGAAATTTGCTAAATATTGCACTAGGTCAGCTGGGCATGGTAGCGCTCACCTGTAATCCCAGTGAGTTAGGAGACTGAGGCAGGAGAATCACTAGTTTGAAGCCTGCAATTTATTGAGATCCTAAACAACTTACCAAGACACTGTCTCAAATGAAAAAGGGCAGAGGGTATAGCTCAGTGGTAAAGTATCCCTGAGTTCAATCCTCAGTACTTAAAAAAAAGAAAAATTGACTCTATTATGGTTAGCTCCTGATCTATGAGACAACACATTTCAAACAACAAACAGAAAAGCAGAGATACCCAACAAAAACAGTGAATGGGGTGATCATGACAAGAGCAAAGCTAATTATTTGGGCATACTCAAGTGGGGATAAAAAAAAATAAGAGTTTGGGGGTATTGCATGCTAAAAGTAACTGGTTATATTTGAGAGTTAGTCAATATGACCATGTTAGTCTGTTTTCCATTGCTGTAACAAAATACCTGTAACAAAAAAAAAAAAAAAGAAAGAAAGAAAGGTTTGTTTTGGCCTGTCTTAGAGGTTTCAGTCCATGGTTGGTCAGCCCCGTTTCTTTTGGTCCTGAGATAAAGCAGCTCATCATGGACTGGAGCATGTGATGGAGGATGCTGTTCTCTTCATGGTAGCCAGGAAATAAAAGAAAGCAAGGAAGACACTGGCACCCCACAATTCCCTTCAAGTGTATACCCTCAGTAAACTAAAACTTCCCATTAGGTCCCACCTCTTAAAAGTTTACCTCTCTCCCATTCCCACTGACTTGATCTTCAAACAGATATGAAAAAAAGATACAAAGAATCTATAACATGTTCCTGGGTAAGTGAATGACAAGTGACATTTTTTCATTTGTTTGTTCTTTTATTCATCATATCTTCTTTCATGCAACAAGCATTTATTGAGTACTTACTGTGAACCAAGTCCTTTTTGCTTTTAACTATAGACAGAAATTTCCTTAGTGATCATGCTCCTTCGCTACATTATGACCAAGGAAATCTTGCAGTTACATCCATTGTAATAAAACCGGATAATGCATATGACTGTTCATTCTCCAGTCGCTACACAGCCAGACTCTGGTGGGATGAAGAGGGTGGCTCCAAAGGCAGAAGATGGGATGCTAAGGCACTTTCAGCCACATCTGAGAGTCACAGATAAGTTGTGTGAGAAAACTCTAGAGACATTCCTGTGTGAAATGGAGGAAATAAAACCCATCCTGAGGCACTGGAAAAGGTACCCGAGCCCCCTTTCCTCTACTCTTTCATCTGTTAAATGGGGATAATGATACTTTGTGTTTACCTACCTTAGAGAGGCATTATCAGGTCTATTTAAAGGCTCTTCCCATGAAAGCTGCTGTGTAATTACCAAGAACAGCTATGATAAAGAAACCTAAATACAACAGCAAATCAGCTGGAACCAATTCTCAAGGGAGTTTACTTCTCTGGAAAATTTTAAGAACAGGGTAGCAGCTCTCCTTTGGTGAGCCCCAGGTATCAGTGTGGCTGGAAGTTCAGGGAAGGCTAGCTGACTTTTTGAGGTCTTCTCCTGGCCAAGGACTCAGGATCTTCCTCTATACTTTTCCCTATGCTGTAAGCAAAATTTCCTTTTGAAGTTTCTTTTTCAAGTTTTTTTATTTTTTCAGATCTTGACTCACAAATTGTTTTGTACCCTAAATGAATTTCAAACAGGGCATTTACCTATGAGAGGAGAGAGAGAGAGAGAGAGAGAGAGAGAGAGAGAGAGAGAGAGAGAAGAGAAAAGAAAGTTTACATCATTTTATAGATGATGGATAATGGAGAATTTGCCAATGATTTTTAAGAAGAGGATCATTAACGTTAGACTTCGCTAAAATGTATTGACAAATTATGTAGGGTAGCTGGGTGTCGAGGTGCCACCCATAATCACAGTGACTCAGGAGGCTGAGTCAGGAGGATCACAAGTTCAAGCCCAGTCTTATAACTGAGTAAGACCCTGTTACAAACTTTAAAAAAAAAAAAAAGAGAAGGACCAGGAATGTAGCTCAGTGGTCAGTGGTACAAAGCCCTGGGTTCAATTTAAAAAAAAAGTAGAAAAAGTAGATTAAATAGGCATAGAAAGCAGGGACACCATCATTACGCACTTGAGAGAGCCACCCCAGACAGAGCAGGCTGATGGCAGCTTGATTGGAATGAAGAGAGAGATTTAAGAAACACTGCAGCTATTAAATTCACAGAATGGAGCGGCATACCCTACAGTTTGGTGAGGTTATGGAGATGACCTTACTTGAAAGATCTGGCAGCCCAGAGAGTGAATGGTTTGAATTTGTCAGTGAAGTCCAGATCAATACAGTTGCAAGAAGCCCAGTGATTTTAGATTTTTGTTAAACTTACTTATACATATTCTGGCTGTTTATAATCAGTGTAACATATGGTATCTAAAAGTCTTCAAAGAGATCAAAATTCCAAAATTCCAATGATTGTTTCCAAATGAGAGCATTGTAAGGTTAATAATTGTGCATTATAATAATGGCTTTCATTTGTCAATGGCTTACTATGGGAACTTCGTAAATATTTTCCATATGTAGCCTAGATATCATTAGGGCTTCCCAGATCTGGAATTATTGTCACAAATGCCTCCAGTCCAATGGCTTGAGGCAATCCAAACCCATTGCTATTTACTAAATGTTTATGTCCTTCCCTCTCAAGATTGATATGTGACGCCCTAATCCCCAGTGGAACAGAACCTGGATATGGGACCTTTGGGGGGATAGTTAGGTCATGAGGGTATGCCCTTGCAAGGGATTAGTGTCCTCATGAGATAGGAAAGAGCTTGTTATCTCCTCCTACCATGTCAGCACATAAATAGGAAGCTGGCCCTATCCAGAAACTAAATCTGCTGGCACTCTGACCTTGTACTTCCCAGCCTTCAAAAACTATAAAAAACAAATGTCCATTGCTTACACCACCCAGTCCAAGGTATTTTTGTTACAGCAGCCTAAACTGACTTACATACCTATCCTCCTGTCTGTGAACTGGTGGAGACGTGTTTCCTTGGCTTTTCCTGCCTCCCAGATCACTCTCATACATCACTGACATGCTACCAGACATGAAATTGCCCATTAATGCTTTTATAAAATACTCAGCCATCATGAGTTTGGTTGAGGGCTCTGAAACTGCAAGGTCATGGGAAAGAGCCATAATTTGTTGAAATCTTCCTCAGCCTCTCCCTACTGGATGGCATTGAAATCATCAAGGTTTTTTTCTCCTTTTGCTGGGTAGAGATACTCATCTTTCAAGGTGTCAGCAGCACAAAGGACCTGGGTCTAGAAGGTGGCTTTGGTCATAGTAGTAACCACTTACTTACCCATTACACCTTAATGATTTCATTAGACCTCACAACATTCTTCTAAGATTATTCCCACTTTACAGATGAGGCAACTAAGGCTATGAGTCATCCCAAGGATATAAGCACAACTAGTGGTAGAAAGAGAGTTTACATCCAGGTCTGACTGACTCCTAACTTGAAATTGGCTTGAATTTTGAAAGATGTTGTAATGATTATCTACTCTGGTTTACTTTGCCTCTTTAAAACTACTGTTTCTCTATTAAATTTTTGTTTCCAAAAAAGAAGGCCATATATAGAGAATTATAAAGTAAAAATCTCAGTGATTTAGTATCATTTCAGAGAGAATGAGTTAGGATCATTAGAAAAATATCTAAACACAGGAAATACAATTCTTTATAATTTTTAAATTTAATTTTATTTGTACTAGTTCTTTTTAGTTGTGCATAACATTAGGATTCATTTTGACATAAAAGCATAGAATACAATTTGCTCTAATGCAATACTTCCCCTCTTCTTTCACTCCTTCCCACCCTGTTCCCTTCCCTCCATTCTACTAATTTTTTGCTACTTACTTATAGGGTTTTTTAAATTAGTGCCTTGTGCCTTTATTATTTTCAAGTAATAAAATTTGAATGGGGATATAGGCCACCTCTCTGATAAATTTTGCAAATTGCACAAAGGAATGGCTAGTACTGATGGTGACAATGACGATGGCATTGCTGCTGCTGCTGAGAACTAGCTTTGGGTTAGCACTGATTTAAATGTTCTGCATGTGTTATTTCTTTTAAACCTAAAAATTAAAAACATCTATGTCTTAGGACTATTGTTTCCCTATTTTCTAAACAAGATTAAATAGGGACAAAGAGATGGGCTAAAACTCACTCACCTCAGAAGAGATGAAGCTAGGCATCTTACTTTAGCTCTGAAGCTTGCACTTCTTGCCTAAAACCAAAGGAAGAGGGAATTCAATGCCACGAAGAACAGGGGATTCAGGCCTTGTTCTCACTATGATCATGAATGCTTACAACAATATCTGGAACATAGAGCTCAGTTAACAATTTCTAAATAATAAATGAATTGAAACAAAATGTCTAAATCAGGAGAGAACATAAAAACCTTAAAAATACCTATTTGTTCAGAGCTGTTGGAAATACTTTAGTTAGAGGAAATACAAGATATGAAAATTTTGACTTGAAAACATTGCTTTTTTTAAAAAAAAATCCATGTTTGTAATTAGTTGGAAGCAAAAATGCTTTGTGACTCCCTTAAAAGACTACAATGATTTTAAGAGACTGTAAAAGGAAAAAAAATGTATTTGTCATCTGTCATATCACATGTGTTACAATGTGTATAATTTTGACCTTCACATTTTCAAAGGAACTGAGATAGTCTAAAGTGTACTAAAAGGCAGTGACCAGGATAGTGAGGAAAATTGAAGCTTTTTCAGAGAGAAATATGAGTTTTCAACATGGAGAAGAGGATATTTGGCAAGTATCTCCAACATTTGAATTTCTGCATGCTTCTCTGGGGAAGACATAGGTAGGTTATTCAGCCCAGCACATGGAGAAAAAAAAAATCTAATTCAACTATCCAACGACCTTCAATAATAGAGTGAAAAACTAAGATCCATTTCATTATAAACTTCAAAACTCTATTATCTTTAATAATAGAGTATAAGACTAAGGTTTTGAAAAACTAAGGTTCATTTCATTATAAACTTGTCTACATAGATAAAGACTACTACTTATAAATTCTTAGCAGAATTTCTACGTTACACAGAGAACTGGAAAAAGTTAGTGAGTGGCTCCAGGTCCAGCAATGTGTTAGAATCAACTGGAAGTTTGTGGGACAATTTTAAAGCCTCATCCCACTGAATCATAATCTTTGAGCATTGGAAACTGACAATCTATCAAGAACTTTAAAATTTTAATCCCCTTAGATGACTCTAGTGAACTGCCAAAGTTGGACAACACTGAACTAGAGTACCACAATTTTTTCCCTCTAACTCTGTGATTTGATAATTCTTACAGCATTGTGAAAGAACTTCATCTATAAATGAATGAGAATTATCTGTAGTCTGTAAAGTGAATATGGTCTAACCCCGCAGAGGTAGCTCTAAAGTGCCTGCTAACCAGTTGATTTCTTAAGTAGATTAAAATTCCTTCTTGCAATCTAGTGAATGAAAACTTTCTTCATGTATCATGGAAAGGATAACTTTATCTGGCCTGTTTCCCAACTATTAAGGTTCCAAATCACTGAAATATAAATAAATGAGATTTTACCATATCTAAACACCAGTATGATGAAAAATTTGTTTACACCGGGAGGTTTTAGGTCATCCTTCAATCATTCATCCCCGGAACCAAAGTAGGTATGCTCCTGAGCATACATGCACACATGCGCACAGATACCCAAATGTGACACTTGGTAAATGTTGGGCAATTACTGAGATGGAACAAAGGAGACCTTCAAATTCCATCGCCATTTTAACCTTATATTTTTGGATCTAAAAAATCTAAGAACTCAAGTCAAAGGCATACAAATAATATTACTGATCATGCTGTACTCAGCTTCATGTTTAAATTTCTCTAATTTCTTATCTTCTAAATACATTACTTTGGTCCCAGTGGTGCTAAAATGAGGAATGAGAGCAATATTTTTAAAGTAATAAAAAGCTATGAAAAGTACATATTAATTTTGACTAAATTGATTCCCTATATAAAGAGCATATGTTGCCCTATGAAGGAGCTCTAATTATGGCAAGAAGGCTACATTTGTAGATTTTGCCTAATCTAAAATTAAACCTGTAAAGCTTTGCTGGAATTATATAAGAAAAGAATAATGGAAACCCCCTTCAACACAGTTAGATTTTCTTAATTTTATTTTTTCAATTCACGTGCTATTGTTTCACGGTATGTTCAGATTGAAGTTCACACATAGCAAATAAATGGCATGATAATCAGAGGTTCGATATCCAATACACATTCATTATTATCTGTCATTATTGTCATTGTCGCTATTATAATTGTGCATGGTAAAAAGAATGAAAGCTTTTCCACGGGAATTATTCACGTGTATTACTTTCTAGGAGTAATTGAATAGTTGACGTTGCATTTTTGTCAAAGTAAAATATGGGATGGTTTTTCTCATTTGTATTTTTCTTCAGCAAGAAGAAATGTGGAATAATCTCTGTTAGGTTCCTTTTTCTTTGGATCCAGGGTCTCATAGTTTCATGCAATGCTAAAATGTATGTGTTTTAAATGACAACTATGGGAACTTTCTCACTCCTCTGTAAAATGACCTGCCACGTTACGGGCTGTTTTGAGAGTCAGTAGGGAAAATGGCAAGAAAACCTCTCAAGTGTGTTTCGCTGTCTATGTGTTCTTCCTTCTGTATCACGAACTTCCCACAAGCTTTGTCCTATTTGGGGTTTCTGTGTGGTTCACCCTCACACAATACAGCTTGAAGCTTTATTTAGAATTAAATAATAGAAATGCTGGTTTGGACAATTGTGTAACACAGGCTTTTGAGACAAAAGACTCCAAGTAAAATGCCATAACAAATTGGATGATGATACAATACTGCAAAAAATTTGGGCTGTGTCTTTAGTCACTAAGAAGGCCATACATAATGCACTCGAAGCACGGACCCTTCACAGAAAACACAACCCATGAGGGTAGGTGGGAGTACCTTTTCTTCCATAAAATCTACCACATTCCCTGCAGAGACCCACATGGTTTAGGGATTTGTTTTAGTTATGTGGGGTCTTGCTGTGCTGCTAGGCTAGCCAGCCTGGTAGCATTATGTCATTGCTACCAGGGAGGAGGTGTTTACCGTTGACAAACTATACAGTGGCTTATGTGTTGAAGGCCTCAGGCCAGTTTGCAGAGGACAGATGGAAATGGCTGGCTTTTTAGGCAGAGAGGGCAAAGTCTCAAGATCCTCTTCTCATCCACAAACAAGGGCAGCAAATCACCAGTGAGATTGGTCCAAGGAAGCCAGTTTTATCAACTACTGATACAAACTTATAAACATACTTGAGCCACATGCTTACGTCCTTGTCATTCATCGAGTACATTTTGAAGCAGTACATTTATTTATGAATTAAAACAGATACTATTATGATGTTTTTGTCATGATCATTACTTCAGTAAGTCCTTTTCTCTGTGTCTATCCTGCCCATCTTGGTCTTCTACCTCCTATCTGCAGTCTGGCCACATGTACACATGTGGTGTCAGGCAGTTGCAGAATCATGACTTCAGGTGAACAGGTCCGTCTACACATGATAACTTACTGCACCTAAAAGGACTGTTTGCTTTCACTTTGACTTGTCTTACAAAGCAGTTGATTATTTGGACTAAAAATGATAACAAAAGAAACAGCTATATATCAGTCCTATGAGCATGCATTTATGAAATTATATGGCACATGAATTACATGTGTATTGTTTCTACCCAGTCACCAAAATTCTCATTGGAGAATTTGCTGTTTTACTGTTTTTGGAGTCTTTGCTGTTTTACTGTTTTTGTTTGCCAACCAGCAGTCTATAGGGCATATGGATGTAGGTCAAGGACACATTAAATTCAAAAAAGTTGGGTTGGTTGGTTAGTTCATTTGCTTGTTTTTCTTTACACTCAACTATATCCACAGAGTGGCAAAATTAATATTGTAAGCTCCTATTGCATTAGTCATTCTTCTTTAAGTACAGCTCCCTCTATTGATGAGTCTGGAACATAGGAGTTTGTCCAGAAGATATTTTCCTAGTGAGACATACACAAAGCATTCAGTGGCACCAGAGTTTCATTATAGGAATTCTCTAGTTCCCTTTCTTCATATGGAAATGTCATTAACTGTATTAAGTTAACTCTCTGAATGTTAGGTTCTTAACCAACAAACAGTGCTTCTCCACGGGGCCTATTTCGCCAAGCATCCTTGAATCAGAAGGGGCTGAATAGGTAATAATAGATTCAGAGCCACACTATGGGTTGTGATCATATGTAAGAGGAACCCTTTTGTATTTATTGACTTTTTCCTTCAATCATGGTCGTTCTGTTTCTCCTACCACCACCTTGAGCCTTTCAGGTAAATGAAAAGTTCAATTATATGTAAAGTGACTGTTAAATCAGCAGGCCCCTTGTGGGGGTCTGGGCCTCCTCTCCCTGCTTCAGTGGCACGTGTGCTCAATCCATTACTATTCCTGAGGGTTGTACATCCATCAGGTCGCCTCGCCGGCCAGGGTGCATCTTATAGCTTTTACTGCATATGAGACATTGCAGGCCTGTTCTTAGGAACTGCCAGGCAGACTGGGAATCACAGTCACGGTTAATAGCAGCGAATTGCCAGCTCTTGATGGGTGGGTAGTCACTCCTTTCAGTGGTTGCCCCCTGGGGGAGAAGGTAGAAAAACAGAGGGAGGGAATTAGAGTGACTTTGCACAGTTGAGCAGGTTCATGCCGCTGGATCAGTGGCAAGCATTGGCAGGGCTCCACTCTGGGGAGGCTCACAGCAACATCACAGTCTCATTTTTACCAATTGGAGCTTCTGTATCGCCAGTGGTGCACAGGGGGAGAGCAGAGGGGAGGGCGAGCTGGGAGTGGGGGAGAGGGGATGGAGGCAGAAGTCTAAGCTAAATTAAACAAATGGGGAAAAAAAAAAGTTCATGTTCAAACTGGTTAACCCATCCTAGTTAGCCCTGTGCTACTAATTGTACCAGACTGGTTTTGGAAGTTGCCTGAGTGATTAAAGAGTTGGCTCACAAACTCTCTGCATAACCTTAATTTTTTCAAGGTTCTTTGAGTGGAGAATGGCTTATAATAATGATTTTGACTAATACGATTTTTGACATGCAACTTTAATGCTTAACCTTAGTACCACTCCAGAGCATTCCATGTGTACTCAGCTGTAAAGAGTGATGATTTAAAGGGATAATATAAGAAAAAGGTCGTTCTAGAATGAACCTCTAACAAATTGCATAAAGGGAGCTTATTATTCCATGAGTATAGGGATATGCAGTTCTTCTGATCATTTTTCTGCTTAGTTCAAAAAAAAAATGTTGAGACATGAATGGGAAAAGAAACAGGAAAAAATGAAATAGAAATCTGCAAGCAAGGAACATTCTTTTGATGGTTATGATTTCGTTGCCACTAAAAAGACTCTACAATAATGTGGTTATTCATCTCCTCTTTTGTTTTGGGTGAAGAATTCGCTCTAACAAGAAAATGCTGTTATTGGTTGGAGGGTTGCCGCCCGGACCTGACCGGCTCCCCAGCAATTTGGTTCAGTATTACGACGATGAAAAGAAGACATGGAAAATACTCACAAGTGAGTGACTTATTTATTTACTCACCTATTTATTTCAGGTTAAAGCTGTCTTGATGAATTCGAAAACATGGTTAATCAAATTAGACATTTTATTGATTTGTTACCCTGCGGAGGTTTATTTACGTATCATGGGGGATTTAGAGTAAAAGACTAAATTAACATTGCAGAGGTGGCCAATTTGGTAGTTGAATAGGCCTAAATTAAAACTGGCCTCAAATCATTGTACTGGTTTATGTTTCTGTGTGTGTTGGAATGGGCAAGACAGGGGAAGTAGCGATCTTCCCCTAAAATTTCTTCTTCTTTTTTTTTTTTTTTTTTTGGTTGATTGAAAAATGAAAGGTTGGTTAACAGCACTAGTAAGTTTTCTCTTAAAATGGTTGCTGAGTTTACTGTTGCTGTAACTAACATTCATTTTGCTTTTTAGACATTTTTGCTCATTAATCAGTCTGTGGAACCAGGTCTTTAGAGAAATGCCCCCTCAGATGCTCCACAGCTTGGATGGACAGATATATTCATGGCCTGGCCCAGATGCATAAAATTGCACTTGCAAACTTCCAGCCAAGAGTCTCCTCCTCCCCTCCTGAAAGGGTGATTGTGTTTTACAGCAAACCTCTTGCCTTGGGCACTGAGATTTGGAACTTATTGTTATATCGGTTATGATTCCCAGTCTGACTCAGTCATGGAATCAAAAATCATCGTTTTCTTGAGTGCAGCAGGCTGTGTGCACCAGTCCCCTCGTGGGCACAGTGGCTGCACTGGTCAATAAAACTAAATTTTAACTGTCAAAATTGCCCAGAGCTGTATAGATAAAATAATAAATGAGCAATTTTGATCCATAAATCAAAGCCATACATTTAAGACCAACAAAAGTAAAAGTCAGATTTTCTTATTGCATGTGTCTTTTAAGCAGTTAGATATTTTACCAGAGTATTTTCAAAAATAATTCCCTTTGCTCTTCCTGAAAGCCCTTTCAAATCATAGAAACAGGGCCAGAGTTTGCCCAAAAGAGCAGAAAAAGAGGTGCTAAGACTTGTGAGGTGGTGCTTGTGATAATACATTTTGGAGCTGGCTCACCCCAACCAAACCTGCAGTATCATCATCCAGGAATTGCAACAATAATGCTCCCTGACACCACTGTACTATGATTCTAGTAAAGAAGTGGTAGAATAGTAATGGTAAGATTAAGATGAAGAAAGGAAAAATAAGTTAGAGATGTCTAAAGATATTTGTTCTTCTTTGGATGAAAATACCATTAACAGTGGCTTAAACATCTGAGTGAGTGATCAAGCTGTATTTTAAAGATTCATCAGAAATGAAAACTAAAGTAAAACCAAAGAGTCAATTTGGGAACACTTGATCAATAGGATCAATAGGATGATCCATGGAGACTAGGAGGAGGAGAGAAAAAAGATGAAGGTCAGAATATTCTCAGGGAGAGATAACAGAAAAAAAGGAGCATAAGGGACAGGGAGATATTAGACCCTACTAGTAAATGACATTCATTTGCTAACCCACCTGTTTTTCCAAATATACCAACCTTCATTCAATTTGCTACTTATTTGAAGTCCTCTAGTAAGGGCAAAGAGATTGATTAACAATACCTATGCAAAGTCTTATGTTCATTTTGAACCTTGATCATCAAACTTCTTACCCAAACTAGGAGACTTTTGAGCATGGGAAGTGGGGGTCTACTAATTAGGCCAGGTCAACACTTACAGACTGGAATAGATGATCACCCCATTGCCTGATTTAACTTCCTACTTGGGTATAGTAAGAGCACATGAACTCTGCATCCTGGATCAAGCCCAGATCTCTGACTTTGAGCAAGTCATAAATATATTCTGAGTCCTAATTTCTTTATTTTGTCAGTCATTGAATATTTTTTTAAACGACATTACATTTATAAATCATCTATCATGTAGCATGTACTCAATAAATTGTAGATACTTTTGCTCTTATTTTAATACCACTGCCAACATTAGCACAGGACTGTATCTTTATACCTTAGAAGCATCAGTCAGCCCAAGCCCTTTGTGCAAAGAGAAAAAAGATAACTCTGTAATGGCAATGATGTTGCACCCAGTGCTCCAGAGGAGAGAGCCTATTATCCATAGTTTTCATAGGTCAGATGTAATAATCTACAGATTAGGAAGTAAGCATAAATGGGGGTCTTGGCTCATCCAGCCAGATTTGAAATAAAAGGAAATAAATTAGTATAAATATAGAAAAGTTCTTATAATAGAAATATATTTAAAGATCTTGGAATGTACTTCTATACTTAGACAAACTCATAGCTTCGAAATAAATTTCTGTTCTTATACTCTTCATCTCACTAGAACTTGAACTTCAAAAAATTGAGTTTATTTCCTGCTAGGCTGTGCCTACACAGCCCCAAGTGAAGGCTTATTTTTTTGTATTTGTTGAAAAAAAAGGTAGGCATTTTAATCTGGATAATTTCTGTTATTGGTAGTTTGTATTTTTTTAAGTAAGGCCTTTATTTGGCCAAGTTGAAGGAAGTCAGGTAACTGACACAATTTCATACTATTTGGGCCACATAATCATAAACAAAGAAATGTTTCTCATCAAATAAGAAAATATCCAACTGCACCCAAAATCCAATCAGACGTTAGGGATTTCCAAACTTCCCACTGCCCTTCTTGCCCCAGAAGTGCTAAGCTAATTTATTAGGGAGGTAAGGATGATGGTTGAAGGTAGGAGATGGCCTGCCAGTTTGGGGTCTGTTTATTTATTGAATGAATGTCTCCATACAGACTAACAAATTAACTAACAGACACCTAACACCTGAGGTTGGGTGGCGCTTCTGAACCTTAGCCTACCGTGTCTGTTTTGCTTGAGCAAACATCTCTCAGCACCTCTGACAGACAGGTTCCTCTTTAAGAGATGCCATTCTACAAGCAGAAGCACAAGCACCTGCTTAGGGGTGCCACACTATTTACACATGTTACATAACACAGAAGAATTAAAAGGACTTTGGAAACACTACGCAAGGCGGAAACACTTCAGTAATAATACATTGAACAAGTAGAGGTAAGTGAGAAGGAAAAAGTGGTTCTGTATAACATAAAGAAAACATAATTCAAATAGTTAAACAGTCAATGGTTTGATCCCCTCAAACAGCAAAGGGACAATTATTCTCACTAAAAAAGACTGTTTTGGTGACATACTGGCACCAAGTGCATTTTAATCGTCCTTTTTAAAATAATCAGTTAATATGATGCGGTAGAATTGATGTTTAAGAATGGTGACAGAGCCACCCCCCCAGCCTCTATTGGAAAAAGCCTTGAGAAATAACATGTAAAAATGACTGTAAAGCCCCTTTGTCAATGTGAAGTGTTCAGTAATCACAATAAAATTGGGCATTGTTGTTCTCTTGCCTGTTAGTAATCAAAGGGAAGTTGAGACGCACTTTGGTTCATTTTTATTTTACAGTACTGCTTTTCTTGCATTTCTCACTCCTGCATGCAGTCTGCCGATTCGTTCTTAACTTATTAGAAAGCAATACAGGAGACATGAATAATAAAATGGTCAACACAAGAAATATACCTTCGCACTTTGCAGGCCCTCAGTCCTCTGCTTAAAGATCACACAAAACAATCCCCATCGCCACTGTGTACCTCTAGGACAGATTTCTTACATCCCCAAATTTTTATGAAGACCACAGGTAGATGCACTCTACATTTCTCCCCATGGGATAGCACTGAAGGTCTCTTTATTCCATTTATATTCCGAGTTGATTGATGTCTTTACTGAGGGGTGAAGGTATTTTCCAGGAACTACGTTCCTTTTTTCTATGTTTCAGGTAAGAGATTTTATTTATCAGGTGCTTCTTCATTGCTTTCCTAAAGCAACGATAGAAAAAAGACTTCAAAATACTGATTTATTCTTCCAGGTGCCAATCATGGCTTCCCCTTAATCACATGACCACAAAAGCTATGGAGCTCCTTCTGATCCCTCCCACTTCCTTCTATTAGATGCAGGGGAAGTGCCTTTTGTTCCTCTTCCTTTCAGTTCATTTGCTCTACTGTTTGTGTGTTTTCCAATCATGGTATACTGGCTTCCTATGTTGTCTCCTGGCCCATGAAGGACACTTCACTTGATCCCATTCATGCAGAAAGGGTCCTGGGGCAGATTGTCATCTTTTAGAAGAGTCACAAAGATCAGAAAGTTTGTGGACTTTTCATACATGTTTTTAAAAATATACTTCCCATAAGTGTCAAAGAAATAGTAATGAAAAAACCTCATATAAGACAATAAACTTCAGTTGTGAAAAATAAATCCAGACTTGATCATATTCAATATCTGAGCAATGGAGAATGGTTTAATTGCTGATTATTCAAGGAATAAGGGACCTAGAAGTTGACCCATTTGACTGGACTTCTTTCTGTGGTTCTTCGGTTTCTTGATTTCAGTCCACTTTTGCTCTTTGAGAATATATCGGAGGAAAGTCAAGTTAGTCAAAAGCTAATGATCATTTCTCATGGTTGTTTGTTCTCAAAGAAATAAAAAGTACGTTCAATGGAAGGGTTGTACCTGTGAGATTCCTTTATTCATATTATGTGTATTGCTAAGAATCCAAACCCACAAAATTATTTGATGTAACTTTCAGACAGGTAGGTAAAATTTGTAAACAGTACATTCCTCATTGCAGGAGAACCTGAAGAAACAATGAAGTACTTCCAGAATAACTCTGAAAATGCCTGGAGAGAATTTACTCTGACTTACAGACCTCATTCCTTCATGGAACAAGCGATTATTGAATATCCACTCTGTTGGATGGAAGGGTAGAATATGAATATGACTGTCTCTCCTCTCAATCACCTAAGGAGGCAATTATAATACAGGAAGCTAAGAGATAGACAAGAAAATACCAAGGTACAATGAGAGCAAAAATGGGCCCCTAACCTAAACACAGGAGGTTAGGAAGTTCTCTTAGAAACGATTTTCTTAAACAGGGCATACCACACACCTGTAATTCCAGCTACACACAAGACTGAAACAGGTGGGTGGCAACTTCAAAGCCAGCCTCTGCAATTTAGGAGATCCTGCCTCAAAACAAAAATAAAAATGTATGGGGGTGTAGTTCAGTGGCAGAGTGCTTGCCTAGCATGTGAGAAGTCCTGGGTTCAACGCCTAGCACTGAAAATAAAATGACATTTTAATTCCAAAAACAGGGATAGGAATTATCTAAGCAAAGAGGTAGATGGGAAAGCATTTTAGTAAGTCAATCTAGTTTTGAGAATTAAAAAAAAAAAAGGTGAGAGAATGTAGGACCTTCTAGAACCTGACTTAAATTTGTCAATCTATAGGAAAGTCTGGGGTAGTAACTGATGGGGTTAGCCAGGAGCTGTATCTTACAAATACTCTTTCAGACAATTGTACAGATTGATTCAAAAATTAAGAATTTTAGGCTGGGGATGTAGCTCAGTGGAGGAATGCTTGCCTAGCACATGTGAGGCCCTGAGTTTGATCCCCAGGACGGTGGGGGGGCGGGGAATTAAGAATTTTGAGTAGAGACACCCCTCTAATTTTTGTTTTCAGTGTTAGTGAAAACACAGTGATCTAAAAAATTATATACAATAACATGTAGTCTATGTCTCTTAGCCTGTAACTTTTATTTCAATTCATGGAGCAATTATTCCCATGATTCTGGATGAAAAAGAAAGGGGAAGAATTGTGTCTTGACTTTTTAAATATGTTAGCATCTAATTTTACCTTCAATGAGCTCAATTCTAATTTGAAATACATGGCTGCACATTGCTATATATCTTGAATTATTTGCCACTGTGTATTCATGCACCAGTGCATTAGTGGATTTTTCATAGATTTTTTTTTTTAAATATGTGTGGTGGTCACTCCAAATACTGTATTTCAACTAACTTGGGTTCCTAGAAAAACCAGTTGACTTTATTTGGCTATCTCTCATTTATTTATGGTTTATACTTCCCTTGAATATAGTAATTGCTTTCCCTACAGAGAATGGCACATGTACAAATAATTCCAGTGCCTTCTCCACACATAAGCAGTAGTATTTGCTACTGAGTCTGGTGTGAAGGAGCTATGTGTAGAGGACTGTGTAGATTTCTCTGTGTCATTCTTAGGCAGATTTCAGAAAAAGTCTGGCAAATCATTAAATATAAGTACTAAAAGACTTAATGATCTCTTTGCCTAATCTTTTCATTTTGCACATTGATTTCATTCACTCCGAAAATATAATTGATATGTCCTATGTCACAGGGATTGTGCTAAGCACACAGAGGGTACAAAACTGAGCTAAAACAATTTCACTAGATCCTCATGGAGTTTTGAGTTTATTAGGAGAAAACAGAATTCATCAATAATCCCAGATAGCAATGTACCATAATGAAATGTGATAGTGCTTCAAAGGAAGGGTATGAAAGACCTAATCTAGTTAGGAGTCACCAAAGAGGTGCCATTGGAGCTGAGAATTAGAGGATGAGTAAGAGATAGACATAGCCCTGGTGCAAATGTGAGATAAGATTGCTCCAGGTTGCTTAACAGTAAGCTCAAAGACCTAGCAACAGACGATGCATGGTTAAACTCCAAGAGTGAGGAGGAGAGAAGGATGAGATGTGGCGAAAGCTGTTAGCAGAAACCAGCCATATGGCAGGTTCACAGTTTTGGTTTTTTTGGTTTTTTTCTTTAAGTGACTCAAACAGAGGAAGTGTTTTATCCAGTGGTTCAGGATACTTAGTGGCTGATCGAGGAAGAAAACAACAATCCCTGTATTTCCATCAGCACACTAATGTACCAACCCATCTGACAAACTTTGCCAGTGGTCCAAAGACTCCAAGAAATGAATGGGATTTAATCTGTGGTGACCCATTTCTCCCATAATAATCTAAATGGGTCCAGTGTTCTTGGCATAGTAACACATTCATAGAATGGAACTACTATAGGTCAAATTAAATGAATAAACCACTCTTAAAGGTCAAGAATATAATCTAAGTTTAGGGACTAAACTGAAAAAAAATGATGTATAAGCAGCAAAATTTACATCTTTGTAAATTTTTATTTACATCTTTATTGAAAAGCCATAATTCAATGCAACTTTCTTGATATTTTATCCGTGTTTTAGAAGCATCGTAGTGTGAACAAATGAAACTGTACACACAGGCACACACACAGAGTAACATCTTTAGGGACAGATAGACATAAATTGAAAAACACCTCCAGGTATTTGTTGATTGTGACTTGGGCAAGCTGCTTACTCTCTGATCTTTATTCTGCATCTGAAAATTGAAGGTAATTATATGAATCTCATAGGGTTATTGTGAGAATTAAATAATACAAATAAATCTCTAGCTTAGATATCTGGAATCCAGTTATTCCTCAATGAATTTTTATTCTATTCTAGTTAAATTTGCATACTTTTCTAACCAAGCAGAGTGAAAACTAAAAGATCAAATTGAATCTCATATTCATCTAAGGTCTCAGAAATAAGATATACTGTGATTAATGTAGTCTCTGTTTTTAGTATAAGACTGATAGGTATCAGTCAAGTGGCCTTAAAGTATGCTGTGGTAACAACTCTGAAATCTCAAGGAATTAAACTAACAAAATATTAGTTTCTCACTCATCTCCAACATAGTTGGCTGAGTACATCTGTTTCACAGAGTCATTCGAGGATCCAGGCATGTGGGGTCCATTTTGACATGTACACAGCAGGGGGGAAAAGAGCTGCAGAATTTCACACTGGGTTAAAAGTGATTTTAATCATTTCTTTTCAGTCACAAGACCATATCCCATTTCTAAGGGATTAGGAAATACAATCCTACCAAGGTTCAGGAGACAGAGATTTGGCAAACAAGGCAATGTGACTATCATAATCTGTCCTTCCAGATATCAAATACTCAGTATCCTCATTGTGCTCAGAATACCCTCAACCCTTCCCCCAAGACAACATCAGTCAGGGTCATCAGGCTCATTGTGAAGAATCTCTGGGTATTGGACAGTCATCTCAACCTTAGGCTCATGTAGGATTTGTCTTGATCTGAACCTAAAAAGATGAGTTAGTTGATCTCTCACACACATAATGTGAAGTTATAGAATAGGGACAGAATTGCCAAAATGAACCCCGTGATTTGGAAAGAGGAAGGCAGTTTTGCAATCCCACCCAGTAGACATTTTGAAGAGTACCTAGGCAAGGGGTGGGCTGTGTTGCTTGACTAGGGACCACCCCAGTTCTGCTCATTATCCGTATCCTTTGTTCTGTTCGGCTTCTAGCTTCACCCTATGGAAGGTGCTTTATTTTTCTTTACCTTCCTTGGCAATATATGAATGAAGTCTTGGCAATTTCCTAAATACAGTTCACATATGTAACTGTTTAGGGGACAGCGGTGGTTTTTTTGTTTTTCAGAACTCGGGATTAAACCCAGGGAAACTTTACCACTGAGCCAAATCTCCAGCCTTTTGTGTTTGTTTGTTTGTTTGTTTGTTTTTGACACAGGATTTTTCTAAGGGGCTGAGTCTGACCTCAAACTTGGAATCCTCTTACCTCAGCCTCCAAAGTCACTGGGGTTACAGGCATAGACTGCCAACCCTGGCAACAGTGGTGGTTTTAAGTATCTAATTGTCATCCAACCCTTTTAAAGGCCGGTAGATCTTTTGGAAATTATGTCTAGAAAACAGCTGTTTTCTTATTTTTCCATCCATTCCCTGGCCAATGACCATGTTTCTTCTCTGTATTTCTTAGGTTGCTTTTTCCTTGTTTTCTTGGGCCCATCTCTCTCTCTCTCTCTCTCTCTCTCTCTCTCTCTCTCTCTCTCTCACACACACACACACACACACACACACACACACAAATAATCTTTATATATACTTGTGTGTGTATCAAGCTTTTATAGGAAAGCTCATTTTCATTCTTTTCCTTGAGTGAAAATTCCCTGGGTATCTCATCCTGAATTGAAACTTTTTCAAACTCTGTATGAAATTACTTATAGAAGCCAAAGTTTTAATTTTGTCTTTGCACTAGTTGAGTTTTAGTTTACCCTTTTTGCTCAAAATTCTCAATTTCATCTTTTATCAGGTAGGGTTGAAAAAAAGCATCCTTTCTAACAGGGTTGCACCCCACCCCCAGATTTCTGGACTCCATTTCCTTTCAATCCTCCTTACAAATGGGCAATTTTTTTAGAGATCATCTCCTCCCCCCCTGGCCCCCAGAACTTGCCAAGTGCTGTCTACAGCAACCATTACACTATCAACAGTCTGCTTTCCAACCTCTTCCATTGGAGGTGGAAGTTCATTAAATAACTGATTAGGCTTCCAAGTGAAGAGAAAATTGTTTCAGCAAGTGATTTTCCACACCACAGCATGCATGTCTATCTTTTTACCACCTCATACCAGTCTCTTTGTCATCAGCCACTGGATTTTTTTGGTACCAATGCCTGTATCAGGTTAAACACTCACAAAAATCTCAAAATACTAGCAACTTATTTAAGTAGAGATTGGCTTTTGTTTTTTCCCATGTCACATGTCTTCAGCAGGTTAACTGGGGATCTGTTCTATGTCTTCTTATTCTTGAACTCAGATTGATAGGCATTCCACTATCTGGCATGTCACCGTTGCCACGGCAGGGGAGAAGAAAATTTCACACTGACTCTTGAAGCTCCTGCCCTAAGTTAAAACATCATATCATCAAAAGCAAATGAATTAGCCACATCTAACTCCATAGTAGATGGGGAAAGTGATACCTCGGAAAGAAGATAATCAAACTATTTATTTAGTAGCCTGTCTGAGTCCATTTTCTGTTGTTGGCAACTGAATATTACAGACTAGCCAAATTATAAAGAGTCTTATTTTAGCACATAGTCCAAAGTCAAGGTCAAGAGTCCACTCTTACCAACAGAGAATAGACCTGCTTACCATCAGAGAACAGAGTCCCAAGGCAGGGCAAGGCATCACATGGTGAGAGATGGTGCACATATGTGCTCTAGTCTCTTTTCCTTTTCTTATACAGCCACCAGTGTTCAACCCTGGGGACTCCTTCCTGATGACTTTATCAAATCCTGATTACTCAAAGGCCCCACCTCCAAACACCAATGTCAACATTAAATTTCAAAAGGGTTTTTGGAGGAGACAACCCATATTCAAACCCTAATGATTTCAACAGGGCACCCTTAGTTAGGTGCAACACATACTAGGTCCACTCTTCTTGTCACATGCAAATGTTCTCATTCCCTCAACAAAATGTTATTAGAATAGAGAGCATTCTCGGCATCTTTTTACATTTCTTGCCTTGGTATGACTTCATTGTCAGGACTGATATTTATTCTCACATGATTAGATGCCCCTGCATTAAAGGAAAAGTTTAGAAATTCATTCCCAATATTATCGAGACTGTTACTGCTTATATAGACTTATAATTCTTCTATTATTATCATTTCACATTTTGATCCCCCTCAAATAATTTAAAGATGTTTATATAGTCTTCACTACTTCTACAACTTATTGCATGTAAACCATTATACAGAATAATATATATTACTATATATAATAAAATATATATAATTCTAAATATAAATTATATAGATTCAATTATCATAGAACCAAATGGATTTATCAGCAAGACATCATTTAAAAAAAAAAGAATGGGGCTGGGGATGTGGCTCAAGTGGTAGCGCGCTCACCTGGCGTGCGTGCGGCCCGGGTTCGATCCTCAGCACCACATACAAACAAAGATGTTGTGTCCGCCTAAAACTAAAATAAATAAATAAATAAATATTAAAAAATAAATAAATAAAAAAATTTTAAAAAAAGAATGAATGTGACTTTACAGTGACAGCAACAACAAAGGAAGATAATTCTGCCTAGTGACTATTATATGCAAATATCCAAAAAAAAAAAAAAATTAAGGCAAAGTGCAAATAAACATACTGCTCTTTTCCAAAACAATGAGATGACCTATAATGTTGTCGGTAACCAAACCTACCTTTCATGAATATCCAGCTAGCTAAAATTTGGGGTTTAGTGTATAACACTCAAAATGACTGCACTACTGGGAATGGTATGATCACTCTGCGAACCACACCTTAATATTCATTAAATGCTTTTCATGGTGCAAACAGCTGTGCCTCATAGAAGATACCTTCAGGGCCTGGCCACATTTAGCTGGCATTAGGATGCTTTGGTGAAAGGAGGGGGGCCGAGCTCTGTGCCTGGATGTCAAGGCAAGCTACCGCTCCTCTCAGTGTGTTCTAATTATTAATCCTCCTGACATGCCTTGTTTGGTTATTAAGTCTTAATTTATTAAAGACAAAAAATTAAGATTGAATTCCAGTTATTTAGCTAGAACAATAATCATTGTGAGTTTCAAAGACTAAAATGTTCCCATATTTTTATGTTGAGAACCGCAAAGCACTTTCAAAAAACCCTACTGCTAAGGCAATGATGTATCACTTTCACTTTCATTATATGTTTTTAATCAGAGCGTGACTTCACACTAGACAAAGCGATGCTTTATGCATGGTCTCACTTGTTTTTGCTAAAATCTTTTGACATGATTAATTTTACTTTAATGCTTTTGTCTTGTTGTAATGGTAAGGATGATGGGTATAAACCAGGCAAAAATACATGCTTTTCTATTATAATGCCTCTGAGCATTAAAAATATCTTAGATGAAAGGGAAAAAAAATCACAGGAGACTAGTCCGACTGGAATTAAATTTCTTGCTACCTGAACACAGAGTACATGAGATTTTTAAAAAAATTGATTCAGTCATTGTTTTTAGTTTTATTTTTGGTATTTTTATAGCAATTTATTCATCTGTATGATTAGATCTGAAGAGGAGGAGCGAGATCGTAGCTCATGGATTTCTTGATCTCATTTGTTGCTTTGCAGCATTACCTCCTCCACGGTGTTAAGAGATCAAAATATTAACCAGTTCTAACCAATGTGTATCTTGGCTATAGCTTCTCCAGGGTGATGGCAGGCCTTGGATATGGGCTAATATTCTCAGTTGTACAGATTCGCAGTTCGAAAGAATTGCATGCAATAAATACCCTTTGTCCAATTTATAGAAAAGCAGTTACATAGAATACTTTGACAAGAAAACAATAGACCATTCAACAAGTGAGACGCATCTTGTGAGCAGCTGTCAAAAGTATCAATTCTACCATATCCACTTTTTCTTCTTCCATTAATAAATTATGGTGTCACTTATCTGTACTGCAAGAGTAGGACAGCTTCCTTTCTTCTACACAATCTGTCTGCTTGCTTTACTTGCCTCCTGGATAAATCCTATTCCAATAAAAATGTCATTCGTCACTATCCAGTAGCACTGTAGGCAGTGACCGAGGTGTTTTCTCTTCGTGCAGTTCAACATGGTAGCCAACAGCCACATGTGGCTACTGAGCACACTAGATGAGGCTAGTAGGATTGAGAAACTGAATGTCTAATTGGTTTGCATTTTAATGAATTTAAATTTAAATCACCCGCTATAGCAAGCGGCCTCCTATCAACAGCACAGCTCTAAGTAGTACAAAGAGATTTGTTCACACTTACATGGGGCGCTGCCTGCCATTCCTAGCCTGGTGGGCCAAACCTATTCCCTTGGAGGAAAGAAAAAAAAAGAAAGGAAAGAAAGGTGACACCCTACCCCTACCCCAGTGAAACACCCAAATTCAAAGAACACCCAATGAACCACGCATCACAAATGAGCCTTGTTTTAGTTACTAGATTTTCACCTTTGGGCTTCTCTTTCCACAGACTTCATCTTTGTCATCTAGTTTTCGTGGTATGTTCGTTTGCCAGGGCTGCCATAATAATCCACCAAAAATCAGATGGCTTAAAACAACAAAAAGATATTCCCTCACAGTTCTGGAGGCTAAAATCCTGAAATCAGAGTCTCGGCAAGGCCATACTCCCTCCCAAGGAGAGAAGCCCAACTTGCTTCTTTCCAGTTTCTGATGGTTCCAGGCAATTCTCAGTGTCCTGAGGCTTACAGTGTCATTGATCCAATCTCTGCATCTTCACCGGGCTCCTTCCCGGTGTCACTTCTCTGTGTCTCTGCATCTAAATCTTCTCCTCCTTTTTCTTAAAAGAACAACTATCCTTTGTTTCAGGGCCCTCCCTAACCCAGTATGACCTCATCTTTCCTTGGTTCTATCTGCAGAGACCCTATTTCCACAAATAAGACAACATTTACAGATATTGGGGTTAAGGATTTGATCTTCCTTCTTCCTTCCTTCTTTTCTCGGGGACACAATTTAATTCACTGTACATAAACAATGCCACACGTAAAGAAAAGAGCATCACGAAATTCTAGGCACTTCGCTTGCATTTATTCATCTCATTTTCACAATAGCCTTCCACAATATATACATTATAATAATAATGAAGTAATTATATAATATAAAATTATTATATACTAATAATAACATGCATAACTATCGAGTCTACTTCAGATGAAGAAATGGAGGCACAGAGACATGAAGCAATTTGCTCAAGGTCACACAGATGGCAGATGGCAGAACCCCGGTATATACCAAATAGAGTTCCAAAGTCTGTACTCATTGCTGCTTCTCATTACTCTGGTAATAGCAGAGTGCATTTTATAAGAAGAGTTAGAGGTGAAGCAAGACTAGATAAGCTACTTCAGCATTTTATGCAGAATAAAACTGAATATCCTCTGCACAAACAGAATATCCTAATATTGTAAATAGGCATGTTTATGGGTTGAACCTTCCAATATCACTTTGTTTTTGTTTTGTTGATAGTTTTTACAGTGCTGAAGATTGAATTCAGGAGATCCCGCAAGCTAGGCAAGGGCTCTACCTCTGAGCTAGATCCTAGTTCTCTCCTTGGTTATTAATTGAAGATTGAAGAAAGACTATGTCCGTGGGTTGTTTTCTGAATGAAATTATTTTAGGATGATATAATCTTCACTTTTAGAGGACTGGCAACCTACACCATTGCTTTCTGGGTCTACTTCCTTCTTCAAAAACTGGTAGCCGGGCGTGGTGGTGCACACCTGTAATCCCAGAGACTCTGGAGCCTGAGGCAGGAGGAATTTGGGTTCAAAGCCAGCCTCACCAAAATCCAGGCTCTAAGCAACTCAATGAACCCTGTCTCTAAATAAAATGCAAAGTAGGCTGGGGGTATGATTGAGTACCCCTGAGTTCAATCCCCAGTACCCTCTCTCCAAAAAAGAAAAACACAACAATAAGAACCTAGTGACTATGAGATTTTTATACCCAGATGTGATTTTTCTGAAGGGGGGAAGCTGGGCACTATGCTGTCGCTTGTCCATCTCATGCTGTACCAATGACACAGTGGTACCCTTGCTGTGTTACATTGGTCAACCTCAGATCTTTGTTTTCTGTTCATTCATAAATTTGCTAGAAGTTTTTCATTACTATAACCACTAACTTTACCAAATATCAGTAGCAGCTCTTGTGTGTGCATAAATATTTATGGGATTAAATTACTTCTTCCATGTTAGAGTTTTCATTTAAAAAAAAAACAACTAAGGCATGTCTTTTTTTTGGGGGGGGCGGGGTACCAGAAGAGATTGAACCCAGAGGAGCTTAACCACTGACCCACTTCCCCATCCCTTTATATATTTAATTTACAGATAGAGACTTGCTAAGTTCGTTAGCACCTTGCTAAGTTGCTGAGTCTGGCTTTCAACTTGCAATCCTCCTGCCTCAGCCTTCTTGAGCCACTGGGATTATAGGCACTGTCACCATGCCTGGTTTGTCTTTATTCTTGTTGAAAACCTAAGTTATTTTCCTCACCTGAATAGTAATCAAAAAAGGTATGTGCAGATGAATTAAGCGGAAGTAGAATGGTTCTGAGTGTTCAGTTTTATCATTAAATTTGCAAAGGTTTGATATACTATATTGTGTTTGTCACAAATAAATACAAGTAGATTTCTAGATCTACTTCAGAGTACAGTCCATGATGGTTCTTAAAACTGATTGTGCTTCCAATGTCCAGCTCATGGGTGGATCTCTGAGCTGAGATTTCATCTTCTGTGCCTTGCTGTAGCTGGTTTCAGTCCTGCACTGAAAAGTCTGAGTAGACATGACACATACATACTCTGAGTTTGGTGCTATGGAGCATCTTCCCTAGACAGAATAACTTCTCTTGACCTTCAGATAAAATTTAAAATTCCTATACTCTGTTTTTCAAAAGAAAAAGAAGAAGAAAATGCTCATCTTTTAAAAGAAATGGCTCTTGTTCCTTTTACCCCCCTCCCCCCAAAAAAAGTAGCCATTTATAAATATGATAGTCAATGCCTGATCCGATCATGGCTATATGAAGCCAAGGGTAAGAGTTCCATTCTCTGTATAGCTCCAATGGCTTCCCGTAGAGGGATGTTCTTTTTCCAAGCCACAGGCTGCACCTCAACCAGCTTCTTATAAGCATAGTGACTCTTGATAACAGAAGTCCATTGAGAGAAGGGATAGAATGATGCAAATCCATTAACACCACTGGAACACGACATTGGTTCTTCAGAAAGTGGGTTAGTGGCAAAATTCTCATGCATGTTGCTTCCTTAAGTAGAACTTATGGGGGCAGAGAGAGCATATAGTAGTACCATATAAAATATGTTTATACAATGCATGAGTATAAACATATTTCCCAGAAGCAATTTCTATGCCAACTTTTCCTTTTGAGAAAATATGTTAGTAGCTGCTGTTTATCCAGGTGTCAGCAAACTTTTTCTGTGAGGAGCCAGGTAGAAAATATTTGAGGCTTTGCACCCATAAGGTCTCAATTGCAACTACTTAACTCTACCATAATAGAGCAAAAGCAGCCATGGACAATACACAGATGAATAAGCATGGCTAGGTTCCAATAAAACTTTATTTATAAAAATGGGCCAAGCCCTGGATTTAGTCAGCAGTCCCTGGTTTGCAAACTCTTGCATTCTTTGGATTTATCTATATTCATAAATCATACCACCTCAAAGTAAAATGACACTTGTAGTAATACAGTAATAATGGACCTTTATTGGATAAGCCCTTTACCTATATGAACTCATTTAATCCTCACATAAACCATGTGGTGCAAGTTCCACAAGGATTCCCATTTTATAGAGGAGAAATCCAAGAGATGAAGACGTACAATAGTTTGTCCAACACCATGATTAAGAAGCTCAACCAAATTGTGAACTCAGATAGTGTTGTTCTAGAGTTAGAAGCCATAAGTCATAAGTTATACCAGTGCTCAGAGAATATTTTGTGACCTTCATCTTTAATTTCAGAGACAGATGCAGTTCTGAATGTAGAAAGAACACTGTCTATCTGCAACGTGAAAACAGAGGTTATGTGTGCTTCGTTGGCTAGCTTAACTTCCCCATGCCCTACTCATAGGACATGTTCCCAAGACAAAGGACAATGTTGAATCAGAGGATTAGTGTTCATGTTGCTGCCAGGGCCACAGACAAATACAAAAGGAGGCAAGCAATGAACATTAGCTCATTAGCCTTGGAGCCCTCCGGTAGGTATATACAGATTGTGGGGGTACAACATGAATACTCCAAAGATATGTCCAGCTCCCAAATATGTATTGTTAGATTGTTCTGCTTACCTTAAATTCTGTCTTTGAACTTGTACATATCTATTGCATAAAGGAAGCATATTTGAGGACTTAAAAATGCAAAAGGATTGAGATATTAAAAGGCAAGGAAGGGGAACTTTTATTTTAGCAACACCAAAATGGCAATGGACATTTTAGCTGAGCAATGATTGTGTGTCCAACATTCTGCTAAACACACTACAAACATCTTGTTGTTTAGTGCCCATAACTCTGATATCACTACCCTCATAAGAATGAAAAAAAAAAATAACACTTGTTAGAAGGACTCAATAACTTGCCCAAACTTACACAGTTAGTACAAATGTGAGTTCATATTCTAAGGCCTGAACTTTGTGCTTCAAAATCCAGAAGATTAACCACTGCACGACACTGTCCATTGTGGTTCTCTGTTTACCTCCAATGGCTCGAGGCCGACACAGATGAAGAACTGCTGTATGTGAGACCTCATGCTTTGTGCCTTGCATGATATCTCATTAAATACTCAGAGTAACAAGGTGAGATCAATGTCATTATGCCCCCATTTTATTAATGAGAAAACCAAGGTCAAGGGATATGTCCACAATAGTTCATGATGGAGTCAGATTGTGAGCCCAGGCAACTGTCATCAAAGCCTGCCTCCCACCAGTACTGCATTGCTTTCATTTAATGCCTACGATTTCAAGGTCAAGAGTGAACACATATGAAGGCCCTCTAGGAGAAAGGAGGTTTACTTGTTTATTTATAGCTTTTATCTGCATAACTACTCTGGGTAAAATCCCTTTGTCATCTTCGTTGTTGGAAAGCACTTTCAAGGCAATCATTCATTGGATCCCTAATAATAACCCTGTGAGATAAACAGGTCACCATTTATTATCCTTATTTGACATAAGAGGAAACTAAAGTTCAGAGCGGTTAAGTGACTTGTCAAGGTCACACAGTAATTGATGAATTTGTGACTCAAACCTGTGGCTTCTGACCTAATTTAGTTCAGTGTTCTTTCTATTAATCTATGTTCTATGAAACCTTATTAGGAGTTCTTTGACCTGTAACTGACATCATTTGATCTCTTTCTAACATGATTTTTTTTCCCAACTGGATTACTTAGAAAAGTATTTATATATCAGAAGCTTTTAAGTCACTCTAGCCATTGTGAATGGAAAACAATGTAATTCTCTGTTTGCAAATAATGCAGAAATGAGAATGCACATAGGCCATATGAAAATAAAACACATTGGTGGTGTATAGCCTGGAGTTCCAACAGGAAACAGATGGCCTCATGCGATAGGAAGAGAGTAAGAGATGTGGGCAACAGAGAAGAACATTGCAAGGTATTGTGTACCCTTCTCCCTATCCCTGGCCCCAGTGGCAGCACCTGTAAGACACTATTACCATCGTAATCCTGAAGGGCAAAGGAGGTGGAAAGTTATTAGAACCGGTCACAGAGAGTGTCAACTAATAGGAGCTTCATTCAAAGAGGACAGCCTACACTAGCCCAGAAAAAGAAAGTCAGGGGAGTAAGTACCCATACTTCTAGTAAGACACTAGAAGAAAGGGGGCACCTCAATGTGGTCAGTGCCATTGGGTGTCTTAAAGAACAGAGCAGGGTCAAGGTGAGGAGCACGGATCCACAGGGGCAATCAGAAGATGCCCAGCACACTTGGATGGGTATTTGTGAACACTGTGTTTTGTGAGAGACGAAAATCAACAATTGATGTGTCAAAATGCATCTCCATTTTCAGTCTGTGGAAACAGGAAAATCTTATTTGGCTCACTCAAGCTCCTTAAAACCTGAACCATTCTAGATTTTTCTATTGGGTCCCACTGGCCTGATACCATGATACCAAATAAAAATAACTGGAGTGAAAGCAGGTAGCAGGGGCAGAGAGGATGGCATGATCCTACCACACCAGCAAATGAGCCCTTGAATAAAGGGGTAACCAAAGTTATCCTGGGCCCATCCTGTGCAGTGAGGATGACTACTTGTTTTTTTTTTGTTTTTTTAGAACAATGTTGCTTTTCTCTTCCATCATCATTTTCTTTGCCAATTGAATGCAGTGTCTAGGGTACAGCATGTGCTGTGCACACATTAATGAGCATAGACTGAACACGGGTGGTTTGCTTCACCATATCAGAAGGAGCAAGTGGCACTTCTCGTGAGAGTAAACACCATTGTTTCTTCAGTGTGATCCCTTCTGGACCCCATGATTTCTTTATTTGCAGAACACAGCTCTCCCACATGTTGTGACATTTGTCCAGGTTCAAAAAAGTTCTTTTTGGTTAAGCTTCTCCCTCTCTCTCTTCCTCTCTCTCCCCTTCTCCATTTATTATGCATATCAACTTGGACTTGAGTAATGATACAGATTTGAGCTGGGGCTTCCTGATGGCCACCAAATGCAAAAGGAAAAGCTAGGGCCAGAAGGATTCTCAGGGTGAGCCATGCTGTCTATTATTTGAGTCAGATGGGTATTTGCAGATCTCAGCAAGTAAGCGAATGGGTTCACTGTGATCACTCTTCACAAAGGTTTCCTCAAACTTGTGCACACTGGAGAGTTAAAGGTTCTTTTTTGTTTTTGTTTTTGGTGCTGGGGATTTAACCCAGGGGTTCTTAACCACTGACCTACATCCTTTTTTTTTATTTAAGACAGGGTCTCAATAATTTGTTTAGGGCTTTGCTAAGTTGCTGAGGCTGGCTTTGAACTTGTGATCCTCCTGCTTCAGCCTCCCAAGTCTCTGGAATGACAGGCATGTGCCACCATGACCAGCTAGAGAATTAAAATTCTAACCTTCTTCACCACATACAGATTTTCAAATTGGCAACTAAGTGAAAAACAGTCATGTAAAAAGAAAATGTCTTAGGAAGAGTTTGATGAATTAGCCATTTTACAAAGAATGTATCCAGGTTGCGGGAGAGCATCCCTTCCCGTGAGAGAACAGAAAACAGGTAGAAAGGTAAATGGACCAAATGCTCAGTGAGCATTTGAGAAGTCAAAATGAATAATTTTTTAATGAATATTGTTAACTGTAATCAAATCTAGATTGAAAGCCATTCTTTTTCTTTCTTTTGTCCCTTAAATAGAGGGAGGAGCATACCTCTTCACTCTATACTCTCTTACGACGCAGGGCACCAGGGCTGGTGACAGCTGCTACATGTCCCCAGCCTCTCTGACACAGCATCAAGGTGAGCGTCACTCTGCAGTCTACCAATAAAAGCTCAGGTTTCCTCGCAGCAGGATTTCAAATGTGGGTTTTTGTCCCTTTGCTGTGTTCTGCCTGCTAATGTTATCTTAGTGTCCAGAGACTTGGAACTGAAGGTGTCATTGCTAGAGAAGCTCAGAAATAACCAGTCTCAGAGCTGAAAGGAAAGTGAGAGAGCAAGAGACAGGCAAGCAAGAAATGAAGGATGGAGACCAGGCAGAGATCCACACCAAAGTTTATTTGTCAAAACTGACCAAATAAAGGCCATCTCTCTACGGAGAGGAGAGGGGCCCAGGTGTACTTTTCATCTGGCCTCTTTGCCATCTTACCTTCTCCTCTATTTTTGTTGGTAAAACCAACTTGAAAAGGATGCTCTTAAAATACATGTGCTTCCAGGGGACAAGAGGAAGAAGTTGAGGAAAACGAGTGTCATGGCCATCATTAAATTGCGTGAGGAAGCTTGGTGGGTCTGGTACAGAAATCGTGAAGAGTGCTGTTTCATGTGGCGATGACTTCTGGCCCAGAGAGAATCCATTTTGTACTCGTAGTACTAATAATGTAGGATATTGATGTTGATAGTGTATATCTAAAAAAGTCAGATTTATCTGATTATTATCTTCTTACTCATCAAATACAACTTGAGAAATAATGCACTTTCCCAGGTACCCTCTTGAGTGTCTTTTTTTTCCCATATATCCTTAAAGCAACAGTGTTTGGCAAAATGTCATCCAAGCCCTCTTCTTAGCATGAATACTCTTTCTGTGCCAAAACATCCCGTAATAGATGATGCTAATCTGTGTTTCCTTCTAGCCTCTCCCAGTCAACAAATGACTATATTTCTGTCTGCCTCCTGAACATCTCCACTTGGCCTTAAAATCTTTATCTAGCCTTCAAAGCCATTGTTTTTATTGTTCTTCATTGACAAAGATGACATTTTACCTCCCCAGCCTGAAAGCTTAAGTGTTATCCATGACCCTTCCTCTCCTCTAACACCCTCCTCAGCCCATCAAAAAGTGCTGTCACTATGATCTTCTGTACCCATTCTACTCCATGTCCTCTTCTCCATTCACCCTGTCAATCCCAAATGGGGAATCGCTGAATGAATCCCAGACAAGCAAGATGAAACCCAACTCTTTAGCAGGACTTCTAAAGCCTGCCTCCCAGATCGACTTTCTGCTATTTCTCTGTGCCCACACATTTTCCTCCTGTTTTTCCAAACTACACACAATTCCCTGCAATGTAATCTTTTGCCCTCTCCTCTGCACAGAATGTTCTTCGGTTCTGCTTAATTCCACTCACAATCAGGCTTCATGCTAGAAATTTTGGATACAAATAAGACATGGCCTGTACTATTAAGGTCTCTCCACTGTTCACAGGAAGCACAAATGAATCAGTTCTATATAAAGCCATAGGCCAGGATAAAAGTAGGTACAGAGTGCTAAGAGGGCACATAGTGTTATACCTACCTGATCATGCATGTCCTTCTGACAAAGCACCACGGTAGCTCCTGAGCCACCTCTAACAAATTGTCACCACCTTCTTGGGGCTGTTTCAGTACCCTGCCCATCATTACCTTAGAAAGCTTATTATTTTGTGCCATATTATTTAAATGCCCAATTTTCTAAACTTAAAGCAAGGATATTATGCCTTTTTAATCTTTATAGCCACCCTGTGTCAAGTACATGCAATAATTATTGAAGAAATGAATGAACAGTCCCTAAACAGGTTAAGTACCCCCCACAATCTATAAAGTGTCATTGAAGTCAGTATGCTTTCACATCTTACTTGTATGGTGATGAAATTGAGTGAGTGATAATCAAATCATTTGATATATATAAAATGTTATGGAGTAAGGTCTACAAATGCTATTAATAATGAGAGAAGTATCCATGTATAAATTTTTCCTGACCTTTGGTTCATAAGTGGATTTATGAGATAAAGACATCTTATTTATAGCTCAAGTTCGAAAACCTTGAGGAAGCCTTTAAAACGTATGCTTCCCTATTGACTGTCTACTAAGTGCTTACTGTCATTGCACAGAATAGGCATTAACTAAATATCTGCTCAAAGTGTGTGTTTCCATCAAATTCTGGCACAATGTATTACAAATTTTGATGCAACTCACAGGTGCTATTTTTGCAAAAAATATTCATGAACTCTAGACTGTGCCAATATTTTGACTATATCACTGTAAAGATGCAAAAAGATTAAAAAGAGTGTGAGCTTATTTTAGTGGCTATGAAATATTGAAGTTATTTTATAAAGTCTAATTAGTGTCACGAATCAAAAGACATTTTAAATTTAAAAATTATCTTTCTGTGTAAAAAAAAAAAAGTGCTTAGATTAAGATACATGACACCAAATATTCCAAACTCATTGTATTTAGTAAAAAATGTCACCTCTTCCTAATCAGTTTTTACCATTTTGTTTACTTGTATAGGCTTTTTTGCTAATCATTAGCAAGGTTAGCTTGTTCAGTAACTCATTTCTATGGTCATGCCTTTGATTGTTTCAGCCTTAAATTTATGGGGAAAATTCCCATCTACCATACAGAAAATAGGTAGAAAACTCCCTTGTCAACTGGAAAGTGACATACAAATGTGATGCAGTCTTACTGTGCCTGGCAAAGAGAGAACAACAAGAGCAAGAGCAAAATGTGACATTGCATTTTAAACTTAGGAAATTGCAAAGAATTGGGAAATGCCAAAAGGTGAGCTGAGATCAGGTATAAAGGATTATACGAAAACTGTTTGGATTTTAGTCTATAGTCAGTGGGGAGTCACCAGATACCTTTGAGCAGGGAACTAACATAATTAAATCTGTGCTTAAAAAGCTAATTTAGGATGAATTGGAAAAGGAGAGATTGGAGCCAGGTTACCCATTCATTGCATAACTCAGGGCAAGGGATAATAAGGATCTGATTTACAGTGATGACTATGGAAATCATCAAAAAATCCTGAATTTAAAATGCATTTCGTAAATGTGAATGTGCAACTGATGTGATTCTGAAATTTGCATTTGGGGTAAAAATGGGAGTTCATAACTCACTTGAATCAAATGTATGAAAGATGATATGTCATGAGCTTTGTAATGTTTTGGAACAACCAATAAAAAAAAAATAAAATGCATTTCGTACATAGAGTTAAACAATGCTTGCCAATTTTAGGAGTTAGGAGGTAAAAGACAGTCTGGCGTGGTTGACAAATTGAGTTGACTCCATCGATCAGAAAATCAAACCAAGGAAGATATATACAATTATAGAAGGATAGAATGGATTTAGTCCTGAACATGTTGAGTTGAGGGGTCTATACTTCCTAACCAGCCTTGTGCCTGTTACACTAATAGGTGTTCAATAAGTACTTTGCGAGTGTATCAATAAAGGAAGGAGGAATTATAGGTTAAGTTATTTGAGGGACATTATACAGATAGAACACAAAAATATGACAGAGGAAGAGATCAGAAGTACAAACTCGGAAGTCAGCATGTGTTTAGGTAGCACCAGTGAGATCTGTAAGGGAGGAGAGTTAAGTAAGAGGGCTAATGGCAGCTGTAAGGAAACAAGATTATGTGTGTCTGATGTCTGGCAAAGGGTAGGCCTCAATAAGTAATTATTCCTTGAATGAATGAATACGTGAATATCAACTTTTCAAGAGTAGATGAAGAAAGAGATGAAGTTAAGGAAGCTAAAAGCCTCACCATTTATAACATTTTAACCTTAATCATCCATTCCTTCCACACACAAAATAAAATTCAAAGATTTTTTTCATAGCTGATACTTGATCAATTTATTTGCACTTACCACTGCCCTCTGGTTTGATCCACTCTCTGAAGAATTAAATAACCAAAAGACAGGCTGAAAGGAGGTTAATGCTGGAGAAGATATGAACCAGACCACTGGTCATTGAGTAATTATGAGTTAACTATATTTTTTAAATATAGTCATCCTTTATCATTATAGCTGAAGAAAATCTTGTTCTCAGTCAATAAAATTTTTTCCCTTAAAATTACTTCTAAATGTCAGATGAATGTAATTCAAAGAATGAGAGCATAAAATTAGTGTCTGTTTTCAAAAGCACCATTAAGACCTTTCAGTAATTTCACTGACTTTTGAGATTTTCCAATTGAAAATCTACCTATAGGCATTTTTGTTTCATCTCATTATTGTGCAAGGAAATGGACTTTGAGCGTCTCTTCATGGCTGCAAGGCCCTGATTGGCTTGAATGCTCTTTTCCTGACAAAGGATGTGCACACTGATTTGCTACCGTGTCTTCTGTTAAGGATTCGGAGAGTTAACCGCTGCTTGATGATGAGCTATAATTCATATAGGACTAGGTTAAGATGACAAGAACGAGTGGAATATATGTTAAAACTGCCTACTCAAAATAGATCATATTTAAATATATGTGCATTTGCAAAAAAAAAAAAAAATCCGAGAGAGACTTTAAGTTGAAGAAGACCTTTTTTTTCAACATCATTACAATGTTTGCTTCTTTACTTACAGAATTTAAATGAATTCAGTAAAAAGTGAAAGTTATGCTAATGCTACTAAAAACACATCATTCATAGACACATGCCTATGTTTTTATAAAATGTGAGAGACCACTTTAAGGAATAGGACTTTAGTCTGTTAACGTCTTCTCTAAAATGTTTATTTCTTAAAGCAACTTATCATTTAAAAACTGAATTTAATGATGTTTTACTCTTTCATAGAATTATTTTCTAGAACAAAACAAAACAAGATCATTTTCCCAACCACATACACAACAAATATAAAATGCCAAGTTTATATTGAAAGATGAATCAAAATTGCTTATAAACTAAAGGGCAGCAGTAAATTCAAACTCATTATATCTCTGCCATATAAATGCCATAGGACTTCTCTGCAGATCTCTCAAGATATTGAGAAACTAGCCTATTTAAAAAAATCCATCTTTAACAATATTAGCATAGGGTATCTCTGTTAAGTATATGTCCATATGAGTTTTTTTAAAAAAGAAAACAAACTATTTCATGTTGCTTTCAGAACTAAAATATGAAGTTCAAAAGCATATTGCTATGAATAGCTATAAAATAAAGAAAGATCTGGGACCGGCTCAAATATTTGGAATTACTTAGAAGAGTAAAGAAAATAATATTGACATTTTCCAAATCAGTATAATCTGCATCAAAAATAAACACCCGAGTTTTAAAAGATGTGCCTTTAATTTTTGCCTCACTGGGTGTAGTTTTCTTCTTTGTGGTTGTTGGCCTTGGAGCCCCATATCTGAGCATACTTGTGGATGCTTTTTCCAAGGGATGTGCAAAGAACAGTGCACACCATCTAGTGGCTCACTTCAAAATTGCAGCAAAGAAGTGAGTTTGAACAGGAAGTTCAACTAATGGGTGTCAATAGCCCTGGCAATTCACAGCTTTAGTCTTCCTTCAGCATTTGTCCAAGTGCCTGAGAAATGCTTAGGTGGTTGCCACGAATCCAAGGAGGAAGCCCTGGATTTAAGTATTCCACAGTTAAAATCCTATTTTACTTCAGTTATGTTTTTATAATTACTGTGCTTTAATGAGAACTTTTTAACTTTCCTGCTTAGTACCAGTGTTAATATTATTACTATAACACTTTGTTATATCACAAAATGAGCAACTTGAATGAAAGAGGAAACAGGTCCCACTGGTGATGATCAGCTAAGTGGCTTGCATCTTTAAATCATCATCACCAAAGCAGTGGTTGCCAGTCCATAAACTCCAAGGAAGCCATGCATCTAACACAAGAGTGGTCCTTAAGTCCATAGTCACAGGGCTCAGTCTCTATAAATTGAAAATAGGATGTCTGCTACATGTATTGGATTCACTATAACAATTTCAAATATAATTAATAAAAAGCATTACTAAATTACCCATCATTTATTTGTTATGTAATTTTCATCAATGAATATTAGTATATGGCTTTCATTCAGGAATGTACAAAAACGTGTTCATTTATATTTATACATGTGTATAAATTATATGAACAATGGAATTTAAGAAATACAGTGATCTTGTTTTCCACAATTCTACTTTGAGGAATTTGTCCTAAGGAAATAATCAATTTTCAAATGCATTCATTTTAGCATTGCTTATAGCATCAAAAATTTGGAATCTAACATGATGGACAGATATTAGTTTAGCCATGCAAAATAATAGCATACTATTATTAAAAAGTAAACATGAAGATTTCTATTTATTAAAATAAAAATAGTTTAACATATTAATAGGTAAAAAGAACCAATTACTAAAGCACATAAACCATAATCCATTTTATATATTTGTGAATAAGTGAAGAAAATACATGTAAGAGGATATATTTTATCCCAAGAGGAAGATATAATTTATTTTACCAAGCATAGTAAGAGAAAGAACGGTGTCAGGAACGACATCAGGTTATTGTCCTGAGCTAGTTGAAGGACGGGTGGACACTGCTGTAGGTGGAAAGGAGAGCATTTGGAGGAGACAGGCAGGGGTTTGTTAGAGAGCATGGTATGCAGGAGAACCCTACTTCACACATACCCCAGAGGAACTTGTATTGGCATTTGTGTAAGTCAAGTGGCTGGGAGATCACCCTAGTGCTGAGTGTGGATGGAGGTGAGGAAAGATTTAAGGTCAAGCCAAAGTTTATAAATGAAGAACACAAGGCACAACCAGTAAGGACTATGAACACGGCACAGCCAACCAGCTAGAAAGAGAATCAGGAGAGAACTGTGTCCTGGAAGGACACATTTAAAGGAACAATCTCCCATGCCAAATGTTTCAGGTCCTATGATATGAACACTGAAAAATGACACAAGGTCTAGCCACCAGAGGTTAACTTAAGGACACTTGTTTTGGTGGAATGATAAAACCAATAGCTTCATCAAAAAGGACTGCAATGAAATTGAAAGACAAAAAAAATTGGAAACTTTGAGCAAAGACAACTTTTGGAGGATGATTTATGTGAAGAGAAAGAGAAAAATGGGATAGGTAGGAAGAAGAGAATATTGATTCTAGAAATGTCCTTTTTTTAAGGTGAGCAGTATAACAGCATGCATCTCTGCTGATAAGAGACGTCTGATAAAGAGGGAAGAGTTAATGATGCAAGACATGATAAAATTGCTGGGGAAAAAAGTATCCTTGAGTAGTCGAGAAGAAATGGGAACTGGTGCACAATAGAGAGCTTGACTTTAGAATTAAGCATGGACAGTGCATCCATAAAAAACAGAAAGAAAAGCAGGACATGTATATTGATGCAGGTAATGTTGTGGGAATGAGACCGAGAGCCGGTGGGAGTTCTTTTCTGAATGTTTCTATTTTCTTAGTAGAATAAAAAACAAGGTTATTGGCTAAAAGCAAATCAGGAAGCAGATGTTAGAGAGTTGAGAAGAGAGAACAAAGTGTGCAATAGTCATTTAAGACAAAAGTGAGCAAACATTTTCCTATGAAGAGTAAGAGAGTCAATGTTTTTGATTTTGCAAGCCATTAGGTCTCCATTGTAACAATTCACCTCTGCTATTGTGGCACGAAAGCAGCCATAGACTGTATCCAAGCTGTTGGGTGTGATTGTATGCAAATAAAACTTTATTTATAAAAGCAGGTGGTGGGCCACCTGAGCCATGAGCCATAGTGTACTGTCACATAGCGATATCAATTTCTCCAGTCATATTCAGCCATGGAAACCGGAAACTGGAATGGGTTTGCATATAACCAAGATCTGGTTTTGTTAGACCTCTATGAAGAATGCAGAAAGGGACAAGAGACTGAAGTGTGTATGCTAGGAAATCATTTTAAATACAAACTATGAAGTCTCAAATAAGGAGGTAAATAAGGACACAAAGGGCATCAGATGTGAGTAATGGTATAAAGGAGACAGGCTGAATGAGTCTGGGCCTTGCTGTTAGACTTTGATGCTCAGATACTTCTCATGAGAAAAGAGGACAGTTGGTCAGCTATTTTATTGAAGAGTGAGTTTTGTCGGGTGATAATGCAAAGATGAGGCATCATTCTGCAAGATAGATAGAATGTCACTCTCCATTTCTCCACATGAAGGAAAGAAAATTCAAGAGAGTTGGATGTGGTATTTGAATCACCGTCTTGTTGACCCTAACATCTAGTTTCTTAGTTATTAACATTACTCCTTTTCCTCTTTCCTCAATTACATTAAATCTCCCTGCCTCTTCCCTCTCCTCAAATACTACATATACCCCTGGTTACATATTAGTTCATTTTTTTTTCTCATTCTCTTACCACCCTCCCATTTTCTTTGCCTCTTGGTCTTTATATGCAGCTGTTTTGCTGTTTTCTGAGCTGACACTTCAAGATATTGTTTTACACTCTTCCTATTTCGACCTCTGGAGCCCTTTCTCTCTTTTGCTAGATTTCTGAACTTTAAGATGATGGCTTTTTTTTATTTCAGTAGAAGCATACCCACGTGATGTAAGAACGTTAACAAGATCTAAGGACAGATCCTGTTCCTGAGGTTCACCTTTCACTCCCTTCCGGTCCTCTCTACTAAGAATAGCCAAGTGTTTCGCACTCAGGGGCCTCTGCTACCTTACCTCCCACTACTTTTCCACTTCACCTCCTATTGATCCCCAAACCTGCCTTACAGTCCTGCCCACAAAGCTGTCTTAACAGTCTGTGGCCTCCAAGCTCTGGTGCTCACAGGTGGCATTGACTGGAATGTCCTGAAGCCCTGTTTCCCCTCTATTTCTTCAAGGGCCCAATACAGAGGCCCACCTGTAAATATTATTT
This sequence comes from Marmota flaviventris, assembly GCF_047511675.1. Classification (NCBI taxonomy): domain Eukaryota; kingdom Metazoa; phylum Chordata; class Mammalia; order Rodentia; family Sciuridae; genus Marmota; species Marmota flaviventris. The sequence continues at coordinate 38,951,218 of NC_092513.1, forward strand.
TCCAAGACAACTAAAAAAATCACTCATGTCATGTCTCATCTTTCTCTGTACATTGGAATTCTAGTGCATCAGTAATGACAGTCTATTTTGTATTAAATTTACATGAGCATGTTAATATTTCTTCCATTAGCTGTGGGCTCCTGATAGTCAGGGTCTATATATTTGTGTATATCCTTTTCTGTTCATATACAGCAGATAACAGATATCTGATATATTTCAGTTAAAAAAATATTAAATGAAATTCAGCTGGGCAACGTGGTGCACATCTGTTATCCCAGTGATTTGGGAGACTGAGGCTGGAGGATTGCAAGCTCAAGGCCAGCCTCAGCCACTTAGCAAAACTGTCTCAAAATTAAAACTAAAAAGTGCTGTGAATATAGCTCAGCACTCCTGGGTTCAATCCCCAGTACCCCCCTACACACACACACACACACACACACACTAAATCACTCATTCTTCTTTTGCATTTTGTGTTGGGAAGTGAATTTAAACTAACACTTTGAATGTCATCAACGTAACTGTTGAAAATTTGAGGACCTATCTCATGTCACTTCATCCTACCCACATGTCAAGATGCAATCAACTTCTAGGATGTTCTTGCCCCAATGAGCCAAAATTGCATTTTGTTCAGTTGTATATCAAATCCGTGCTTGAGCAATTGTATATTTTTATTAAGTAGTTAGTATCTTAACTGAAAGAGCTTTGTTTATTTGGGGATTTTTTTTTTTTGTCCCTTATAAAATTAAATGGTGCAGGAATCTTTGGTGGAGGAATTAGAGAAAGGGAACAAAAAAGCACTACCTTTTATACTTTGTCTGTAATGAGCCCTGTGCTTCACATAAGTTACCCAATTTAATTGGATTCTCACAATTACCCTGTGAGGTAGATATTATAATCAACATTTTACTGATGAAGAAAATCACAATTCTCAAACTCACATAGTTAAATGATACCAACCCTGGTCTGGGGCTGGATATGTAGTTCAATTTGGGTAGAGCATGTACTTAGCATTCACAAGGCCCTGGGTTCAATCCTTAGCATGCGTGCATACACACACACACACACACACACACACACACACACAAAATCTTCCATTTTAAAAAGCAAGATATATGTAAGTCTCCAAATCTCCAAAACTGAACTAAGTGGCTAACACTATGTACTTGATCAATTTATATTTCAACTTAACCAAATTGCTTCTTTATTTGAAATTTTAAAGTATTGGTTACAAAGAACATAAATCCAATTCAATAACTTAAATTATTGTGTCAAATTTAACAAATACTTATTAGGTATATATTTAATGCAAAGCCTTTTCCTAGGTATTAGAGATTCAGTGGTGAGCAATATAATCCTTGTCTTACCTATGCAGTTAACATACTAGTATGGAAATAGATGGTGCAAAAAATAAATCTCTGTAATTATGAGCATTGTCAAGTACTATTGAGAGCACCAAAGTAGGGTAAAGAAGTAAGAATGACATAGGACAACTTTTTAGATAGGATTTCAGAGGAGGCCTCCCTTTCTGGCAGAGAATTGGATGATGGGGGAAATTATGCAGATTTATGAATGATTTTCCATTCATAAATCTTTGCATGAGGCAGAGAGAACAGCAAGTGCCAGTTCCCTGAAAGTGAACCACACTGGGAATGTTGGAGGACGGCACAGAACCTAGCATGGCTGGAGCACCCTCAGCCAAGACAGTGGTACAGAAAGGTTGGAAAAGTATTCAGTGTTCAGACCATGTGATCCTCGCAGGCCATTTTGAAATCTTTAAAATATATTCCCAGGGTGATGAAGACTAAGGAAAGACTGAATGAAAGTGAATGTTATCCACTGAGTCAGGCTTCAGAGGGCCATGATGAGTACTTTTTGAAGACTAAGCCAAAGCAGAGAGACTTGGGAGGAGGCTATTGCAAGGGATAAAAGGAACTTACTGGGCCACGTGCTGAGAAGGACAGGGCAGCACTGGCCTTCGGATGCCTAAGAACCAAATTTTCAAAATGACATAGGATTCTGTCTCTGTAGGTCTCCTTTCTCCTCACAACATGAGCTCCTTCTCTGCTCAGATCTGCTTCTCTATTTCCATAAGCAGCTCTAGAACTTGTGTACAGAAAAGAAAGATCTCCCTTCAGCTCCAGTATGACAGTCCCTAGGCCCAGCTTGTCATGACACCATCTCTAGACCAGTCATTCACTGTATCCCCTTTTGTGCACATGGGCTTACTTTGTGACCCAGATAGTGGACTCTAATGGTCGCTAGAAGGGCCAACAGGGTAGAAAATGTTTGCATTTTCTTTCTTTTTTAAAAAAAAAAAAGATAAAGTAGAGGAGTCCATGAAGGCACAGAAGGATGTAATGGCTGGGAAGAGACTGAAGATGGTTCATTGCAGTCTGACTAAGCTAAGCCCCACAACCCTTCCTTTCTCTAGATTTCTTTGACACAGAGCTCTTACACTCTGCATTGTTAGTTCAAAATGATCTCACATATGTCTGTAGTGGTGTTTCAAGCAGAGTTCAAATTTCCTAAGGAAATAAAAATTTCCATGGTGTCAATTTCCCTCATCAATCATCTAGCACTTCTGGAGAGACACTATTGGTCACTGGTGCATTCTCAGGAGAGATGTGCACATTGATTCCAGCCAGAGGACACCTGGATCCCTGTTTCCCCAGCTAAAAGTGCTTCTGGGGAGTACAGAAGCCATTTTTTCAGCAATGTGTACATTCATAGTCCATTAAATGAGCTTCATATATAAGGCCAACAGAAAACAACCTGATTTTTTTTTTTTTTGCAAGTACTGACATTTCATACTCCCTCTATTAGGTGTCTCAACTGTCCCTGTGAGCTATACCTCAGAAAGTCCCCAGCCATTTGGGGTTGGTAAAGGAAAACTTTATTCCCTAAACATATTTGAAGTGTCTCTGGCTCCTATTGTATCCAGAAATCTCCAAGACCACTTTAGTTACCCACTAGGAGGACGAATGTGATCTTTCTGTAGTTGTACTCACAGTTATGATTTATTACAGCAACAAGATACAGCACAAAATCAACAAAGGTAAAAGGTGCATGGGGCTAAGCCCAGAAGAAAACTCAGCTCAAGTTTCAAAGACCCCTGTCCCAACGGGGCTACACAAGACATACCTGAATTTCTTCCAGTGTCAAATTGTAATATGTGAAAACCTATCTTCCAGGAAAGTTCACTAGAGACTCAGGTCCATGGGTTATTGGTCAAGTGGGCATCTTCTAGAACATGCCAAAACTCCAGACTCCCAGAAGAGAAGCAGGTGCTCAACATGAATCTCATTTGTTCAAACAGCCTGGGTTCAGAGAGCTATTCCTATCCGCTAAGGTAGGAGAATGTTCGTGAAATGAAAGTTCTCAGAAGCTAGCCAAAGTCCAACTTTGCTAGGAGGCCTTTCTTGGGAGACAGTGTCAATCCTGCTCTGTTAACTCTTTCCCACACAGCTGTGTTGACGTGCAGCTGAGCAAGGCTGACCTGCCCTGAATGATGTTAACAATCCTGAAGAGTCTGGTCCCACCAGGGATGGAGCTGGAGGAGGGAGACACAAAGGGAGGAAAGCCCTTATTTGCCTGGTGCTTTTAAAAACCTGTCTTTTTTGCTCTGCAGGAGATAAATGGCACAGAGCTGACTTTGCTTTGGGATGAGCTGACTTTATGGGTTCTGTTGTGAACTTCTTTCTGAACACTTCCCACTTCACCATGGGATACCTACTACATAGCTTCTATTAGGGTCTCCTTGACCTGGTACTTAACCTTCTTTGGTAGTGTGTAGAAGGTCCTCTTAAGACAACTGTGGCTAAGCAGGCTTCTAGAGAACAGGCTTAGCCCACAGAAGGCCCTGGGTACCATTACCCTGCCATATCCAAAAGCACAGGCCCATTTCAACCCCAGGTTCCCATCATACTACCACCATAGATGGCTCCCATCAGCCTCTTGCCCCCAGACCTCCTCCTCCTCCTGCTCCTCCTCCTCCTCCGCCTCTTCCTCATCCTCTTCTTTCTCCTCTTCCTCCTCCTCCTCCTCCTTTTCTTTTTCTTCTTCTTCTTCTTCTTCTTTTTTTTTTTTTTTTTTTTTTTTGGTATGGGGCATTGAATTCAGGGGCCTCGACCACTGAGTCACATCCCCAGCCCTTTTTTGTATTTTATTTAGCGACAGGATCTAAAGTTGCTTAGCACTTCACTTTTGCTTTTGCTGGCTTTGAACTCCAGACCTCTTCTTGCGCCTGCAGAGCTCCTGGAGGCATGGAAATACCTGGCCCAAGATTTCTTGGCTCCGTCTTGAGGTGGAGGATGGAAGGAGCATTCTCTGTTCCTCTAGTGGGTAGAAAATGCACAGGATTCCTACAACTTCATACAATGACTCAACCACTCTCTTAAGAAAAAAAATAAAAAGCTGGGTCAGTAATTGTCTGTCATATCATTGTATATATAAACTGAATACATATGGAGTGTGAACATACACACACACACACACCTGATCAAAACCAGTTTAGGGGCCGCTTTTAGCAAGTCCTGCATAGTAAACCTAGTATATACCTTCAGATCAACTTCAACATTAGGTTTCAGCCTAAATTCTAAGTCAGGAGAAGTACCAAATATTCATGTTCTCAAATCTATTCATAAACAAATATTACTTAATATTCAGTGGATGTCTAGTTATGCCAGTAAAAAAGCAATGCCAAAAAAAAGAATAGGAATGCATCATAGCACTCTGCATGTTTCTCTCTTCTGATTTGCACAGTTTTAGTTCTTCACTTTTTCCCAGCAAGAGAGACTGGAACTTTCTCAAAAGGCAGCTCTTGATGACTCTTGATGGCCAGGAAGAGTCCTGAGCTCTTCTCTTGAGATCATGGGCCACATTGGCATCTACCCTCTGTGTTACACGCTGTTGGCTTGGTGTAGCCTTGATCTCCTGGCCCACCTGCTTTATGGCTCATGGGGTATCCTTGACACATGCACACACCATGAAATGCCATCAGAGGCCTGGGTAACACACGTCCTTCTGAATCTCTGTAGCAAAGTATTTATTCTTTGAAGCCCAATAAATGCAGCAATGACACATTGAATCAACACAAGGAATTGTAATGAGGGTGACCTAAAAGAAACAAAGGTATTACAGTTCCAAGGATGCTGTCAACTACTTCCAGATAACCAGGTGGCTCCACATGTTGGGAGAGAATGAAGCCGTGTGGAGGCCATGACTGCTGGATTGTCCAAGAAGGGAGTGGTGCAGAAGGGATCTTGAGCAGGGGAGCTGGACAGATAGCTGCAGTAAGGACAGCATAGATAATAATGCGTCACTTTGATTTGTTCATTTTCCCCAAACACATTTTTTCTGGCCTTAATAAAGGTTGATATTTGTAATAATATGATCTCATATTGAGAATATTTAAAACATTGATCTAATTTTAAAAATTCATTATTAGAAAATAAGCTAATTAAAATTAAAAATAACATTATTCAGTCTAGTCCAAGCCCTGGCACATAGTAGGAGCTCAATTAATATTTGACGAAACAATATTACTTTTACTGATAATGATTTTGCTGATGTGAGACTCTGGGGGGGAGGAATCTCTCTTTAGCCTTATGATTTGGCTTAAGCCTACTTTATTCCTGGAGTTTTAGTTATTTCTTCTCTGGAGTATCTATTTCTCTTATCATACAGTGTTTTGTATTCTACTTATTTGTTCACATTTCTCTCTCTCTCTCTGTCTCTCTGTCTCTCTCTCTCTCTCTCTCTGCCCCTACCCCTCAGTCTCCTGTCTGCTCTACAGCACAGGAATGATATGCAATTAATCTTTACCATTCAGAGTTTAGCACAGTATATATTTTTGAATAAGATGATTGAATGAATGAGCTGATAAATGAATGATTCTTAAATGGACCTTTTGAAACCTCATGGATTTTCATGTGAACTGCTGATGTTCCCTTCCCAGTACTGAGCCTGTGTGATCAGCATCAGCAAACCCTTCTGTCCTCATTATATGGATGACACCCATTGCCTTCCCTCTGCCCTCAATCATCTGCGGCATCTTTCTGGCAATCATCTAAGAGAATTATAAACTATTTAACAATCATTTTTTCTATTATGTTGCTATGTGATCCATAGTGAAAATAATCCTTACTCTCTCTTGACCTTTGTCAAGGATTTTATTTTCAAACATTTAAATACTATCTGTTGCTCTAATACTCAATTTATTTAAGAAATCCACTATTCTTTAAATAATTCTTTTTTAGTGTAGAATGATGAAACTTCTACTTCCTACTTCTCCAGAAAGATATGACCAGCAAGACATTGTGCACTTGGGGCATGTGGGCAAAAACAATCTTGCAGGCACTAACATGTTCCTTCAACACGCCTCTGAAAATTCCTGTAAGAAACACACCACACTTCATAAAGCAGAAGAAAACTAAAACTCATCTTTGCAAGGGATTGAGCCTTCATTCCCAAAGATTTTGTGTGTGTGTATATATATATATATATATATATATATATATATATATATATATATATATATATATATTACTTTCCAAAGTTGAAATAAAACTATATTTGAATTGTTAGGATGAATCCAAAATAAAATTGATATTATAATAACGCAAATGTAATTTGTAAACATATTGATGAAAGTATTCTAATTAAAACAAAAGTAAGGCTTTGAAAATCAGCTCTGCTTAAATAGTTAATAGAAGTTCTATTTTAAGTCACCTTAGTCTAACTGGTTATTAGCACTTCCCCAATTTCAATGCTCAGAGCCAAAACTGTAAATCAACAAGGATTTATTGAAAACCTTTGCCCTTTGCACAATTAGGTGCTAGGAGAGGTCCTGAAAGAAATATATGTCCAGTCCCTGAAGAGTTTGCCAATCTCATTTTCTTAAAACTGACATTTGTGTTGCATAGGATGGCATCAATCCTTCTAGAAGCCACCCCTCTTTTCTTCCTTCACTTCCTCCCTCCTTCACATCAGCTGGCATTCGTCACATTTTCTGTACCTTCCAAAGAAGTAAATTCCACGCTCTTTCTTAGCTAGTGTTCACTTACATGTGCTAACATTTATTGATACATTAATATCTCTAATTATCATGAAAGGCATAAAAACTGAAGCTAGGACACAGTCTGGCCTCAAGGAGCTCATAGATTCTTTGGGGGTGACAAAAAAGAGACAGGTAATTTTAATATACTGTACCATCACTAGGCAAGTGATACAGTAAAGATCTGCACTCAATCTAATAGTTGCACAGAGCCAGGAGTAGAAAAGGAAACCTCACTGTCAGAAAGACCCTCTAAGGGTCTTAGATACAATTTTGAGCTATGAAAGAGGAATAAGCTGATTTGGTTCTCGCACCGCCTCCAAAGCCTAACACATGTGCACATTTTTTAGATTTGCAAATCTTAACCGCACTTAACCATGTCTTCGCTGTGAGAATATGGCTTCCTGTGTACAAAAGCAAATGGGGGGGAGGAGTTTACAAACTTTTAATTCAGGGAGTTCACAAATTCATCATTGCATTCAGACCATTCTCTTAAAGGGCTGAAGTTTCCAAATGAACTGTCCATAACAATCAAATCGTCCCTACATACACAATTTCCCACTTATTTGTAGTTTTCGGGTATGGTACATCCCAGAAAAAAAGTAGCAGAGTTTTTATGTGGATTACTTACTCAGTAATATCTATCAAGCACCTGCTAATGTATTAGATGTTTTATTATGTGTCTATTTCTATCTCCAGAAAAGTATTAGTCAAGTTGCTAGATCTTTGCGAAGAGATTAAATGATAGGATTAATCTAACTAGCAAAAATTTTAATGTTTATGTTTTTCAATTGCATTTACTATAAAATCGAATAAATTGTTGGGAAGGGAACCCCTCCAGGATTCTACGGCAAGGAATATTCATTCAGTATTATTAAATACATCTTTCTTTCAGGTTATATTTGTTTTCAACAGCATGTAATTGCTATTTGAATTTGCTTCAATGAGTAAATATCTCACAAATATATATTCTAACAAAACCATGCTTCCAAAATATCATTTATTTTTCCTGTTTAGATAACTCCCAAGAAAAGAATACCTTAAAAACAGAAATCATTTCATTATACATAAAATAAGTTATATCAAGAAATCAAAACCCAACAGAAAAATATACAGAATACAAATGGATTTTAAATGTATGGAAAGATGTTCAATCGGTACCATAATAAATGGACACAGATTTAAATTTTAACTATGAGACACCAACTGCTCATCTATCATGTTGGCAAAGATATAAATGTAAAAATGGAGTACAATGTGAGAAGGTCCGTGTGTTGTCAGTTTTGCTTTGCTGTGACTAAAATACCTGAAAAGAACAACTTAGAGGGGGAAAAGTTTATTTTGGGCTTCTGGTTTCTTGTCTCAGTGCACAGAGGTCTCTGTGCTCTCTGGCTTCATTGCTCTGAGCCTGAGGTGAGGCATAACATCATGGCGGAGGAACAGCAAAGGACAGCTATTCAACTCATGGAGGTCAGGAAGTAGAGAGAGAGGAGGTGCCAGAGACAAAATATAAATCCCCAAAGCAACTACTTCCTCAAGCAAGCCACACCTCACCTGCCTACAGTTTACCACCTAGTTGGTTTATTCAAATTAGTAATCCATAAAATGAATGAATCCACTAAGGTTACAGCTCTCATAATCTAGTCATTTTTACCTCTGAACATTCCTGAATGGCCTCACACATGAGCTTTCAGGGAACACTTCATCTCCAAGCCATAATGGTCCATCAAAATGTAAAATGCAACCGTTTTTGCCTGGCAATTTTCCTTGGAGGAATTCATCCTGCAGTAAACTCCTCTGTGTGTGTTGGGTGTCTACATACACACTAAACACAGGACTGTTCGTAATAGCATTCGCTTGCAGCCCAAATTCCTTCTCTGTATCCCTAATGTTCTTTCTTAGTCAATCTTCCATCATCTCTCAGCATGGAAGGTCTCTCTCTTTCACTCCTTCATTATGAAGAGTAGTCAGAATGATGTTTCTAAAACACAAGTCAGATCATGCTGACCTGCTGCTTGCACCCCTCCAGTGTCTATCTAACACCCTTGGAATAAAATGCACACCACTTTTTATAAGACCCCCTCGGCAGCCTCTGTCTGAGCTCTGGCCTCAGCTGCTGCCTGACTGGCCCTTGCCCTTGGTGTTCCCCACACACAGGTTTTTTCCTCTGCTTCTCCAACACAGCTGACTCATCCCGACTTCTGCACTCTGCCTGGATTCTCTCCCCTTATTTTTTAACACATGACTCCATCTCACTCTCCAAATTCTACCTTAATTATCACTCCACAGTAGTGTCTTCCCAGACCATTCCAACTGGATCAGCAACCAGAGACTTACCCTCTAGCCCACTGTCCCACCCAGTTTCTCTTCATGCCATCTGACTGTGTTCCTCTTCACTCTTTTCATTGCTTGTGTTCTTCTCTCTCCCTATAATGTAGGGATAAAAGCTCTAGGAAAGAAGGAACATTATCTGCTTTGTTCCCTGCTACATTATCAGCAACCTGAAAACTGTTTACACATAATGAGTCTTTGGTCAAATGTTTGTTGAATAAATTCATAAATGGCCATCAGAAAGGAAAGGAATAAATTACAGGACACACATCAAACAGAACACTGCAGACATTTAAAATAATGCAGCTGAAGACAGTGCCAGTGTTATCTTCTGATCATTCCCTCCCACATCACACTGATCCACCCATGACCTCCCTCCTAGAGCTCTGCTCAGACACCTCTGCTCCTGGTCCTGCTGAGCTGAAGTCATTCCCAACCTGTGTCTCAAGACCTCTGCCTTGGCGATACCTGCACCTGCACCTGCCTGGCTCCCTTCCTCATTTGAGTCACTCCTCTACTCTAAAGTCACCCATCAGAAAGGCCTCTCCAGCCACCATCAGAGCTCCCTGCCCTTGTCACTTTTTCTTCCAGACCCTAATTGACTTGTCTTTGTTGCACTTGTCATTTGAAACAAAAGGGCCTATTTTATTTGTGTATAAATGCGCCTGCTCTGACTTGATGCTCCTAGATATTGTTCCCAGGACCTCTCAGCAGGTACAGCCTTTCCTGGCATGGAGTAGCCACAGAACACATTTGATTAATGGGGAATAAATGAATATATTCTTTAGTGCAAAAGTGCAAGATACTGAACAATGCATCTATATAGTATGTTGCTACCATCTGTTCTAAAGAAAATGGCAGTGATGGCCTCTAAGGGAGAAGAGTGACAGATTAAGGGTCAGGAATAGGAGAGGAACTTACTGGTGCTGAATATATCCTCCTTTTTTTTTTAGATTGTATTTTACCATGGGTGTTTAATCACTTTTCCAAAAATATTAAGAAACATGTCATTTTGGATAGTTTTGCAAGTTTATGTATTTGAGTCCAAAAGGAAATGAAGATCTCTATAACTGTTGCATTGAAATGACAAACATTCAATAACCATTGAATGGGCAGTCCTATACACTTGACATTGCCCTACACAATCTCTTGTTTGGATTCTCATGAATATGTGTGCATTCTCGTGAAAATGCGTGCATACATGGGAAGGGTACCTAGGCTTTCTGTTGCAAGAGAGAAAACAAGGGAGGAGACAGAGCAGTGTTGATCCTCAGTAGAGTAAGACCTTCATAATACAAACAAGCCCTCTGGGCCTTTTCTATGCCAGGAAAAAGACCTCTATGCCCCTGATATTCATGAATCTAATTGTAAGATTGAAATGGGGACTTCCGATTTAAAAAATAATAAGAATAACCTTCTGCCGATAGACTCTTTACCCAACCTTTACTGGCTGATTTGCTAAGTGTTTTTCTGACTCCATCAAACAAATGTACACTATTTTAAGAATGTCAACTATTTAAATACCCAGATTTACAGAAAACAAATTTAAAGCAGTGTCTACTTGCTTTACTTAAGGATTTCTTCAAATATCAAACTAATAAACACATTTAAAATATGATTCAGTATAAAAATTATATACAAATTTCAGGAATACCATCATTGAACACTCAGGTACTCAGTAATTACTTATTGGTTGGATGAACATACCTATTGAAAATCAGTAGAGTGAAATGAATAAGAGCGTGGGTTGGGGTCCTGATATTCCCGTGTTTGGATTCAATCTCTGCCATTCATTAGCTGAATATGACCTTCAACAAGTGAATTAACCTCTCAAGGCCTCAGTATTTCTTATAGATATAAAATGGATGAGTAATGCCTGCTTCATAGCTATTTGTATTAAAGGAAATATGCATGCAAACATAGGTAGATTTATATCAATATATTTTATCATAATAATATTTTATCAGGTATTATATTGTGAATTTTCCCATTCACTTAATTTTTGCCTGAGTGCAAGCAAATGAATAGCATGAACCAAACATGTGTGTTGTTATATTTTTACAGACATAATATAGGTATATATATATAAGTATAATGACTTAATTTACACATACATGGCACATAGTAAATGCTTGGTAATAGTGGTTATTATTGTGAAAAGCAACATATAGCACTCTGACAGTCTGACTATGTTCACATCCACAGAGAAAGATTTTGTGCATAACCTTCTAAGACATTTTATTGCACTGGTAGAGGTGTAGGTTAAAACTCTGAAATGTTTATGGCTAAAATTAACAATTCACAGGTATATGAGCTAATTGTAGCTGAGATTTGGCTTGTAGCAGTTGCTACCCTAGATTTCATGTGTGGTGATGATAAGTCATACTGCAAAGTAAATAGTATGATTTATCCTTGCTCCAAGTTTATTATTCTATAACATCATCTGCTTCCTACCTTCTTAACTAAAAATATTCAATGTGCATACTTCATTTCAATCCCCAGACCAGAGTAGATCAGGTGTTTAGAGCTAGAAAGGTAAAAAAAAAAAAAAGTACAGACTGTTTCAAATTTAGAGACTAAATGAAAGGGCTCCATCAGATGACCAAAGTATATTTTGGGGTTTTGGGTGGGGGGGTTCTTTTCTTTTTTTTTTCTTTTCAATTTTGTGGCTCCCCCCACCTCTTTCCTTCTGGGACTACTAGTCTGTTTATAGTAAAGTTGGGAAATCTCACAAAGGGCCTTATAAACATGTGTTATTAGATTTTAAATCTGATTTGAAAGTGCCTCTCTCCTACTCCCTCTGAGTAAAGTGACCTTTTTAAATGGAGGGAAGTGGCTTTAGATGACAGTCATGATAAATGCGGTCATGTTCACTCAATAAAATAAGGCCCAGTGCATTTGAGGATAAATCAGTGAAATGTACAGCCCCACCTGTCTGTCTCCATCATTCATTTCCACTGTCACTTTCACAGTGGCTGATGGATCACAGTTGCTGTAAAATTAGACAGCCTTTAATCTCATTTCATCCTGATTAGCTTCTCTTTCCCCTTTCCCTCTAACTCACTGACTGACACGCTAAAAACTCACGCTGGGCTGTATAGGAACGTGGAGTACAAACCTCCTCCTTGTGAAGGCAAAGCAGGTGTCCACCTCTAGAGAAATCTGGAAAGGAGCCGGGATGTGTTTGGTGTTATTTAAAGCAGAATCAATAAGTTCAGTACCCAGTGCCTCTTAAAACAGATTGTTTGCTCTTGCTTACTGCCCTATTTGGCTTTCTGTTTAATCAGAAGTCAAAGAAATTAGGTCTTTTGCAAAATTCAAACATTGATTGAATATAGATTTTTCCCTCCCTAATAAATTTGGGAGGATTTTACATTGAAAATAATTTCAAAGAGTTCTTTGTGTATATGTATAGCCTTTCACTTCATGATAATAATTCAGAAAAGGCAATTCAAGAATGAGAATATTGAAAATGTTTAATCAAAAAATAAAGTATACAAGCTTTTAAAACAAGAGTAAATGTATGTAGAATAAATGAAAATACCTTCAAGTGGTCTTTATATTATGACTTCAAAAACCTTCTTTCCTCTTATTTTGAAGAGTTGAGTAGTTAGCTTAATACAATAGTTTCATTTGTTTGCATAAAACATAACAATAGAGGTAATGAAATGAGAAAGAGGCTTAAATATAAATCATGTATTATTTCCTTCACTTAATTTCTGCTTGCCTGAATGGGAGCAAATAAATGACAAGAAAGAAACATAATTGTTGTTATAATTTCGGAGATTGTACTATATTACAAAGCTGGACTTGTAGTTAAGAAGGAGGAAATACAATTTTTCCTTATTTTTAAGATTTGTGCATTGAACTTAGCAAAAGTTTAAAATAAACATATGAAGTGTGGTGGTCATAGAATAAGTAGGTTTTGGCTGATGGCCTCCATTCCTGCACTGTCAAAAATGACAATGCTTGGGGCTGGGGATGTGGCTCAAGCAGTAGCCCGCTCGCCTGGCATGCACGGGACACTGGGTTAGATCCTCAGCACCACATAAAAATGAAAATAAAGAAATCGTGTTCACCGAAAACTAAAAAATAAATATTAAAAAAAATTCTCTCTCTCTCTCTTTAAAAAAAAATGACAATGCTGTAAGTTCACACTGACCAGAGGACATTTAGCACAAGCCACTTGCAATATAACACAGAACAAAATTTTGATTTTGTGTATTTTGTACCAGATCATAATTCAAACATCAGTGAGTTAACTTAAAAAAAAAAAGTCTTTAAAACACACCACACCTTAGTTACACAATAAATCCAGAAAAAACTCTGCCCCTATGAATTCTGAGTGGTGAAGCCAACAGGATCCACACAGTTAAAAGCATTTTCCAAAGAGACAAACTGAGGATTGAGGGGCTCAGGACATTCCTAGGACTCTAAGTCCACTGACCCTAATTCATGGACCACTCAAACCTCCATACACCCAATATCTACACCATCTTCTCCCCAAATGGGGGTTTCAAACACCAACACCTTCTCCCCCATGGAAATAACTTCACAAAACAATGAATATTTGAAGTTAAAAATGCATTAATGAATTAATCAAAACTCCTCCAATCCTTTGGCAAGAACCTTAAATGATCCAATTTACTCTCCGAGTTACAGTTCTCAAAGCTATACCAATTCCTCCTTTTTTTTTTTTATTTACATACCTTATCCAGTATAAGCAATTTCTGAGGAAAATAAAAGATAATAAAAACAAAATGAAATGAGAGATATATATCACCCAAAATAAGTCAGGTGTGAGATAGGTTCCATCTCTCTCTCTCTTTCCTCCTCTCTCTCCCTTTCTGCATTGGCAAAAGAGCACAGAATAAGAGTTGGCTGGGACTCATATTGATTTCCCACTGCACTGATTTCTTAAGTGCTCTGTTGATCCGTGTCAAGCAATAAGTTCCCTGCCTGAACATGCACATCACCTCCCCATTTGTCCTCACCAGATTTAAGGTGCCCATATGATGAGCTGAACAAGGACATCATTTTTCCTACTGGTGTCACTGGGCCCCAACCACTGCAAGTGATATGATAACTAAGGCTGTATAGGTTTACATTTACCCTATGATATTAGGCTAGCAGAGACCAAAACTGAACGGCACAAAAGGTGACAGGGGCAAACTCTTCTGTATGTTGTGACTTCCCAAAGGCGATGCAAATGAGAGCAAACACAGAAAAACCTGCTTTCGTGGGTTTCTCATTAATGCCCCCTCCTCTTACCCACTGCAGTAGGGCAGGGAGAGGTGAGGAGAAGGTATATTTGTGATGTTCCTGACAGTTTTCGTCTTTGTTACAGAAGAGCTCCTATGCAGATAGATAGAAAATGTGTGATTGTGCTGCTAATGACATTGTACAGGAAATTAAGCGTATACATTTGGAGGAGGCATTAAATCAGCAGGACCTTAATTTAAAAACTGAAAACTGTATGGAAATTCAGCTTGCTCATTGCTGTGGAATAGAGAGCTACCAAGCACCCCGAGTCTGTTTATGGAAAGATTGCCAGCAAGCCAACTTTGGGCAAAGCAACTTAGTGACTCCAAGTGTATTCAGCATTACTTCTTCCAAGAAGTAACTGCCAGCCCTGACCATTTGGGAGTGTCAGTCATTGTTTGAGAATGTCATCCCCAGCATCAGGCAGGTGGGGAGGACTTAAGAATCCAAAACAGCATGACAGGTTGTTCTTGACTGATTTGTGAATAACATTATGTAAAATTAATCAAAATGGGTTGGGTTTGAAACTGCTTGGAACACATCACTAAGCCAGTGTTTGGGGATGGCTGGATTGGTGGGTAGCCGTTCTGCTACTTATGCTGTTTTCTTCCTTCTGACTGAGTCGCACGTTTTATGCACCTCAGGTAAGTAAATAACTGGTGAGCCAAGGTATGAGGTCCTAAGATGGAAAAAATTATACAATCTCTTTTCTCTTAATTCCAGTTATGCCATACAACAGTGCCCATCACTGCGTTGTGGAGGTAGAAAACTTCTTGTTCGTGTTGGGTGGAGAGGATCAATGGAATCCGAATGGTAATTATTGAATAACTTTAATTGTAGCTACTTGTGTTAGTCAGCATTGTGTTACTAAAACAAAATACCTGAAGCAACTAACTTTAAAGAGCAAAGGATTATTTAGCTCACAGTTGTGAAGTCCAAAGACATTGTCTGAGTCTGGTGAGGGCAGTAGATGGGACACATCTTGACAGGAGTGCATGTAAAAGCCAATCATGATTGTAGGCAAAGAGAGAGAAGACAGGCAGTGTTTCCATAATCCCTTTTGGAGACATGTTCCAGTGAACCAAGGATCTCCCCAAAGGCCCCACATTCTAAAGGTTCCTTTACCTCCCAGTAGCACTATCCTGGGGACTAAGACTTCATCATATGGACCTTTGAGGGACACATAATCCAAACCCTATCAATGCTCAACAAGTATGTTTTCACTGAAGGCATTAGTAGGGATCCATTTTGTAATTGGTGTGGGAAATGCATTTCCATGCAACAGGCACAAATAAAGTAGTCAGGAAATTTGGCTGACAATGGGAGGGAAGGCCCATCAACCTCACTGAGGGCTTATGTAGTGGAACACTCACTCTTTGCCTGGGAATTTGGCTTCACAGTGATCCCCAGCCCCTCTCCTTATCCAATACCACAAGCCCAAGTACAACTAACTCCCCAGAGAACAGTAACAAGCTGCAGCTGCTAAAAATCCTCACCACCCTCTCCTCCACTTTCCTCCCATTTTATTGAAATGACAATGCAGCATCATCTACAGTTGCATCCATTTAGCTGAAGTTATTTTGCAGCAGGTACAAGTGAAGATCCATTCTGCCGGCTGTTCCCTATGCAAGTCTTCTTCCATAGGTTTTCCCCACCATCCTCCCTTGGATGTGATTACTTCATAAATGTACCACAAAGAGAAACTAAACCTTTTGACACACTTCCCAAGCCAAACACAAGGAGAACACTGTGCCTTGCAGAATATGCAAAATTATCAAGGTATTTTTGGAAAGCTTGCACATGGAGGAGGAGTTGCAGTTGTAGCCTTCTGTGTAACAGAGATAATTATGACTGAGAAACCATAAAACAGCTTGCAGGTACACATTTTTACTTTTAAACCCCAGAGCATCTAGCTGAAATTACATATACTGCGTGTATTTTATTGTGAATGCTCTTTCAGCATCTGCACCGAGGCAAATTACAGAAAAATTGTTACATCTGTTTGCTCTAGAAGATCCTACAGGGAAACCATCTAGGCCACCCACCAAAAACATTTCTTTTAAGAAAGGGGAGGAACATTTTTTTCCAGACCTGAAGTCTTGTTGTGTCTCAGTGTTGGAAAGGAGATAGCTCCTGGGCTTTCATGAGAAACAGATTTAGAACAAGAGCAAAAATGATACTTCACATTACTCCTTGAACTTACCTTTGTAGTGATGGATTTGATATGTTACCAGAAGACCTTGACTTACATACAATCCACAGTAAATTCACCTACGTAGCCTTCCTCAGTGAGAGAATTCAATGGAGGTAAACACAGTGCACAACCATTGGATTAATCTAAGCAAAGAACCTGCAGAATGTTCTTTTGGAAGGTCAAATTAAAATTAAAACATGACCAAAAAAGGCTGGAAAATCCTAATTCATAGTACTCTCTCAGCCCACCTCTCTTCCCCTATGGGTTAGGCCTATGTTTCCCAGTTTTTTATGCCACAACTCAGTTTTCACAAAGCATTCTGAACCTCCCATTCCTATAAGTCACCCCTTAGCAACTCAGAGAATCTCCTCCCTGGGTTTAGACACACACACACACACACACACACACACACACAGCCCTTAACTGCTTGCTGTTTGAACTTCAGATCAAAAAAACACAGTCGAGAGAACTGGGTGGAGGATGGAGAGAGCTTAAAGGACATATTCCTCCCTCTAGTCTAGAGGATCAAGATTTTACCTCTGAACTAATTTGGACTCCTCATAAAACTATGACATTGGATTACCCCAAATTTCTTCCACCCTACCCAGAGAGAAATAGCAACTGGGTTTAAAGCCCTGCGTGAAGGTGCTATGAGAAAAGGCTACCTGAACTCCAAACGGCATTGACTTCAAGGATGCCACTCCCCATTGACACTCAGCATGCACCATGTGGAGACTCACATGACAAATTGTCATCAGACCAACATGCTGAAGCATCAGACTAAAGGGCTGAGGCGTTGTGTGCTTTTGAAAATTATTACCAATGCTAATCATGTGACTAACTGCCTCTTCTCTTTGTTTTAGCCACTAAGAAGCTCAGAATTAAATCTTAGTAAAGCTATAATTACTACATTTTAATTTTACGGTTAGTTTCAATAGAAGCCTGGCAGCTCTCTCTCTCTCTTTCTGTAAGATCCCTTTTAGAATTTTGGAAGCTTCCACATGGAAGGCTGAGCGGCTGAGTCATTCTGTCCCTGACTTATTGGGCACACGGTGTCATTTTGCATAGATCTGAGCAAAGGTTGATGAGCCACTGGCTTGGGCTCCAAATTAGAAGAAAATTGGTTGCACCTGCAGCAAGTAGGCAGTCTTATGTATCCTGGGTCATAGATAGTCATTGGCTAGTGTCTTCCCCAGGTGGAGGATGAGGGCAGAAGTTGAGGCAGCCTGTTCAGCTGAAGGAGGAGCTTGACCATTAGCAGCCTAGGAAATGGTGCATCTCTTTGATAAAAGGGATCTGGCTGGACACCAACACCATCCATCACAATCTCATAAACGTTTTCCAAGTAGCTTCATATTCCATTCATCTGGTCAATGATAGCAGACTTCTTTAATATTAGTAGTAATATTTATTGAGTAATTGTTATTTTAGCCAGAAACTTTGCTAAGCACTTACCTACACTGTTTCACTTAATCATCACAACCATATTGTGAGCCATGTTCTATGAGCAAGGTTTACCATGAGGACACTAAGCCTCAAGAGACTAGACACTGGTCACGACACCACTTACAAGAAGCTGAACTGATTCCAAAGTAGGTAAGACACCAGAGCCTTAATCTCTAAGTCTGCTAGTCAGTAATGCTGTCCGGTGACACAACATCACTGCATTATACTGCCTGTAACATAATCAAAATCTATTCATGTGCTCAACCACAATAGAAACAATTGTGTTTTTGCTATTTCTCTTGTAAAATTAAATCTCTATTATATCACAATGGGAAGTGGCTTTTACTCACTCACAAAGAACTCTTCATCATTCCACATTTAGAAAACTATGAAAGAACTCAAGTATCTCAAAAATACGAAATTTTCATATTCTAATACTTCATGCAATTAATACTAGATCTTATGAAGAATAGCAATCCTTTGATCACATGTAAATGTGCTTTAGGAAGTGTAATAGAAAATTTCAAATCCATGGCTTCAAATACTACATTTGTGTGCCTCCAAAGATAAAATCATCTCAAGTTAAACTTTAGTTCTTGTGAAAAAGGTGCCTGAAATGAAATATCCTTGAATGAAATACAAAATTCTAAATTTCAATACATGCTCATAAAACACAAATGCATGCTCTTCAAACATAGTTTTACTTCTTGAGGGTCTGGATTATAAGACCAAAATTTGAAGTCAGAAAATAAAAATTGGTTACTGGAAATATAAACAGGACACATATATAATCTTTCTACCAGGTAGAGTATAAATACTAACTCCCATCAACTTCCTTCATATCATTAGTGATAGTATTGCATTTGATATTTTAATGAATATGTATATATTCTATCGATGCCTTAATCTACATTTGTCACTTGCTGATAACCACCTCCCAAACCAACAACTCACAGAAAATTCCTTTCCTTCCCACTTCCTTCCCTTGGACCACTGACGATGAACTGCCACCCCTTACCCATTTATCACTTCATTCAAGGGCTAGTCAATAATGGTGTCTGGTGATAGGGCATCACCCAAAAAGAGAAGTGCTGGAAGAGTTGGAGAGAAAGTGAAAAAGCAAAATAATAATAATTAAAATAATTCAAAATTCCATTGTGTATTCACCACTCTTAAGCTGCTGGAAGAGTCTTAACAGTAAGTCACAGGGGAGGAGAGAAAAACTCCATTGTCTCTCTGGTTCCTCACTCCACCACCATCATTCCTTTTAAGGTTCATCATCCTCTCTACTCCTTTGCCACTTCTGGAATGCCACCATTATTTTTATCTTCCTAGTCCTCTATCCTTGACTCTCTTTAATACCATGTACTGTGCCTCTGGAAACTCTTTTCTTATCACAATTCCATATCCCACCAGGCCCTGCTACACCTTTTCTCTAAGCCAAGGCCACTACCTATTACAACCAGAAATGAACACTGCCTGTTTCTATCTCTGCTGCTCAGCACATGAAGGTACTTCTGTATCCCATTGCCAGAGGAGATAGATGTCTTCTTTCAAAGGGACATTCTAAACCAAACTTCAGAGAGAAACATTCTGCATTCCTTAACCTTGGAACTTGAGTATCAAGGATGAAATTTTTCTATAATTATTGCAAATTTCACAAAAACTTACACTTAAGCCTACTCTAGACATAAATCCTCCTTACTTTGGAGCCTCCCCAGTGTTTTAAGTTTTCTGGACCCCCCTGGTGTTCTCATCTCTTTGTGTACCTCACCAGAAAAAAAAAAACTCAATTTATTACCCAACCTGACCATTCACTCTTTCACATGATATCTGGAACTCCTAATCTCACATTAGCCAAAGGTCTATACTCCTTAAACACTTCTCTGAATGTTTTTTTCTATTTCCTTTCTACTCAAAACCAGGCTATCATCTGAGAGTACTGCTTTCCTAGCCTGTCTAGTGTTTGTTTCTTTTCCCCACATACTTCATATTATTGGAGCAGGTGGCTTCTCTCCTTCCTCTCCTTTGCCGCTCCCACATATTGAAAATCATATGCACTTTAAAGGAGATCTTTAGATTATACCCCCTGCTGCCCCTTTTATGTGGCAGCTATCCACTGCTTCCCTGGTAATGCCACCTCCTTCACTTGACCGTGCCACTTGTCCATCACCCCTTTATGTCCTTACTTCCCTTCTTACGGAGCCTAGATTCTCTGGCTCACCCCTACCTTCACTCTATTGTATGTATTCACAGTCCTCACAGCTCTCTCTCCTTCCTCTTGCCTAGCAATCTTGATCCTGGTTAAACCCAACTCTCTTCCACCTCTTCCTTGTTCCTGAGCAGCTAAACCTGGAGGAGAAAACCACACAGCCACACTGGCTGCTCTTCAACCCTACTAAATATCTGTTATCAGTGCACTCAGCCACACCCCCCTGATGATTATTTCATGTCTTTTCTCTCCTTCAATGCCTCCTTTTCCAAAATCCTCACTGTCACTCTCAGTTGCTGGCCTTGCTTCTTAGTTTCAAGAACACAGAAGCATTTAGGAGATAAACTCTCTATTTTTGCTTGCTCAAGGACTTTCCAGTGTTTCTGAACTTAAAATACAACCAAGCAACCTTCCCATGAATGCAGTATCTTCCAGCTATAATCTTTCGATTGCAAAAGTCCTAAGAAGCATTGCCCATCCTCTTACCTCTATTTTCCAACAACTAAGTGTCTCCTGTGTAGTCCCCACAGGGTTTTAGCCCCATCATTTCACTGAAGCAGCACTTGTAAGGGCCATGCCACCTTCCATGTTGCCAAGTACTGTGGTACATTCTCAGTTGCCCACCCCCTGATTTTCAAAAGCTGTTTGACTTGGCTTTCAAAACACCATACTTTCCCTCTTATCTCTGATAATTCCTTTCCTTTGTTGTTTTTTTTTTCTTTTTCTACTCAAGTGGTGATTATGAGGATCATTATCTTCCAATCCCATACCCTCTCTCTAAATGGTTACATCCAATTCCTTCTTCTGCAGTGGTCTCCCTACCAACTCTTCTGTACACAGCAGCCAGAGTGATGAATTAATCCATGTTTCTCACTTGCTCAGAGTTCTTCACTTCCTGTTGTTCTTGTAGCAAGATACAAAATCCTACTTTGGTCCACAAACACAATGTATTCTAGACCTTGACACCTCTCTGATTTCTGCCCACTCACTCCAGCATGCTCACTGTTTTGGAACTCATCACCAGCCAGAGATTTTATACTTGCCTGCCCCACTGCCTGTGAGGTTCATCCTGCTGATAAGTGCATAGCTTGCAGCACACACTGTAAGCAGATGGCCTTCCTGTTTCAACTGGCCTCCCCTCCATCACTCCTTGCTTTATTATTCTTTATAACATTCAACTCTACTTGATATTGTATAATGTGTTCATTAATTCATTTATAAGGGTAGAGACCTTGCCTTTCTCGTATACCAATATATTTTCAGAGCCTAGAACATACAAGTCATTGAGTCCTTTAGTAAGTGCTCAATATATATTTGTGCAATTAATAACTAGGTTATGTGACACTGCCTGTGTGAATGCATGCACACACACATTCATTCTCTCTCTCTTTCTCTCTTCCCCTCTCTTTCTCTTTCCGCCCATCTCACCCATCCCCAATATGTATGCAAAATTAGATGCATTTTAATACCTTGGAGGCTCTTAGGCTTCTTAGGCTCAACAGAGAGGATGAGCTGGTTAAGCAGCTTGGGAACTCATACTTCCCATTTCAGCACATGTATTTGTGTATATGACACAGCCACTGTGCTTCCCCCTAATGCACATGCAGAACATGCATGACATGCATGGTACAAAACTGATTTCCCAACTCAGGCTCTTACTGTAGTGACTGCTATTATTTCCACGAGGAGACAAAAGAATACCACACTATGGTTTGGGGGTCAATAAAAGAAGTTCTGTTAATGGGGGAAGCTAGGCATATGCTGGAAGAGAGAGAGGGGAAATTCTGTGTGTTCCTCAATTTTGTTGTGAATTTGATTTTTCAAAAAAAAAAATAAGATTTTAAATTTTTTTTCAGGAAAAAAGAAAAGAAATTAAAAAAAAAAAAACTCTAACTAAAGATACTATACAAACCAGTCTCTGGAACTGATCATTTATAGACAATAGCTTTTTGTTTTTAAAATATAAAAGCATCAAAACACAGAATTTTTACCTTAACAGTGTGATAAAAGCAGTTTAGTAAACATACTTGGTTGATTTAGTTTTATCCTAAGTCATTCCAAAAATAATAAAAGGGAAAGAGAAGAAAAAGGGACCATTTTGAGGAGGCACATGCATTCAGGATGATTTCAAGTGCTGTTACATTGCCCCTCTACTAAATTCACCTGTCAAACCTGAGACCAGCAAGACCTCATTTAAAAACTACTAAATGTGCAAATCAACAAAGAAATCTAAGTTTTAAGTGTCTCAAATGTATTTTTACAGGAAAACATAGTACAAATTTTGTCAGCCGATATGATCCCCGATTCAATAGCTGGATTCAACTTCCACCCATGCAAGAAAGGTAAGTTCATTTCTTATGTCTGAAAATGTGTGACTGCTTCTCAGGAAGCATGGGTGCTAGAGGGTTTTCCATGATGAAGAATGCTAACCAGAGTTCATGAGAGAGACATTGGCAAAATACAAAACTTGGCCCACCCAATTTAGATTACCTGCCTTGTTGACTCCATAGAGAAAAATAATTAAATAAATCAATTATTTAATGTAGGAAGAAAAAAATTGTGACTTGTCTTCTTTTTCTGTAATGATTGATATTTTGCAAACAGAGCTGTATTTCTACTGGCCCTATTCCTCTTCTTGGTGCTAATATATTTAAATCCTAAAACCAAAATATAAAACACCATTCCCATAATGATATGCATGTCAGTGCAGCAATTTCAATGTTAAACTATTCAATATTAAATTTAATATTCAATATTAGAGTTTGAAATTTAAATATTTGGTATTTAAATTTTTATTTGAATTTAATTGTTCACTAGTAATTCCAAGTCTTATTAACTCAGATAGTTTACCTTTGCCTCACCAAATGTCTTCAAGAACAGGTCATTTATTACCTTAAAAAAATAGTCTTGCAAAGTGTCATTTAATTTTTTGACATAACAGAGTGTTTATCTCGTCCAAGTCTCCTAGCAACCAAAGGAAAAGATAGCTACTATATTTGCACATATTTTGTGTCTCCTGGCTGTTATTCAGGCATAATACCATGTCTTTATATGCATATAAAAATTCATATGACAGATTTTGACACTTGGTTCTTTTTAAATAATATCTGGACATAGCCTCTTGAGCAAATTCTCCAAGATGAGAGTCACAATAAACCACAACCTGTTTTGTCTCCTCCATTGAGTTATTTAAGAAGTAATCAAAAGCATTGCTGCTCTTTCATATTTCCTGCATGACCCCTCTCCTCAACATCTCTTTTAACATTCGAGCACATTGCACTGAAATCAAATTCAACCCTTAATCATAAATTCCAAGTCAAAAGAAATTTTCAGAGACTACCATTTATTAAAAAATGTACATCACTGCAACAAGACAGTATGAATCTATGGTCTAGAGAAACTCAACATCCATCTATGCCTTACAGACAGAGTAAGACTTTCAGGAGACTAGAAGCTATACACAAGACACATGCTAAAGATCACCGGCATTTTTAGAAATGTCTACTTCAGTGGTACCTGGAGAAATAATTCTAGGTCTATTAATATCCTGACAAACTTCATGAGCCAGAAGCTTCCTGGTGTCTTTCTCCAGAGCACCTTGTCTCTCTCCTTGGAGGAGTTATTTCCCCTAGTTAGTGGTATTGTCGCTGCATCAATATGCCCTTTAATCAAAACCATTCAAAAAAAAGTTTGATTTGAAAAATAACTGTCAATCCATGTTTGAAAAGTGATCATCTCATCACCACGGTCCCCTTTGCTGGGGGCTGTACACCACGATAATTAACCTTCACGCCTTCGGCTTGGGAGGCATAACTCACGTCGCGGTCAATTATCTCGCTGTAGAGCCCCTAAGGAGGGGAAGTATTGCTGCAAAACCTAATTAGTAATTTTTTTAAAAATGTGTATTGTTTACTTGATAGTCTATAATGACTTCCTCTGAGGCACTATGGCCTATCATGGCAGGGTACTACTTAGACAATTTTTAGCAGCTCATTGACCTGATAAAAAGACCTGCCATGGTCTGTCGGCGCTCGGCAGCCACCGTTGACAGGATGGACTGTTTAACGTTTCTTTCCAAGTCATTATGGTATATCATGTCAGGTCCCTAGTAAAAGAAGTTTTTTTTTAGATTTAGAACAATCAGCTCGATAGACCAAATAAAGAGCTCCTTACAGAGCTGAGTGGGAAAAGGCAGATCTCACAAATGCCCAGTCAATCTTCTAGCTCCATCTCTCCTATGGCTTGGTTGACCCAGGCAGCAATCCATAACTTCAAAGGAAATTTTCCTGTCATTGCCAGGCTCCCATTTCAAATAGCAGGAAACATCAGTGGACTAATTGGTGATTAAACGTTGAAGAAAAATAATCATAAGTATACGAGACACTCTTCAGATCAGAAAAGTCTATTGAAACATTTACTTGAGTTTATTTTATAATATGTAGATTATGAATCAAACCAGAAGTCTCTGCCACCTCTTTCATTATACTACCAAACTACTGAGAAATTGTTATGCTGAGAAATTACCAAACTGATTGAGAATAACAGAAACATGTTGTGAACCACCTCCAGGGTACCTCATTCTTTCAGAGCTGGGTGGATAGATTACTAGGATATCTTGCCTAATCAGAGGTCCCAAAGCTTTGGTAATAAAACTGCTGAGTCTTCTCCCAGTTCAGAAGGAATTGGGCACACAGCCTGCAGGCTGACTTCACCGTGGGCAGCTCATGCATCTCGTGCCTGCCAGTGTGAATTGACTGCCAAATCATCGGATGAAAATACAAATTTAAATGTAAGGCTGAGGAATTGTTTTGGTCTTAGATTTTAGAATCTGATTCTGCAGTAAGAAGGAAAGGGCAAGACTGAAAATTTGGATCAACAGAAATGCTTTGATCACTTCAATTTTTTCAATGAAATAGACATTTTAAGTATTATTCTTATGGCATCTTACCCCCTAGCTAGTTTAAAAGATCAGAAAAAGAAAAAGCTGTTTGAAGAACGGAGCTTTTATTTCACAAAGGAAGTGAGAGGCCAGAAGTTAATACATCAAAAATGCTTCCAAAGTTAAAGTTCTAAGAGTCTTATGAGAAACCACAGGAGACAATATTGTGTTTGAAAAATCTGTTGTTTTTTTTACCTGATGATGGACATCAACAACTCAAGCTGGGATAAAGTTATAGTAATTCAGTCTCATGCTCTGGATATAAACTGACCATCTCAAAGGTCAGCAAGGACTCAGAAAGATATGTCAAATAAGTAGGGTTTAAAGTATCTTTGTAGAAGTTATTTGTTAGTCTTTCTAAATGAATCTCAGAAACATTGAATATTTCTTTATGGCAGTGGGGACAAGGAGAAGAGAGAGACATAAGAAATAAACAATCTGAAATACAAATTGTGGGATGCCACTAAAAGAATCATTAATGACCTTGAACTTACTTTTCCACAATGCAAACAAACAAACAAAAATAGTCTAAATCAAGTGTGCTCTTCATATGGGATGGAGGGGAAGGAACATTCCCAAGAGAGATCTGGCCTGGTAAAATTTTAGGCTCAAGCAAATATTCACAGTAGTTGCTGATAGACCATTAACAGTCTATAATGTGTCTTAAGAATTCTCACTTTGGGCATGCAAGAGAATAAGTCAAAGACAATTTTTTTGCTAGTGGAATTTCTACATAAAATTGCTCTTTAAGTTAGGAAGTGAAATCCACTAATTCTTCCCCCTTTAGTTCCTAACACTGACACTGTGTGGCTAGAGCTTAGGAGTACTCAGGGATCATCACATTAAGAATGATTTGACTAAAAAAAGAACATCTTCTGAAGGCTGACTCAGTGTCAAAACAGGAAGGAACCAGGTCAGGAAAAAAGCAAGAAAATTAACATTTAGACTAGATAAAAGGAGTTTACCTTAGCAAAGGGATCCTTCGCTTATTCTTCACTATCTAAATTCAATTAAATAGGGGGCTTTCACTTTTGTAATGACTGATCGGCACTTTATTTTCCAGACCAGTACCACCTAAAATTCACCATTACCACCTTACAGCCCACCTGGTCCAAATTATTTAAAGATAGTCCACTGCTGAAATAAATAAATGTATTATTTCAGAAGTTCTAAATTCTGTCATTGGACCATGTGGAAGAAGTATATTGACCTACCCTGTGTTGATGGTGCAAAGAAATGTCACTTTAGAACAGACTATTTGAGACAGGTGTCATTCTTTTCAATAAAACATGTTAACTTGAAATGGCAAAAGCACTAGTAAAAGCGGGACACAGTGGCACATGTCCCTAATCCCAGGAGCTTGGGAGGCTGAGACAAGAGGATGGCAAGTTCAAAGCCAGCCTCAGCAAAAGCAAGATACTAAGCAACTCAGTGAGACCCTGTCTCTAAAAAATACAGAATAGGGCTGGGATGTTGCTCAGTTGTTGAGTGCCCCTGAGTTCAATCCCCAGTACCCACCCCCCGCCAAAAAAAAGAAAGAAAAGATCATGGGCATGCTTAAAGTTTCATCCTAGTCATTCTAATTCTTTATTTTTGAGTCCTCTTTGAACCTTTATTCTCCTTCACCTCTTATATTTTATTAGTCATGAGTCTTATGTCATATTCCTTGGACATACCTTGTGCTTCACTCTTTCCTATTTCTTCCATTAAGATTCTAATTCAGGTCTCACTCCTAAATTATGGCCTACCTCAGAACTGGCCACCTGGTCTCCGATCCTTTGAACATAGCTTTCATCTCTTGCCTTGGATGGTATTGCAAGAAAATATCATTGATAGCCTCTCTTTGAAAGAGACTGAAGCAGTATCTGAGAGAATCAATACCAAAAGCTACTTAGATGAACTTTCTATAATTGGTTATATAAGAGCAAAATTTGAACATTATATGAAGTTCAAAAAAGTTATTCTATTTTCAGTAGTACTAGGAGGGGAAAAAAAAGAAAAAATGATAATTGAAGAAAATTTTTGATGATGTAGTTCTCTTATAAATTGGGAACAATGACCCTTGAAGGACCATAAAGAAAGTGAATGTCAAGATAATTTATTATTGCTACATTATCTACCTCATTTTTCACTTTGTCTTACTGAGCTGTGATATCTGTACAAGGTACCAAATATCCCAAACATTAATGAACAGTTTAACAGTGTATAAAAAGCAAGATATAAAGAAGAAAGAGTTGGTGAATTTCTCCTCTACTGTTGTTTTGACATCAAAAATGTTCACCAGACTGGTTAGTGCATATGATTACTTCATCCAGTCACAGATTTAGAAGGTGGAAGTGTAATGTTTACAGGTTTGCAGGTGTTTCTGAAGCATGATGTACCTCCTTCTCATGAGTGGTCCTCACCCTATCTCACAGGTAACAATTCACTGTTCTTTTTTTTGATTTACGGTGCATTCTTATTTTTCACTGCAGAAGAGCCAGTTTCTATGCATGTCGGTTAGACAAACACTTGTACGTTATTGGTGGAAGAAATGAAACCGGCTACTTGTCCAGCGTGGAGTGCTATAACCTGGACACAAATGAATGGCGTTATGTGTCCTCTTTGCCACAGCCTCTGGCAGCTCATGCAGGAGCGGTGCACAATGGGAAAATCTACATTTCAGGCAAGTCACCACTCCTCTTTCTGTAATGAAGTTCAGTTCAAAGACACTTCCCTGACTTGTATGTATACGTTTAATTCACAGGAGGTGTACACAATGGAGAATATGTCCCCTGGCTATATTGCTATGACCCCGTAATGGACGTCTGGGCTCGAAAACAAGATATGAACACAAAGCGCGCCATCCACACTTTGGCTGTAATGAATGATCGCTTGTATGCAATTGGAGGAAATCATTTGAAAGGTCTTTTTTTTTTTTCTTTTTCTTAATCACAATAACATTTGCAACTCATGTTTCTTGCTAAGGGGGTTTCTCGTTAGATAATCATAGCTAACCAAGTATAAAACATGTTGACCAAAGAAAAATACTCTGTGTAAATTAGCAGTACCCTTGAGCAAGCACTTATTCTGGCTTTTCTGCAGATAGGATTATTTTTAAGTTACCATACACATTAAAGAAATGAGTAATGGTGTCTACAGAAAATAAAAAAGGGGAGCATTAATAACTGAAAAGCACAAACGATTTGTCATAACAGCAAATCCAGTGAAATAAATTATCCCTTATCACCAAAGTGTAGTAATGAAATTTTTCCCAGAAAATTGTTTTTTGCAGCAATCATAAAGAACTTTAGTCATAGCTGCACAAAGCTAATACATGATTTTGTCTTTAAACATTTAGTAGAATTTCATGTCTAAATTTAGAACTATTTATTTTAAGTATTGAATATCAAACCATCTATGATTCTCGAGTTCAGTTGCTTTTTTTAATTAAAAAAAATCCTAAAACAGTATTTTTAGAACCATGTTTTTGGCTTCTTTTCTCCCTCAGATTCATATGTAACTTCAAATTTTTGTAGTTCATATGCATATGTATAACTTTATATGTATGTATATAACACTGAATTTGACCCAAAAGCAGAGAGATCTATGATGTTTAAAATGTTCCTGATCTATCTACTTTGTGCCTCACTTTCCTCATCTGAAAAATGAAGAAATTGGTCTAATTGAGCTCTAAAATCACCTCCAGTTCTGACATTCCAAGATCCTTGAAATGGAACTCAATGGGAAATGGGTTATAAGACTTGAGGCATATCTATGTATTTATTTTACAAAAATATATGCATCCAAACCAGACATAGTGGCACACACCTATAATTCCAGTGAGACAGCAGGATTGCAAATTTGAGGCTAGCCTCAGCAATATAGTGAGGCTCTAAGAAACTTAGCAAGACCCTGTCTCAAAATAAAGGACTGGGAATGTGATTCAGTGGTTAAGCATCCCTGGATTAAATTCCTTGTGTATGTGTGTGTGTGTGTGTGTATACATCTTAAAAATAGATTAGAAATATATATTTTTCTGTTTTCCTTCCTACATATTTACCCCTAAATGTAATTTTTAAAATTGCACAAGTGTAATTTTTATGTAGCTATTCCCAAGTTCATGTTCAGTTAGAAATGCCAACACCCTAATGTCTGCCTGCTGTTGATCTTAATACTCTTCCCAATGGGAGAGGATTCTGCTCACTACTGCATCTCTATGTTGTTTATCCTTATTACTTTTGCTGGTGCTCCTTCATTTCAATCCATACTTCATTCTCTAACCTCAATGTTTCATGTTACCTTTGTAGCTTTCTACATTGAAATGTATTCCTTCT
Source organism: Marmota flaviventris (assembly GCF_047511675.1). NCBI lineage: Eukaryota > Metazoa > Chordata > Mammalia > Rodentia > Sciuridae > Marmota > Marmota flaviventris. The sequence continues at coordinate 38,980,972 of NC_092513.1, forward strand.
AAATTCTTTTGCATAAGATATCACCTAAATGTTTTAGAGGATTTTGGCAATTGAACTTATATCTGGACAGAAAGACTGGCTAATGACAACCTAAGTGAGCAGCAGCACAAACACACGTCAAAAGTAGGTTAACTCAGGGATGTCCTGGCAAGGACAGGGTGTGGACTTTGCTTATAAGACTAGGTTTGAGTCCTGGTTGTGCGTTAACTTAGCCTCATGTCTGTAAAAAAGGGATAAGTATCTATCTATACACACACACACACACACACATAATCAAGGAGAGGGAAATTATTTTTCTTCTATAGATGTATATGTATGTGTGTATATATGTATATGTATGTACAAGTGTGTATATTTATGTATATACTTGGCACAAAAAAGGGACACATATCTTTAAATGATGCCTCTAGAACTTTAGAACCTGGAGTTTTCCCAAGTGCTCATTCTAAGTGTATAACGCTCAAAAATTTCAGGGAGTGCATTATTCTTTTATACCAATATCAGTGTGATTTATTTTATATAAAAAGCTAGTAGCTTGAAATAACCTGTCTACCTCTTCAAGAATGAAAAGCATTCCTTTTGATTTGCTTCTCAGTTATTTTGAAGAATCCAGTATGTTGGTTAATTTAATAGATGCAGTGTGTCAGCTTGCAAATATTTGTAGCATGCATTTACTAGAGAAAAAAATTTATTTGATCTACCAAGTGACCATGTATCTCCCCTAAGTTAAAGGCAGGGCTCCAGGAGATATAGGAACTTACATTGTCCTTGGCAACCTGGTTACTGCCCTCACCATTGGGAATCCTTATCAGAAGTGGAGGAGAATCTTACCAATACAGGGTGCTCGGATGTGCTCTAAACCTTGATCTGTGGGAGATGTTAGAAGCCATTCACATTAGGGCTATTTATCAACACAAACTATTTTAAAAAAGGTAAAAGATGCATATTTACAACGTATTTTTAACAAATGAAAATATTTTGAGAGAGTTCAAACCCATTTAAGATAAGCAATATAGTACATTCCAAAAGAATCTGAGCTCTGAAGCCCATTCACCTTTCAAATATCATCCTATCTACTCACTGGCTTGTGACTCACTAAGTCACTGACTTTCTCTGTCTCTCCATTCCTTTATTTGTTAAATGAAAATAATGATAGTGGCTATCTCATAGAATGGAGGGTATAAAGTGATTTTATTTAGAAAACAAATCTATTATGAGTACTTTATGAAAATGCTTGCTTCAATTATTATCTTACACCTTTTAAAATATGGGGTTTTTAAAAGTTTTTATTTGTTTTAATTAGTTATACATGACAGTACAATGCACTTATATTCTTTGATATATCATACATAGATGGGATATAATTTCTCATTTTTCTGATTATACATATTATAGAATCACATTGGTCATACAGTCACAAACATACATAAAGTAATAATGTCTGTTTCATTCTACTATCTTACTATCCCCTGCCCTCCCCTCCTTTCACTTCCCTCCACCTAATCTAAGGTAACACTATTCTTTTTTTTTTGCCCTTATACATGTACTTTGTTGTTTTTTTTTTTTTTTTTTGCATTACAATTCTTAGTAAACATATATTCCACAATTTTTGTATCTCTGTTTGTATATAAAGTATGTTGACACCAAATTCAAGTCTTCATACATGTACTTAATAAACATTTTATTAATGTCTACCTCTACGTAATCCATCTTTATTAATGACCTCTGCTCTGGCATTCTTGCTTTAATTACCCAGAGTTTGTTTGGGATATTTTAGATCTTTCTGGCATGTCTCCCAAGTTCACCAATAAACTGCTACATTTGTGTCTTCAAAGACACACTTATCTACTTCTTGACTCTAGACCTTTTTTTTTTTAAAGTCCTAAACTTACATGGGGCCCCCTGAGAGTTTATTCTTCTGTTGTTCCATTTTACTATGTCACTTAGGTTTCTCCCATCTTGATGTAATGCTTGTGGAATGCTATGACCCAAAAGGAGACCAGTGGAACATTCTCCAAACTCCCATTTTGGAGGGTCGAAGTGGTCCTGGCTGTGCTGTGCTTGACGACAGCATTTACCTTGTGGGAGGCTACAGCTGGAGTATGGTATGTGTCCTTCTCCTTTCTTTCTGTGCTCACTTTTTCTGTTTCCCTTCAGATGTGTCATCATCCATACATGTATCTTTTTAAGAATATCATGTTGATGTACAAGCAGTAAGTTACTCTAAGTAGTTAGAATTAGCATAGATACTGTGGAATTGGCTTGCTGTTTAGTCAACTGCTTCATGACCTGTGCTAGGTTTCTGGTTCTCTTTATCCCCATGTTTTTGTGATTCTGGTTGTCCACCAAGGGTCAAAATGAAGCAATTTTACAAATGTTCTGCTGAAATGAATAGGAGAGTTCCTGACCAGTGAGGCATGAAAATTAATTTTTTAATATCCATCTACTAGGAGGGGTAGTTTGCTTTTCACTTTTCCCTCTATATCATAAAAATTTCCAAACATACACAAAACTTGAAATTATGGATTGCCATTAACTCCTTATCCAACATCAAAAATCTTTTTATTTTTCCAACTTGCTTCAGTGATCCCCCTTTTTACGAATTTTGACTGAAGAGATTTGAAGCAAGCTAGGCATGCCTTGTAATCCCAGTGACTCAGGAAGCTGAGGCAGGAGGATCACAAGTTCAAGGCCAGCCTCAGCAACTTAGTGAGATCCTATCTCAAAAACAAACACAAAAAAGCAAAATTTTGAAGCAAATCTTAGACATATTGTTTTACCCTAAATACCTCAGTTCTAATTTTTAAATGTCTTTTAAATTCATTTTCTTTATTTATATGTGGTGCTGAGAATCTAACCCAGTACCTCACACAATGCTAGGCAAATACTCTACCATTGAGCTACAACCCCAGCTCTCAGTTCTTATTAAAAAAAAAAAAAATCATTCACATTCATTTACACCCAGAAAAATAACAATAATTCCTTTATATTCAGTCCATATTCAAATTTCCCCTGTTGACTTGGAAAAAAAGATGCAAGTTCAAATCAGGTTCCAACAGGTCTCACTCGTGTTTGGTTATTTTGTCTCATAGATCTCTTGCAATGTAAAACATCACCTCTGGCCCACTTTCGGTTTCATGCGGTGGACTCATTGACAAAATAGGATCAATTATCAGAGAATATTCTACATCCTGGAATTAGCTCATAACTTCCTTGTGGTATCATTCAAAATCGCTCTTCATCTACATATTTCCTATTGACCAGAACTCAGAGGCAGGGCTTAATTAAGTTCAGACTTCTTTTCCTTCTCCTTCTCCTGCCTCTTCCTCCTCCCATTCTGTCTCCTTCCCCTTCCTCTTTCTTTTTTCTTTTTTGACAAGAACACCTGAGGAGATGACTTGATAATGCAAATTACACCACATCAAGAGACACATCAGGTCTAGTGGCCTACACATATTCACTTAAAAAATGAGTCATTTTTATATTTTCTTATTTATCCATATTGGTTTTATAAGAGCAATTTGGCAGTTTAATAATATTAGTTTTCTTTTTTTTTCATCAAATAAGATTTTGATACAAAGTTGTGGAGAGCTTTAATAAATTATTTGTTATATGAAAGCAAGAATGTATTGATATATATAACTAGATTTGCATACATGTACTTGTTTGCTTTTGCAAATTGTTAGCTGCAAAAGTACATATGTTTGGAAGCAGGCACCAGGAGTAAGCTGTCAGAAAATGATTATTAGGTTGATTGGGTATTTTGTTTGTGATAAAAGCAAAGCCGCTTTGATTTGGAGAAGAAAATGTTACACAAGCACTAGCCCCTAAATTTAACAAAGGAAACAAAATTAAAGACATTTTTTATTTCTCATGCGGCCTCTTGAAAATAAATAAATCAATGTGTAAAGAAGTCAGCAAGTCTTCATTTCCAGTTTACTTTAAACTGATTTTCAATGCTGGCTCTTATTCACCAAAGTAACAATCTAAAATCCAATTTACTTCATTTATTTGAATATGAAAATGACTTTGTCCTTTTTTTTCCCCTTTAATTTAAACCAACTGGATAACTTCAATTTCTATACAATTATTTTAAGGGATTTTTTTAAGCCTCTAGGAAATACTAGGTATTTATTTAGTAGTCATCAAAAAAATTTTTAAAAAAAAGATTTTAAAATGTCAGTTTCAAGTTTTCCCTTGGAATAAAAGAGTTTAGTCTTCAGTTTTTCTTTGGAGTTTTTGAGCAAGAGCAGAGAATAAATCTTTTCTTTCCAGCATAAATGTGATAGATAAGACTGCTGCTGCACTTCTCAGAACACTTTCCCAAATGCTGCCTACTTTGCCATTACAGGGGGCCTACAAGTCATCAACAATATGCTATTGTCCTGAGAAGGGAACCTGGACAGAACTTGAAGGAGATGTAGCAGAACCCCTGGCAGGCCCTGCCTGTGCGACAGTAATCTTGCCTGCCTGTGTACCCTACAACAAATAGCCCCAGGAAACTCTGGAAGGAACAGCATCACATCCCAGGAAGCAGTGACAGGTGACGTCACTATCCTAATAGGAACTGTGCATTTCTCATGATACAACTGCTGAAACCCACCTTTGGTTTCTGATGATTTACAAGTAACTACAAAAGAAAGAGACCTGTTATGGAACAGATACTGTGTCTGCAACTCAGATCGTATCCAACTTCCTGTGGTGATGGACTCTTCCATTTCAGACTGGTTTTAATTTGTCCCAGCTTTACAGAAACTCCTCACATGGATCTTAACTTTCAAAGGGAGAAAGATAAAATACAGAAGACTGGCCCCAGAGAGACCTGAGATCAGTATTGTGCATTGTACTCTACCTGCATGTGATCGATGTTGAAGTTTTGGGGATATTTTGTACATGAATAATTCAGAATTTGACCCACCAAAATACTTAACACTGCATTACAGAAATTCCCACTTGATTCTGTATTCCTAACCTTTGGCTACTTCACAGACTCCATAAGCAACACAGTTACTGAAAACCATAGAAGATTAAATAGGGGCATTTTTGTTTCTATACATCCTCATTTCATGTACCTTCTGCCCTTATAGTACCTCATGGAAGAGTTAAGTTGTTGGGTCTTTCAGGAGTTGCTTTCTGCCCTGCAGGTTCTAGGATAGCCAGAGTCCTAATTCCCATGTCCTGAATTCTATCTGGAAATTAAAACATACTATGTCACTCTGAAGTTCATGGAGGCTTATGCTTTCTTTCTTTCTCTCTCTCTTTTTAGTGTTTAAGCAGTAAGCACACATGCTATTTGCCTCCAAAGATAGGACTGACAAATTCAGTCATACACTATTTCATGATTCTGTTGGATAACACATCTGACCCAGACTTAATCTATGATCAAAACTAAGAGATTGCTTTTAGGAATTCAGGGATGAAAAGAAAAAATAATTTCTTTCAAGGACAATCCCAATTATCTTTGTTCCTAAAACACGAAACTTACCAGGTTATATATAGTCTCTGACAGAATACTCTTCCCTCCTCACCTGCAGCTGGATGTAGACCCTGGGCTTCATCTCATTATTCCCTGCCTCATCATTTTTGGTTAGCACCAGAGATTCCTGAACTCAGTCCAGCAAGCAGTTGCTACTTGTCCTCAGGAGCATGGGTAATTTAGGAGCAGAGGTCAGGGGAGCATGACGTAGTCTCAGCGTGGCCAATCAAAAGAACAAAACTGGTAGGAACACAAATTTGACTTTCAAGCTCTCCTGAGCTTGATCAACAACTGTTAGGAGTAAATAAGAGCTTAAAATATTTTTTTAATCACCCAGAGATATTGAATCCTCCAAAAAAAAAAAAAATGCTACATTCAAAACAATAAGGGGAAGCCAGATTAAAAACGCCTTGGTGATAAGTTTTCATTGCCAAGTGTGTCAAGATGGATGGGGATACTGGAATCCAATGCCGTTTCTACAGTAAAGTGCAATCTTCTTTGTTTTTGTATTTATTTGTATGTTCAGATCCAAAGGATCCGTTGTAAAAATATATATATAAATATACATATATATATATATATATATATATATATATATCTCCAGTGCAATCAACTTTTTATTTCTTTTTTTCTTAAAAACATATGAATATATAGAAAGGAAGAAAAGTCACGGTATTTTGTAGGAAACTCCCAGCTGACATCATGAACAGAACAAGGTCTGTTTCAGAACCTTTTATTGTCAACTGTCATCATTTCTTCCTAAAGTCACAGTTTATACAATAATATTTGCTTTCCTTAGACTTCATTTTATTTTTTATTTCTAGCCAAAATAAATAAAAAGCATTTATGAGAACTATAAGTCAAACTTTCTGGATTCAGAAAGATATAAACTACTAGAAAGTAAAAAAAAAAAAAAAGATTAAATAAATCACAGAGAATGTAAATTTTGTACAGTATTAGAATGTGTAAATGAAGCTTGCTTGGAAGGGGAAACTTTAAATAAAAACTTTATGTACTAATTCAACTGTCTGTAATATTTCTATTCACAAAGCACAACATATAAATCTCAACATTGAATTGTTTGAAGATTTGGAATACCTAAATGTCTAAATGTTTTTACTCTGCATATATGCTTCACAAGTTAATTCTACTTTCTCACAATAAGTAAATATATACAGTACGGACAATGCTAAAACCTATGAAATGCTTCTGGAAAAATGTTCTGAGTTAAAAATCATATGAGTTAAATCTTATTTTTCTACTACATGAGCATTTCAATAAGATCTAAAAACTAAATATTTATAGACGTTATTATAAGTAGCATGTATATTAAAAAATCTTCATACTTTCTAATGAATAAGTCAATCACATATTTAATCAAATCAATCATCTAAATACATAGTATTTGATTCGATTTTCTTTTTAAAAATCTGACAAAGAAGTTTTGCAATACATATAATACATATATGAGATTCTGGAAAGATCAAAACCTGTGGTAAAATGTATCAGCTGAATAGCCCTCTAGGCAAAGAGCTCTGCAGGGTCAGTAGCCAGTACCAAAGTCCACAAGCTAGGAAGAATTTACTCTGATGCCTCCCAGAAGTTACATTGATGTTCTCGGTACTGATGATTAAACTCAAAGAAATGTTAGATCCTCCCTTCTATTCCACAAAAGCAAGATTGATGAGGTTTCTTTCCTTTTGCACTGGATCTCCTCTCCATCCTAGTGTAACACACCAGAAAGAGGCCAGTCTCAAAGGCAGCCTCCACAGCCATCTCCTGAGCCAGTGTCCAGCTGCTACAGGGCTGCTTTCAAACACCATGAAATCCCCAGAACTTGAGTGCTGGCCAGACATCATGAGCACGTAAGGAAACGTGTTTTTCCTTTGTCCAATCTCAAGAAACCACCTAGTTTAAATCCAAAGCTAGACAATATATCTCAAATCTTATATTCAATTATTTAACATATGAAAAATGGGAAGTAGGAAGGGGAAATATACTAAGGAGGAAAAAAAATATTCTAAGAATATGTCTAAAGTTGGGCAAAATTTGAACAAAGACATAATGTCCAGATTTTTTTAATTACTTAAACTGCATCTGTGGGCTTAAAATTAGTGTCTGCCTTTGTTGTCCCCTATTTAGCTAAATGTTTATTTTTCCAGCTGTTTGATACTTACATCACTTAACAAGTTGTCATCATCATCAATATGCATATATTCCAAAGGGCATCATTAGGAATGCCAGACTTCTGATTAAACTCAGCTCTTTAGGTCAAAATACAGATGTTCCTTGATTTATGATGCAGTTGCATCCTGATAAACCCGTTGAAAGTGGAAAAGATTCTAACTTGAAAATAATACATCTAACCTACTGAACATTCAAGCCAGCAATGTAAGCACACTGTAGAGCATTAGCTGTTTACCCTTGTGATCACATGACTGTCTGGGATCTACAGCTCAATGCCACTGCCTAGCATCACAAGAATATTATATCATGGATTACTCACCTCGGGGAAAAAAGATCGAAAAGCAAATTTTGAAATATAATTTCTACTGAATGCATATCCCTTTTGTACCATCTTAAAGTCCAAAGTCTTAAGTCAAGTAATCATTAAGTCAGGGATATAAATAATTAAAAACTCGACAAACCAAAAATTAAAATAATGTTAGCAAACCACCTCAACACTAATGAATACACATTGGTAAGTACCTTTCCTTTCTTATTTTGCAATACTGGGTATCAAACCTAGGGGTCTGTATCATTTAGCCAAATCCACAGCCCTTTTTATTTATTTTGAGACAGGATCTCTGTAATTTCTCAGGCTAGCCTAGAACATGTGGAGCTCTTACCTCAGCTTTCCAAGTCCCTGGGATCATAGGCATGTGCCACCACACCCAACTGACAAGTGTCTTGATAAACTGACTTTCCATATAAAGGACTGACCATCACTCATTAAACCTGACTTCCTAGAAGCACCTGATTTAGGGCATATTGAAACCTTGTTGGAAAACAAAATGGCGATGGAAAGCAGCAGAAAGATCAGTGTAAGAAGAAAACGTCCAACGAATAGTATGCTTGGTTTGTGCAGCTATAGCTGTAGAGTGCTGCTCTAAAGGCACAATAAAAATGTGTCAAGTATTAGTTGGGGTTCCTTAATGAAGAAGGTCTTGGTCCGTCTGTGCTGCCATAACAGAATACATGAAACTAGGTTATTTATAATGAAAAGTTCTTGGCTCATAGTTCTGGAGGCTGAGATGTCCAATAATAAGGTGCCAGCATCTGGCAAGTGACTTCTTAACTGCATAACCCCTTATATTGAAGGTAAGTGTACCTATTAAGCTCAGAAAGAATATAAACTCTTTGACAAGGTTAGACAATTTACAGATAACAAAGCTGGGATTCATACCAAGGCTTCAACTTGAGGCCATTCTCTAACCATCATACTCAGCTGCCTACAAAGAGATTTCTTAAGCCAATCATTTAAAATGATGTAGAATGTTCTGGTGACTGTTTTTTCCATACAGAAACAGAACATGCTAGAGGAAAAACTGAATAATCGTGACACACTGTGAGAAATGTTACATGATTGGTGTAAATGAGCAGCTAGGATGCATAATGGGGAGAGAGAAAACTTAACTCTGTGAACTTGGAGGGTCAAACTCAAACTTCAGTTTTGTCATCTATATTTGGAGTGATAATCTCATCTTCAAAACATTATTAGAAAGACCAGATGTAAAGTTATAAAAATATTTGTAGCTTATAAAATACATAGACCAGCTATTACAATTTAATGACTAAATTCAAACTTTCAGCTAGAATGCAAGATACATTAAATTATGGCCTCAACTTCCACTTTCAAGTCACATATTTCTTTGCAACTCTATTCACTGAGTGCTGTGAGTCTTCACTGTGCCACAAATACAGCTCTACTTCTCCATCACCTCCCTTTGTCTTATACATTTTCTCCACAGAGAACACCAGTTCATGCACAACACTGTCTATTAAAATCCTGTCCTTCAAGGTCTAGTTCAAACTCTACTGCCATCATTAAGCCTTTATGATCACAACTCACCATGACTCTCTTACATTAACCATTCCATGCTACTTGGGAGATTTTATGTCTTTACCCTCTTACTAGCTTCAGGAACATGTCTATGAGTCCACCATAAAGCCATAAAATATTTGTGAATATTTTAAATATTTTAAATAGAAGTACTATAATTTTAAAACTGTTAATCTAATATAATTGTGGAAAATTCGAGAAGTCCAAGAGGGAAAAAACAATTGTTTCACATTATTTCTTTTAGTGGTTTACCATGAGTGGCCAACATGAGTCTTCCAACATAAGTGGCCTTTGTTAATTCAACTCAAAGGAAAGAAAAAGAAAGGGAAGGAAGGGGGTGGAAAGGAAAAGGAAGAGAAGGGAAGGAAAGGAAGAAAATAAAATTTTACATTCAAAAATCCTCTTGGGTTAAATAAGCCATATGACAAGATACAATCCAGGTCTCTGGCTAGACCACTCCCCGATGTTCATTATCCCCTCCATCTGAAACAATTTATATCTTTTAGGATTACCTGTTTCATGAATACATAATTCAAAATTTACAAGTGTTTTAATGAATCCCACTCACTATTATGTATAATTTTAATGCATGACCCAAAAATGATTTTTTGAAAATTGGATAATGTCTCAATGTTCATTCATCATCTCATGCAGTTATTAAAAACTACTGCAAAGATGAACTCATCACATGAAGTCATACTTATGAAATGCTAAAAATTTAAAGATGTCAAGGTATTAAGAGGTAAAAACTGCAAATGTAAAAAGCTGGTAAGAGTTCTGACCCTAAAAGATAAAAGTTGTATCAGATGGCAGATTTTTGCTAACATGACTTCACCATAAAATTTTGAACTATAATAAAGTTCTGTCTCTCCAGAGATAGTGCTCATTTGGTTCCTCTCTGGTTTTTTTCACCATTTAACATTTCTGATGAGAAATGCCACAACTCCTCCTACCTCCAGGCTCTTCCAGAATAGTTGTGGTAAACTGTACTTTCCTTGTGAATGGACTTAGACCACCAAGATTCCACTTCAGGCCAGATGGCATTTATACAGTTTGACAGGAAATTCTTTACTTGACTTGCAAGTTTTTTCTTAAAAGCAATTCAGACTATTAAAGCCATCTGAGATGAGATGCCACATTGTTTATTCATTTCTCTTCCAACATAAGTGACCATGTTAATACAACACAAAAGAAAGAAAGAACTTTATTGGCCAAATCCCCTAGGGTTACTTAAGTTACATGAGGTTCCATGACAAGATACAATCCAGGTCTCTAACTAGACCACCCCTAGGATGGCCATCATCTCCTCAAATTTTTAATATTTACTATCTGTGTCATTCAAATGGCTCATGTCACATATTTTCTTATAATGATGGTGATTTATATTTATGTCCCAACTCTTGGTATAGAGTTGGCAAAGCCTAAAATGTTGTGATTATCCACAGGGTCCTGTTCACAGTGGTACACAACAAATGAGTGGTGGCTGATTTCAAGGGTATTAGACTCCCTGGAATAGTAGAGTCATTTTTGACTCAGAAATTTTATACCTATAAACTTGAAAATGTAAGTTGCACAGGGATTTTTCTCAATTCTGATTGCTACCAATATAAGAAACCCTATAATAAATAGCTTTGATACAAAAGTCTGAAAGTGTGTGCAAATTAGTTACCTTTGTCACATTGTCTATGTTTCTCCTGTTTTATAGCCAAGGAAAGCTAGGATTTTAACCCTACTGTCATGAAAATCTTTGGCCCAATACACAAATGGGATAGTACCAGTGTAATTCTGGGCCTCAGATAAGAAAATATAGCTCCCTTAGCCTCCTCTTCACAAAGCAATGAGAATGAGCATATAATCATGTTCTCAGTATCCTCAGGAAGTATCCCCTGTGTTATGCTGTCTGTCTTTGATTAATTTATTCAGATGTGCCCCATGGAGAATATAAGTATACATGAGTAATATAACACAAGGTATATGTGCAACAAAATATACAAATAAGGTGCTGTGGGAGTTCCATCATGAAAGAATTGATGACCACCTAGAGGGATCAAGAAGACTAAGACAAAGGGAGCACATAACCTCAGTTCTGAAGAATAGGTAGAAAAATAAATGGAGGGGTTTTTTTCTGTTAATGTTTGTAAGTTAATTCCTGAAAACACAGTAAATAACAACCAAGCCATTTCCGTATGGAAAAGTGCTAGATCAAAGGTCTTATTATAATCATCTCCAGGATTTATATTCTGAAGAGTGTTACAAATGGTAAGGAAAGCAATAAGGGCCAGAACTTTCATGTTCAAGTGGAATAAAGTAGTTCATAGTAGGTCAAGACTTCCACTGCACAGAAATTAATAAGTTATTTTTAAATGCTTCTTCAGGCTTTAGAAAGTTATGAAAACAATTAGTACTCAATTTATTAAATTCCCCAGGGAAACAATGTTCCAAGGTGAGCTAACGATGGCCAGCAATTTTTTTTTTTTTCTCTGAAGACATTTTCCAGTTCTGGCCACAAATTGATCACCCTTGGCTCAGGAAGAGGACCCAGCCATGGGAAAGAGAAATCAGCAAAACCTTTAGCCATGACAGAGATCTAGATTGGCAGAAATGGAGGCATAAGGACTCAAACACACAGCCAGTTTTCTCCAAAAGAAACTTTTGGAGTTCTAAGATTTCAAAGGAAAATAGAAACCTAGACCAAAAACTTCTGAAAGGCAGAGGGAAAAACTCTTCCACAACCTCATAGTATTTGGGAATTAAAGACTTGACAGATGAAGAGAACTGCTTCAAAAGCAGGACTGCTCATTGCCCTACGACATTTGCAAATTTTAAAATTCTGTAAGTTAGGAAGATAAAAGACTGAGCTGAAAATCCTCTAAAGGGAATAACTGAACTTCCTTCCAACTAAAGGACTAGGGAGACAAAAAGCAGACTCTTGGCCCAAAGCCTGGGATACCCACCCTAAAGATAGGGACACTTCAAAGGTAGGTTAAGTCAAACCACCAAACTCTATCACCAACTGAATTGAGACAATCACCTCCTCACTCTATCTGTACAAAAGATAAAAGGAGAAACATTCTCTGGTGGAAGATGAAATTATTTGGAGCCTAAAGTTCTTTCACGTTCAAAATGTTGCATTCAGCCAAAAATCTCTAGATGTGAGAAGAATACATCCCATGATCTGTAATCAACAGAATAAAACAGAGAATAGAAATAGACCCACTGTTTCTCCAGATTTTTAAATTAGCAAGCAAATAAATAAATATGTGATCACTATGTTAATAAAATACAGGAAATGTGGAAAAGATGGATGAAAGGATAAAGAATTGGATCACAGAATTAGAATCTTTTAGCAAAATTAAATCATTATTCTAGAACTAAAATAAATGTAATATCTTAAATTAAGAATTTTTTGTATGTCATTAACATCAGTTAAACACAGCGAAACACAGGATCGGTGAACTGGAAGAGAAATTGATAGAACACATACAAAATGAAACATAAAGAGAAAACATAAAGTAGAAGAAATATATTAAAATGAAAGAGTCTTCTGAGATACACTCCAAATATACAGTTATAGCTTGAGAGAGAAAATATAGGAAAGTATTATTGACCAAGAATTGGCCAAGAATTTTCCAAAGCTCTTAAAGGATATCAACACACAGATTCAAGAAGTTCAAAGCAGGATAAAGACAGAGAAAGCCACACAGTGTGGTCCTGAAATGTACCATATAAAAAAAAAGTAAAGCAAAATTCCTGAAAAAAAAAAGAATCTTAAATATAGCTAGAGGAAAAAGTCACATTATTTTCAAAGTAGCAATAATGTGGCTTTCAATTTAGTTCTGAGCAGAAATGATGGAAGCCAGATACATTGGAATAATACTGTTAAACTATTGAAAGAAAAGAAAAGCCATCCCAGAATTCTGTATCTGGAGAAAATATTCTTTCATAACTGAAAACAAACAAAAGACTATTTTAAACAAAAACTGACTTCACTAAAAGAAATACCAAAGGGAGATTTTTAGGTAAAAGGAAAATGATTCACAGATGGAAACACGGAAGAAATCAGGAGGGAATAAAAAACCCAAGAAGAAAAAATATATACAAAACGACAACTGATTATGGGTCACACACAAAATTATGGTGAATTCTGGTTAATTTAAAATACATTAACAAGATGTATAACAAGAACCATCCAAAAGGTAGGAGAGAGTAGGAAATGGGATACAACTATTCTAAGTTTCTAGCAATATTGGCAAAGAGGCAAACATCATAATTTGTCATGCATGTTGTCATCTCCAGGTTAACCATTTATGGAATAATAAAAATATAAAAATTAATAAATGAATTGGAGGAAAATGAGCTGTGATTACTTAATTTTTTTAAAGAGAATATAAAGCAACTGAAATAGCAAGTAAATGATAAGGTGGGAGATGTACTCCCAACTATGTCAGTAATTTCATTAAAGATAAATGGACTAAACACTCTGAGTAAAAGAATAAGATTTTTAGACTGGTGTTAAAAACCTTATTCTATTATGCTTATGGGAGACAAAATTTAAATGTAAAAATGACCAAAAGAAAACCAATAGACATGCCATAGGCATAAGCAAATTTCATTATAATGGGCAAGACTTCTTCCTCCCTTTAAAAGCCTCTTGGCTGGCTTTTTAACTGTGTTATGGTATCACATGGAAATATATAATATTTGGCATTATAGATGCTATTTTATATGTTATAAATCAGGTATAGCTAACCAATGTTTTAAGAAATGATTTTGTATAAAAAAATCATTTGACTTGAAAGAAAAAAAAAAAAGAAAGATAGATGGAGGCAGGGGCACATTTATTATGAATTCTGGTGGATATGTATCTGTGGTTTAAATTTCTACCTGATTCTTAGACCCTCAGGCCATCCCCTACAGTGATTTTTCTTTAAAAATGGTTCATCAAGCTGGACAAAGTAGTGCATGCCTATAATCCCCAGTAACGGAGGAGGCTAACGCAGGAGGATCACAAGTTTAAGACCAGCCTCAGCAACTTAGCAAGAAGCTGTCTCAAGATAAAAAGTTCAAAGGACTGGGGATGTAGCTCAGTGGTAAAGTACCCCTGGTTTCACTCCCTAGTACAAAAAATAAAAATAAAAAAGGTTCACAATCACCAGGAAGTCTGCACTGCATGACCCCCAAGATCCACCTTCCCAGAAACACACAACCTTCTGAGCAATCTTGAAGAGAAAAGAGATGCTCTGGGCCAAGAAGTCCTAGAAGCCAAAGAAGGACGATGATGTATAAAGTAATGTTGGAAGCAGAAAACATATTCTGCAAATTAACAGGACATGTCTGTAGAAAGGAAGTATTGTTCATTTAGGGGGAAAAAAACCCTACTTGGGAATCAAAAAGTCAAGAAATATATTTCTGGTATCCATTACCTCCAGTATCAATTAGACTCTTGCATTTAAATTTGACCCTTCAAAATGCAAAATCAGGTAAAGATCATTGTGTGAGAAAAAAAAAGGAGTGCATGGGAAAGGCAAATAGTATTCATAAATTCCAAGGGTCTTGTTTCATCAAGAAAGATTCCACTAATCTGTAGAAGCCTAACTCACAGGACCTCATAAGACACATTCTGTTAGTGTCAGTGTTCCACACCAGTTACAGATTTCTGAAGGGTCGTCAGAGCAAAACTATGCCCTTAATATGTAAGCCAACACTGCTGTAACTAAGATTGCAATTGGACTGGGACAAATCTCTATGATCTTGATATATGAAAATCCAACTAGATGGTTTCCATAGAAATGAATAAAAACATTTCCAAATTACTTATTCAGGATTAATCCATGGTGGCTCTGCAAAGCAAATACATTTGTTGAGGCTCAGTAAAGCAGCCAATGAAAAATAAACTAAAATGGTCCAATAAGGTGGTTTCCTTCACTAACTGAAAATATCCATGCACAGTTAAAATATGGGTTTAGACAAAGTGTTATTTTTTAATTCCAAGTGTATAAATCCATAAAATTAATAATTGGAAATACTGTAAAGATTACTGGGTGCCGTTCTAAATAGATGAAAAGAACAAACACTATCTAGCCACCAACCTTCTATTTAAATTTTTATTCTATGTGTGTCCTACCTAGGTTAACCTGAGCAAGTTAAATTCTTCTTTTTAAGTCTTAGTTTCGTCATCAGCAAAATGGGAGGAACAGGACTTTGCTTTTGGGATATAATGACATTATTTTATATTTTTTTCAGATGAGAAAAGCTTAATTTAGAGTGATGAAGGGGTGTATTCAAGATCTACATTAGTGGGGGAAAAAATCAACCCAGGAGTCATGAACCTGAGCTTACAGTCACAAATAAATCCTCATCTATAATTGTACTATTTTCATTTATACAGGCAAAGTGACCTGTGGAATTTTCTCAGCAATCTAGACTAATATATTTTTTTCATTAAATGTTCTATTGATTCCAGTTTACTCTTCCTGCCTTGCATGAGTGTGTGTGTGTGTGTGTGTGTGTGTGTGTGTGTGTGTGTATACGTTTTGGTTTGAGTTATCTGGCACTGAACCCAATATTCTAAAATTTGAACCCATAGCTTACCACAGGGTGTTAAATGGGATTTTTCCTATTGTCTCAAATTAAAAGTTTGGCTAAGTACTTGAAACTGGAGACAGTAGGTATTAAGTACCAATATGTGTTTAGTTTAGGTTTTCAGAGAAGCAATCAACACCAAGATGGGTGTAGACATGCAAGAGATGTCATGGGGGAAGTGTCTATTAGGGAAAAGGGGAGTGTCCATTAGAAACTGAGAGAACCTTGAGGGTGCATGCAGTTCTGCTCTCATCCTGTAAAGAAAAGAGGGAAGATAGAAGGGTGTGGGTAGGAAGACTTGACCTACAACAAAACTTTAAGATTTGGGGTAGACCACTGGGAAGTCCTTGAACCCACATCGCTCCTCAGAAAAGTTTACCACCTGGTAGGAACGGTACTTAGTGTCCCTGACACACTCGGTCATTGGCTGGAAGCCCATGGTAGGAAACAAGATTTTGGCACAAATTCAGTGATAGATTCAGAGCAAGCAGCTGAGCTTTCAGTCACATACTTGGGAAATCTCCATGCACAAGGGTCTTGGCTACCGTACCACATTTTCTATATATAAAGGTCACAATCCCAAAGGATTTTCTGAGAAACAGGCTAACAGACACAGTGACTCTGACCTTCAAGCACTTCTGAAAGCAAAGACAGTAAATTAATTAGAGGGAAACCCCCAAAGTGCATTTGGAAGACTATAGACTGCTGGGGCATTTCATCTCCCCACACAACACAAAGAAACTCTGATTGAATGGCAACTGGAATCTTTACCTCCCACCCTAAGCTACATGCCTATTAAGTGTTATGCTTTAAATATGAGGTGTCCCCCAAACACTCATGTGTTAGACATTGCAAGAATTTTCAGAGATGATTGGGTTTATTTGCTTATTTATTTATTTTTGTGATGCTGGGGGTTGAACCCGGGGCCTTGGGCATGCTCACTCTACCAACTGACCTATATTCCCAGCCCCAGAAATGATTGGGTTATGAGAACTTTAACTTCCAATCAGTGGACTGATCCCCTGACATGGACTAACTAGGAAGTAACTGAAGGTGTGGCTGGAGGAGATGGGTCATTGGGACCATGTCTTTGAGGTTTATATTTTGTCCCTGGTGAGTGGAGCTCTCTCTACTTCCTGATTGGCTTTTGGGATATAATGACATTATTTTATATAAATTCCAAGGGTCTTGTTTCATCAAGAAAGATTCCTGAGCATTTTTCCTCCTCCACACCCTTCCGCCATGATGTTCTGCCTCACCTTGGGCCCAGAGCAATGGAGCTAGCCATCTATGGACTGACATCTCTGAAAACATGAGCTCCAAAAAAAACTTTTCCTCCTCTAAAATTGTTCTTGTCATGTTTCTTGGACACGGTAGCAAAAACACAGACTAAAATACCAAGCTACAGAATGCAGGTCCTGTTCAGATCTGTTTTCAGAGCACAAAGAAGAACCTAAATTCTGAACTGTTTCAGACCACAGAGAACAGTTTATTCCCTTCACCTGGAGAAGCCCAGAGGCCGGATTCTGAATGGAGAACCCGTGGCATCTGCATATTAAATATGCCTTCATGCCTTCGTCATGTCAGTCCTCTCTGTTATTACATACATGACAATAGGCAGGTTTGTATAGCCCAAGAAGGAGCAAAGCCTATTCATTGCCTTTCCATGAGGCTTTAAATTGAAGTGGATGATTTTACTTCTCTGACCCTCAGTTTCCTTGTTGATAAACAAGAATAATAATTTTACCCTAAAAAGGGGTTGTCCGAATTAAATAAGATAATGTAGGTAAAGGCCTGAGAAACCCCAACAAACATTAACTATATTCCCAACTAACAAAGTAAATGTAGTGTACCATAACCCTGGCCTATGGTATATTTTGAAGAAAAAACCTTAGGAAGCAGTGGTACTGAAGACAGCTAATAAATGCTTTTAATATTCTTATTTAAGGACAATATTTTAATAATTTACATTATTTGATTATTTAATGACTCTAAATTACAGATTGTTTGGAGCCAATGTGTGTGATATGCAATAGGATTACAAATTGTCCAAGTTTGTGTGGGATCTTTCCAATTTCATCCCTCAAAGTTATGGCATCCCAGAAAATCTTTCAGTCCCAAGCATATTAGGATGTTGGATCAACTATATGCAAAACTTCTAGAACATTGCCTAGAATATTCTGGACATCCACCAAATGTTGGCTATTGCTATTTTTTTTTTCATTTATCAAAATTTGAGTCTGTCCTTTTATCAGCAAGACTTGGACTTGAAAGTACAAAAGAGAATAAGACTCAGTATCTGAAGTGAGTGGAGTTCAGCAATTAGTGAAGAAAACAGAAGAATAAGACTAATAGAATTTATTCCCAAAGTTTGAGATGCAGTGTACTTTTTCATCTCCACAGAACTTTGACCTAGCTAATGTAATATACCTGCTTTCCAAAATGCACAAAGAATGTGAAGAAAGGCAAATAAAACACAGATTAAAAATTATTGTCAAAAATTATTAAGCAATTCCCATGCTAAAATTTTGCCTTGGAGTGGGTCTTTAGGAATGTCTTGAAATTTTTGAGCTTCCTACTAACTCAAGGCATGTCAAATTGTCCTATCAGTTCCTCCTCCACTTATTTTCCTTGAAATCTGAGAGTTGAATGAATTTGCTAAATTGAAATCAATGGCAAATCTGCAATTTTTACAAAGGTCTCCATTGATATCCATAATGTTTTATTTGACCCATTTGTACATAGCAAAGAAAAAAGAGCAAGGACTCCTAACTCTACATTCCTCACTAGTCGAAGTTTTAGCTTCTACTGCATGCCCACCATGCACTGTGACCAGCATTAACACACTTTGTAAATTTACTGGGGCTTAGAAATTAGGATTCCTGCACACGTTGATTCCAGGAGCCACATGCATTGGACCTGACTCAATTTCCTAGCCTTCAAGAAAGAAAGGATTTCTCACTTCAGCAGCACATATATTAAAATTGGAAAGATACAGAGAAGATTAGGATGACCCCTGCATAAGGATAACACCCAAATTTGTGAAGCATTCCATAGTTTTACTGAATTAGAACATAATATATTCAATAATTTTATAATTATGTCAAAATGGATTCTACTGTCACATATAACTAAAAAGAACCAATAAAAAAAATCTAGAAAAAATTTAATTAAAAAAAAAAGAAAGGAAAGGAAACTATTAGTGCTGAAAATATAGGCCAAAGCCCAGCTGGAGATGAATGCTTTATATACATTATCAAAATCAGTTCTCCACAACAGCCCTAGCAGGTGAATATTATTAAGCCTATTTTACAGATGAAGAAATGAGATCCAGGAAGTTGTCCAAGAACTTACTGAAAAAAAATTTTTTTTTCAGAAGAACTCCTATTCAGAATGAAGTTTCTCTGATTCCATAGTTTAGTTTTGCCCACAATGCAGAGTTCTTTAGGTTAACAAGGAATAACTAAATTATTATAGGGTAATTGTGATGGTTTATTTTATGAGATGGTTAATTTATTATAATGGTTAATTTTCCTTGACTGGGCCACGAAGCACAGGTACTTAGTCAAATGTAATGTGGGTTATTTCTATGGATGTGGGTATTGGATGAGATTAACATTTAAATCTGTGAATTTTGAGTAAAGCAGATTACTGTCTGTCATGTAGGCAGGCCTCATCCAATCAGGTGAAGGCCTGAGCAGAACAAAGGACTGACCTCTCTTGAGCAAAAGAGAATTCTACCAGAGGATAGCCTTCAGACTCAAACGGGAGCATTGACCATTCCCTGATCTTTACCCTGTGTGCCACCTTGCAAATTTTGGATCTTCCAGCCTCCAAAATCACATGAGAAAATTAACCAAAACAAAAGTTTTACACAGTCAACCCTCTGTACCCATCCATTCTGCATCCATGGGTTGGGATGAGAAATATTCAAAAACACATGGCATCTGTACTGAACAAGTAGACTTTTTTTCTTGTTGTTATTCCCTAAACAATACAGTATAACAGTATGGTGTAATGGTACTGAAACATATTAGGTATAAGGGATCTGGACATTATTTAACGTATGTGGAAGGATAAGCCTAGATTACATGCAAATGTGACACAACTTTATATAAGGGACTTTCTGTAAGGTATCCTGTGTATATGCTGAGGGATGACTGTGTGCACATCTTATTGGATCTGTTTCTGGGGAGAACCCTGACTATATGGTAACCCGTCTTCATTGCTCATATGTGACTCTGGCATGTCATAACCATCTAAATACCAGAATTCTAGAATCCTTTCTACTATCAAGGACTTCTGACCACAGAAAATCAACTAAACACCATTGTAAATAAGAAGCAGTTTCTTTTGGCTTTTGTGGTTCCCATAACAGTTGTTGCCTTTGCTAAGTAAAAATCTTCAATTTTCCCACTTGCTAAAGTGAGGTCGGTCAAGAGGGGGGGAAAACTATCTAACATAGATAAACAGTATTTATTCTATAAAGAAAAAGAAAAAAAGCACTGAGCAGCAAAGTACTCAGGAAAGAAAAGACATTAATAATAATCTTGTCAAACCCTCCTTAACTAATGAAATAGATTTTTTTTTTTTCAGGACAGAGTGTTGCATTTTGCACTTGAAAAGTGACTGTTTTTCTTATATTCTCTTCATATTCTAATTCATAGTATATCAGAGGCAGAGGGATATTTTGCAATATTAAACAATTTATATTATTTGTGTGTGTGTGTGTGTGTGTGTGTGTGTGTGTGTTAATGAGGATTGAACCCAAAGATGTTTTACCACTGGGCCACATCTCCACCCCTTACTTTCTGTTTTGAGCAGATTCTCACTTAATCATCTAGGCTGGCATCTGATTTGCTGTACTCCTGCCTCAACTTCCCTAATCACTAGGATTACAGGCTTGCACCCACACCTGGAATATTCTTAAAATATATGCAGGTTTAACTCATCTAGTTCAGTGGTTCTCAACCAGAGGCAGCTTCACCCTTTGAAGAACTTTCAGCATTGTTTGTCTCAACGATGAGGGCTATTAGTGGCATCTATCTGCTGGGTAGAAACAGGTTCTGCTAACAACACATAGGACAATCCATAACAAAGAATTTTCCAGCCCAAAATGTCAATAGTGCCAATGAAAAAGCTTGCTCTGGCCTGATGAAAATCCTGTGAATTTATGTTTAATCCTATATACTATAGCTGTTGCTTTGAGGGATGGTGACAATTTCAATATGAGACAGTGCTATATGATTAGCATATATGATCATGCTATAACTAAATCAAAATATGTTTAATATTTGCTGCATGTAATGACAAGTTTAATGTGTCAAGTTGGCTAGGCTATAATTCTCAGTTATTCAATCACACTCTAGCGTTGCTTTGGAGGTATTTTGTTGATGAGATTAAAGTCTGTATTCAGTTTTCTTGAAGCAAGAAAGATTATCTGACGGATCTGGTTGGGTTGGATTCAATCAGTAAAATACTCTTAAGAAAAGGAGGAGGAAAGGACAAGAAGAAAGGAACAGGGAAAAGAAAGACTAAGAGGAGGATTGAGAGGGAAAGGAAGAAGGAAAAAGAAACTTGACCTGTGGACTACATCTTCAGCTTGTGTCTGAGAGTTCTGGCCTCTAAAAAGCCCATTATGGACTTGAGATTTGTCCCTACCATCTATGAACAATCCATAGAGACAGGAACAGGGACAGAGACAGAGAGAGATCCATAAACACACACACACACACACACACACACACACACACACCTCCTGTTTTGTTTTTTTTTTTCATATAAGCCCACCCCCAACTGATATACCACATAATAATTCACAGTAGGCAAAACCACTGCAATCTTTAAAGATGATATATTAAAATCTGTGTTAATTTTCTGATCTAAGTCTGCTCTAAGTATTGCTTTAAATTTTTGATCGACCATTTGGTTGCTGTTGTCTCAGCAAAGTTGAACCAAATTGAATTTTTAAAAAAAATATACATATATACAGGAAGCATAAATATACAGATATACATCTAGAAAGGTTGTCAGTAGAACACAGATTATGTCAAAATCTTGATAATAACAACATATGTTAACAACATGATGTTGCTAAAGTGAACTTACAAAAAACAACTTTTATGAGATAAATATTAACATTTATGAATTGTGTACTCCTTCATGTTATTATTTATGTAAACATCACTGATCTTTCAATAGAATGCAGAGATACACATAGTAATGATAATTAAACCCAGTCATCTTGGATATTTTACTGATTTTTAGACATAGACAAAACATATGCAGCATGTTTTTCTTTCTTGTCATTACAAAGATCACTCATCAAGGTTAAATAATTGAATATGCTAAGAATTTGGTTATTGCTTTATAGCTTTTACATAGCTGAATATTTTATGTAAGCCTTCATTCCCCACATATATTCTGGGCAGGCCTGAAATTGAGATTTCTGTGTATAATTTTGTTTTTTCCACTCCTATGAAGCTATCCCAACAAGCATCCAAGTTTCCCAGCCAGTAGTATTATGAAAGGACCTCTAAATTTTGTTATATTCCTAGGGACAGTTAAAAAAATCAGAAGAGATGAAATAATGTTAGTAGAACTAAATAGCAAGTGTTACAAGAAAGACACAGAGTAACCTTCCTGGATGTGATAACCAGAGGTTATTACAGCACTGGGGAATGTCAGGACAGATGGCAGTAGCCATATATGCCATTGGCCTAAAGAAAAAATTCCCTCCTGGCAGTGGAAGGTGGAGACAACACATACATCTACCCATAATGGAGTAATAAACCACCCCTCCCACCTCATCAGTGGAGATCTTATAGGACTCCCACTCCTACCTCACAGCAGGAGGTCTCCCCTCCCCAGGCCAGGGTGGTGCCAGCTGGATCTCCTGCCACCCCACCCTGCAGTATGAGATCTCCTCTACACAGCTGTCAACAGAGTGGGTGTAGGGAACCTGGCTGTTGCACACCAGTGTTCCCTCCCACCCTTGCTGGACAGTGTCAGAGGAAGTCAGATAACAAGAGGGTTAAAATGGAGTCCAGATTCTCATTATAAAGTACCCAAAGCAACCAGGTTTCAATGGAACAATCGCTCAACAATCCAAGAACCATGAAACTTTCAATCAGAATGAAATAAATAAATAAAGACAATAATAGCCAACACCAGAATAACTGAGATGTTAGAATTATGTCACAAAGTCTTTTAAGCAGGTGGTATCAAAATGTTTCAATGAACAATTACAAAAACACTTGAAAAAAATAAAAACAGAGAAGCCCAGTGAAAAGAGAAAGTCCCATCAAAGAAAGAGATGAAAAAAAAAAAAAAGAAAAACAAAATGGATAGTTCAGAACTGGAAAAAATATAACAACTAAAATTTAAAAAGAAAAAAAAACATATGGACTCAATAGCAGCACAAAAGAAAAAGAGAAAATCACCAACCTTGAGGACAGAACAACAGAAAGAAATTACCAAATCTGAACAACACAGAGAAAATAGGCTGAAAAAATAAATAAATAAACAGGACCTCAGGGACATATGCGTCTAAAACAAAATATCTAGCGTACTTGTCATTGGAGTCCAAGAAAAAGAGGAGAAATATCAAAGAGCTGAAAAGTACTCTAAGAAATAATGACTCAAAAGTGCCCTACCTTAGCAGGGTGTGGTGGGGCATGCCTATGATCGCAGCAGCTCTGGAGGCTGAGGCAGGAGGATCACAAGTAGTAACAGCAATTTAGCAAACCCAATGTAATTCCAAGGGTTTGGGACCTGACTCAGTGGTTAAGCACCCGTGGATTCACTCCCCAGTACCAAAAAAAAAAAAAAAAGCCCAAATTTGGCAAAAGACGTGAACCCATGATTTAAGAACCTGAGCAAATACCGTACCAAGAAGACACAGCTTAATCAAAATTCCCAAAACTAAGACAAAAAAGAAAGACCTAACCAGCAGTGAAAGAAATTAGATTTTACCTAGCAGGGAAAACTTTTCAAATGACAACGGTTTCTCATTGTAAACCATGCAGGTTTAGAAGAAAGTGACACAGCATTTTTCAAATGCTAGAAGAAGAGGTATTTCCAACCTAGAATTCTGTAATCCATGGAATGAAAGAGAAAGCAAGACATTCTCAGATGAAGGAAACCAAGGAGAATTTATCACCAGAAGACCTATTTTAAAAGAATGGCTTGATGAAGTTCTCTAAACACAAAGGACGTGATAGAAGACCACACATCGAAACAGCAGGGAAAAAATGAAAACACGGTAGGTAAAAATACAGGTGTATACATAAGGATTTCTTTTCCCTCAAGATTCTAAAATTGTTTTATGATTGAAGAAAAATTATAACACTGTCTAACATGGTTCTACGTGCTTGCTGTGTAACTTCTTAAGACAACTGTATTATAAACATGGAGCCTAAAGGAACATAAGAGGAGTAAAATTTCAACGCATCACTCAAACTGGTAAAATATAAGCAATAAGCAGATTGTGATAATTTATGTTGATACAATGTAATACCTAAAAGGATTATACTCAGGGAGACTCAAAAACACTATGTATAAATCATATGGAATCCAAAATACAAAGAAGGGAAAAAATGCTCAATTAAGCAATAAAAGATAGAAAACAGAGAAAAGAAATAATGAACAAAACGTAGAATAGCAGACTTAAACTGCAATATATCATTCATTATAGTAAATTTAAATGGCCTAAATACAATCATTAGAGAGATTTGTATTGACTTATTATAGCAGCACAGCCACATCAATGTTTATAGCAGCACCATTCACAATAGCTAAATTATGGAAGCAACCCAGATGCCCACCAATAGATGAATGGATTAGGACATTGTGGTATACATACACAATGGAGTTTTACTTAGCCATTAACAAAAAATGAAATTATGGCATTTGCAGAAATGGATGGAAATGGAGAATATCATGCAAGTGAAATTTGCCAAACTCAGAAACTCAAAGTGTGAATGTTTCCTCTCATATGCGAAAGCCAAAGTAAATAAAGAAAAGGGGGAGGGAAAGATAAGATTACATAAGGAACCAATCAAATACAAATTAATAGAAAAGCTAAAGGATAGTCTAGTAGACTAGAGGAAGGAACAATGGGAGAAGGGAGGGAGGGTGGAAGGGAAATGGGGGAGGGCAAAGGGGGATCATGAACTGAAATCGATTTCCACGCATGTGTGAGTTTGTTGGGATGAACCCAACTACTAGGTATAACCATAAAACTCTAATGAAAATAAAGATAGATAGATAGATTTACAGAGTAGATCAAAATATGTGACCCAATTATATACTGCCTACTTTAAAATATAACAATATAAGCAAGTCAAAAGTGAAAATGAAAAAAAAGGTATTATGCAAATATCAATCAAAAGAAAATAGGACTAGCTGTACTAATATTTGATAATATAGACTTCATAGCAAAAGACAATTTCCAAAGACAGACAGGTACATTTTATAATCATAAAAAGTCAATTTACCAAGAAGAACACAGAATCTTAAATGCGTACATAGCTAAAAACACAACTGCAAAATTTATGAAGTAAAAACAGATAAAACTAAAATCAGAAAAAAGGCAAGTCCACAAATATAACTGAAACTTCAATACCCTTTTCTCAGTAACTGACAGAACTACCAGAAAGAAAATCAGCAAGAATACAGATGAAATTAACAACACTTATCATCTAACAGAATATATTTAACAGTTACAGAATACCCTACCAAACTACATCAGAAGACATTCTTTTCAACATTTTTCTAAATTTCCCAGAAAAGTATACCATGACATAATATATTTTGGGCCACAATATAAGTCTCAAAAAATTTAAAGAATTGAAATCATACACAGTATATTCTCCAACACATCTAATCAGCTTGAAATCAATAACAGAAAGATAATAGGAGCATCTCCAAACTGACAACTTATAAATAATATATGATCAAAGAGTAAGCCTTAACCTTTTCTGTTTCTTAAATTTCATGTACATGTGAAAGCATGCAGTATTTTTCTTCCTATGTCCAATTTATTTGATTTGACATATGTGCTCCAGTTTCATTCATATTATCACAAATGGCAGGATCTCTTTCTTGTCTAAGTAATATTCCACGATATGCAGATATCACAATATTTTTATCTACTCATCTGTCGACATACACCTTAAATATAAACAATAAAAAGAGGCAGTCTCAGGTAAATAAAAATATGTTAAATTGAATGAAAATGTAATATTTGTGGGATACATAGGAGTAATGAAATGCAGAGAGGGAAATATAGAGAATCAAATGCGTACATCAGAAAAGAGATGTCTCAAACCAATCATTTAAGTTCCCATTTCAGGACTAGAAAAATAAGAGCAAAATAAACCATAGAATTATTAAAAAAAGAAATAACACAGAGCAAAAAATCAATGAAGATGAAAACGAAAAATGGAGAAAATCAATTAAACAAAAGCTGTTTCTTCAAAAACATCAATAATATTGGCAGACCTCTGGCAATACACACAATGAGAAAAGTAGAGAAGACACAATTTACAAATATTAAAAATTAAACAAGGGATGTCACTACACTCTTGCAAGTGTCAAAAAGATAATGAGAGAGTATTATAAATTCTACACAAGTAAATTTGGCAATTTAGATGAAATGGACTAATTCCTTTAAAAATATGAACTTCTACAACTAATGGCAGTTTGTATGCCATTATGAAGTAAATAAATTGAGTAGCTCTACAACTATTAAGGAAATTAATTTCATAATTTATAGCTTCCCAGAAAAGAAATCTCTAAACCCAGATAATTTCTCTGGAGAATTTCTCCAGATATTTAGATTAGAGATTCAGCAATATTATAAAATCTACTCTAAACGTTAATGAAAAAGAAACACTTACCAATATATTTCATAAAGCTAGTATTACCCTACTATCAAAACCAAAGAAATTTCACAAAAGGTAAACGTCACACCAATATCTCTTGTAAATACAGACCAAGAATTTTTAATCAAATATTAACAAATGGAATATATGGAAATTGTTAGTAATCATGACCAAGTGTTGTTTATACAGAGATGCAAGGCCGGTTCAATTCTTAAAAATTAATCAGTGTGAACTGCCATAGTAACAAGCTAAAGATAGATAAATCACATGATCTTATCAATGGAGACTGAAAAAGCATCTGACAAAATTCAACACCCATGATGAAAACTCTCAGAAAAATAAATAGTAGAACTTTTTCAATTTAACAAAGATTAGATAGAAAATTGTATCTAACCTACAGTTTACATTATTCTTGATGATGAAAACTTATTACCTTGCTTCTAAGATTGGGAACATTCATGAACGCCCTCTCTCACCATTCAACATAAAGCTGAAAGATCTAAGTAAGGCCATAAGACAAGAAAAGAAAATACAAGGCACATAGATCAGAAGAAAAGCAGTGAAATTGTCCTTGGCTTCAGGATGTGATGTTTATGAAGAAATTTCAAAAAATCTACTGTCTATCAAGATGAATGTATGGATAGATAGGTAGATGATTGACAGAGAGAGAACCAGAATTAACAAGTACATTCAGCAAGGTTGCAGAATACAAGATAAATATATGCAACTCAATTGTTTTTCTCTTTTCCATCAGTGAACATGTGTACACTGAAATTAAAACTATAATACCACTTATAATAACTTTAAAATAGTTAGGTATAAATAAAATAAAACATATAGAGGCCTGATAAATATTTGATGAAAACTACAAAATGCTGCTGAAAGAAACCAATGATCTAAATACATGGAGAGATAAAAATACTAAATACTGTGTTCCTGGATCAATACATTCAGAACGGTAAAGATGTCCTTTCCCCCAAATCAATGAACCAGTTTATCACAATTCCTATCAAAATCCAAGAATCAATTCTAGAGATAGACAACATTATTATAATGTTTACTTTGAAAGACCAAAAAAAAAAAAAGACAAGAAAAATGGAAACTATTAAGTGGGAGCTGGACGTGGTGGCACACACCTGTAATCCCAGCAACTCGGGTAGCTGAGTCAGGAGGATGGCGAGTTCAAAGCCAGCCTCAGCAAAAGCAGGGTGCTAAGCAACTCAGTGAGAATCTGTCTCTAAATAAAATAAAAATAGGTCTGGTGATGTGGCTCAGTGCTCAAGTGCTCCTGAGTTCAATCCCCAGTATGCCCCCCACTAAAAAAGAATAAAGTGGGAGGAATCCTTCTATCAAATTTTAAGATGTATTATGTGGATATTGTAATAAACAAAGTGGCAGAGAAATCAGTGGAACAGACAAACAAACAAACAAACAAAAGATCCTGAAAAAGACCCACACAAATATGCTCCAGTGATTTTTAATAAAAAAGCAAAGGCAGCTCTGTAAAGAGAGGAAAGATCGGCTTTTCAACAAGTGGCACTGGAGGTACTGAACAGCCATAGGTTAAAAAAACAAAATTGACTCTCTCTCTCCTGCTAGCCCTGAGTAATCCTTGCTGCCCTACCGGGTGGTTCGAGGTGGGAACCAGAGAGGGGAGCCGTCTCGGACCTGGTCATAGAAAAAGGACCTCCATCACTGACTGGAAGACCAGTTTGCAAGGATGTGGACAAATGACTTCCCTCCAGGGAACCTGACCTCTTCCGACCACAGTGGGAAGGAACAAAATCAAGAACAATAAGAAAAAACAGGATCCAACATGGCGGCCGGCAAGGAAGCAGCACTTTCAGTATCTCCACATTAACCGGATCAGAAACACCCATTAAAACAGCTACATTCTACCTACTGAGGAACTTCTAGCAAAATTCCGCTGAAAGGAGACCTGCCAGGAATTAGTAAGTTATATTAGAGGTGACAGTTGGCCCCAGACAAGTGAATCTTGGCCGGCCACGCGGGCGCAGAGGTCCAATCCCGCAGCCACCGCCCAACCGGCTCTGCAAGCGGCCCCCGGCGGCCCGGGGCAGAGAGAAGGGTCCCAGCCTGGCCCGGCAGACGGCCTGTGCCCTCCTGGCTCTGCTAACGCCCCGCCCGCACTGCGAACGGCCCCGCCCACCCGGCAAACGGCTCCCCCCCCCCCCCCCCCCGAGACGACGTGAAGGGAATCTAACCAAGCCTTTATGAAATAGCGAACTGGGAACTAAAACCAGAGATTGTGTCAGACCAGAGACAAGCCAGTTCCACCCCCCTCTTCGGACACTCCAGCAAGGAGGCAGGGGCCCGCCATAGCAGAGAGGGGAAGTCACCAAAGTTTGGCCAAAGAGATTCCTTCCCAGCGGAATCTACTTTAGCAGGTGTGTGACTCCCACCGGCATCAGATACAAACAACCGGGAAACTTCAAAATCTCTCCGTGGGCGTGACCGTAAGGGCCAAAGGACTCTCGACCCCCAACTCCCAATACTGCCAGTGACGTGGGCGTGACTGTAGGGGCGGAGGGAAGCAGAGAAGACTCCCCACCCCCAACTCCCCCAACCGCCAACTGAGAGGGCGTGACGGTAGGGGCGGAGGGAAACAGAGGACACTCCAGACCCCCAACTCCTCCTACCGCCAGCGGAGTGGTCGTGATTGTAGGGGCTGAGGGAAGCAGAGGGGATCCTCGACCCCCAACTCCCATTACCACCAGTGGCGACACCAATGGTCTTAGCCGCCAGACTCCGAAGGTGTGCCCACCAAAGGGGTCCGGAAAAATTAAACTGTTGACTCCCAGAACACAGCTCCACAGCACTGTGGCTTAGATGAATGACAGAGAGAGTGCTCAGTCGTTAGGGAAATAGAGCATCCAGAGGGGCTGAAAGTGTAACCAAATCCTTGGAGAACCTCCTCCGGTGAACAGGACCTGGCTGGCTGGCAGGAGGAAGGGGAGGAGGGGCCGTAGAAGTGAAACGGCTCTGGACCAACAGGATTGAGAGACTCCCAGGAGCCGCCTTACAGGGATTGCTGTTGACACATTGAGGGCAAATCTCAGCCCGGAGGGCACAGCTTTGCCTACGGGAAGAGAAGAAAACGGATCTCTAAGACCTAATTTTATTCCTTATTTTATTTTATTTTTTCTCTCCCTTTTTCCCTCTTTCTCTCCCCTTCCAAGTTTTATTGTTCTTTCCATTCTCCTCTAGGCTATCTAACTCCCCCTCCTTCTTTCTTTTCAAGAGCACCTTCCTTCCCCTTCCCCCCAACTTTCATCCCAAGCATTACATCCTCCATTTCGTGTAACTGTCTAAATGCAAACAGGTGAATGTTTCGAGGCCATCTATAGCGCTCCTAAATACCTAGCTACTACCAACACCCTGATCCAATTGACGGTTAGCATCCCCCTTCAGTAGAGCAATCTTCTAAAGTAGCCAAGACATACTAACCCTTATAATTTCATAGCACCTAACCTAAAGTCCTAAGAACAAAAAACAAATCACTATATGCATACAAAATCCGGAAGCCCTTTATAAATTGAATGAATCAGCTCTAAAGTACAATAAAGCCCAACATCTATAGGCATAATCTCCCACCACAAAGGAGAGACAACAGATATAAACAAAGCCAAAACAAATGTATAGGAGAAAGCAGTTACAAAGCAGTCAAACAGAGCTGGAAAGTAATGTGAACAACATGAAAAAACCAGGGAAAAAAGGAGTACAGATAATGCAGGACAACTTAAATCTACAGGAGGACCTAGAAGCATCAGAAATATGGACAGGGAAAGAAATCAAGGCATACCTAACTCAGATGGAACGGAATTTTAGAGAAGACATGAGACAGCAAATCCAAGAATTGAAAGTATATTTCGAAAACCAACTAAACAAACAAATTCAAACTGCAAAGAACGAGCTTTACCAGGAGATAGAGATCTTTAAAAAAAAACCAAACAGTGATTTTAGAAATGCAAGAAACCATAAACCAGATTAAAAATGCTAACGAGAATATTACAAATAGACTAGATCAAGTAGAAGTCAGAACATCAGATAATGAAGACAAAGTTTATCAACTTGAAAAGAATATAGTCAATACTGAAAAGATGCTTAAATCTCACGAGCAATCTATCCAAGAGATATGGGATCTCATCAAAAAACCAAATTTGAGAGTCATTGGGATAGAAGAAGGCACAGAGATTCAAGCCAAAGGAATGGACAACCTATTGAATGAAATAATCCTAGAAAACTTCCCAGAGATGAAAGATGGAATGGATTGCCAAATCCTGGAAGCCTACAGGACCCCAAACATCCAAAACTGTAATAGGCCAACTCCAAGACATATAATTATGAAGATAGCCAACATACAGAACAAGGAGAGAATATTAAAAGCTACGAGGGAAAGGAGGCAGATTACATTCAGGGGTAAACCAATTAGGTTAACGGCTGATTTTTCATCACAGACTTTGAAAGCGAGAAGATCCTGGAACAATGTATTTCAAACTCTGAAAAATAATGGATTCCAACCAAGAATACTGTATCCAGCAAAATTAAGCTTCAGATTTGACAATGAAATTAAAATCTTTCACGATAAACAAAAGCTAAAAGATTTCGCAGCCAGAAAACCAGCACTGCAAAGCATTTTGGGCAAAATTCTACAAGAAGAGGAATGGAAAAACAGTGCCCCAAACCAACAGTGGGAGGTATCTCAGTAAAGGGGGAGGAAAACAACCAAAAAGTAAAAACTAGCCAAACTAAAATAAATAAATAAATAAACATGACTGGAAGTACAAATCATATTTCAATTGTAACCTTAAATGTTAATGGACTAAACTCACCAATCAAGAGACACAGGCTGGTAACCTGGATCAAAAAAACAAATCCAACAATATGCTGCCTTCAGGAGACTCATATGATAGGAAAAGACATACACAGGCTGAAGGTGAAAGGTTGGGAAAAATCATACCACTCACATGGCCCTCGGAAGCAAGCAAGAGTGGCCATACTCATATCGAATAAAATCAACTTCAAACCTAAGTTAATCAAAAGGGATAAAGAAGGACACTATATCCTGTTAAAAGGAACTATTCACCAACAAGACATAACAATTATCAATTTATATGCACCAAATAATGGTGCAGCAACGTTCATAAAACAAACTCTCCTCAAGTTCAAGAGTCAAATTGACCACAACACAATAATTATGGGTGACTTCAACACACCGCTCTCGCCATTAGACAGATCCTCCAGACAAAAGCTGAATAAAGAAACTATAGAACTCAATGACACAATCAATAACCTAGACTTAACCGACATATATAGAATATATCAACCATCATCAAGTGGATACACATTCTTCTCAGCAGCACATGGAACTTACTCAAAGATAGATCATATATTATGCCATAGGGCAACTCTTAGTAAATATAAAGGAGTGGAGATAATACCATGCACCATATCTGATCATAATGGAATGAAACTGGAAATCAATGAAAAAAGAAGGAAGGAAAAATCCTGCATCACATGGAAAATAAACAATATGTTACTGAATGATCAATGGGTTACAGAAGACATAAAGGAGGAAATCAAAAAATTCTTAGAGATAAACGACAATTCAGACACAACATACCAGAATCTATGGGACCCAATGAAAGCAGTTTTAAGAGGGAAATTCATTTCCTGGAGTTCATTCCTCAAAAAAAGAAAAAACCAACAAATAAACGAACTCACACTACATCTCAAAACCCTAGAAAAGGAAGAGCAAAACAACAGCAAATATAGCAGAAGACAAGAAATAATTAAAGTCAGAGCGGAAATCAACGAAATTGAAACAAAAAAAAACATTGAAAAAATTGATAAAACTAAAAGTTGGTTCTTTGAAAAAATAAATAAGATCGACAGACCCTTAGCCATGCTAATGAAGAGAAGAAGAGAGAAAACTCAAATCACCAACATACGGGATGAAAAAGGCAATATCACAACAGACACTACAGAAATACAGAAGATAATTAGAAAGTATTTTGAAACCCTATATTCTAATAAAATAGAAGACAGTGAAGACATCGATAAATTTCTTAAGTCATATGAGCTGCCCAGATTGAGTCAGGAAGACACACACAATTTAAACAGACCAATAACAAAGGAAGAAATAGAAGAAGCCATCAAAAGACTACCAACCAAAAAAAGCCCTGGTCCAGATGGGTATACAGCGGAGTTTTACAAAACCTTCAAAGAAGAATTAATACCAATACTTTTCAAGCTA
This sequence comes from Marmota flaviventris, assembly GCF_047511675.1. NCBI lineage: Eukaryota > Metazoa > Chordata > Mammalia > Rodentia > Sciuridae > Marmota > Marmota flaviventris. The sequence goes on from NC_092513.1 coordinate 39,014,256, forward strand.
TTTCAAGAAATAGAAAAAGAAGGAGCTCTTCCAAATTCATTCTATGAGGCCAACATCACCCTGATCCCGAAACCAGACAAAGACACTTCAAAGAAAGAAAACTGCAGACCAATATCTCTAATGAACATAGATGCAAAAATTCTCAATAAAATCCTTGCGAATCGAATACAAAAGCATATCAAAAAAATTGTGCACCATGATCAAGTAGGATTCATCCCTGGGATGCAAGGTTGGTTCAATATACGGAAATCAATAAATATTATTCACCACATCAATAGATTTAAAGATAAGAACCATATGATCGTCTCGATAGATGCAGAAAAAGCATTTGACAAAGTACAGCATCCTTTTATGTTCAAAACACTAGAAAAACTGGGGATAACAGGAACTTACCTCAACATTGTAAAAGCTATATATGCTAAGCCTCAGGCTAGCATCATTCTAAATGGAGAAAAACTGAAGGCATTACGGCTAAAATCTGGAACAAGACAGGGATGCCCTCTCTCACCACTTATATTTAATTTAGTCCTTGAAATACTAGCCAGAGCAATTAGACAGACAAAAGAAATTAAAGGCATAAAAATAGGAAAAGAAGAACTTAAAATATCACTATTTGCGGACGATATGATCCTATACTTAGAAGACCCAAAAGGGTCTACAAAGAAACTACTAGAACTAATAAATGAATTCAGCAAAGTGGCAGGATATAAAATCAACACGCATAAATCAAAGGCATTCCTGTATATCAGTAACAAAACTTCTGAAATGGAAATGAGGAAAACCACCCCATTCACAATATCCTCAAAAAAAAATAAAATACTTGGGAATCAACCTAACAAAAGAGGTGAAAGATTTATACAATGAAAACTACAGAACTCTAAAGAGAGAGATAGAAGAAGATCTTAGAAGATGGAAAAATGTACCCTGTTCATGGATAGGCAGAACCAACATCATCAAAATGGCAATATTACCAAAAGTTCTCTACAGGTTCAACGCAATGCCAATCAAAATCCCAACGGCATTTCTGGTAGAAATAGATAAAGCTATCATGAAATTCATATGGAAAAACAAAAGACCCAGAATAGCAAAAGCAATTCTAAGCAGGAAGTGTGAATCGGGAGGTATAGCGATACCAGATTTCAAACTGTACTACAGAGCAATAGTAACAAAAACAGCATGGTACTGGTACCAAAACAGGCAGGTGGACCAATGGTACAGAAGAGAGGACACAGAGACCAATCCACAGAATTACAACTTTCTTATATTTGATAAAGGAGCTAAAAGCATGCAATGGAGAAAGGATAGCATCTTCAACAAATGGTGCTGGGAAAACTGGAAATCCGTATGCAACAAAATGAAGCTGAACCCCTTTCTCTCGCCATGCACAAAAGTTAATTCAAAATGGATCAAGGAGCTAGATATCAAACCAGAGACTCTGCACCTGATAGAAGAAAAAGTTGGCTCTGATCTACACATTGTGGGGTCGGGCTCCAAATTCCTTAATAGGACGCCCATAGCACAAAAGTTAATAACTAGAATCAACAAATGGGACTTACTCAAACTAAAAAGTTTTTTCTCAGCAAGAGAAACAATAAGAGAGGTAAATAGGGAACCTACATCCTGGGAACAAATCTTTACTCCTCACACTTCAGATAGAGCCCTAATATCCAGAATATACAAAGAACTCAAAAAATTAAACAACAAGATAACAAACAACCCTATCAACAAATGGGCCAAGGACCTGAACAGACACTTCTCAGAGGAGGACATACAATCTATCAATAAGTACATGAAAAAATGCTCACCATCTCTAGCAGTCAGAGAAATGCAAATCAAAACCACCCTAAGATACCATCTCACTCCAGTAAGATTGGCAGCCATTATGAAGTCAAGCAACAATAAGTGCTGGCGAGGATGTGGGGAAAAGGGTACACTTGTACATTGCTGGTGGAACTGCAAACTGGTGCGGCCAATATGGAAAGCAGTATGGAGATTCCTAGGAAAGCTGGGAATGGAACCACCATTTGACCCAGCTATCGCCCTTCTCAGTCTATTCCCTGAGGACCTTAAAAGAGCATACTATAGGGATACTGCCACATCAATGATCATGGCAGCACAATTCACAATAGCTAGACTTTGGAATCAACCCAGATGCCCTTCAATAGATGAATGGATTAAAAAACTGTGGCATTTATACACAATGGAGTATTACGCAGCACTAAAAAATGACAAAATCATGGATTTTGCAGGGAAATGGATGGCATTAGAGCAGATTATGCTAAGTGAAGCTAGCCAATCCTTAAAAAACAAATGCCAAATGTCTTCTTTGATATAAAGAGAGCAACTAAGATCAGAACAGGGAAGAAGAGCATGAGGAAAAGATTAACATTAAACAGAGACGAGTGGGGGGAGAGAAAGGGAGAGAGAAGGGAAACTATGGAAATGGAAGGAGACCCTCATTGTTACACAAATTTACATATAAGAGTTTGTGAGGGGAAAGGGGAAAAAAAAAACAAGGGAGAGAATTAAACAACAGCAGATGGGGTAGAGAGGGAAGATGAGAGGGAAGGGGAGGGGGATAGTAGGGGATAGGAAAGGTAGCAGAATACAACAGTCACTAATATGGTATTATGTAAAAATGTGGATGTGTAACCGATGTGATTCTGCAACTTGTATTTGGGGTAAAAAATGGGAGTTCATAACCCACTTGAATCAAATGTATGGAAGATGATATGTCATGAGCTTTGTAATGTTTTGAACAACCAATTAAAAGAAAACAAAAAAAGCAATAAGAAAAAAAAAATTGAACTAAGTTTTACAGTTTCCATAAAAGTTAACTCAAAGCCAGTCTTAGCAACTTAGCAGGACCCTAAGCAACTTAGCAAGACCTTGTCTCAAAATTTAAAAAAAAAAATGTTTTAAAAGGGCTGGCTGGGGATGTGGCCCAGTGATTAAGTGTCCCTGGATTCAACCCCTGGTTCTAAAAAACAAAAAACAAAACAAAAACCCTCAAAATTGATCATAGCCTTAACTATAAAATACAAAATTAAAACTTCTAGAAAAAAAAATAAGAGAAATTTTTCAGGATCTAGAATTAGGTAAAGAGTTTATTGATTTGAAACTAAAATCTTAACACAAAAATGGAAAAAAATTGATAATGTGGACTTCATAAAACTTAACTTTTTCTGCTTTTTAAAATATCCTGCTAAGGGGATAACAAGATAGCCACAGGCTGAGAGAAAATATTTACAAACCTTATATTCAACATAGAACTGGTATTTAAAGACTGCAGATATAGCTCTATGTAGAAAACTTGCTTAGCATCTCTGAGGCCCTGGATTCAATCCTAAATATGAAAAAATACATTTTTTATTTAAAATAATATATATATACACACACATACACACACACACACACATATATATATACATTATTTAAAATAAAGGACTTAAAATGCAACAGTAAAAACCCAGAAATCCAATTAGAAAATAAGCAAAAATGTAGTTCTCAATAGCGATATACAAATGGGGAAAAGTAGATAAAAACACACTACTATATTAGCTGTTAGAGAAATGAAATTAAAATCACAATGAGGTAGTACTATACACTTATCAGAATAGCTAAAATTAAAAAAAAATAGTGACATCACTAAATGCTGGCGAGAATTTGGATGACTCATACGTTGCTGGTGGGAACATAAATTGGTATAGGCACTAAGGAAAAGTTAAGTAGTTTCTACAAATCTAAATATAAAACTACCTTATGATCCAACAATGACCCTCTTGGTCATTTATCCTGTAGAAATGAAATGGATGTTCAAATGAAACCTGTACACAAATGTTTACGGCAGCTTTATTCATAATACTGCAGTCTCAGAACCAGTGGAAATTTCCCTCAGTGGGTAAATGTTAAGCACACTGACGTGTATCTCTACTATATAATACTGCTCAGTAATAAAGAAGAATAAACTATTGTACACACAATAACCTGGAAGAATATTCAGAGGACTATGCTGAGTGAAAAAAGCCCATCCCAAAAGTTACATACTATGTGAATGCATTTATAGGACATTCTTAAAATGACAGAATTAAAGAAATGAAGGACAGATTAGGGTTTTCAGATGATATGGAAGAGGTGGGGTAGTTAGGAAGTCAGTATAATTAGAAGAGGGGAACACGAGCAATCTTGTGGCAATGAAAATGTTCTGTATCTCTTACCATATCATCAAGATCCTGGCTCTAATATTTCATGGTAGTTTTGCAAAATATAACCTCTGCAAGACGCTAGGTAAAAGGTATAGATCTCTCTCCAGCATGTCTTACGACTGGGTGTGAATATACAATTCCTCACAATGAAATGTTTCTTTTTTTCCAAGACTGAAAATCTAAGAAAAGCCCAGAAGGAATGAAGTTCGCGTGGAATCAACTAGATTATGATTGTCTACCTTTAAATGAAATGACAGTTGGAAAGATAAGGATGAGTTGTTGAAACACTCAATTAAGATTTAAAAAAAAAAAAAAAACTATAAAAAGAAAAGATACCAAAGTTCCTTAAGCATTTTATTGTAGTTTAAATTATACAAATGTATGCTTATTTGATAATTTGCTGCAATGGAGTCACAGGCTGTTCTTGGATTATCAAACACTGACAGAGCCTGGTAGAGCCGGGTGATCTGGTGTGTGTGGCTACACCCTGTGCTGTCCTGCCCTTCCTGGGTTGGCTCTTTAAAGGGGAAAAAAAAAATTAAGAACTTGGGGGACATGATCAAAATGCTTCCTGTCTAGATTTTCAGGATCCATTGTTTATTTCTTTTCCAAGTATTTTACATTTTCTCTCTCACATAGGACTAATTCAATGGTATTTTTTAAAGCAACTCTCTGGTTCTCTCCAAAGGAACCATAAAAATAAAATCACTACACTAGTAATCCCTCCCCAGGGATAACTACATTTAATACATGGTGCAGCTCTAATCCAGGTATATCTTTAAACTGAGGTGAATTTTTTGATGTTTATTTGCACGTTTTTTTTTCCTATAAAGTATGTATTTCTTTTATGGCAAAAATTAAGTGGGTAATGTTCTCATAATAAAAATAAAAATAAATAGATTCATGTTTTGTAATAAAAAGGAAGTTATCAATGTACCCAGAGTCATCATTGCTCCCCTTTCCACCACCATCAAAAGAGAGAAGTTTCTATCCAAGGCAAATTTTGTATCCATTTTATTCTCCCATCACACCCATGCAACCCTGAACCACCTTGCTTTAACTTCAGCTAGTATTTGTGCTCAGGAAATATAAACTTATTTTCAGCTAAAATAAAGTGTAACTAGAATGGTAAACATGATATATAGGTTTTACAAAATAAGAACTCTTTTTAGTATATCTCAGAACCAAATACAAGCTATTTGAGAGATTTTGTGGTTCCAGGGTCCTGGTGTATATTAATCTGGTTGATGTGACAACTAATTTGCAAAGGCAAAAACAAAATGAGAACATGTATCCTCATTTTGTGAGTTCACCCAGTAGTTGTGTAATTGCTGTCAACCCCTGTTTAATAGTAGCATGTTGTACATGTATAGAAAGTAGTGTTCATGATCACCTAGGACTTCCTATCCTGTGTAATTCAATCATGTGTACACAAGTTAGGCAGCAGAATGTTGTGTACATAAATGGAAGAAAATCAGAAAGATAAATGCATACACCTGACGTCATGGAACATGTGCATTCGTACATGAAAGACTGCTGTCTCTGTGTATGCATGCATACTCACATTAGTTAAAAAAAAAAAAAAACTAAAGCTTTTGATGACACTACAAATCCAAATAGATTATAGACCACACAATGTGCTAGAAAGAACACTGAAGGTGACTTGGAGTCCATCGACCAGTTCCATATTTGACAATCCCGTCTCTATGCTGGACTTTGACTTCATGCCTCAAGTGCCAATGCATCTGCCAGCAAACTACCTGAAGATGCTGATTTCTCAGAGGACACTGAACAGGAAAGGGAAACCAACTGAAAGAGAAACAAGTGCACTCAGGATGAACCCCACAAGGGAAACCTAAATCTGAGATTTAGAATTTAATTTTTCTGGTAATAGCATAATTCTGCTCTCAAGTGAATCACTCTTTACTCCACTTTATTTTGCACATATTATCTCTAAGGCACAATATTTAATCTATAATTATCTTGCTACATAATTTACATCTTTGTATATAGCAGTAAGATCTGCATTACACAAAAGAGTCTGGTGCGAAATTGTTTTGCCGGGGTAGGTCTCATTATTTCCATTTGTTTATACCTCTTTTTTAAGAGTACTGCTTAGTGAAGCAATTGGGTGATGGAACCTGCATAATAATAGTTGTGAAAATATTAAAACAAGCCCCCAACAAGCTGCTGTGTCAAAGAGTTGGAGAAGGATAATCAGAAAGTACACTTTTTTAAGACAGTTCATCTTATTTCCCCTCAAGAACTGAGGTAGAGAAAGCATGAAAGTGGAAGTCAGCAGAGCTTCATGAGCAGGGGAAAGGAAAGGGGAGAAAGAGGAGGAAGGACAAGAGGTGGAAGAGAAACCACAGGGGATTCTAAGAGCAGAAAAGTGGCAGCACCTGGAAGAAGGATGCTTTGACAGATTCATGACAAAGATCATTTTTCAGTCATTGCACATATAAAATATAACCAACTTCTTCACCTTCTTTGCCTTTGGGGATCATCTCGAATTTATTTCCACTGTTTCCTGTGCATGTGCTTAATCCTTGTCTAGGGGCTGCAACAAATAAGCAAAAAGACTTATTGAAGTAACAATCTATGGCCAGTCTTTTCTCTGATTAGCAGTCAGGGAGCAGCAGCTCCAGAGCAAAATATAATCTTATAACTTCCTACCTTCTTTCTCTGTGTCTCCAAATAAAAACACCCCTAAAAAAAAAAAAAAACTTTGCTCCCCATGTGCTTTGTAAATTATGCAATAAACAGAATCTCATTGGAAATTTTGTCCTTGTTTCTGGTAAGCCTCTCACATCAGTCATCTGCTCTACCGATGATGTATTTACACCCGAATTTATATTAATCTGTTTCTACCTTAGCTGTGAGTTACTGATGGAAGATTCTAAGAAAAAAAACTGGCCCAAATTTTCAAGTTTTGATCCAACCTTCTATACCATCTGAAAGTGACTAACATTGAAATTCTAGCCCAGTGAAGTGTATTAATGCATACTTTAATTAATACAAACTGTGAGGTCTAGCAGTGTAGTGGAAACATTCCTCTGCAAAGGAAAATGGCTTTTAGAAGGATGTATGGATTTAACCCACACATATAATTTTTAAGGAACTTGTTCCCAATGGATATTGAAAGAGTCATGTTACATGAAAGTTAAGGCCACTTCAATTAGTGACTATGGAGAACTATAGAGGATCACTATAGAGTGCATCATACCAGTAAAAAGAAATGTCAAATCATCGAAGGAAATACAGCATTGAATGTGTCTTACAGAGTATTGCCCATATAACATTTTAATAGAGTCACTTCTTATGTTTTTAACTCAAACTCTTATCTGAAATTCACTGCAAGATCTGTAAATGGTAGTATTTTATTTTCAAAAGTCATTTCCTTCCAGCACTTGTGTAGATGTTGTTAAGGGTCCATAGATGATTCTTTATGGTAAAAGTGAGCCAAAGGATGCTAAAACAAGGTGGAAATCTAAAAACTGAAATAAAGGCAAAACAGAGTTTGTAATGTAATGGTGCAGTTAACAAACACGACCCCTCAGATTTTAGAGGCTTCATAGACAGAGATTTATTTTTCACTCAAAATTTGTTGTAGGTCAGGGTAACTAGAGTGAGAACACAGGGTGACAGAATCCCCTCCACCAGGAACACATGGTCTTGTGGTTCGGAGAATGCAAAGCTGCATCCATGTGCCTCCACCCAGTTCACATATGCTCACCAATCATTGGCCCCAAAGCAAATTCCATGGCTGTTGTCTTTGGGGATGAAGGAAATCTAATCTGTGTGACTGGAGAGGGGACCAGATATGTTGGTGAACAAGAGCAATATCTTCCATAAACAGTAAAATCAGGTAGTGTTTGAGGTAACTCAATTTTTCTAAATATATACAGGATGACCCTCTTGCCAGGGATAATCTTGCTGAGTAGAAGGAAAGTCTGGAGGAGAGAGTCAGCTACCTCTTTTTGTCATTCTGTGTGCCACCTGAATGCTCTCCCTGTGCCTCCCTACTACTCCTCTCTCATACTTCCAGATCACCTTCACTTTCATTTAAGATATTCATTTTCCAGAAACCTATAATAATCCCCCTAGACTGGATTAGATGCTCCTCTGGTGTGTTTTCATAGCACCCTGCAGTTATTCTTTTCTATCAGTGTTTGAGTGAAAACAAAATGTTTTTCTACAGTTTGGATCTTAAATGCCCCCCCAAAGGCCCATGTGTTCAGGCTTGTTCACCAGCCTGTGGTGCTATTGGGATGTGGTGGAGCCTGGTGGAAGGAAATTAGGTCACTGGGGGTTTGCTATACTTGGGTCCCACACCTTCCTCTTTATTTCCACTTCCCAGGCACTTTGAGAGGAACAAGACTTCTCTACCACACGTTCCCACCATGATGTTCTGGGCCTCAGGTCCAGAACAACAGGGTCAAATGACCACGGACTGAAACCTCCAAAACCATGAGCCAAAATAAACCTTTCATCCTAATTTTAAGTCAATTTTCTTAGGCATTTTGTCACCATAACAGAAAACTAACAGTTTTGACACATGTAAATTCATGTAAAATATGTACTTGACACCGAGTAAATGACATTCAGAAAGTGTTATTATCTTCCTAGCACTTACACTATCATGTGTTGGACACACAACAATTATTTGACTTAAATGAATAAATGAATCATAACATCCCTTCATCTTCCTAGCCTTTTAAAACAATGAATTAGGTTCCTTCTGACTCTACTTAAATTAATATTTCAGTCACAAGGCATCTCTGATAAATCACCCCCTCCCCATCCTTCTGCCTTGTTGTGGCTCCAGGACACACTCTCCTCCAGGTCACTCTGCTTTCACCCAAATCATTTCAGTATTGACCGCTGACCTGGACTTGGACTCCTCGCAGCCTCTGTTTTCCAGTGGTTCCAAGTCTCACTCCTTCACTGGTCCCAGAATTGTTTATTCACCTTTTTCTATAGTTATATTTGAGTGGCTTCAGAACACATAAGAAATAAGCCTTCTAGTATCACATATACATATTAGTAAATAACTGTATTTGTAATGAAAATTGAGATCAGGACTTTACCAACAATAAAATGAAAGAAGAAAATGTTCAAAGATAGCTGTTGTCAACTTCTATGCACTGGAGTACTATCTCCTCCCACTTGCTATTCCATATAATCTTTTTTCCTACCTCTTGTTCCAGATAATCTTTTCTCCAACAGCCCATGTAACTGTCACACGGCCACAATGTGGATACTTTGATTTCAGTTTTATTTGTCCAACATCTTTGCACTTTAATTTTTCAAGAATTCCACAAAGCTCATTCACTTGTTCATATATCGGAAATGATTCCCTCATTAAGATAATAATTTGTATATATGACGCTTAATACATATGATCTCCCATGTATGTATTATCTCACTCAATCAGTAATATACCATCTTGAAGTTCCCCTGTTAAGATCACACTAAAATTAATTTGATAAATGGCTAGTACCGACTATTACTTTTCTCATAGAGTAACATGGATTAGCACATTATTAAATGCCCTATTAACGTTCATTCTGGGAATAAGGTTGTTTTCTTTTAAATGCTCCATCCATCTAGTTTTCCCCCAAATAGTTCCCAGTTTCTCTGGGTGTCTTCTTCCCATAGAGTAAAATTCTGATCCTCTCCTTGCCGTCAGCCATGAATAATTTTACAACCTCCCCAGTAGGTTATGTGCTTTGGAATTTTTCATTGGCCTGTGAAACATTTATTATATTCTGAGAACTTATTAGGCATGGTATAAAACATGGAAAAGATATAGTCCCTATCCAGTGCCCTCTCCATCTAAATAGCACAAGCAACCAAATAAAAATAGTACGTTGCAAAGATTGGTTTCAATTTCCTTCATTTCTTTTTAGAATTATGATGTCATTTTTCAAAGACCATGTCCGCGAGCTTTGGTGTAAGGAGAGCCTGTGGTCATATGAGATTAGAGGATGGTTCACCAAAGAAATGAGTTTTGAGCAAGACCCACTGAAGCAGAATTTGGGCCATACATCAGGAGAAGTGCTGAAATAGAGCTTAGCATAAAAGAACTGAAACACCAGCCTTTTAGTCAGAAGCATCTATGAAATGAAACTCTGAATCTGGAGTAAAGAAATGTTTAAGTTCCTGGTCTTTGCTCTCAACCATGATGAAGACTGTGACATTAGAAAAATGATTTCACCCCTTTTCTACTTGTGCTTCCTCAGGTGTAAAAAGGGGTTGAGTTTTCTGTTTTGTATTGCTTCTGGAGGTGATAGAAGGACAGAGAGTAAGATACACTTTGAAATTCTTGGTTGAAGGGAACTGAGCACTGCAGTTCCCAACAATGGTTCTTCTCCTCCCACTTAGAAGGAGCAGATTAGCAGAGTAGCCATAATCCTGTCAGGGTCCTAGTCTGGCTTGCGTGCAGCACAGGAGAAGAGTAACTCTCCCTTTGCCCCTTGCCTTCATCTTCTTGGTAGCCCAGGGAGAGGGCTAACATCCCTGCAGCCTTATCATGCTGTGCCTTCCATTGGAGATGCTGAGGTCTAAGGATACTAGCAGCAATGGCGCAGCCAGCAGAGCCATTCAGGGACCATGTGTACAACATGGTCCTGTGCACAAGGACCTGGCCATTTGACTATGCTTCAAATAACATAAAGTAGCCTTTACACTGGGCTTATTTACCAACATTGTATGATTTCATTATATTGGCACAAGAATCCCCAAAGCCATCATCCTAGAGCTGTGCTACTTAGACCAAGGGGATTTGAGTCTGAAAGCAGAGATAGGTGAGATGGGAAGACAGAGATGAGTACAAGTACTCCTTTACTGAACCAAGATGACTCCTGAATCCAAAAAAGAGCAACGTGAGAGATTTATGTTGGAGTCAATGCCAAAAACCCTGAAGGGCCGCCCACTATAGTAGAGAGCAGGGATTTGAAACTCAAATATGGCTTTCTCCAGGGTAACGAAAGCTCCAGAAGGAAATACAAGTGAAGTTGCATTAGTCGATAGAACTCTGATTGTAGGACAGGGAGGAAACTAGCTGGGAAGGGAAAAAAATCAGAAGTTTCTTGGAAAAAGGGGGAAATTAGAGAAGAAACTAGTAAGCTGGTAGCTTCCACCTCTCCATAGCTCAGTAAGATAAGAAGGAAGGAGTCTGATAAATCCAGTTGTAACAAGGTACCCACTGGGAATTATTTTCCCTACCTCTCAAGCTGAGAAGTTGAACCTTCTCAGATGGGTTTCAGCTTTTAGAAAGAAGATGGAAATAATCAAATAATTCACTATTGAATCTCTATCACATACTAAGTAATAGAGATCCAATGGAGAAGGAACAAAATTCACCATGGTCCCGGCTTTCATGGAATGTACATTTTATAGAAGACAAACAAATGAAGTCATTTAAAATTACAACAAATGTTACAGGGGGTTGGGGAGGGCCTGAGACACACAGTGAGAGGAGGACATTCCTATATGGTTAGAGAAGACCTCTCTGAGAAGGTGTCATTTAAGATGAAATGTAAAGGATGATAGCCAGCTATGCAAACAGCAGAAGAGTAACATTCTAATACAAAAGCTTGTTAATGTGTTACTGCCCTGAAACGGCAAAAGAGGTAAGCAAGAAGTCTGAATTCCATTTTAGCACATTCATTCTACCTGTTGCATGGAGAATGGAGTAAAGCAGGACAAATGTGGCCAGAGGAAACCAGCCAGAGGTTATTGAAGGGAATCAGGAAGGGATGATGGAATTCCAGGCAGTTGGTGTTAGAACAAAGCATGAAAGTAGGTCTAACAGAAGAATAGGATCAGGCAGGGGGAAATGGCCCTGAGTTTTCAATCTCTGGACCCAACACCAAATCAGCCCACCCCAGAGGCCACAATAAAGGAAACCCAAGGAGAGAAATATCCACAGGAAAGAATGACTGCCCCCTTGGTGAGAAGGAATAAGAAGACTCTAGTTAGGAAGACTGTGCAGGTAGCCAAAATGATGCCATGACCAGTACAGTGCTTCAGAGGGCTGTCCAGAGCGTCAGTCACTGGAGTCGCATGTGAGTTTTTAAATTTAAATCAATGAAAATTTAATAATAAATTACAATTTATCATGTTCACAAGCTACATTTCAAGCATACAATGACATGTGTGGTTTGTGGCTACCATATTGAACAGTATAGATTCATTTCAATCATTGCAGAAAGTTCTATTGGACCATTATGCTCTAGATGGCTAAAATGTGAGTTAAAACAAGGGAAAATTGGAAACTCATGAGATAGTCCCTAGGGCACAGCCACCAGGTACCCCTCCACACATTAAAGAGATCCCACCATAAGTGTAACCTATACACTTCTCCAGGGACCCTGACCATAATTAAGCTTCTTGTCAGTGAGATTTTACAAAGACTGTCAACAGGATTTCACAGGATTTCTTCAGAGAGCTCAATGTGGTTTGAAGCTTCCTCTTTCTTATGAATGCCAAGTTTACAGACAAAAGGTAAGATAGACTCTGTCTCCAGAGAGCTTGCTGTACAAAACTTACTATTTCTGCTTTCTTGGTGAAAATTTATGAAACCTATGTCTAGCTAAGAATAAGGGACAAAGAGTACCTACCATGTAACCACCCACTGGTATGTAAACTGCCCCCCAACACATACACACACTAGGTACAAATTTCAAAGAATTTCCAGACGCAGGGTCCAGAGACTTTTAGATATTAGCCCCTCTGAACCACTGCAGCTTAAATAAACCTGCTTCCTGATAATTCCTCAGGTGTCCAGCCTCCTCTGTCCTACATCACCTAAAGGAATAATATTTATTATTTTCTGGCACATGAATTATACCTGAAACTAATGTGACCTAGGGGATATTTGCTGTGCAGGCAAGCAGGAGAAAAATGTATTGTGAGGCTTTCATGAGAGGGAGACTGGAAGAGCAGGTATCATATAAAGACAAGTGAATAGGGAATGGAGGGTGCTGGTGTGAGAATCATTTCATTGCAAGATCCAAAGGATGCAGGCCCAGCAGGAACTTAATTGAAGCCAAAATGAAAACAAATGGATTCTGAGTACTGACTGTGATAGAGGGAGGGAAGATCTGAATGTTGGTCACTAATGGATTCAGTAAGAGAGCTAAGGATGGGAATGGGTAAGGTAAACAGTGAGTCCAGATAAGGAAATTTCATGGTTTGAATTACTAGAGGAGAAATAGACTGAAGGATGTTGAATTCTAACATGGGACCTTGTCCGTGTGTGGAGAGCAGGCTGTGCCCTGACCTGAGTTATTCGGTGATGAATAGAACAATCATTTTCAGGCTGTTCTTAAAACTGAGTTACTCCATTTTATACAAATGGAGTAACTTGCATAAGCTACTTCATTCTGAATTTAAGTTCTAAGGTAGAATGACTCACTATCTTTCTTGTACAAATAAACTACCACTGTCTGCCTAGCACAATTATAAGGCATAGACTGATAAACAAAAAAATTAACTGTGCTAATAAAAATGTCCACCTGTGAACTCATTGAATTAATCAGAAACCATGGGTGCATTAGCATATCAAACATGTATCAGAAAATCCAGGCCAGTGTGCTTATCAAACATATGAGACCACCAAATAAAGCAACCCCCTCACTCAAGGCCTATAAAAGGAGGAGCACCCCAAAACCAGATACAGTGGCACACTGATTCCATCACCTGGTCACTCGTCACAAACCTTGCCCAGGAAAATTGTTACAAGTCCAAACCTCTGAATCTTTGTCTTTGGGCTTTAGCAGAACTTAGTTTCTCCAGCTGGAGATGACCACACACAGCCCACTCCAAGCTGACACTCTGAGACTGCTGTCTGTCTGGACCTTGGCCTACAATAAGTTCCTGTACTTGGACAGCTTTACACCCTGAACAAGTTCGTTGGTTTGGCTGGTTCATAATCTTATCTGCCCACCTACAGTGACTCTTGGCATTCCTATCAGCTCTCTGCAGTTTCTCTCAGTTCAGTCTCCTAAACCCCTGTGGCTGCCTTAACCCTTTCTTAGTCTTTCTGTAACTTAAATGTTGTTCATTGTGTGAAGTGTGATATATGATTTGAGTGTTATAGATATTAGAAATCAGAGGCTAAAATAATTACTTCCTTAGAACTGACAACATTAAGAAGAGGATGTAAAAGCAGGAAATTGGTTTTTAGGGCATAAAGTTCTCCTAGCTAATATTAAAATGAAATACTTCATACACCAAATTATATCCTACTTAAAATTTATTTAATTGATTGTAGGGAAGAGGGAAGATGGGAAAGAGAAAAGGAAAAAGGATTCAAAGTCACCTTAACAAAGATAATAGAAGAAACCAAACATAAAAAAAAAAAAAAAAAAAAGAAATTAAGATTGGAATAAAGAACTTGAGCTGGCTTACGACTACTAGGTGACCCACAAGTATTCAGTGAATTGCTTCTTATGAAAGTGGTGTAGCCTGTGACTTTAATGTTATTCAGTAAATTCTGACATCGTGGAAAGACACAAATGTGTTTGGTTTATGTTAATGACAGCTCACTCATGACACCATGGTAGCTGAGACAGAGGTGAAGACTGAATTCAAGCACTATAGAACTAGGATTCTGGAGAGATGGATTCTTTCAACTTCTTATTACGAAAACCTTCAACCTTATGTAAAAATAGAAAAGCATCAGGGCTGGGGATGTGGCTCGAGTGGTAGCATGCTTGCCTGGCATGCCTGAGGCCCGGAGTTCAATCCTCAGCACCACATACAAACAAAGATGTTGTGTCCACTGAAAACTAAAATAAATAAATAACTCTCTCTCTCTCTCTAAAAATAAATAAATAAAAGGCCCTTATTTGATTCATTTAAAAAAAAAAAAGAAAAGCATCATAATGAAGCCCAATATACCCTTCACCAGCATCAGCAATCAGTAACTTATGTCCAGTCTTATCAACTTGAATTTTAATATTACCATTGAAGACACTAGAAGATCTTGTGGGACTGGGAGAGTGGGAGCGGGTGGTAGAAACAGAAAAGGGATGGGAGGTTCTTTCCCACTGGGCAAGGAAGAAGTGGAATTCTAAAGAGGAACAATGACAATGCAGAAACAATGGAAAATAACTAGCACAATATTGGCACTCATTAAAAACCTCAATAAACAAGAAATCAGGGAGGGACCAACAGTGGAGAGCAAGGGATATCCTATTCCCATCTCCCTTCATCAGTGAAGAATCTCAACATCAGGTGATAGGCATGATGAAGGAACAAACCCTTTGAAAAAGTCTTTGTATGGGTAAAAATCTGGGATTCAGCAATGAAGGGACTTTCTTAGATTATAGTAACAGAAATCCAACTACCTCACATTAGACCAACCAAATGTTGGGCAGAACAACACAGCAGAGAAGATTGTTCCCTGTCAACACTGAATAGTTTGTTGTGGGTTTTTTTTTTTTTTTTTTTCCATTCTAATAGAAAGTTGCAGGTGACAGAGGTCCATAATCGTATCAAAAACTGGCTTCAAAGTTAGCCTCTTGGAACATTTCTAAAAATCCAAATACAATAAGCAGAACTATTTCTATGTGCTTAAAATATACAATCTACATTTACCTTCCCTTTCTTAGAGGAAAAATAAAAACACTCAAATCTCTTGACATCACAGAAGTTCTATGTTCAGTTTCCTAAGACGCTTCTGGCTCCGTTTCAGTGTGTAATCTATTGAGGTAGTAGATGGGTACCACTAAGACATGTGGTTTACATTAATGCTATTCATGATGTTTATCCTAACTCTCTGCAGGAAGCAGCTCCACCATATGGTATTCATGTTTGTGTGTTGCTAAAATACATTCCGAATGCCCATTCTAAAGAATTCATCAATTGCCATGTAAATAAAACAGATGCCTCTGCATTTGTTATTGAAAAAGCCATTTTCAAGAGTAAAATACTTCAACGGTACACTCAGAATTAAGAGTTAAAATCCAACATCCTCTGGAACCTGCATTGTGATTTGGGATCAGCTGATACCTGAGAAACAAAACAGATGCTTGCAAAGGAGAATTTCAAATGAGTTAAGAGTTTGGTGGCTTCAAACAGGAGAGCAAGTGATTCAGTGCAAAAAGGGTAAATTTCCCCAGTACCTTCCTAACTGTGAGGACATTGTGCACATCTCAGGCGGATACTAAGTGGTGCAGTAAAGCAGCAAATTAGAAGAATGTAAATTTTTTAGTAGGAATTGCACGCAGGGGAAAAATGCCTCCTAATGCTCATATTTGTTTTCATGTAAATAATGTACACTCTTCCTAAAATCAGACTGGCACGGGGCTAAGTAAGATATCAAAATCTACAATAGATAATGCTCTGGACTCCAAAATGGCAGGAACACAGTTATCTTCCTTCCTGGGTGCAATTCTTCCTGGCAAATGAGAACGACTTACCCAGCACTGAAATCCAGCAGTTTCGGTCTTTTGCTTCCTCTTATTCTTGGTATGCACATGTGTGCACGTCCTCATTCTCTCTTTCTCCCCCACTCTGGTTTCTTATTACACTCAATTGTATGCTAATTGGTTGAGTGATCCCAGATTATATCATTTCTATTTTAACTGGTGTAACTGCTATTGTTATTCCTCCCCCGTCCCTCTGTCGCCTTGCACAGATGTCTCCCAGGGGTTAATGGGAACCTCATTGTCCCACAGTGGATGGAGTGAGTGGCCTGTGTTCTCTTCCATTGTCTCTTGCCAGTAGACTTAAGACACAGGCTCATAGTCCCACATCTAACCTGTCTTTAATTGACTTTTTTTTTTTTTTTTGGCACCAAGGATTAAACTCAGGGACACTCAACCACTGAGCCACATCCCAGCCCTATTTTGTATTTTATTTAGAGACAGGGTCTCCCTGAGTTGCTTAGCGCCTTGCTTTTGCTGAGGCTGGCTTTGAACTCATGATCCTCCTGCCTCAGCCTCCTGAGCCGCTGTGCACCCTGCCCGACTTTAATTGACTTTCTATCAGCCTTACCTTCACTTCTCTATCCCCAAACATTTTAGCATTTACAGACTACATCTCAGAATTTAACACCTAATTGTAGCATGACTTGTATTGTTCACTGGGAACATTATTCTCCTGTAAGTTAAGCTCACTTTCCCTCCCACGGAAGCTTGTCAAGGATACCGGTTGTGGATCACTGTTTACTGCCTCCTGCTCTGTGCTGGCAATTAGGAAGCCCAGCCCTGATCTCAGGATCTAGTGGCTAAACAAACCAGTCAACAGGATTCACAATACAGTGCTCAGAGAAGGTGAACACGAGAGGTTTAAGATGTCCTAGAGGGACGTCTGCTCCTTGGGGGGGATCTTGGAGTTCCCTGTATAAAGGTTGGATGAAACAGATGGGAAAGAGCAAGAAGAGGATATGGACCATACCCATCGCAGGCAGAAAACAAAGATCATGGTCTGAGAAGGTGAGGTGAGTTATGTCAGAAAAGCAGCAAATACAAGGCCAGAAAACCAAAGAAAGCATAATGTACACTCAACCCATGGTATACATGGAGGATTGGGTCCAGGACTCCACAGATACCAAAACCCACAGATGCTCAAGTCCCTTTAATAAAATATTGTAGTATTTTCTGATAACCTACACACATCCTCTTGTATGTTTAAATCATCGCTAGATTACTTACAATACCCAATACAGTGCGAACACTATATAAATAGTTGTTAGGCTATATTAAGGAATAATGACAAGGAGAAAAAAATCTGTTTATGTTCAGTACAGACTCGTTTTTTTTTTCTTAATATCTTCCATCTGTAGTTGGTTGGATTTGCAGATACAGAACCCACAGATACAGAGGGCTCTACCATATTCAGAGACTCTCAAGAGCTATGTGTTTAGGTTGAATCTTATGAAATTACTGACCTTCAACTAGAAATTTCTGCCCTAAAAATATAGTTTTTCATGCAATATGAAACTGATATTTCTTCATTATTTCCCAGTCATGCTTTCTGTAATTTAAAATATTTTTTCATAGACAGTGTTGTAGTTTTCATCGAGTTGGAGGGAGGGATAACACCCACCCCAGGGTGGTTAGATAGGATTTGGAAGACCAAGGGAAACTTCACCCTCCACACAAGACTCTACCAGCACTTTAGCTATCTTTACAGCTGATCAACTCCAGAGATTTTCTTTGTTAGCATCATGGATGTGAGAGATGATTTTTCAATAGTGAAATGACTGGTGATCAAAATGTGTGTATTGACCAAAATACTGTGCAGGCATTCCCACACAAACACAAGCAGGGTGCAAGCACCCAGCAAGCCGAGAGCCTATGCAATTAGGAGCGGTGCCTGAGGCTTGATTCAGAAATTGTCCTGGGTCCAGCTGCTGACTCAGAAGATTCTCCTTGTCTGAATTTGGCTGGGATGTTAACTGAATCCCGCTGTTAAACTACTGCCTCTCTGTCTCTACTGAACCATTCATGCAGGGACAGAGCTGGTGGAGCCCTCAAAGAGACCCAGGGTTAGGGCTTCATCAAGCTTATAGAATAGGTTATATGACTTTTTTGTGCTTCTTGGCTAAAAAATAAAAATAAGTTTATACGTATGGTAGAATTTGATCTGTCACATTCTATTAATGCTGTCACTAAAACCTGTTGTCAAGGTTGTCCCCAAAAAAGAGCTATCACTCTCATCAGCTTCCAACTATTGGAGACCCACCAATATTTTCCCCAAAAAGCTTAATGCAGATAGTCAAATTTTTTTAGGTCCATTCACAACATCACTCTAAGCATCGCAGTAGCCGTAGGCAGGTAGTAGGTAGCAAGTCAAGGTGTTTAAGTTTTGACACAGGCTAAAATTATAGAATTAGAGGTTACATATAGGCTAATAAGAAGTTAGAGTTAATTGCGGAAGGTAATTTCTAAGTAAACATCAGAGAGAAGAGCCAGTTTCTTCTCCAAGAAGTCCCTGGTACCATAATCAGAATGAATCCCAGCCCTGAGCAGGTATTGTACTATGAAATCATAGTCTGGCTTTGTCCACATTTAAGAATGTTGCACTAATGTGTCCTTGAGTACACAGGGTGAAAGAGTTTCCCTAGAGAGGACAACAGTTTAGAAAGCATCTCCCTCAATTAATAGAGAAGCTGAGGTCAAAAGACCTTTAGCCTCATGGTCACAGTCTGATGGATGCTTCATGATCATTGGCTTCACAAGCCAGGTTTCCTGACTCCAGTGAGGTTTTTTTTTCACCTTACAGTGGCTCTCAAACTTGTGCAGGTAGCAACTATCTCCTGGATAGTTCATTAAAACATGGATTTCTGTGATGATTACGTAGGTCTGATTCAGTAGATCAGCAGGAGAGGAGTGTTGAGATTTTGCATTGTTAGCAACTTTACAGACGAAGTCCATCCTACTGGTCCAAGGTCCACCCTTTAAGAACTTCTGCACAATACCATATTCCTTTCTTGCTTCTGAACCATCCTTCCCTTCCATCCAAACACATCTATCTGTTCCTGGGTAATATGGGCAGCTCCCCTTCTATGATCTCCAGCTGAAAACGGAACCAAATACCCACAAAACAGCCCTCTCTTCATGGCACTCAGCTCCAGGCCCTGTTTTCTCATTGTGAGTCTAACAAATGGTCCATGTTCAGAGAGCTTCAGGATTATATGTTGTCTGCTTTTCCTTTTTGGAATATAGGATGTCCGAGAGCAGGTAATACAAGTTGACCCTAGAAGAATTTCTGGGGGCCAGATTACAGGAGGTCTAGACTATCACATTAAGGAGTAGAGCCACCAACTCTTCTCAGATTTATCTCTAAAAGTTCCACATCCTGGGAAACCTCTCAGCACTGGGAAAACCAGGAGAGTTATTCATCCTTTATAGTATGGAGTTTGATTTGTGATTTCAGACGATGGGAGCCTGTCCTTGGCTACCATGTTCTGTTCCAGCACCACGGCAGGTACAGGGAAATAAAGATGACATACTATTCCAGACCTTCATGGTCAAGTGAAGGAAAAAGACAGGTAGACAATAAGCTATGTTATATATGGTATGTGCTTTTGGAAGGTATTCTTGTACCAGAGTTATAGGAACAACATCGTTCCTTAGGAGTGTTAAGAGACCAAGAGAATTCAAGGGAATGGTTTTTATAAGAGGGAAGGCTCAAGATGTTCGTAGGACAGAGGGTAGATAACAAATAAAGAGAAATAGTTCCCCATGAGGGAGAAAAGAAAGAAGCAATAGAATGAGTTGGAGAGGTTTGGGGTTTGCTTTCATTATATACCACATGCCCTCCACATTAAGAATCACCAGTGCACTAGGTAAAACTGTAGATGCAAAGCAGAGAGGGAATAATTGGCAGAGAGGCTCCCAGAAGAGGCAGGAGAGAAAGAATCACAGAATAACGCAAGGGGTAGCCCTGGACAAGGGGAGCAGAAGAAAGGATATGTCTCTGATCTGTCTTTCTAAACCCGTTAACCAGCCTCCAGGAAGAACCCATTCTCTCTCTCCTCGAATCACTTTGTGTACCATTTAAATCAGGGGCTGACTGACCCTCTAGGGTCTATCGTACATTTTCCCAAAGACTTTCAGCTTTAGAATAGGAATCTCCTAATCCATTGAGGATTAGGAGAATTGTATGATGTACATATGTTTATATTTTCATTGTGATCTTTGCCTTAATATAGCGTATACAATATTGGTGCTATAGCACAAGTAGGTTTTAAAGATAAACATATTTGGCATCCTCCTCAAAACTAAAGGACACGCTATTTAAATTATTATGCACTCCGAAGAAACTCATGTTTTAAGTGACTAAGGTTTAAATAATGAAAGAAAGTAATTGAATTTCAGAGCATACAAAACATGAGGGAACGTTGGCAGACAGGAAGGATTTGGAGCCTTCCTGGGGTCTTTGTGGTACCCCTGAAACCACCCCACTAAGCTGCCGCCTGCATTTTTCTGCCTAGACATAGCCCTGAGAGGAAGGAAGGAAGAGAATGATTATTATTATCCTAGCCCACAAAGACAGAGAGGATTTATGGCTGTGCAACACTTGAGACCTCCATACTCTGCCATCATCCACTCCCCCTTAAACAAATGCTGGTTGTCACCACATGATTATTATTACTATGCAGGGCAGATTCTCTGATGAATCGAAGCTGATGAAACACTCCTCTCAAGTAAAGAGACTAAACTATTCCCAGGTGGCCTGATTTATTTCCTGGAAGTTGTGGTTTTCCAAGTGGAACTCAGATGGCTGAAAAGCATTCCTTCGTCGCACTAGGAAGAAAAATTAACCCTGAAGAGGACACACCTCCAAAACAGGAGCTCAGGTGTGGGTACAGGTGTACGAGGAGATGACCAAAAGCACAATGAGATCATCCCTGTTATTTTCAGCAGCATCCTCAGTCTTGAATGTGGGCAGGAATTTCCAAGAGCATATGTGAACCCAGTTTCCTGGACCCCATCTCCAGAGAGTCAGGTTCACTATTCAGGCGAGGCCTATGAAATTACATTTCCAATAAGCTCACAGGTGATGTGTGTTCTGCAAGGGCAGCAATCATTCTTTGAATGACACAGCTTTACCAGATGTCATTGGGCCAATGATACATCAAAAGCCTCCCTAATAGTCTATCTGTAACAAAGACCTACATGCTGCTTTTGCTAAAAAATACTAAGTATTCACTTTGGCCTACAAATGTCCAATGGGTAACTAAAAGCAGGATTAAAAAGAAAAATCGGCATCTGTTTGGCATTTTGGCATTTTGCATCTGTCTCCTTTGCTTGGGGTCACCGTGGATTCCAGCAACCCAGGGTAATGGATAAACATCTTGTTTTTTGTTTTAATTTTTATTGTTGGTTGTTCAAAACATTACATACCTCTTGACATATCATATTTCACACTTTGATTCAAGTGGGTTATAAACTCCCATTTTTACCCCGTATACAGATTGCAGAATCACATCGGTTACACTTCCACTGATTTATATATTGCCATACTAGTGTCTATTGTATTCTGCTGCCTTTCCTATCCTCTACTATCCCCCCTCCCCTCCCCTCCCCTCCCTTCTTCTCTCTTTACCCCATCTACTGTAATTCATTTCTCCCCCTTGTTTTTTTTTCCTTTTCCCCCTTTCCCCTCACTTCCTCTTGTATGTAATTTTGTATAACCCTGAGGGTCTCCTTCCATTTCCATGCAATTTCCCTTCTCTCTCCCTTTCCCTCCCACCTCTCATCCCTGTTTAATGTTAATCTTCTTCTCATACTCTTCCTCCCTACTCTGTTCTTAGTTACTCTCCTTATATCAAAGAAGACATTTGGCATTTGTTTTTTAGGGATTGGCTAGCTTCACTTAGCATAATCTGCTCTAATGCCATCCATTTCCCTGCAAATTCCATGATTTTGTCATTTTTTAATGCAGAGTAATACTCCATTGTGTATAAATGCACATTTTTTTAATCCATTTGTCTATTGAAGGGCATCTAGGTTGGTTCCACAGTCTTGCTATTGTGAATTGTGCTGCTATGAACATCAATGTAGCAGTGTCCCTGTAGTATGCTCTTTTTAGGTCTTTAGGGAATAGACCGAGAAGGGGAATAGCTGGGTCAAATGGTGGTTCCATTCCCAGCTTTCCAAGAAATCTCCATACTGCTTTCCAAATTGGCCACACCAATTTGCAGTCCCACCAGCAATGTACAAGTGTACCCTTTTCCCCACATCCTCGCCAGCACTTGTTGTTGTTTGACTTCATAATGGCTGCCAATCTTACTGGAGTGAGATGGTATCTTAGGGTGGTTTTGATTTGCATTTCTCTGACTGCTAGTGATGGTGAGCATTTTTTCATGTACTTGTTGATTGATTGTATGTCCTCCTCTGAGAAGTGTCTGTTCAGGTCCTTGGCCCATTTGTTGATTGGGTTATTTGTTTTCTTATTGTTTAATTTTTTGAGTTCTTTGTATACTCTGGATATTAGGGCTCTATCTGAAGTGTGAGGAGTAAAGATTTGTTCCCAGGAGGTAGGCTCCCTATTTACCTCTCTTATTGTTTCTCTTGCTGATAAAAAACTTTTTAGTTTGAGTAAGTCCCATTTGTTGATTCTAGTTATTAACTCTTGTGCTATAGGTGTCCTATTGAGGAATTTGGAGCCCGACCCCACAGTATGTAGATCGTAGCCAACTTTTTCTTCTATCAGACGGCGTGTCTCTGATTTGATATCAAGCTCCTTGATCCATTTTGAGTTAACTTTTGTGCGGATAAACATCTTGTGATGAGTTGAAAATAGTGTCAACTTTCTTATCACTGCTGACAAGGCCCTGCCCTGACCAGTCCTGAGCTAATGATCAACCAGACCTCAGTTTAACAAAGACTGTTCCCTTGTCTCAATAATCTGGGAGCTTATGTCAGCTTCCCTGAAGATAGGTTTAAGGACCCTGGTACCCTTGTCTTCCCAGTATAGTTATACTGATTAAAGTTCCTTTCCTGTTTTGTTTTGTTTTCCATTACTTTCTCCATTTGGTTTTGGGGACAAGTAGTCAGATCCAATTTGTTGGGACCCCCAGAGCCAGACCTCTGGCCTAGGACTCTGTCCCTCAGAATTAATTGCTTCCACTTCCCTAATTTGCTGGCTGCTAGACTGATCTTTTGAAAACCTGAGTGTATCATTATTTTCTCAAAGTAATATTGGCTGTGGACCCTCGTTTATTCTAAAATAGAACCCAAATGTCTTAATATGACATTATCAAGTAGGTAGCACCATATGGGCCAAAGTGCTTTGTTTTGTTTAGAGTTCCCCATCCATCGGGCCAGCGCAGCCGTACATGCATCTTTCCAAGCAAACTAAACTTTTTCCTCCTTTTAGAAGTTCCCTGAAGATGCTCAAAGGCATGCCAAGTCATATCTTCTTTTAATTTCTTTTTGATAAAATGAAAGAATTTCCATTCCCAAAGGGGTATTAAAGATATGGAAGAGGAAAGAAATAGTGTTTCTTAGTCATGTCTTTAGTCCAAGCAAAAGGCACTTGTTTCTCAGCATTGCTTGTCTGTGACAACCAAGGACACTTGATGAACATGTGGGTCCAGAAAAACTGTGTTCTTCACAGAGGAGCAGCACTTCTACAAGTTGTCTTGTGTATTTATTTTCAAGTCAATAGGCATTGGTTGGCCTGTATAAGTCACCTTGTTAATAGTCCGACTAGATGAGTAAGAGAAACTGAAACAGAAATGTGGAGGACAAACAGGTCAAGGCTGACCACCAGCCCCTCTAGAAGGAATTCTATCTAGAAGATCTTTTATTTGGGTAACTGGTGTAACAACTGAGAGAAGAGGGTATAAACCTATAAAATAAGCAAACAGACAGTTGGTCATTTAGATTCTCTAGAAGAAAACCTAGGGAATCCTTGCTAAGATCTCCTTCTTGGCAATGAATGTACTCTCAGTTGCCATATCTTAGACCCCTGCCTCAGAATCTGCTCCACTATTCTGGTCCCTGTATTTGTGATCCGAAAACCACCACAACTGAAGAACTTGTTTAATTCTTGAGTTTTAGACATTTTATTTCCAACAAACATTAAAGGATTTTCCTTGAAGAATAAATTCCTCTGATCAAATATCTTGAAGATGTAGTTTTATTGTAGGATTTAATGCTTATTAGATTCTAGTTACAAAACCCTGATGTACATAGATTCACACACACATATCCATTCATACATGCGTCCACATGTATGAAACTTAATTTCCTCGCTGTATTAATAGTCTCACTGGTGCTTTCTTCATCTCTCAAGAGTGGTATGGTTGGCTGCCTTTATGTTCTCATTTAGCATCTCAAAATGGCCACTTCTTTTTTTGAGAAGGGTTACAGCATGACTCAGCTACTTAGTTAATGTGACTAATTAGCATTCTGTCACCCATTAACAGCGTTAAAAACAACAACTGGAGCTCTAACTACGTCTCAGATTTCCAAACAGACCTTTCTAGTGTCAAGGATATTTGGTGCTCCCTGACCTCGATGAACTTTTGGCCTAGTTAACACCCCAGAAGCAGCCCTCTTATTCCCTTAACAGAGAAAGCATCGTTATAAATGACCTTCTAAATTGCTAGCCTCCTCAACTGTATTCCGTTTCAAAAATACAATGCCAAATTAAAATTCTGTGTCAGGAGGAAAACATTAACCAAATTGCAAGTGTTCTTATGAGCCTCATTTAACTCAGGTGTATAAAGTTTAGAAGGCAAATTTACATAAGGCTCATTTTGAGTTTGGATGGATTTTGGGGGTGGGAGGCAAAATCTATACATTCATAACTATGAAAGGGTTATAACTAAAATTTAGATATAAAATCAATAAAGTAAAATTCAGCCTTTGCTTCAGGGAAAAAGAAAGCTAGGTCAGTATCGAGAAAGCATAACAGCATGTGAATTGCATGTTATGCAAACGTAACAGATTTCCTTTATTTAAAAAGGGGGAAAACCTAAACAGAAACTTTATTGAAAAGATGATTCAAAACAATGTGTTTAGCATTCTTAACTCCTCATTTACTTGAGGTACACTTTTGCTATAAAAATAGTGAGGAAAAAATGAGTCACTGCTTTATCTCAGGGAAACATTGGCAGCCATTCATTCATTTAATAAATAACGTTTGCATAGTTCGTCCTGCTTATATGCTGATGGTAAAGAAGGAAGTCATGATTTCTGACATTAATGAATGGATAATCAGCTGGGCAAGGTGGTACAGGCCTATAATCCCAGCGGCTAGGGAGGCTGAGGCAGGAGGGTCAGGAGTTCAAAGCCAGCCTCAGCAAAAGCGAGGTGCTAAGCAACTCAGTGAGACCCTGTCTCTAAATAAAATACAAAATAGGGCTGGGGATGTGGCTCACTAGTCGAGTGCCCCTGAGTTCAATCCCTGGTAACAACAACAACAGCAAAATAGAGTTGATAATCAAGGGGGAAAACAATCGAGAAAGAAGTGACATTGTAGACGTAGGCACACCTGACCAGAGCAAAGAGGAGGCCCACCTTTAGGTAAAGAAGTTGGCTGGGAAATGCTTCCAGAACTTTCTATTTGAGCTAGACAAGCACTTCCTTCCTAGGTATGCAGGTTTTCTTCTCATCCAGGTTATTAATTTAGCAGTTGCTAGGTCCCTGCTACTGGGCTAAGTGCATTATATATTCTTTTCTCAATTATTTCTCCCCAAATAATATAAAATAGGTTTTACAACAGTCCCCTATGATACAGGCTGAATTATGCTCCACTACACTGCTCATATGCTGAAGTCCTAAACTCCAGTATCTTGGACTGTGGCTATATTTGGAAACAGGGTCTTTTAAAGAGGTAATTAAGTTAAAATGGGGTCATTAAGATAGGGCTTCATCCAATATGACTGACATCCTT
Organism: Marmota flaviventris; assembly: GCF_047511675.1. NCBI lineage: Eukaryota > Metazoa > Chordata > Mammalia > Rodentia > Sciuridae > Marmota > Marmota flaviventris. The sequence continues at coordinate 39,040,835 of NC_092513.1, forward strand.
ATAATAGGTCATTGGGACACAGACAACACAAAAGGATGACAATGTGAGGATAGAGCCAGAAGGTGGCCATAGGCAAACCAAGTCTTGAGGCCTCTGACCAAACCAAATCTGCCAACACCTTGATCTTGGACTTCCAGCCTCCAGAACTGTGAGAACATTTCTGTTGTTTAAGTCACCTAGTCTGTATGAGTTTGTTGTGACAACCCTAGCAAACCAATACACCCTTTTTACAGATAAGGACATAGAGATTGAGAATAGTTACTCAAAGCTACACAGAAAGTTCCACAACCATGATTTGAGATTGGATCTCTCTAATCCAGAGTATCACTTAACTCCCAAACACAGCTGCATTTCAGGTGCCCCACCTACCCAAGTGTGCTCTGAACCACACTGGGGATGAACCCTCTGTGTGGTTGCCCGGTGCCTGCATGAGCCCCTCTTCAGCAAACCAAGCTCTTATTAAATAGAAATTTATACCTAGAGTGTGCTCATTACTATGATAAGTTCTATGTGGGACTCAGAGTCCAAGCAGACTGTGCCCCAGAGAAGATCATCATCCATTGAGAGATGAAAAGTAACTGTTAAGTCAGCAATCCAAGGAAATTGGGTGGAGTTAGAGAAGATAGTGCTAAGTGAAGTTAGCCAATCCCAATAAAACAAGTGCCGAATGTTTTCTTTGATATAAGGAAGCTGATTCATAGTGGGATAGGGAGCAGGAACATAAGAAGAATAGACAAACTCTAGATAGGGCAGAGGGGTGAGAGGGGAAGGGAGGGGGCATGGGGTTATTAATGATGGTGGAAAGTGATGATCATTACTATCCAAAGTACATGTATGAAGAAACGAATTGGTGTGAATATACTATGTAATAACCAGAGATATGAAAAATTGTGCTCTACATATGTAATAAGAATTGTAATGCATTCTGCTGTCATATTTAAATAAAAAAATTATGTTAAAAAAAAAGATAGCAACCCAAGAAGTCAAGGGAAGGATGGATGACTAGCAAAAGAAACAAAGTTCCCTCCACCTTCCCCTGCCACACCCTCCCTTCCTATTCCTCCACCGTAGCTTGTTGCCAACCTTATCACTAACCAGAAACTGCTCTTGCCAACATCTCCTAGTTTCCAAATCCAATGGACACTATTAGTTGTTTTATGTGAAACACTTGTTTTACACCATTAGCCATGCCTTCCTCTTGAAAGCACTCTTCTCCCTTAATATTCTTGGCATGCTTCTCTTTCCTTTCTTTCCAAACCTACTCTCTATTATTATCCTTTGCCCACCCACCATCACCCCCATTTTTCCATTTTGGTGGATCCTGGACTCAGTCCAACTCTCTTCTCCCTACATATTCAACCTCAAAGGCATTAATACCCATAATGTCACCCGCCTTCTCTCACTTCTAAGTCTAATAATAAGCTCCAGCCCAGACCTAGCTCTAGACTCATGCATCCAGCTGCCATAAAAGGAAATGCCACATCTTCCCCCAAATCTATTTCTTCCCAATTCTTATTTATGGTATGTTGCATCCAGACACCCAAACCAGAAGCCACAGGAAGCATTGGTTTAGGAAGTTAAGGATTGCAGTTATGGGATTCATTTTGGTCTTTATTTACATCCAAGTTTCATCCTTCTTCATTTATCTGAGCTTCAATGTCCTCATCCATAAAAATGAAATTAATAATAATATTCCTCTGAAGAGGCTGTTGAGAGAATGCAACTCAAGAGTCTCACAAGATTACCACCAGGTTGAATCGTTGGTCAGAAATTTTCACAGGACTCAGAAAGTCCTAGTTATACTCATAATTACAGATTATTTTGGCAAAAGAAGATAGACTAAAATCAATGGAGTCCAAGAGAGACCAAGCGCAGAGCTTCCAGTTGTCCTCTCCCAGTGAATCATGCAGACAGCTCTGACTCTCCCAGCAACAGCATACAACATCGAGCCTGGAGTACTGCCAGCCAGGGAAGCTCACCTAAGACCTCGTGTCCACAGTTTCTAACAGGGGTCAGTCTTATAAACATGGCCAGGCACCTCTGTGGTGGACTTTAGTCTCAGGCCCCTCCAGAGGTCAATGATACCATGTGGTCCAAAGCCTCTACCATCAATCACATTGTTAACACAGACCATCTGGCATGGCCCAAGGTCCCAGGTAAATATACCCTTGTCAGGCCTAGTGATTACCTTCAGGCAGCTGGTGAAGAAATAAATCTTTTATTGCACAGAGGTTTAATAAGTTCATGCATATAATATATTTAAGAAGGGTCTGATACTTAAGTCATCAATACATGTTCATTATTAATATTTTCATTGTATGTTCTTCTCATGTTCAGTTACTAAGTCCTGCCAATATGACCTTCTTTTACCTTTAGCTCTCTCTTTTTTTCATGCCACTATCTTTATATAGAGGAAGTATCAGAATAAAATAATAGCAAAATATGTAGGAAGAGTAGGTAAATTTGAACATATACAAAGTCAAATAAAACATGTCAAAAAAGGTATCCTTTGTAATTAAGAACTCAGTGGATGCCATAAACATCAGATTAGACACAGAAAAAAGAGCAGTAAAGATTCCAACTGTCAACTTAAATAACAGAGAGAGATTCTCCAGAAAATAATATTTATTTGGTAATAGCAGAGCTCTGCAGTGGGAATACTATGGATATATTCAAAGAGATTGAGGCTGAAATAAGCCAATCCTCAAAAAACAAAGGCCAAAAGTTCTCTCTGATTCGAAGATGCTAACACAAAGTAAGAGTGTGGGGAGGGAAGAATAGAAGTTCATAAATTCATTGGATTAGACAAAGGGGAATGAAGGGAAGGGAAGGAGAATGGGAATAGAACAGTAGAATGAATATGTTCATATATAAATATACAACCAATGAAATTCCACATCATGTTCTACCACAAGAATGGGATCCTTAAAAAAAAAAAAAAGAAAAAGAAAAAAAAACACCAAAGAGATTGAGGCAAGAGGAACATTTTAAAGGCAATAGGGGAGAAATTTACATAAGGTACTTGAATACAAAGTTCATTGGTCTTGAAAACTGGAAGCAGGATTTGGCATCAGCTCATTCGTGGGGTGGCACTGCTGTGTAAGTATTGTCAAGAGCATCATGTCTGAATCATGACAGTCTTAAAGAATGTTCAAGATAAACATTTTTTAACAAAAATCTGTACATATATGTGAGACATGCAATCATGGAGTGCTTAAAGAATGAGAAGTAATCTGTTGTAGGACTTTTAGTCCTTGAAACAGTACTTATCTCAGACAGAAAGGTGTAACCCTCTCATTTCTTCCCCATTCTAATTTTGTCTGTGTCTGACAAGAACAATTTTATCAGTATTATCAATTTTCAAACAACTTTAATTGTATCCCAAACTTTTTCACATTTTCTAAGAGAGCTCACAGAAAGATTCATGGTCGCATTCTTTGTAATAAAGATTAGAAACAGAAAGGGAATGTATTTTTTAAATAGTGAATTTTTACAGTGGAATGCTATTCAGAAGTTAAAATAAAGGGATCGTGTTTATATATATATTTGTTTGAAAATATGATCAATTAGAGTAGTAAAAAAAGTAAAGCAAAAATAAACTATTATGTCATTTATGTAAATTTCTAAAACTCACATATAACCTCAGAAGTTCTATATACATATATTGGAAATGTGTAAACATGGATTAGAAGAGTACACATCAGCTATAGAAAATTCCTTTATCAAAAGAGGAGGAGTAGGGAATGAGAATGTGAAGAATGGGCTGGTAAGTTTCAACTGTATCAGTAATGTTATATTCAGAAATTTTTTAACTGGAGGAAATATAGCAAACATGCACCATGGATTATTTTTAGTCCTACAAATCTGTCATGTTCTCATTCTCCCTTCTCCACATCCTATGTCTTTGTATCAGCCAGGTTCAACCAGAGAAATATAGTTTTCAATAAGAGAAATATATTTTTTTAAATATTGCATAGTAAGCCAGGCATGGTGGTGCGTGCCTATAATTCTAGCCACTTATTAAGGTTATTTTGCCCAGCCAGCCGGCTCCTCTTGCTAAAGCAAGAGGATTGTAAGTTCAAGGCCAGCCTCAGCAATTTAGCGAGGCCCTAAGCAACTCAGTGAGACACTGTCTCAAAATTTAAAAATAAAACACAAAAAACTAAAAAGGACTAGGGATGTGGCTCAGTGGTAAATCACCTCTGGGTTCAATCCCCAGTACCAGAAAATAAACAAATAAATACAAATTTTAAAAAATAAAATATTGCATAGCATTACTGTATAACCTAGCAATTTCACTCCCAGGTATGTACCCAAAGGAATTGAAAGCAGGAATCAACATAAATATTTGTATGCCAATGTTCATTACAGCGTTGTTCACAATACCCAAAGGTAGAAACAACAGAAGTGTCCATCAACTGATACATGGATAAATAAAATGTAGCATGTACACTACTAGAGTATTATTCATCCATAAAAAGGAATGAAGTACTAATCACAGATGAACTTAGAAAACTTAGGCTAAGTGAAATAAGCCACTCACAGAAGGACAAATATTGAATGACTCTACCCACATGAAATATCTAGAATAATCATGCTCATAGAAACAGAGAATAAATTAGAGGTTATCAGGGGCAGGGAGGAGGAAATGGGGAGTAATATATTGTTTCGTGATTATAGTGTTTCTGTTTGAAGTGATGAAAAATTTTGGAAATAGTGGTTATGGTTGCACAACATTGTGAATATAATTAATGCCACTGAATTATAAACTTTAAAATCATTAAATTTTATGTTTTACATATGCACAAATAGAATTTTTAAAAATTAAAATGAAATATAACAAAACCCATTGAATTGTATCCTCTAAATGAGTAAATTGTATAGTATGTGAATTATATCTCCATAAAGCAGTTTATGGAAGAGAGAAAAAGAGATTTATTGCAATGAGTTGTTTTATACAATTATGGAATCTGCTTAGGCAGGTTGGCAATCCCAGGTAGGCTTTAGGAGAGCAGTCTTGGACTCTCAGGTACAGATAGAGGGTGCAGTTGCTAGGTGGAATTTCTTTTTCCTCCCACAAGACTGTTCTGATTTGGGAGTGCTTCAAGATCATGCCTACTCAAGTTATTTAGGATAAGTCTCCTTACATGAATGTAAATGATTATAGATTTTAGTGATGCTGCAAAATACCATCATAACAACACCTAGAATTAGGTTTATGTGTCATCTTAAGTAGCCTAGCCAAGTGTGTTAGAGTCTGTAAACAAGTCAGGATGGCGCCTGGCAAAATGCCAGAGGGAGTGGTTTGTGAAGTAACACCAGCGAGCCATTAAGTGTGGAGATTTCTTATTGGTTGACTGATGTATCTAGTTTATGCTAATTAAGATATAGCTGTGTGGAATGTATAAATACATCTGTTGTCCTACAATAAATGGCTCCTACTCCTGCTGTATCAATCTACACAAGTTGTTCGTCACCCCCCGGTTATTTTGCCCAGCCAGCCGGCTCCGGCACAAGTGGACACATAAAACTAGACCTCCTGTCATGGTTTTTGTAATGAGTACATCTTCTGCCCTTGACACCAATATGCAGCATTTAAATTGCAAGAAGTTCAATGGGGCCCCAAAGGACTATGGAAGCTTTTGGAAAAATATAAATTATTTGATATATGTGATGTGAAAATTATGAGTATAGTAACCCAGCAGTTCTTAATATCTCCTGACAAAGAATGACAATATATTCCAAGGTGTCTAGCATTAATTCTGTATTTGTCCTTAAAAAGTGAATCTATATAGAAAACAATGAGCTAAGATTGAAAATATTAAAATTAATAAGGCATAAAACCTGGCTATAGGAAACTCACAGTCTACTCCTACTTACTCAACAATTGCTATGGTTTAGAAATGAGGTGTTCTGCAAAAGCTTGTGTGTGAGACAATGAAAGAAAGTTTAGAGGTAAAATGATTGGGTTATGAGAACTTTAACCTAATTAGTGCATTAATCTAGTTGAATGGATCAACTGGGTGTTAACTGTGGGCAGGTAGGATATAGCTGGAGGTGGGTCATTGGAAGAATGCCTTTGTGGTTTATATTTTGTCCATGGTGAGGGATAATGTTATATAAACTCCAAAGCCATGTTCTCTCTCTCTCTCTCTCTCTCTCTCTCTCTCTCTTCCTCCTCCTCCTCCTCCTCCTCCTCCTCCTCCTCCTCCTCTCTATATCGCTTCCTGGTGCAATGTCCCCAGCTGCTTTCCTCTATAACACACTTCCACCATGATGTTTTGCCTCATCTCAGGCCCTAAGGAACAAAGTCAGCAATCTATGGACCTCTGAAACCACAAACCCCCATATAATATTTTCTCCTCAAAATTGTTCTTGTCAGGTCTTTTGGTTACCAAAATTTGACTAAAGCAACAATAAAATTAGATCCTTCCCAACTTGAATTCCACTGACTACCTGGGCTTCCCTAAGTCCACCCTGGTTCAGATGCCTGCCGGAGTACGGCGGCTGCAGCAAAATAACCGGGGGGTGAAGAGCAACTTGTGTAGATTGATACAGCAGGAGTGGGAGCCGTTTATTGTAGGACAACAGAGGTATTTATACATTCCACACAGCTTATCTTAATTAACATAAACTAGATACAGCAGTCAACCAATAAGGAATCGCCACACTTAATGGCTCGCTGGTGTTACTTCTCAAACCATTACCTCTGGCAAAATGCCAGGCGCCATCCAGACTTGCTTACAGACTCTAACAGATACCTGTGTTAGTACCCTTCACTGACTGGCTTCTGAACCTCAGGCATCAGGGTGTATGCGTTGGAAAACATAAAAACTATAGGGAATAATTATATAGTGTTGTTATAGTTTGGATCTAGGGTAGCCCAGCCAAGTTAATACATAAAACTGAATATCATGTCATGGTTTTTTGTCATGAAAATTTCCTCCAAAGACTCGTGTGTTAAAGGTTTGGTTCCCTAATTGGTAGCACTATTGAAATGTTGTTCAACCTTTGGGAGGTAGGAGGTAGGACCAAGTTGAAAGAACATGTGTTCCTAGTTGGAAGAACTTGAGGAATATATTGGGACCCCTGCAAGTGACCATGGACTGAAACCTCTGACATTGTGAGCCAAAATAAATCTTTTCTCCTTTAAGTCGACCTTTCTCAGGCATTTTGTCACAGCAATGCAAAGGTGACTAACACAACCATATATCTCAGAATGCTAGAAGAAAGAATTTTAAATGTTTTCACTTTAAAGAAAAGATATGGATTTGAGAAGATATTTGTTTAACCTGATTTAAACATTATACAATATATACATGTATCAAAACAATACATTGATGGGTATCCCATTAATATGTCATTTTTGTATTTTTAATACATTGGCTAAAATTGAATTTAAATTTTAAAATAATAATAAATGACTAGATTAGAACTTTAAAATATAAATTGAAATCACCTCTCTTTCTTTCAGAAATATTAATGCTACTTTTTAATAATTTTTCTTTTCATGAAAAGCTTCCCAAGGCTGAACTTCTAACTTTAAAAAAAAAAGTCAAAGTGAGACCTTTGTTTTTAATTAGAATGTAAGAAAACAGTGGCCCTAGCACCCAATGGTATCTCTCTATTCTACAGTTTATCTGTTTTTAATTGCTACCCTACATTCTTGCTCCTGCTTTATTTTTCACTCTTCTTTTATCCCTCTCTATTACTCTCCTCTTTTCTTTTCTTCTGCTTCCTCATTCCATGGCCTCTCAGCACCTCTGTGGTTACCATTGAGCCCTATGGTAGCATCAGAGCTAACCAGAATGCTACGTTCCATTTAGAAATCTGTCAGCAGTAGAGAGGAAGGAAGGAAGGAAGGAAGGAAGGAAGGAAGGAAGGAAGGAAGGAGGGAGGGAGGGAGGGAGGAAGGAGGGAGGGAGGGAGGGAGGGAGGAGCTCAGAAAACTTTGCTCAAGGTAAAATAGTAAGAAATTAGTCGTTATAAAATTCAATTTTCTTTACGTCTATTCAATGGTGTAATTCTTCAAAGGATGTTCTATAACTACTTCATGTTGGTTATAATAATGAAATGCCAGTGAGTACACTTCCAGAAAACCTTCTTTTATGAAAAGACAACCACTACTATAAACTTGCAATATATTCTTTTTTTTTTTAAAGTTGAGGGTTTTCCCTTCTCATTTTTGTTGACTTTAATTATTGAACGTCTTTCGAAAAAGAAAACCAATAATTTTGCATACTGAAACTACAATCTCCACCCCTATTGAGCATCAGGCAGCATGCAGTCATGCATGTAAACTTAATTGTGAAAAAATAAATCAGAATTCTATGAAAATTAATTTAATTATGCTCTCCGTGTTTTTCTATTGACAGAATGTTCATATAACTCCTTTAGGATAATAACATGGATAATGAAATCTAATTCGTAGGAGCAAAGGGTTTGTTGTTGTTGTTGTTGAAGTCATTCAATTTCTCATTCCTCTCAGAGACCATTTCATCCAAATGAGCAGTTTCGTTACTATTTGAGAGGAGAAACTGAGGCAAATATACTATCATACCAGGAGAGTCCTCTGAACATCACAACACGTTCCTATATCCTTTGCCTTCTATGCATCAAAATACCGGTGCAATGTTGTACACTATTAGACAAGGAGGAATTCCAGGACTGCTTATTCCATGACATTTTAGTTGAGCAAATACCCAAAGGACCCTCCCAGGTGGATGTAACTTGGCTTTAGGCAATTAGTGTCCAAAGCCACATTAATGTTGTCTTCCTGAATCTGCAACTTGACAGTCTGATAAACAATAGCACTGAGAGAGGTGTGAACTTCCACTATTTATCTCAATGGGCTGTTAACTTTGAAACCTAATTATGATCACTTAAATGCCAACACTGTTAATCATTTCACTGCTGATCACTGTACCAGAAACATCCAGCCACAGTAATGTGCTTCTTCCTGGGGCTGCCGGGCTCAATTGCCATGAACTGATGTGCTTTTTCAGAATGTCCTCTTGTTAGTAGCATCAACCTCAGGCTAGTTAAATGGGTATATTCAGTATCTGAGCCCTTGATTAAGCAAAGCACCTCTTTCTACGCTTAAGACAAAGAAAAGAAATGGATGGCTGTTGCTTGTTTCTTTTGTTTTTAAATACTGGGCTTGGGGCTGGGAGTAGAGCTTGGTGGTAGAGCACTTGCCTTGCATAAGTAAGACCTGGGTTCCATCTTAATAAATTAAGTGAATAAATACGGGTCTTGATAAGTATTCCTTATGGGAATCTCTTACATTCTGTGAATTTATAAAATTCTCCATCTTTTGGAATACCAGAATCATCACTGGGGATAATGTAAAATAGGAGCAGAGAGGGTGATTTTTCCAGTAGCCACTAGTGTGAATATACAATATTATAGACTCCACCTTCTAGCATGAGAATCTTTCTACACAGTCCATCCAAAACTATGCAGCCTCTCTATGAATATTTTCTGGGTTACTGCCTTACACACAAACCCATTCCACTCTTTGCTTCTTGCTTTTTAGAAAGTTCTTCTTATCTTCTGTGTAATTTCTTCTTGTATAATTTTTTCCTCTTTTTTATTTATTTATTTTTTTAAGTACACAACAACAGTGGAATGCATTACAATCCTTATTACACATATACAGCATATACAGCACAATTTTTTAGCCTTTATGTATTTGTTTGTGTGATTAGTACCAGGGATTGAACTCAGGAGCATTCAACCACTGAGCCACATCCCCAGTTTTGTATTTTATCTAAAGACAGGGTCTCACTGAGTTGCTTATATCTTGCTTTTGCTGAGAGTGCCTTTGAACTTGTAATCTTCCTATCTCAGCCTCCCAAGCTGCTGGGATTATAGGGGTGTACCACTGTGCCCAGCTAATTTTTACCCTTTGACCTGAATCCACTTATCACCCAGAAATATTTATCCTTTTATTTATCTTCAGATATTTTTAATAGTTCTTCTAGATCTTTCATCCAAAATGGCAAAAATCCACTTACAATGTTCTCCTTTATACAATACCTATTGTAAGTCATGCTCTTTGCACATAACTCACTCAATCAGAAAAACCTTGAGAAGGAGATACAGGGCCAGTATGTGGATTAGGAAATTAAAACACCAAGATTAAACAAACAAGGCTAGTAAATGCAAAAGTGGGGTTTGAACTCCTGGCTGGCTTTCTTGTCTCCTCACCAAGCTGTGTTTCAATCAGTTTCTTTACTGCACCTCCTTTTCATGACAGTCTGCACCCTTTGACCCACCATTTTAAAGCTCTTTTCCAATTTAACAATGTTATCTACCAAATAGGTATATCATTCCAATTTTAAAGTTAAGAATACCAAGGCCCAGAAAAATCAAAGTTTCTCAAGTTTCTATACCATTGTTTAATACTTTTGAAAACTGTGGTATCAAACTGCTTGATCTTTCCTTTATGCACACAATATTGAAACAATAGGCCAAAGTCCACCAGCCTGGGATTCACATGCTGCCGTGTTCCCACAAGACCCAACAGAGACATAACTAATGGATGCTGGCATTCTTCCCCACTGAGCTTAGATACAGTCCAAATTACTCTCACTCCAGAGCTCCAGGCAGACACAATTTACCTAGCAGGCAACCAAAAAAATAAACTGTCATCCCGGGCAATCAAACCACAGTCACTAATCTGTTTATATTAATATACTAAATTGGATAGGACAACTTTCAAATGTGACAAACGTGGTTACATTGGGATGAATAACCTGACAAAAGTATATATGAAGAGAAAAATGTACAATAGCGGTTGGGTAAAAGATTGTTATTAAATAAAGAGCAAACAGTTACCAAAAGTACAAATTCAGATGGGGTCTTGGCCTTAAGCAGTATGAAATTTGTTGATGTACAAAACACTCAGAAATTCAATTGATAAAGACCAAGAACAAAGGAAAATTAGTTTCTTCTAACTCCAAAAGGGATTTCAGTTCTTATTTGTTTGCAGTTTATAAGTAGCTGACATAATATGAATTGATTTTTGTCCAAAAAAATCACCCCAAAATTAGTTGATGTTGCTTCATATGTGAAAGAGAAAGAATAATGGAAGAAAAACAGAAAGAAGGAGTGAAGAGCTCCAACATCCAAATGTTTAGTACATATTGTAGCAGGATTTCACTTTGACTTATGTAAAAGGGGAATACAATGAAAAAGAAAAAAAATTAGCATAAAGTATGAGAGTCCCTTGGAAAACAAAGGTTCATGTCGTTCCTAAAGCAAATGTGGAAAATAAAAAGTGCCTAATTATGTCTCTTCCTAATAAGCTTCCAGTCTTAGGCCAGAGGCACTATTTCATCTCACAAGAAAGGTCCAGGGCAGTGGTTTTCAAAATGTGCTCTTAGAAAAGCAACTTCTCAGGTCCACCCGAGACCAACAAATCAAACACACTGCGGGTGGGCTGTAGACTCAAATAGAAAGCTCTCAGGATTCTGACACTCTCAGAGGTTGGAGAATTACTGGTCTATAGGAAGCCTACGGTGAGGAGACCAGGATTGGCCCAGCTGTAGCCAATAGTGTCGTTATTTGAAACCAGCCACCAGCTAGTTCTCTGCATCCATTACCATTAATTCAGTTGCAAAATTAAAAAGGAGGAAAATCCATGCACCCATATTTGAAATCTGTGCTCCACTGCGCCACTGATCAAACCCTGCCTGGGAGCCTGCATATTTTGACTGCTTTTTCACATAGTGTCCTGAGTAAGCCCTGTGTCTGAGCTGTTAAGCAGAAAATTTAGGGAAAGATTAGATATGTGCATGAAATTTTAAATAGTTTCAATAAAACCTTCAAGTTCAACCTTTGTAGTGTATGTCTCTTGCATACAACTTATGGGAAATTTCCTAAAAATCTACTGAAAACTATTGAAACCCCAAAATCTTGCACCTTGAGCTCTAAAAATATTCACAGTATCCAGAATCATTTTATCAAAGTAAATTATTGTCTTTGTAAATTTTGATGATTACTTTTTCTGAGCCAACTAAAAACATAGCTTTCCCAGTAAACTTTTAGTATTTTTCTCAAATAAGTGTTATTTATTTAAGAATAGCCCTTCTCTGAACTCTCTGTTCCTCTTGACACTAGAATCATTCTGCTATTACTAGATAAATATCAAGCTCTAAAATAACAGAAAACCCAGATTGCATGATTTTTCCCTATTTATTTTATCCATCAAAATGAGTTTATATCCTTGTAAAGTACCAAGCAAGACAACCAAACAAAGTGCTCTTGTTTTCACAAACCTAAATAAGTCTGCTTCAAGATACTCTTAACCAAAACTAATTTCAGAAACTACCTTCATAGAGTGATATTCTCAAACATTTCATTTTTTATCTAAGAGAGGGGAGAAGAGGAGAGATTACCACCAGAGATATGGCCAGACTTGGTAGCACTCCATCATTAGAAAAACAGCAAGCTCTCTCAGAATGCCACATTGTTGTTTTGGAATGTCATTCCTGGAGTAGGAGTTGAGATAATATATTCTCTATAGATAGAGACAGTCAAGAACTATAAAAGGTCTGAGAGTTTGGCCTCCTTGCATTCTGACAAGTTAGCCTATCACAGATTCATAGAAGGAAAAATGAGAGTCTTGAATCAGAAACAAAAGATTTTATTACTCACAGCAACAGTCAAGAGATAAGCATTTACATCAGATACGATGGTTCCAATTTCCATGTGCTGATGCAATGAAGGTCAGGTGATATCTGGATAGACACAGCTGAATCATAAAATAGGAATCCTGTTCTTAAGGAAACTGGTTATTTTATAATAGACAGTAAGCCAGCCTAATCTTTGACCCAGAAAGAAACATCATCTTTATTATACTGCACAGGAAACAAACTTGCCCTTCATTTTGCAGGGATTACTATATATTCTCTGAAAAGACAGTTCAGAACAAGATACTTGCTATGCTCCCAAGACATAAATTAACAGATTCACAGGAAATTTTCTCCCAATAATAACTAGAGTAATATGCCCTAGAGGCACAGTTTTTAGACATATATAACTTCTTAATCTGTCTTCTAAGTCTATAAAATAAGGATAATGATAGGAAGTATTTCAGAGAGTTGTATCAAATAAGTGAGATTATACATAATACACATAAAACATCTTTACAATTCCTGAAACAAGGTAATCATTTAAATATTATTATATTTAATTTTTCACCACATCTGTGAGTATTGAGAGGAACATCCTCAAATGTTACAGAATTCCCTATTATAGGGGCTGGGGTTGTGGCTCAGCAGTAGAGTGCCTACCTCACACGGGTGAGGTACTGGGTTCTATCCTCAGCACCACATAAAAATAAATTAATTAATTAAAAATTACACTATGCCCTCAAATTGCCAACCCCTAAAAGAAAGAAACTATGGGGGGGAAATGGGACATGATACATGATAACATATACATTTTCCTACATGAATTATGAAAAAAACTTACATTTATTCTAATATTTAAGTATCACATGTATTTCTTATCCAGAAAAACAATAAAAAAGTAAGTGCCATGTGGAAAAATCAAACCTTATCATCTTCTTTCACCTCCTCTGCCATCAAATTCAATACTATCTTTGCCTCAGTATGACTCTGAGAGAAATTCAGATTGTATATTCGAATTTCAGTCAGATGTATAGTAGACCTTCTCTTGGTGTCTATTTTAGTCAGTTTTGGGTTTTGTTTGTTATTTGTTTGTTTGCTGCTGTGACCAAAATACCTGATGAACAATTTTAGAGGAGGAAAAGTTTACTTGGGGGCTCAGAGTTTCCGAGGTTTCAGTTTATAGAATACTGGTCCCATTCCTCAGTGCTCAAGGTAAGGCAGAACTTCATGGCAGAAGGATGTAGTGGAGGAAAGCAGCTCAAGACATGACACCAAGAAGCAGAGAGAGAGAGAGAGAGACAGAGAGAGAGAGACAGAGAGAGAGAGACAGAGAGAGAAAGAGCGCTCCATTCAACCACGACAAAATCCAAACCCCAAAGACCTGCCCCCAGAGACCTACCTCCTCCAGGCACTCCCTACCTGCCTACCATCAAATTAACCCCATCAGGGTATTAATGCACTGATTAGGTTAAACCTTTCATTACCTAATCATTTCATGTCTAAGCTTTCTTTCCTTGTATGACACATAAGCTTTTGGGGACACTTAATATCTAAACCATAACAGGGTTAAAGACAAGATGAAAATATGTGGACTGAAAGAAAGCACAATTTAGTAGATTTATAGCTTAAACAACCTAATAAAGAACTTTAATTAATTAGAAACAGTATGGTTTCTGCAAGTACATGGAGTTAAGTGAGATGTAGAATAAAAAATCTAAGTTCAGCACTTGTTAGCGGTGTTACCTTGATTAAAGATTAAATGTGATAAGGTATGCAATGTTTTTAAAGTATTTGAAAGCAAAAATTGTTTTCCTTTTCCTTTCTTAATTAATCCCCCATGCTAACTCACCAGAAATTCTGTAGGGCTTGAGAAGTTTTGTCCCTGTCTTTTTCATATTTTCATTCAAGTATTTGGATGAAGGCATCCGTGATATAATTATATTCACAAACAGTACAAAACTTGGAGAAATAGGCAATATGCTGAATGGCAGAATTACTGTTCCAAAAGTTCTGAACAGCCAGGAAACTTGGCCTGGTTCAAAGTTCAAAATCACAAGGTAGCACTTAATAAACACAAAATCCTCTACTTGGTTCCGTGTTCCAAAAGTTTAATTCCATAAGTTACATGATAGAGAAATCCCAACTTGTGTTTAAAAAGAAAAAAGAGTTAAACAGAATTGATTATGCTTCAGTGCTTTTGCATAAAGTAAATTGTGGAGGCCTTTAAATGCCAGGCTTTGGGATGTATTGGTGGACACTATTTTCCAGATTCCAACTTTACTTAAATCCTAGAGTTTTGTGAGCAGAAAAAAAAAAAAAATGTATCCAACGCTATTGGATCCCTGCCTGTTCTAATACACTTTGTATTTCCTGAATGACATTTGGCATGCAGACCTCTTGCCTTCCACTGGGGGTACTTGAAACAGAAGTCCTTTCAAGAGGACTTCACAGACATCAATCAGAGTCACCCTGAGATTTCAGGCACCTTCCTTCCCCTCCAAGGCTGAATGCATCCCCCACGTCTACCCCACCCCCCCTGTTGTGGCTCAAAAGCTATTCTTATATTCTCAAATTATTAAACAACTTTATTAAAGAAATTAAATTACATTAAAATTATTAACACTTAAAAAAGACTTCATGTTAATAATATCAAAGAGGAGAAAGAGAAAAGGACATACTTAAAAACCAATTATCCTGACTGAATTCAATCTTGCAGTTTGCCTGCAATTCATAAAATGATTCCAGTTGAGTTTCTTTTGGTTTTTACTGCTAGGAGTACTTTAGTGAATAGCCCCCAAAACTATACTATGTCTTTCTTGATTCCCCTTAGGAATCGTTATAGCAAAATCTTCCAGCTTTTTCTCTCTGAAACTTCAAAATAATCACATGAAATATTCAAAATACCATGGAACTAGTGGTAGAAATATAAAGAGCAATGAGCCTCCACCTCCCCTCTAAGGTCAGGAAGTGCTGATTTCAGATTCCAAATTGTGGAGCTGGGCACCAGAAGAGTTGCCTCAAATCCCTCCCGTGACCATAAATTCTTCCTTCTGATTATGGTTGTTTTTGTTTGGTTGGTTGGTTTTTGTAATTTTTTGTTTGTTTGTTTTGTATTGTTTTGGTTTGGTTTTGGGTTTTGTTGTTGTTGTTGTTTGTTTGTTTGTTTTTTGGTACAAGAGATTGAACCCAGGGGCACTTAACCACTGAGCCACATTCTCAGCCCTTTTTATTTTTAGTTTTTGATTTTGAGACAGGGTCTCACTAAAATTGCTGAGGGCCTTACTAAGTTGCTGAGGCTGGCCTTGAACTTGCGATCCTCCTGCCTCAGCCTCCCAGGCTGTTGAGTTTCTCATCTTGACTGCTTTGTTGCTCAGTTCTCTTGCTAAAATTGCAGGTTTGGATCTGTCCTGGAATCTGCTGACAATTTTATCTTTATCTGGGAAGTTGGGAACCTTTTATGGCAACGTTGGGAGAGTTCAGCATCAACACATCCTGACTTCTCCTTCCAACACCTTGTGTCTGAGGAAGTGGTGTTCAAACTCCCTTGTCTTCAAGACACTGGTTCCCAGCACCTGAATTCCCTTCATCACGGAGTGTGTATCATTTCCCCAGTCCCTTCTGAACTGGATCTTATCTTCATTTAATAATTCACCTGTGCCCCAAAGTTCTACCCTTAATCTTACAATGGTGGTGAAAGTACAAGAAAGACTCTAGAATCTGCTTACTGCTACACTCTTTCTACCCACATCACCTAACATGTCTGTTATTTGTCTTTTCTTAAAGCAACTGGTGACTTCCTAATTACCAAATTCAATAAACAATCCTTCATTGTCATTTTAGTCCATCTGTTAGTATTTAACATACTAAAAGTATTTGATCATCCTCTTTCATGATTCTCTCCCTGACCAAAGACAACTTGGTATTTTTCCAGTCCCCAAATACAAATCCCATCTTGCACTTATGGTGACATCTTTCTCCTACGCACCTATTAAAAATATGAGTCTTCCAATAACTCCTTCCACCTAACAGGGCAGAGGTCCTCTGTGAAATAGGCAGCTCAGAAGTTCGCTTTCAAACTCTGATTCTTGCAATCACACTAGAAAGATTTCAGATATGTCACTCAGAGTAACAGGCATGAGTTTATCAGAAGGGACTGGAAAGGTGAAAAGAACACTCTCAAGGGAGAGAATGTATCCTCTCAGAAAGGAAAAAGATGGCATGCCCCTCCTGCCCTCCATTTTTATTGAGGGTCACGGAGAAGTTTCCAAAGAGTCTCGTCCAGGTCCATCTCTTGACTTTTGACTGTCAAGTCCCCATTGTGTATGATAACTCTAGTTCACTTTGATCCATAATGAGTGGTCCTAATTGGAATCTCTTATCACAGATTTTATGGTTAGGGGAAATTATCCTTATTTTCCCAAGTTCTAGGATCTGGTCTTGTAAGGGTCACAAAAGTACACCACCCGACCCCCACCCAGGGTAACTTGTGTCCTTTTTATGGGCATCACAGGCCTGCATTTCTCCTGCAGATAACAGATTTTTTAAAGTTTATTTATTTGTTCTGATTTGTTATACCTGACAGCAGAATGCATTTTTAAAAAATATTTTTTTAGTTGTAGATGGACACAATATCTTTATCTTATTTATTTTTATGTGGTGCTGAGGATCAAACCCAGTGATGCTGAGGATCAAACCACGCATGCAAGGTAAGCGCTCTACCACTGAACTACAATCCCAGCCCCAGCAGAAATACATTTCAATTCATATTACACATATAGAGCAAAATTTTTCATGTCTCTGGTTATACTCAAAGTAGAGTCACACTATTCGTGTCTTCATACATGTACTTGGGGTAATGATGTCCATCTCATTCCACCATCTTTCCTACCCCACTTCTCTGTCTTGTCCCCACCTTCCCCTTTGCCCTATCTAAAGTTCCTCCATTCCTCCTGGCTCCCCACATCTCCATTATGGATCAGCTTCCTCATATCAGATAAAACATTCAGCATTTGGTTTTTGGGGATTAGCTTACTTTGCTTAGCATAATATTCTTCAACTCCACCCATTTACCTGCAAATGCCATGATTTTATTCTCTTTTAATGCTGAGTAATATTCCATTGTGTATATATACCACAGTTTCTTTATCCATTCATCGACTAGAATTTTTGCTAAGGAATGTAACATATTCTGTCAACTTAACCCAGGCAGGGTTGCAGATAAATTTTTGCTTTTTAAAAAACAAAGCATGTGAGGGCTCATTTTATAGAATTATTTCCTTAACCTCATGTTCCCACTGCTCATGTCTGTCTGTTCCCTATCACATCTGTTCCAGTTCCATGTTTCCAGTCAAACATCCTGTTGATTCCAACTCCTAAGAATCTTTCCTTCTCATGATCATCTCTGCTTGCCACCTTCATTCAGTTCACATCATCTCTTAGACATCTTCAATCGCCTCTTCCACCTCCAAATCATTCCCTATCCCATTTTCAAGGATACCCTTCTAAGTCACAGATCAAGCTAGGGTAGATCCAGGTTTTGCAGGGTCTATTATCCATTTTGAGGAATCTCTGTCCACTTCTTGAGCAAATTGTTTAACCTCTCTAAGTCAGCCTGTTCACCCAAAGGTAAACTTCAGATTAAATGAGATCTTGAATATTATGTACTTAATGAAGAGCTTAATAAATGCTATTATTATTATTAACTCTCTGCTCTTGGCTAAACACACACACAGAGACTAACATACTGATATTTCATAAATAACTTAAATATCTATCAAATAGATAGCTTTATTCTGACTACTGTTGGACAAACTAGTATAACTTAAATATGGTGCTATGGATTTTATTTCCAAAATAAACCTGAAGTTAAGATATCCTAGTGTAGGAAAAAATCAAAATATGAACTAAAGAGAAGTTTGTACTGATCATCAATATAAAATAGCTACTAATAACAGTATTGATTTTAATAAATATTAAAATACTGATTGTAATTGTTAAACTGCTACATATAATCATGAAAATTCACTTGAAAAAAGTTGACAACATTGCAATTGGACTCTGCTTCTGTAAATATCACAGAATCCTCATGTCATGAGCAAAGAGTTATCTTCAAAAGAATATCACAAGTAGTTCCCAGGAAAAGGGAGATATTCAACTCAGTAACAGTGAGGTCCTTGACATATGCGACAGAAAAGAATTTCAGGACATATCAGTAGAGGCACAGAGACTTATTTTGATAAACAAGAAGTACACATTCAAGGGTGAATGCAGGCCATCTCAAGAGTGAGAGATGCATTTGGGGGGTTGCTAGCTCCTCTTTTAAAGGAAACTTGGTTAGGAGTGGGTATGGAAAGTAGATAGGAATGATACCAGTATAGTGACATCAAGAAATTTATGATGATCTGGCTGTTCTCAGGATCCTCCGACTGATGGGGTCTTCATTATCTGATCAATAGATAATGCTGGAAAGTCCACTAAATTATATGTTTCTCCAAATATCATATTTATCTTTCTTAATCTATTGGGAGTGTTCATTAACAGTGCTCAAGGTAATTATCATAAGTGAGTAAACCATATGATCAACTTCAAGATTTACAGATTTCCCAAAAATGTGGGAGTGACAGACAGGCCTGGGAAGGTATGTGGAAACATTAAAATGATAGTTTCTTGTCCTTCCTTCACGTCTTACTTTTTAATCTACTTTTTTTAATTTCTTCTGTTCTACCTGACTCATGTTACATAAATAGCAAGGCTCTGTGATTGACTAAGTGATGTGTAGGGTAAAGACGTATCCCTAACTTTGATTGTCCTCTTAAATTATTTGTTTCTGTCTCTATTTAGAGATACAATTACATGACTTTGCTTCAGATTAAATCAAAATTTATTGAGTTTCCCTTGCTGTTTTAAATGTGTCCATACTTTCATGGTCTTTTATTTCATTTTTAATTATTGTTAATTTCATTATGAGGTACTTGTGATAATTTGATACATTAAACAGTGTGTAATGACCAAATCAGGTAGTAAATAATTCCATCTCCTTTTTTTTTTTTTCTCTTGTACTGGGTATTGAACCCAGGGATGCTTCACCACGGAGCTATATCCACAGATTGCCTTATTTTACTTTTAAGAGAGGGTCTCACTAAGTTGAGGGTCTGGCTAAGTTGCCTCAAACTTATGATCCTCCTGCCTCAGCTTTCTTTAGTCACTGGGATTAAAGGCATTTGCTGCCATGCTGAGCAATATTTCCATCCCCTTAAAAACTTTTTTATACTTTTGATTACATTTTTTATTAATTACATAAATTTATGGGATAAAATCTGATATTTTGATATATGTATATAATGTATGCTGATCAAATTAGGGTGATTAACATTTCATTACTTTAACATTTCATTTACTTTTGCATTAACATCTCATCATTACTTTGTGTTTGGAGGTTTCAAGCCCCACTCTTCTAGTTTTTCATAAAGTATTTACTGGGTTATTATAAACTATAGTCCCTAAGACCACCACCACTGCTCTGTAGAACACTGGAACTTACTACTTCCATGTTTAGGTACCCATTATCTAACCTTCCAATATCCCTCCTGCCTTCTTTTTTCCAGACTCCAATAATCACTATTATGTATTCCAATCAATTTTTGGTAACAGGGGTTGAACCCAGGGATGCTTTATCACTGAGCCATATCCCCAGCCCTTTTTATTTTTTATATTTTGAGACAAGGTCTTACTAAATTGTTGAGTGCCTCACTAAGTTGCTGAAGCTGGTTTTGAACTTGAGATACTCCTGCCTCATACTCCCCAGCCTCTAGGATGACAGACGCATGCCAACATGGCCAGCCCAATCAATTTTTTAAACATCTACATGTGAGAAAGAACATGAGGTATTTGTATTTCTGTGACTTATTTCACTTGACATGGTGTCCTCCAGTTTCATTCTTTCCTGCAAATGACAGGATTTTATTCTTTTTATGGCTAACTAATATTTTGTTGTGTATCTATACCTATATACCACATTATATTTAACAATCCATCTTTCCATGGGCATCTAGATGAATTCCATATGTTAGCTTGTGCTGCAATGAACATGGGCATACAGGTGTCTCTTTGATACACTGATTATAATTTCCTTTGGATATATGACAGAGTGAGATAGCTAGATTATATGGTAAATCTATTTTTACTTTCTTAAGGAACCCCTATACTGTTCTCCATAGTGACTGTATTATCTTATACTCCCAGAGACAGTGTATGAGAGCTCCTTTTCTCCACTTCCTCACCAACATATGTTATCTTTTGTATTTTTTATGATAGGCATTCTAACTGGGGTAAAATGATATCTCCTTGAGGTTTTGGCTTGCACTGCCCTAATGGCTAATAAAGTCACGATTTTTTTTTCATAAATTTGTTGGTTATTTGAATTCCTTTTTTTCAAAATCATCTAATCATATCCTTTGCCTATTTTTAAATTGAATTATTTGGGTTTTTGTTATTGATTTTGTTAAAGTTTCATATTCTGGATATTAATCCTTTGTCAGATGAATAGTTTGCGAAAATTTTCTCCCAATCTGCAGATCATCTCCTCCCTCTGTTGATTGTTTCCTTTGCCACACAGAAGCTTCTTAGCTTGATATCAGACTGTTGGAGTAAATTTCAGTCAGTGCTCAGAAGTAGTGAGAGATAGACTCCGAAGTATCTGATCACTAAGGGCAAGAAGAAGGGAAACTGGCCATTTCCCTGGGGAGAAAACCAAAGGGACCTTAGCTGTAAAGTAAAAGAATGTATTCCTCAAACCTCTGAAGAAATCCACCTGAACAGTGGGTGTGCAACCTACCAACCTCCTCGCTCCTTCAGGTAAGGTGTGACCCACCATTTTGTCCCAGCTGGCCACCACCTCAGAGAGGCACATGAGTAAAAGAATGTCCAAACCCTCTCCATTGAGTCCTTCTTTTGCTTTTATTTCCTGTACTTTGGGAATATTTTCTAAAATATCACTGCCTGTACCAACATCTTGAAGTGTTTCTCCTATGTTTTCTTCTAGTAGTTTCACAGTTTCAGGTCTTACATTTAGGACTTTTATCCATTTTGAATTTTATTTTTTGTAGAAGGTGGGAGAGAGAGATCCAGTTTCAATCTTCTGCATGTTTTTTTTTTCTTTTTTCCCCCAAAGCTTTACTGAGGTAAAATTGAAGAACAATAAAATGAATATATTTGAAGTATGCGATTTTATCAGTCTTGACATGTGTGTAACCAATACAATCAATATAAAAAGCATTTCCATTACTTTTGTTAAATTTGAAATTATGCAGACTGTATTTCCTGCATGATTTATAACATCAGAAATCAGTCACCTTCAGATATATAGAACCCCACCCCACATGACAACTATTTTAAAACTAAATGGCACACTTATACATATCTCAGAGGTCAAGGAAGAAAGCACACAAAAAAAAGTAAATAAAAAGTGCTTTGAACTAAGTGATAATAAAAGCTTAAAAAATCAGGATCTCTTGGATGAAACAGTACTCGGATGAATATTTATGACTTAAAGTACTTGTATCAGAAAGAAGCTAGAATAACAATCAAATTATTTTCAAATTATGTAGCAAGAAGGAAAAATAATAGTAGGAGCAGAATTATATGAAATAGAGGAAAAAGCAAGAACACAAAAATTAATGTCATTGGAAAGGGAGCTATCAAAATAACCTATGGATGCTAAAAATATATTAAGGTAATAATTTCAATTGTATACCAACAGATGTGTTAGCATACATAACATGGTCCATATTAGAGAAGGATCTATGTGCTTCTGCATGTTAATATCCAGTTTTCCCAACACCATTTATTTTTTTTTATCCTTTTTTTTTTAATTTTTATTGTTGGTTGTTCAAAACATTACATAGTTCTTGACATATCATATTTCACACTTTGATTCAACTGGGTTATGAACTCCCATTTTTACCCCGTATACAGATTGCAGCATCACATCGGTTACACATCCACTGTTTTACATATTGCTATACTAGTGTCTGTTGTATTCTGCTGCCTTTCCTATCCTCTACTATCCCCCATCCCCTCCCCTCCCATCTTCTCTCTCTACCCTATCTACTGTAATTCATTTCTCCCCCTTGTTATTTTCCCCCTTTCCCCTCACTTCCTCTTGTATGTAATTTTGTATAACCCTGAGGGTCTCCTTCCATTTCCATGCAATTTCCCTTCTCTTTCCTTTTCCCTCCCACCTCTCACCCCTGTTTAATGTTAATCTTCTTCTCATGCTCTTCCTCCCAACTCTGTTCTTAGTTACTCTCCTTATATCAAAGAAAACATTTGGCATTTGTTTTTTTAGGGATTGGCTAGCTTCACTTAGCATAATCTGTTCTAATGCCATCCATTTCCCTGCAAATTCTATGATTTTGTCATTTTTTAATGCAGAGTAATATTCCATTGTGTATAACTGCCACATTTTTTTTCCATTCGTCTATTGAAGGGCATCTAGGTTGGTTCCACAGTCTTGCTATTGCCCAACACCATTTATTAAAGAGCCTGTTCTTTCTCCAAGACATGTTTTTGGTGCCTTTGTCAAGAATCAGCTGTCAATGTGCAGGGTTACTTCTTGGCATTCTGTTTTGTTAATTACATACCTTTTCACACATGTCCTTGCTCTGCACAAGGATTTTTGAAAGCAAATTATGATAAATTTGTGTAGTTCCATTGATCAATACACATTGCGTTCAGTGGGTAAGTTCTGGCCCTTTTGCAAGCACATCCAAACCTGATTCCATACAAGTTTTACCATTGCTTTTTTTACCACCCCAACTGTGAGCTATATCAAGTTTTCCCAAGAGGTCTGCTGCTTGGAGAAGCTCTCATGAAGCAACTCTGCCTACAAAGTCTCCAGAGTAGCCCATATGGCCATGAAAAATTTTTGAGACCAGTCCACAAAGAAAGGAAAAGATTTCAGTGCTACAGAACAGATATTCCCAAAGATGCAAGTTAAAAAAACAAAAACCTAGTAAGCTAAAAAACATTTTGAAGAATATACCTGAACATCTTGAAATAAAAGAAAACTAGGCTCTTTAAAAAATAATGAAACTCAGACAATGTAAAATAAAATAAAAACTTTTATGCAGCCAAGGATACTGCATTGTTTTAGAGAGTATAGCCTTTCCCTTAAGATTTATCCCATGAGGATACTGCTTTAAAATTTTTATAGAATAGAACTCAGAATAAACAAATATATCTCAAAGTTTGCATGTAAGATGTTTGGGTTTGTTTGATCCTTCTGTTATATGCTTTTGCTTTCAGCCCTGAATAATAATATTCAGTCAGAATTCAACCATCAAATATTTATTAGAAATAAATATACCTTTCTTATGAGTTGTACAGAGTGATTTTTTCAGGATAGACTTTTAACTTTAAAAAGCAAGATACAAAGAGTACATACAGGATCTAATACCTTTTGTGTAATAAAGAGAAAAATCAGAAGATGTATATATAGATAGATAGATAGATAAATGTAGATAGATAGATCAAAAAAAGAAACCACAGTAATTACAAACCAGAAACTAATAAATCTGGTGACCTACAATGGGGGCCAGGTAGGAAGTATCAAAGAACTGGGAATGAGATTTCCTTGAGTATACTTTTTAAAAATATTTTGAATTTTTAACTTTGTAAGTATTTTACATATCTCAAAACTAAAAGGCAATCAAAAAGGATGAAAAAAGTACAAGCCAAATTGTATTACAGACAAAAAAAGTAAACTGAATGCATACCAAATTGATAGTAAGTAATAAAATAACTTCAAGGAAAAAAAGAATCATTTTATGTCACTTTTGAACATGCTATTCTGATCATTAATTTCATCTAAGGATGAGAATTTCAAAGCCATCATATGTTTTACTTGGTGAACTTACTGTTAGAGTAATATTGGGATTGTAATTTTCGAATTGTGATCTGTGTATTATATGATAAAACAAATAAGGAAATCCATTAATGTTATTATCAATACAGATTTTCACTGTAAGTGGGGAATATTCAAACATCAAGTAAAAGATGGTAAGGAGAATAACCCTGTGATGTTAAATTTCAACTGGAAATATCAGAAGAACATTCATACCTATTTCTATTGAAATAGTATATATTAAAAGTCTTTGCAGAATGGTCTCTTTGCATCAGAATTATATATGGTGTTTTTTGGAAAAGCAGATTCCCAGTTGTTTTTTTTTTTTTTTTTTTTTTTTTGAGGAATTGACTTAATAATAATTTCTGGGAATGGGATATGAGAATACAAATTTCTTATTAGAATTTTTGTATTGATTGTACATTCATAGGCAGCTATAAAAAATACAATCTCTAGAGTGTACAAAGAACTCAAAAAGTTAAACAACAAAAAAATAAATAACCCAATCAACAAATGGGCCAAGGACTTGAACAGACACTTCTCAGAAGAGGATATACAATCAATCAACAAATACACGAAAAAATGCTCATCATCTCTAGCAATCAGAGAAATGCGAATTAAAACTACTACTCTAAGATACCATCTCACCCCAGTAAGAATGGCAGCCATTATGAAGTCGAACAACAATTGCTGGTGAGGATGCGGGGAAAAAGGTACACTCATACATTGCTGGTGGGACTGCAAATTGGTGCAGCCAATTTGGAAAGCAGTATGGAGATTCCTTGGAAAGCTGGGAATGGAACCACCATTTCACCCAGCTATTCCTCTTCTCAGACTATACCCAAAAAACCTAAAAAGAGCATACTACAGGGACACAGATACATCAATGTTTATAGAAGCATAATTCACAATAGCTAGACTGTGGAACCAACCTAGATGACCTTCAATTGATGAATGGATAAAAAAAAAAATGTGGCATTTATACACAATGGAATATTACTCAGCACTAAAAAAATAACAAGATCATGGCATTTGCAGGGAAATGGATGGCATTAGAGCCGATTATGCTAAGTGAAGTTAGCCAATCCCTAAAAAACAAAGGCCAAATCTTCTCTGATATAAGGGGGATGACTCAAAATGGGATAGGGAGGAAGAGTATGAGAAGAAGGGAAGAGAGGTGGGAGGGAAAGGAGGGAGAAGGGGAATTGCATGGAAGATGGAGGGAGACCCTCATCGTTATACAGAATACATGTATGATGTTGTGAGGAGAAAAAAAAAAAAAAAGAAGTGTGTCACATTAGACTGGGTAGAGAGAAGTGATGGGAGGGAAGGTGGGATAGGAAAGACAGCAGAATAAAATAGACCTTATTATTGCTCTATGTATATACGTGACTGTATGACCAATGTGATTCTGCAACCTTTACACTCAGAAAAAATGAAAAATTATACCCCATTTGATTCCAATGTAAAAAAAGAAATACAATTGATTTTTGTATATTGATTTTACGTCGTGCTACCTTACCAAACTCACTTATTTTATAATATGTACATAATTAGATTCAATGAATAAAAATCTTTTTAGAAGTTTCAAAAAAAAATAATGATAATAGGAATCCCACATACCCAGTTTCCCCCAATGGTAACATCTTGCAAAACAGTACAATGTCTCAAGATATGGACATTGATACAGTCAAGGTACAGAATATTTCCAATACCAAGAGGGTGCCTCGAGGTCACCTTTAGTTTCCTGCTGTTCCCTACCCCACCTCCACACCTTCCTTAACCCTTAGAAACCCCTGATATATTCTCCATTTATTTATTTTTTTATTATTTTGAAAATGCTATATACATAGATTCATAAAGTATGTAATTATTTGGAAATTTTTTTCTCAACATAATTCTTTGGAGAGTTATCTAAATTGCTACATATGATAATAATTATTCCTTTTATTACTGAGTGGTATTTCATGGCATGGATGTACTAAAGTGTGTTTAAATCTCCACTTATTGGAGGGTATCTGGGTTATTTCCAGTTTGGGGCTATTATGAATGAAGCCACTATAAACAGCTATGACAAGTGTTTGTGTGAGCTTAAGTTTTCCTGTCTTGAGAGAAATGCCCCGGAATGTGATTACTAGGTCATATGATAATTGCATGTTTAGTTTATTTAAAAATTACTAAACTGTTCTCCAAAAAAAAAGCTGGATCATTTTATATTTTCCACCAAATATATATATGATTCAGTTTCTTTCTACGCTTGAAAGAATTTGGTGTTGTCACTGTGTGCTATGTCAGCCATTCTGATATGTGTGTGGTGATATTTCTTTACGGTTTCACTTTACCTGTTCCTAATGGCTAATGATGTTGAACACTGTTTCGTGGGCTTACTTACCATTTGTGAACCCTCTTCGGTGAAATGCCTTTTCATGTATTTTCCCCATTTTATTGAAACTTTTAAACTTCTTTTTTAACCTTGCTGTTGACTTTTGAGAGTTCTTTATATATTACAGATATTAGCTCTTTGTTAAAAATGTGATTTTTCAAATAGTTTTTCCCAGTCTGTATCTTTTCATTTTCTTAATAGAATCTTTCACAGAGCAAGAGATTTTAATTTGGATAAAATTCAATTTATCAATTATTCCTTTTTTGAATTGTGCTGTGGGTGTGAAGTCTGAGAATTATGTTCTGACCCTTAGATGCTCAGGATTTTCTCCTATGATTTTTTCTAAAAGTTTTATAGTTTTATTTTTCAGCCCGTAATGCATTCTCAGTTAATTTTTGTATCAGATGTGAAACTTAGGTCAAGGTGTGAAATTTAGAGGAGGAGGAAGATGGCGGCGAGGGGAGTGCATTGCCCCCGTGTGCTGCTTCACTGTGTGGGAGTATGACAAGTCAGGACGGCTAAAGGCTATCTTGTTAGGAATTTCCAGCAATAGTGGGGTGCTCCGGAACCTGGAGGCAGAATTTCCATCGCACGAGGATCAGCTACGGGGACTCAAACGCGAGAGGTTTGTCGCACAGAGGGTAACACTGCTTATTCAGCAAATCGCCCCGCGGCTAGAGTCTGCAGCGCGTGCTGGGAAACGAGGAGATAGCGACGCAGGGATACAGTGCTGCAGTTTCTGCCAGCCGTGCAAGCACCATACTCAGGGCTGAATTCTGGGTTCGAGACAGGGGAAGGAAGCGGTCCATCTCGGTTCTCCACACCGGTCAGACCACAGAGGAGGACAGCAGCCACCATGTTGGAAAGCTGACGTCATCATCCCTGTGTTCGACTGACCGCAGCTCATTCAGCCATAGAACAGGTAATTTCAGGCTGCCATTCGCCTGCGGCTTGCAGACAGATTGCTCGGGCTCAGTGCCTGGGTGCTTCTTAGAACCTGCTCTTATCGGAGCGAACACCGAGCGCGGGGCGGCCGAGTTCCGGCTCCCGGAACCGCCCTGGCCCAGGGCTGGGGAGCCTGCAGAGGCTGCTTCTTGGACCCTGCTCCTATCAGAGCATACACCAAGCACTAAGCGGCCGAATTCCGGCTCCCGGAACTGAGCCCGCAGGGGCTGCTTCGTGGAGCCTACTCTTATCGGAGCATACACCGAGCACGGAGCGGCCGAGTTCCGGCTCCCGGAACTGCCCTGGCCCAGGGCTAGGAGCCCGCGGAAACTGCTTCTCGGTCCGGGTCCTGCTGAGGGCCGGTCAGGACTCACCCGTTGCTTTGGTTGCCCGGCAAGGGGAACGAAATGCTGCCATTCGCATAGGATACCAACATGGCAGAGATCTGATGTCATCAGAAAGCGGCGGAGGAGAGAACTTCATCAATACCAGTGGCGACAGAAACAGTTGGTCTCCTGGTAGGGGGGGTGAGGCACAGACACCCGAGTCTCCTCAATTTGTCGTCGAGCCAGAGGGGAGGAGCCGGGAAGCCGCCAGCGCCCGGAGCAGGCCCAGCGGCTCGCCAGCGTGGTGACCGCGTGACCCCAATTGGAGAGGGGGCGGAGCGGAGCCGCCACCCGCAACCGCAAGGTGGGCAGACCCGCGACCCAGTGGTACACGGGCGTGGTAGAAGGGGCAGGGCAGAGCCGCCGCCCGTGCTTGCAAGGTAAACACACCTGTGACAGACTGGCGGGTCAGGCCCAGTGGCCTGCCAGCGTGGTACACACGTCACCCCAACTGGAGTAGGGGCAGAGCAGATCCTTCGCCCACGCCCGGATCAGGCCCTGCCGGTGTGGTGGTCACGTGAACCCAATTGGAGTGGGGGCGGAGTGGAACCGCCACCCGTGCCCGCAGGGTGAGCAGACCTGTGACCAACCTGCAGATTAGGCCCAGGGGTCCGCAGGCGTGGTAGGAGGGGCAGGGCAGATCCGCCGCCCCGCGCCTACAAGGTAGGCAGACCTGCGACACACCGGTGGATCAGGCCCAGGAGCCTGCCAGCGTGGTACACACACCACCCTAATTGGAGTAGGGGCAGAGCAGAGCCACCACCCGTGCCCGAAAGGTGGGCAGATCTGCGACCGACCAGCGGGACAGGCCCAGTGGCCTGCCGGTACAACAGACATGTCACCCCATTTGGAGTAGGGGCAGAGTAGAGCCGCCGCCCGCGCCTGCAGGGTAGGCAAACCTGCAACCGACCGGCGGATCAGGCCCGGTGGCCTGCCGGCGTGGTAGTCACGACACCCCAATTGGAATAAGGAGAGAGCAGAGCTGCCGCCCGCGCCTGCAGGAAAGATACGCAAGCAGTATGAAAAGACAAGGAAAGAAAGGACCACAAACAATGCAGGTCAACGCAACTTTAGAAGAGGTAACAGCTGCAGCAGATGGAATGTCAGATAAAGAATTCAGGATATACATGCTTCAGATGATCTGGAGTATCAAGGAAGACATTAGACAGCAAAATCAGACAATGAAAGATCACTTCGACAATGAATTACGCAAACAAATCCAGGAAGCAAAGGATCAACTATACAGGGAGATAGAGGTTATAAAAAACAAACAAACAGAAATCCTAGAAATGCAGGAAGCAATAAACCAACTTAAAAACTCAATGGAGAATACTACCAGCAGAGTAGAACACTTAGAAGATAGAACATCAGACAATGAAGACAAAGTATTTCAACTGGAAAAGAACATAGACAGCTCAGCAAGACTGTTAAGAAACCATGAGCAGAACATCCAAGAAATATGGGATAACATTAAGAGACCAAACTTAAGAGTCATTGGGATACAGGAAGGTACAGAGCTCCAAACCAAAGGAATGAGCAGTCTATTCAATGAAATAATACGAGAAAACTTCCCAGACTTGAAGAATGAGACAGAATCCCAAATCCTAGAAGCCTACAGGACGCCGAATGTGCAAAATCATAAGAGATCCACACCTAGACACATTATAATGAAGATGCCCAACATACAGAATAAGGAGAGAATTTTAAAAGCTACAAGAGAAAGGAAGCAGATTACATTTAAGGGTAAGCCAATCAGGATAACAGCTGACCTTTCAACACAGACTCTGAAAGCTAGAAGATCCTGGAATAACATATTTCAAACACTGAAAGAAAATGGGTTCCAACCAAGAATTGTGTATCCAGCGAAATTAAGCTTCAGGATGGAAGATGAAATTAAAATCTTCCACGATAAACAAAAGTTTAAAGAATTCGCAGCTAGAAAACCATCTCTTCAAAACATCCTCGCCAAAACATTACAGGAAGAGGAAATGGAAAATAACAATGAAAACCAACAGTGGGAGGTAGGACAGTAAAGGGGGGGAAAATAATCAAAGAGGAAAACAAACCATGTTTAGTAACATAAATAAACAAATATGGCTGGAAGAACAACCCATATCTCAATAATAACCCTAAATGTTAATGGCTTAAACTCACCAATTAAGAGACACAGGTTAGTAGAATGGATCACAAAACAAGACCCAACAATATGCTGCCTACAGGAGACGCATTTGATAGGAAAAGACATACATAGGCTGAAGGTGAAAGGTTGGGAAAAATCATATCACTCATATGGACTTCGGAAACAAGCAGGAGTGTCCATACTCATATCAAATAAAATAGATTTCAAGCCAAAGTTAATCAAAAGGGATAAAGAGGGACACTACATACTGCTTAAGGGAAACATATACCAACAAGACATAACAATCATAAATATTTATGCCCCAAACAATGGTGCAGCTATGTTCATCAAACAAACTCTTCTCAAGTTCAAGAGTCTAAAAGACCACCATACAATAATCATGGGAGACTTCAACACACCTCTCTCGCCACTGGACAGATCTTCCAAACAAAAGTTGAATAAGGAAACTATAGAACTCAATAACACAATTAATAACCTAGACTTAATTGACATATATAGAGTATACCACCCAACATCAAGCAGTTACACTTTTTTCTCAGCAGCACATGGATCCTTCTCAAAAATAGATCATATATTATGTCACAGGGAAACTCTTAGACAATATAAAGGAGTAGAGATAATACCATGCATCTTATCTGATCATAATGGAATGAAACTGAAAATCAACGATAAAAGAAGGAAGGAAAAAGCATACATCACTTGGAGAATGAACAATAGGTTACTGAATGATCAATGGGTTATAGAAGACATCAAGGAGGAAATTAAAAAATTCTTAGAGATAAATGAAAACACAGACACAACATATCAGAATCTATGGGACACATTGAAAGCAGTTCTAAGAGGAAAATTCAGTGCTTAGAGTTCATTCCTTAAAAAAAAGAAAAAACCAACAAATAAATGATCTCATACTTCATCTCAAAATCCTTGAAAAAGAAGAGCAAAACAACAGCAAAAGAAGTAGAAGGGAAGAAATAATTAAAATCAGAGCTGAAATTAATGAAATCGAAACAAAAGAAACAATTGAAAAAATTGACAAAACTAAAAGTTGGTTCTTTGAAAAAATAAACAAAATCGACAGACCCTTAGCCATGCTAGCGAAGAGAAGAAGAGAGAGAACTCAAATTACTAGCATACGGGATGAAAAATGCAATATCACAACAGACACTTCAGAAATACAGAAGATAATCAAAAACTATTTTGAATCCTTATACTCCAATAAATTAGAAGATAGTGAAGGCATAGATAAATTTCTTAAGTCATATGATCTGCCCAGATTGAGTCAGGAGGATATAGACAACCTAAACAGACCAATATCAATTGAGGAAATAGAAGAAACCATCAAAAGACTACCAACTAAGAAAAGCCCAGGACCGGATGGGTATACAGCAGAATTTTACAAAACCTTTAAAGAAGAACTAATACCAATACTTTTCAAGCTACTTCAGGAAATAGAAAAAGAGGGAGAACTTCCAAATTCATTCTACGAGGCCAACATCACCCTGATACCTAAACCAGACAAAGACACTTCAAAGAAAGAAAACTACAGACCAATATCTCTAATGAACCTAGATGCAAAAATCCTCAATAAAATTCTGGCGAATCGGATACAAAAAACATATCAAAAAAATTGTGCACCATGATCAAGTAGGATTCATCCCTGGGATGCAAGGCTTGTTCAATATACGGAAATCAATAAATGTTATTCACCACATCAATAGACTTAAAAATAAGAACCATATGATCATCTCGATAGATGCGGAAAAAGCATTCGACAAGTACAGCATCCCTTTATGTTCAAAACTCTAGAAAAACTAGGGATAACAGGAACATACCTCAATATTGTAAAAGCAATCTATGCTAAGCCTCAGGCTAGCATCATTCTGAATGGAGAAAAACTGAAGGCATTCCCTCTAAAATCTGGAACAAGACAGGGATGCCCTCTCTCACCACTTCTGTTCAACATAGTTCTCAAAACACTGGCCAGAGCAATTAGACAGATGAAAGAAATTAAAGGCATAAAAATAGGAAAAGAAGAACTTAAATTATCACTATTTGCAGATGATATGATTCTATACCTAGCAGACCCAAAAGACTCTACAAAGAAACTATTAGAGCTAATAAATGAATTCAGCAAAGTGGCAGGATATAAAATCAACACGCATAAATCAAAGGCATTCCTGTATATCAGCGACAAATCCTCTGAAATGGAAATGAGGACAACCATTCCATTCACAATGTCTTCAAAAAAAAATAAAATACTTGGGAATCAACCTAACAAAAGAGGTGAAAGACTTATACAATGAAAACTACAGAACCCTCAAGAGAGAAATAGAAGAAGATCTTAGAAGATGGAAAAATATACCCTGTTCATGGATAGGCAGAACTAACATCATCAAAATGGTGATATTACCAAAAGTTCTCTATAGGTTTAATGCAATGCCAATCAAAATCCCAACGGCATTTCTTGTAGAAATAGAGAAAGCAATCATGAAATTCATATGGAAAAAATAAAAGACCCAGAATAGCAAAAACAATGCTAAGCAGGAAGTGTGAATCAGGCGGTATAGCGATACCAGACTTCAAACTATACTACAGAGCAATAGTAACAAAAACAGCATGGTACTGGTACCAAAACAGGCAGGTGGACCAATGGTACAGAAGAGAGGACACAGAAACCAATCCACAAAACTACAACTATCTTATATTTGATAAAGGGGCTAAAAGCATGCAATGGAGGAAGGATAGCATCTTCAACAAATGGTGCTGGGAAAACTGGAAATCCATATGCAACAAAATGAAACTGAATCCCTTTCTCTCGCCATGCACAAAAGTGAATTCAAAATGGATCAAGGAGCTTGATATCAAATCAGAGACGCGCCGTCTGATAGAAGAAAAAGTTGGCTACGATCTACATTCGGTGGGGTCAGGCTCCTAATTCCTCAATAGGACACCCATAGCACAAAAGTTAATAACTAGAATCAACAAATAGGACTTACTCAAACTAAAAAGTTTTTTCTCAGCAAAAGAAACAATAAGAGAGGTAAATAGGGAGCCTACACCCTGGGAACAAATCTTTACTCCTCACACCTCAGATAGAGCCCTAATATCCAGAGTATACAAAGAACTCAAAAAATTAGACAATAAGAGAACAAACAACCCAATCAATAAATAGGCCAAGGACCTGAACAGACACTTCTCAGAGGAGGACATACAGTCAATCAACAAGTACATGAAAAAATGCTCAACATCTCTAGCTGTCAGAGAAATGCAAATCAAAACCACCCTAAGATACCATCTCACTCCAGTAAGATTGGCAGCCATTATGAAGTCAAACAACAACAAGTGCTGGCGAGGATGTGGGGAAAAGGGTACACTTGTACATTGCTGGTGGGACTGCAGATTGGTGCAGCCAATTTGGAAAGCAGTATGGAGATTTCTTGGAAAGCTGGGAATGGAGCCACCATTTGACCCAGCTATTCCCCTTCTCGGTCTATTCCCTAAAGACCTAAAAAGAGCATGCTACAGGGACACTGCTACATCAATGTTCATAGCAGCACAATTCACAATAGCAAGGCTGTGGAACCAACCTAGATGCCCTTCAATAGACGAATGGATAAAAAAAAATGTGGCATTTATACACAATGGAGTATTACTCTGCATTAAAAAATGACAAAATCATAGAATTTACAGGGAAATGGATGGCATTAGAGCAGATTATGCTAAGTGAAGCTAGCCAATCCCTAAAAAACAAATGCCAAATGTCTTCTTTGATATAAGGAGAGTAACTAAGATCAGAGTAGGGACGAAGAGCAAGAGAAGAAGATTAACATTTAACAGGGATGAGAGGTGGGAGGGAAAGGGAGAGAGAAGGGAAATTGCATGGAAATGGAAGGAGACCCTCATGGTTATACAGTGGAGGGGGTAGAGAGAGAGGAGGGGAGGGGCGGGGAGAGGTGGGGAGGGGGGATGGTGGAGGATGGGAAAGGCAGCGGAGCACAACAGACACTAGTATGGCAATATGTAAATCAATGGATGTGTAACTGATGTGATTCTGCAATCTGTGTATGGGGTGAAGGTGGGAGTTCATAACCCACTTGAATCAAAGTGTGGAATATGATATGTCAAGAAATTTTAATGTTTTGAACAACCAACAATAAAAAATTAAAAAAAAAAAAAAAAGAAAAAGAAAAACTACCAAAAAAAAAAAAAGTGTGAAATTTAGGTGAAGGCTCATGATTTTGCCTGTCACGTGCAATTACTGCAGCACCATTTATTCTTTTCTGCACCTTGTTCAAAGGTAGCATTTTGGTGGGTCTATTTATGGGACTCTAGGTGACACAGGATCTCTGGGGTACTCAAAAGAACACACCAACAGCTAATGGCAGTTCCAGGCTCCTTCAAGGTGTGAAAGCACTACTAAATGACTATTCAGGTACAAGCTATCATCTGAACAATGCACATCATCTCACTTCTTTCTTCTATCAACTCTGAAGGTGACTTTCCTTGTTTGCATTTGCCAATGGTAGAGGACTCCCACTGGACACACTTGGATCAATTTGAAAAACAAAAAGAATATCGGGAATACTGGATTGTCACTGATGGCATTTAAAAAACTGCTAACACTAAAGAGAGAAGAAAGCACTAATTTCTATAAAACTTCCAACTAATAAATGTAAAAGAAATGATTGAATTAAGAAAAAATTTTACCATTTTGCAACCACCAATATAATAAGTAATTCTGGTAAGAATCCTTAGCAAATGCTGAAACTAATGAATAGGTGGTTTTTTGATAAACAGTGTGTACATGTCTCAAAATATTACCACATAAATTGCTTACTAATTACAAAAGGCTAAAGGCAATTTTATAATGGAAAGATTTGGCAGTTACTGCCTTTGCCAAGTGGTCAAATTAGGTAATCATTAATAGAGGAAAACTGACTTTGTATGTCACCTAATGTGATTTTGATACACTAAGAAGACTACAACCTCACATATTCATTACTTTGCACAAACAACACCAACTTAAATCTAATTGTGAAAATTAAATTTCAGGGCCAGCACAGTGGCTCCTGCTTTTAACCCCAGTGACTTGAGGCTGAGGCAAGAGGATCGCAAGTTTGAGGTCAGACTGGGCAACTTAGAGAGAGCCCTGTCTCAAAATAAAATAAAAAGAGCCAAAGATATAGTTCAGTGGTAGAGAAACCATAGACTCCATTTCCAGTGCAGGTGCATGCACACGCATGTGTACACACACACATACACACACACATTAAGTTTAAGGAACTCAAAAAGACATTTGTAGATCAATGTTCAGAGCAGCATTATTCACAGTAGCCAAAAGGTGGAGGCAATATAAATGTCCATTGATGGATGAATGGACAAACAAAATGTGGGTATACACATTTAGGTGAAGGCTCATGATTTTGCCTATCACATGCAATTGCTTTAGCACCATTTATTCTTTTCTGCACCTTTTTCAAAGGTAGCATTTTGGTAGGTCTATTTATAGGACTCTAGGTAACACAGGATCTCTTTAATATTCCATTTCACTACAGTGGAATATTATTCAACTCTCAGAGTGAAATTCCTGGAGATACAGAGTATCTCCAGAGTAAGTCAGTGGTAGAGTGTTGTCTTAGAATGCGTTCGGCCCTGGGTTCCATCCCCAGTATCTGAAAAAGGATGAAATTCCAACACATACTTCAATGTCAATGAACCTTGAAAACAGTAGGCTAAATGAAATAAACCAAACAAAATGGGACAAATTTATATTAGTTACTTAGAACAGTTAAACCCACAGAGACAGAAAGTAGAATGGGGGTGACCAGGTCTGGAAGAGGATAGAACAGGGAGTTATTTTTTAATGAGTGAAGAGTTTTGGATTGGAAAAAAATTCTGGAGATAGACAATGGTGATGGTTGCATAACAACCACAAGCATACAGTTCTTATCACCACTGAAACTGGACACTTAAAAATAGTTTAAATGGCAAATCTTGTGTCGTGCATATTTTATAATCGGAAAGAAAACTCATCATGAAGAAGCAATCAGAAAATTTTTGGAATGCAGAACATTCTGTAAGACAGCCAGTTTGGACTGAAAACAACAAAAAAAAAGCAGCATCATGAAAAATAAAAAAAGATGTTGATGTTGTTCTAGAGACTGAGATTCCAGTGACTCAGCAACTGCATACAATATGTGAACTTAAGATGAATTCTAGATTTCTTATTGAAAGATGGGGGTCATGACAGAATGGGCTATATGCTAGATGACCTAGAATTATTAGAAAATTTTGTGATAATCATATTGAGGTTATGAATTAGGAGTCCCTTAGAGTCAGTGGATGCATGCTGAAGTATTTTTGAGTTATGGTGGGCTATCTACAACTTCCTTTCGAATAGTTGAGCAAAACATAAGCATAGAGAACACACGTAGCAACATGCTAACAATCGGCAGATCTAGGTCCAGGGTATATGGGTAGTCATTGATCCATTTTTTTCAACTTTTTTTGAAAGTTGGAGATTTTTCAACCCCAAAAAGTTGGTTGGGGGAGTACTGTTCACTTCATTACGGCAGACTGAGAGGGAGCAAGAAACCATTCCAGTCCCTACTGCAAACATAGTAAAATTCTAGATGATTTTTTTTCCCCTTAATACATAGCAAGACTTGAAAGCAAGAACAAGAAAGCTCATCTTCCAGAGTGGGACAGAATTTAAAGGAAAAGTGTTCAATGGAAACAACTGAACAGCTCAGGGACATCCATGCCAAGAAGGGCTTTTTTCTTCTCCTCCTCTTCCTCCTCCCCCTCTCCCTCCCCCTCCCCCTCCTTCCCCTTCTCCTTCTCCTCCTCCTCCTTTCCTTCTTCCTCTTTATGGAGGGATCGGCTGGAGGCTGGAGGGGATTGTTCCAGGCTGTTGCTATGTGGGGAACTGGATTATCCTGGGACCTGGGAAGGACTCTCCCATTTGTGGTATTTAAAAGAAACAACCACAAACAAGTCAAATTCAGAGCTGCCTGCCCAGCTCTGGATCTTGTGTCGTGCATATTTCATAATCGGAAAGAAAACTCATCATGAAGAAGCAATCAGAAATGTGATTGAAAAAAGAAAGATGTGAGTGAAAAAAAACGAAAGGGAGAAATCAGAAGCCAGCCTGGCCCCCTGGGTGGATGTGGGCCAACTTCCCACCCGTCCAGAATCTATAAAATCCCAGCAAATGCAAATGAATATGAGCCCCATAGGAGCAGCTCCACAGCCTGGGATAGAAATGAAGGAATGTGTTACTACTTTTTTGGCTTTGCTTTTAAATAAGTAAATAAATAAAAATTTAAAAAAAAATCTCTCACTGAACGTTCCGAGAACTCTCCTTGACTCTTTGTAGAAACTGAAGGAAAAAGACATTTAGACATTTGGATGGCTACAGCCTCTCCTTACTAAGCCAGGCTCTGAAAACACATTTTAAACACCAGTTGTTGTTGTTGTTGTTTCCCCTCTACGTGGCCTTAATTAGGTCCCTGATTATCAAACAAGTAGTTGCATTTATGGGCCATTTTGTTTTATGATTGGAAGATTGGAAGTGAAAGGGCACAGGTTGCTTCCTGCTAATGTGAAAGTCTGGATTTTTCAGACTTTCATGGAGATGCATCCTCTCTTCCTGCTTTGGTTATGAATTTCTGAAAGTGACTTCTTTACGGGGAACTTTCTGTCTTTTATGTCCCGATGATTTACTGAAGAACTTATTCTTCCAGTTCAGTGACCTTTCCTTATCTCCTAGCATTTTCCTCATCACTGTTCTATAATCCACTGAGCGCCGCTTGTGGCTTCTAACATCTGACAGCTTGCAAGAATAAAGGACACTCATGCACATGTTCCCATTTAAAAGAGCACTGCTTTTTTTTTTCATCGTGCTAGATATTGGCCTGATTGAAATTCCATTTTGAGTACAAGAGAATGGAGATTGATCTTTAGAGAATGATCAATAATGATGGTGACTGTATTTGGCTTTTTTCTATTCTTTCTTCTGTCATCACTCCCTCATCTCTTAGCTGCCCTTCAGGATCTACATTCTTTCCCCAAGTTGATTTAAATTGTGCCCTTTCTTCTAAAACATATTCAATGATGGGAGCTCATTGGCCAGTCTGTTCTCTTGCTGGGCAATTATAATTATAGAGGGGAAAAAATTTTTTTTAAATTGATCTGAAGACTACTCTCCCATAATTTCCATCAGTCAGTCCTAATTCTGCCCTTCAGAGGTAGAGTCAATCATTTTGATTAGCAGATTCTGCATTTACAATTTTACCTACTTGCTAAAACTTATTTGTAACCCCCAAATCAGTGCTCACAGCACTTGTATGGTCATTTGTGCACATGTGCAAAATGCTAAAAGAAAAAAAAATGCATGTCCCCAGCTGAGGTTGTATTCTTGTTTTAGCTCTGATATGCCAGTGGCCTTTTCACCATCTAGTCTGTCGCACTTTTGTTTTTTTTGTTTTTTTGCATTTTTGTTCTCTGTGTTAGTGATTTTGCTGTTTAAAATGGTCTCCAAGTGCTGAAACTTTTTATAGAATTTCTGAGCACCAAAAGGCTTTGATGCTCTTTATGGAAAAAATAAGCACATTAGATAAGCTTCATTTGTGAATAAGTTGTAGTGTTGATGACCTTAAGTTTAATATTTATGAACCAAAAGTATATATTAAATAACAAAGTATACATAAAAATACACATAAACACATTGATGGATTGATGAAAATGTTTCAACCACAGGATTTCATTAACCTCACCCTGTATTTCCCTTACAAGCAATGGTTGGGAATTTGCTAATTCAATGGTGGCTACAAATTTTTAGAAAATAGTTATTGCAAATAATGGGAATCATCTGTACTTCCTCTTTATGGTTGCATATAATTCATCCAGAATTATACTAGAAGACAAACAGGTTAATGTGAATTTTACTTTTTTTAGAGACAGAATAGAAGGGGAAAGGAGCTCATATTAGTGGGAAGGAATGGGGAAATGTATGGATAGGAATCGCCTTTGAATTTTACCACTTTCTTGCTAGAAATTCAAAGAAACTCTCTGAGGACATGTTGAAAGTTTGAGAATAGTCAGACGAAGAGTATTCCAGTAATAGTTGCCATAGCAAATATTTCCCTCATAAGGTACTTTACATTTTATGAAGTAATTTCATAAACATTATTATATTTGCTGCGAGATAAGGAGGGGTATTATCCCTATTTCCAAATGAGGCATTGTAGGCCTTAAGGAAGCAGCAAATAGATCAAGACTCCAAAGTTTGTCAATAGCAGAATTGGAGGCTGAACCTCCAAAATGGTTCTTGCCATTTCACCATGATTTCCAAGCCAGCTGTGGTTTTCCTGCCTCTCCTGGATCCTCCCTTTTATTAGCATCATTCTGGACCCTTCATAACCCATTAAGCTAGGCTAATATTAAGAACCAAGCCTTCAAAGGAAGCTGTGTGAGTCTTGGTTGCACCTACAGCAAGAGAGATACACATCATTATCTGATAATCTGTCAATGGCAAGTCGAGTATACTACTCTAGATAATAGGAACAGAAAAGTCAAGGAAGTTTGTGTTTGGAAAACAAAGTAACCATACATAAAACTGTGTGAATCAGTATTGCATAATCCAACCATCACCACTTAAATCATTTCAGTTGGTACATACTGGTAAAGCAATCTGGAGAGTATAATGATGTGTTTGCTAGAAAGGGGAAATTAAACTTTTAGTCTGGAACACATGCAATATATAATATGGCTATGCCCCTAATTAGTCCTGAAGATATGGTCCAGAATATGGAGGGGTTCAGGGAACCAGGAGAGACTTTGTGGAGATACAGCCCCAGCATCATTTCTATGGCCTTGTGACCACAATCTACAACAACTACTCAACTGCAGTTTTATTTTATTTTGTTTTGACTGATGTTTCCACGTCCCTGTTACCTCTGGAATTATTCTAATGGTATACCCAACTAGCCCTAGGTGGCCTACGCATCTAAGCAGAC
Source organism: Marmota flaviventris (assembly GCF_047511675.1). Lineage (NCBI taxonomy): Eukaryota > Metazoa > Chordata > Mammalia > Rodentia > Sciuridae > Marmota > Marmota flaviventris. Next base: position 39,081,251 of record NC_092513.1, read on the forward strand.
TCCAGGCTGCATGTACCTGGCCAATGATTGCTTATAGCCAGTCAAACTTGCAGCCCTTTCTTAGATAATGACATTTTTAGTTAGCCTTTGAGGAGCAATCCAGTGATTGGCTATAAAGTAATAGAATATGATAAGAAAATAAGCTATTAACAATACAAAGGAGAACCAATGGAAGAAACAAAATAAATAGACGAGATACTATCTGTCAAACTGAGAAGGGTCACCTGTGACATGTGCTGCTCCACTGATTGCTCAGCCCCAGAATGAGGTGGCTTTAAGGAGATAAAGTCTCCTTAAAGGGATTTCAAATGCCCACAATCCAGTGCTCAAACTAGCCCTGAATACACAATTACCCTGGAGAGAGGCATCTTTCAAACTCTAGGGGGCGCACTGGGCATTTTGAAAAAGCATCCCCCAGGATGGCTTCCCTATAAGAGACAGAAGAAAGAAAAGGCAAAAAGTCAAAGGAAAATGTAAAACAAACTAAAATAAATAGATAGATAGATAGAAAAAACAACACAGATCCACCCTCAGACCACTTATGCAGCAGATGATACTGTCTACATTTCTTTTAAACTAGGGACAGGATGGCTACTAAAAAGTTGAACAGACAAGTAAAGATCCTTTCCTATATCATCCCTTCTGCGGCAGAAGGGGTTCCATTCTCCAAAAGGCCACCAGAATACCACCACACTGCTGAGATCTTGCCCTGGGTCGAAACTTCCCACTTGATTAAGCAAGGATTCGGAGACATGAGGAAGGAAAGATTTCAACACCTCCAAAAAGAATATTTTTTAAGGCAATATTAAGGCTGGGAAAACGTGGCTGGAGCAGCCAATGTACTTACTATATTTTAATAATTGAGAAATAAAATATGTATTCTATTCAGAATTCAGTACTAGTTTAAAGTGCAGGCAAATGGGAAAACTCTCTTCATACACAATCCTGGTCTCACATGCACAGATGAGGATGGAGACAGCTAATCCCTTTGAGCAAAACATCTTTCTTGATGTTGCTGCTGCTGCTGCTGCTATAAATATTATTATTATGAGCAATCTACTTTCTTCACACTGAAAAATATATTGACTTATTCACCTGATCAAAATCATTTTGGATGTCCAAAAGCCATTAGAAAATAATTAGGGGGAAGATGACCCATTGCATTTTTAGTGTTTTCTTAACCATAACCAAGAGACTTTAGGTTTGTGTTTTACATAGGAATGAGACTGGGATTCTCTTATGCATGCCCCTCATGAGGGAAAAAAGAGGAGGGGGGAGGGTGAGCAGCAGGTCACTCATTTTTGCTTTTCTGACAGAATGTGACATTCATCCTTACCACTCCGCCAGATGCCTGAAATTCTCATGTCTTTACAAAATATTTTTCTATTTAGTTGAATCAGGCAGCACAACTACAATATGTCTTCTCTCTGTGACTGCCTTTCACAGCTTTTGCCTTCACGAGACTTAGATGAGGTTTGGGTGATTCATGGCGCTTAAACTTCTCCAGAGCACTTTTTCAATTGGAAAATTCTCCTAAACTGAATGCATCATCAGCACGGTTGTCCATGCATAAAAGAACTACAAGCAAAACAATGAGCACCATTTTTTAAAACCTACGCTTAAGCCAAGAAAAACAGTTATATCACAAAATGTTAAAAGACCTTATTTTTCAGTCTCCAGAAATCTTTCATGGAGAACATGGCCTATCTTTGTCTTGGAGCCCCTTAATCTAGGCCTTCTAAATTACAAATAAAAGAAATAGTTTATATTCAGTTTAGCTTGTTTTCCAGTTATTAACATGATATATAGCAAAGTAAGTAATGCCACCTGCTACATTAATTTCTTTCTTCCTTCTTTGGGGAGATGCTTAGAAATATTTTTGCATTTTACAGGCTTTCTCATTGTTATTAATTTTTTTCATATATTAACTAGGAAGACAGTACTCTAAAATGTTCTAATGTCGAAGATAGTATTTTTTGAAAATACAAATTGATGAACCACAAATCTTATCTGGAACTTCAAATTTAAAATATTTGCCTATATTTTTGTTTCATTAGTTAGCATTGTATAAAGGAAGGAGTGCCCCAGTAGAAGCCAAGAGATGCTCTCGTTGATCTTAATATCAACTCAGTTTCCCCAGTTGTAAAATGGGTAACATGAAATTTTCCTATCCTGATGTCAGAGATATTTATTCTTTCATTTAAGAAGAATTTTTTGATTTATAAATCTGGAAAAAGCAATACAGGGCACTGGTTAAGAGAAAGACAGTACAGATTCTAATCCCTGCTTCACCACTGATGAACTAGGAATGTGGGCACATTCTCACATGTCTGAAGTAAAACATGCATCTATGTCTGTCACACTTAGTAAACATTCAACAAATGTTAGGAACAATTAGTATTGTTTTTCCTGGTTGCTTGTGATGGAAAGATGAAAGCATTTAGCCCTGTGCTCAGAAGGTTTATAATCAAGTGACAGGTAGATACATACACAAAGAAAACTAAGGATGTAATTTCTACAATAAAAAGCTGTGTAAGAACAACTTGAATACCTGGGCGCACTGGTGCGCACCTATAATCCCACCAACTCTCGAGACTGAGACAGGAGGAACACAAGTTCAAGGCCAGCCTCAGCAACTCAGCAAAGGCCTAAGCAACTTAACAAGACCCTGTCTCAAAATTAAAAAAAATGAAAAGGGCCGGGAATGTAGCTCAGTGACAAAGTACACCCTGGTTCAGTCCTCAGTTCAAGTAACAATAATGATAATAATTTGAGTAGAGATGAAGTCTTCACTTGCCCAGATCAGTTGGGGAAACTATTATCATTACCTTGTTCATCTAAAGCTATGTTTGAACCTACAGGGTTAAACATATGCCATTGCATTGGGTCTTCTCATTTTTCACACCAATAAAAATGTTTGAAAATTTTGTAATAGGACTTGAAATCAGAAGACATGCTGTATAAGCTAGAACTCTTCTTATTATATGGAAAAGAAATTCAAATCAAAATCACTTAAGCAAAAAGAGAATTCATTCATTGCCTCATGTAGCTGAAGAATCAAGGAGTTTAGCTGGCTTATCAAGGTCAGTATCTCTCTCTCTCTCTCTCTCTCTCTCTCTCTCTCTCTCTCTCTCTCTCTCTCTCTCTCATCTCCCTCCCCTTCTTTGTTGTGTGTGTGCTTATTCTCAGATGCATTCTCCCCATGGACTGGCACCAGGAATCTCCAGGCTCATGTTCTCCCCATTGAGTAGTCTCAACATAAATAGAATTCCTCTTCCCCATGAGTTCCAGCAAGAGTCCCTGTGTGGCTCTTACTGACACAACTTGGGTCACAGCTCCATTCCTGACCCAATAGTGGACGAAGCACTCTGCCTAGATTTGGGCCACACACCCACCTTTGGAGCAGGAGTGGAGTCATTCCCATAGCACCTCAGATAGAGAGAGGGCAGTCCTCATAAAGAGAGAGGATGGTGAGGCCTACAGTAGAAGGAGGGTTTAAAACTTTAGTAGCTGTGTAAGCTTGGGAAAGTGCCAGAACCTTTCTGAATTTCAGTTCCAACACCTGGAAAGGATGGTATTGGTCTAAATTATCTCTATTACATTCTATTTTTTGAATTTATTTGTTGTTCTTTATTTCTAGGATAATGGCTAGCATATGGCATGTTGAAGGACACTTGATTCTTAGAAATAAATTGTTCTGTAAGAGGAATTTTTAACAAATTCCCCAAAATGAAGCTATGGTACGGATGAATAAATATGAAATGAGTCACATGTAGATCTTAGGGCATAACTGCCTCTTGGAAATATCTAAGGCACTAGCAAAACATGACTCAATTCATTTTATATAATATCTTCCTCTCAAGGATCTACACCATCATGATTATTTGATCAATTTTGATAGATTCTCTCTGAGGGAAACAAATGGATCTGACAGTTATTTACCAGTTGCACTTTACAAAGAGAAAAACCAAAGTGCAGAATTTAAGCTGTATGCTAAAGTGATATAAAAAGTTTAAATAGTTCATGGAGCTCAAGTTAATCTGAAAAAAATCACCAGCTGAAATCATACCCAGCAAAAGTAAGAAAGTGAGAGGAAACAAAAATCAGACTGTCAAATCAGACTTACACAAAAGAGATAACTAGCCCAAAGTTTTAGCTTCTCTACTATCTCAAGGACAGAGTCAGAGTGAAGTGAAGCAGGATGAGGTTTGGTACATTTTTTTACACAGTGGATTCATTCTGGGCTCAGATCTACCAGGTAATGTCTCTGAACATGTGTAAGATAATATCCTTTGTACACAGGAGGTATTTCGATTATGGAGCATTTTTATGTTATCTTCAGTTGGTTTCATTGCCTACCAACAATTCCAGGATCCATGCCCTTAAATCTGCAGATTCTGGATGAGTTTTCCATTAAGAATCCTAGCCAAACCTGGTTCACTCTGCTAAAAGCACTTCATTGTGAAGGTCCCAGGTCACCTTTCTTTCCAAAGGTCATCTCTGTAATTGGAGAACAGGGGCTGAAGATCAGCTGCTTTACCTTCACTTGCCCACAAATAAGTCCTAGCTCATTGGATTCAATGGTACTAGAATGAAAAACCTCTGTTTCCCCCACTAAAGCTGATTTCAGCACCCAAAAAGTTTATCATATATGGTGACCATTTAAAGAACTATATCTTTATAAAGGTTTCTCTGAGGTATGTTGGTAGGTATAGGTGTAGAAAAATAGTTAGGGTTAGTGTAGGGATTGAACATTTTTATCCCTATATATGAATACAAATGTAAATGTATATGTAAAAATATACATGAAAGTATTTAAATGTTAAAAAAGGAACTATATCTTGACCAATTTAATCTAAGACTACCTGAAATCAATCTGAATATAGTCAATTCTATGTTGTCTCTGAATATTCTAACTTTAAGGCTCTCTCCAAATTGTGACTCACTTTAGTCCTAATTTTGGCAGGGATTGCATCTAATTTACACAGTATAAATTAAAAGGCAGCAAAATGTCTCCTAACCACAAAACATCATAGCAGAATTCTAGAAAATCTGCCTTCTATATTTTTTTGGCTGAACCCAGGGGCACTTTATCACTGAGCTACATCTCCAACAATTTTTTATTTTCATTTTTTTTTTTAATTTTGAGACAGGGTTTCACTAAATTGCTGAAGCCGGCCTCAAACTTGTGATTCTCCTCTCTCAGCCTCTCAAATTGCTGTGTACAGGCAGGTGCCATTGCACCCAGCTAAATTTCTACTTTTGTGGGATATATTTCTCCCAGTTAAGCACTGGCTTTTCTAAGCCAGCATCTTTAAAACACCTCAAAAGATTAAATAAGTTCATTGACCCCTAGAATAAACAAATAATCCAGAGCATCAACTCTGTAAATAGATGTCCCAGAACTACCTATGAATTTTAACTATGTGTCATGGTTAGAAACTCCTCTAACTATGACAAAGTGGCAAAGGCAATAAATAAGAAAAATGGTAAATTTTGAAGGAAAGTTTCAAATCAGCCTCCCTCATGTGTATCACTATCATTTATAGATCTCTCTCAGACACAATACAAATTAGCACAAAGGAAGCATAATCAGAATTATATGCTTTGGAACTACCATATGACTCAGCTATACCACTCCTTAGTATTTAGCCTAAAGAATTAAAATCATCATACTATAGTGATATATGCACACCCATGTTTATAGCAGCACAATTCACAATAGCCAAACTATGGAACCAGCCCAGGTGTCCATCAACAAATGAATGGATAAAGAAAATGTGGTGTATACATAATGGAGTTTCATTCATTCATAAAGAAAATTGAACTTATATAATTCATAGGAAAACGGATGAAACTTGAGACCATTATGTTAAGCAAGATAAGCCAAACTCATAAGGTCTAGGGTTGTAGGTTTTCTCTCATATTTGGAAGCTAAAGAAGAAAAAGGAAAAGAAAGGTAGAGAGGCTGCGATCTCATGAAAATCAAAAGAAAAATCAGTAAAGGAAAGGGACCAGGGTATGGGAAGAGCAGAAGGGGGGTAAAGTACTAAGGAGTGATATTGGCCAAATTATATTGTTATATTATGTGTGCGTACAAATATGTAAGAACAAATCTCATCATTATGTACAACTATAATGCACCAATAAAATATGTGGAAAGAAGAAGATTGTTTTTTCTTAGATATATCAAGAGTCTAATAGTAGACTGGTTAATTACACTTCTTTTCCAGATTTTTTTTTCAGTTTCATTACTATCTAACCCACTTATTTTAGGTAGTAGATAGGTAGGTGTTTTATCTTCCAACATGGCTCATAGGCCTGTGGTTCATAGATACGGTAATGCTCAACTCTGGAAAAAAAAATTCAGCCATCAACAGGCCCATAGAGTTTAATTTCACTTCAGAAGATTTTCTTAATCTTCCCCCTTTGATAGTTTACATAGCTTAAGAATGGTCTCAAGAAAATTAAAATAATTAATATGTTTGACATTTTTAAAATAATCACGGAAATAAATGACATCAATGTCTATAAAATACTAGAGTCAAGACTTGCAGGTATCCTAACATAACTATTCCCTAAATGACCTGCTATGGTTTAGAATTGAGATGTCCCCAAAAAGCTCAAGTGAGACACAATAAAAGAAAGTTTAGAGGTGAAATGGGGGGAGGGAGCTGTATGAGAGTCTCAACCTAATCAGTGAATTAATCCCCCCAGGGGGGATTAACTGAGTAGTAACTGTAGGCAAATGAGGTAACTGTAGGCTGAAGGAGGTGGGTCACTGGTGTTTGCATTTGGGTATATATTTTGTCCCTGGTGAGTAGAGCTCTCTCTGCTTCCTTATTACCATGTCCTGAGCTGCTCTCTTCCACCACACCCTTCTACCTTGATGCTCTGCCTCACCTCAGGTCCACAGCTATGGAGTTGGCCGTCTATGGACTGAGACTTCTGAAACCATGAACCCCAAACAAATTTTTCCTCCTGCAGTCTTTTGGTCACAGCGGTGAAAACACTTGACACAGTCAATCCTACACACACCTGGGGGAGCCAGGGCCATGATGAAGTGAAAACTGGTGGGGCCCCCCTCATAGGGACTCTTTCCACCCCTTTTGCACATGGCCACTTGAGAGTGTCTCCTGGTAGATGCTGAAAAGTTCTATAAAAAAAATCGGAAAGGATGAAAGGGAGAGAAGTAAGACTTATAGATCTGAGAACTCTGAAGGAAATGATAGACAAGACACACTTGCTCTTTCCACAAATAGTTATTAAACGATTTAAATCAGAGCAACAGAACTGCTTTTAATTCACACATCACATGAGTAGGAGAAACAAAAGGTCACCTTTTCAAGGCTGTCCACAAGAAGGTGAACCTTTTTCTTCATATTCTCAAGTTAAACTTTCAAATTCCAGTTCATGAGTTTACCTCTTTTCAAAGTACCAATGTCTGAAACAATTTTTCTCATCATGTACAATCCTAAGTTCCTTTTGACACAATCTTCCCTTCAAGCAGATACCAATATCTCCAATGCTTTTAATAGATGGGGAGACTTCCCAGAAACTTAGTGAGACCCTGCCTCAAATTTAAAAATGAAAAGGGCTGGGGATGTAGCTCAGTGATAAGAGCACACCCGGGTTCAATCCCCAGTACCAAAGGTTGGGAGGGGGGGAGTTTTCAAGTTTTTTATTATTCAAAATCATAACAACTGTGAAGATTGTCATCACAAATTAAATCTGTCAATTTTCCATTCCTTTTTCATGTTTGAACTTAGATATCCCTTCTTCCAGGGAGTCAGGCTTAAGCTCCCACTCAGACCCATCTCAAGAAACTTTACCAAGAGACCCTGTAGCCTCTGCCCTTCCTCTGCCTCAGGCAATTATTGTGCAGTGAAGTGACTAGATCACTCATCTGTCTCACCCTCCAGAAGACTGTCCTCTGCAGACCACAACCATGTTTAGCATATTTACAATCACTATATCCCAAATGTGTGGTACAATATCTGTCATCGAGTGAGCACTAGACACTCCATGGTTAAATAGCCAAATAAGCAAATGAGTAAACAGGTAGGAAATGAAAGAATAGTTGTTGATGAATCACCATTCCACCATTGGCCAATACATGTTGAGTGTGTACTCTGTGTTGGGAGTGACAAAGGCAAATTCCCTATTTAAAGGACAATATGATAATCCCTTGTCTTCCTCTTTCTGAAATGAAATGGCATAGAAATATGCTTTCATAATTCAAAAGGCTTTTTTCACCCGTTAGTAAAGAAAAAGCCATTTCAGTCTTTCCAAGATAGTCATCTCTGGAAAGCAGAAGACAAAGGGTTTGGAAAAACCACAATTCAAAATAAGCAATAGTAACTCCATGTGGGACACGCTACCCATAAGCCCCCAGTAAGGAAGAGCCACAAACCAGGTAAGCACTTTTTTCTTTCAATCTCACAAATTATATCACCCCCAAAACCTTTTGTTTGTTTATTTAAGACTCTTTATTGCCAGCTTCTGCCATCAACACAGTTCTTATCTGCTACATCTATAACAGGATCATTTAAGCACCAATTTAAGTCTAGTAGAACTGGAGAAAATAGGTATAAAATGATGAGCACTTAAAGTAAAGCCGGGGCTCAGAGACTGACGTGAGGATGTGGAGTCACAAATGTTTCTTGGTCCATAAAGGACTGTGATTATGAAGGGAAGAAAAACAAAACACTGGTTAACTAGGAATTAAGAAGGAGACTTAGGATTTGGGGGATATATTATATCAGATGATACAGGACCTTTTTTATTTTTTTTCCCTGAGGATTCAAAATAAAAAAGGTGCAGAGGAAGAAGGAATAATTAGCAATACTGATCAGAAGGGGGGAAATGTTTCAGGAGGTGACAGAAAGACAAGTGGAGAGGACATACCTCTAAATCCATCTGTCTTAGGAAAGTCGAGGAAATCAGCGAACACTGCCTGCTGCAACACCCTGGCGATACATACAATCTACAGGCCTCTAGGACACTACTACCGACCCCAGGTCCATAGGACCCAGGAGAGCTAGGAGCCATTGCAAGTGTTTTAGTCAGTTTTTGTCTTATTTTTGTTTGTTTCATTTGCTGCTGTGACCAAAAGACATGACAAGAACCAGTAGAGAAGGAAAAGTTTATTTGGGGGCTCACAGTTTCAGAGGTCTCAGTCTATAGATGGCTGACTCCATTGCTTTGGGTTAGCTGGAGGCAGAACATTATGGCAGAAGAGTGTGGTGGAGGAAAGCAGATCTGGACGTAGAGTGGAAATTCAGGAAGGAGAGAGAGAGAGAGCTCCACTCAATAAGGACAAAATATGAACCCCAAAGGCACACCACCAGGTACATACCTCCTCCTACCTCACCCTACCTGCCTACAGTTACCACCCAGTTAATCCCTATCAGGGGATTAATCCACTAATTAGGTTAAGATTCTCATAACCCAATTGTTTCACCTCTAAATTTTCTTGCATTGTCTCACACATGAGTTTGGGGGAGACACTTCATATCTAAACCTGTCCAGGAAGCCAGGAAAAGCCAAGTGTTATAAGCTGACAAAATAAAAAATAAATAACTTCTCCCACCTGGACCATTTTTTTCTTTTTAAACACATAGATGCTGTAGTGAATACTTAACAGAATTTCACTTAAAAGTGTGCTGATTTAATTCTAATGTGGACGTTGGATGTTCCCTCCTTTTTTTAACTTTAAAAAAGGCCCTTTTTTTCTCTGAGATATGGGAAGTTTGGGTGCAGATAATGTGGAATCACTGATGATTTCTGAAATAAGCAAGAGCATGATGCCTCCAGAGTTTTTTGGAAGATTCATTTGTCAGTATTGAACCAGATGAATTGAAATGGGGAGAAAACAGAGGCTGCCGAGAGTCAGACCAGTCAATCCTAAAAGCCCTGAACAGCTCTTCCCAAGCATGCATCTCTCATTGCCTATTCATACTGCCTTATCCTGACATTTCCTCTCTGCTTCTGGAAGAAAATAATCCTCCAAGTTCCAGGATCATTTGAAGTAGCTAACCTCATTGAAGGTTTTGTTGTTGTCGTTGTTGTTTATTGTCCTTTGTTTTCCTGAAGATATGATGGGCTCCATCATCACAACAAAGGTCACATCTGTGTCTGTGTCAGTCTTTTTTTTTTTTAACTTTCTAGAATTCTGCCAAGAGACCAGCCAAGAGCTGGCTCTGACTACAGTGCTTGTGGCCCCCTAGTGGGGCTAGTGTAGCTCCAAACTGAAGCAAGATTGGCTGAGAACAAATGCAAATGAAATCATAAGCTGTAATAGGTGGATATAAGGATGTCTCAAGATGTAATGTGTCCTATAAAAATCCCTTCCGAGAAAAAAACACAACAGCAGCAACGAAAACTGAATCTCAGACGATAAAGCTGATCCGAGTGAAATTCATCATAAAGGCGTTAGGAACACTGATACAGAAGAAAAATGAAAAGAGCAACATCAAAGTGCATAAATATAGCAGAAGCAACTGCCATCATCATGAGGGAACAAGGGTCATCTCCCAAAGGGCTGGCAGCACAGTCTTGACTTGGAGGATCACAGAGACAGTTTCCCCTGATCCTTGCTGTCAGAGTGATGATTTTACCTCCCTCTGGCATGACACACCAGATGCATTATTTGGGAACCTGGGATACGGGGCAGGTTAGGGGAAGAAGAATGATTGTTTTGTTAGCTCCTAGATTTGCCACTTTTAAAACAAGTCATCTTCTGCAATTTTACTGGACATTGTTAAGAGTTCAACCTGTCATACTCTGTGTGCCACTAACAACTTCCTTCACAGCCCTTTTGGATCAAAATGCAAAGCACACTGATAGTTGGCAATTCCACTAATTGTTGAACTTGCTGTGCTCCCTGAGGGGCATCAACTCGGTGGAACCCAAGACCACAAACTGGCAAGTCCCACCCAGAATTGGTCCTGGCACAGAAAAGTAATGAATCCCTTCACCCCTCTGCCATCCTGCGCACCCCCTCTTACCTTCCCTCACTGCAGTTTGGGATCCTGCTTTGTCCAGAGAGAGATGGAAATCTCTCCTGCACCCATGTTCCATTCTCCCTGATAAATAATTCTCACAGTCTGGAAAGTCTTCCCTATCTCTAACCTAGATCTACAAAGGTTTTATTCAGTCTATCTTCTATCCACAGAGAAGATGTATGAAAGCTGGCGTTGTCTTTTGCATGAGAGTCGTTGGTGTCAAAAAAGAAATTAAATTTGCGGTCCCCACCCCGGGCGCCGCCGACTCCGCGCGCAGGATCTGCACACCCCCGCGCGTCCCGCTGCCTCACAGCACCCGGCGCCGACGCCTCACCTGCAGCCTTGTCTGCAGCCATCTTCCCTCCTCGGCTCGGGTTCTTCCCTGCAGGTGGCGTGGCCCCGACTCCCGCCGCCGGGCTGGCCGCTGTCGTGGACCTCCGAGGTCAACTCTGAGCCCACCGCAGTTCCGGGCCCCCTTGTTCCGGCCAGGGGAGTGGGCAGACCGCAGGCTGAGGAAGTGACGAGGCTAGTTCGCGTCGTCTAGCAACAGGAACAGCGTCCCCGCCCCGCCTGTGCCTCTGCCTCCCGCCATCCGCAGCTTCCGCCCTAGGGCGTCCGGGTATTAATTGGAATTCTTCTGTAAGAATTCTTTTCCATTTATTTATTGATTTTTATGGATTGCAATCCAACACTATCAGTATTTTAATATTGAGATTATTCTAATGTTGGCCATTCAGAACTCCGCATCAGGCTGGTTCCTGTCTTTCTGTGCTTGGAATCAAACCCAGGACCTCACACATGCTAAGTGATCTATACCCCACAAAAAGTGTTATTAAAAAATCTAAGTATTGATCCGCCGCCCGCGCCTCCAAGGTAGGCAGACCTACAACAGACCAGCGGATCAGGCCCAGGAGCCTGCCGGCGTGGTACAAACACCACCCTAATTGGAGTAGTGGCAGAGCAGAGTCGCCGCCCGTGCCAGGAACAGGCCCAGCGTCCTGCAGGCGGGGTAGTCACGACACCCCAATTGGAGTAGGAGCAGAGCAGAGCCTCCACCCGTGCCCGAAAGGTGGGCAGATCTGCGACCGACCAGTGGGACAGGCCCAGTGGCCTGCCGGTACGACAGACACGTCACCCCATTTGCAGTAGGGGCAGGGTAGAGCCGCCGCCCGCGCCTGCAGGGTAGGCAAACCTGCAACCGACCGGCAGATCAGGCCCGGTGGCCTGCCGGCGTGGTACACTCGTCACCCCAATTGGAGTAGGGGCAGAACAGAGCCGCCGCCAGCTCCCAGAACAGGCCCAGTGACCTGCCGGCGTGGTAGCCACGACACCCCAATTGGAATAAGGAGAGAGCAAAGCCGCCGCCCGCACCTGCAGGAAAGATACACAAGCAGTATGAAAAGACAAGGAAAGAAAGGACCACAAGCAATGCAGGTCAACGCAACTTTAGAAGAGGTAACAGCTGCAGCAGATGGAATGTCAGATAAAGAATTCAGGATATACATGCTTCAGATGATCTGGAGTATCAAGGAAGACATTAAACAGCAAAATCAGACAATGAAAGATCACTTCGACAACGAATTACGCAAACAAATCCAGGAAGCAAAGGATCAACTATACAGGGAGATAGAGGTTATAAAAAACAAACAAACAGAAATCCTAGAAATGCAGGAAGCAATAAACCAACTTAAAAACTCAATGGAGAATACTACCAGCAGAGTAGAACACTTAGAAGATAGAACATCAGACAATGAAGACAAAGTATTTCAACTGGAAAAGAACATAGACAGCTCAGCAAGACTGTTAAGAAACCATGAGCAGAACATCCAAGAAATATGGGATAACATTAAGAGACCAAACTTAAGAGTCATTGGGATACAGGAAGGTACAGAGCTCCAAACCAAAGGAATGAGAAGTCTATTCAATGAAATAATACAAGAAAACTTCCCAGACTTGAAGAATGAGACAGAATCCCAAATCCTAGAAGCCTACAGGACGCCGAATGTGCAAAATCATAAGAGATCCACACCTAGACACATTATAATGAAGATGCCCAACATACAGAATAAGGAGAGAATTTTAAAAGCTACAAGAGAAAGGAAGCAGATTACATTTAGGGGTAAGCCAATTAGGATAACAGCTGATCTTTCAACACAGACTCTGAAAGCTAGAAGATCCTGGAACAACATATTTCAAACACTGAAAGAAAATGGGTTCCAACCAAGAATTGTGTATCCAGCGAAATTAAGCTTCAGGATGGAGGATGAAATTAAAACCTTCCACGATAAACAAAAGTTTAAAGAATTCGCAGCTAGAAAACCATCTCTTCAAAACATCCTCGCCAAAGCATTACAGGAAGAGGAAATGGAAAATAACAATGAAAACCAACAGTGGGAGGTAGGACAGTAAAGGGGGGGGGAATAATCAAAGAGGAAAACAAACCATGTTTAGTAACAGAAATAAACAAATATGGCTGGAAGAACAACCCATATCTCAAGAATAACCCTAAATGTTAATGGCTTAAACTCACCAATTAAGAGACACAAGCTAGTAGAATGGATCACAAAACAAGACCCAACAATATGCTGCCTACAGGAGACGCATTTGATAGGAAAAGACTTACATAGGCTGAAGGTGAAAGGTTGGGAAAAATCATATCACTCATATGGACTTCGGAAACAAGCAGGAGTGTCCATACTCATATCAAATAAAATAGATTTCAAGCCAAAGTTAATCAAAAGAGATAAAGAGGGACACTACATACTGCTTAAGGGAACCATACACCAACAAGACATAACAATTATAAATATTTATGCCCCAAACAATGGTGCAGCTATGTTCGTCAAACAAACTCTTCTCAAGTTCAAGAGTCTAATAGACCACCATACCATAATCATGGGAGACTTCAACACACCTCTCTCGCCACTGGACAGATCTTCCAAACAAAAGTTGAATAAGGAAACTATAGAACTCAATAACACTATTAATAACCTAGACCTAATGGACATATATAGAATATACCACCCAACATCAAGCAGTTACACTTTTTTCTCAGCAGCACATGGATCCTTCTCAAAAATAGATCATATATTATGTCACAGGGCAACTCTTAGACAATATAAAGGAGTAGAGATAATACCATGCATCTTATCTGATCATAATGGAATGAAACTGAAAATCAACGATAAAAGAAGGAAGGAAAAAGCATACATCACTTGGAGAATGAACAATAGGTTACTGAATGATCAATGGGTTATAGAAGACATCAAGAAGGAAATTAAAAAATTCTTAGAGATAAATGAAAACACAGACACAACATATCGGAATCTATGGGACACATTGAAAGCAGTTCTAAGAGGAAAATTCATTGCTTGGAGTTCATTCCTTAAAAAAAGAAAAAACCAACAAATAAATGATCTCATACTTCATCTCAAAATCCTTGAAAAAGAAGAGCAAAACAACAGCAAAAGAAGTAGAAGGCAAGAAATAATTAAAATCAGAGCTGAAATTAATGAAATCGAAACAAAAGAAACAATTGAAAAAATTGACAAAACTAAAAGTTGGTTCTTTGAAAAAATAAACAAAATCGACAGACCCTTAGCGATGCTAGCGAAGAGAAGAAGAGAGAGAACTCAAATTACTAGCATACGGGATGAAAAAGGCAATATCACAACAGACACTTCAGAAATACAGAAGATAATCAAAAACTATTTTGAATCCTTATACTCCAACAAATTAGAAGATAGTGAAGGCATAGATAAATTTCTTAAGTCATATGATCTGCCCAGATTGAGTCAGGAGGATATAGAAAACCTAAACAGACCAATATCAATTGAGGAAATAGAAGAAACCATAAAAAGACTACCAACTAAGAAAAGCCCAGGTCCAGATGGGTATACAGCAGAATTTTACAAAACTTTTAAAGAAGAACTAATACCAATACTTTTCAAGCTACTTCAGGAAATAGAAAAGGAGGGAGAACTTCCAAATTCATTCTATGAGGCCAACATCACCCTGATACCTAAACCAGACAAAGACACTTCAAAGAAAGAAAACTACAGACCAATATCTCTAATGAACCTAGATGCAAAAATCCTCAATAAAATTCTGGCGAATAGGATACAAAAACATATCAAAAAAATTGTACACCATGATCAAGTAGGATTCATCCCTGGGATGCAAGGCTGGTTCAATATACGGAAATCAATAAATGTTATTCACCACATCAATAGACTTAAAAATAAGAACCATATGATCATCTCGATAGATGCGGAAAAAGCATTTGACAAAGTACAGCATCCCTTTATGTTCAAAACTCTAGAAAAACTAGGGATAACAGGAACATACCTCAATATTGTAAAAGCAATCTATGCTAAGCCTCAGGCTAGCATCATTCTGAATGGAGAAAAACTGAAGGCATTCCCTCTAAAATCTGGAACTAGACAGGGATGCCCTCTCTCTCCACTTCTGTTCAACATAGTTCTCGAAACACTGGCCAGAGCAATTAGACAGACGAAAGAAATTAAAGGCATAAAAATAGGAAAAGAAGAACTTAAATTATCACTATTTGCAGATGATATGATTCTATACCTAGCAGACCCAAAAGTCTCTCAAAGAAACTATTAGAGCTAATAAATGAATTCAGCAAAGTGGCAGGATATAAAATCAATACGCATAAATCAAAGGCATTCCTGTATATCAGCGACAAATCCTCTGAATTGGAAATGAGGACAACCACTCCATTCAAAATATCATCAAAAAAAATAAAATACTTGGGAATCAACGTAACAAAAGAGGTGAAAGACTTATACAATGAAAACTACAGAACCCTAAAGAGAGAAATAGAAGAAGATCTTAGAAGATGGAAAAATATACCCTGTTCATGGATAGGCAGAACTAACATCATCAAAATGGCGATATTACCAAAAGTTCTCTATAGGTTTAATGCAATGCCAATCAAAATCCCAATGGCATTTCTTGTAGAAATAGAGAAAGCAATCATGAAATTCATATGGAAAAATAAAAGACCCAGAATAGCAAAAACAATGCTAAGCAGGAAGTGTGAATCAGGCGGTATAGCGATACCAGACTTCAAACTATACTACAGAGCAATAGTAACAAAAACAGCATGGTACTGGTACCAAAACAGGCGGGTGGACCAATGGTACAGAATAGAGGACACAGAAACCAATCCACAAAACTACAACTATCTTATATTTGATAAAGGGGCTAAAAGCATGCAATGGAGGAAGGATAGCATCTTCAACAAATGGTGCTGGGAAAACTGGAAATCCATATGCAACAAAATGAAACTGAATCCCTTTCTCTCGCCATGCACAAAAGTGAATTCAAAATGGATCAAGGAGCTTGATATCAAATCAGAGACGCGCCGTCTGATAGAAGAAAAAGTTGGCTACGATCTACAGTCGGTGGGGTCGGGCTCCAAATTCCTCAATAGGACACCCATAGCACAAAAGTTAATAACTAGAATCAACAAATGGGACTTACTTAAACTAAAAAGTTTTTTCTCAGCAAAAGAAACAATAAGAGAGGTAAATAGGGAGCCTACACCCTGGGAACAAATCTTTACTCCTCACACTTCAGATAGAGCCCTAATATCCAGAGTATACAAAGAACTCAAAAAATTAGACAATAGGAAAACAAACAACCCAATCAACAAATGGGCCAAGGACCTGAACAGACACTTCTCAGAGGAGGACATACAGTCAATCAACAAGTACATGAAAAAATGCTCAACATCTCTAGCTGTCAGAGAAATGCAAATCAAAACCACCCTAAGATACCATCTTACTCCAGTAAGATTGGCAGCCATTAGGAAGTCAAACAACAACAAGTGCTGGCGAGGATGTGGGGAAAAGGGTACACTTGTACATTGCTGGTGGGACTGCAGATTGGTGCAGCCAATTTGGAAAGCAGTATGGAGATTTCTTGGAAAGCTGGGAATGGAGCCACCATTTGACCCAGCTATTCCCCTTCTTGGTCTATTCCCTAAAGACCTAAAAAGAGCATGCTACAGGGACACTGCTACATCGATGTTCATAGCAGCACAGTTCACAATAGCAAGACTGTGGAACCAACCTAGATGCCCTTCAATAGACGAATGGATAAAAAAAATGTGGCATTTATACACAATGGAGTATTACTCTGCATTAAAAAATGACAAAATCATAGAATTTGCAGGGAAATGGATGGCATTAGAGCAGATTATGCTAAGTGAAGCTAGCCAATCCCTAAAAAACAAATGCCAAATGTCTTCTTTGATATAAGGAGAGTAACTAAGAACAGTGTAGGGACGAAGAACAGGAGAAGAAGATTAACATTTAACAGGGATGAGAGGTGGGAGGGAAAGGGAGAGAGAAGGGAAATTGCATGGTAATGGAAGGAGACCCTCAGGGTTATACAGTGGAGGAGGTAGAGAGAGAGGAGGGGAGGGGAGGGGAGAGGTGGGGAGGGGGGAGGGTGGAGGATGGGAAAGGCAGTGGAGCACAACAGACACTAGTATGGCAATTTGTAAATCAATGGATGTGTAACTGATGTGATTCTGCAATCTGTGTATGGGGTGAAGGTGGGAGTTCATAACCCACTTGAATCAAAGTGTGGAATATGATATGTCAAGAAATTTGTAATGTTTTGAACAACCCACAATAAAAAATTAAAAAAAAAAAAAAAAGAAAAGAAATTAAATTTGCTCCGGTCCTAGAGAACCATCAAATTTTATAGTTGGAAGTGATATTAGAAATCACCTCAAGCAACCATTCTCCCATTTTCACCCCATCCTCCCCAATGCCCACAACTAGAGGCTAGGTGACTTAGCCAAGGACACACACTGAGCCAATCAAGTTTTACACCATGTGACATATTTTCTCCACTGGTTCCTTTCAAATTTCCTCTTGTGGTTTTCAACCACAAATAAACTCAGGTTCTTTTGTAACAACCTCTACCCAGATGATCACAAATAGGATCCTGTATGTGGCACCTGAGGGAGCTAAAGAAACAGAGAGGCAGTTACTGTGGACAACTGAATCTCATATCCCAGTCTAAAGGTTACCCCCTGCAGGGTGGGGATTATCTCCCTATTGTTTCAATAAAGAGACTAAGTGGCTAAATTGAGCAGAACAGGCAGACCTTGTTAGGGTCATCTCTGACCCCAAAGTCTACATTGGTTGTTACTAAAAACATTATATATAATTATTATTAATTATATAATTATTATTAATCATATATAATTATTATTAATTATTAATTATATAAGACATTGGAGAACAGATTTCCTGTTTTTTTAGAAGAATGAGCTAGGCAAATATGCATTTATGAATACTACATGTTATGGGTCTGAACTTGACAATGTTAAGCATAAAAGAAACATTTTCCCCAATATTGGTATGCTCTGGTTGTGTTTATCATTGAACTAATTTTGCTTTTTAAGCCACACAGCTACACATTTTCCAAGATCCAATCGCTGTTCCACCATGTCTACTCCTTCTGCCATATTTATGTAGTCCATTGTCTTTCTGTTTAGTTTTGAAAGGTTGTTTTTATTTTCCCTGCATAATAGCACTACTCTTCACTGTCCATGTTTCCAGTCTCTTCTCCAAATTGATAGGTTCACTGTCGATCTGATCTTACTCCCCAAGGATCTAGAAACCTGATGAGTCTGTTCTGCCAAGCTTTGGAAGATATCTCTCATTAGTTGACATGTTGTAGTCGAGGCTCTTTTGGTTACATGCAACATAAATTCTCTGATGCTGAATCAAGGAAGTAAGAGGAGCTTGCTCAGAGAATTTGAGAATGTCATGCTTTCTAAGGATAGCAAATAAAATAGAACATTATTTCCAATATATTATGTTTCATCTTTACTTACCCATCTGTACTCAATCTTCTATATATGATTGTTCCCCTGAGTACTGTTTAGTATTATGAGTCCCTAGAGAGCAGAGATGATATCTGTTATTGTAGATGGGTTCCAGAGTCAAGTATGTGTCCCACAGGGATAGGCATCAGAAAGTGAAATATGAGGCACAGAGGTGACAATGTCTCTGCAAAGTCTTTTCTTCTCTCTCACCTTTCTTATTTCTACCTTGGTCCCATGCTATCTCTGCATCCTCTTTACCATTCTCTTAGGATCCTTATTATCTCTTCATCATTCCTAACACCTTCATGTTTCTCTCTCCTGACAGGTTTCTTTTCCTGTGGATGGCCCAATAGTTACCTCTGCATCCATACGCCTGTGTGAATTTAAGTCTCCAGGTTTCAGAACCAAGCATTGACACCAGTTCTCTTTTTCTTAATCCCAGTCCTTAGGAGGGATTCTCATTTGTCACTGGTCACCCATGAGGTCTTAGCTGGGAATTCACACCTGGTGTATATAGCCACAATGGGGAATGGTTGAGGAGAGTGACATGAGTTCTCTAATGCTGCTCCAATTAGCAGCTATAAGCAAGAGGCTCTCTAGAAGGAGCCAAAGCAGTGCTGTCAATCAAAGTTATCTGGTACAACCTCTGTTCTAGCATTTGCAATACTAAAAGGTGTGTATACCTGCTTAACAGTCTGAGTATCCACATAAAAGCCATAATCACATTAACTCCTGCAAGCAGTGCTTCTTGTTTATCTGAGGCAATTCTCTCACAGGATGCCAACAGCAACTACTTGGTATCTTGGTTCCAGCTCTCAAGACAGAATCTGAATAGTTGCTGAGCAGGGCTATCATCATATGCTCCTTCCATAGCTGTGGATAAGACAAACTTTTAGACATTGTAGTCAGAGCAAGAAATGAAATCTGCAAATATATAACATAAATAAGTTAACGAATATTTATTTTACAGCTTTTTTCTTCTGCAAACACTGGTAGAAACAAAGAAAAATAGAATGAAGTTTCTGCCTTTGAAGAGGTCTTAATATGATTAGAGAGCAAGATAACCCCACCTGAAAATTAACACCATATGATAATGAATAAAGAGTCAAATGCCAGAAAATAAAAACCACAGGAGTTTGGAAAAATAATAAATTTGGTCTCAGAGGAACTAATATGTGTTCAGAGGTTGGCCAAGTAGCAAATATTTTAGACTTTGTGAGTCTTATGGTCTCTATTGCAGCTGCTCAACTTTACCATTGTAGCACGAAGGTAGCCAAGACAATACATAACTAAAAAGCATGGCTGTGTCCCAATAAAACTTTAAAATTTACAGATACAGGTTGTAAGATAGAACTGACCCATGGACAGTCACTTATTGCTACTTACAAAATGTTTATGTCCCCTAAAATGTATATATTAAAGCCCTTAAGAGCCCCCTGGCCTGCCCTAGTACACACACATACACAAACATATCCCATGTGGGTGTCTAGGTCATAATGGTAAAGCCATTTATTTCCTCATAAGAAGAGATACCAGCAAGCTCACATTTTCTCTCTTATCTCTGAGGGAATGATCTGAGGAAATGGCATGCAAAGACACAGCAGAACATGGTTGTCTGCAAGCCAGGAAAAAGCCCTCATTTCAATTCAGAAACTGAATTGGCCAGAACCTTACCTTAGAACTTCAGCCTCCAGAACCATGAAGGAAAAAAAAAAAAAGTTAATGTTGTTCAATCCATCCAGTCGGTGATGTTTTGTTATGGCAGCTCAAGCAGACTAATACATTTACTAACTCCTATCCAAATGCATCTGATATAGGAGTAAGGAGTAAACGACCTAACAGCTGTCAAGTGTGAAACAAGACAATACTATCATGGAGGGCCCCAGTACCCCTCCATGACTAAAGCCAGGAGTCATTGTTCAGTCCTCTTACCTAGTCTATCAGCAGCAGTAGAAGCAACTGATTTCTTTCCCCCTTGAGAATCTTTCTTCAATAGGCTTCTATACCATCACAGTTTCTGATGTGATCATAACATCACAGTTTTCCCCTTCCATTGTGGTAGTTTCTCTTTAATCTCTGGTTGGTTCCTCAATTTTCCCTCCAACCTCTTAATGCTGGAGAGACCGAGGGCTCAGTCTTGATCCTCTTCCCCTCTCAGTTTATCTGCAACTACAACTCTGGTACACTCAGTAAATCTTGTAGTTTGAAATGGTGTCAATAAGCTAATGGCTCCCAAACTTATCTCCAGGCTAGATCTCCAAACTGCGCAAACTTGTATATCCAACTGCTTGCTGGACAGCTCCAATATTCAAGAGAACTCTGAAACAAAAATGTCCAACACTAAACTATTCAGCCTCCCTATACAATTTCCCCATCTTAGTTTTCCACCTGCTCTTCAAAAATCCAATAAACATTTATAAAACCTAAAAATGTACTGTTATGAGAAACATAAATATATTCTTCCCAATTGTAAATACGAGTCATATGAACCACATTTTTCTCAAGACAATGCAATAAAAGTTAAACTCGATCACTTGTAAAAATCTACACCAGATATAAATAATCCTTAGGTAAAACAGAAAACTAAGATTCAGAAATTAATGGAATATTAACACAGACACCCCCCCCTCAAAAAATATGTGGGATGATGAAAATGTATAGATAAATTTTCTAATGAATTCATTAGAAAATAAAAGTTAAAAAGAAATTAAATATTCAGTCAATAGGTAAAGAGAATTATAAAATAACCCTAACCAAATAAGATGAAGAATTCATACTAAAGAGATAAATGAATGATACAGAAAAAAAATTAAATAAGCTTGATCAGGAAAAGCAAAACCTGGTTCTTCAAAAAGATCAAGTCTATGAGCCTTTTAAAAATATAATCGCATTACTAACCACATGATTAACCAAAAAAGAAAGAAAATACAATTTAGAGAAAGGAATTGCAACAGGGGACAGTCCTTTGAGAATTTTCCTTCGCAGAATTTCTTTTGCTTCCCTTCCCCTTGCCCAGCATTCTAAATTCTAAAGAAAATCCTTACCTAAATTAAAATGTTAACTTCTAAAGAATCTAGATTTACAAAACCCAGAATATCTGTTGACTTATAGATAACATCAGATTGTGTCCTGCCTTTCTTATTCTAAGCTTATGTATCAGCTAACACAAGCATGTACATTGCTGTGAGATTTGACTTGCAGAAGAATAATATATTTGTCTAAAGAACTACAGGCACTAGCCCCAGAAAGTCAAAGTGAATTTTGATATTCCTGTCAGAGGGGGGAACAAAAGAAGACACAAGCTCTGGGTGACAAAGACCCCACTCAACACTTAGCTTTTTTGCTGTGTTTCCCACTGTACCGCTTTTCCTTCCTTATAAAATCCCATCCTGTACTTCAGTTCTCCAAGATAGTCCTTGAAGGACAATAGCCCACTCCATCTTCTCAGAGGAGGCCCTTGAGTAGACCTGCTTTCCTTCCCATCTTTGCCCACTTCCGAGTATTGGCTTTCAAAGGTTGAGTGGATGACTTGGGTCCAGTCACACAGTAAGAATGAGAAGGCAAAAATGGGTACAGACATGGAGAAATGCTTGGAATAACAAAGGGAAGTGTGCAGGTATATACAAAGAAATCTGAAAATGCATGCGGAAGAGACCATTTTAAAGAAAATACAAACTCCTAGTAATTACAAAATAAAAAAGCAACCATAGAGTTCAGTAGTTTAATAATTAGAGAAGAAATTTTAAAATTGCTCAAATTTCTATTCCTGCAAAAATGCATATGTCTTGAGTGGTTTTTAAGATCATTTCCACCAATTTAAAAAACCATAATCCTTGCTAGGCATGGTGGCCCCACACCTGTAATCCCAGCAATTCAAGAGGCCAAGGCAGCAGGATTGCAAGTTTAAGGCCAGCCTCAGCAACTTAGTGGGAATTTTTCTCAAAATAAAAAATACAATGGGCTGGTCATGTAGCTCATAGGTAGAGCACCTCAGTACAGCACAAAAACAAAACAAAAGAGAAAACAAAAAAAGGGGGGAGTCTATAGTGTTTCTGTTTCATTAATTTCTGAATCTTAGTTTTTTGTTTTACCCACAATCCCTAATATTATTTAGATTGTTCCAAAGCATAAAAGACTACAGGAAGTTTTCCAACTTCATTCCCTGAGGATAGCATTATTCTGATGCCAATTATAATAATGAGAAAGAGAATAACAAAAAGTCCTACTGATCCAAACAATTCATGAAAATCCTAAATAAAGCTTTAGCAAATTAAATTCTATGGGGTATTAAAGAGTAGTGTATATGATTCAATTATGATTAACCAAACAATGAAAAAATGATTTAATATTAGGAAATTTATTCATGAAATTGACTATAACAAAATATTACAAATGAAGTAAAATGAGCTTGCCAAATTCCAAAAGCCCTTTATAAATGAAGCACTCATTCCTGATTAAAACTTACCATCTGACAGATATAGAAAAAACTTACTGAAATTGACAAAGACTATAATACAGAAATACATCACAAATGTCTTACTTAAAAAGTGAAATATTAGAAGCATTCATATTAAAATTATAAACAAAACAATGATTCCTTTTTAAAATATTTCTGTTCTATACTATTTTCTCTACCCCCACATTTCAACATTTATTCATAAGGACCAGTGTATTATGCAGATGATATAATTATCTACATAAAATATTCAAAAAAATCAACTGAAGAAAAACTATTAGAATTAATAAATATAATTTAATACTGCACTAAATTTAAGACATAAGCCCATAACTTTGCTATATAAAGGTTATAATCAGTTAAAACAGTAACAGATAAAATGCATTCACACTGCATATCAAGAAGCAACATACCTAGAAACAATCTTTAAAAGCATGCAAGAGGTAGATGCATTGGCCCACACCTGTAATTCCATACTGAGTGTGTAGTTCAGTGTCAGTCTCAGAGGCTGAGGCAGGAGGAATCACAAGTTGGAGGCCAGCTTCAACAACTTAGCAAGACCTTGTCTCAAAATAAATAAAAGGGGGCAGACACAGTGATGTATAGCTGTAATCCCAGTGCCTTGGGAGGCTGAGATAGGAAGATGGCAAGTTCAAAGCCAACCTCAGCAACTTACTGAAGCCCTAAGCAACTTAGAGAGACGCTGTCTCTAAATAAAAAATAAAAAGGGCTGGGGATGTGGCTCAGTGGTTAAGTGCCCCTGGGTTCAATCCCCAGTCCCCCAAAACAAATAAGAATAAATAACTGAAAGGAGCTGAGGATTTATTTCAGTGGTGAAGCATCTTTAGGTTCAATTCATACCAAAACATATAAATAAATAATAAAAGTATGCAAGAAATATTGACAGGAAATGCTATTTTACTGAAGGACATTTTTTAAGAAATGGAGTATATAGAGAAGCATACCATCATGTCAAATGGAAAACTTCACTGATCTACTGATTTTAACTTCCTTAAAGCAATTCACAAAGTCTGTATAATTCCAATAAAAATATTATTGAGATTCTTTTGTATAAACTTTATCTGGAAAGGAAAATACACTAGAAGAGTTAAGATATTTTGAGAAAAGGATAATTAATTGGAAACTGACCTCCAATTATCAAAATATAAAATTTTAAAATGCTATAAAATTTTACTAATCAGAACAGTATGGTATTGGAACAGGTATAGAAAAAAGATAAATGAACCAGAATAGGAGATCCAGAAACAAAGTTACATATATATGAAAATTTAGTACATGGTAAAATGATATTCAAGGGCTGAGTATGTAGTTCAGTGTCAGTCTGCTTAGCATGCTTGAGGCCTCAGTTTCAATCCTAAGCACACCAAAAAATAATAATAACAAAGATGACACTTCAAAATAGTAGGAAAAGATATAAAATCAGTATGTCACATTGAAACAAGTAGCTATTTATTTAAAAGAAAAAAATAAAGTTTAATATGGATATTGTATGTCATAAAAATTACATTCTAAAAAGATTAAAAGTCTAAAGGTTTTTAAATTATAAGACATCTGCATAGTAAAGAATAAACTTTACTCAAAGCAGGTCTATCTTCTATCCCAGCTCCTGGGAGATAACCTCTAAACCCTTGGAATTTTTCTCATGATTGGAGAGAGTTTTTTCATTCCAAGTAGAACCATACCTGGTAGCTTGTACTAATGAATTTACTCATGATGGGCCCCTAGATAATGGGTGCTAAAAGATGACTGAAAATGGGAACCAACCACACCATGTGATTAAAGCTTTGGGGCTTTGAGCTGTGTGATATCAGCCAAATCCAACAAAAGAAGGGGCTGGAAATTGAATTCAACCACATGGACAGCAATTCAGTTATGCCTCGTAATAGAGCCCCAGTAAGAACTCTAGATGGGCTGGGTTTGTAGCTCAGTGGTAGAGCGCTTGCCTAGCATGTGTGAGGCATTGGGTTCGATCCTCAGCACCACATAACAATAAATAAAATAAACATCCATCAACAACTTAAAAAAAAAAGAACTCTAGATGTCACAACTTTGGTGAACATCTCTGAGTGGCAATGTTCAGTACTGTCACACATCAGCACCTCAAGGAAGCCACACAGGGAGATGACTAGGAGCTTTGCATTTGGACCCCTCCTGGACATCACCTATGCATATCTTTTGTCTGGCTCTAATTTGGATCTTTTTATTAAAATAAAATTGTAATTATAAAGACAGTTCTATGAGTCATTTTAGGGAATTATCAAACTTGAGGGTAGTTATGGGAACCCTTGAGTTTGTAGATAGTTTGTCAGAAGTGAAGGTGACCCTAGAGACCCACAGACTTGCAGCTAGCATCTTGTGAAGAAAGACCATGCCCTTAACCTTGAGTTTCACAAACCCACTGCAACATCCAAAAGGAAAAAAAAAATAACAATCTTGAATATGCAAGGCCTTCCTAACCCATATCAGAATAAACTATAAGGAAAACAGTGGACATATTTGATGACCAAATGCATACATTTTGTGTGCCAAAAAAAACCCATAAAACAAAGTTACAATGAGAAATATTTGAAATTAGTAATAGACAAATATTATTTATAATGTGAAAAAGTTACTGTAAATCAATACAAAATGACATCTCAATTTTTTTAATGGGTAAAGCACATGAACAGGCAATTTCTAGAACTATAAATATCAAAAAGTAAAACAAAACCACAACAAGAGAAATCCTCACTCATTATTGAAAAATGCAAAATAAACCATGAAATATTCTTTTTCACTCTTCTGAGTGGCAAAAAAGTTACCTGTATTAGCAAGGTCACAAACAAAGCAAGAACCTTCTGAACTGATCAGGGAAGATACTCGGGTTTAATATCTTTGATTTGGAATTTGGCAATATCTAACAGAATATTAATTATGGATAGCTTTTGAATTCTAGAAATCTATACTATAAAATCACTCAGATGTGTAACAGAATATACATATGTTTTTGCATTGGCTTTAGTTCCAGCAAAAACTGGAAGCAACCCATATGTATGTGCCAGGGACTGTTAAGAAGTAATGAGTTATATCTGTATATCCTCAGGAAGAAAACTCTCTAAGACATATTTTGAGAGGGAAAAATCACAATACAATATGTTGAAGCATACTTTTATATAAATTATATACTACACGTTTATTATAGGAAAGGATATAGAAAGATACCTCTAAAACAGTGAACCACAGCAAGGAGACACTGCTGTACCATTTTTCTGTAGAACATTCCAGCAACCTGGAGTTGACCTGCAGCAAGTTGTGGCAGCCACTGATACGGCAGTGAGTTCTTGATTCTGGCTTTCTGAGCAATGGCTCATAGTTACACTGTCCACTGTCTAGCTTCCTGGATGTTGAAAGGACCTTTCACCAGTGAGCATGGCAGCAACCACAGCTTCTTGAACTTCTGGAGATGTGGCTCATTGGTAAAGCACGCAAAATCCTCATTACAAAAAAAAAAAAAAAACTGTTTCCTGGATAACTTCTGGGCACCAGGACCTCTTCATGTCTGAAGTAAAGACCAGGCCTTTCAACTTAATGTGTGAGCATTAAGCTTCCTTTTCTTCTTAGGCCAGTTTGACGAGGCTCTTTCACTTGCCACAACAATAACAACAACAGACAGCCATCCCCCTGAAACTTATGAAATGTTTTACTTTTTAACTTTTTTTTTGTAGTTGTAGATGGACAGAATGCCTTTATTTTATTTGTTTATTTTTACGTGGTGCTGAGGATCGAACCCAGTGCCTCACACATGCTAGGCAAGCGCTCTATCACTGAGCTACAGCCCCAGCCCTGAAATGTTTCATGTTTTTAAAAATCCTTTTCAACTACCTACCATTATTCTGTATTTGGTATTTAGAATTCAAAAAGGAATGATGCAGCCAGCTCTTACTTATCTTCAGGGATTCAGAGTTACAGAGGAGGCAGGTAAGGTTTTGTTTGTTGTTGAGGTGCAGCATGATGAGGGAATTCACACAGGAGGAGAGAGCTCTTGATGCATGGAGATGGGGAAAACTAACTGTGCATGGTGGTTAAAAAGGTCTTCACCAAGAGGGTAACACACAGCTTGGGTCCACAGAGATAGAATACGGTTTTCCCCAAGCAAAGGAAATGAAGTCAAGACCCTTCAGTGGAGGATTCTCAGGTAGAAAACACAACTCTCTCTGAAGACACCATGTGCATGGGACACAAGAATAAAGCCCAGGAGAGGAGCTATAAGGGCAAAAGGGAGCCATTTTGCAAAATGAGACTTTCATCCTAGAAATACTGTGTTACAACTTGGAAGAATTTTAAAAGAATAATGATATGGTAGTATTTGTACTTTAGAAAGAGGTGCTGTGGAGGACAGATCCCAATGTGGGACCGGTAGGAGCATGGTCTCACTCTGTTCAGGAGTCTGGATCCACAGTGGTTTTCCACATGAAGGTAACGGATGGATGCTTTATCCAAGATGCAAAGGGCCTTGACCTGAGATCTATTTAGCAGGAGACTGGTAGACTTAAAGAGAAATTACACATAGTGAATGAGAAAGGCAGGGGTTCAGGTCCATCTTGATATTACCCTAATCTTGTCCTGCCTAGTCACCTAGCTGAATTTCTACCCCCACCCTCATCTGGTTTATCTTTGAGGTCAGGATATCCGAAGGCCAGAAGTCCCACTTTGGGTGGGTTAGCCAAAACGGGTTGGATCTAAGGTGGTTACCAGCATCACCAATCAGATGACCTCCAACTTCATTATAACTCCATCTGCATGAAAATGACAACCCTTCAATACCTTGACAGTTGACAATTGCCATGATAAAATTCAGAAAGAAACAAAAGGAGAAAAAGAGGTGGCACCCAAATTTCAAGAAAAACTCTGACCATGCCCAGAAAAGACATGACTAGACTTCCCTTCATTAGCTTATCCCACCCCCTCATTTCTTTTAACCTGTGTCTCTAACCTTCCTACCCCACATTGGGTTGAGAAGCTGATCTGTGAGCCTTTGCCCTGCTTGTCCTGCTCTTGGCCAAGAATAAACCTTCCTTCACTATGCAATCAGTGCTTGGTCTTGTTATGGGCTCCACAATTCTGAGAGCAAAAAGGACCCCAATTGGGGTTCAAAATTGGCAAGACTGAGAAGCTAAGTGCAAGAGAAGAACAGGTTTGAAAAGGAAAGTAATGATTAATTAGAGACATAATAATTGGAAGTATTAGCAATACAACAAGGCTAGAAGACAAAGATAAGCAACAATAACAACAACAAAAATTAGGTCATTACAGTCATAGAGGCAAGAAATAAGTACTGAAATAATATACAGACCTAGGTTAAAAATCATAATTCTACCACATTTAATTGTGTAATCTGTCTGAACTTCATTTCCTTCATGTGTAAACTGGAAATAATATCACATCTCAGAATGATTAAAGGAACAACATACAAGGAAAATAGCTACCCAGCGTTTGGCACATTGGATAGACTCTAAATAAATGCTATCATCTTCCCTTACTCTTATTGATCCTTGCTTACTGCCTGAGATTTTACAGCCATGTTAGGTGGCCATAGGAGTGAGATCATGACCAACTGTTGCTTAAACACATCTATTCTGCTAGATTTTAAGAGCAAGACCTACAGCCCAGACATTTGATCACAGAGACTAGGGCAACCTCACCTATGAGGTCTCAACAGTCTCATAAATGTATCATATTAATGTCATATTATTAATGTAACTGCTTACCGTCACTATGTTCAGAAGGAAGAAAAGGAAGATCATTATCACATTCTCATAGGTGGGTTTAGAGAGGAAAACTAACTCTTTTAGTCACTGTGACCAAAATACTTGTCAAGAACAACATAGAAGAAGGAAGATTTATTGGGGGCTCACACTTTCAGAGCTCTCAATCCACAGATGGCTGAATCCATTGTTCTGGGCCTCAGGTGAGACAGAGGAGGAAGTTGCTCAGTTCATGGCAGGGTCAGGAAGCAGAGTGAGGGCAAGGAGACCACTGTGAAGATGCACCCTTCCAGGGTATGCTCCCCAGTGATACCTCCCCCAGTCATAACCCACCTGCCTACAGTTACCACCCAGTCAGTTCATTCAAACTAAGATAGACTGATTAGGTTCCAGCTCTCATAATCCTATCATTGAACATTCCTGCTTTAACACAGAACTTTTGGGGAACATCTCATATTCACACTATTACACTGACTTTACCAGTGAACCATCCTCTCTACTGACGCTCAGTTGGAGTTTCTGTATTCCTATGAACAAGACTTTAACTCTTGTAATTGGTGAATTTAATAGGCATTTTATTGAATATCTACAGGAAGAAGATTCTTAAGGGAAGACATACTAAGGACTGATTGATCTTTTGAATCTTAATTATATGTTACATAATGTTTGGTTCATATTGAGAAACAAATTTAAGATTTTTTTTCTAGTATAATTAATGCCAATTCATGAAGTTTTGGAGGTTTATGAAAACATGGAAAATTTCCTCTGAAATCAGTGAACTATCTCAGTGTTTCTTTCTCTTTCTTTCTATATTTTTAAACTTTTTTACTGACCAAATTATTTGAAATGTCAAATAAAGACAAAAAAAAAATCAGGCATGCAATGAATATATTAACTTGTGTATTTCTCTCTACCATTTGCTGACCTGTTAGGTCAATACAGTTAAAGTTTACTTAATAAGTCCGTATAACTTATTTCATTTCATATTTAAATTATTTTAAATTTCCATGATCTTGGTGTTTTTGTTTTTTATTTTTTTATAAATACAGAACTACTGTCAGAGTATATTAACACGTATGTTAAAAACTAGTTTCTTTGAGAATTAGAAGTGTCCTGCAGGATTATAGTTTTTTCCAAAATAATAGAAGCAAATTGAAAATGACCCTTTGTCTTTTTCCCTTTCATCTCATGTGCCCTTATTTCCTTTAAAGAGCTATAATGTCTAGAAAGCTGTACAAACAATTAAGCTAAATCATTTTGTAAGCGGTTCTGTGAAATGCAAGAGTGATTTTTTTCTTAAAGTCCAAATGTGTAACTCAGCTTACATGAGCATATAAGCATATTTTGCTTAAATTACATTTCCATCTGACAATATTAATTTCATCAAGGAAGCTTAGTATAAAATTAATTATAGCTATCATTTATGTTATTTCATCTTCCCCTTCCATTGAAGCTTCAATGAGAATTCATCAACTGAAGGGCACAATTCACATTTTAACAACAATAATAAAGAAAATAACCAAAACTACTTTTTTCCCCTCCTACTAGAATTCCGTGACTAAAGACTTGTCTCTTAATGTCATCTGAAATGTAATAATATATTTGGAGGTTCAGGGAAATGCTTCCAGTGGATATAATGAGGGCACATCTAGTCATATTCTCCTGCTGACATAGGACATTTCAGTTTCATTGACTTTGGTGAATAACCTCCTGTGATTGTTTGAGAAACAAGTTCCAAGAAAGAATCTGAACAAGCATTCTAATGCCATGCAGTTGAGCATGAAGACAAGGACACCAGCACTGATTCACTCACCAATTCCAGAACACTAAGATTGGCAAAGAAAATAACATCTGTGCTTTAGAGCTCTCCCCAACCTACCTTCCTATGAAAGTTCATTGCAAGCCAAGGAGTTAATGACTCTAGGATCCTGGCTGCAAGAACCAACATCAATCCAGACAACAACAATACGGACCTCAAATGGCCAACAAGGATAAGATGGTGCCTAGAAAAACAACAGGAAAGCCTTTCAGGTGTGGATAATTTTAAGTGTATTAGTCAGTTTTCCATTACTATAAAAAATAAAAAACCTGAGAAAAACAACCTGAAGGAGGAAAGATTCATTTTGTTTGATGGTTTCAGTGGTTTCAGTACATGGCTAGCTGGCTCCATTGCTTTGGGCCTGAGACAAGGCAGAGAACATCATGGCGGCAGGAGTGTGTGGCAGAGGAGGCCACTCACCTCATGGAAACTTGAAGCAAAGAGAAAAAGAAAGGAGCCATGCCCCCAGTGACCCACATTCTCCAACCAGGCCCTATCTTCTATAATTTTCAACACTTCCCAATAGTCCATTTAATTATGAATCCATCAACAGATTGATCCTTTGACAAGATCAGAGGTCTCATGATCAAATCACTTCCCAAAAGCCCCACCTCTGAACATTGTTGCATTGAGGGCCCAGTATTCAACGCAAGAGCCTTTGGGAGCATTCCAGATGTAAGCTATAATACGGAATCAATTTCCATATCCTCAAATTTGATTGATTCTTTTCCCTAAAACTGACCTATCTGAGACCTTGAGGAAGGATATCCTGATTCTCTTTCCTCCCTCCCCTTCCTAATTTGCCTAGAATTGCAAGGTTCCCACTTCAGGAATGAAAGGATCACCTCTCTTAACCACCATGAATTAAAATCTGAAACACAATCCTCCAGGATGCCAAAGAACACGAAAATTCCAAACATCAGTGTAAATGAGGTCCCCTTCGATCACCATGTTCATCATATTGCAGAATGGGGAGGCAGAAGTAAAGACTGTTTTCTTTTAACCTCGTCTCTTCCACCCCCTACTTACTGCTAAAAAGTACTACAGCACTTCTGAAGGAGAGTTCAGGAAACCAAAGAGGATAAAAACCAAGAATGTCACTTTCTTCCATGTAAGTGACAATTATTTGCCAAAAAAAGAAAAAATAATCCAGAAAGTTTGCTGAAAAATACCAATTGTGACAAAGCCAGTATTTCTGCAATTTTTACCATTGTCAGTAAGAACAATGTTTGGTATCAAAATGGGCTGAATGGACACTTCTTGGGTCCCAGGTCCCACCCTCCAGCCCACTTGTGCACTTGCCATTCAGCTGCACGCTGGTATGACCTCAGAGCCTTCTGCTGCTGCCACATGAGATGCCCACGTTTGATGATCGCTCAAACCTGGAAGTCAGAAAGAGTTAATAGGCCATGAGGTCATCACTTTAACCAACGGAAACAAGAGCCAGAGGATAAATCCTCTAAAATATCCCTCGGGTGAACAATTTTGAGGTATATTTCCTATGGTTCTTCAAAGGGTACCTTGCAGAACTGAGCTGTAGTTGCCCACAGTGGTGAACCAGCTCAATATCACATGGGGGACTAGCTTTTCCTCCTTCTCACTTTCAACCCTTCCTATCTCCTACTCCCATTCCTTGAGAGTCACTTAAAATAAGTTGTTTATGTGCAAGTCCTTGTCTCAGGCTCTGCCATTATGGGGAACCTAGGACGATGCACTTAGATGCATTATTTTGCATAGTTTCAGAAGAGGTCAAAATTTCCATGATTATTTCTGTCAAATGACAGTGTCTCTTTAAGTAAAAGGAATATATGGCAATGGATAAATTCATGTCTTGAATTTTCCCATATTATTCACACAGATAGAAGAAACATTTCAATTAACCTTTGCCAAAACATTATCAGATGCTGTAAATATGCATTCAATTTTTCATTTGTACAACAAACTCCCTCTTGTCTGTATTTGTCACCTAATTCGATGTTCATATATTCCATGCATTTTTTAAGTTAAGGTTAAAAAAGATTATGTTATAGATTTCTACCATAAATCATTCAGTGAACAGTAATTAAGTCACACTTTACTTCAGTGTATCTTTTAATTTAATGTATCTTTTATGAGCCCTACCATTAGTAAGTCCTATGATTTTTATATCAACTTTTTTTAAAACATTTATTTTTTAGTTGTAGTTGAACATAATACCTTTATTTTATTTATTTATTTTCATGTGGTACTGAGGATCGAACCTAGGACCTTTCACGTGCTAGGCAAGCACTCTACCACTGGGCCACAATTCCAGCCCTATATCAACTTTAAAAAAAAATATAAATGGGTAGTATTAAAAACAAAACATCCTCTACTATGCAAGTGCCAAAAGTTTCCAAACTGTATTCTGAGATATGCATTTTTAATTCTAGAGAACCAGCTTCATTTAATTAGAATTTTGTTCTCTTTTGCAGGTTCACATCTATTCTAATTGTATCAAATATATAATTGTACAAGTTATTTCCCATCATAACAAAAAAGTTAGAATTTATCTGTATTAGTATGCAATAATTCTCATGTCATGACTTTCAAAGACCTTTGAGATGAATTCCTAGATAATTGAGATTTGGCATTAATATATTAACACTTCTTCAGAAACAATGGGTAAATTCCTAAAATACAAAAGTCCTTTTATATGGGGTTATTTTGACCCCAGTTCCATGTAATTTTAGCTCCATAAACCAGAGGCCTGTGAGATAAAGACTAATGGGAATAACAGCAGATAAATTATATGGGAGGCTTTTTAATACATTTCCCAAATATTGAGAAATTAAATGATTTTAATGATTGGATAACAAATCCTTTGCAAATCAGATGGTTTGTAATACTTGTCTTTTACAAAATTAAATGAGGGCATTAGGAGGTCATCAGTTGCTCAATCAATAAAAATACTTTTGATTAGAGATTATAGTATTCATCTTCCAATGACTTGGAATTCGAATAACTGAGTGACTTTCCTATATTGAAACTCTTTCCATTCCCACCAACTTTTGACAGCCAGATTTCTCAGTAGATCAAGAAGGAAAGGAAGGGAAAAAGAAAAAGGGAAGAATACGAAAAGGGGAGAAGGGAAAGGGAAGGGAGGGAGAGAGGAGAAAGAAAAAGGTAAGAGAAGAAACTGAAAACAAACATTCTTGTGACAAATAGTATCTGTAAACTCATAAACTCATTGGGGCAAAAATTCAACTTTATCCATCTCCATAAGGGTACATACATTTTCAATATTTTACAATTTATAGTTAATAATTATAAAATTTATCACACATTTATATATGCTTTTAATCAATTTATACAAAAAATTTACAGATAATTCAATACATTAAAATTAGTATTATAGCATTCACAGATATCATCAAAGATAGTAAAAACACTTTTATTTTATGGACATACTTTTATTGTCAGAGCCGGGGGCCTCTAGGAAGTGATCTTACCACGTGAGACAATTAGGTTTCAGATTGGGAATAACAGTTGATAAATTATATGGGAGGCTTTTTATATGACTTTAGACATAGAAAAGAAGGGACAAAGCCCAGACATTTCTCAAAAGAGCCCAAAGGTGTAATGACTTCTGGGACATGAGAGACGAAGTCATGTAGAGTGGAATTTTGAGTCTAGATACCTGAGAGAATTGTGGTGTTAGTAATTATAACTTCAGTGACCTGATTTATGAGACTAAGGCTTTTGAGGAAAGGTCAAGATCCGTGTTCCACCCAGACCTAAAAATGATCAAGTAGGGCAGTCAGGAAGGTAAGTCAGGGCACCAGGGAACTTTATATCACCAGGCATCTCTCTATATTCTTGCTCCAAACATATACACAATCTTGAACCAAGCTGGGCAAAGCTCTGTCTGTAAGTAATGGTCATCCCTACACTTGGACCATCAACCTCCTTTGACGTCATTTTAAGTTAAAAGGTCATTATGATTTTATGCTTGCCTTTTCACAACACTCATTGACTAAAAGCTTGGGTATTGACTGTGCCCATTTTTCTCAGGAATCCTGCAGCTTCACTGTTCTAAAGAGAAGGTGCCAATTGTGCTAAATCTGCTCAGCTATTCTGGGTAAAGCCCTTCTCCAAGAGTTAAAATGCTAGGTCACAAGCCCTTCCCTATTTTCAAAAGTGACTCATTCTTCAGCTACAGACCTGAGGGGTGGATGTCTTTTTACTAAGTGTAATGCTTTTCAAAACATTATTTTTATAGACATGCACATTCCTCTGTGTAATTATATACCACATGTCTCTAGTTTGAGATGCAGTTTGATGTTTCCCCAGTGATGTTTGCATATAGTCAACTTCTAAATCTTAGGCTGTTGTTAAACATTCACTTTAAGTGACAAAACAACATTTTAGTTTCACTTGGAAAGATTTGTCCAAATTAAAACAACAAAATGTGCTGGTGTGACTTTGGCACTTCAGCTGCCAGGGTTGTATGTTGTTGTTGTTGTTGTTGTTTTAAGGAAACTACATCTCATGGAACATGTAATGGTCCATATTTTCATCTGCTTTTAACAGTCTACTTTTCCACATTGCAAGTTCTACTTCATAAATCTGTCTACTTGACTGTAGGTTAAGGTTCTAGCCATAATTTGTTCACTGGGCTCTGTTGTAATAAATCATTTATTGTTGACCAATGCAATTCGCTCACTTCTGACCTGCCACATTCTAAATAGTATAATTCTTTAAGAAGAAAGCTCATTTTGCTTCTTTTTTGTTGTTGTTTTGAATTTCTTCAAAACAATTAATTTCTTCATCCTTTGTTATCATTGCCTCAAATGTCCTTTTCTGCTTTTGCCCTATTCTCTATAATCATGCTTTGCTTTGACTGCCTTATTCCATTTAATTAACCAAGTTAATTGCACCTCCACCTATAATTCTCACATCTAGTGTAACTTCATTCCTCTCCTGTGACCACATATACTTTCCCCTGTCACTTATCTCCCTCAAGGAGGAAGAAAGAGGGAGGGAGGGACAGAGGGGAGAGATCATCTTCAATGAACACTGACAGTTCTGCATTCCTCTCCATCCTCGGGCCACTCAAAGGCCCATTCAGCTGCATGTCCTTCAAATCAATTGTGCCTTATTTAGCAAAGGCACATACTGATGACATCCATCCATACAAATATTTCTTTCTTTTTTATAGTTACAAGGAGTGAGTTAGGCCTTTCTGTGCATTCGACTAGAACTAATAGAAAGGTGATATTTGAAATTATTACTTTTATCCTAATCAAGTCATCTTTCATGAGGTGTGGAATAGGTTCAAATCCTTTCTGTAAAGAAAAAAGCCTTGCAAGGATTTGCAGATACTACAAAATGATTTCTGGAATTTTCAGGATTATTTTGGAAATGTTGAAGCAGTCCGGCTGCAATATTTGAAACCCATTGGAGATATACACAGCAGATTTAAATATAGGGTTTTTTTTAAAACTTGACTTCCGTGGAGATGATTAAAAATTATAATCTGAGTTTAACTTGTTACAAGGAAAAATCGTCAGATTTATGATTTATATTACTTCTCTAATACCATTAAAATTAATTTTAATTGTAGAATTTTAAATTTATTTGTTAACATATCATTCTGACATATCATTTTAACAGTGACAGTTTTAAAGAACATTAAATTTATTCTCTATTTCTATGACTTTTTTTGCATGAAAAATCATGTCATCTTGAACACTCTTACTAACTCATCTTATTTGTTTCTCTTTGGGGATCAGGAGGATTGATTTGTCTTGGAGCCAAGGACATTCAATAGAGATGATGAATTTTCAAGGATGTGTGCATAAAGGTCAATCCATGCAAAATTATAAAATGTTCAAAATTTATATTGAAATATTCAAACTTTATGCTTTGACCTCTTATGTTGGAACATTTTCCCTGATCCTTCTATCTTCTGCCTACTTCCCACTACCTTCATGATCCCACTGTGTTATAACTGCCTCTTGAAACAATTCACTTTGGAACTAATTTCTGTTTTCAAGATGGGAGCGTGAGGGCAGGAGCTATACCCGCTGAATGGAAAGTTAAATCTTCAAGCTACAGGGTTGAATCTCCTATATACAAAATTTCAGGGCTGGGCATTTAGATCAGTGGTAGAGTACTTGCCTGGCATGTGTGAAACCCTGGGTTCAATCCCCAGTACTGATAAAAAATTAAAATTAAAATGGGAAGAATTTTACAGCACAACTAGAAAAGATGTTTCCCTGTGGAAGAACCTTCCAGCTCTAGGGTTCTGTAGGCATCCAAGTCAGTCTGTATCCTTGAAACCATTTGTCAATATGCAGGATAGGGCACCCTCCCTGGGCCCTGCCATTTCTCTGCCAGAGGACTCAGTCTGTGTTCCTGTGCCTTCTGATAAAAATCGTTGGCATCTACAATCACTTTGAAGACTTGAAATTACTCATGTGACTGTCTTGTCTTCTTTTGTTTATTGGTTGATTCCAAAAAGAATTTGCTGACTGCCTACCGTGAGCCTGGACAGGTACCAAGTGCTGCAAATACAGCTATGAGTGAAAAGTGGCTGGTGGCCTAAAAGAAGATTAATCTAATATGGGGGGTGGAGAAGCAAGCAGCTAAGTTTCAATACAGCATGATAAAGGCTTTGGAAGAGGGGGGTTATGGTTTAGGTATGATGTGTCTCACAAAAATCACGTATGATGTAATGCAAGAAAGTTTAGAGGCAAAATGATTGGGTTGTAAGAGCCTTAACTAATCAGTGCATTAATCCCCTGACTGGGATTAGATGGTGGTAACTATGGGATTAGATGGTGGTAACTACAGGTGGGTAGGGTGTGGCTGGAGGAGATGGGTCACTATAGGTGTGCCTTTGGGGTTTGCATCTTGTCCTCATTGAGAAGAGTAGTCTCTCTCTCTCTCTCTCTCCTTCCCTATACTATGTCCTGAGCTGCTTTCTTCACCACACCCTTGCCTCTTGATGTTTTGCCTCACCTTGAGCAATGGAGTTGGCCATCTATGGACTGCAACCTCTGAAACTGTGAGCAGCAAACCTTTTCCTCCTCTAAAATTGTTCTTGTCAGGTCTTTTGGCCACAGGAACAAGAAAGCTGACTAAATCAAGGGAACGGTCATATCTTCTGAAAACACAGAAAAGAAGCACCTAAGCCAGCATCCATATGTCACAGACTTCCTGTGAGAGGTGATGGCTCTGCTGAGCCCCAAAAGACCAATCAGGGCTAATCACATAAAAAAAGGAAGGGGAAGATACTGAGAAGCATGTGTGAGCAAAGACTCTGAGGTGAAAGTGGTCGTGTTTCCTTGGAGAACCATTTCCAAAACATAGTGTGTTTAAAAAAAAAAAAGTGAAGGAGGCCATGCTTTGGACTGAGCTTTTGCATTAAGCCCCAACAGAACAAACCAAAATGGAGTCACTTGCGTTAAGTGCCACACAATCAAATTGAAACTTTAAGGAAGTAGGAAAATCTCTGAACAGACCAGTTTTCCCTAAAAACAGGACATTCACAATAGCTAATGAGAAGGGACCTAGTCCACCTGAACCAGCAAGGTAGGGAAGT
The DNA here is from genome assembly GCF_047511675.1 of Marmota flaviventris. NCBI lineage: Eukaryota > Metazoa > Chordata > Mammalia > Rodentia > Sciuridae > Marmota > Marmota flaviventris. The sequence goes on from NC_092513.1 coordinate 39,119,737, forward strand.
CCCCTTTCCTTTAACCTTTCACAGAAAGTAACCTGATGTTGACCAATTTTCTTTTGGTATCATATCATTTCCTTGTTTCTGCTCTTGTCACCTCCCCAGAACCAACCATTCTGCCATGCCCAACAGAGCAGCTCTTGTATTCTACAGAGGAGATGCTGCCCCATTCATGATTTGCCAATAAAAGCCCATTAGATCTTTAGGCTAAATTTGTTGAAATTTTGTTGTTGTTTTTTTTAACAAGAGTGAATGAAAAAGGAAAGGGGGAGAAGGGTGTGAGGGAGAAATCAAGTCCCCAGTCTTGTAAGCCACTTTACAGTTTTTAAACTTAACACTGAAGCAAAGAGAAACAACTGTGGGTTTTCAACAGAAAAAAATGCCGTGACCAAATTTATATTCTAGAAAGTTCATTCTGGCAGCAATGTGGAAGTTAAAGATGTGCATAACTGAAATCAAGGAGATGACTTGGGAGGCTGCAGCAGTAATGCAGGTCAGTGATCCTGAAGGGCAGGGCTAAGGTTAGAATGGCTGAGGTAGGTTTCAGGAGGTTGGTAAGCACAGGGCCTAAGGTGGAGAGAGAAGTTGGTCAACAGGTACAGAATTGCAGTTGGAGAGAAGGAAGAAGTCCTGGAGTTCCATTGCACCAACAAGTGATTGCAGTAAACAATGTTATAATTGTATGCTTCAAACAAACAAGAAGAGAGGCTTTTGAATGTTCTCACTACAGAGAAATGATAAACATTTGAGGTGATGGATATGCTTAATGCCCTGATTTGCTCAATACACAATGCATATGTATATCAAAGCATCATACAATACCTCATAAATATGTACAATAGTTATGCATCAACCAAAACCAAAAGTTAAGGAAGGATGAGCTGAAGATGAGCAAACTTTCCCAAGCAGCAGGACACATAGGACTTCATGATTGCTGGATGAGAGTAGAGACCAAAGAACAGAGGAATGAAGGGGGCATCACACTTTGATGTGAGAACACAGGAGAATAGTCTTCAGAGGAGCAATGATGAGTTCAGTTTGGGCATGTCACAGAGGAGATCCTGAAGAGAGGCTACTGCATACAACCACATGCACTTCCCAGCCCCAAAGGGTGCCAGCCATATGGGCTACCATGACAGTGACAATGGCCTCCTCTGGAAGGGCAGGGACCAAACTCTATAAATGTATATGGCGGCTCTGCCTGAAGCTCAGGAGAGAGACTCCTTGACAATGAAGACGTGCAGGTCTTCACCATGTAGACAAAGAATTTGAGGCTCAAGAATAGATGGATTCTCCCCACTCCCAAAAATGGCACTGTACAGTAAGAGAACCAGGAACCCAAAGAAATCATGGTGTTAACTGAACAGGCAGGAGAAGACACACAGAAGAAACCAAGAAAGGGCAACCAGTAAGAACAGAGAGAAAGGTCACCACCAAGGAAAGAGGGACTTGCAGTTTAGGTAAATTGCCACCAGGTGGAGTGTGGTCCCTGAGTTAGAGTCTCTTCTCAGAATTAGCTCCAATACCTACAAGTGTATTACGCTGGCAAACAGGTTAGTATAGATCCGTATACCTATACATTATTTAGTTCATGACCCTTTGCAGATCCATAGAAAATAGAAAAATAGGATTTCCATGTATAATTCAGAGAAGAGAGCAGTGATTTAAAAAAAAAAAAAGGAATCCAGTCTCACATTTGCTACTCTGTAGCAAGAAAATCTTAGGCAAATCTCTTTATCTCCCTGTCTTCAGCTTCTTCATATTCAATATCAGGAATGAGCCTCAGCTTTTTAATTTCCTTCCAACTGCAGTATGATAAGAGAAAATAGCAATAACAAACAGGGATACAGCAAATATCTGGGGCTGACGCTGTTACTTGCTGGAGAAACAACAACAACAAAAAAGGGATATAGCAAAATGTGATCCTGCCCTTAAAGGCCTGACATTTTAGGCATGCCTGTAAACTGCAAGTCACAGCAATATGGCCAGGGCTGTGAGGGCTAGAACCTAGGCTCTAGAGTCAGGCCACTGTAGACACATGGAGAAGAGCTCTGGAGCCTCCAGGGAGGAGGTGACCCATGAATGAACTTTCCCTTGTGAATAGGAGTTTTCAAAACCTCATGATGAAAGGAATCTCATGCAGAAGATAAGGACTGGCCTGGAGGTACGTGGGCACTCTGAGTTTTTCATTTACTATGGCTGGAGTCTGAGTGCATGGAGGGACACAGATGCAACTGGAAAAGTAGGCACGGACAGGAAAGGTCACTGCAGGTTTCACACATTATAGTGTATGTTTAAACCTTGTCTAGTTAACAAACACGTCTGGAGAGATTTTCATATGTGCCAGGTACTGTTTGAAGTGCCTTATGAAAATAACTTAATTATTGCAAACATCCAATGCAATAAATACCACCACCACCACCTTACAGTAAGGAAACTTACATGACGGTCAAGTAACCAGTTCTTGTATAATCATAAGCCTATCAAGTGATGAAGCTGAGGTTCCAATGAGGCTTTCTGGCTCCCAAGCTCCTGCTCTTATCCACACCGTGTGCTGCAGGAAGGTCACGTGAGCTAATTAGATTTTTCATCTGGAAGTGACAGTATCTGAATTGCATTTCAGAAAAGTCCCCTGTCCAACCCTAACCCATTTGCTACATGCCTTTTTCTATTAAATATGTGAATTATTAAAAAAAAAAAAGAAAGAAAAAAGAAAGGTCCCCTGGTGGAGGTGAAAGACAGAGTTGTAGGGGGGTGACATGGGAGGAAAGGGTGCTATTGCAGTGTTTCACAAAGACTACAATGTATGAATTTGGAAAGGGAGAGATTTATATGTTCAATGAGTATCCTTTCTGAGCTCAGTGGCCAATTGAATGCAAAAGGAAAGAGCAAGAGATATTGAAAATGATTTCCAGACATCTGGCTTAGACTAGAACTAGGTGAATGATAGTGATTTTAACTAAAACTGAGAGTAGAAGAATTTAGGACATGCTGAGTTAGAAATATAATAGCCCATTGGAAATGTAGTGTCTGGAACTCAGGATGAAAATCTGGATATGAATTTGGGAATTATTAAATTAGATGGTGGCTGAAGCAATGAGAATAAGTAGGGCCATCAGGAGAGAAGGGGTGGATAAAGAAAAGAGCTAAAATCAGAACCTTAATGTTGAAAAAATTAGGAGTTGGATATCTAAGGTAGGAAGAAAACCAAGTAAAATGGCATTGCTTTTTTATTACTTAATATTTCACCTCATTTCCAGGAGATCAGTTTTGTGTTAAAAGAAAGGTACAAGTAAAGAGTGACATCGCCTGTCTATAATTAGTCCTATAAATTCTTTGTGAGAATCATGTCCAAGTTATTTTTATATTGCCATGCTTACAATAAAAGAGACCCTTGGTAAATAAACCTTAGTTTGCAGACTTTGATGTTCTAACAGACTTAACTTTCTCAATTATTTTGGGTATACAGACCATCTTGGCAAAGTATATTCAGTTTTCAAAAAAAAGAAGATCAATGATATCTTGATTAGGCCAGGCGCAGTGGCACATGCCTGTAATCTGAGCGGCTTTGGATGCTAAGATAGGAGGATCCCAAGTTCAAAGCCAGCATCAACAATTTAAGGAGGCCCTAAGCAACTGGAAAGATCCTGTCTCAAAACAGGGGGAAGGGTGGGGACTAGGGATGTGGCTCAGTGATTAAGCTCCCCTGGGTTCAATCCCTAATGGAAAAAAAAAAAAAAAACAGCAACAACAGCAAAAAAAAAAAAAAGCATCTTAAGAGATATGTCAAAATACTTACCATTACATGCTTCCCAAATGAACACATTAACTCTGGGTCTAAATTCCATATCAGTTTCCCCCCAAAATCATTAATAAACATCTTTACCACCCTTTGTCAGGCAAAGAACCTAGGCTCTAGAGTCAAGCAAATCTAATTTCAACTCACAGGCCCAGAAGGCCTAGTTCTCTAACCTTGAGCAAATCACTTAATCTTGCTAAGCCTGCCTTTTCTGTTTGTAAAATGGTGATTATATTATTGTACAGCATTGGGCAGCTGAGATGAGACACACAAAGTCCCCGGAGCAGTTGCTATCCTAAAGTAGATGTTCAGTAAATATTAGGTTTACTTTGGCAATATTGCAACAACTAAATCATTTTCACTGATAGGACTGGAATCTTCAGGAAGTGCTCCCCAAATTTGAAAACCTTCCTCTAAGGCTTTAGACCTGCAATGTCACCAAGGGCCACCAGGTGGTGGTGTGCTTGTAAGGGGACTCCAAGTCAGGCACTCTTCACATGAGGGCAGACCGTAACTTCTCAAGGCGAAGCACAGAACAGCGTGTTTCTCTCTGTAGGATTACAACTTTATTAAAATGGCCATCTCCAAAGATTAAACACATACAGATATTAACATGCAGATATTAACAATGAAAAATAGATCATTTGAAATAAGACTACTTAGGTACATATCATATAACTTCCTGATTCCCTTAAATTGTTTTTAATTATTCTTAGTCTAACCTTTGTTTTAATTTTCTCACATTAATTGCAACTCATGCTTATATTGGCAGAAGGCTAATAGCCTTTAGACTGTGCATAACTTTAGAGTTTGGCAAAGTACTCTATGGAAAAACCCTGTGTTCTTTTCACCTACTGGGGGATTAAATTCCCTCATTAACAGACTGGGGGAACCACTTCAGCCAGCACTTACAAGGAATCTTGGCCTCTATGTGCCTTTTCAGAGCTTGACCCTCTTTGGGCTCCTTGTCTCTATCCACATAGAAATATAAAATACTTGCTGGACTCCCCAAGCCCCATGACCATTGACTTCTGATCAAAATCCAATTCCTAGAGTTAGCCAAGCTCCCACAGGAGAGCCCTGTGCTCTGTGCTCACCCCATGAACAACTGTACCAGAGAATATTCTGCTGTCTTTTGAATGCCAACATATTGTTCTGTGTTGAGCAGTTCTCAGCAGTCTGCGCCCATTTAAGCTCGCTGCTTATGGACATCGAGTGTGTTCTTCTTTCCAAACTTTTAAACAATTTTGAATGCTAAAAGCAAAGAATGGTTTTAAAGAATTTATAAAGTTGTCATTGTTTTCAGGGTAGTGAAACTGCTCTGTGAACTATAATGAATACTTGTCCTGCACATTTGTCTATACCTATAGAACGTACAATTCCAAGAGTGAACCTTGACGTTAGCTATGGACTCCAAGTGATAATGAGGTGTCAGTGTAGGTTAACGGGCTATAATAAACATCTGTTGAGAATGGAGAGCCTGCACTAGTATTCACTGAATACTAGTGAAAATTAAAGGGAAAAAAATCCACACCACCACTGGAGTCACCACTGGGTGTGTCAACCACCACACCCCCTAATCATGCAGGTCTTCAAGAACAGAGAGCAGAGGTGTTATTACCTTGAGCATCTCTGAGCTGACCCTGGTGCTGACCTCCTCTGCACCCCATCAAAGCAGCAATGCTGCAGTTTAAAAAGCTTCCAGAAGGTAAGATGGTCCAGCCTCTCCTCACTAGCCTTGCGCTTCAGATCAACTTAACCACAAGCCAGCAAAGGCAGACCAGGCAGAGTCCATCAGCGCCTCTGCTCTCTGGCTTCTCTATTTGTTCTTTTCCTCCACCTACCTCCTGCCTTTCTCTACATTGACTTTTAACTTGGTGTGTAGCAGAGAAAAGATGAGGGTGTGGCGATATCTCACATGATAGGAAATTGTAGTCTCAGAGCTTTAGTATAACATTCAATAATTCTCATCTTTTGAGAAGAAATGTGGGAAAATGAACACTGTTATCCATTCTTGGTGAGATGATAGGACCTTTTGAGATAGCAATCCGCCACCTTCAAACAGAACATAACCACCTGTAATTTTTTTTACCAAGTTGTTCTATTTCAGAAGCATTTCTTTTAGACCCATGAGAGGACAATATATACCTCCAAGAATGATTAAATAGATTATGGTTCATCTGTACAGTGAGGTTTTTATGCACTTGTCAAATGTCCATGAGGTAGAACTGTATCAATCAAATGGAAATAAGTCTATGAAATTGAAATCATTAAGTTACTGATAAATATATCTAGAAGGATCTCATTTAAAACCAAGATATGCACGAATATGTTTACATACACATTTTTTAAAGTCTAGAAGATGGAGACTGACCCTTGTGTGTGAAATTTAGGAGAAAGACCCTTATATTCGCTATGTAAAATGCTTTCATTTGGTCTGACTATTGTTTATAGTAAGCACATATTTCTTATTAAGGAGAAAAAGTTAAAAGAACATTTTTAAAAGGTTAACTGCTACAGAACAGGAAAGTAATAGTAGACACCCATCAGATGGGTCTTATTACTTATTGCAGTATTGATGCCTATTTTGTGATAGTTCGCACTATGTGATTTGAAACACCCCCTTTCTTTTCAGAGACACCCCCACCTTGCTATGTTTGGCCTATTGTGCAAAATCTGCCTGGCAACCACAGAGAGGGAGATGCGGGAAAAGAGGCCCAAGCAGAGAAGGAACACAAGAGGAAGTTAAGCCCTTATCCCAATTAAAAGCAGCCAACCAATTTTTTTGTATGTGTGTGGATAAATGTATAGTACGTTGAAGTAGGGATAATAGAAAATACCAAATTCAGAGATGTGTCAGTGGTATGATCATGGTAAAAAAAAAAAGAGAAATAACCTCCCTGATGTCCATATGGAGAAAAGTAAATAAAACATTAAGAATGACGAACTCTGGATGATCAGACTACAGGGGATTTTTCATTTCTTACACTCTTAAGTTTTTTAAAATGAGCTGATTACTTTTACCATGTAAACAATCACGTTGACTTAAAAGATACGTATGACTAACCAGCATTTGACCTTCCCAAAACCCCTGCAAGTACTGGTCATAGCATAGATCATAGCTCTGTCTAATCCTAAGCTCATTTTAAAACCATGGGTATCATGATTCTGAGAAGTCCATTGAGTTCTGAGCTTTCACTTCTCTCTGAAGTGGGGCGGAGGGAGAGAAGAAGATTCCATTATTTTCATAGGTATATAATATAGGGAAGTAAATTTCAAGGATTGTTTCATGTAACTCTGGGAGATAGTATATAATATATATTAAATGGATTCAGAACCTCAGGGTGAGAATCTAGGACATGGCATAGATCCTTGATTGCTTAGAATCTATTCACAAAGTAGAAGCAGAAAACCTCAGGGGATTTAACAAAATCCATCTCAGCCTCTCAAACTCCTCGCTCTGACTGACTGAACTTCCTCTGGCTAAAGGGCACTTACACCCTCCAGTTTTGGCAAAGAATTTATGTTGGACAGTTTTTCTTGGTTTGGTTTGTTTGCTAACATTCCCCAGCTGTGAATGTTCCCTCTATAATTTCCTTTATTTTTTTAAGAATAGAGCTTGAAATTCAGGTTTCACGATAAGGTCTCAAATTCCACTTAAAGTGAAAAACGCTCAGGAGAGGCAGGCCAGCGAGGGATGGGCAGGGCTGGTTAGTTCCTCTGATCATTTGTAAGCCTAGAAAGATGTTGTTCTGCCTGAGGTTTCTCTGAATCTGTCACAGACTCAAGAGAAGAAATACCGATTGTTTTCCGTCTTTGAAATCTATAGGCTAAATCAGCAGCTGTTCCTGGATTCTTCTTTTTTTTTTCTCTCTCTAATAAAATAAAGAACTTTATTTTTATGTAATACTTACAAAAGAATTCATATAGCACATAGATATAGATTCAGAAACAGAAATAAGATGAACATCCATACACACACTATCCATCTTAAGAAACACCAACATTGCTCATGCATATTTTAGTGTCTTATAGCATTTTTCCCAATGGTATCCACTGTTACTGCCTCAGAGTAACTTCTATCTGGAAATCTGTAGCAAATGGTCTTTCACTTTTCCTTATATATTTTAATCACATATTTGCATATCTTTGCCAATCTACTGTTGAGTTTCCTGTTTGACTTTATATGAACAAAAAAAAACATCCTATATAACATAGTTATTCTGATAAACATAGTTTGATATTAAACCATGTTGACATATTTAAGTTGATATCCCTGTCATACCTTTTTCATTGCCCTGTTATTCTCCCATGCCTAGATTCTTCTTCTTAAAAGCTTATATATTAAAAAAAGGACAACCTATGGTTATACCTTTATTACTCATCTACTGCATTTCATATATAATTCTCTTCATCTGTACATAGACCTGAACAGCTCTGGGTATGTGACTTGGTTGCTGTTCTTTTATTTCAAATAAAAAGTGCTAGTCCTTTCTTCCCTTATTACCAAGTTCAAAGTATTGTTGTTAGTGTTTGTTTTATTTTTGAATTTAAATATTTGACTTCTACAAACCAAAAGGGGGGAAAAAGGAGAAAACTATACTATGAGCTATGAGCTTCATATAAATATATCTTTTCCTTTAATTTTCATAATAATCTAAAAACTTTACCAATAAGAAAACTGAAGCTCAAAAATGTGTAATTTGTGTGAGGAGAGGCCACACTGCTGTTAAACAGAAGAATTAAGTTTCAAGTCTATTTCTGCCCAAGTTCATGCTTTTCAATTCTACACGTTGTTTCCGACAGTGTTGAAAGGAAAGTGAGAAAGCAAGAGACAGGAGAGCAAGAAATGAAGGACAGAAACCAGGCAGAGACCACAGGAAAGTTTGTCTGTCAAAGCTGACCAATAAAGGCCCTCTCTCTCTAGAGAGGAGATAGGCCCCAGGTGTTCTGGTGCTCAGCTTTCCTGGGGTAGGGGTTTGGAGTTGTAGCTGTGGCACTATGGGAAAACTCAGGGGTGCTTGCATCAGAGCTAGGCGGGTGGGGAATAGTGCCGGACTGGCTTAGGTGGAAGGCACCATGGGGCTTTCCAGAGCAAAAGGGTTGTGTCCTTTTGGGATTGGCTTAGGGTTATGGTGCCATAGGGTAGGTCACTAATGGGGGTGGGGGGAGTTCCGATAAGAGAAAGTACAGGAAAGTGAAACTTATCTCATAAGATGGTGGTTAACATTTAAGATAGCTGCTTGAATGCTAAATCAGTACCCTATAAATGTACTATAAGAAAACTAGTATTTGTCACCTCTGACATGCCAAATATTTTAAAGACACGAATTTTTTAATTTTTTTAACCAAAGCTATTCTTTTTTAAATTTTTTTTTTAGTTGTCTTTTATTTATTTATATGCGGTGCTGAGGATGGAACCCAGTGCCTCACACATGCTAGGCAAGTGCTCTACCACTGAGCCACAACCCCAGCCCCCAAAGCTATTCTTAACCATAACTATTTTCATAATAATTCTAATAGGAATAAGTTGTCCTTATTTTTATGAAAAATGAACAAGCAAGTCTGTGGCTTGGGGAGGTTAAATATTTGCCTAAACATCATGTAGTTTTCATGAGAGGGAGCCAGGATCCCATCCAGTCTACCTGTCTCCAGTATCGGCTTCTTATAGCATCAGATCACATGGACTGACTCATGAGACCTTTCTAAGGTGGATACCATTACTCCTATTGTATAGAGGAGAAAAAACACTTTTAGCAAAGTAACTTGTTCCCAAGTGCATTAAATGTGTACGGAAAAGGAGATCAAGGCCTAGGCTGTCAGACTCAACACTCAACTGTATCACAGATTATCTCCTCGGGAATGTGTTTTTAAGAATCGGTGTTCTAACAAAATCAAAGGAGTGATTTCTTTAGATAATAGAAGGTACAAAGCATAACTTCTAAAAAGAGACAGAAAAAGGAGTGATGTGCTTGTCACTGGAATCAAGCTTAGAGAATGCACTTCCACAAATGCATCACTCAAATTATTAACTGATGTTTGCAGAAGCGCCCATTAGCACATTGTCTCATTGGTCCCAACTATTGCTTGGGTGAAACCTGGAAACCTCAGAAGAAAAGGAGGCAGGTTCTGAAATTGTATAAATAAGGAACTTGTGCAATGAACTGTGTGGGTGGCAGTAAGGCATTTAGTGTTCCGGCCTTCTGCAGTTTAGATGAGCTTACTCATCCTCAATGTTCCAGATGAGGAGAGAGCTCTGCCAAATGAGGGTATGGGCCATCCTTCATAGGTGAGGCCAAGGCCACTGACCTGCCATGAAGAACTTGACACTGGAATTGCCAGTACAGTAATGGTGATGTATCTGTGCACGCCCGTGTGTGCTCACAGGCTCCGGTGACCTATTGTGAGCAATGACAGGTGTTTGAGGGCCATGGGATTCAAGAAGTGGTATTGCCAACAGTAGCAGTAACCTTCGCTACCTTGGTATAAGAGAAAGAGCAGGACCCTGTGCAAACTTAAACCCTGTGGATTTGTGACCCACTTTCTCTGGCTTTGTCTGTGCAATTAAGAGATACAAAACTACTACAAGAAGCTGTGTTTTGAATGTCAGCAACAGCTCATGTTTCCAGGAATAGGCTAAAACAGAGAGCTCAAGCAGAGTGCCCTCTGCCTAGTCAGAGATGAGTTCTTTTTATGGGTATGTGTTAGATTTATATGCCCCCGACTTCTCCATGCTTTATAACAAGGCCATCCAGAATGAATGCCTTTATAGTGAGACAGATGCAATATTTCCTTCTGGTGAGAGGCGAGGTGGCAGAAGTGGCCTTATTATGCAAAGGAACTTATGATAAGGCAGCTCTCCCCATTGTAAGGAGCCCTTTGAGAAGATGAGTGGTGAAGGAGAGCAGGCAAAGGGATAGATGCCTATTTATCTAATAAAACCTGATTACAAGCAACAGGTGCACTGGCATATAAACTACCTCAGAGTCATCAAGAAATTCTAAAGAAAGCTGCATCAAATTGCAAATGATATGACTTTCATCTAATGATAGATATTAATTATACAGGGAAGATTGCAATAGGCCCATCAAATGGGTGTTTGCATCCTCATTATTCAGTATTTCATGCCATGATGATAAAGCAATAATGACAGAATAATAAACAAGCTTTTTATTTATTTATTTATGCCTCCCTGAAAAACTACACTTTGAAAGTCAAATCAAAGTTCAGAGGAAGTCGGCAAAGGTGCACAAAAACATCTGCAGGAGGTGAGACGAGCTATTGGGGTGGGAAGAGTAAGGATGAGATCAGCCAAAGGATAGACGGAAAATATGTGTTTACACACACTCCTAAAATTGTTTCTGAATTAAGATAGCAATTTCCCCCTCATAGGTGATAGCTGCATTTTGTCAATGTGTTCAAAAAAATGCCCAAACCCTTAGAAAGAACAATTATAGCTCCTTTCCTGACATGGGAAGGAGGGAGCACCGGATGTCCCCTGTCATGACAGCAGCAGCTGTCACTTTTATGGTTGCCAAAGGCTCCACTGGGTCTCAGGCCCCAGTGAACAGCACAGCCAAGCTGTGGGAGATAAAGAGTGGGTGGGAAGGAGCTGGAAGGGCTGAGATGGCCAGCAAGGAGAGAAGCAAGCAAGAGAGGGCAGGAAGTGGTGGGTGGAAAGGCAGGAGGGAGTGGTACAGAGAGAGAAAACAAACCCACAGCCAGGTAAGTGCCAAGACACAGTGAAGATCTTTATCAGGATAATTTACTAAATAGCACCTTAAAGAATAAGGGCAAATTGGAAGAGGGAAGTGGGGAGAGGGAAGTAGCAAGGGTTGGCTTACCTGGAATCCTAAAATAACCCTCTCAGAAGAAATTCTGCCCTGCGTATCCTGCTTACTAAAGCAATCTCCATCCCTTCTGCAGCCAGCCAGCCTCCTGCCTGTCTCTTGATTATTTCTCAATGCTTTGAACTCTGTTCAGTTTAATGTTTTGATAGATGTATTTTTCAAAACATTGGCAAGTCTTGATTGCGTATGACTCAACTTTTTTTTTTTCTTTTTGGTCCTAATGGAGAGGATAAATACATGGTTTTTTTTTTTTTTCTATTTTAAGGACAAATAAATTGATGTGATTATTTACCTGCTTTCAATTTTTCTTTGAATATTCTCTCTGAAGACAAAGACAAAGGAATCATATTAGTTGTTTGCCAATTATGCTATTTGCATACAGTTCTGATGTCATCAAGTTGATCTGACCACTAATACAATCATGGAAAACCAAACTAGGAAAGTAAGATGGTAGAAGAATGTGGAAACGCTATTAAGTTAGATTCCACTAAGAATTAGTGAGAAATCTAACCTTTAGAAAAATCACCTTTAATTTTTAAAAAATGGTAGGCAAATTAATAATGCAAAAAGAATAGAAGAGAAACTGACCTACAAAGCAAACAATAGCTCATCTCACCAGATTTCAACTACCATACAAGCCTAAGTTTCAAATGGGAGGCTATAAACCTATTTTTCATAGGTTGTCATGAACTCTGCCAACGATAGATGATTTTTCTTTTTAAATTTGGAGCATCAATCTTGTGTTTATAAAGCAAAATATAAAATCAGGGTAGATAGAATTCATTTTAATTTAAAAGCTAAGTCTTAATTCTTGAAATAGGAATGTTGAAATTTGAGACTAAATTTTGTATTAGCCTGTAGTTACTTTATTTCTGGATCCTGGGACACTATATCCCCAGGAAAAAAAAAGTCACTTTGTTCAGGAGACTCCCCAATTCTCTGACCTTTGGTGAGAGGACTGCAGATTAAAAGACTGAATCATCTCTGAAACACTGGTTTTATATTCACATGGAGTATTTTCAGAAAAACAGATGTCAAGATGATTCAGGGTGACTATATCTCCTGAGTAGGAAGAATAACAAGGAGGACAAAGATGTGACACTAGGACATCCCTTGCTCCAACTTCACACTTTAAATATCAAAAACAGAATCCACTGCATTATTGATAAACTTTTCACGTGCTCTCCTCCATTCCTTAGTTACCAACTGGCTTATCTTACTCTAGAAAGTATGTCTGATAGTTGTAATTTCCCCTGAGCTACCCCAAATACAAGAATTCAAGAAGGGACGCTGAGGCCCCACCTCTTTTTGCAAAGTTTGCCTGACCCATTACCCATATTCATTGATTTGTTTGTTCCATGAATACTTATTGGACCCTATTGTATACCTGATAATTAGAAAATAAAAGATTTAGATTCTCTTTCCTCTCTAAAGCAGTCTGGAAGTTCAGGGTTTGAGGTAGAATCGGAGCAAAATTTGAACAGGAGAAAACATAAGACTATGTACGAAAGAAAAACAGGCCTATTTTCTATCTCTTATGGCAACAGAAATTGGATAGGGAGGGAGAAAAAAAAATTGCTTCTCTAGGGTAAGAGCTGTAAATACCGAGCCAGGAACGGCAACACATGCCTGTAATTTCTGCTTCTTGGGAGGCTGAGGCAGGAGGATCCAAGTTTGAGGTCAGCCTGGGCAACCTAGTGACACCCTATCTCAACATAAAATGAAGAGGGCTGGGAATGTAGTTCAGAGTTACAATGTTCCTGGGTTCAATCTCCAGTACTGCAAAAAACAGGGGGGAGGGGAAGAAGATATGATAGTTGAGGTAGTGGTAGTTTTTAGCACGAGAAAAAAAAAAGTAAGCTCTCCAGGTAAGAGTAACACAGTAAACAAAGAAACGGACATGAGGAACTGAAAATAGCCGGTGATATTAAGGCAGCATTAGGGATTTAAGTACATGAAGGGAAAAATGAGTAGATGAGCTTGGAAAAGTAGATCAGACTATTCATTCAATAGATGCTTGTTAAAATTCTATAATATATACTCTACTAAGCACAGGGGTGAAAAGTTGGTGAAGACTTTTCCTACCCAAGTCAAAATCCCTCAGGGAACCAGTTTTGGCCACACCTGGGTACCATTACCAGTTGACCATTTCAGACTCCACTTTACAGATAATGGATCAGAATATGCACTTTCATAACATGTCAAGGCAATTCCTGGGCCCTTAAAGTTTGAGAACCACTAATGTAATTCATCGTCCCTATTTCAAAGAGTGTGCAGTTTATTGGAGGTGATGAACAAGCCAACCAGTAAAGGGAGTGCTGTGTAATAAATGCCACAAGAGATAAGAACAGGGTGGCCTGCTGAGGGAAGCTAGGCAGATAAGGCAGAAAACACAGGTGACTGAAGATGTTTACCGGTCAACAGAAGGAATATTAATATTTTCTTGATTGACTTTTCATACTAAGTACTACTGGATTGTTTTAATGATGCTTTACCACTTCTTTTTAACATGTTGTTTTAATTCGTATTTTTCCCATATTTTTTATTGGTGGATTATAGCTATACATAACAGTCGCTGCCATTTCTTGGGTTGGAGTTTTCTTGCTTGCACTGTATAATTTCAACTAGTTGGAAGTCCATTCCATTCCAACCAGCAGGCCTCTCCTCAGCCCCCCCTACTCTTTACACTTCCTCCTACCGTAGGGAGTATGAACTTTTATCTCCCTTTGCTTAAACACTTTCTAATTTTTCCTTGGTCCTGTCAGCTCATGCACACCCCTAGATCTTAACCAAGATGGCCCTCTCCTGGAGTTGCCAGATGTGACCCCTGTGGTCATATCTCCTTGGGGAAGGTTTGCTTGATGGACCTCTTCATAACTGTAATGTTGCATCACCTGAGTGATGAAGTGACCATCTCATCCACAAATTCAACTTTAAGCTTTAACTTCCACTCGGGTCAAGGACCCAGTCTGTTATGACTCACCACTTTTTCCCCTTAGAATGGTGCTGGTGCATATGAACCATTCAATAAATATTTGTTTAATCAGTTGATTACTATAGAGAATATTTCTAGATTAAAATACTAATGATAATATTTTGAAACAAAGTACATGCGATGCTTCAGAGAAATTTAGTGGATTGAAGGGTAAAAAAATCATGTATTTTATTAGATGATCGCTGATAATGGCTAAGCCACCACTTAATTGATAAGTGATGAAGAAATTGAGGTAGGAATGTAGATGACCTGATTAGCAATGAAGGAGAAATGAGGACTAAATTCCAAGTTTTAAATTCTATGAATGCAACAATCATTCCAAACTTACCATAAGTGGTATATTTGAGTTCAGTTTAAAGTTTTATAGGTACTCCACATCTGGGATGATGGGGTGGGGGTAGGAAATGGCTTAAGAGAGAGTTCAAGGAGATAGCAAGGGCAAAGGAGGACTAGTTCTAGAGTAAGGAAGACTTGGTCGTATTTACTGGAAGCCCAAGGACCAAGACTAGAACATAGTATTACAATGGAAGAAAGAAAATATGTAATCAAATTAACAAAAACAAGATGACAGAGTAAGGCTAACACTGTGTGTAGAGAAATCACCCTTGAAAAGAAAGAGTAGCGCATCTTTCTTTGAAACAAGAGGAAAGGAGAAAGCTGGGTAACAACATAGAAATTTTGAGTTAGACTACTCTAATATTTCATCTCACTCCAGTCAGAATGGCGATTATTAAGAATACAAGCAATAATAAGTGTTGGTGAGGATGTAGGGGAAAAGGCACACTCATATATTGCTGATGGGACTGCAAATTGGTGCAAACACTATGGAAAGCAGTATGGAGATTCCTTAGAAAATTGGAATGGAACCACCATTTGACCCAGCTATCCCACTCCTTGGTCTATACCCAGAGGACTTAAAATCAGCATAGTATAGTGATGCCGCCATATCAATGTTTATAGCAGCTCAATTCACAATAACTAAACTGTGGAACCAAACTACATGTCCTCCAGCAGGTGAATAGATAAAGTAATTGTGGTACATATACACAATGGAATATTACTCAGCATTAAAAGAAAATAAAATCATGGCTTTGCAGGCAAATGGATGGAGTTGGAGAATATCAAGCTAAACGAAGCAAGCCAATCCCAAAAAACCAAAGGCCAAATGTTCTCTCTGATAAGTTAATGCTGATTCATAATTGGGAGGGGAAATGGAGGAACTTTGATTGGGCAAAGGGGAGGGAGGGGAAGAGAGGGGGAATAGGGATAGAAAAGATGGTGGAATGAGACAAACAAACATCATTACCTAGGTACATGTATGACTGCACAAGTGGTACAACTCTACTTCATGTACAACCAGAGAAATGAAATGTGCTCCATTTGTGTATAATAAATTGGAATTCATTCTGCTGTCATGTATAACGAATTAGAACAATTTTAAAATCTTATTTAAAAAAGAGAAATTTTGAGTTTGAAAAAATAGATGGCCTTGAATAACCTGTATTAGTTAGTTTTCCATTACTGTAACAAAATGCATGAAGCAATAACTTTAAGAAGAGAAAAGGTTAATTGGACTCATAATTTTGGAGGTTTCTGTTAAAGACTTTTGGCCCCATTGCTTTTGGGACTGAAGCAAGGCAGTATATCATGGCAGTAGTACTTTGTGGAGAAAGTCACTCATGTCACAGCAGCCAGTAAGCAAAGAAATAGACAGGAAGAGGTCAGAATCCCAGTATTCCTTTTAAGAGCATGCCCCTAATAACTGGAAAACCTCCCAGTAGGACACACCTCTTAAAGATTTCACCACCTCTCAATAGTACCACCAGACAGGAACCAAGTCTTTAACCCTTAGGGCTTTCAGGGATACTTATACAAACTTTCAGGGATACTTAAACAAACTACTGCAGTCTCTCTCATGATCCTCCCTTTGCCCTGCTTCCAGCCTGTGCTTGCCAACATTCCTTGGGTTGTAAATGTCAACATTTACAGCTCACTTAACTCCATTCTCATTTTGGCCCTGATATCTTTTTCTCTGCCTCTCTTCTTTAAAAGGCCATTCTCTCTACTTATCATCATTATCCAATCAATACCCAGGTAACTCTTCTACCTTCTGGGACGCTTCAGCAGTAGTCTAAAATGTCTCTGGAACCCCTAACTGACATATCATTAATCATAATTAGACATCATCATAACTTTCATTAAAAAAAACAAATATTGACTAAACACCTATTCTGCTCTAGGCCATGAGCTAGGGCTTGGAAATACAAAGGTGAATAAAATATAATCATTGTCTTCAACGAGCTTCCAGTCTAGGATATAAGAATGCTATGTTTTAAGTGGTAAAAAGCAATACGGGTTACATTAAGGAAATGTGCAGACTAAGGTAGAAAAGTAGAGCGGCAAATTCTCTCAGAGGTCTCAGGAAGGACTTCACAAAGAAAGTGGCATCAGCTATGATACTTAGTCCAAGGGACTTGGAGGCAGATGTTGTGGTCAGCTCAGGTTTTAGTTGTTCAGAAGGAGACTATGACCTTGAAAACATAATGAGGGCTCACAGGGAAGGACAGAATTCATTCGATAAATGTTGACTGAGCAGCTACATGTGATGAGCATTGTGCAAAGGAAATGCCAGACGTGGACACAGTCACAGGCCCGTGTCCATTCCGTCTTGGCTGACCCTCAGCAGAGTTATGGTATAACTTTACTTTGTCTATCATTTCCAAATTTTCTACCTTCCTTATTCAATAACCCCTCGCTCCTCACCTCAATTCAAGAAGAAGAAAGTACAGTAGCACATAACACTGCTACATCAATATGTTCAACCTTTAAACAACATAACAAAGCAACAGCCTTCCCATGTTCAACTTTCTGTGATAAATAAAAATGAAGACAACACACAACTAAGCGCAGCCCTTCCTGAACAATTAACTGGGCTCCAAACTTTGTAATAAGTGTTTCGGATGCACTATATCTTTTGATTCACACAATAATTCTAATGTAAGAATAATTTACTGGATCTTACAGAAAAGGAAACATCTTCATACTGCTAGTAAATTACTGGCATGGATGTGGCTTTTCTTCTTACATGCAAACAAATCCATTTCAACTGGATTTCATACACAGCAAAGAACTGGCTCAAGTCCTAATGAGGAATGGCCCTCTCTAGATATTTCTCCACTTTAGAGTCAAAGGTGTTCTGATGCAGCGTTCACTAGGGTTGTTGATAAAGGTGTTCTGGATGAGAAGGGTCTTCCTAGCACCCCTCAAATAAGTCATTTGTCCCAATTCCCAGTGGAAGTGCCCATCTTACCTGCCCTTAGAACTGACCCATGCCCATAGTTTCAGATATCATAAATACAAAGACAATATTATTATATTACTAACCACATCAAATGTTAGCTACTATTACTAACCACATCAAATGTTTCATTTTAAATAGATTTTTCTTTTTCTTTCTTTCTTTTTTCAGGTATCGAGAATGGAACTCAGGCACACTCAACCACTGAGCCACATCCCAGCCCTATTTTGTATTTTATTTAGAGTCTGGGTCTCACTGAGTTGCTTAGTGCCTCACTTTTGCTGAGGCTGGCTTTGAAATCGCAATCCTCCTGCCTCAGCCTTCTGAGCCAGTGGGATTACAGGTATGCACCACCATGCCTGACTTTAAAAGGATTTTAATAGTCCCTAAAGGACTTCTTCTGGTCTAACTCTCTGTAAATTGCTGCATTTGCTACTTCCCACGCAATTGCTTTGGTATTATAAAGTCATCTTCTCTTCACACATGAGCAGCTTGGATTTTATTCCACCTGATGAATACTGTGAATGGCCCCCAAAGATATCCACACCTTGATCTCTGAAACATGTGAATGTGATACCTTGCATAGCAAAAGGGACTTTTTGCAGACAGGATTAAATTAAGGAGCATAAGATGAGCAGATTATTCTGCCTTGCTGCGCTGAAACAAATGAATTCACAAGGGTTTCAATAAGTGAAATGGTGAAGCAAGAGGGGTCAGTGTCAGAGAGACACACTGCACTGCTGGCTTTGAAAATGGGGGAACATTCCATAAACCACATGTGGGCAGCTTCTAGAGCCACCCAAAGCCTACAGACAGGTGTTAACCTGCCGGGCATTTGTCCAGATCTCTGACCTCCAGAACTGTAAGTTATTAAGTCACTAAATTCATGGTGAATTGATACAACATCAGTAGAAAACTGACTCAAATGCCTTTTAACCTTTTCCTATTCTTGACACTTCATTATTGAAAACACTGTATGCCATATAAGATGAATTGGACAGTTGAATTTCTGCTGTATCAGTAGCCCCAAGTTTTTTGTCAAAAGTTCTCACCAAACAGCTTTAGGATTCAGTCATCTAACTTGGACACTAGTAATCCCTGCAACTCAGGAGGCTGAGGCAAGAGGATCACAAGTTTGAGGCTAGCGCCAGCGAATTAATAAGACCCTGTTTCAAAATAAAAAATTTTTTAAAAGGGCACTGGGGGTGTAGCTCAATGGTAGAGCACCCCTGGGTTAAATCCCCAATAAAACATAATGCACACAGAATTCAGTCCCCTCTTATAGTTGTTCTCAAACTTGAGCATATTGAAATCACTTGGAGGGCTCATTAAGACACAGATGGTTGGAGCCCACTTCCAGCGTGAGACTTGAGATGCTGTCGTTCTCATGATTTCTTGGGTGACATGCTGCTGTCGTGGCAAACACACTCTGAGAAGCACTATTCTATTCTTTGCTGGGAATGCTTTGTTGCAGGACAGAACTATGACTGTAATAGACACACTGGCTCTAGAGGTGAGGAATGTACAATAGGACTTAGGATGGGTAGGAGATGGCACTAAACGGTTAACTGAAAATGTGGACCGAGCCCCCTATTCACTATTTGCCACACACAGGTGCAGTGCCTAGAAGAGAACAGTGTATAATGGTAGTTTTTCAGTGAAGGTTTGAATATATGAAGACCTGCTGCCGCACTCATTCATTCACTTACCATTTATTGACTGTAAATAGGTGGGAATGTGGAGAGAGGGTAAAATAGAGAACAAAACAGGCAAAAATCTCCTTGGAGTGGACGGAGAGAAATAAGAACAAACTAAATGTAATTTATATGGAATGTTAGAAAAATGATAATTGCAATAAGAGAAAAAAAAAATAAAGCCGGGAAGAGAATCAGAACTGGGTAGCAGACGGTAAATTTAGACAGTGTGATCCAAAGTAGGCCCCCTCTCGCTCCCCTCAAACACTACCAATCTAGTTCCTGAAAAATGTTTATCTTAGTCTGTTTTGTGTTGCTCTAACAGAATTCCTGAGCCTGGGTAATTTATTTAAAAAAGAGATTTTTTTCATAGTCCTGAAGGCTGGGAAGCCCAAGAGCCAGCATCTGATTGTGTGCTGAGCACCCTCTTGCTGTGTCCATCCTGACATCATGGAAGAGCAGATGTGAAGCCTTTGTTATAGGCTCTTCATCTCCTTCACAACCTCATCACCTCTCCAAGGCCCACTTCTCAATACCCACACATTAGCAACACCAACGTGGAGACACACATTGGAAATGCAGCAAGGCTCACTGGGCTCCTGGCTACTGCAATTTGGCCTGAACACCAAGGTACCACAACTATACAGAGGAAGCAAGTGTCTGGCCCATAGACTCCAGGAATTCACAGCCTGTAAGCCCCAAACAGAGGATCTAATGCTGCCACCGATGCCCCTCTTTATATTATCAAGCTCCTGAAGGTAGTTGCAGATAATACCGAAAACTTTCTTCAGGAATAAACTCAGGGACACCGAGAAGCCAGTAAAGGAAAAAACATCTACTTTTTAATCTTTGGGCTAGTACCTTCCTCAACTTTAAAGATAAATATATAAATAAATAAAGTTGGAAGAGGGTAACAAGTTGTTTTATACTTTTCCTTTCATCTTTCATTTGGGTCAGTGTCTTTATTTTACTTTATTTTCAAAGCTCTTTGAGATGTTATCTCACAGGATCAAAGGAGGAAAAGAACTTAAAGAACTGGTTCAACTTTAAAACTCCAGACTGAATGCTCCTGATTCTTCAAAAACAAGTGAATGTGAAGTGTAGGCAGCCTCAGATGTCTTGGAAGAGGGGATTAAGTAGAATATACAAAATAATATGCAAACTTTTTCATGTTTCAATAAAGCAATGGTGGGGCTAATTAAGCTTTTTTGGGAGATGTGTCCCCTTCCACTTTAGGCAGCCTCAAGAACAAACGTGCCATAGGAAGAGTAACGTCTAATGTTCTATTAGCACAGCAGGATATCATGGTTGACCAATCGTGGTTGGCCATGATTAATTGTGTAATTAAAAATAACTAGTGGAGAGATTTTTGAATGTTCCTAACACCCAAAAAAAAATGACAAATGTTTGAAGTGACTGACATAATAATTACCCTCATTTGATCATCTCACATTGCACACATGTATTGAAATATCACACTGTGCCCATAAATATATGCAATTATTATGTGTCATTCTGAAATGTAAAGAACTAACTTGCCTACTTGCCTCTCTGTACACATAACTATAAACACAGATCACAAAATAGTCTTTCTTGTCTGGCTACACAATGAGTCGAACACAATAAACCAATTCTTGATTTCTGCTAAGTATGTACAAGACTAGAAACACCAAAATCTCCTTTAACATATGGATACAATATAGCACAATACCTTGAAAGCTTCTTTTTCAGGCCAAAACAAATACATTCATCTTTTCCTTTAAAAAAAAATCTCTATTTTTATCATCTGTTCTTTAAACTCCTTCTGAAACATTATTTCTCAAATGTTAGTTTTCATTAGAATCTCCTATATGGTTTTGTTAAAACCAGTTGCTGGGCCCAGCCCACAGAGGTGGGGAAAGAAAATTTGCATTTCTCATGAATTCTCGGGTGATGCTGATGCTACTGGTTAGGGGCCCATACTTTGAGGATCTCTGCTTTAAATAAAATTGATGTATCTAATTGAAATTACATTCTTGTTGCCCATTACAATAACCAATACACCTAAAGAGAATAAATAATAAATAACCATCTAAATTTCCTTTCAAGAAAAACAATCCAATCAGATTTAATTTTCCAATTAAATTAACATCTCAAAGATCTTTTAAAATAAAGTACATTTGATGATCTGGGTCGGTCATTAAAATAGACCTTTAATCAATTCTGCTGTTCCCTAAATTATCTTGGTTTTAAAAAACCTGAAAATGTGAAAATTAAAATTGGACACCTTATGTTAATAAAGGCTTAATAGTAAATTAAGTGGAAGTAACTTGCTATAGATCATCCAAATAACCCAATAATCCCAGTTTCTCTTAGCTTTTTAGATGAAAGCACAATTTTGCTTATGAAAGACCTCACTAGGTTAGTTTGTCAAGCAAAAAAAAAAAAAAAAAGTATTGTTCAGATTTCCTGTTTCTTTAATAGCTATATAGACAAAGGAAGTCAATTTTCCTTTTAATATTTTATACTTAGAACAATTAATTTTTAAATCCATCTTTCCAAACCTCATTTTAAAATAAGGGTTAAAATTACACAAAAGGAAAACAAATTTATTTTTAACTGATAAACTAAGTGAAATAGAACTCCTACAGCAACTAATAAAGCATATCTCTTAACATTTGTAAATTCAGTAGATGCTACTTTAATACCATGTAGAAGTGTATATTGGTCCTCAGTTCATTAGTTTTAGTATGCCCTGTTAAAATATCCTACTTGCATTTTTGTATCTGCCAAGATGTCAGTTCTGACATGACTCTCTTTGGGCGAAATGTGGTTGGCCTTTCCTCATTTTTCGCTGACACAGAAAATGAACAATTTCTTAACATCATTTAGGATAATGCTATCTGAATCGTAGCAAGTTCAAGTATAAATGAGGTGCACATGTTAAGTCATCTGCAGAAAGGTACAATTTTACAACTTGCTGAATTAGTTCAGGGCATGAAAATTGAGCACCCAGACTAACCAACTCCAGAAGTACATCTGACTGATGAAAAATCTAGAAATACATAAAGACAACCAGCCTTTAATGTCTTCATTTCCACTTGCATATAACATGTGACTTTAATCTAATGTATATGCAAGTTGCTTCCTGCAATGTTAAGCATTAACTACAACGTACCCTTATCTAGAGTACATTTGATGATCTGGGTCGGTCATTAAAATATTTAAATTGAGCACTTAAGTACAGTTTAGAAAATTATATTCTCTACATTTGAAATAACCATAAATAAAATTCTCTTTAAATTATTATGGAAGAATAATGCTAAGTGAAAAGAGCAGAATGCAAAATTGAATCTACACTATAATTGCAACTATATAAAATTGGTTATGCATGCAAACAAGATCGGGGAAAAACATGGAAAATATAAGTAATTTGTTAAGGAAGTAGATTGGAAGGGTTGCTTTTAAAATTCTGATTCTTTTTATAGTTATTTGTACAGTTTTCAAAAATATTAAAACTATTTTTGGGGAAGACATTGTGTTTTCTCCTCTTAGATTACAGGTTTTCCTATCACTGGTGACATTTTAAATTATCAAAACATAGGAAAGATAGTTTATGTTGGAGAAATAGTTGCTATCTTCTTCAAAGAATTACATTGTAAAGCTCACGAGGTTATTGTAGATATACTGATGCACACTTTTACTTAGACATTATTCTTGCCATTCATCACTAACATTACAATTATCAAAAATACCAGTCTTTCAACCAGAAGTAATCATGGAATCATAATAAAGACAAATGAACTAAATTACTGATGAAGTTGAAAGTTGCAGTATTTTGATTAAACAGCCAGCAGGAATTGTCAGACTAATTAACTCAGGGTCAAGCTGCTGCTGAACCAAATGCCAGAACTATCAAAATCCAATACAGGCTATGCCCCGTTACTTCACTAAGACTACGTATTTGTACTTAAGAGTAATGATCTGATATGCTAAGAAAGTTTAGCTCAGTAAAATAACTGCTGTTGAGAACTATTTGTGCCAGGGCTTTGGTCAGCAAATCACTCAAGTTCTGATAGTTGAGTTAGGTCTTTTCAATTCTGAGAGCTAGGAATGTCTGGCATTGTTGTAGGTAACTTGCACACAAAGTAGGGCTCAAGAGTCCTAAAGTCTGATGTTCCTACCTCTGTCCCTGGTATTATATGGTGAGAAGCAGGGATGACCTGAGGCCTCAGGGGTACCAGAAAACCCCTTCAAGAACTCAGGATTCAGCTAATGGAATATTGACAGTGATGCAGGGAGAAGGAAAACAGCCACTGAAGAGGGACTGACCTAAGGGCTGAGCTCTTCTTCCCCGCTTAGTTCCTACAAGCCCCAACATTTTGTCCCTGGGGTGAAGATGGAGAGAATTCCAATCATTCTGATCTAATTTGTCTCCTTCCTTTCTCAGTTTCCTTAGTTGCTTCCATTCTCTGTATTCAATATTAATCTATCATATAGATATTTAGAGAACTTATTTAAAATGTCTAGCTCAAGTTGAAAGATATTAACAGTGTCTTAAACTCTTAGAGTGCAGATGTTAACCTCCCACACTGCCATCCCCCCCCCAAACAAACAACTAAAGCAGATTTACTTGCTTCAATTTAAGCAAAAGGTGGGATTGGCTAAGAAATCAGATCAATATGGGGAACATTGAATTGGATAAGATGCAATGGGAATACGGCATTCAGGTATACATTAGTGGTTTTCAGGGGAGCAATACTATCCAATTGTCACAAGTAGGGGTGGTTGTCATAAACGAGGGTGCTGCTGGCGAGGGATGAAGAAATGCTGCTGGAATCCATGCATAGGAGGCCAGGGATGCTGCTAAAATATCCACGAAGCTACAGAACAAACAAGTGCAATAATTTGTTAAGTATCTAGACCAAAATGGCAATAGTGCCAAGGATGACAAACCTTCCGTATACATACATTTATGAAAGTCTATAATCAGCGTGTCTTAACTCTAAATTATATTGGCTCAACAAAACAGCCTCTCATTTGTGCACAGTGAGAATTCTCCTTTAATAGCCTGTCCAGTTTTAAAATAATATATGGGAAGTTTTAGTTGCACACAATTTTAATAGCTAGACAGAAAGCCCCCTGTGGACACTGCTCTAGTTGTTCTACAACTTCCATAAGTTTCACACTAGAAATTAACTAGCTTCTTAAGAGAAGAAAGTTTATTGATGAGCAAATAAAGCCTATCACAAGATATTCTGTGACTATTTACCTATCTGTTTTCTCCTTGAAATGGGGAATTTCTTAGAATCATGAACAATATCTTAGTTTGTGTGGTAGGTGAACAAATATATACATATATATTTGTTTTACACACACACACACACACACACACACATATATATATATATATATATATATATATATATATATATATATATATATTAAATGATAGATGGGTGGACAAGTGGAATATGGATGAATAAAGCTAGTTGCAACTAAATGCCTGTGTTTTCTAAATAGTCTGAGTTTATTGGTTCTTTATCTTTTTTAAAAGTCATCTGTTCTATCCTATATTTGCCAATGACAGTATTTTTTGTTCTCACAATCAAGTTTTTGTTTTCTTTCTCTCTTTCTTTTCTGTTTCTTTCTCTTTTTTTGGTGTGTGTGTGTGTGTGTTGCTAGGAATGGAATGCAGGGCATGTTAGGTAAGTATTCTGAGTCAAACCTCTTCCCTTCATAGTCAAGTATTAAAAAATATAAAATCAAGTTATTCAAAACTTTCCTGGTGTTAAGGTTGAATTGTATCCCCTCAAAAAAAAATATGCTAAAATCAAGCCCCTCATAACTCAGTATATGACCTTATTTGGAAATAGTGTCACTACAGTTGAGATGAGGTCATTAGGGTAGCACCTAATCCAATATGACTGATGTCCCTAAGGGGTAAATATGGAATAGAAACACATACAGGGACAACACCATGTGTAGACCAAGACAGAGATAGGGCTAAGCTTTGAAAGCCAAGGAGTGTCAAAGATTGCCAGAAAACCCCAAAATCTAAGGGAAAAGTGTGGAACAGATCCTTCCTCTTGGCCCTCAGAAGGAGCCAAACTGACAGACACATTACTCTTGTAGTCTCCAGAACAGTGGGACAATGAATTTCAGTTTGTGGCCCTTTGTTACAACAGCCCTAGCAAACTAGTATACCTAAGACATAATGTGTTCTCATTAGACACAGTTGTAAGCAACAGATGCATACAAGTTACTTCCAAATATTATTCTTTGACATTAAAACATCACAACAAAAACTTATAATGTTCACACTTTTTGAACACTTAACACTTCTTGGAAATCTTTCTAGATTATTCTAACAAATTTAGCAAGGACTCTGGTGATTGGGATTTAGATTTCATTTCCACCCTACCTCCTACACATGGGAAAACCATCCAACAACCTATCTGGATATGGTCTCTTGACTTCCTCAGCTCCAATGACCTTGACTTCCTCTCTACTTCAGCCACCTACTCACCAAAAGTTCTTAAGTCTAGTCACCATGGCCTCTCTTACCCCTTTCTGGCTCTCCAAATGAACAAAGACTTGGCTTCTTTCTGTGGTGAAAGGAGAAAAATTTTGCTTTGGTCCTTTCCAAAGTGTCTAGAGTAAGGGAATGTAGGGGGATGAATAGGCCCTGTTATACACATCTGCTATCACTACTCAGGTCCCAAGAATATGCTGGTGATCTCTTACATGGTGATCTTGGCTGAGACACACCCGAGAATCAGTTTTTCCATCCACATTTATATCTAGAATAAAAGAAGTTTAAACAGAGTATTTTACCCCTATTTAACCTTAGATCCCACCAAATTGCTATATTTGGGGGAGATGTGTCTGCCCAAGTATTTCTTGCTGGACCAAAATCATATGAGAATTGCCCTAATGATGGCAGAGAACAGCAGGAAGAAGTCAGGGTTACAAAAGGGTAGCAATCCATTAAGGTTGGGTAGCGGAGACCCCGTTGGATCTTCCACCTTAATGGCTCCTCCACATGAGGGTGGGGGGAATAGATCAGCATAGATTAGAGAAAGGGCCCCAGGGGTTCAAGCATATCACTAAAACTTTCTTTGAATATTTTTTCCTTTTTCCATGACTGCCAGCCCTAAGGTCAACTGCAGAAGGGAGGTCCCTCTCAAAGAAAAGCATAGTAGAGAATGAGACAAGCCCTTCAATCCCTTTCTTGTCATTGCACCAGTGAATTGGATTTTCAGTCCATGAGTCTCCTCCCTGGCCTTCCCACATCTGGACTCCCTCTCCAGCCTCCCTTTTCACTGCTTCCTCTGGTGCTCACCTTACGGTGCCTTGGCTCTTGCATTCTCTGCACCCTTTCCCTCCCTATTCTTTTCATCAACCAACACGAATTCCCTTGTTACTGAAGTGGGTATTTATTTTCGAGGCCATCCTTGATCCCCTGAGTCTGGGTTAGGTACCCCCAAATTTTTGTTCTCAGAGCATGTATGTACTGTCACTGTCGCTTTTCCATTATGTTGCATTTAGAAGTTTCTGCTCTAAGGTATTTGAGGGCAAACCTATACTATTAATTTCTTTATTCCTTGCACTGTGCCTGTGTACAAAGAATGTACACAATAAATTAAACCACGTTAAAGACATGGTAGGAGAATTTCAACGTTAAGTTCACTTTTTGCCATTACTTGACACGCATTCATGGAGCATCTGTCAAGTACTCGGTGTATAAAAAACTATTCAATTATATCCTTTTACTCTCTCTTGAAGTGCTTTTCTCATGTAAAAAATTTTGACCTTTGCAAATATTTAGCACAAGACTATTTTATTGCAGTTAAAATAAAACTTAAAATATTCCCCTACAATCAGCTGTGCATTAGCATGCACTAACCTAATTAAAAAGCAAGAACTGTAACAGGAGAAAGGAGATGGGCCATACATGGATTGCAAAGAAATAAAAAGAACTAAGTCATACAATAAAGAGGAGACATTCTATCCCATAAAGGTCAAATGAACATTATCCAACTAGTTTTTCCACTTGGGGTCCTGGTAACAAGGTTGGAAATATATCATTTTTAAAACCATATATAAATATATTTTTCTCCTAATAAAGAAAAATACCTTTTTAAATCATGGAAAACAGATTCTTTGTCAAATTATAACCTTCCAGTGGGCCAAGACCACAAAGCTTCTTTTCACTATGTGTAGCCATGGTTCTCAGCAGAACAGGCTCCTCCAGATGTTCTTATTCAGAACATTTGGCCATTTTATTACTTACAAAGTATAATGTTCTGGGGATATGGAGACTAGAGCCTACTGTTTAGTCAAATTATAAAAAAATGAGTGTTCCAGGACAGAAACCTCCCTTTGAGCTTAGAACCAGAGAATTCCCAGGGGCTTGACACTTCATCTTGGGATTTAAAAATTAAATGGGAAATCTATTTATGGAAAAAAAATCATGATCTTTCACCTATATATTCCAAAAGCTTAGTACAGAACCCAGTGCAAAATAAGAGGTAAATTAATATATGTTTTATTTTTTAGAATTGATAGATTATTCTCTCCAAATTACCACTTAACTCACTATTGCCTTTTATGTTAAAAGAACAGTCTTGGGAGCAGCGGCCTGCTGAGAGGCAGAGCCGCCCCCTCCCCCTGCGCCAGCAAGGTAGACGGAACTGTGACCACCCACAGAGCAGGCCCAGCGGCCTGCTGAGGGGCAGAGCCGCCCCTCACCCCCAGTGCCTGCCAGGTAGGCGGAACTGTGACCACCAACAGCAAAGGCCCAGTGGCCCGCGGCGGGACAGAGCTTCCAATCACTCCTGCAAGGAAGGCGGGCCTGCGACCCACCGGCAGAAGAGGAGCAGCGGCCTGCTGAGAGGCAGAGCCGCACCCTCCCCCTGTGCCGGCAAGGTAGACAGAACTGTGACCACACACAGAGCAGGCCCAGCGCCCTGCTGAGAGGCAGAGCCGGCCCCTCCCCCCGCGCCTGCAAGGTAGACGGAACTGTGACCACCATCAGAACAGGCCAGACCTGCAACCGACAGACAGAACAGGCCCAGTGGCCTGAGGAAGGGTAGAGCCACCCCACCCCGCGCCTGCAAGGTAGGCAGACCTGCGACCCACTGGCAGAACAGCCCCAGAGGCCTGCAGAGGGGCAGTGCCACTGCCTGCGCCTGCAAAGTAGGCAGAACTGCGACCACCGACAGAACAAGCCTAGCGGCCCGCAGAGGGACAGAGCCGCCGCCCGCGCCTGCAAGGTAGGCGGACCTGCTACCGACCGGCAGAGCAGGCCCAGCGGCCTGCTGGCGTGGTAGGCACATTGCCCCAAATGGAGGAGGGGCAGAGCCGCCGCCCGCACCTGTGAGGGAGACTTTGCAACTATACAAGACCAATATAAATATATAGGGGGAAAATTCAATAGCACAACAGTTTCACCAAGTAGAAAGGAACGCGAACAGTATGAAAAGACAAGGAAAGAAAGGACCACAAGCAATGCAGGTCAACTCAACGTTAGAAGAGGTAATAGCTGCAGCAGATGGAATGTCAGATAAAGAATTCAGGATATACATGCTTCAGATGATCTGGAGTCTCAAGGAAGACATCAGACAGCAAAATCAGACAATGAAAGATCACTTCAACAATGAATTACATAAACAAATCCAAGAAGCAAAAGATCAACTATACAGGGAGATAGAGGTTATAAAGAACAAACAAACAGAAATCCTAGAAATGCAGGAAGCAATAAACCAACTTAAAAACTCAATGGAGAATACTACCAGCAGAGTAGAACACTTAGAAGATAGAACATCAGACAATGAAGATAAAGTATTTCAACTTGAAAAGAACATAGACAGCTCAGCAAGACTGTTAAGAAACCATGAGCAGAACATCCAAGAAATATGGGATAACATCAAGAGACCAAATTTAAGAGTCATTGGGATACAGGAAGGGACAGAGTTTCAAACCAAAGGAATGAGCAATCTATTCAATGAAATAACACGAGAAAACTTCCCAGACTTGAAGAATGAGACAGAATCCCAAATCCTAGAAGCCTACAGGACGCCGAATGTGCAAAATCATAAGAGACCCACACCTAGACACATTATAATGAAGATGCCCAACATACAGAATAAGGAGAGAATTTTAAAAGCTACAAGAGAAAGGAAGCAGATCACACTTAGGGGTAAGCCAATCAGGATAACAGCTGATCTTTCAACACAGACTCTGAAAGCTAGAAGATCCTGGAATAACATATTTCAAACACTGAAAGAAAATGGGATCCAACCAAGAATTGTGTTTCCAGCGAAATTAAGCTTCAGGATGGAAGATGAAATTAAAACCTTCCACGATAAACAAAAGTTAAAAGAATTTGCAGCTAGAAAACCATCTCTTCAAAACATCCTTGGCAAAACATTACAGGAAGAGGAAATGGAAAATAACAATGAAAACCAACAGTGGGAGGTAGGACAGTAAAGGGGGGGAAAAGAATCAAAGAGGAAAACAAACCATGTTTAGTAACATAAATAAACAAATATGGCTGGAAGAACAACCCATATCTCAATAATAACCCTAAATGTTAATGGCTTAAACTCACCAATCAAGAGACACAGGCTAGTAGAATGGATCACAAAACAAGACCCAACAATATGCTGCCTACAGGAGACGCATTTGATAGGAAAAGACATACATAGGCTGAAGGTGAAAGGTTGGGAAAAATCATATCACTCATATGGACTTCGGAAACAAGCAGGAGTGTCCATACTCATATCAAATAAAATAGATTTCAAGCCAAAGTTAATCAAAAGGGATAAAGAGGGACACTACATACTGCTTAAGGGAACCATACACCAACAAGACATAACAATCATAAATATATATGCCCCAAACAATGGTGCAGCTATGTTCATCAAACAAACTCTTCTCAAGTTCAAGAGTCTAATAGACCACCATACAATAATCATGGGAGACTTCAACACACCTCTCTCGCCACTGGACAGATCTTCCAAACAAAAGTTGAATAAGGAAACTATAGAACTCAATAACACAATTAATAACCTAGACTTAATTGACATATATAGAATATACCACCCAACATCAAGCAGTTACACTTTTTTCTCAGCAGCACATGGATCCTTCTCAAAAATAGATCATATATTATGTCACAGGGAAACTCTTAGACAATATAAAGGAGTAGAGATAATACCATGCATCCTATCTGATCATAATGGAATGGAACTGAAAATCAACGATAAAAGAAGGAAGGAAAAAGCATACATCACTTGGAGAATGAACAATAGGTTACTGAATGATCAATGGGTTATAGAAGACATCAAGGAGGAAATTAAAAAATTCTTAGAGATTAATGAAAACACAGACACAACATATCGGAATCTATGGGACACATTGAAAGCAGTTCTAAGAGGAAAATTCATTGCTTGGAGTTCATTCCTTAAAAAAAGAAAAAACCAACAAATAAATGATCTCATACTTCATCTCAAAATCCTAGAAAAAGAAGAGCAAAACAACAGCAAAAGAAGTAGAAGGCAAGAAATAATTAAAATCAGAGCTGAAATTAATGAAATCGAAACAAAAGAAACAATTGAAAAAATTGACAAAACTAAAAGTTGGTTCTTTGAAAAAATAAACAAAATCGACAGACCCTTAGCGATGCTAGCGAAGAGAAGAAGAGAGAGAACTCAAATTACTAGCATACGGGACGAAAAAGGCAATATCACAACAGACACTTCAGATATACAGAAGATAATCAAAAATTATTTTGAATCCTTATACTCCAATAAATTAGAAGATAGTGAAGGCATCGATAAATTTCTTAAGTCATATGATCTGCCCAGATTGAGTCAGGAGGATATAGACAACCTAAACAGACCAATATCAATTGAGGTAATAGAAGAAACCATCAAAAGACTACCAACTAAGAAAAGCCCAGGACCGGATGGGTATACAGCAGAGTTTTACAAAACCTTTAAAGAGGAACTAATACCAATACTTTTCAAGCTACTTCAGGAAATAGAAAAAGAGGGAGAACTTCCAAATTCATTCTACGAGGCCAACATCACCCTGATACCTAAACCAGACAAAGACACTTCAAAGAAAGAAAACTACAGACCAATATCTCTAATGAACCTAGATGCAAAAATCCTCAATAAAATTCTGGCGAATCGGATACAAAAACATATCAAAAAAATTGTGCACCATGATCAAGTAGGATTCATCCCTGGGATGCAAGGCTGGTTCAATACACGGAAATCAATAAATGTTATTCACCACATCAATAGACTTAAAAATAAGAACCATGTGATCATCTCGATAGATGCGGAAAAAGCATTCGACAAAGTACAGCATCCCTTTATGTTCAAAACTCTAGAAAAACTAGGGATAACAGGAACATACCTCAATATTGTAAAAGCAATCTATGCTAAGCCTCAGGCTAGCATCATTCTGAATGGAGAAAAACTGAAGGCATTCCCTCTAAAATCTGGAACAAGACAGGGATGCCCTCTCTCACCACTTCTGTTCAACATAGTTCTCGAAACACTGGCCAGAGCAATTAGACAGACGAAAGAAATTAAAGGCATCAAAATAGGAAAAGAAGAACTTAAATTATCACGATTTGCAGATGACATGATTCTATACCTAGCAGACCCAAAAGGCTCTACAAAGAAACTATTAGAGCTAATAAATGAATTCAGCAAAGTGGCAGGATATAAAATCAACACGCATAAATCAAAGGCATTCCTGTATATCAGCGACAAATCCTCTGAAATGGAAATGAGGACAACCACTCCATTCACAATATCTTCAAAAAAAATAAAATACTTGGGAATCAACCTAACAAAAGAGGTGAAAGACTTATACAATGAAAACTACAGAACCTTAAAGAGAGAAATAGAAGAAGATCTTAGAAGATGGAAAAATATACCCTGTTCATGGATAGGCAGAACTAACATCATCAAAATGGCGATATTACCAAAAGTTCTCTATAGGTTTAATGCAATGCCAATCAAAATCCCAACGGCATTTCTTGTAGAAATAGAGAAAGCAATCATGAAATTCATATGGAAAAATAAAAGACCCAGAATAGCAAAAACAATGCTAAGCAGGAAGTGTGAATCAGGCGGTATAGCGATACCAGACTTCAAACTATACTACAGAGCAATAGTAACAAAAACAGCATGGTACTGGTACCAAAACAGGCGGGTGGACCAATGGTACAGAATAGAGGACACAGAAACCAATCCACAAAACTACAACTACCTTATATTTGATAAAGGGGCTAAAAGCATGCAATGGAGGAAGGGTAGCATCTTCAACAAATGGTGCTGGGAAAACTGGAAATCCATATGCAACAAAATGAAACTGAATCCCTTTCTCTCGCCATGCACAAAAGTGAATTCAAAATGGATCAAGGAGCTTGATATCAAATCAGAGACACGCCGTCTGATAGAAGAAAAAGTTGGCTACGATCTACATACTGTGGGGTCGGGCTCCAAATTCCTCAATAGGACACCCATAGCACAAAAGTTAATAACTAGAATCAACAAATGGGACTTACTCAAACTAAAAAGTTTTTTTCTCAGCTAAAGAAACAACAAGAGAGGTAAATAGAGAGCCTACATCCTGGGAACAAATCTTTACTCCTCACACTTCAGATAGAGCCCTAATATCCAGAGTATACAAAGAACTCAAAAAATTAGACAATAAGAGAACAAACAACCCAATCAACAAATGTGGCCCATTTGTTGGACCTGAACAGACACTTCTCAGAGGAGGACATACAATCAATCAACAAGTACATGAAAAAATGCTCACCATCTCTAGCAGTCAGAGAAATGCAAATCAAAACCACCCTAAGATACCATCTCACTCCAGTTAGATTGGCAGCCATTATGAAGTCAAACAACAACAAGTGCTGGCGAGGATGTGGGGAAAAGGGTACACTTGTACATTGCTGGTGGGACTGCAAATTGGTGTGGCTAATTTGGAAAGCAGTATGGAGATTTCTTGGAAAGCTGGGAATGGAGCCACCATTTGACCCAGCTATTCCCCTTCTCGGTCTATTCCCTAAAGACCTAAAAAGAGCATGCTACAGGGACACTGCTACATCGATGTTCATAGCAGCACAATTCACAATAGCAAGACTGTGGAACCAACCTAGATGCCCTTCAATAGATGAATGGATAAAAAAAAAATGTGGCATTTATACACAATGGAGTATTACTCTGCATTAAAAAATGACAAAATCATAGAATTTACAGGGAAATGGATGGCATTAGAGCAGATTATGCTAAGTGAAGCTAGCCAATCCCTAAAAAACAAATGCCAAATGTCTTCTTTGATATAAGGAGAGTAACTAAGAACAGAGTAGGGTCAAAGAGCATGAGAGGGAGATTAACATTAAACAGGGATGAGAGGTGGGAGGGAAAGGGAGAGAGAAGGGAAATTGCATGGAAATGGAAGGAGACCCTCAGAGTTATACAAAAGTACATACAAGAGGAAGTGAGGGGAAAGGGAAAAATAATACAAGGGGGACAAATGAATGTCAGTAGAGGGGGCAGAGAGAGAAGAGGGGAGGGGAGGGGAGGGGAGGGGGGATAGTAGAGGATAGGAAAGGCAGCAGAACACAACAGACACTAGTATGGCAATATGTAAATCAATGGATGTGTAACTGATGTGATTCTGCAATCTGTATATGGGGTAAAAATGGGAGCTCATAACCCACTTGAATCAAAGTGTGAAATATGATATATCAAGAACTATGTAATGTTTTGAACAGCCAACAATAAAAAATTAAAAAAAAAAAAGAAAACCTTTCTTTGAATGTTCTAGTTATGAAAAAAACATGATTTATGATTAAAGGAAGTTATTATAATACACACTTTACAAATATATCTATTCTATGTGAGATAACTGGACATTTTCATTATCTCAATATATATTTATTGAGAATCTACTACACACTAACTGATTCCTTGGGAATCATCTGTTTACACATCCAAGGTTCCTACCCTTGTGAATCTGTGGATTTTCACAAGATTGTATTCTATACATATGCACAACTGAAGGAAAGGAGTTGTCTATCCTAAATTTTATTCTCTTTTCTGGAAGAATTTTTAGAAGCAATCTGTACAAAAGAGCTCAATATTTATAACTAACACATAACGTGTACCAATAGTCAGGTATACTCTATACATTTTAATCCTCACAAAAACCCATGACCCTACTTTTCATCTCGTTTTTACAAATGAGGAAACTGAGGCAAAAAAGATTAAAAGACCTCATCCCAATTTGTCTCCAGCAAGGTGAAGACTTGAACCCAGATCATTCATTCCCATGTCTTCTTTAAATTTGGTGCTGGGGATTGATCCCAGGGTCTCAAGCATGTTAAGTACATACTCTATCTCTGAACTATATCTTCAGCCCCTTCTTAATTATCTTTGTTCTAACTCACCATACAATTTTGTTTTGCTGTAATTGGCCTTTAGCCAGAGGTAGAGAAGAGTTGATCTGGATGCAGATTTATAAACTCATTGGGAAAAATATCTTGTTCCTTTTAGGAATCTCATAACTAAAATACTTCCGGAGGGGAATAACTTACTGCTTATACATCAGCCTAAGTAGAAATATGCTTATGTATAATTTATTCTATCTGGCCCTACTTTCATTTGGAAAACTAGACAGAAAAACATTGTTTCTCCTTTGCATGACAAACCCCTTCCACTTGTGAGAAAGCCATCATTGCCCTATCCTTCTTCCTAACCCATTGCTTAGAAGGATTTTCTTTTTCTTTTTCTTTTTTTTTAATGTCAAACAACTTTTTATTGCACAGTTACTGGTAAGTAAAGAATAAAATAAATTAAATGCTGAAAACTTCAGATTGGTCTTTTCAAAGTCATTTCCAGCATTGCATTAAAAAAAAAAAAAGAAAAGAAAAGAAAAAAAGAGAGAACTTCAAGCACAATAATACATGAGGTATGCGATTTAATTCTGGATATTACAGGGAGGCTTAATGAAGCAGGAAAGTGGATTTCCACAAAAGAAGAGATTAAAGTCTGGAAAAGAAGCTCACCTGTCTGGTGATTTAAAAACAAACAACTTTCAAAGGTCAAGGAACCTAGAAGCCAAGCTTGGAAAGCTAACATGTAGACTCCTACTGTGAGGTGAGGAGAAAAGGTAAGTAGCCTACCTAAGAAGACAGAATGTAGCTGAGAGTGGAATTCTATAAATAAAATGTTGTCATCAAATTTTTTTCCTTGAAATTGTCATAGATCTGGTTTGTATTTCAAGCTCTAGGGAGCAGGTACTTCTGATAAAATTGTAGGTGTGAAAGCACATTAAAAAGTGAAAAATAACTATATAACAATTTTACTTTTGTTGCAGGTAAAATTTTAATTCAGGTGAAAGAAAAATTGTTAAATTTGCAACGTATAACAGGACAAATGAAAAATCTAAGTTTTTCTTTCAAACCCACTTTCAAGTTTTTTGTTTGTTTGTTTTTGGTACCAGGGATTGAACTCAGGGGCACTCGAACACTGAGCCATATCCTCAGCCTTATGTGTATTTCATTTAGAGACAGGATCTCACTGAGTTGCTTAGTACCTTGCTGTTGCTGAGGCTGGCTTTGAACTTGCGATCCTCCTGTCTCATCCTCCCCAACTGCTGGGATTACAGGCGTGCACCACCACACCTGGCTCCATTTTCAAGTTTGACAGTTACTTGGACAAGTCTCAGATGATGGGTTAAAATGGGAAAAGTATGTGTCTAAATATTTTTCATATATTAAAAAACAAAACAAAAAACAACTGAAACCCCAAGGAGAAGACAAAAAAAGCTAATGGCTATCTTGTTCTTCCAAACCTAATTGCAAAATGTACGTTGTGGCTACAATGAGTGAAGTCCTCATATACTAAGGTTTTCATCTTTGAGTAGATATTTTTAATGATTAAAATTTTATAAGTAATTCATGTACGGGAAGTTTATTCACTATTCTAGAAGGGGTAGGGGGAACAAAGATAATCTCATTGACTTCATTTTGTTTGGCTATGATTTTATGAAGTGAGAATTAGCAAAATGAACTCATACGAGATGGAAATAGAGGAATGGTTGTCAGTCAAATGCCTGGGTCTCCATACTTTATCAATATTTTGAGCATATTAATGTTGCAGAATCCCAAGTAAAGCAGCTAAACATTAAGTAATGACAGGATTGAAAGCATCAAGCCGGTTTCGTATTTCTGCACCAAGATTTCTTCTTGCTTCTTGGGCTCTGCTCTCTGCCTTGGAAGTGCTTATTGAAAGGGAGTCTCTTAAATCTTGGTGCAGTTTTCTCTTATCTCTATAATTCAGCAACATTAGCCCTTCCTTAAATCTACATCCATCAAGGCTACCACCACTTTTTCTCAAGGTAATGTTCTGTGTATTCTGTAGTGCATTTTGTTTATTTAAAAATTTAGCAAGTCTTTTCAGCTATATAATGTTTTTTCAAAGACCATTATTGATCCCATTAGTTCTCTAAACTTTTGAGCTTTTGGCTCCTAAGCCCATTTTACCCATACACTTTTTCATATTTAGTGCACAGTTTTAGATGATGTGAGACTTTTCAGGAAAGGCTTGTACCTTCCAATATTCTATCCATGATGTATGACCCTAATCACATCTAGTTTGCCATTGGTATAGTAAATCTTCCTGAGACATCTCAAGAACACAGTAGTGAATTACATACTTGTAATAATGCATCTCTAAAAAGACAAATCTGGACCAAATAAATAAACAAACAAAAAACACCCAGAGTAAATATAAAGGACTTAAAAACAGCAAGGACACAGCCACATCAATGTTTTTAGCAGCACAATTCACAATAGCTAAACTGTGGAACCAACCTAGATGCCCTTCATTAGATAAATGGATAAAGAAAATGTGGTATATATACACAATGGTATATTACTCAGCAATAAAAGAGAATAAAATCATGGCATTTGCAGGTAAATGGATGGAGTTGGAGAATATCATGCTAAGTGAAGTAAGTCAATCTCAAAAAACCAAATGTTGAATATTTTCTCTGATATAAGGAGGTTGATTCATAGTGAGGTTGGGACGGGAAGTATGGGAGGATTAGATGAACTCTAGATAGAACAAAGGGGTGGGAAGGGGAGGGGATATGGGGGTAAGAAAAACGGTGGAATGAGGTGGACATCAATACCCTAAGTATATGTATGAAGACACGAATGGTGTGAATATACTTTGTATACAACCAGAGATATGAAAAATTGTGCTCTATATGTGTAATATGAATTGTAAAGCATTCTGTCATATATGACAAATTAGAATAAAACATTTTTTAAAAAGTACTTCATGTTGTATAACTCTGTAATTTAAATGAGAAAGAGCACGTTCATTTGTTTCAAATTAGTCATGTCTTTGTATAAGCAGAAAAAACTTTTTAAGATACACACATACTAAATCACCAAATAATGTCATTGTATTTTAATAAGACGACTGAACTCATAAGTTCTTTTTCCAATTTACCTTTTAATAGAAAAAAATAATCAAATTTCTAAGAAGGAGTAGTAGTATTTTTTTTAAAAAATATGTATTTAATAACAAATTTAGGTAATTGAAGACATGCTGAATTCTTAGAAAATAAAGGTCATTGTTAAAATAAACTGTAGGCTTATGATTTCAAGACAGAGTGCCCTAATAAAATGTAATTAGCTAATTATTTCACAATTAACTTCCTTAAGCCTGTTTCCTCATCTGTAAAGTGAAGATAATGATGATAATTACCTAACGCATTGTTGGGAACATTAAATGAGATAATACTGTGCATTGTAAAGCAGTTGACACAGTGACTGGGACGCAGTTACACGTTGCCACAATTAAATGTTGGCAATTATTCTAATGGGCAGTTACAAATCCCATTGTTTACAACAAAAGGGTGTTAATTGGCCCCGACATTTTAGTATTTGTCATATATCACATATTTTTTGTTAATGCAACATGTAATTTCTTTGAATTTTCTCTGAAAATAAAATGACTATTTTATAAAATCTAAATCACCAACAATGCACTGAGTACCCTCTCACAGTAAGACACCTAGCTAAGTGTTAATAGAAGTAAATCTGAGAAAAAGTCTGTACAAACAAAAATAATTTTGCTATCTAATCTGATAAAGAAGATTTAGGGAAGTAATCGTTGAGTTTTCCGGCAACGTGATAGTTCATAGTTCATAGTTCATAGTTTATAGTTCATAGTTCATAGTTCATACTCATGGGGCAATTTTTACCCTTTTCTCAAGTAAAAATTCATCTTCTTTTAAGAAAAGACTATTTATCAAGTTTATTTAAAGTGCATACTATTGTCTATAAATATTTTACCTACGGCAGTGTCCCCTAAATCCTAGTGATTTAGCACTACTTGAAGACAGAAGCTATGGTCTTTCATTACAACATACTAAATGACAAAAGCTATGACAGAAAAAGGCATCAAGCAGATATGATTTCGTAGGTATTTTGATAACACTGTGGTATTGCAAAATTCTGTTGAGTTAGTTTTACTAATTTTAATCTCTTTTCAATCCAGTTCCCCTCACACGCAGCTGCTTTGAATAAGTAGTTTTCTTCTTTGCAAGAACACAAGGCAGCTCCGCCTAGAATCATATCATCCTTAAGGTCTTCAGGTTTATAATCATGGCATTTTCTTAAATGGTAAATAACTCCTACGTGTCATCTATCTTTTCCTGCACCTGCACAAATCCAAGGAAAGGGCCATTTTGTACTTAAAAAAAAAAAAAAAGAAAAGAAAAAGAAGAGGAAGAGAGAGAGAGAGAGAGAGAGAGAGAGAGAGACTATGAAAGGTGGAGAGTAAGAAAGGTAGGGAGGAAGGCAAGAGAGAGAGAGAAGCACAGAGAGTTCCAACTAAGCCCCATGAACCGGCCCTGGCACTCTTTGCTGTTAGAAAGTGACAGTTGGCCCAGAAGGTCAACAAGGGCACTGA
Organism: Marmota flaviventris; assembly: GCF_047511675.1. Classification (NCBI taxonomy): domain Eukaryota; kingdom Metazoa; phylum Chordata; class Mammalia; order Rodentia; family Sciuridae; genus Marmota; species Marmota flaviventris. Next base: position 39,159,376 of record NC_092513.1, read on the forward strand.
ACATGCAGCAGTAACTCTGTTGTCTGCCACGTGTGTGACTCAGCTGTCCATCCCCACTGCTGCTTCACTCTCTGATAAGAACTCATGTCTTCCTTCTCTTCCCTACCTAATGGCTCCTGCTGACTAATGGCCACAGCTGCCTCATGATTTCCCATTTCTCCGTTTTCTTGTTCTAGGTATCTTCGCCACTGGACAATTCGTATCTGTGAATATGAATGCAGTTGCGTATTCAAACACCCAAGAAAGAGAATCAGTGCGAATCAATGAGTCGCCATTAAGTAGAGGTATATCTTATCTGAAGCTCATTAAAAAGTAAAGGACAGAGAGACATGCAGATCAATGAAGTATAACTCAGAGAGCCCCCTGTGAAGGAGCTCACTTAAAAAAAATTCTCAATTAATTTTAAAACAGTTTAAAATTTACAAAACAATTGCAAAGATTATACACAGTTCCCATACACCTTTTTCCCAGTTTCCCAAGTTAGAATCTTACATTAATACGGTACATGTTCTCATGAATGAACCAATATTTACATATCATTGTTATGGAAAGCTCAGATTTTATTCAGATACTTTTAGGTTTTGCCTAATGTTCTTTTTCTGTTTCAGGAGATCATCCAGGATCCCTCCTTGCGGTTCCTTTTTGGGTCTTCCTAAGCTCCTTTCGGTTCTGTTTCTTGGACTTCCCTTGTTATTAATGACTTCTACAGTTCTGAGTGGTACTAGATAGGTCATTTGGAGACTAGATCTTAGTTGGGACTCACAGGATGTTTTTCTTTGGATTGGATCAGGGCTATGTTTTGGGGAGAAAGACCACAAACATAAAGTATATCATTTTCATTACATCATATGAAGGGTCCATACAATTAACCTGATTTATCAGTGTTCATATTGATCTTGATCAGCTGGCTGAGGCCATATTTGTCATGTTTCTTTACTGTAAAGTTAATCTTGTTCTAATCTCGTTTCCATATTGTACTCTCTGGAGGGACTGAATAGCAGGAAGGCCTAATGTCACTACTGATAGCCGTATTTATTGGTAGGAGGTCTGTGTATCAGGGGAGGTTCCCCACTTTGAGGATGGAATAGCTACACAGATTAGATATTAGATAGTTGGAACTCTGTACATATTTTGCTCTTCTTTCTTGTTTGCTTTTTTATTCAGTCTTTTATTTTTATCAATATGGACTCATGGATTTTCATTTTATCCTTTGGGGATGCTCCTATACTCCTTTATTTTGTTGCTGAAATTGTTCCAGCTCTGGCCTTTGGGAGTCCCTTCAGTTGGCTCCTTTGCTCCTTTTTTATAACCCCAACATTGATTTTGTTTTGTTCTGTTTTCTTAGAATATTTTAGCTTTTTAGGGCTACAAGACGTTCCAGTGCCATCTTGTGTATTTCATATCCTGGGCCTGGGATCAGTCATTATTCCAAGTGATCTTGGTTCTTTATATTGGAGAATGATACCAGAAAGCAATATTTGGGTGCTAGGTGTGCTTGTTACTACTAGAGTGCCATTGCTTCTCTGTCCTCTCGGCTGACAGGACAGAGAACTATATATATTTATATATAAGTATGTACTTTTTAATATTAAGATAATTGTAGACCTCCAGGAAATTGCAGAAATATATAGAGAAGTCCTGTGTACCTTTACTTAGTTTAATCTAATGGTTGCATTTTAGATAACCATAGTATAATATAAAAAATATTACCCATTGGTAAAATGTACGTATTTCATTTTAGTGAGTTGATTCATTTAACTACCACACAATCAAGATACAAAATTACTCCATCAACACAAAGATCTCCTTCCTGCTTCCTCACTCATCCCCCATGCCCTTCCTTGCTATGGTCCTTAAGCCCTGGCAACCACAAACCTCTTCATGTTTTTACTACTGTCTTTTTGAGGGTATCGTAAGAATATAATCATATAATTTGTAAACTTTTGAGACTGTTTTTTTTTTCACTCAGAGATTCATTGAAGTTGTGTGTATCAGTAGTTTGTTCCTTTGTTATTTCTCTGTAATATTCCGTGCTATGGATATACCATAATTTATGGAATCCTTTACCTATTGGAGGACATTTTGGTTGTTTCGAGAGAGAGAAACAACAAATTGAATTACAAATAAAGAGAAATGACAAAGAAAGCTGCTATGAACATTTGTATAGAGGTTTTGGTGTGGACATCATTTTTCATTTTTCCTGGAATAAATTCCAAGAAGTATGTAGGTATATAAGCCATGGAGAAAAAGGATAGCACATAACAGTGCAACCAGTAGAGTGATCGCCTTAGTCTTAAGCCTGATAGCATTCCTCCAAATGGCATATGCTCTGCATGCTTCTGATTTCTTCTCCCTAAGATTTCTTTATTTTTGCATCATAGAAAACTAATGTCATTTCATTTACCAGCTCTTTCAAAGCTATGTGTTGTGAGGAATATGCAGATATCCTTTCACTGGAGATTCTGAAAGTGTGGGTCTGGGAGACCCTATGAGAGTCTCAATGATCCTTTCAGGGAGAATCTGTGAAGTTAAAATGATTTTTATAATAATTCGAAGATATTATTGGCCTTTTCGTTATCATTTTTTTTTCTAGAGGCTACATGACATGTGTGACGTGATAGTTCGTAGAATGTGTTTGTGTATTAAAATTTGTTTTAATTCTCATGCTATGCATGGATAGATATAATCCACAGAAACAATAGCTCTTGGGGGTGGGTCCTTAATAATTTTAAGAGTGTAAGGGAATTCCAAGACCAAAGAGTCTGAGACCGTTAGTTTCCATATTTGTGTTATTTCTGGCTGTTCTGTTTGTCTTCAAGTTCTTCAATGCCAAGAACTATATTTTTGTAGCTCTTTATAACTATCCATAGTACCTACAACAGTGATATGAGAACACAATAAGTGGTATAAATGGATGATAAAGTGGAGATGTGATCATCAGATAATAATCTTGCTTTTCTAGGGCATGTTTATGAGACCTAAGTGACTGCTTTTGCCAGAAAACAACCAACCCTACCTATGAAAAGGACAAGAGAGAGATTCATTTGGGAGAGGGAGGTGGAACTGCCCAGTTCATTTTATAATTTACCCAAATATCATCCTCTAGTAGAATAGTAATGTAACTTTGGATGGTAAACTGCCCAGGTACCCCTGCCACATACTCATATAACAGAAAGAAGCAAATTTTCATACAAATAGTGAAGTTTTTTGCATTATTTTCAGGGGGTAGAATAATAACAAATCTACGGATGATGGAAACTAGTTGACCTCCTCAAATTTTCCTTAGACTGTTCTTTTTTTTTTTTAACCTGAAAATATTCTTTATTTAAAAATCACTGTGATTTCTCAAATACTAGACAAGTAATATTTTTAAATTACCTTAGAATAGGTATATTACCATTTGTGCTAGATATTCCCTCATGTTCTTGTAGCTTTATTTATTCATAATGAAAAACAAGGTCCTATTTCCATGTCAGTCTCTTTAAAATGGAAAGGCTAGGATGACCTCTGCCACCCCTTTTAAAATTCATATCCTAATTTGCACTTCAGAGGCTTGGGGCTGAACCCTTAGGGATGGAATCAGCATGAAATTATTAATAAGTATTTTATAATTATTCATTTGTTCAAGCATTTCTCTACCTTCCTTTATTCATTTTGAAACAAATTTAACACAAGTACTGCACATTCATTTCAGAAAAAGTAAAGGACATTAATCAGCAAAAAAGAAAACTAAAAAAAAAACATGCATAATTATACTACCTAATAATAAACACTGTTAGTATTTTGGCATATGACCATTCAATTCTTATAGATACGTGTAAAGTCATACATAGGTATATAAATAAAAATTCAATTGTACTATTTTATAAACTATTTTTCTTCCCTTAACTTTATAGATATCTATCTTAATAAATACAGTTGTATGCCATTGTTTTTTTAGTAGCTGCATGATGTATTTTCTTTTTTTTTTTTAATTTTTTATTGTTGGCTGTTCAAAACATTACATAGTTCTTGATATATCATATTTCACACTTTGATTCAAGTGGGTTATGAGCTCCCATTTTTACCCCATATACAGATTGCAGAATCACATCAGTTACACATCCATTGATTTACATATTGCCATACTAGTGTCTGTTGTGTTCTGCTGCCTTTCCTATCCTCTACTATCCCCCCTCCCCTCCCCTCCCCTCCCCTCTTCTCTCTCTGCCCCCTCTACTGACATTCATTTGTCCCCCTTGTATTATTTTTCCCTTTCCCCTCACTTCCTCTTGTATGTACTTTCGTATAACTCTGAGGGTCTCCTTCCATTTCCATGCAATTTCCCTTCTCTCTCCCTTTCCCTCCCACCTCTCATCCCTGTTTAATGTTAATCTCCCTCTCATGCTCTTTGACCCTACTCTGTTCTTAGTTACTCTCCTTATATCAAAGAAGACATTTGGCATTTGTTTTTTAGGGATTGGCTAGCTTCACTTAGCATAATCTGCTCTAATGCCATCCATTTCCCTGTAAATTCTATGATTTTGTCATTTTTTAATGCAGAGTAATACTCCATTGTGTATAAATGCCACATTTTTTTTTTATCCATTCATCTATTGAAGGGCATCTAGGTTGGTTCCACAGTCTTGCTATTGTGAATTGTGCTGCTATGAACATCGATGTAGCAGTGTCCCTGTAGCATGCTCTTTTTAGGTCTTTAGGGAATAGACCGAGAAGGGGAATAGCTGGGTCAAATGGTGGCTCCATTCCCAGCTTTCCAAGAAATCTCCATACTGCTTTCCAAATTAGCCACACCAATTTGCAGTCCCACCAGCAATGTACAAGTGTACCCTTTTCCCCACATCCTCGCCAGCACTTGTTGTTGTTTGACTTCATAATGGCTGCCAATCTAACTGGAGTGAGATGGTATCTTAGGGTGGTTTTGATTTGCATTTCTCTGACTGCTAGAGATGGTGAGCATTTTTTCATGTACTTGTTGATTGATTGTATGTCCTCCTCTGAGAAGTGTCTGTTCAGGTCCAACAAATGGGCCACATTTGTTGATTGGGTTGTTTGTTCTCTTATTGTCTAATTTTTTGAGTTCTTTGTATACTCTGGATATTAGGGCTCTATCTGAAGTGTGAGGAGTAAAGATTTGTTCCCAGGATGTAGGCTCTCTATTTACCTCTCTTGTTGTTTCTTTAGCTGAGAAAAAAACTTTTTAGTTTGAGTAAGTCCCATTTGTTGATTCTAGTTATTAACTTTTGTGCTATGGGTGTCCTATTGAGGAATTTGGAGCCCGACCCCACAGTATGTAGATCGTAGCCAACTTTTTCTTCTATCAGACGGCGTGTCTCTGATTTGATATCAAGCTCCTTGATCCATTTTGAATTCACTTTTGTGCATGGCGAGAGAAAGGGATTCAGTTTCATTTTGTTGCATATGGATTTCCAGTTTTCCCAGCACCATTTGTTGAAGATGCTACCCTTCCTCCATTGCATGCTTTTAGCCCCTTTATCAAATATAAGGTAGTTGTAGTTTTGTGGATTGGTTTCTGTGTCCTCTATTCTGTACCATTGGTCCACCCGCCTGTTTTGGTACCAGTACCATGCTGTTTTTGTTACTATTGCTCTGTAGTATAGTTTGAAGTCTGGTATCGCTATACCGCCTGATTCACACTTCCTGCTTAGCATTGTTTTTGCTATTCTGGGTCTTTTATTTTTCCATATGAATTTCATGATTGCTTTCTCTATTTCTACAAGAAATGCCGTTGGGATTTTGATTGGCATTGCATTAAACCTATAGAGAACTTTTGGTAATATCGCCATTTTGATGATGTTAGTTCTGCCTATCCATGAACAGGGTATATTTTTCCATCTTCTAAGATCTTCTTCTATTTCTCTCTTTAAGGTTCTGTAGTTTTCATTGTATAAGTCTTTCACCTCTTTTGTTAGGTTGATTCCCAAGTATTTTATTTTTTTTGAAGATATTGTGAATGGAGTGGTTGTCCTCATTTCCATTTCAGAGGATTTGTCGCTGATATACAGGAATGCCTTTGATTTATGCGTGTTGATTTTATATCCTGCCACTTTGCTGAATTCATTTATTAGCTCTAATAGTTTCTTTGTAGAGCCTTTTGGGTCTGCTAGGTATAGAATCATGTCATCTGCAAATCGTGATAATTTAAGTTCTTCTTTTCCTATTTTGATGCCTTTAATTTCTTTCGTCTGTCTAATTGCTCTGGCCAGTGTTTCGAGAACTATGTTGAACAGAAGTGGTGAGAGAGGGCATCCCTGTCTTGTTCCAGATTTTAGAGGGAATGCCTTCAATTTTTCTCCATTCAGAATGATGCTAGCCTGAGGCTTAGCATAGATTGCTTTTACAATATTGAGGTATGTTCCTGTTATCCCTAGTTTTTCTAGAGTTTTGAACATAAAGGGATGCTGTACTTTGTCGAATGCTTTTTCCGCATCTATCGAGATGATCACATGGTTCTTATTTTTAAGTCTATTGATGTGGTGAATAACATTTATTGATTTCCGTATATTGAACCAGCCTTGCACCCCAGGGATGAATCCTACTTGATCATGGTGCACAATTTTTTTGATATGTTTTTGTATCCGATTCGCCAGAATTTTATTGAGGATTTTTGCATCTAGGTTCATTAGAGATATTGGTCTGTAGTTTTCTTTCTTTGAAGTGTCTTTGTCTGGTTTAGGTATCAGGGTGATGTTGGCCTCGTAGAATGAATTTGGAAGTTCTCCCTCTTTTTCTATTTCCTGAAGTAGCTTGAAAAGTATTGGTATTAGTTCCTCTTTAAAGGTTTTGTAAAACTCTGCTGTATACCCATCCGGTCCTGGGCTTTTCTTAGTTGGTAGTCTTTTGATGGTTTCTTCTATTTCCTCAATTGATATTGGTCTGTTTAGGTTGTCTATATCCTCCTGACTCAATCTGGGCAGATCATATGACTTAAGAAATTTATTGATGCCTTCACTATCTTCTAATTTATTGGAGTATAAGGATTCAAAATAATTTTTGATTATCTTCTGTATATCTGAAGTGTCTGTTGTGATATTGCCTTTTTCATCCCGTATGCTAGTAATTTGAGTTCTCTCTCTTCTTCTCTTCGCTAGCATCGCTAAGGGTCTGTCGATTTTGTTTATTTTTTCAAAGAACCAACTTTTAGTTTTGTCAATTTTTTCAATTGTTTCTTTTGTTTCGATTTCATTAATTTCAGCTCTGATTTTAATTATTTCTTGCCTTCTACTTCTTTTGCTGTTGTTTTGCTCTTCTTTTTCTAGGATTTTGAGATGAAGTATGAGATCATTTATTTGTTGGTTTTTTCTTTTTTTAAGGAATGAACTCCAAGCAATGAATTTTCCTCTTAGAACTGCTTTCAGTGTGTCCCATAGATTCCGATATGTTGTGTCTGTGTTTTCATTAATCTCTAAGAATTTTTTAATTTCCTCCTTGATGTCTTCTATAACCCATTGATCATTCAGTAACCTATTGTTCATTCTCCAAGTGATGTATGCTTTTTCCTTCCTTCTTTTATCGTTGATTTTCAGTTCCATTCCATTATGATCAGATAGGATGCATGGTATTATCTCTACTCCTTTATATTGTCTAAGAGTTTCCCTGTGACATAATATATGATCTATTTTTGAGAAGGATCCATGTGCTGCTGAGAAAAAAGTGTAACTGCTTGATGTTGGGTGGTATATTCTATATATGTCAATTAAGTCTAGGTTATTAATTGTGTTATTGAGTTCTATAGTTTCCTTATTCAACTTTTGTTTGGAAGATCTGTCCAGTGGCGAGAGAGGTGTGTTGAAGTCTCCCATGATTATTGTATGGTGGTCTATTAGACTCTTGAACTTGAGAAGAGTTTGTTTGATGAACATAGCTGCACCATTGTTTGGGGCATATATATTTATGATTGTTATGTCTTGTTGGTGTATGGTTCCCTTAAGCAGTATGTAGTGTCCCTCTTTATCCCTTTTGATTAACTTTGGCTTGAAATCTATTTTATTTGATATGAGTATGGACACTCCTGCTTGTTTCCGAAGTCCATATGAGTGATATGATTTTTCCCAACCTTTCACCTTCAGCCTATGTATGTCTTTTCCTATCAAATGTGTCTCCTGTAGGCAGCATATTGTTGGGTCTTGTTTTGTGATCCATTCTACTAGCCTGTGTCTCTTGATTGGTGAGTTTAAGCCATTAACATTTAGGGTTATTATTGAGATGTGGGTTGTTCTTCCAGCCATATTTGTTTATTTATGTTACTAAACATGGTTTGTTTTCCTCTTTGATTCTTTTTCCCCCCTTTACTGTCCTACCTCCCACTGTTGGTTTTCATTGTTATTTTCCATTTCCTCTTCTTGTAATGTTTTGGCGAGGATGTTTTGAAGAGATGGTTTTCTAGCTGCAAATTCTTTTAACTTTTGTTTATCGTGGAAGGTTTTAATTTCATCTTCCATCCTGAAGCTTAATTTCGCTGGAAACACAATTCTTGGTTGGAACCCATTTTCTTTCAGTGTTTGAAATATGTTATTCCAGGATCTTCTAGCTTTCAGAGTCTGTGTTGAAAGATCAGCTGTTATCCTGATTGGCTTACCCCTAAGTGTGATCTGCTTCCTTTCTCTTGTAGCTTTTAAAATTCTCTCCTTATTCTGTATGTTGGGCATCTTCATTATAATGTGTCTAGGTGTGGGTCTCTTATGATTTTGCACATTCGGCGTCCTGTAGGCTTCTAGGATTTGGGATTCTGTCTCATTCTTCAAGTCTGGGAAGTTTTCTCGTGTTATTTCATTGAATAGATTGCTCATTCCTTTGGTTTGAAACTCTGTCCCTTCCTGTATCCCAATGACTCTTAAATTTGGTCTCTTGATGTTATCCCATATTTCTTGGATGTTCTGCTCATGGTTTCTTAACAGTCTTGCTGAGCTGTCTATGTTCTTTTCAAGTTGAAATACTTTATCTTCATTGTCTGATGTTCTATCTTCTAAGTGTTCTACTCTGCTGGTAGTATTCTCCATTGAGTTTTTAAGTTGGTTTATTGCTTCCTGCATTTCTAGGATTTCTGTTTGTTTGTTCTTTATAACCTCTATCTCCCTGTATAGTTGATCTTTTGCTTCTTGGATTTGTTTATGTAATTCATTGTTGAAGTGATCTTTCATTGTCTGATTTTGCTGTCTGATGTCTTCCTTGAGACTCCAGATCATCTGAAGCATGTATATCCTGAATTCTTTATCTGACATTCCATCTGCTGCAGCTATTACCTCTTCTAACGTTGAGTTGACCTGCATTGCTTGTGGTCCTTTCTTTCCTTGTCTCTTCATACTGTTCGCGTTCCTTTCTACTTGGTGAAACTGTTGTGCTATTGAATTTCCCCCCTATATATTTATATTGGTCTTGTATAGTTGCAAAGTCTCCCTCACAGGCGCGGGCGGCGGCTCTGCCCCTCCTCCAATTGGGGCAATGTGCCTACCACGCCGGCAGGCCGCTGGGCCTGCTCTGCCGGTCGGTAGCAGGTCCGCCTACCTTGCAGGCGCGGGCGGCGGCTCTGTCCCTCTGCGGGCCGCTAGGCTTGTTCTGTCGGTGGTCGCAGTTCTGCCTACTTTGCAGGCGCAGGCAGCGGCACTGCCCCTCTGCAGGCCTCTGGGGCTGTTCTGCCAGTGGGTCGCAGGTCCGCCTACCTTGCAAGCGCGGGGAGGGGGGCGGCTCTACCCTTCCTCAGGCCACTGGGCCTGTTCTGTCTGTTGGTTGCAGTTCTGGCCTGTTCTGATGGTGGTCACAGTTCCGTCTACCTTGCAGGCGCGGGGGGAGGGGGCGGCTCTGCCTCTCAGCAGGCCGCTGCTCCTCTTCTGCTGGTGGGTCGCAGGCCCGCCTACCTTGCAGGAGTGATTGGAAGCTCTGCCCCTCCGCGGGCCACTGGGCCTTTTCTGTTGGTGGTCACAGTTCCAAAGAAAGGTTTTCAAAGTCAAGAAATATGTCTAATTTCTCTGTCTGGCATCTTTAAAAATCTGCACTGGGAATGATTTCTTATTAAAAACATCTATGACACTTTTTTTTTTTTTTAATTCTTGGAGTTTCAAAAATTAGGTTGAGTCTTTTAGTAGAGCATGCAAACATTCTGAGATACAAACCAGGTTCACAGCTGGCCCACAGTCAGTTGGCTAAAAACTCTACTTTTAAATAGTTAACAGAAGAGATTTGTATACAATGTGAACACTACAGAGCCAAGTGCCAAAGGAATAACACTTTCAAGTGCATTGATGTCTTGGTCAATCTTGGCATGGGTCTAACACATGTGGTTTTCTATTGAATCTATGATTGAAATGTGTTCTAACTGGATATTACTCTTCTCCAGCCTCTCCCATTCCTTGACAGATCCCACTGTCACCCTACCCTCATTACAAAGGAATTATTCTCTTCCAAGTAAAAAATTAAATAATTAGTTTGACATGTCAAAAGCCAAATGTATAAACTGGAGTTTCTCCCATTGAATCTTTCAAAATTCACATTTAATAGCACTAAATTAGCATCTATTGTTTGTGAATGACCATGTTAATGTTATTAACACTCAGATATATGTTCTCATGCAAGAATCAAGATGGGAACTGGAGCATCTTAGAAAATATCAGGAAACCAGCTGGGCGAAATGGTGCATACCTGTAATCCCAGTGACTCTGGAGGCTGAGGCAGGAAGATTGAAAGTTCAAAGCCAGCCTCAGCAGCTTAGCAAGGCCCTAAGCAACTTAGCGAGACCCTGTCTCAAAATAAAAAATAAAAAGGACTGGGGATGTGGCTCAGTGGTTAAGCACCCCTGGGTTCAATCCCTGGTAGTGTTGGTGTTGATGGTGGTGGTGGTGGTGGAGGAGGAGGAGGAGGAGGAGGAGGAGGAGGAGGAGGAGGAGGAGGGAAGGAAAGAAAAGAAAGAAAAAGAAAAAATGTCAGGAAACCACTTAAAAATGGTTCAAGTTGGGGGTGGGGGGCAGAGAGCCCTGGGTGTTTATGTAGAAACCCATCATTATTCAGGCATGATAGTATTTTTGGTAAAAGAGTAGGCTTTGAAAAAAAAATAGGCTTAATCTTGTATTTAATGTGACTTAGAAAAATATCAATATTCTCTAGGTTTAAATCTACCCTGTAAAATAAGAATGTTAAGCTCGCTTTGAAGATTATTACGGAGATTAAATGAGACAATGTAAGGATACTGCTGCATTAAAAATATTCAAAAAAGGGAGCTGGGATTGTGACTCAGTGGTAAGAGCGCTCACCTAGCATGTGTGAGGCACTGGGTTCGATTCTCAGCACAACATATAAATAAATGCATAAAATAAAGGTCCATCAACATCTAAAATTTTTTAAAAATATTCAAAAAGCACATCATTGTTAATAATACTAGCTATGCATGGCATTGATCAGTTTATTAAAAAAAATTTTTCTGAGGGCCAGATTAGTGTCAGGCACTGGCACTCCACCTTGGTGATATTGAAAGGAATTCCTTTGACTCAAGAAGGAAATAAACAGATAAATGGCACAATCCAGTATGCCTGGTTGCATAAATCTGTGATGGGTTCAGTGGATGCCTAAAAATTCAACTCACCCAAGGAGGTGGTGTCATAAGAAACCTAGCTGTATTAGTCAGTGTCCCAAGAGAGGGCAGCACACTCAAGCATGTAAATGATATGTTTATTGGAAGGACAATTTACAGAGATACTGACAGGGTTAAGGGAATTCATAGGGATGGTAGAGCTCCTAGGGACAAACAGGAATGGGAAGAAGTTGACACTCCCAGGCCAAAAGGGATGGGAAGGTTACTTTCCAGTACCCAGGAATTGCTGTAGCCATGGGACCTGTGACATTAATTGAAGGAGCAAAGTCACTGCCACATGATAGTCCAGTGTGCGGAAGTGGGGGAAAGAAATACCCAGACCTCTCTCCTCCTGCCCTCCAGTCTTCCGTTAGTACCTCCTGTTGGCCAACCAGAGTTTAGGGAGCATGGTAATAAAAGAGACCTCCAAAATCAGCCATGGGGCAACAGAGCAGGGTGGGAAAGAGGAGGTGTAGAGCTGAGTTGCAAATGGATGATACTCTTCAACATGCTCACACTTGACAGGATCCTGGAAATATGAGTAGGTGTGGCTCAGTCAGAAAGTGGAGGGCCTTTTAGGGAAACAGCCCAACTAAAGCAAAAACCCACAGGTAAAAACAAAACAAAGCATGGCATCTTAATGGAATTGGAGTATGGGATGTAAGGCCAGTGATAAAGCAGAAGTCAGACGACGGACGGTCTAGGACAACATGTCCAGGTGTATCTTGGACCATATCTTATCTGCCTAAACAGTAACACCCTGGGTCCCCCAAATGACCAAAAGAACCTATTGCTAGTTAAGTCTGTGTGTCTGCGGTGGGGTTGAGACAAGACCACGTGGAGAAACAAGTTTCTGTGTCTGTTTCCTGCTTAAGACTCTTTCTCAAGCAGGCTGCTAATACAAATAACGTATATTTCAGAGGACACTGTGCCATTCCTAATTATTTTAGGGCAATGTATTTAGTTACACACTAAATTAACACTAATTGAAGTTGGAAGAGGTTCAGAAAGCAATTAAATATTACTTGGAATAGAATGGCAGGGTAGGATCTGTTGTTTTCTCAATGCGGAATTCTTGTTGAATGATTGTACTGAGATAAATTGTCATTTTCACCCCTGAATTCCAGCAAGTGATTCAGTCTTCTACACTTTCTTCCAAATCACATGGAAACGAGAGGAAAAGATGCTAATGCAAGCCTATTTCCTTTTTAAGATTTGCCCTTGTGTTAGGAATTTAGACTAAAAACCAAAACACTTTATGCGGAAGCCCACAAACTCAACTCAAACATAATTAATCATCTGTTTTGTTTCTTTACTAACTGCATCCATAGAAATTCAAGGAAGGTACTCAGAAGCTTATTCAAAAAGAAAATTGAAACATAATTATTAAAAAGAGCTTTTGTATATACCACATATTTTTGTTATGTTTATGTCTTTTGTAAAAAAAGAGAAAATAATACACTAACTTTCTTTACATATGCATACACATAATTTGCAGCAGATATTCTTGAAATTTCTGTTCAGAGTCAGGGCACAGTCTGGGTCACAAAGCAATATGGCCCATCATATCCAGTTATAGGAATTAAAAATTTTAACAATTTATGGATGTTTTTTCTGTATGTATCTTGTGTTTTATGACTTAAAAGATTACCAACTACCTAAATTTTTAGGCCTAAGTCGGTTTGTTTTCTATCCAGTTTAAAGGTGCTTTTGCAGCAAGCTAGTTTAATTCATGGGAAGAGAGCAATGGTATGCAAAATTCTATTTGTTTAGCTTGTATATATTCCAGATTTGAATGCAATTAATTTTTAATTAATTTGTTGCATACTGAAATATGTATGTGGCTTAAAATGCCTACTGGTAATTTATTTACTTAGAGAATTCTACAGGGTTTGACTGGAATCAGAGGAATAATCAAATTACTACAGGTCTCTAGTGGATAATGACAATTTGGAAACTCAGAGGAAGATTTGCTCCTTCTCACGAGGGAGATTTTCTGTAGGGAAAAGAAGTAAGAATTAAAACTCAGAGGAGATAACTGCATCCGAAGGGAGAAAGGAAGATTTGACTTCAAAAGGAGGAGGATTCAGAAAAATGACCAGCTGCTCTGAAGCCCAAGAAAGAAGTGAATCATAGACATTCAACAATGCCTAGCTCAGGTTTTAAAAATTAAAGTATTTCATCCAACAGTTTACAAGATACTTAATATGTTTAGACAAAAGGGATGTTTCTGTTGCTTAAAGACCCTTGAGTCTATTGAGACGAATCAAATAAACAGTCTTCAATTTTTAAATAAAATTTGTACATAATCCTGTATGAACAAAAGCAGACCACACTGGGAACTTGTGCTGAGTCTTGAAACAAAATAAATAGTTTGCAAAGCACAGGAAGAGGAGACAGGCCATTTGTGGTCAAGGGGAAACCTGTACAAGGGCCTGGAGGCAAAGAGAGTCCCCATCTGGGGATCAGTATGCTGCTCAGTAGCTGGAAGGCAGAGGGCCTCCGGGAGGCTGTATTGGGAGGCTGGGAAACCACCCTTACAGGCCAAGGAATGTATATATCATTCTGTGGAAGTTAGAGTCATTAGGAATTTTTGGATGGGGGGTGGGTTGGCTACAATTTGCCTTTCAGAAATAGAACCTGATTTAATACAGAAAACTGATTTAATCACGGAGGGTAGGCCAGGAAGCCTATTAGTAAATGATGCATAATAGTCATAAATGACATCAACTTGGAATATTCACCTTTAAACTGATCACTATTAAGGAATGACTTCTAAGTTTTTAGACTTGAGGACACAGGCTTAGAATAATAAAAAAAAAAAGGGAGGAGATTTTATAAATTAGAGTTGCAACAGGAAACAGAGGCACATACTAATTAGGATAATTAAAGGCAGGTTTAGCTAGAAGACTATTAACAAAGTCCTGGGCAGGATGTAGGAAAATGCAAGGGATAGCTCAGTACCCTGGGACTAGTAACAATGGCCTGAAGGGCAAGAGAAGAGGGCAGTTACTGGAACCCCAAAGGGGGACGTTGTGGGAAAAGACCACCTTGAGAGCATACATGACCCTGGGTAAGGGTCACAGCCAACCTAGGGCAAAACTGCAAGGGAGAAAGCTGAAATACACATACCTTTACCTTACCCTCTCCTGTTCCCCTGGGCTCCTCCTTAGCCAAGCCTAATTGGAAATCAGAAGGCAACAGTGATTTTTTTTTAATGTGGTCCCTACTATGCATTTGAAAAATACCTGTGTCCAAGGCACAGTTGGTGTGAAGTCTAGTCAGCTACCACGTCACAGCAGGGTGCCATCTGAACCTAAATGTGGGCTACTACCAGTGTTTTTCAAATAAGGTAGCAGAGAGAAATGGGAGATAAACAGCTTCATAGCATAAGCATAACTGATATTGGGGTGTGTGTGTGGGGGTGGGGGGCTCAGCTGCTAACTGTCACTGCTTCTTCCTCTAGCCACTCCATGTTCCCATTGCTCTCAGCCAGCATCTCAGGTAAGCCTCTGGTGGTCTGGTCTTTATTGTCTTGATTTTCCATTGATAAGATTATTAGGGAAAGAATTACTAAACAAGAAGGAGCACCCCTCCCCAAAAGTGAGTCCTCAAAGCTCCTCCTGGAGTCCTCCTTGTTCCATGGTGTCACAGGGACCCAATTTCCCTCAGTAATCAACAATCAAGGCAGTGCATTAACCGAGGAGTTTGGCTCCAAGTCAAAATCCCGTGTGGTCTTTCAGGCCCACCTGAGACAACTGCAAAGGCTCTCGCTGGCAGGCCTGAGGCTGGGTAAGAGTGGGGTGGGGATGGGTTGGGACACATCCTCCCCAACCTGACTTTGTGCACAGCTGGTGCCATGCTGTCTCTGGAGGGAGCTGCAATCAAGGACTTGGGCCACTGTGGGCGGCCATGCTCTTAGGCATGTCTCTATTCCAGGCCTTGGTGCCTCCATTTAGAAACCCCTGTGGGGTCAGGCCTCTGTCAGATGGCCCTGCCAAGATGTCCTTACTGGGACATTGAACCCTTATTCTCTAGTTTAACTTAGTACTCTGTGCTTCTCAACTTTGGAGTTAGCCTTTCTTTTCTCCTCTCCATCAGCCCCAGGGACCATGAAATACCAGGAACATTTTACTTGGACCTTTCTGAGCACTTTCTGACCTTGCGGGGTGCCATTCCATGGGGGAGAAAAATCTAACACTGGGGAGCCACCCTCTCCTGTTTAGCCTTTTCTTTGTACTGTCAAAGCGAATTAAGATTCAAATGTTCTTTCAGTTTGGCTCATTGTTTTAATGCACCACCTTGACACCTGTGGCACTCTCTCAATCTGACAGCAACAATTCCTCCTCTGTCAATGCAGTGGCAGGAGTATGCTAAAAAAAAAAAAAAAAAGGAAAAGAAAAGAAAAAAGAAAGAGAAATAAGGAAATAATTTCTGCTTCCAATTTATCCCCCAGTTTCTGCCAAGATAATGATCTAAAAACAATGCCACATCCTGGGTAGAATGGAGGAGATTAGTCCCGGTTTTTTACTCCCATTTATTTTACTAGTCTGGCCCTTGCAAAAACTGAGTAGATCAGATAATACTGAATTACCACAAATTTAACCAAGGGCAAACTCTAGTCTCAGCTTCTGTTATTGAATACACTGCTGAATCCTTTTAACATCCATGAGAACAGGGAATCAGAGACAGTACAGATTTAACTGAGATGGACAAGAGATTTTACTCACAGCCTTGTCCTACAACTTTCATGGCCCTTTATTAAGACATAGTCCAGACAAACTTGGACCATCTGAGCATTCCAGAGAACATCACATTGCTCTGCTAAATTACTGATACCATACAATCAGACTTAAGGAGCAAGAAGTGCAAAGCACTCTGGATGGCCTTTTAAGACCCATGCTCCAGAGGCTAGGGTATAAGTCCTATTAAAATTTAAAGGATACCATGTTAGTGAACTTTTTCAGGGGTATGATGGTCTGAGGCATGCCAGGACACTCCTCCAAGGTAAGCGGCAAGTTAGTACTTCCTGGTTGAACTGAGTACCTTCTAACACTATGAAGCAGTTCTCAGTAGGCCTTTTTGTGTTTTGGAGGCAACATACTACTTTTGGGAATACTGTTCTCATCTATTCATCATGTGGGACAAAAGGCTGCCAATACCAAGAGATCAGACTGTTTTGATGGAACAAGCACAGGCCAGGCTGCAGTACAAATAATTCTGTTTTGGTTTTTTTGTCATATGATAAGAAAGATTCTGTGGTACAAGAGATGACAATTAATAGAAAAATCATGAGGGATATTTGGCAAGCTCCAACAGGAAGTTGTGGTATAGAGTTGTAGGGTTCTGAATCAAAACCATGTGCCTGCAGCACAGAACTATATACCATTTCAAAAGCAACTGCTGGTATGTTCTTGGGTTTAGCTACAAACAAGCTATGTATGACTACTGGTTATCACAGGACTATGTAACTAGACATGCCCATTATGAACTGGGTGCTACCAGAGGGCCCCTGGCCCCCCACCCCAAGTCATAAGATTGAACAGGCCCATATCAGCAATTTGTCAAACAAGGATAATGAAGGAATTTTTATTAAGCCCAGGAAGTTCTACAGGGCACAAGGAAAGTACACAATTAGATGGCTCAAACTCACATATAACCCATGACCAGTGTCCTCAATTTATGAGATCACAGGAGTTCCTTATCACCAACTGATTAGGGAAGAAAATCACAGGGTTGGTTTGTAAATGGGATGACCTAAGAGTTTGGCATGAGCCAAAAATGAATTGTTATTGCACTATAGACCCACCAGAGGGGAACCTAAAACATCTATGAAGAATCTTCCTGGTAGGCAGAGTTTGAGGAGGAGAGAAAAGTAGCCAAAATGAGAACACATATGGACTCAATGGCAGTTCTGAATAGTTTAGCTGGTTGTTTAGAAGCTAAAAGGAGACAGATTGAAAAACAGACAAAGAGGTCTGGGAGAAGACCCATGTGGATGGACCTATGGAAGAAGGCACAAAGAGAGAGTACCTTGTATCAGATGAGTGCCCACCAGAGAGCATCTGCTGAAGGTGAAGCACAAAACCACCAAGTAAACCTAAAGAGCCATTAGATGTCAGCTATTCCTGTCTGCAGCCTCTCCATCGTTTCTAATAATGGTCACGTAACTGAACCACAGTGACAAAAAATGGATGCTATGCAATATCTAAAAAGGTGAACTCCCTCTTACCATGGCTCAGCTGCTACTTCTACTGCTGAATACCTGGTCTATTGTTAATAAGGACAATGTTAGAACATCACTCCATTTTACCCCTCAGGGAGCCCAAACAGCTATTGGTGGCAAGTTATTGGACCCCTTCTGCTCTGAAAACACTGACAGGGATAGACAAGTTTTCTAGGCATGGAGTGGACTTTGCTGCCCATCAGCTTTCAACCAGTACTCCTATCTGAGGGCCCTAAAGTATCAGGTTTTCTATTAAAAAAAAAAGTTGCTGTTCCACATCACTTTGTATAAAGGGACACTTTTGACAAAGAGGTAGATCAGTGAGCAAGTGAGCATATGATCAAAGGCTCCGCTGGTCTTATCACTTATGTCATTATCCAGTGTATGACAGTCTGATGGAGCACAGAGTGGCCTCTTGCAAGTGAAGTTAAGGCATCAGCCTCAAGATGGCATTCTCTGAGGATGAGGTTTTGTTTCTCAAGATGCAGGATGTATCCTAAACCAATGTCATTATATTATGCTGTGTCCCCAGTAGGATATATAGAGTCAGAGAATCGGGTAATAAAATGAAAATGGCTCTTTCCATGTTCCTTCTAAGAACCAACTCCCTTGCAGAAAGTATGTTTCCCAGTTCTGCAGTGTTAGGTTCTGGGAGACTATAAACCTTGGTTCTTAGACGGAGTGTGCTCTCACTAGGATACACATTAAGAGTCTCCCTGAATTTGAAAGTATAGTTGGCATCTGCTAACTTTGGGCTCCCTATGCAGTGGGCACCAAAAGAGTAATCATCCTGGGAGGGATGAATGATTCTAATTACCACAAGTATATGAAGTTGCCACAATATAAGTTTGGCAAAAAAAAATGTCTGTCACTCAAGTGATCTACTGTATTGTCTCTTGCTATTCCTTTGCCCGCTTTTAACCATTAATGGGCAAGTGCAGTAACCATAATCTGATAATGCTGTACCACTCCAATCAACTTTGATGACAGATCCAGTTGGTAAGCCAGTGCACAACCACTGTCTCTTTAACCATAGCCTATCAAGCATGCACTGAGGTTTCTGAAGAAAGAAACTGACATGATGAAATAGTTCTTCTTGTATATATGGTTTTTGACAGCCTCTTCCACTGTGGATGGCCTCTGATGGGCATTTGCATGAGGCACAAATACCTTCATACCTGTCCAGTCCAAGGATTCCACCCACATCTGTTTCTTTCTCCTTTAACACTGTGATCAAAATTCCTGTAGTGTCCTTTCCGAGTTCCTGAGTGTAAAACCTATTATTAATTTCTCTTGAGTGACTGCAGATCCACTTCTCAGGCTGTTTCTCCTCCTACATGAGTAGACAACCATATGTACTGCTCAAAGTTGAGGCTACTGATGGTGGGATCATGCTGCATGGCTGCCTCTATTTCCACATACTGGGCAGATCCAAGCATACACTGAACCCACATCTCCTTCTCTTCTGTTAACACATCACAGGAAGGAGAGAGGAGAAAAGGGAAAGCAGTAGGAGCAGATGTCATGGGATTTTGAGCACTGGCTCTGCTCAGGCAGTGTGTTGTACCTTCTGGACCTACTTGGGTCTGGCTTCCCATATACCAGAGATTGACAAATCAAAGCTTATGGGCCAAATCCAGCCTGAAATCTCTTTTGTAGTTTGCATTTCTTGCAAACTAAGAATTTTGACACTTTTAAATGGTTGGGGGGAAAAATCAAATAAGAATAATATGTCACATCATATAGAATTACCTGAAATTTAAATTTCAGCATCAACAAATAAAGTTTTATTGAAACAGCTACATTCACTCATTTATATATTGTTTATGGCCAATTTTGTGCTACAGTAGCAGAGTTGAATAGTTGTAACAGACACCATAAGGCCCACAAAGCCTAAACTATTTACTCTCTGGCCCTTTATAGATAAAATTTGCTGACCCCTGATATATACTATTTCCATTCTATAATGGAATGCACTGTGCACATCCAATTTTATGGTTCAGTGGATCAGAAAACACAAGTTTGGCAATTTGGATATCCTATGGTCAAGAATTCAATCTGTTCCAAGACCAGTAGCCAGTCAGAGGCTTCTTTCCTAATGAATAGTAGTTGGCAGAATAGAACATCGCCTTATTCCAAAACTCTAGGGTGTCTCTGTTGTGATTCTCCTATTGGGGCTTGCCAGATGCTCTGTGCAGCAGTCCTATCTGCCACTGACAGAACAGACCATTGGTTTTTGCCTGGTCACAGGGTCTACATGACAAGACTGAGTGAGCTGCAGCCTGAACTGTCTCATAGCTCCTTCTAATTTCAGGACCCACTAAAAACTGTTGACATAAGAAGTTACCCAGTCAATGAGTCAGTACAGCATGCCTAACTCTGGGATTAGAATTCTGGGCTATTGCCCCAACGATACAGAGGATCATAAAACATTACGAGTCGGACAAAATACAGTTGCTTCTCTCCTACATTAGAA
The DNA here is from genome assembly GCF_047511675.1 of Marmota flaviventris. Classification (NCBI taxonomy): domain Eukaryota; kingdom Metazoa; phylum Chordata; class Mammalia; order Rodentia; family Sciuridae; genus Marmota; species Marmota flaviventris. The sequence continues at coordinate 39,179,659 of NC_092513.1, forward strand.
GGGATGTCCTGAGATGTCTTGGGTCCTTGATAAATCTCATTGATAACTGTAGGCTTTTGTACTTTTAGAGTTTCTCTCCTCTGGTGCCGCAGTCTGGCTGGGCACAAATGCCGCAGTCTGGCTGGGCACACAATCACGAGCCACCACACAGCTTGTAGATTCAAACAGCAACTCTTTATTCCCGAACTCACACCAGCCGTCTACAATCACGTTCTGGGGAAATCCACGTTCTCTGCCCAAATCCACTCCACTGGGCTTCTATCTCCAAAATATACTGTCTGAATCCCGTGAGAACTCAAGGGGAACTCAGGCAGCAGGATACGCCCTATTCCCAGGAGGAATAATCTTAAACCTGGAACGCCCTAAACTGGAACGCCCTAAACCCAATTATCTTAAACCCGGAACACCCTAATCCGCCTTGGTCCTTGAGCAAGGTCACCCACATTCAATGTCACTGCAAAATGTCAGCAACATGGGGTACGCTGGCAAGGAAATTGTCATACCTACTTGGCTAATGGCTCCCAGCATCTCCCCCCTTCTGATTAATTAAACAACAAGCAATGTGGCTTAAGGACCGTGCCTGGTAGGTTGTCCAATTCAACATATGGTTCTTACCCGTCATCGGAAAACTGACCTTTAGGCGTCAGCCTCCTGTCTTAGGTTGATACCACTGCAATTGGATCATACCCGTCACAGCCATTGGCCCCCAAATTTTAGACCATCACTAGCAGAAGGGAGGAGGATACAGAAATGCCACAACACCAAGCCAATTGACGGCTCCTTGGGAAAAATTGCATCACTGGTGACACCATCAGCAAAGATATGCCAGCATTACCACAATTCGCTGCACCAAACGATAGTTACATAGTCCAGGCAAGTTCTGCAAGCAGTTCAAAGCGGAGGAATCTATCAATATGTCCATTTCCTCCCAAAATCCGTTTCCTCCCAAAGTAAGTTAACTCCTTGATTGAGCATTACTTGTTGAGTTATATTCATTGATGCATCAGTTTATACAGTTTACTGTGATAGCTATCATAGAAGCTGTAGTTTGGTTTTATCTTTGTCTTCACCGGCACTGGGATGAAGATAGGAATTCTGGCAATGATGCTAAAAAGACATTATCCTGAAAAGAATTATTAAATATAATGAAAAGGAAAGGTGAAAGTAAACAAACAGATCTGTTAACCTACTTTAAAAACAATCCTTAACAGCTTTTTACCTAATTTAAATTAGTAAACAAACAGATCTGTTAACCACCTTTAAAAACAATCCTTAACAGCTGTTTACCTAATTTAAATTAAACCATTTAAATCATGTGAATAAAAAAAATAATAATAATTCGGATCCATTTTTTCATGAGCGCTCCTCATATAAGAAATATGGACATACGCACATACAGACATACAACACAAAACACAAGAGTGTACACAAACGTACAACACATAAGAAAATAGTAAAGGCCTTGTAGCTTTACCTGGGTGAAATCTCCATTGCAATGTTTAAAAACTCCACAGTCAAAAAATAAAACTGATCAGAAAAACATTAACCTAGGTTTGTATGAGCTCAAAAAATAAAAATAGAACCTTATGATGTGGAAAAATGCAATAATAAAATAGCTATTGAAAAAAGCATCCTGGTTAATCACTGTCGCAGATGTAAGAATGGCCAAGCTGGAGTTCTGGATATCAGCTGTTATGGATTTGAGTCAAATCATCTTCTTTTCGATCTGTAGAAATTGTTTTAGTTAATCTCTCTGGAATCCAAATCGGCTTCTGTTCTCCCTGTGGAAAAACACAAACAGACCCCCGACTCCAGACAATCACTGGGTCAGGACCTTTCCATTGTCCTGTTAGAATATCTTTCCAAAGTACTTTAGGCTTATGTACATTTTTTGGAACCTGGAACGCCCTAAACTGGAACGCCCTAAACCCAATTATCTTAAACCCGGAACACCCTAATCCACCTTGGTCCTTGAGCAAGGTCACCCACATTCAATGTCACTGCAAAATGTCAGCAACATGGGGTACGCTGGCAAGGAAATTGTCATACCTACTTGGCTAATGGCTCCCAGCACTCTGGCAAGCATATCCAGCTCCCCTTTAATTGTGAACATTAAATTTTTTTTCTCAAAGTCTGTTTCCTGGAGAACTCAGTTGGTGACCTCATGGAGCAAGATTACAAGGGCAAACTGTTGTCCCTGATTACAAGTTGTTTCTGATTTCACTGATAGAAATAGATGAAAAGGTATTTTCATACCAGGTGCTATGGACTGTATTGATTTCATCCAGTAAAAATACCACCTGGAATCACAGCTACACCAGATACCACAATATGCATTACCCAGGGTTCACCAAGGAATATGAAGATCTCTCAATTGCAACCCTGAAAGCAGTCAATGGAGCAATGTATTCAAAATCAATGGGAAAGGTCTAATGGACATTTTCAGACATGAAAAGAAACCAGTTTATTTCAAATGATTCCTTCCTTAAGAAAGGATAGGCAGAAGGAACATTTAAAAATGGGGACGAGACTACACCATAATCCCATAAAACATGGAATTCAGAAGACAAGCAAATGCAACAATGGAAAGCAATAAAGAAAAGTCTCAGAACAATAGCTGTAGAGAAGGAATAGAGAGTATCCAATCTTGATTGGAGCAGGAAAATGTTCTCCAGGAGAAACTGCTACTGGAAAAATAAATAGAAATGACATATTATTTGTTGCCATTAAATACATGAAAAATTATGTTGGGACAGCAATTTTAGAAATATGCTGAATGTGAGAAGAATTAGTTTTATAACATTAAAAACTAAGCAAAATAAAATTAGTCAACAATCAATTATGAAAAAACAAAGTTGTTCATCTAAGGAAATGTACTCATCATACTGCACTTAGCTCCACTGTGAACAGTATTTACATAGACAAAATAATGTACATTATTTTATTTAAGAATATTGGGAGAATGTGATAGAGGGAAGGAGGGCATAAGATAGATAACTAAATCCCTAACTAACATAACAGAAAGTCTATCAGTAATCTCTGAAATTAATCAATCATGAAACAATAGTACAAGAATATTGTTTGTAGCTTCCTAAGGCTGTACCTCCTGTCAATCCAAACCAGCCCCAGGCTCAGCTTCTCAAATTATTCTAGTTCTGGTCCTGTGGTGAACTATCTAGTGGCATGAAAGATGGCAGAGGGATTGTGGTGTTCTGGCAAATACACCACAGCTGCTTAACAAGTTTTTCCAGGAGGAAAAAAACAAGAAAAGTCCTTGATTTGTAGCATCTGCCCATTTCCCTGGCGTAAATATTCTCAACACAACCTATTTCAAACTACCAACACAATGTCACTGAACACAGAATTGGGAAGAGATGTCCACAGTAGACTCATGAGACAACATGAGCCAGCTCCAGCACACTACTGCAAGGGGTAGAGTTCATCCTTTCTCACCTGAAACTGTCACATTAGCTCCTAAAGCATCTTGATCTAATTAATCTTTATCTTTCTTCCCATATTCTACTCTATAATGATAAAAACAACAATCCTACTATTATTGTATGCCATTATCAAATCTTATGATAATTATAGTATTCTAAAATATGTTTAGACCCACAGGCCACAGGAGAAGCAAGGGATCCTTTCTCTGAAAATTCCAAGTGAATTGGAGAAAGGCCTAAAATAAGCCTCTAGAGAAATCCAGCCAAATAGCAGTAGATAACTTTGGTTTACAACCAGATGGCTATGACTTCTGTGGGTATGTGTCTAATTTTTATATACATTCTCCTGTTTGCTCTTTTAGTAAAGTCTTGTTGTAAATACTAGTCTCATTTATGTAGGAGAATACCAGGCCTCATTTTAAAATATTACTAAAAAGATATTCATTTAAATTTAAAAGTGTAGTAACTTGTTAAGTAAAATACAGAAGGATACAGAACAGCGTATTCTTGTTGATCTCATTTTTGTAAAATATATTAACATAGCAAGATACAGGAATCTTTGGGACCCTCAAAATTTAGCACCCAGGATGCAATGACATTCTCTTTACGACAGATGCTCTTAGAATCATTATAATTTATAATTATTTCAATAGTAATAGAGACATCCCTTCAGAATTCACAGATAGAAAAGGACTTTGTTGAGGAGAAGCCTAAGAGGGGGAAAATGAGAAAGAGAATAAGAACAGACAGATATCACATGACCATTGTCCTAATGAATGAGTTACAGGTAAAATTTTAAATGCTTTTATCATAGAAAATTTCAAACATAAAAATAGGACAGAGGGGCCGGGTTTGTGGCTCAGTGGCAGAACGCTTGTCTAGCATGCGTGAGGCACTGGGTTCAGTCCCTGGCACCATATAAAAATAAAAACAAAATAAAGGTATTGTGTCCATTTACAACTGAAAAAATTAAAAAATAAAAAAAAGGACAGAGAAAAAATAAATAAAAGTACCTCCCTAGTGTGTGCCAAAAAAAAAAAAAAGGAAATTCACTTAATTTACTTATAAAGACTGAATGACTCAATGTAGATAAAGGTCCAAACACAGTAGATATGTAATGAATTATAAGTTGTTAGTAATATTGAATAATATTTAAAATTTTTTCTTAATTCTCTCTTAATCATTAACTAATTAAAGTCTCTTAATCATTAAAAAAACTTAGATACTTAAAAATTAGATTTATTGAGAATCTACATACCATAAAACTCATCCTTTTATTGTACAGTTGGCTGTTTTGACAAATGTATGCAATTATTTATTTGTATACCGTTTTTAAATGGATGCATTATAATTATACATAAAGCGGGATTCATTGTAAAAAAAAAAAGGACAGAAAAATATAATGAACCCTCATGTATCTAGGATCCAATTTCAACAACTATCAACTGTGGTCAACTAAACTGGATTCATTTCCATCTGCATTTACTCCTTTCTCCCAACCCCAGGTTATTTACAAGTAGATCAAAAGTATCATTTCATTTCATTTCTAAAATGTTCATTGTAGATCTTGAAGAGCTAAGGATTTTCTTAAATCATAACCACAATACATTAACATACCTAAAATTAGTAATAATTACTTAATATTGAAACTAACAAGGCAGTATTAAAATTTCCCCAATTCTACCACAATTTTAATTAAAAATTTTTGTAAAATCAGAATCAAAATAAAATCCATGCAAGGCCATTGTGTGATTTGAGTCTCGTTTATCTTTAGGTTTCTCTCTTCAACATTCTTTTTCCCTTGAAAATTTTGTTGAAGGGCACCTAGGTTGGTTCCACAGTTTAGTTATTGTGAATTGTGGTGCTATGAACATTGATGTGGCTGTGTCGCTGTAGTATGTTGTTTTTAAGTCATTTGGGTATAGACTAAGGAGAGGGATAGCTGGGTCAAATGGTAGTTCCATTCCCAATTTTACAAAAAAAATCTCCATACTGCTTTCCACATTGGCTGCAGTTCCACCAGCAGTGTATGAGTGTACCTTTTTCCACATGATACCCACATCCTTGCCAACCCTTATTGTTGTTTGTATGCATAATAGCTGCCAATCTGACTGGAGTGAGATAAATCTTAGAGTGGTTTTGATTTGCATTTCTCTAATTGCTAGTGATAATGAACATTTTTTCATGTATTTGTTGATTGATTGTATATCATCTTCTGAGAAGTGTCTTAAATGGATGGATTTTTTAAAATGTGGCATATATACACAATGGAATATTACTCAGTAATAAAAGAAAATAAAATCATGGCATTTGCAGGTAAATGGATAGAGTTAGAGAAGATAATGCTAAGTGAAGTTAGCCAATCCAAAAAAACCAAATGCCAAATGTTTTCTTTGATATAAGGAGGCTGATTCATAGTGGGACAAGGAGAGGGAGCAGGGGAGGAATAGATGAACTCTAGATAGGGCAGAGGGGTTGGAGGGGAAGGGAGAGGGCATGGGGTTATTAATGATGGTGAAATGTGATGATCATTATTATCCAAAGTACAGGTATGAAGACACGAATTGGTGTGAATATTCTGTGTATACAATCAGAGATATGAAAAATTGTGCTCTATATGTAATAAGAATTGTAATGCATTCTGCTGTTATATATATATATATATATATATATATATATAAATTTTTAAAAAGAAGAAAATTTTGTTGAAAATTTCTTTCAATTTCCTATTGAAGAAACCCAATCCTAAATGTCTAGGTTGGCTTATGGCATCATTGTGGTGTTGCTAAACATGTTCCTCATTGTTTAGGACTTCCTGTAACTTGGTTGTTGTATCTAATCTTGATCAGATTCAGGCTCAATTATTCTGTCTAGACTACTTGATAGATGATGTTGGGGACTTTCAACAGGAAGCACATGCTAACAGGTTGTCTCTTTTTTTTTTTGTGATGCTAGCAGGTATTGGTAATTATCCCTGAGATCCATTAATTTAGTAAGGGGTATTTTACAGTGATATCAGAAGTCCTTCTTGGTTGGCTAATTGGAAGAGTACTTTTGTTAAGGGATATTTTACCTCATCAATTATTTGGTTTCTCTAAAATAAAGTTTTTCTTTCAAATAGGTAGGAAAACATTTGAATTTTTCTCTTTACTTACTGACTTAAAAAACTAAATGGACTCCCTAGTACTTTCCAATAGTGACCAATGAGTTTGTTCATGAATTTACATAATAAATTTCAATCCAATTCAAATACTGAAGTTCCAACTGGTCACTGAGAACCTTAACAATTTGTCTCCTGAGCTCTTTTGGTCCATCTTCATTAGTCTTGGATTGCTTCCTTGCTTTCCAGTATGAAGGATATTCTGGGTTCACATTGTAGACTTCTTGTCTCAGATCTATAATCAGCCATTTCTTCAGGAGTGTTTTAGTCAGCTTTTTCACTGCTGTGACTAAAGGATCTGACCAGAACAACTGTAAGGAGGAAAAGTTTATTTGAGGGCTCATGGCCCTCCATAGAAGGCTGGTTCCATCTATCAGGACTCAAGATGAGGCTGAACATCATGGCAGAGCGTGTGGCAGTGGGAAGCGGCTCACATCATGGTGATCAAGAAGCAGAGAGAGACTCCACTCGCAAGATACAAATCTACACCCAAAGCCACACTCCAGTTCCTATCTCCTCCAGCCACACTCTACCACTTTAGTACCACTCAGTTTAATAAATCACTGATTGGGTTAAGACTCTCACAACCCAATCATTTCTCCTCTGAACCTTCTTGCATTGTGTCACACATGAACCTCTGGGTTCACCATAACAAGGAGATGTGGTTCCTTCTTATGGTAAAAGGTGTAAACCAGCATACATATCTGATTTATCCCATGATATAGATCAACAGAATAAGAATATCAATATGTGTTATGGTTTGGATATGGGATGTCTCCCATAGTCTTATGGGTTCAGTGGTGGGGCTTTGGGCAAGTGATTGGACCATGAGGGCTCTGATTTCATCAGTGGATTAAATGCATTAGCATCTCAATGAACTACTAGGAGGTGGGATCTAGCTGGAGGAAGAAGGTCATTCAGGGGGCCCTGGAGGGGTTTTATCTTCTCTCCAGTCCCTCCCCTATGCCCTCAAGCTTCCTAGCTTACCATAAGCTGAGGATGTTCTGCCTCATCTCAAAACCAAAGCAATGGAAATGTCACACCATGGACTAAAACCTCTAAAACCATGAGCCAAATAAGCCTTTCCTCCTCTAAGTTGTTCTTGCTCGGTATTTTGGTCACAGTGACAAAGGGCTGAATTCCTTGAGGGATTCCAGAAATAATTTTGGAGAAACAAAATATTCTATCTAAGCAAGTAAAGGGAAGAACAGGAAGAGGAATTATCAGAGTGGATTTTCCATAATTTGTATCCAAAATATGGTGGGTTCTAGGATAAACAGGTTACATATACATTAGATATATTGTGGCCCAAGGACCTTAATCACATATTGTTTCTATGGGAAAATGCAAATTCCTAATAAGCAATTTTCAAATACTTTTAAAAATAAAATGGATTCATCAATTAGGAACTTACTATATTTTTTTTCTTATTCTAATAGGTATTATTGACAAAACAAATCAGCTACAAAATGTATATTTCAAAAATATTACTATTATTGTGACATTTCTTTAGCATTCCTAGTTAGGTAATTCTATGCCCTAAAGTTAAACTATAAATAAAATGAGCATTTACTAATTTTAAGGGGGGAAATAGTTGACTCTGATACAGGGAAAGAAATATGCATTTCTTTGGGCCTTACCCCAAAGAAATGGTGACTATGATACCAGTGTGAATGATCATTAAGAGAAAAGGCAAGAATACTGCCCAATCAGCCCCTGATTAATAGGGTACCCACAAAAAAACAGGGCTTATCTCTACCGAAGGTATCTTTATTCTACAGGAAATTGTGAAGAGGATAATCAAGAATTTACTCTTATTTTATGCCAGGATTTAAAGGTAATTTTCTATCATCTTACAAGCTGATATCTGATGTGAATAAATTTAAAATTTGTTCTTCCTGTCATTCAAGCAACTAGCTCAGTTCATTTCTTTCAGTCTTATTTCCTGCAGGACTAAAGGTTCAGAAGTAATTTGTAAAGGAAATCTGTAAAGGAAAATGTTCACAGCCATGTGACTTAAAGGTTACCTTGAAAATATCTGTCTTCATTAGTCTTCTTGAAAGGCTGTGTTTTCTTAACTTTATATCATGCTCTTTCCTCCGCTCACTAAATTTGGTCTGAGTCTGTATTAAGGGCTACATTATTGTCTGCTGACTTCCAGAGAAACTGCCAAGCACCAAGAAAGAAAGCACTTAGCTGCTTTTAGTCATGATCAACGGTTTGCTCATAAGAGCCTAAAAGGATCAGAAGGGGCAGAGGAAGGATACAGAAAACCTCTAATAGATCATCACAGGACTTCTGCACTTGTTTATAGAGAAAATACCATGTGCAGACTTCCTTAGAAGAGCTCAGCTTGGTTTAGAGAATAGGGACTGACAGGTAATGCTCATAATTGATATTGCTGTAATTCTAGATGGGGTGGAATAGTATGTATATTTAATGTATAATATCTGTATAAAATTTATGTCACATCCTACTCTAATGCCCCTATAAACTGCTGCACAGGAATAGAAGGAAATGACCTTTTTGTTCTCTTTAATGTCTGTCTGGGGCACTGACCTCTGCCTGGGGGACCTCTCTATCCATTTGCCTCTGTGTCAGTGTTAGAGTAGCCTCAAGACCAATCGGTGGTATTAAATAGAGGCATTCGCTAGAGAATTTAACCCATACAGACAAATCTAATTTACTTGCTGCTTTTGGAGAACATGCTTTCCTAGGGGTAATAATAATTACAGTGTCTATTTATAGGATGGGCTTTATCTTCTTTAACCCATAAGAAAGGTGTGTTCATCCCTGTTCTACAGCTGAGGAAACCATGGCCCAGGGAGATTCAGTAAACCATTTAAGGCCCTGTGCTAGTAAGGAATTAGAGCAAAACTTTTAAGTACAGACATATGAGCACAAAGCCAAAAAATGTGAAGAATATTCTTTATTTGCGATATCATTTTGTACATTAATATTAGTTCATTTTCAGTCTTGAATTTGTCTTAAATTATTTCAGATCTTACAATTATCTATAAGGTAGACTTGCAGCCCAAGTACCACACTGAGAAATGCTCTGGACAAATGATCCAATGATCATTTAGTATAAATAGGCATAATCCCCGCTCTCTAGGTGTTTGGACCTTAGGAGGGATACTCATTCCTAGAAGTGAACATGTCTCAAGTAGAAACAGTGTTGTATATTCTGAGGCAAACAAGATGGTCCTAAACAGACTCCAATGGCAAATAATGATATCCTACTTTCAGTATGATGCACTTTCTGAGGCAATTTGGTGGAAAAATTTAAATATGCAAAGACTTAGCTGGGTCTAAGCCTGTAATCCCAGCAACTTGGGAGGCTGAGGCTGGAGGATTGAAAGTTCCAAGCTAGCCTCAGCAATTTAGGGAGACCCTGTCTCAAAATAATAATTTTAAAAAAGGAGCTGGGGGCATGGCTCAGTGGTTAAGTGCTCCCAGGTTCAATCCCGGGTACCACCTCCCCTGCAAATATGCAGAGATTTCTCACGGGCTTGGTTTGGTTTGGTTTAGGGAATAAATTAGGGGTAGCATGGTTAAGTGAAAGGAGCATAGGGGTAGCACCAAGTTCTTCACTTCCAGCACCTTTGGCCTAGCATGACCAGCTTAACCTCACCATCACTGGTTTTCTCAAACATTAAAAGGGATTTAAAATATATACTTCATAGGATGATTATGAGAACCAAAGGTAAAAACCTCTTTAAATTTACTTGCAAAGAATCTAAAATGTAGTAGATACTTAGTAAGTATTTGCCTCAGTCTGGCTGGGCACAAAATAACGGAGCCGCCACAAAGCCTTGTAGGTTCAAACAGCAACTCTTTATTCCTGAACTCTCACCGGCACTCTACACACACTTCCCGGGAACACACACACTCCACTGGGCTCCTTACGCCAATTCTCCAAAGTAGCGGGCGCCCAAGGCCGCAGGATCCGCCCTAATCCCGGAGCAGGGTCACCTTTCAACCATTCCCTCTAGCAAAATGCCAGGCGTCATTCCGACTAAACTGTGGCTCTCAACAAGTATTGGCACTTCAAATTTACTTCCTAAAAATCCTGTTCAAGAAAGATTTGCTGGGCCTGAAAAAGAGATTTGAAAAGTTATTTAAAAATGATCCACCATAAGCCAAAGGGGACAGATGTATAAATAGTAGATGTAATGTGATATAAAAACAAAAATGTTCCAGTGACTCAGGAGGCTGAGGCGGGAGGATCGTGAGTTCAAACCTAGTCTCAGCAAAAGCAAGGTGCTAAGCAACTCAGGGATACCCTGTTTCTTAATAAAATACAAAAAAGGGCTGGGATGTGGCTCAGGGGTTAAGCACCTTGGGTTCAATCTCCAGTCCCTCAACCCCCCATCACCAAAAAAAAAAAATGCTGCTTGGGAGAATGAACAAAGTGAGAACATGGAGAAGGGAAAGATTTATTCTTTCTTTGTCAGAACTCTTTTGCAGAAATGGTAAAGTTTCAACTTGAATGTACTTGAATGTCAGAAAAGAAATGACATGAATTTGAAAGGTTTTCAGTGTAGGTAAGGTTATGTAATAGAAATCTGCATGACATCCATCCATTATTCATTTATTTCTTGAAATCCTATGATGGGCTAGGCACTGTTAAAATCCATTAGGGAGAGGGGCTGGGGTTGTGGCTCAGTGGTAGTGTGCTCTCCTAGCACAGGAGAGGGCGCTGGGTTCAATCCTCAGCACCACATAAAAATAAATAAATAAAATAAAGGTATTGTGTCCAACTATAATTATATATATATATATATGATATATAATACATAATTTATATTTATATATATTATATGTATTATATATTTTATATATATATATATATATATATATATATATATATATATATATATATATATGATACATTAGGGAGAAGACCTGGAACTTCTTACAGTATAGGAATTTATGCAGGGGGATGGACACCTTGCAGTTTTATTTTGATTTCCTATTATTCATCTTTTTGAAAAGTATGAATAGTATGCTTGGCCATATTTGTAAAATGGTTTTGGGGGCCATTAATCAGTAATAAAGTACAGAGGAAATTCCAGTATTATTGCCATTTTTTCCAATAACTATGCCAGAAAGAAAAATAAATCATTTTATAAATTGGTAAATTTCTCTTTTTTAAAATTCTTCCTTAAAATTAAAGTCAGGTTGACTTTGTGCTTCCACTATATGCACTATACAAACATGGACAAGACACATCTGCCTTACAATTTAGTGAAGGTATGAAAGAGTTTATCTGCACAGATCATGGCAAAATTCCTTCCCAAGATTTGTCTAGTATGAAAAACCTAAGGGGAATATAATAGAAAGCAAAGTAGAATTTATTAAATTGTTCTTTTAGTGTACCTGAAGAATCATTTCTATCCTAATTTCCGCAGGCACATAAGAAAACCAAATTAAGTCTTGGATTTATTGCCTGCATTGAGCATCTTGACGTGCTACTTGTGTAAACTTAAGTCTCTGTTTCCTTGCAACTGTTGACAGAGGCATCTTGTATTTCTCACTAACAAATTTTATAACAAAGAGACAAAGGAGATTAAGGCTCTAGACAAATTGGAAGGGCTTAAGTAGACCTAGCACTCTTCTAACAGTAAGACAGCTCTTCTGTTTCTCTGATTGGGTTGTCTTCTTTGGAAAATTTAGCTGTAAATCATTTTTAAGAGACACTCTTACCTTAATGACATGGAAATATATAAAGGAAAACATTGGAAAAGATCTAGTAGGCAAACACCACCAAAAAGAAGACTAGTGTAGGATATAAGTATGTGAGACAAATAAAGAAAAAAATGGACAACATAATAGTAAAAGGAACAAGCCACCAAAAAGATGTGGCAACCACTAACCTTGCTTAATGCCAAAGCAAAACAGAAATAAATAAACAAATAAAGAAAGAAAGCAGTTACAAGTAGAAATTAAGAAGTCCAAATCGTAATCGGCAATCTTAACAAGTCTTTATCAGAATCAGAACAGTGGACCGGGGTTGTGGCTCAGCGGTAAAGTGCTCACCTAGCATGTGCGAGGCCCTGGGTTCGATCCTCAGCATCACATATAAATAAATAAAATAAAGGTATTGTGTCCAAATACAACTAAAAAATAAACATTTGGAAAAAAAGAGAATCAGACATAGCAACTGAACAAAGAAAAAAGCAAGTAAGACAGAGAATATTTTTAACTGTAAACATAATAATATTGAACAAATGGGTGGGCATAACTCCTTCCAGTAAACAAATAAAAAATACACCTTTAAGTATATTTTCAAGTATCTACAAAATTTACATAAATTGATTACAAATGAGACATAAAAGAATTATTTCCATAAATTTTGAAGAATTAATTCATTTCTTGACCACAAAGCAACAAAGTTGAAAATCAATAATCAATAAAATCCAGATGTTTAGAAAGATTTAAATACACTTCTAGAAATTTATATGTCAAAGGGACTCACAATACAATTTTTAAAATATTTAGAACAAAATGATAACTAGGTTACATCAAAATATTTTTATATATCAAAACATACAGGAGAAAGCCAAAGTAGATCTTAGAAAGTTAGAGTCTACAGAAAATATTCATGAAAAATTAAAAAAAAGAAGGATTGAATATAAACAAGTCAAGAATTTAACTCAGATGAGAAACAAAATAAAGTGGAAGAGAGTGAAATAAAAAGATCAGAAATTAATAAAACAGGACCGAGGGTGTAACTCAGGAGTAGGGTGCTTGCCTAGTATGCACAGGGCGCTGGGAAACTCATAAAATAAAAATTAAAAAGAAATGGGTTTACCAAGCCCAAAATAGGCCCCAAATTGGTTCTATTGAAATAACTAACAAATTTACAACTCATAGTTTTTAGGATGACTTTTTTACAGTAATCTTTTAAATGCTTAATGTTTCACAAAATGCTAATCCATTTCTTCTATTGTTAGGTAGTATATATGGTAGCCCATGTTGTTAGACCTATAAAATTTCCATTTGGTACCAAAAGAAAAATGTGAAATGTCTGTGCTTGAGTAATGAAAATAGAAAGTTCATTGGATTAAATTAACATTCATGTATGTTTGAAGCAACGTTCCCACTGGTGTATATTACAAATGATTAAAATAAAATTGGCTGGAGACTCAGAAGTCAGGAAAAATTTTGCATTCTGGTACCTATTCTCCTATCAGAAAAAGAAAATCAAACTTATTGGGACATATTTAATTTTATCTTATGATTTCCTTTTTGCTCTTCCTTTCCTCCCTCCCCACCCCCCTACAAACCTTCTTCACTTTTTTCCATGGAAGTTTGTTTTCTGCTTCTCCTCTGCTGTCCAGGTAACCCTCAGTAACAGGATTCTTTACCATTTCCTCAGCTTCATCTTTTCCAATAGGTTTTTCCCACAACCCACCTTCTCCTATGTTCCACTTTGACCATCCCTTTCCATTTCCAGTTTTTTTCCCCTCAGCTTCTACCCTGTCTTCTACCTTCTCTATCACATTAGTGAGAAAAGTAATAGGAAGCATAGTTGTTCTCATCTTTATTTGTGGGGATCTTGAGATGGATTCACTTCAGAAGATCATAACCCTATTTCTTTTGTCAATATTTCATTTTGTACCTTGATTATATAAATGCAGAAAAAGCAGAAAAAATCCCTTGGGGCAACTGCACTTTTCTATGTTTCTTTAATCCTGAAAAAGGTAGTATAAACTGCTTACTGAGGGAGTTCCCTGAAAATCAAAGGCACTAAATCTCACATGTACGTCACTGAGATCCAAGAGTGCTTACTTCAAATAAAAGTAAATTAAGTACGCCAATATATATCTTGGCATCAAAGAGATTTACCAATAAAAGGAACCTTATTAATTCTTTTTCTGGATGGAATTACGACTAATGTGAAAAGGTCAAATACTTTATTAAATTACTGCCATCTTTCCTCCAGATGTGGGGTTTGCTTTTTGACATTGCACAAACTCAGTGGCAACACTTAATTTAACAAAATTCTGAAAGCTCCAAGTAGATTTCATCAGGATTTTATAGTTTTACATGAAATAAGACTTATGTAAGTATTCTCATCATCTGCCTCTCAATTCTTAATTTGATCTCACTTACTGACACTTTTTTGGAGAGAATAATAGGATATAAATAGGTAGGATACCATGTGATTTCTTGAATATGTTTGTGTAATTACTAAAAGCCCAAATAATATCAGATAATTCTGTATTAAAATAAAATTTAAAAAGAATTTTGTAGACCTGAAACAATTTTGAAGTTAATAACTTTCCCATCTATTGGAAATATAAAATATTGTAATATTGAATATACATTCCCCAGAGAATTTGATTCTGTGCTTCCAACTGAGCATCACTGTACTGAAAGATCAACCACTAAATAAAAATAAGAAGCAACTGCAAGTGCTATTACCTTTCCTTATAGACAAGGATGAATCACATAACCTAGATGAAATGAAATGGAAGAGACCTTGGAAAGATACATGGCACCGATATTTAAATTGTCTAGGAATAGTGATCATTTATTCTTTTTAGGAGGAAAATTTGGCAATAACATCTTTCTATGATCTATGAAGTGACTTATCATGTTATATCATGTAATCCCTAATTTCAAGAAGGAATCTTAAATTTCATGCTATTATAAATAACATTTCTGGGTTCAACATATTTGTGCATTGTACTTCCTTTCTATAGCAAAAATACTTTATTTTAAGCAGTTTCGACAATACTAAATTGCTGGGTAGGCATTTAAAGCCTCATTGAAAATAGCCAAGTGCATATAGAAAGGTTATACCCATCTACATTTCCACCAACAAGGTATGAGAAACCCATTTTATTATATCCTTGACATCTAGCCTGCTCTGTATGTTAAAACAAAACAAAGTAAAACTGCTTTGTGCGGGCGTAATCTACCAAGTTACTAGCAGTTAGCAGGAATTGGCATTTTCATCTTTTCCTTTCTTCAGATGCTTTGGAGGATATAATACAGTCTGGCATGGTTACCAAAAAGGCTGGAAGTGCTGAAGAAGAGCAAATAACCTACTTTATTTTGTATCATTTGGATCTATGGGATCTCCCACATGTTCCAGTTCATTTAACAAATCCTTGTGGATCTGTTATTATGTTCCAGATTTTGTTTTAGACTACAAGAAGCCAAAGAGATAATACACACTGTTGTTCAACAGGAGGATACAGCTTTGACTGAACAATTTTTCTGAATAATAGAGAGCAGAATTTCAAAGCAGCCTTTATGCTGCCCATGATAAATAGTTCTACACAATGTTCCTTCAAACTATCTTTGATGCTGATGTTAATTCTAAATCTTATTTCAGCAACTGTTCATTTGCAATTGTCCTATGCCAGGCATTAACCTCGAAGATGCAAGGGGTACATAAAAACATACAAGACATTGAGCGTGCCTTTTGGGAGACAGTCTACAAAAACAGTGTTTTCTACACATCTTGTAGGCAAAGACACTGGCGGCTTCTATTATGGGTCATCTTTTCCAGGATCTGTGTGTAGTGAACAGCCTTAGAAGGTAGAGAGATACTGTTTCTCTATGGAACACAGGACAATTTCTATACTGTCCAACATAATAATGGTAATCCTCCTGGAGAAAAGGTAGGGCAGATTTGCTTGATAAAGTTCTGATTTCCTAATCACAGGGGTCCTTAGGTATAACACAAACCTACTGTGTTTTGGAGCATCTACCCAGGCCACTGAGTAACCCCGCGTGACTGGGGGCAAGAGGAACTGATGAGATCCTGAAGTTTCTGCTGCTCCAACTGCCAAGACTAATCAATCCTTTGTCTCTGATACAGGAGTCTCTTGTCTTCTTCCAACATCCATAAAAGTGTGGCAGACTTACAAATAGATAAAAATCTCAGCACTTTATAGCTCTTTAGAGTGCCAGGAAGAAATTAACTATTTAATAAGCAGGTTAAGAAACACACAAATATAACCACAACATGCTTTAATTATGGTTACAGTCACCAAAATACTATAAAGAGGGACTAAATTGATTCTGACCAAAAAACAGTTTCATGTAGGCAGTTAAAGAAGCTTCAAGGTGGAGGAAAGGAATTTACATGGGAAATGAAAAGCATAAAAAGCATTATAGTTCTATTCCTATTTCTATAACCATTCTCTCTCAGTATCTTCTACTAGTTTTCCCTGTGACCCTTGGTGTTGTATTCCCCAAGAGTCTGTCATTTGCCCTACTTTTCTTTGCAATCTTTCTCCTTTCTTGTGAAGTTGTTGTCTGTTCTGATGGCTTCTGCTACCAAATATGCATGTTTCTCATTTCTTTAAACTCTAGCTCATTTCCAATTGTCTACTTCACATATTTCACAGGTGAATTAAATTTAACATGTCAAAATTGAACCAATTGTCTCTCTTCCCTCTAAAATATTCTCTTTTTCCTCCCATTAATGGAATAATCATTCCCAGGTCTCCAAGCAAGAAATCCATAAAGGATTCTCATTGCTAGGCAGGCACGTCAACAGAACGAAGTCAATTTAAGGGTATCAGCCTGAGATTAACTTTGCTGCTAGAATATACTAAGGGTTGACTTGTCAATAAACCTACACTTATCTGGAAGTCGTCCTGTCCCTTTAAGGTGACTGCTTTATCTCCACTCTTGATTTATTATGAATTGACTTGAAAGTTCCATGTTGTTCAAAGTTCCTTATAATTGTCCCTATGTGCTAATTATATGCTTACCTATACTGGATTCTTCAGTTAGGTTTGCTGGTTATTTAATAGAGTCCTGATCATTTTTGAAGAATTGCTTCACCCCATGAAGTAAATTACTAAACAAGTTCTGAGGATTTTGCCTCCTTAACAAGCACTTTAACTCTGTTACCTTATTTCCACCTCTCAGAATATACTATCCTGGTTAAACCCTAGATCATGTCATCAGGTGCTGCTTCTCCTGCCCTCTTTGTCCTCTCTCTCCTCTGACTTAACCTCTTCAAATCCATCTCCAAAACACAAACCTGATCTACTTAATCCTCTGTCTTACACACTCTAGAAGCAGCCATCATTTATACCAGAGATCATCTATTACAAGTCCTGGGAGATAAACATTCAGTTCTGCCACAGGACAGACAAATCTTTCCACAATCTGAATCCTGTCAAACTCTCCAAATTCATCTAAGCCACTCCCTACCTCAAATCTCAAGAGACAGCAAAACCAAACTGATGACTGTTCCTCTCACGCAACATGCTTCTGGCCTCAATGCTATTTCTCACACTGGTCCCTTCCTATTTCTCTCCCCACGCCTTGTCTTGACCTGGAAACTTGCGCGATGGCATGCTTCTCTAGTTGGTCATTTTCTCAAAGCAGTTCATGCTGCTGTCCTCCAAATTCCTGCCAGGTAGGAGTCTTCCTTTTTGGTCCCAAGATGTCATTACCTTTCTCTTAACTTTACCACTGGGATTGTAATTACAATGTTTCTGGCTCCCCCAAGAATTCATCTGTCTATCCCTAGCAGTTTGGATGGTGCCTGGTACATGAATATACAATAAATATTTATTAAATTAGTGGTAGATGGATGGATGGATGAAGAGTGGGTGCTGAGTTATGGACATTTATGTACCAATTTAATCAAAGACATTAAAATTTTAATGAAAGGAAAAATGTAAATATGTTTGTAATTTCAAAGGGCATTATTTACCATGATAGAACATATCAACAATAGCTGCCTGCTGTTTCACCAGTTATAAATATTTATTTTCCCCTTCTGTTAAACTCCTGACAAGCCAGACATGGAATAGATAAATTGGAACTTAGTTAATATTTTCAAGTTGGTATATTTAGTCTCTTTGGAAGTGGTAAATGTGAAGCATATATAATGCTAGAACTGAAAGAGTAAAAGTCAAATTTTATATAAATATATATTTGAATATACCACAGTGAATCTCACCGTCATGTACATCCACAATAAATTAATTAAAAAAAATAATAACTATGGGTAAATGGCAGAAAGATCCATAGAGGGAAATAGAGGGAAGAGAGTAGTGGGTAGGGAGAGGGAAGGGGAAGGAGAGGTACTGGGGTCTGATTAGAACAAGATATAATCCATGCTTGTATAATTATGTCGGAATGGATTCTACAGTCATGTATTACTAAAAAGAAGTAACAAAAATATTTTATATCTTTGCTTTTCTTAAAAAAAAAAAACGTTTTTTTGTAGTTGTAGATGGTCAGCATACCTTTATTTTATTTGTTTATTTTGGTGCTGAGGATTGAACCCAGTATCTCACATGTGCTAGATAAGCGCTCTGCCACTGAGCTACAGCCCCAGCCCCTGCTTTCTTTTTAAAAAGTGAATCATTCCCATTTGTATCAACTCAAAATTGACTTCAGTCCCTTCAAAAGAGCTGATGGTTACCAAGTTTAGGTGTGACTGAAGTATGGGATAATATAATGATAAAACATTTGGAAAACAGGAGCTAGGACTTGTCACAACTAGTGAGGTAGTAAAAAATAGCATATTTTAATCATCTTAGGTACAAAAGCAGTGCCAGATAAGTGTGTCTTAAAATAGAACTTGGGTGGGAGTTTGGGAAGGAGAGTAGAGATAGTGTTCATCAGAATCATCAGAACCTCCGGTAGGACCTGCGGAAAGTTTGCCTAATCACTCTAATGGCACCATCTTCCACTACATTAGCTGGAGTAGCTTAGAGCAAAGTGAAACTCAATGGTCTCTGCCCCCATGACTCCCCAGTGCCTGTGTAAATGTCTTGGGACTGTGAGGGTTGATCAACTTAAACCACGTTATTTGCTTACAGACATGTTTATCTTTCACTTAGATTTAATGGTGAGGAAAAAAAAAATAAAGGGATTTGTTTACCTCTAATAATAGAGTCCAAGAAATAGAAAAAAATTACAAACTCAGGATCATTTTGTGGAAGAAATACAAATGCAGGGCCAGAACAGAGGCACTAAAAAAGAACATAATTTTTAAATAACAAATTTTAATTATGTCCTTATAATTATGTATATAAATATCTCCCTCTTCTTTCTCGACATTTCCACTAGCCTTTTACTGTATAACCCAGTATTTTGGTACTTTTCTTGTTGGATTTAGGCCTCCCCAAATATCTTCAATTTTCTTTTCCTATTCTACTTAAAGGAGCTCTTATTAGAGCTCTTATATAGGGGGAGCTTATTCAGATTCATGGATCTTATTAAATATTCTTACCCATTCATATAATTATATGGACTAATTGCTAACTATATTCAATTTTTATTACTTGTTAATACTTGTTCACATTATTTTGAGAAGGACTGGGGATTGAACCTAGGACCTCAGATATGCTATTCATGTGCTTTATCACTGAAATACATTACCAGCTCCCAACTGTTCAAATATTTTTAAAAGTGTTTTGTATGGGGAAAAAAAAAAACCAGAATCCTCGGGCTGGGGTTGTGACTCAGTGCTAGAGTGCTGGCCTAGCACAAGTAAGGCACTGGGTTCGATCCTCAGCACCACATAAAAATAAAACAAAGATATTGTGTCCACCTACAACTAAAAAATATATTTTAAAAAAGTAGAATCCTCAGTTTCCAAGCAATGAAATGCAATTCACATACTTCTAGAGAGCAAATCAGCCATATATATCAAAAGCCTTATGGTGTGAACATACTTCATATAAAAAAAGAGGTATGAAAAATTGTTCTATATGTGTAATAAGAATTGTGATGCAGTCTGCTGTCATTTATTTAAAAAATAAAACCAAAAAAAAAAAAAAAAAGCCTTAAAACAAATGTTCATACATCCTAATGCAGAAATTTATCATTAACTTATTTAAGGGGGAGAAGTCATGGCTATGCCTAAATATGTATCTAGCCAGGAAGACATTATTAATAATAGAAAAATCATAAACAATAAAAATGCCAAATCATAAAAAGAAAAATAACGTTATGCTTATATGATAAAATACTATATGGTCATTTTCAAAAACCACTTTTGGCATATATTGCACATGGAAAAAATGTTCACAATATATGTGTGTAAGAAAGGTAGGACACATAATTATTGTACAATTTGATACACATTAAATAGAAATATTAACAGTGATAGTTAATTCAGGTTGATGGGATCATAGGCTATATATTTTCTTCATTGAAATTTCCTATGTGTCAAAATTTTTATGAAATATTATAAACACTATGTTATGTTGGAGAAGTTTTTCATTTGATTGTGAGGTGAGGGTAAGTCATAAAGTCTTTAAAATGTGGGTTTTGGAATGAGTAGAAAATCTACTAGAGAATTAAAAATGATCTGGAGCGATTCTAAGCAAGCTCATGTGACACTACCTAGCCTTCATAGACCAGGACCTGAACGACAGGAGAGGTCAGGGAGGAGAACATGCCCCATTTGTACGGTGTCCAGGAGGTGCTTGTATGACCACGATCCTCCTTGTTCTATTCTCATTGCTTGCTACGAAAGAGGATAAAGAATGTGCAACTTAGGAAAACATATAGGATGGCATTTCTTCAGAGGATTTGTCAGCAGGGAGCTAAAATCTCATTATCTTTCCAGGGAGAGGCTTAAAACTGGAAGCCATCTGTAACTGCCTCTAACACCGAAACTCCTTGCTTCAGATCACCAGAACAATGAACTTTTACACATCCTGGGAAGAGTTTGGGCACTAATAAATGTTCAGTAATAGGAATTATTATTTTGGCACTAAGAAAAACAAAATGAGATGTTTTCTACCTATGCTTTGTCACACTAAATAGATAAAGTCATTGATAAAAATCTAAATTATGTCATGAATCATAGACTCTTCTAAGAGGAAAGAAACTTAGCTCATCTACTTCACAAGGAATATAGCTAATTCAGCTATTTCTTTAGCCAGTACTTTAAGTGGATTATTAAAAGCAACTTGCTAACATACACAAAATAGTGTTAATGGTTCTGATGTATTTTGGAAAGATCTTTTAAAACTGCAGAATTGTATAGACAACCTCTGACTCTTTTAACCACTCCTTTGGGAAGCCTTGCCCATAATTTCAAAAGCCACACCCAGCCGGGGACCAGTCTTTACTACTAGCAGCTTTTCTAGCTGAGGTCTTGTGCTTGGTTGGGAGCAAAAGCATCATTCACAAAGGGGTACATTCTTTATAAATCCACACTTACCACCTGTGAAGTTATATATACACACACATATACATACGTGCTCACATATATGCCCATAAATTATGATTTTGCTAAACTAAATAATTAAATTCTTATTAGTTTTACCTTTTTATTTCTGACTAATCTTGAATTTTAGAATGTGCTTTATTTTGATGAACTGTAAATACTTAATGCACAAAACTATTATTTAAAGTAGTGGTTTTAAAATGGTAGGTTGTGACCCATTATGGATTGTGAAATAAAGTTAATGAGTCATGACTGGTGTTAAAAAAATTAAACATAAAAGAATAGATTAAAAGATCAGGATACAGTATGCATTCTAAGTATACAAAATAAGTATCATTTGTAAAAGTTTTGTTTCAACTATATATGTGTTGGATCATAGTGTGATATGTCTTTTTAAGTGGAGATTTCTTGCATATGGTTTTGTGAATTGATGTGACCACTATGGAAAGTGGTATGGAGATTCCTCAGAAAACTTGGAATGGAAGCACCATTTGACCCAGCTATCCCATTCCTCCGTCTATACCCAAAGGACTTAAAAATCAGCATATGACAGTGATGCGGTCACATCAATGTTTATAGCAGCACAATTCAAATAGCTAAACTATGGAACCAACCTAGGTGCCCTTCAACAGATAATATATGTGTGTGTATATATATATATATTGCTCAGCCTTAAATAAGAACAAAATTTTGGCATTTGCCAGTAAATGGATGAAGCTGGAGAATATCAGAATAAGAAATTATACTCTATTATATATGATGTATCAAAGTGCATTTACTGTCATGTATAACTAGTTAAAACAAATTTGAAAATTTTAAAAATAAAAAAAGAAAGTCATATTCTATATCAAAAGCAATAAAGGGAGAGATGACAAAGTAAAGTTCTGAATATTTTTAGAGCCTTTCTGAAAGTGTCCATACTGGATATAGGGTATGCTGTATATGCTTTTTATGGTACTTTTATCCACTCAATATATATATGAAAAAATATATACATGTAATATATAAATGCACATATTCATTTGTGTGTGTGTGTGTGACTTACTATATACTAAGTTCTATGGAAGATGAGATAATAAAACATGCCCTTTGGAGGGATAAAGTCCTAGTCAGGGAGACCACAAATAAACTAACAAACAATAAATATGCTAATAGTTTTAATAAGTGTTGCAACTGCTAGTCAAGAAGCATAATCTCTAGTGTGGTGATAAGAGTGCACACCTTGATTTCAAAAAAATTCAAATTTTTAGATGAATGAAAAGACCTGGGGGCAGGGTAGGGGGTCAATCTGACAGGAAACATTGTCCACATGGGACTAGAACTTAAAAGTTATGAAAAGATATAGGCTTGATGAATTGTTTATAATAGAGATGCAGTGACCTATGAAATAATGCAGAGTTATAAGATGACTCAGATCATTGACTACTCCATTCAACAAACATTAATTGAGCATGTTTCCTGTGCCAGGCATGGAAACATGAGCTGGAAAAAAAAAAGAGGTAAATAAAATACACTTTCAGTGGCAACAGCTAATTGTCATCTTCTGGGGAAAGCTAACATGAAAACAGATAATAAATCACAGTGCAATTAGCATAGTTAAAGAGGGTATTGCCAGGTGCAATAGTATCACAGAAAAAGGGGATTCTTTGGTAAAGGACAGGCAACATTTCACAGAATGCAAGAAGTTGAAACAGTAACAGGTGTTTCACAGTAAGCAGAAAGGTGAACGGCATTCTATGCTGAGAGAACAATACCTGCAAAGGCATGCTTCAGAATGGCACATTGGGTCACTGCAAAAAGGCTGAACTACCAGATCACAGGGTGTCAGAAGATAGTCAATAGAAATGAGGCTGGGGAGCAGACCAAACTTCATAAGGGAAGAAACTTTTATGTTTTGCAAAGGACTTTACACTTTACCCCATAGACAATGAGGATACAGATACTATATGGGTTTTTAGGCAGTGAGTGACTTTTAAGTTAACTCTGATGATAGTATGGAATTTAAGAAAACGAACTTAGAGTTCTAGAAAACTAGGGCTGTAAACTTTAATATCACATTTGATCCCCAACATATTATGTGACTTAGGACACTCTGATATGAGGAAAACCAACACATAATATTTTTATCTTGCAAAGATGATATTTTAAGAGAATTAACAAGTTATCTATGAATAGTAGACTCAGAGTTAGGGAGCTGGGGCATGTCCATCCTAAGAATCCTCTAGTGTCAAATGCCTGATTTCCTCTTGGAGTTATAACAGCTGTAGACTCTTTAGTATACAATACAAACAGTCATCACCGACCACTGCCTGGATCTGCTGCTAGTAGGCTGGTTCACTGTGGAACAAGTAAATCCTGCAGACTCTAAATTACTACATGTAGGTTTCCCACTTGAGAAATGTGTTTCTGTTCTATGACCTATACAACTGTTTTTCCCGAAATCTAATCATTTCATTACATCTAAATCTCTATCTTTTCTCTAAATTTTGCCCCTCCAGAGCCAATAGCTCTTTTAATAAATTCAGGTTGAACACCCCTAATCCAATATCTTAAATTAGAAGTGCTCCAAAATCTAAAACTTTTTGAGCACTGACAGGATGCCACAAGTGGAAAACTCCACACTTGACCTCATGTGACAGATCAAAGTCAAAATGCAGGCACGCTAAAATACTGTGTAAAATTACCTTCAGGAGGCCGAGGGGAGCTCAGTTTCAATTTTATGTATACAAAGCATATACAAAGCCGTGTTTCAATTTTCAGCAGTGAGATCTTTAAAAAAATCACCTTCAAGCTATGTGTATGTACAAGATATATATGAAATATAGGATCAATTTCATGGTTAGACCTGGTTCTCATTCACCAAGATATCTCATCATGTGTATGCAAACATTTCAAAAATCCAAAAAAATCTGAAATCCAAAAGATTTCTGGTCCTAAAAATTTCAGGTACTGGCAAAGACTTTTATGGCATTTCCTATATGTCAGACATTATTCTAAATGTCAACATAAATGATAAATCCTTTAAGATGAATGCTAGTATTATCTTCATTTTTCAGAGGAGGAAACGAGTTTCCCAATATCGTAAATAGGAGTAGAGCCACTAAGCAAACCCAAGAAATCAGGTTTGGGAATTTATATTTTTAATCACCATAATATGTTGCCTCTCACAAATCTCATTTTAAAAAGTACTCAGCAGAAACAAGGAACCAGAATATCAAATTTTGCCTTACAGGAATTTTTTTTTTTTTTCTTACAGGAAACTTTATGTTCCTTTCCCATAAACTGCAAAATACTGTATGTTTTACCCATTATGTTAGTCAGTTTTCTGTTACTATAATAAACACCTGAGATAGACAACTTCTAAAGAGAGAAACCTTTATTTTGGCTTATAGTTTTGGAGATTCCAGTCCATGATCAGTTGGCCCTTTTGCTTTGGGGCCTGTGGTGAGGTAGGACATTACAGTAGGAGCACAATGGTAGAACAAACCATCAACCTCCCGCCAGGGGGCAGAAGAGAGGAAGAGGAGGAGGCCAGGATCACACCATACCCTTCAAGAACATGTCCACTAGGCCGCACCTTTTAAAGCTTCCACCATCTTTCCACAGCTCCTCTTTGGGGAACAACAAGCCTTTAACACATGGACCTTTGAGGGACATGTAATAGCCAAACTATAGCACAGGGGAACCCAGTTGTTATGCTTTTATATACATAGTTTCCATTGTTCAAACAATCTTCAGAAACATCTTTGGAAGTATAGTTCAGCCAGACCAAAAGATTACCCTTCTCAGTTGATGTTTCTAAGAGTTCAACCAAAACTCTCTGCATCTCCACCTCCAGGACACGAGACTAAGAATTTGCTGCTCATTAGAGTGTCTTCCATTGAATACTGAAAATTGAAATGAAATCTTTTTTTAAAGGTCAGCAGTAAGAGCAAATCTAATGTAAGACCTTTATTGATTTTTAAAAAGTTGATTGCATTAATCTTTTTCCTTTTTATCTTGTCTTTAGGTCATAAGTTACTAATCCTTTTGTGAGAGGGAATTACTTCTCAGATTCTCTGAAGCTTTTAAAGAGGATATAATAGTAGTAGAAAGTTATTTTTTTTAAATCAATTTACCATATAAGGATTTAGTATCCACTCACTGGCTGAAGTGCTCCTGACTTCCTTGCCCAATCTCAAAGGTCCCCCAATACTCCAGGGAGCTGAGGATTGAACCCAGGGCCTCACACATGCTGGGCAAGCACTGTACCACTAAACTACATCCCCAGACCTTCCTGTGTCATTTTGAAGTCTAAGCTTTATTTTCAGAAATGAATAATTATTAGGAAAAAAAAAAGTTGGTACCTTACTTTTTATGGTTTTGAAATATTCTTCTTTATGCAAGCAAATCTTAGAACATTAGGAACCTCTAATTCTGAGTAAAATATATACCAAAATACTCAGTTTTCTCCCAAGAATTTTTAAAAAAATTAACATGAATAACATAAAACTCAAAACTTTCAGTGGAAGAATTTTGTGAAAATTATCACCAATGCTTCAAAGTGAGAGGACCAGAAGGCTGGGTGAAGAATAATCTTGGTTTTTCACAAATGCGAACACAAATAGACTTCCTTGTTCATTGGCACAGATCTTTGAAGTCATCCCTCAGGTGGTGTTGAATCTCTTGAGAGCCTTTTGGGCTGGCCAAGCAGATGTTTGCTTTCTTTTACCAAACACTGAATACTGAAAATGTGTGTTGAAAACAGAGGTGATATACAACCCTTTCACCTCAGCAACACTTACCTCTGCTAGTTTAATGTTAGGTTTAAAGAAAAATTACCATGCAAGCCAGGATGTGCATTCAAGAAATAAGAATCACACAGCCACCTTTATACTGTGTCCGCAGTGTACAGGCCATGCTTAAAAATGTGAGAAACAGATTTATCGTGGAAAGCAATCCCAGCATGACCAGTGCCTAATGTAGAAGTATTATGTCTACAAACTGGGAACTATCCCAGTCTTTTAAGATTGACAAGAACTAAGTGGGAAAAGCACGTGGAAACAGCTGACCCTGGTGGGCACCATGTGTGTGTGTGTGTGGCCTCATGTCCCCCAGTCTTCAGCAGCTTGTTCACACAATGGCGTTACTAAAGTGGATGGCCACCGTCCTTTTGGGGGGGTACTGCCCATTCATCACGTTTCTGCTTCTCGATGCTTCGACCTTTTTCGTCTTGCCTAGCAGCCAAAGCTTCAACTGGTTGGGGTAACTTCCAGCTCCGTTTGTGGAGTTTCGGGGTTGGGGGTAAATGCCAAGCAGTGTTCCACGTCTGCTTTCCCATCCTCGTCCGTCTGTGACTCTGTCCTGGCCTGTCTCTTTGGACTCTGGGCAGCAACAGGGGAGCACCCAAAGGTCTAGCGGCTCGTCGCCCAGGTGGGAGTGGAGAACAGCTCGACTGAGGGAAGGATCCCTGAGTTCTCTCTGCCCTCCTGGGCTCCGGGAAGGGCCAGGCGCACGGCGACGCCGGGCGAGGCTGCAGGGCGCCTAAGCGGTCGGACGGGGGAGCGAGAGCTAAAGCTAGAGGAGTGCGCCGAGCCGCCGGCGCCGGCAGCCGCGGCCGGGAAGCCGACGCCGTGCCGAACCCGCCGGGCGGCAGGGCGGGAGTGGCGGGAGGCGGAGGCCGGGCTGGAGGCGGAGCGGGCGGCGCCGGGGAGGCGGAGGCGGAGGCGGTGTCTCCCCGAGCTGCGCAGGCGTTGCTCGCACCTTGTTGATTAGTCAGTGCTGGGAGCGCTGCTATGGCGTTTCTCAGACCCGCGGCTCCTCCTCACACGCTCGAGGCGGAGGGAAGGAGGGGTAAGAGGAGGAGGAGGCGAGCGGGCGGCCGCCGCAGCTGCAGACCCGGGGCCAGAGAAGGAGGCGGAGCGGGAGCAGCCGCCGCAGCCAGCCGGGCCGCCGCTGCCGCCCGCCGCCGCGGGGCTGCTCCGAGTCCTCTCCGGGCTTGAGGGCACGCGGGGCGCCCCAGCCATGCCCCGCAGAGGCAGCTGAGCCAGGCGCCGGTCCCCTCCCTCCGGGCCACCTCAGCCGCCGCGCCCCCCGGCTCCCCGCGGCCAGAGCTGCCCGGCGCCTCCCGCGCGCCCCAGACCGCGAGCGCGAGCAGTGGCGGCCGCCGACGCTCGCTGGTGCCGGCGGCGGGGAAGCGCGGGACCAGAGGAGGCGGGGAAGATGGACACGGCGCCCTTGCTGGGCTGTAGCCTCAAGGATGTGAAGTGGAGCTCGGTGGCCGTGCCGCTGGACCTGCTGGTCAGCACTTACCGGCTGCCCCAGATCGCGCGGCTGGACAGCGGTGAGTCCTGGCTGGGGCGCAGGGCAGACGCGCGCAGACCGCCGTCTCGGCGCGGGTGTGCGCGCGTGTGCTCGTGAGGGTGGGACCGGTGGGGAGTGGGTTGCTCGCCCCAGCTCCCCCTCCGAGCGCGCTGGAGTTGGCCCGTGCGGCTGTCGCAGCCCTGGCGCGTTGCGATCAACTCTCCCCAGCAGCAGCCAGAGAGGTGGAAATCAGAGCCCTTGCAGTGTAATTAAAAGGACGCCTTAAAAATAAAATTAAATTAAATTAAATCAACATAGGGGAAACCTCTGCAGATAGTAATCATGGACGCTGTTCCTCCCCAGCCGCCTGCAAGAATTACACAACCTGGGAAACCCTGAGGAGTTATCTTAGGCAACTTTCTTAGGAAAATAATTGCGCTCTGGGTGGCATCTTGTTTTGGGTGCTCTCCCTGACGCCCCCGCCCCCATCCCCCTTCATCAAGAAGCAGCAGATTAAAGAGGAAAAGCTCCTGGGTGACCAATGGAAGGGATCACGTTTCTCAAAGACCTTTTATTACAGCTTGTCTGTTTTGTTTAACCCAACTGAAAGTAATTTTAGGGCTGTGTGTAGAAAATGTCTTCAGCAGAAGTGTTGGTATGCTTAAGGTTAATTATTAGCTTAGGGCTTTTCAAGGCTAGAAGAAAATTTAAGTCACTAAAACATATATTGATTTGTAATCTTGAGTTCAGAACCAAGAAACGCGTGTCTTACCTGAAATTGACCACCAGCAACCAACCAAATATCCCCCAAATGTTGGCTCTGCAGTGTGAGATCTGCAAACAAATATGTAGATGTGCTACTATCAGGCAAGCAGGTTTCTTTCA
The DNA here is from genome assembly GCF_047511675.1 of Marmota flaviventris. Classification (NCBI taxonomy): domain Eukaryota; kingdom Metazoa; phylum Chordata; class Mammalia; order Rodentia; family Sciuridae; genus Marmota; species Marmota flaviventris. The sequence continues at coordinate 39,208,604 of NC_092513.1, forward strand.
CTTTGAGAGTTGTGACATGTAAGGTGGCAGTTTATGTTGGGTTTTGTTTGCACCATAACTTCAGTGGGTTTTGACTTCATAGGATTTCAGACTGTTTGCAGAAAGAAGCCTGCTCTGCTCTGGGGCAGCCTGGCTCCAGGCCCACAGGCAGGCAGATAGAGCTGTGGCCACACACAGGCCAAGTCAAAATAGCACTAAGCAGAAAGATGTCATTTCGAGTCACAGGCTCTTATGTTATTCCTTGTTTTCTGGGGTTATGTGAGCCATATAAATATCCAAAGAAATTTTTATTCCATTTTTTTTTTATCTGGGATTAGATTAAACATTTGAAGCACTGTTGTGAAAAATAAGGGCAAGAAAATTCATGAAAGCTGGAAAACAATCTTGGCATACTTGCTTGATTGTTGGTGGCAGTGATGGACATTGGAAATAAACTGGGAGTTTTTAAACTAGTGATGAAATGCAAATGACAATAGCTGTTGAATCCAGGGGAGGACAGACTGTATGTTGAGGCATTTCTGTTTAGGGTGGGGGTGGAAAAGAGTTTTGTGCATTAAATATGCACTTGCAGGTCTGAATCTGCGTATGTATTCAGTGTTTTATTTATTCCTCCACTGTGTAAAATTGTAAATACTGGAAGGTTGTGAGACCTCAGCGTTTGTGACCTTTCTTTTTATCTGCATGCTGCTAAAACTTCTTAATTAGGCAAGATTGGTGCATGTGGTGTAAAAGTCACTCAAAAGCTTCATTAAACTGCAAGTTTGAAGAGGGTGAGTACCAGTTTCAGACATAACTCTTGGTTTTCTTACCCACTTTCCTGTCCTCACCATTCATAAAAAGGATCTGAATCAGCAGTGTCCTCATCCCACACTTCTTTTTAAAATCAGAATGTGGGTTGTGAGTTTTAACACTGTGTCCTTTCAAGTCTTGGAATGGATTTTGACCATTATGTGTAATTCCAATTCTTTATTGTAAATTTCACTTCCTTTCTTATTATCATTTGAGAATCACCATGGCACATACAAACAAAGTCTTAGCCTAATACTGCTTTTTACCTTGTTTCTTTCACTTTAAAGGTCCCTTCTCATTTACACACTCTTCCTTAGCATGGTTTTTAATAGCTACATAATATTATTTGGGATAGCTGAACCATAGAATTTAGTCCTCTATTGTGGACATTGTTGCTTCAATTTTTGCTACTATAAATCATGATACAATGAACACTGCTGTGCATAACTCACTTTGTTTAGAATATATTCCTTCCTTGCTGAATGAATGCTTATGAATTCTTTTTAAATCCTTGGCACACATTGTCACTGCTTTAGAGACTAAAGGTTATGCTCATTTACACTAACATGGGCATTGTAGGAGCACTGCTCTCTGCCCACATCATTATAATATTAGGATTTTAAAATCTTTGCTAATTTGTTGAGCAATGTGTTATCTTAGCAATTTTATTTGTGTAGACTTTGAAAGAGCCAGTGAAAAACTCTCTGCTTATTTTTGAACATGTTTCACAGCAGGGCTTAGAACAGGTTGAGGACATGTGGTCATATATTTAAATGTTATCAGGGAAATCTCAAGTTTCCTTGAGTCCTCATTCTGTGTATATCTTTTTGCCAGTTTTAGTACTGCAGGTACATTTTACACACACACACGCCTACCCCATACTTAGATGTGAAAGGTAGTCATTTTCCAAATCACTTGCTTTAAAAGACACTAGAAAGAAATTGAAAAAAGTACCACTAGTTGACGTTATGCCAAGAGGAAACTTTTGGCTAATTTTAAGCTATCCTGAAAGAACATTTGAAATCTTTTTTCTTAACTTTATTATGGAGTGTCTATCAAATGCAGGTACATTTCTAGAAACTTGATATATATTGCCTCAGATCCTCAACAGCCCCATTTTAAGGACTTTGGAAACCTGAGATTCAGAGAAATTAAGTGAAGGACTCAGTTAGTAAATGGAGTAGGATTTCTATAGGACTTTGTGCCTCCTAAAGTCTGACCTCTTATCTTGGGCTCTGATATCACCTTTTTCTAAGGTGGGAGTAGTTTTGGAGTAGGTCTGATGTCTGCTGTAAATAGCTTCACTGTCTCTCAGAGCTTGAGAACCGGAAAGTCAATATTTTTAAAATAGTATAGACACAGAATTAAGTGCTGGCATCATTCATCATATTTAGATGACTTTCTACCTCCCGGTGAGGTAGAAAGAGAAGCAGTGGGGAAGAAGAGAGGTTACAGAATCAGAAAAAAGTAAAGAAGTGGAATTTGGGGGAATAGGGTATATGTGTATAGGAATTTATTGGGATGACTCCTTAGTACATTTGCTATTTTAAAAATATTAATTACATCGTATATAAAAAAATCCAGTTCTCTGTATTAGGCATGTCACTCCTAAAATGCCAATTAGATGGATGCATTCAATTTTACATATCCAAAGTTAAAATTTGTGTTTGTATGCTAAGATAAATACAAAATTAGTGAGCCTTTTTGAGTATTGTCCCATAAGTCTTCATGGAGAACCCAGAGAAAAGTACTCTTGTAGTTTTCCTTGGGAGATTTACTGGGATTATGTCTCATTAGCCAAGCCTAACTCCAGTCATTGAGGCCAGTAAGATCAAAAATTTATTTATTTTTTTAAATTAATTTTTTTTTTTTTGGTAGCAGTAGCGATCAAATCCAGGGCCTTACATTCACTGGGCAAGTGCCCTGTCACTGAGCTACATCCTTAGTCCTTAAATTTATTTTTTAACTGATACATGAAAACATAAAAATTATGCATATTAGGGTAATGTGATGTTTCAACACACATGTTCACTGTATAATGTTGAATCCACATTAAACATATCTCCTTAAACATTAGTTGTTTATTCATGGTGATATTCCAACTGGTCATCAATCTTGTAAATTGTTGGCTATAGAACCAGGTTCAACAAATAACATTTAGGACTAAGAAGACAGAATGCTAATCCCTGCTCCACCTGCAGCCATCCTTACTCATAACTGGGTTGGAGGAAAATTGCTCATTTTCTTTCTCATTATTTCATCTTGGAAAGGCTATGAAGGTCTAGAGCAATGTTCTTCCACCTATTTTGTTCCTCTAGCTCCTAAAAAATTCTATGAAACTCTAAACACATTTTAAGTTTCTGAAATTTTTCCTCCTAAGTTTAAATAGTTGAAAAAGGTGTAATTTTTCAGAGTATTAAAAATATTGACATTTTTTATTATATCATTTTTTTAAAAACTATGGGTCTTACTATAAAGATACATAGATAACTTCTTCATCACTTAAAAATTAGTACCTTTATCTCCATACGTGCATATTTATGAAATAGACTATCCCAATGCAACATATTTTTATGCTTGGAAGTACTTTATTGATCACTGTCATACTTTCATGAATTGACAGGGAAAGGAAAAAAAGGAAGGCGGTACAAGTTGGAGATAGTTAAATAGGTAGGATTTAGTTCATAACCCACTTGAATCTAATGTATGAAATATGATATGTCAAGAGCTTTGTAATGTTTTGAACAACCAATAAAAAAAAAAATAGGTAGGATTTCAGCAGTCTCTCCTTGCTAGCATTGTGGGGGAGTCAGATCTGATTCCAAGCCCTGAGTGTGTTGGGGCCACGGGAATTCTGGTTTTTGTTTTGTGCTCCAGTGCGTCTACAGCTTTATCATTTATGTAAGGGCTTAAGCACCTATAGATCTGAGACCCCAGGTGGCTATTTGCAAGTGTGGAAGGTCTTTGCAGGTCTATGTATTATCTTTGAAATTGATGTAAGTTCTCGAAATCTGCTCTGTGATTGATGTTATTTTATGTATGTGTGTATGTATGTGTTCGTATGTGTTAATTTTGCTTTTCTTCAAAAGTAACAAACAGTGTATAAATCCTGCTGCAGGATGATATGTGCTTATTGTATGGCTTCATTTCCTCTGGTGTTCTGTATTTACAATACAGAGAGTATACACACCCAGGATAGGGAAGATGATGGTTTAAAGGATGCTGGATTTGGAACCAAGAGACCTGTGTTAGTTACAGATTCTGCCATTTATAGCTGTGTGTTCTTGGTCAGATTTCTTTTCTCTCTCTCTCTCTCTCTCTCACTGGAGATTGAGTCCAGAACATTTTACCACTGAGCTGCATCCCCAGTCCTTTTCATTTTATTTATTTTGAGATAGGATTTCACTTAGTTGTCCAGGCTAGCCTTGAACCTGTGATCCTACTGCCTCAGCCTCCTGAGTCACTGGGATTAAAGGTATGTGCCACTGCACCTGGCTTGGTCAGGTTTCTTAACACCTTTGGTATGTAGGTTTCTCATGCAGAAAAAAAAAATGAATATTATAGTTGTGAATGTATCTCATAATTATTCATTAATTTGTTTACTTGGTTACCTAGTGTTTATTAAGCCCTTGCTACATGACAAGCCCTATTGTAGTTATTGGAGCTACAGTACTGTACAAATCAGACAAAAACCTCTGTCCTCATGGAACTTAGCATATGTGAAATATATGCATATATATAATAGTGTATATGAAATACACAACAGCATGCCTATGAGATTGGCATAGTGAAGTGCAGATCATTTGAAGGGGAGGCTTCAGAGTATATCATTTAGGCAACTGAAGTAAACTAAAGAATAAATGGGGTTTATTATCTTTATACAGATAAATACACAGAAAAATTCTCTGATTGACTTTATTTCCTTTTGAGTCTTCAGGTTATTAGTTATCTGCAGTATATGAAAAGGAATAAAGTCTTTATCAGAAGTGTTATAAACTAACTCGAGATTGGGCTTGGGAGGGACTGAAGCAGGAAGTTAGGAAAAACTTTTAAATCTGAGTGGACATATAAGTCCGACTAAATGGGACCAAAACAATGAATTGAGAAACTTGAATCTTTTTTTCTTCTAGGATGTACCTGTTACTTTTATTGATTGATGGTCATTTTTTAGTAGACTTTTTTTTTTGATACCGGAGATTGAACTCAGGCACACTTGACCACTGAGCCACATCCCCAGCCCTTTTTTGTATTTTATTTACAGATAGGGTTTCACTAGTTGCTTAGCACTTAACTTTTGCTGAGGCTGGCTTTGAACTTGCCATCCTCCTGCCACAGCCTCCTGAGCCACTGGGATTATAAGCAGGCGCCACTGTGTCCAGCTTTTGGTATACTTAAAATTTTTTTTTTATTTGTTCTGTTTACTTATACATGACAGTAGATGTATTTTGACATATCATACATACATGGAGTGTAACTTCTCATTTTTGTGGTTGTACATGATGTTTTTAGTATACTTGTACCCTCTTCCAGTGCTCACCTATTCTTAATATTGGTTATGTCTAAAAACTATGAAGAAAGAATAGGAAGGGACGTTGGGCAGTGGACAGTTATAAACATTTAGACCCAAAAGACAGGATTGGCTATTTATCCTTCAGTGTCCTCGTTTTTTTCAAATAAGACAGCTGTTTTGAAAGTCTTAATGTGAAATGAGTTTCCACATTGCCGGTAAAAATCTTTAGATGCTCGGTTCATCTGTGAAAGGAAAACTGGTTTGACTGTTGTGATCATCTGCATCATAGTTTAAAGAGGGAGTATTTTCATCTCTTTTGCTCATTGGCCACCTTATTGAAAGAGCAAGTTCTTGTGGACCAGCTTGTAAACTCGTTTATTTTTATTTGAGATTCCTGAGGTATCTGTCTTTTCACTTACTGAGCTCCGGTTCTAGGAAGACTCGTAAACTCCCCTCTGGTCTTGAGCAGGACTTTCAATCTTAAGAACACCAACTATTTGGATGCAACGTGAAAAATGATTCTCAACAACAGCTTCTTAAAATATATAAAATACTTGCTAAAGTACTTGGAAATTCATGAAATTAATTTCCTTTAGAAGCCATTTTCACATGAAATGCCCCTACCCCCAAACTTCCCTACCCTACCCCTACTTCCAGTTTTACAAAAATGTTTATTTGAATTTCAAGTTTAAAAGTATCTAAAATTGTTTTTATTTTTTTTTCAGCGCCTAGCACAATGCCTGGCATGTAGGAGGCACTGAGTGCTAACATTTAGTAAATCAATGAGCAAATCTCAATATTAGCAACTATGAGGTCCAAGATACCTATGTCACTAAAACTGTTTAGCTCAGCATGTCTGAAATAGAATTTCGCTTTTGTTCCATTTGAGGTAGTCGTTGTATGCTTAAATTTATAAATCAGAACCAAAATGATAGGACTTAATTAATATTAGCAGCAGAAAAAATAAGAGAGTATTATTAGACCATCATGGTTTATAAAGAAATGATTCTTAGGACTATTATCAATATTTTAAATAAATTATTTCTGGAAATTGCAATTCATTTTCAGATTTTTCCCTTTCTTCTTAAATAAGTCAGTTTTTCCCTCTGATATTAAGATAACTCTTTGATATCTTTCACGGTCTTTGAAACTAGTCCCTGCAATAAAGAAAAGACCTGATTGGACATTCAGCTAACCATTTATCCATCATCTCCTCTTGGCATGCTAGTGATTTTACTTCTTTTTTTTTTTTTTCTAGTTTTTTTAACAAGATTTTTCCATATTTTTAGATTGGTGCATTGTAGTCATACATAATAATGGGATTTGTTATTACGTATTTGTATATGTATATAACATAACAGTATAATTTGACCAGTATCACTCCTCAGTATTTTCCCTTTCTCTCTCCCCTCTTCCCTTTCTCTGGTCCCTTTTCTTTCTTCTACTGATCAACCCTTGATTTTCATGAGACGCCCCCACCCTGCTTTCTTTGCCTTTTTCCTCTCTAGTTTCCACATACGAGCAAACATACAACTGGCTTTAACATAATATTTTTAAGTTTCATCCATCTTCCTGCAAATGACATAATTTTTATTTTTCTTAGGACTGAATAAAACTCCATTGTGTATGTATAACATATTTTCTGTATCTATTCATTCATTGGCGGACAACTAACTAGGCTGAATCCATATAATTTGACTATTGTGAATTTTGCTGCTATAAACATAGATATGCGTATACAGTCATTTTACTTCTAAGCAAAGCAAGCCACTTGGTTCAAATGGTGTTATAAAACCACAACTACTAATTTGGTACAGTTGTCATCTTCCTAGAATAGCCCCAAGATTGACTTGAAATGAGAGTGTCTTAATTTCAAACTGTGAGTTTCCTTTTATGCCCCTGAAGGAGTATTACATTGTGGTAAAAGAAAAGAAAAACTCTGGGTGTGAATCGTGTTACCATTATGGGCAAGTTGTTTTAATTGATTCTGCTAATTGTTAACCCAGTTTGAAATATTTAAATACCACTTGGGCTTAATGGTTGTTTAATAAATACCAAGTTATTGAATTTAAAATGCAACACAAATTCCTTATAGGTATAAAGATATTTGTTCTGGATAATATTTAACATGTACGGAAAGTTGTTATGATTGGGCCAGGTTCTAGCACGGGGTGATATAATTGTGAGCAGAGCTTATGTATATATCCTTGAGAAGATTTTAAACAAGTTAGGCTTTGTTATGTTTTGCTCAGCTTAGTAGAGAAAAATTTCCTTGGCTAGACACTTTTATATTAAGGTGTTAGTTTTCTTTAATCCAAGACTTTAGGATGTTGGAAATGAAAATTTGCCCTCTTCCTAGCGGGGAACTAGATTGAAATATCTAAAAATAACAGAAAAGGGTAAATGTTTGCATTCCTATTTTTAATCACATCTGTGATCTTGTAGGTAAAAGCACCAGTTATAACAGCCTATCATCCATTCATAAAAAGGTTAATGAAATGCCTGAGAAAACCTAGAACAACTTCAGTGCTTCTTTGGTACAGATTCTGCATTCCATGATTGATATTCCTTTTTTGGATTACTGTTCTTTTCCTTTAGTAACAGTGAGCCCATGAGGGGTGGGTGGAATCAAAGAACCATCCTGTATCCATTCCATTGTCATTCCTGGTCCTCAGAAGCCTATGCTCCCAGATCTTCAGTTTTAGTCTGTTTTAAGTTGTTATTGAAAGAGGATCCATTTTTTACCTTTGGGCCACGAAATCATTCAGGCACCAAACCCAAGTTTAAAAAAAAACAATTTAATTAGTTGGAGAAAAATCGAGCAAGCACATGGCAGAGAGAACCTGAGAAGGTTTAAATTACCTACTTAAAAATACCAAGGAACAGAAAGCCAAGTCACACCATGTTTTATAAGAAATGTTGCTCATATTTTGGGGTTTGGTTTGTTCCCATGTTTTGGCCATTTAAGAGTAAGGTTGCCATTGAGAGTAGATAGGATTAGAAGTTTTCCTAAGCTCATCACATCCATGTAGACCAGTGAAGGTGAACTTTAGTTGTGCATAACAGGGGTAACACACACATGCACACACACACACACACACACAGACAAAATGTGGTTTATACAACATGGAAATTTCTTTTTCGTATAAAAGAAGCCCTGAGGTATGTAGTCCAGGACTTCAGAATCAAGGACCTAGGCTTATGTGTTTTGCTCTGATATCCTGAGCAAGTAGTTTTCACTCTCAGGGTCACTTCATGGTTCTGAAGAGCTGCTGGAGATCTAGCTATCATGTCTGCATCCCAGACAGCAAGTAAGGCAAAACATGTTTTACCCCTAGTCTTGCACAACCCTTCACTTAGATCTCATTGGTCAGGACTTAAGTACTCTGTCCAGGATTACTGGAAGGCAGGGAACTGTAGTCCTAAGGAGTCATGATGCCCAGGGGTTCCTATGGCAGAAGAAGTGGTGAACATTGGGTATTAGGAGCTGCTTTAGCAACCTTGGCCACTCAGATTGTTGCTTTGTGCTCTGTCTTCCCATTTTCCCTCTTTCTCAAAAACACTATTAAAATAGCCACGTGTTGGGCCTCAGCCTCTTGACACCTCCCTTGCCCAGGTTCTTCCTCAGCGAAGATGGTATGATCCTCTTGCCCTGACCTCCTCCTCTTTTCATCCTTGAGCATCAACTGTAACTTCCAAGTGGTTCTGTATTTAAGAAGCCTGTTATTAGAGGTGAAGTGCTTTATAAAAAGTAAGGCACGAAAGCTACTTGTAAGGAGTCGCAGTGATAGAGGCACTCCTCACTGTCTTTTTCCTATGACATGCGTACTCGTCAACATTTTTCTCTCTGATTCCATACACAGTGGAACCGCTTTTCAGTTTTTAAAGGTGCTCCCCACCCCCACCACTCTATATTCCTTTTGCCAGGGTCTTCATGTTTGTGTATAAAACAATATTTTCTGTTTTTACCCCAGTGTTATCATTATAGAAACTTTGGAAAATATAGAGAAAAAATAAATATGAAATTGATTATCCGTTTTAATTCCAGAGCATGTATAATTTGTTATATAAGCATTGTTTGTTGTTATGCAGGCATGGAAAATATATGTAAAAGTGGAACCAAACTATATGAAACTACTTCTTGAATTTTACATTTGCTCATGAACAAGTTTCTTCATTATTATTATTATTATTATTAGAAAATAAAATGTTTATCACTAAATGGGATTCTGTTATTATCAATAAACTATTATTTCCTTGATTGTTTTTCAGTTGTGAGACATGAGATTTTGAGTGTCCTGGTTTTGATAATATCTTCCTACTTAAATTTGTCAGTTTTATATTATTTCATGATTTGGGGTTCGTAGAAGGGGGGGGGGGTTTGTTATTTTTAGATTGTGGATGGACATCACTAACTTGCATCCAGGTAAGTTGGGACCATCAGCAGTGAGTAAGTAAGCACATCACTCTGTACATCCTTGAGTATCATAGTTGTTTCTTAGTATTTGATAATTTAAGAAATTGCCACTTTTTTCTATTTTATTTCTTTGGTTACTAATAGAATAACTTCAGTAATATGTTTTTGTTACATTTCCTGATCTCTTTGTTCAGTTTTCTTTGGTAGCATAATAATAATAAAAAAATCCTAATGTACTTTGTTCTCTATTTTCTACAGAATTTTTATAATCTTCAAATTTAATGTCAGTTAATCACTTTGTAAGCTTTCTATTTTTCTCCAGTTATGTTTGTAAGTAGTTATTGTTGTTTCTGAAATTGAGTAATTGTGATTAATTTACTTTTTGATCAAAATAAATATCAGATTTAAATGTATAGTGATCACTGTCATATTGGGACTGATCCTCTGAAAGAAAGAATCCCCTTTCATTGTTTAAAATAAAATTATCTGGGCTGGGGATGTGGCTCAAGTGGTAGCGCGCTCGCCTGGCATGCGTGCGGCCCGGGTTTGATCCTCAGCACCATATACAAACAAAGATGTTGTGTCCGCCGAAAGCTAAAAAAAAAAAAAAAATAAATAAATATTAAAATTCTCTCTCTCTTTAAAAAAATAAAATAAAATAAAATAAAATTATCCTGTGAAAATCTTGGTCAGACCATGTGTATATTCACAACCGTAATTCTATTTTTGTTGGAGTCAAGAGTTTTTCTGCAGATGATTTATTGTTGGTAAATTCCTGTGGATTGCATAAAACTAAGATGACAGATTAGATTCATCACCCTGACTTTAAAGACTAAGAATGCAGTTGACAAGTTGATAAAAAGTTTTGAATTTTTTTAAAAAATATTTTTTTACTTGTAGATGGACACAATACCTTTATTTTATTTATTTATCTTTTTATGTGGTACTGAGGATCAAACCCAGGGCCTCCCTCACACATACCAGCCAAGTGCTCTACCGCTGAGCTACAACCCCAGCCCCTGAATTCTTTTTTTATGTAATCTCTAACATACCCTGAAGTGCTATGTGTGGGACAGTTAAATGAGACAGACTAGAGCAACTTCACAGTATATTGAAGCTTAGAAATTGAGTCTTGACTCTAGTAGATATATAATAGAAATTCTGAGATCATTTCAAGACCCATAGAAGCAAATGTGATGATTCAGATGTCATTTTGTTTCTTCTGTTGAATAACAGTGCAAGTGTTGAATTCACTGCAGTGATTAGGTAGGGAGACAGGTATGGAAGGAAGAGACCAGTTTAATTCTCTCTGTATGTAAAGCCAGTGATTGATGGGAAATAAAATACATTATCAGTCTGCGAATTTAGTACCTAAAGACTCTTATAAATAGTTGTATTTATCAGTGTCGAGGTGACAGTTGCTGAAAGTGAAGTGTAAGATAATGTTCAGGGTATCTTCTAGTGCCAAAGAAAAAGCCTCAAATTAACTTCCCAGTAAGTAGATCAGGTAACTTGTGAGTTGTGCTTGCTCTAACTCCCAGTCTCTCTCCTTTTTCTTTGACTCCACTGAAAGATATTTATCTGAGTAGAGAGCATACAGGTGAAAAACACTGCGTCATATCAGAGGAGAGTTCCAGGCTAACTGGCGGCTAGAAGAGATGGAAGGAGATTGTGCACTAATTATAATCCACCTAATTGTTTTAAGTGTCACAATAAAACAAAACTATTGTATTCCCTATGAAGCATAATGTATTCCCTATGAAGAATATGGATATAGAAACATAAACAGTGACGTAATCGAAGTCCCCACCATCTTAAGATAAGCACTATCTAACATTTTGATGCATTCCTTACTCATATACATACATATTTAAACTTTTACATAAATGAGTCATTTTAACTATTTTAAAAACATCTCTCTCCCCTCATATCAAACCTTTCCCTCCCCCTGACCATCCTGCCTACCCACATAATCTACTTCAACAATCAGCACATAGTTCTCATATTTCCTCTGTATTTATTTTACATTGGCATTTCATATGTGTAAAGAGACACCTACAGAATTCTATTATTATTAAATAAAATTGGATTGTATTACAAATACTTTTTGGATTCTCATGTCACTCATGGGAATCTTTGTAAATCATCTGGTATCATACATACTCATTTTTTAACAATTGCATTAATACTCTATAACGTAGAAGTGCTCATTCTTTTCATTGTTTTGTGTTCAGTTTGTTTCTAGTTATTGACTTTTGTTGAGTTATACCTCCTTAAACCTCACCATATATAATGTCATTAATTTGTTCATTGTGACCCTAGAATTTGCATTTTCTAGCTAATATTGTTAATTTCTCCCCAAGACCATCTTTGATGGCATTGCCTTCCTGATTCTTTTAATCCCATATGCAAAATTAAGGTTTTTTTTAAATTAATCTCATGTCCCACTCAAAATTCAGTTTACAGAGTGTAATTAATTGCCAAGATGTAATCTAAAAAGTCCATAACAATTCTCATTTGTTTCAAGAAATATGAAAATACTATATCTTCAAAATTTGTGTCAAGCACAGTTATTATATACGCACATACATATGTATGTCAGCTTAATGGTTATGAAGTGAGATCTTTATTGCTTATTGTTATTTTGCATATAGCTATCAGTAACATTTTGCTGCTTTTTAAGAAGCGAATTAAAATCATGTTCTTTGTTTTTTCTATTGTTGGCTTGTTCTCATCAGTTTCTAGATGCTATTTGTATATTATGGAGATATTTCCCCTTGTTTACATTTATTTTGTTTATTCATTTTATTTATGTTGTATTTTTCCATTTAAGATTTTTAAATTTTCTTGTGGACAAAGTTTCTTTTTCCTGTTTTCAGTCTTGGTTAAGAAGAATCTCCTTTCTCTTAGATTGTACGTGTAGTATTTTAGAATGTCTAGGAAGATTTACAACTTTTTTTATTTGTCTTTAGTCCATCTGGAATTAATTAATTTTTGCATATGATGCAAGCTTTGCATTTTCTTGCAGGCTGCTGTTGTGCCCGCCCATTTATTCAAAAGTCTGTTACTGCTGATATGAACTATCTTTGTCAAATTTATTTTGCTCTTTAACAGTAGAAAAATATACTTGAGCCACACCTGTCTTTCTGGGATATGCTTTTGGCTGTGTTCTAAGAACACATAAGATTAGTGAAGTCTTAAAACAATTCTTTTTTTAAAATTTTTAAAAAAATTTTAGATGGACACATTACCTTTATTTTACTTATTTATTCATTTTTATGTGGTGCTGAGGATTGAACCTAGTGCCTCACATATGCCAGACGAATGCGCCACCACTGAGCCACAACCCCAGCCCCTGAAAACAATTATTTTATTCCCCAAAGAAGAGAAGTTATAGCTAGAACTGCCCCTTGTCTTGACTTACTCTTCTTTTCCAATGGCCATGGGAGACCCATGGTCTGTTTTTTAAAGAAAAATTAAATTCCTTTTGAAGAAGAGCTACCCTGGTGAGATTTAGAAGTGATAGTAACTTGTTAAATGCCTTCTAGAAGCATAGTCCAGATGCTTTGGCAAAAAGTTTTCTCCAGGGAAGAATTTGTTTTAAAATTGATACTTTATTAAGCTGTTATACTTTGTGTGTGTGTGTGTGTGTGTGTGTGTGTGTGTGTGTGTGTGTGTGGTGGGGAGAGATTCAGAATTTAAGAAGGATTTGCAGTCATACTCGATTTTAGGTTACTTAATTAAACGTGTATTTCCCCATTATTTTCCCCATACACATTTTCATGCACTATTCTTATTTAATAAATGTTTCTATTTCTTTAAAATCCCATAATGTCCTGTTATCTACTTTTGAAGACTTAAGTTTCTCTTACATTTTGTTTACCTCTTCCAAACTCTTTGATAGCATTGTCTTCCTGATTCCTTTTAATCTTACACATAAGGACCAGAATTAAAACTTTCTAGAAAAAATGTAGGGCAATGTGGACTGTCGATCTTAATTTCAAAACCCAGAGTGTGTGCATAAATAGAGGAATGAGAGGAGAACACATAGATTCTTTTTTGAGACTTTGTGTACGACGTGATCCTTGTGTAAAATTACAACTGAACCTCAATCCTGGATCCCCTGAGGAACTTTATCAGGTTGGAATAGAGGGTATTTAAAAGTTTTATTCTCTTCTTAGATTTGTCTGAGAACAGGGATCCCGTCTTCTCTTTCTGTTGTAGGTTTCACAGGTCTGGTACTATGCTCCCCCAGAGGGATCAGAAATCTTGTCTGACTGTTCCACAGTGTTATCAGGATACTCTGGCTTACACACAGGTTTGCACACGCTCTGTTCTTCCCCTTGACTTAGTAGCAGGTTCTGGGCAAGGAAAGAAGTAATGAATATAGCAACCACTCCTTTCTGCTTTAGCTCTAGGGACTTAGCTTCTTTCTAAGACTTTTAGTTTTCAAAGTATCTCAAATTTAGAAGAAACTCATAGACAAGAGTATGTTTTTCTTTAAAACTTACTGATGGATGGAAAGAAGTTGAGACATTGAGGCTGGGGAAGCCAACAGTGTTAAAATTTTGCTGGTAGATCATTGGGATTTGACTACCATTTAATCAAAAGCATCCTAAGTACATGAATTATGGTCCATTCATGGGATATCTTTGAGCCAAATAATCCCATGTACAAAGCAAACAAGTGAGACAAAGAGTATTAGTGAATGTCCCAGTACAAGATGGGAGATAATCTAAACTGAAGGTCAAGGAATATTCCCTGAAACATCCATCTCTAATGAAGAATGCTACAGTTTGCATCTGGAACGTCCCTCAAAGGCTCATGTATTAAAGGTAGATCCTCATCTTGGCACAGTTGGGAGATGGCAGAAACATGAGAAGAGGGGCCTCAGGAGAAGTCTTCAGGTTATTGGGTCTGTGCCCTTGGAGGGGGATTTGGGACCCTGGTCTCTTCCTTTTTCTCTTTTTTGATTTCTGTCCACAAAATGAATGGTTTTACTCTTGTCATGTGCTTCTGCCATGATGTGCTCATAGGCCCCAAAATGCAATAAGGTCAACTAGTTATGGACTGGAACCTCCCAAATTATAAGCCAAAGTAAACCTTTTACCTGTATAAATTGATTTTCTCAGGTGTTCGTTACAGTGAGCTAAGGCTGACTTTCTAGCGCTGCTGGGTTACTCATGAAGCAACATGATGCATTCCTTACTCACAGATTAGGTTAGGTTCTTTGTTGTACACAAACATGTTATGATTTTCTGTGCTACGTTTTCCAAAGAATAACTTAATTTTGTGTCCTCAGTAACTTTGACCCCTCTAAAGGCTAGGATTGTGTCTTTCATGTTTGTCTCAAGTGTTCCCAGGACCCAAGATGGTTTTCAAATTGCATTACCTTGGCAACATGCAGGTGTTCAGTAGAGCCTTAAAGGCTTTTTTTGAGGGGTGGGGGCACGATATACAATATACAAACACAAGTAGTGTAGTGGGTTTAATGGTTGTGTGTGTCTCCTCGCCCCCACTGCCCAAGGAGATGTCTGTGTACAAATCCCTGGAACCTGTGAATGTCACTTTATTTGGAAAAGGTCTTTGCAGATGTAACTAACAGACTTGAAATGAGATTATTCTGGATTCCCTGAGTGGGCTGTAAATGCATGGCAGGTGTCTTTTTTTTTTTTTAAACCATACGATTTATTTTTATTTTTTTTAGTCATACATGACAGCAGAATGTATTTTGACATGGAATGTACATACATCAATCATATTGTCTGTTCTATTCTGCTGCCTTTCCTGTCCCCCCTACTCCTCCCCTCCTCTCCCATCCTTTCTCTCTATCCAATCTAATGTGACACACTTTTTTTTTCTCCTCACAACATCATACATGTATTCTGTATAACAATGAGGTTCTCCTTTCATCTTCTGTGCAACTCCCCTTCTCCCTCTTTTTCCCTCCCACCTCTCTTCCCTATTTAGTGGTAATCTTCTTCTCATGCTCTTCCTCCCTATCCCATTTTGAGTCACCCCCCTTTATATCAGAGAAGACATTCGGCATTTGTTTTTTAGGGATTGGCTAACTTAGCATAATCTGCTCTAATGCCATCCATTTGCCTGCATATGGCATGGCAGGTGTCTTTTTATAAGAGAAGGGCAGAGGGAGATCTGAGATAGGAATAGGCATTGTGACCAGGGAGGCAGAGATTGGAGTGGTGCAGCTCTAAGCTGAGGTTTATTTACCTGGAGCCATCAGAAGCCCAAAGAAGCAGGGAACAGAATCTCTTCTAGAGACTTCTGAAGAAGCGTAGCCCTGCCGACAGACAGCTTGATTTGGGACTTTGGGCCTCCAGAACTGGGAGAGAATAAATTTCTATTGTTTTTAGCTACTTATTGTGTGTTAATTTATTATATCACCCACAGGAAACTGCTGCACAAACACACACACACACACACATTTTGCTAGCCTATAATTAAGTAAAATGCCAGATTTTTTTGAAAAATGGAAGTTATAAATATAGAACTACATCCTCTGGATTAAAAAATAAAAAAAGTTTCTCTTAGCATCCATCAATAGGCTGATGGATAAGTGGGAGTGTGGTATGTGGTTTCACAATGCCGTTCATTTAGAACAACGGAACATGAGCTTGCTGTCTCAGAAGCACAGTACCAAGAGCTAGGAACACAAAGACAAATAAACAGTCCTGATTCTCAAGGAGTTCATAAGCCCAGATTCTTAGACAGTTATCATGTGATAAGCATGGAAATGCTCCATCCTATAGGTCAGTTAACCTTGCCAACAACTCTTGGGGCAGTTTTTTTACAGAAAACATTAATTGACTACCGAGTTGGTCATTCAAGTTCAAGTACAAGTAGAATTTTCTGGGTTTGGAAGAGGGAGAATGGTATTCCCGACAGAGGTTTGGAACATCCAGAACAAGGGAATGTGGGGGTGGAAATAGGGGATGAGGCCCAAAAGGCAAGTTAGAAGCAGATTTTGTAGAGCCATAGAATACTGAAGATTGACCTTTATCCCGTGGCTACACTGGTAGCCCTTAACCTTTGGTCCCCTTCCAGGACACAGATAACAGAATGTTCTAACAGAATAGATCACAGCAGAATCCACTGGGTCCCAAATTTTTATAAACTCCAGCATAAAAATTAACAAATAACAAACTTACAATGATACGTATTCTAATAATATATAAGCTACTCATATCAGTAGCAGTCTCAGGAGAGGCTCAATGTAGAATCTTGGGCTATGTATCCATCCTTCCCCAGCCCATGATAACCATCATGTTTCTGTCCTCATCAAGAAAACAAGTCAGAATGTGAGGGTGTATCAGGCTTTCATGGAGAAACTTGAATCTGTTTTCATATTAAGAAAGAATTAGGGCTGGGATGGTGGCTCAGTGGTAGAGCGCTTGCCTAGCACACGTGAGGCACTGGGTTCGAGCCTCAGCACCACATAATAATGAAATAAAGATAGTGTGTCCGCCTACAACTAAAAAATAAATATTAAAAATAAGAATGAATTATTTCGGGCTGGGGCTCTAGCTCAGTGGTAGAACGCCTGTTTAGCATGAGTGAGGCACTGGGTTCAATCCTTAGCACCACATAAAAATAAGAATAAAACAAAGGTAATGTGTCCATCTACAACTACAAAAAGTATTTTTAAAAAGTGAATCATTTCACATATTTTAGTATTTTACTGAAAGCAGTATTGAGCAATGCGTTCTATAGGTAGCTGGCTCACAGCGCTGCCGTTGAAGTGAAGATGAGTATGCAGGTAAATGGCTCATCTTTGTTCCCAGGCGCATGGCATACTGTCCACTTACAGGGATGCTCCTCAGATGTTCATTTAAACAGTCAGAAAATGTTGAAGGCCTTTAAATGTGGGAAAGGCCTAGGTTTATTTTTTTACAAGGATTACTCTAGTGTCCTTTTGGAAGATCATTTAGAATAGAGAAAGGATGGAATAGGAAAGACAGTTTTTGAAACTATAGGGTTATAATCAAGGAGGAGGATGGCCTCTAGCCAAAACTAAAGGTGGGAACGTAGAAGAGGAGGAGCTATATGAAGGAGAGATTTCCAGGACTGATGATTGGATATGGATATAACAAAGAAGGAAGCATCAACTAGTGCTGAGGTGACCAGTTTAGGTGCCAGTGCCCTTATAAGAATTCTATAAGAACACACATGGAAAAGCAGGTTGCAGGGAAGTGTATAGTCAAGGTAGACCAGGTTTGGCACTGTAACAACTCCAAAATGTCAGTTTTTTTTAAAAACAGCAAAGGTTAGGCTTGGGATGTAGCTTCTTGTTCAGCATGCACAATTTTTCGGTTTTATCCTCAACCCCATAAATACATTAATTTAAAAAAAAGTAAAGATTTATTCTCTTCTTGTACTACATGTTCATCACTGGTTGGCTGGGGGGATGAAGAGTGTCTCTGCCCTCTGTTGTCCTTCTTCCCACTGTGGGACCCATAACTGTGCGTCCATCCATGTTTACTGAGGAAGGAGAGGGATTGGAGCATCATGGCAAATCATCCACTGGCCCCTTAAGATACTGATCCATAATGGCGGGGATGGGGGGCATGGGAAAAATGAAGGAATTTTGGGCAAAGGGGAGGAGAAGAGGGGAGGGGTTATGGGAGCAGGAAAGGTGGTGGAATGAGATGGACATCATTACCATATGTGTATGACTGCACATATAGTGCAATGCTACAACGTGTACAACCAGAGAAATGAAAAGTTGTGCTGCGATTGTGTACAACGAATCAAAATGCATTCTGCTGTCATATATACCTAGTTAGAAAAAGTAAGTTAATTAATTTTTTTTAAATGCTGCCTATAAGTGGTGCTCTTCAGATCTCCCTTACATGTGGTTGTTGGTGGAGAGTTCCCTATCCACACCTACCTTATGAATCCACTAACTACTATGGTGACAGGTGTGGGAAGGTAGCATAATATATGGATATGTTGGGGTATTGAAAGAGAATTCTTTCCAGAAGGAGTTAGAAATCTTGCATCTTGAGAGAATTCAGGGCTAGAGAAATAGTGTTGGGAGATCGGTGTCATAGTTATAAATCAAGTGAATAACATTAGGGATTAGAGCCAGTGCTATTGATGGGAAAGGATCAAGGTTAATAAGTTTGTGGTTACAAATGTTGCAGCCCTTAAACCATATATATTTTTTAAGCAGCTAGTTATAACTTAAATTTTATTTAATGGTTACCATAGAGGTTCAATTAATTACCTAAATAGAATTTAACTTTTTTTAAGACTAAATTTGCTGACTTGCATTTAGTAGTTTAAAAGGTGGTCCTTAGATTTTGCAGTAGGATTTCTACCAGTTCTCTGACCCAGCAGGCAAGAAAACATATTGCGTAGAATAGCCATTGTAGTTGAAACAGAAGATCAGTTATAAGTTGATTGATGCCAAGGTTGCTGAGTACTCTGAAAATTAGCATACCTTTAAATTTTTTCTGACTGTGCCTCAGACAGCAGGATCAGCTCTGCCTTGCTGTAATGATGTTCTTTTTATAGCTTCAATTACTGGCAAAGGGAGGTAGTTAATAACAGTTTTCCCCATACGGAAGGAGACTTGTGTTTTCTGTTCTTCATTCTCTTTAAAGGGTCTTAGACTTTTGCCAGCCTGTCCTCAATGTGTCTATACCAAAATTACTCACTTTTCAAATGTTTTGCGTAGACTTCAGTGATTATCCAAAATAAACTCTCTTCTCTCCACGATTGTATATGTATCATTGAAAATGAAAACCTGGTTTAATGCATGCCTTCATTCTCTTTGATGAAGATTTTGCAGCATAATAATAGCTGGAATGGTACAAATGGTAATTCTTGTTTTCCTGGTCAAGACAACATTAAATTTCTTTCTTTCTTTCTTTTTTTTTTTTTTTTTTTGATAGTACTATACCATCCATGCATTGTTATTATTATTATTACTACTTTCTAAATAGGAAGCTAGCTTTAACTTCTTGACACAGGCATGTAAAACTAGTAACTGTTTCATATTCTGCAAATAAAGCCAGGGATGTTTACTCCTGGATGATAATTATAGTTAAGTTTGTTGAGAATTAATAATGGTGCTGGCTCTTGCACATCACTTTATATACATGGTCTCATTTACTCCTCATAATACCCTTGTCAGAAGAAGAATACGCTCAAGGTCAGGGAGTGGACAAGTGGCAGCCAGCAGCCAGAGGCAGTTTTAGAGCCTCTCCCAAGTCTCCAAACAACCAAGAGTCTTTCCCCATGTGCGTTGCACATTACAAAGCAAGAACATCGTTTGTCAACCATCTTTATTTTTTGGACAGATTTCTAATCCTTTTTTAAAAAAAAAAAAATCTTTATTTATTTTATGCGGTGCTGAGTATCGAACCCAGTGCCTCACACATTAGGCAGGCACTGTACCACTGAGCCCCAGCCCCTCCCCCTCAACCATCATTTTTAAAAAAGTGAACCTCTTAGGCACAGGTACCAAGGATAGACCTGATCCCACTAACTGAAGTAAAGAGAGCACAAGGCCCGCTCAGAATTGTTTCTAGAGGACAGGAACTAAAGTGTGGACCCTGGAGATTCCTAACTGAGGTGGGTTTCTTATTTGAAATGCTCATATCTTCCCCCACCCTAATCTTACCAGCAATAGGGGTGGGAGGTGACATATAACAGCAAAATAAGAATGGTTTGTTTTTCTCTCTTGACTTTTAAAACACTTATCCCCAAATTGTCCACAATTGTTCATATATATACACACATACACATATACACACACACATTTTATATATATATATATATATATATACACACACACACACACACACACACACATTATATATATGATATTTCTGCACATAAACCCTTGTGTATAGTAATGCACTTTATTTACCTTGGAATAGGACTTGAAGAAACTGCATCCTTCTTTTGAGTATACCTCTGCTTCTGGTGTTCAGATCCCTAGTCAGACCTTCCCCAGGGCCAGGGTGTCTGACACTCCATGGGACTTGGACATGGGACAAATCACCAGGCAACAAAATAAAATTGCAGATGTTAGTAAGAATGGAAAGAAACACACTATTTATTTTAGCTTTATTGTTTTACATTAAAATCTTCAGTTTATTAGACAAGTAGTGATTATTTTTGTGGGGGTGGAGTATGTGGGTAAGGTGATAGTGCCCTGGAATAGGAAGTGAGAGGTTTCTCCAGTTCACACAAATTTGTTGTCACTTGGTTCAAGTCATCCCCCGCCCTCCCCACAAACAGCAATGAGTTTACCTTGAATCAGAGTTGGTACCTATGGCCCATGGGCCAAATCTGGCCTGCTGCCTGGTGAAGTAAAAGAGATTTTATTAGAAAATAGCATGCCCATTGGTTCACATACTGTCTATAGCAGCTTTTGGACTATAATAGCTGAAGCGAATAGATGCGACAGAAAATGTGTAACCGCCCCCCCCCCCAAGCCTAAAATCTTGACTGTCTTGCACTTAAAAGAAGTGCACCAATCTTCATCTTAGACCATCTGTTCTTAACCAGTGTCCTTGAAGACCAGTGTTCATTTACATGGATGAAAGTTAGATATCTGTAAACCCTGCAAAGTTAACCAGTGTGGATTTAAATGAGACTCATGTATGCTCATTAATAAATGAACTCAAAGAAAATGGGGCAAGAGAGATCCCAGAATAAAACTCTTTAGAAATACAGTATGGCAATTCCTTATTATCTGTGTCCTTATTATCTGTGAAATAGCATAATTTTCATCCCAGACCAGGCTCTCTGGTGACTTCTCACAGTATTCTTAGCTGTTACAAGCTAAATTATTCAATGTAACCCTACAGAGCATAGAGCCAGAAAGCCAAAACCACTCCAATAATAACATAAAATGAATTTCAACAACAGAACTTCAAATTATGTGGTTTCTTGGGTCATCCATGGTACATCCTTTCATTAGTGTGACTGAGAGTTGTCTGTAGAAGTAAATTGTGAACATGCTTGTGATATGTAAGGTCTTAGAGGTTTTTAAATTTAGCACTTGATGTTTTACTACTAGAGTTACATCATTTTTTTTAACAACTGTTCCAGTAGATTTGAAAGATTTAAGAAGGAAAATTTAATCTATACCAATTGAGAGAGATAATTATTCATCATTTATTGCTTTCCTGTGAAACAAACATGGTACAGTTTTCTAGATGGTGCCGTTGTATTGATGTAAGAAAAGAAAAAGTTGCATTATGTCTGTCTCCTGGGCTGGGATGCAGCTCAGTGGTGAAGTGCATGTTTAGCATGCATGAGACAGGATTCAAGCTCTAGCACACACACACACAAAATCTGTATTTATGAGGCTTAGCTTTTCTACAAAGCCGAGGAAATTTGTTTATAATATGGAGTGAGGGAGTTTATATCAGATATCAGTAAGACCATTATTTAGACATTTATTTGATTAGTGTTTTGTTTAATAAGCTTTTAAATATGCAAAGATGAAATTTGAAAACAATTTAGTTGAGTACTTTTATATAGGTAAGTTAACTGATATCTTTATTAGATATATATATATATATACACACAAACACACATATATAATATATGTGCGCACACACATACAAAAGTGTGTGTGTTTGTGTATCTACACACATTTTTTTTCCAACCAGAAAAAAAAGTTGGTCTTAAATTTAGCAATAGGAAATATTTTATTCAGAGATTCTTTAGCTTAAGCCATGGGAGATAATTTTTGTAGTAAATGTAAATGAATTATCAGAAATCCACTCACAGCTTTCTTCTGAATGTAAATTAGACGGTGAGAGTTGCTGTGAAACAGTTGTAACTGCTGTTTGTGTGTGCTTGTGATAGGAACAGCATATATAGTTTTAAAAGCAGTGAAGTCCCGTGCAGTTAGTGTTCTCTGTGTATACAGTACAATCAGGGCCATTGATGGCTGTGGCAGTTGAGCCTGCTGGATTGATATATACAGTAAATGTCTCTTAATAAGATACTGCTGCCCAGTTACTGTTTGGAGGTTGTGCCTGATAACACGCACCAGGACTCAGCTGAATTTTTCTGTTTCTATTCTACTCAGTTTTATCTTCTCAGTGCCTTCAAAATTTAACACCCACCTTTTTTTTTTTTTTTTTAAGCTAGCATAATTAAGGGATTGCAAGAGGATTTGGGAAAAGTCGTCCATGGAAGAAGCAGTAATAATCAGTTCAGGAAGCTTCATACAAATTCCATCAGTGAGCCAACAGTTGTGGCCAAATGTGAAAGAAAGAGACACTGGTACTACATCCATCAGCTTCCTCCTGGTTTTTGTGTGTCTGGGAAGTTGTTTTATTGTTTTGAATTGCAGGCAGATGTCTGTTTCCCTCCTGTCCCTGTGTGCGAACTTGAGAGATTAAGGAACTTTTCTGAACTTATTTCATCATATGGGGAATCCCGGGATCCCCTGTTTGCACTGCTGGTCCTAGTGTCATTTTTCCTGGAGCCCTCCTACCATTCTTGGAAATGCCCTAGTTTGGGTGACACCTTATAGGGGCCTTCTGTTTATAGGTGGAGATAGTACCTCCCTCCTTGTTTCACTGTGATGACTAAATAAAATAACATGGAGATGAACACCGGGATTCCTGGTTTGCACAAATAAAATTTTTGTTATAGCAAATAGCCTTGAATGATGGAACCATGGTGAACTATTTGCACATACTCACAATGAGGAAGTTGCTGTCCAAGAAATGGAGAGAATATTTTGGTTACCATTTACTTTGTATTAGTAATCAAAACTCCCTACACTTTAAAAGAAATAATTGCTACGGTGTTTATGTCATTAGAGATTTCTACCACACAGCTCTGTGTATCCTTGTTTCAGAGTCCCCATCTGTTATTTAAATTAATTTGAAGGCTGTAGTACCCTTGTGGCAGAAGATCATTCAAATTTAAGAGCGTTTCTGTTGAAAAGCAGCATACATCTTACCTTAACATCACATTTCCTGGAATAACATGATTTTGCTACTGAAGTCATAATTTGTGAGAGTAGTTTCTATCATGCTGCTATTGCCTTATATTTTTTTTTCTAGAAAGATGAATTTAGCTTAATACCATATGGTTTGATTCTGGGGTTGTTATATATGCTAATTAAATGTTTGTGATTTACTATAGAGATTTTAAACTTTTTAAGAAGTAGGAATAATTTGTCATGCTACAGTGAGATGATTAATTGAGTTTTAGAATTCTGCAAAACAAACTAAATCGTATTTACACTTGGAACTTTGGCTGTTTGAACAAGGACACTGAAGCTTCAGCCATTCATCTAGGCGTAGTCATTTTTCATCAGAAGATTTCTGGTTTGTATTCAATGACAAGAAATTATTAATTTATGAATTCTAAATATTGTCATATGCAATAATTTTGACAAGATATTTTTTTCACTTATGCTATTCATTTTCTTTTCTCTCTCCAAATAATAATGTGAATAGGGCTCTGAGGGAATATAACACCCTGTTTGAGTGGCAGCATTTCTTTTTTCTTTTTCTTTTTATATATGACAGTGGAATGCATTACAATTCTTATTGACAGTGGAATGCATTACAATTCTTATTACACATATAGAGCACAATTTTTCATATCTCTGGTTGTATACAAAGTATATCTACATCAACTCATGTCTTCATACATATACTTTGGATAATAATGTCCATCACATTCCATCATTTCTAACCCTGTGCCCCCTCTCTTCCCCTCCCACCCCTCTCTGACCTATCTAGAGTTCATCTATTCCTCCCACACTCCCTTTGAGTGGCAGCATTTCTGATGAGCTATTTTACACATAGCTCACAGGTATGGGACTTATGAATAAATTCTATTCTATTCATGAAAGGTATTCAGAAGGCTCTATAGCAGTTATCTGGATTTTTCATGTGTCTGATCCTGAACAAAAGCTGTATGTCTTTTAACAGTTCTGTTATTCATTGTTTTACAGATGTGTCGAATTTTTCTACCTGTATCCATTATTCTTAGAGATGGTGATGTCCTTTTCTAAAATGAGGAGTCAAAGGGCAATTTTGCAGTGGGTAGCAGAGAAACAAGATGGTGAGGTTGGACCTAGTGAGCTGAAGTTGTTGGTGAGCATCAGGGTGGAGATCCCCCCAGGTGGCTGACATTTTCATCTACCTGTGCATATCTGTGGGCACAGACACACATTCTGAAATGTCAGGCCAGCCACAGATCCGGACTGCCTGGGAAGGAAGGTGGGATAAGCTTCCAGGGGGAAGAGTTACTGTGCTGAGTCTTGAAGGACAGAGAGGATTGAGCAGGTGAAGAGGGCCAGCTGTGTTTTCCTTTGTCTCTCAAATACTTTCTACCCACATGTGGTCTTCTATTCATCTTTGAAAGTCCTACCCTTTCAAATGTTTGTGCTGTAACAATATATGCATTCAATGTGTAAGTTTTTGAACCAACTCATCTAGAAGAAGAGATGATCCCTTCTCCAGGGCTGAGTTAATTCATCTGGGCTGATTGAAAAGAGTTGGGGTGGGACCTGGCACTACTGAGTGTTGGAGATTCCAGGTTGGCCTCGTTCAACTGGTTTTCCTGCAGTTCCTTTTATTTTTTGGAGGTATTAACTCTCTTGATGATTATGTCTCATGTGATGCTACCTAAACCAGCACAGAATGTGAAATTTCTATTGTTTCTCAAATATGTAGTGGGATTGTTGCTGTGTTTTGATATCTTCTTTGTGGTGTGATCATAAACTCACCTCACTGAAGTCAGAGAAGGCCTTGTATGATAGCACGCAAGCCAAGTAGATAACATATTCATGGAAACTAAGGCTGAAGAACCATAGTTTTTGGGAAAAGACATGCCAGGACTTGAGACCCCTAACTCTGAGGTCCATGGTATTTAACACACAGTAGCTTAAAAGTTATTTTTATGAGCAGCTTTATTGAGGAATAATTCATATACCACAAATTCATTCTTTTAAATGCACAATTCAGTAGGTTTTAGTATGTGCACAGAATTATATAACTATTTTTACTAATTACAGAACATTTTTATCACTAGAATAAGTATTTATTTCCAGTTATTTCTCATTTCCCCCTTCCCTACTGCCTGGTAACCACCAATCTTTTTTCTCTCTGTATGCCTTTGCGTATCCTGGACATTTTCTGTAAATGGGATCATAACATTTATGTCCTTTTGTTACTGCTCTTGGTTCACTTGAGCCAAATGTTTTCAAGGTTCATCGTGTGTGGCTTATCACAATACTTCATTCCTTTTCCTGGCTGAATAATGTTCTACTACATGGATCTAACCTATTTGTTCTTCCATTCAGCAGTTATTGGGTATTAGGGTTGTTTTCCACCTTTGGCTGTTACCAATGCTGCTAATATGAACATTTATGTACAAGGTATTGTGTGGACATCTGTTTTCATATCTCTTAGATACACTGGTAGGAATTTCTGGGTCATAATAACTATGTTTAATAGTTAACTATGTTGAGAAACTTCCAGACTTTTTTCCACTGTGTCTTAACTTTTTTATATTCCCACCAATCATGTATGAAGGTTCCCATTTCTACACATGCTTATTGTCTCTTGTTTTTACTACAGTTGTCCCAGTAAGTGTGAAGTAGCATCTCATGGTGGGTTTTATTGCATTTCTCTAATGACTGATGGTGTTGAGCATCTTCTTATTTGCATGTTGCCATTTGTGTATCTTCTTTGGAGAAACGTTTATTCATATTGCACATCTTTAAATTGGGTTATCTACCTTTTTATTGTGATTTGTTAGGGATCGTAGTACATTCTAGAGACAAGCCCTTTGTCAGATAAATGTTTTGTAAATATTTTCTCCTGTTGTATACTTAGTTGTTCAGGTTGTTAAAAATTATTTTGTTACAAATAATGTAGTTCCACACTTTATGGTGGTGAATGTAAAAGTTGAGAATTATGTGACAAATACTGGGTTAACTTTTCACTTTTTGATGATATCCTTTGAAGCCTAAAATTTTTAAAATTTTTAAATTTTGACACAGTCAACTTACCTATTATTATTATTTTTTAAATCTTGCTTATGTTTTGGTGTCCTACATAAAAAGAGAACCATTGCTATATCTGAGGTCACAAAGCTTTACTTTAACTAGGCTTTCTTCTAAGAGTTGTATAGTTTTGGTTTTCACATTGTTCTATTTCACATTGATTTTTATAAAGATTACTGTTTGGTGATGAGTTATTTGTATTTTCTGTCTTATTTTTAAAGTATTTCAAGTGTTTCAACCACATGAATTGAGAAGTTTTTTAAAAAGCTGTTTTTCACTCTTTTTGTGTTTGATCATTTAGGGGGAATCTAGTTACTGACAGAGTTATTAATTTCAATTTTTTTTAACCCAATGCTATTGTGAGTTGAAGAATACACATGGTCTTTTTTACAGTAGCAAATACAAGTCAGTGTACTACTGAAGGCTCTTGCTCTGTTAACCTGAACAGTTGGTCTCTGTTCTAGAACAATATCTTCATTTTCTGAGAACATTTGTTTGGGATCTTTCAATGAAAGCATCTCTCTTCCCAACAGCCTCTTATCTGCACAATGAATAAAGCTACTGAGTAGAGGGCAAAAGCTTAAGATGTGCAGGTGACTTGGAAACCATCGCATCCCATATGCTGTTGGTGCTGAAGATTAACATCTATACCAGAGTCTAATGTGCAGCTTCTCAGTCTGTTCTCATCTGGCAATATGCTGGACAGTTTTATTATAAAGTCACCTATTTTTAAATTTTTCATTAAAACTGGATGCTCTTCCTGGTCTTTTCATATGCTTAGCTCAGCATTCAATGACACTGCTCCATTCATAAACAGCGTGTTTTAAACTTAAAGATGTCAAAATTTCTCAAAATATGCTTTGTATTTCAAAGAACTGCTGTTCCCTGAACACATCCCAGGTTGAGTAAGAAACCGAAATGGACTTTTTACATTGAAGTCACATAAATTGGTTTCTATTCTTAGTTATTATTTTGGTATACTTAGCTGTTCAGATTGTTAAAAATTATTTTGTTACAAATAATGTAGTTTCACACTTGATGCTGATGAATGTAAAAGTTGAGAATTATGTGACAGATACTGCCATTGTGGCAGTGGACTTTACATAAAACCATAGTTTACTTAGCGGTAATAAATAGAACAATGGATTTTCAGTATAAATTTTATTTTTCAAAGGTAGATCAATAATGATTTTCATGTAGCAGCTCAGTAATTTAGTATTTGGCAGAGCTTCTAGCACTTCAGAAGGATTTCTTCTGCAAAGAGAAATGGCAATTTGCACCTGCCTGGAATATGACAGAAGCAGCTTTCAGCCACAGGGGGCTGCATTCTGGGGCTAGTTGTGAATTGCTTCAAGTGTCTCCACTGTGACCTTCTGGGGGGCTGGGTTGGCTGCAGCAGGGACAGGAAGTTTGCTGTATTTTGGAATGCAAGCAAAAATATTGGCACATTGTTTCTCCAGTGCAATTTTTAAGAGCACTTTTCTTTCTGTGCGGGTGGAGAGGGTGGGCTGTGTGTGGAGAGATTGCCGAGTGGGTTGGATTGTTTCTAAAGAAGGAGCCCTTTCAGATTCAGATCTGATTGCAGAAGAGGGGAAGTAAAACTGTAGTAGGGCTGCTTTTGTTTCTGGGTATGAGGGGATGCTTCTGCATGTTTAAAAGATGTTATGTCTGGGAGAGCAGAGAGGCATGGGTCACGGAGGAAGTCCTGGTTGTGTGCCTGAGCACCGTAGGTAGCAGCTTTACTCCTCTGCTGTTTCGACCGTCCATAGTCGAAAGCTGTGCCTTCTGGATGGTTGTCTGTGAGGACTGGCTCACAGTTGTTGAGCGTTCACTGTCAACCAGGCAAGTGCTTTGTCGGGTGGATCACTCAGTCTTCACATCTGCAGCTCTGTTAAGTCGGGTTGTCATCCACACTTGGCCAAGAACTTGGTTGCTGTTGGAGTCTAGCTGGCCGTCCATGCAGAATCCAAATTCCTATGTGAAATTTTAGAGGGTCTTTTCCCTTTCCAAGAAAATGCAGGAGCTATATTCCTGATGGTGCTTGAGTTCCAGAGACAGCGTCTGCTAGTTTTGATGCTAAATTCTATATTTTATTAAGTCCGAAGAAAGCATCAGTTTAACAGACACTATTATTTTATATATAGCCAAGAAACAACAAACAAATAAACAAAAAAGATGCCAAATACACTATGGTGCTTTTAATTACCTAAGCTTTTATTTTCTACATGTTAAATAATTAGCTCTTTGAGACTTCTAGACTTATTTACACAAAGATCTTCACTCTAGGGCTCGTATAATGAAATAAGGTGTTTCAAAGGCTGTTTTATGTTCCTAGCTGTGTTCTTCTGCCGCACTTTCCCATTCCACCATAGAGGTCCATGTTTTCCAACACAGTACGGTCTTCTGTTCCATCAAGAGAATTGTTGATACAGCATGTTTTAGGAATGCCACTGTTTTCTCAGGATTTTCTTCCAAGTGTCTGACACCCCTTCCACAAGTGCTAATGGGCACACAGAGGCAATGAGGATTGTTACCACTGCATCAGGCCAGCAGTGATTGTGAGATACAGCCCAATTTTGGAGATTCATCATGGAACCAAAACAGAGTACTATAATAGTAAAGTACTATTTACTATGACTGTAATAGTAAAGGAAGAAACAAAATCAAAAGCCCAGAATTCTGAACTTCATCACCTGTAAGCGCTCATCATTAACAGTTCCTGAATGTGCTCGTGCTCATTATTAGTAATGATAACAGAGTACAAGCACTGTGCTAATTATAGTATGAAATAGGACTGCTTGGTTAATTCTCTCTTGAGAATTTGAACTTGGATATATCAATAGTCCTGGAATCTGAAGCTAGAATACCCTGAAGTAGAGAGGTGCCAAAAGCCCTTTGTAGCCATGTGGAAGCTATATGATCTCACAAGTTACCTGACTTCTCTGAACCTCAGTTTCCTCATGCAAAACAAGTAAGGATAATAGTTTTCATGTCGGGTTTTTTAGTTCAATTTGTTAATATCTATAGAGCTTCTAAAACAGTGATATACTGGTGACTACTATTTGTGTTAAATTATTTAGTAAGTAAACAAATGACCGATATCATCAGTAAGTAGGGAACTGGGTAGAAGCAGAGGAGAGTAGAACAGACATGCAGAAACTGCATCAGGTGGCCCATGCTGACGGCACAGCAAAGATCAAAGAATTTCTTGAGCTGCTTCCTTACTGGAGGAATGTAGCCTGGGAGTCCTGTAGCAGGGGGGAGGACAGGAAGTACCTTCTTCTGCATAGAACTTTACTGGAGTGTAAATATAGGTGTGGTGTGTATGTGTGCGTGCGCGCGTGTGCGTGCAGGTGTGTGTGCAGGTGTGTGTGTGTACACATGCATGTTCCAGAGTGGAGATTGGCGGCTGATAGAGTCTACAGGGAGGTGGGCTGGGACCAATGGGTGGTAAGGCTCCTCTCTCCAACATTACCCCTGCTCAGCTGTGTCAACTACTGACCTCCAGTATTCCTATCAAGAAGTAACTCTGTACTTTTTAAAGTTTAGAAACAATTTTTTTAAAGGTCACTTGGTCATTTTGTTAGTTTTGCAACCAGAACATTTCATCTGCTTTCTCCATTTCATTTTATCCAGAAGTGACCCAGGATAAGAGCCAACGTGCAGGATTGTAAATCCGCTGGATCCTTTTCTACTGGAGAGGTTTTATAGGATGGGAGAGACCTCTGGAAGGATGCATTACCTTATCAGAAGTCAGTTAACCTCAGCAGTGACAAAGTTTCTCCTTATGTGGTTTGCCTTCTTTGGGCTTTTTTTCCCAAGCCAGTTTTATGCTTATCTGATATCAGCCTAACATAGAACCAAAATTCTTATTTTCATGTAATTCTGTCCCCCACCCCCATGTTTTTTTGGGAAAGAATTCCTCATGTTAAATAACAGAAGACGTAACTATAGGGCCAGGAAAGTAGGCTTTAGAATCCCTACTGGCCTGCCTCCCAGCGCCTGGCAAAGCCTCCACAAACTCAGTTTTGATGTCTATCAAACAGGGGCAAAAGTATCTATCCCCAGAAAGCTATGAGAATCTTCTGAAATCAGGTTGTTTAAGCTCTTGATCTTGCAAATAATAGTCTTGCTCATGGGAGTATGTGGAGGTTCAGAAGTCAAAGCTGGGCTGCTTCTCTTTCCATCCCCTCCCACCTTCCTTCAGTCCCTGAAACATGCTTCCAAATTAGCCACCATGAGAAGTTAAACACTGGTTCACTGACAGTTCCTTAAAATATTTATTGACAATCATATATAATCTTGAAAGCATTCTTGAAAAGAAGTAGTATTATAGCTTTCATCTTTTTTTAAAAAAAATAAGTGCCTTTTATTTATTTTTAGAGAGAGAGAGTTATTTATTTATTTTAGTTTTCAGTGGACACAACATCTTTGTTTGTATGTGGTGCTGAGGATCGAACTCCGGGCCTCAGGCATGCCGAGCACGCTACCGCTTGAGCCACATCCCCAGCCCCTAGCTTTCATCTTAAAGGTAGAATTTCATCAGTGGTTAGGTAATTGCCCAAAGACAGAAGTAAAAGGTAAGTCCTGTTATAAACTTGTAAATGAGCCAGAGTTCCTGGGTTGGGGGTTTAGGTGTTAATTGGTCAGAATGAGGATTTGACATGCTTTTGTTGTTGACTCTCCTTTGTCACTGGGTCTGTAAAGAATGGAGGACTATCATCCCCCCACTCCATGTCCTCCTGTTCTCAGCAGTTCCTGGTATTCATAGCCTGCCCAGCAAAGAGTCATTTTGATCAGGCTTCAGCTGCCTCTAGGCAGAAGGGGCGGCGGGAAGAGGCTAGCTGTCATCCAGGAGTCAGGCAGGCGGCCAAGGTGAGGAAAGTGTGAGGGCTTAGCAAGACCTGTGGAAGGAAGTTCACGGATTGAAGCTGTAATTCACAGTGATCCGGAGTCTGCTGCTTGCATGGGAGCTTAGCCTTAAACCAGAGCAAACACGCCTTCTCTGCCAGATAAAGCCTCTTACGTTTATCTGTTTACTTGTATGTTGGAGGCCTTCTTCTCCCTTATATTTTTTTGCTGAGAGTAGAAATAGCAGCTGAAAGTTCTGGGTCTTGCTTATTTTGAACTATTAGACATTAGCTCACCACTTTCAAGAGGCCAGTTCAACTGTTTTTAAGTGAAACACGAAGGTAATGCTGCTTTGGGTAAGCACCAGTTTGCCCAGTTTAAGTATGCAAAGAGTGTAGGAGTTGCGTAAACATGCATTTCTGAATAATTGAATATGGAGACATTCTTTAAAATGTCCACTTGCTGTTTCCTACATTGGAATTTTAAGAAGAAAGTAGAAAGAGTGACTAAGATTTCATTCTGTCT
The DNA here is from genome assembly GCF_047511675.1 of Marmota flaviventris. Lineage (NCBI taxonomy): Eukaryota > Metazoa > Chordata > Mammalia > Rodentia > Sciuridae > Marmota > Marmota flaviventris. Next base: position 39,240,722 of record NC_092513.1, read on the forward strand.
TCTTGGGTCTGGAAGCCTCCTAGTATGCTGTCCGTCTATAGGAAAATCTGTCACTGCTCCCAGAGGTGGATCTACCTTGGCTGCCTCGGGATATCTAGCCTGGCAGCCTGTGTCAGGGGTTTAATCATTGTCTTTTGACATTCATCATCTCTGGTATTCAGTTCTTGAACTTTAACCATTTGAAAGTGAAAGTTGGTTTCTACTGGCATGCATCTCTGGTCCGGAAGTTGTAGACACCAAAGCATTTGGGAGAGACCATCAGGTTGCCTTCTTTCTTTCCCTCTTCTCTGTTGTAGAACTAATTGCAGTCCCAATTTTTCTCCCTTTATGACTTTCTTATTCAGCTCTTTCTCAAGTACCCGGTACAGTTTGGCATGCTAGGCTCTCTGAACCTTGGAGCTGGAAGGAAAGCACCAAGATGATCTCATGCTGTCCCCTTCCTGTGACAGAAGGGTCAGCAGGAGGAAGCAGGTAGGGATGCAGGGTTCTGGGTCACTGCTGACTGACAGTGGAAATACAGCTCACACTCCTGTTTGCTGGCCTGCCTGGTGCTCTCTTCATGGTAACACTGCTTTGGTTGCTTAGACTTGTTTGTTGCCCAGCTTTCATTTTTTTTTTTTTTGTCATTTTAATGATTACCTATCAGCACTCAGAGGTTTAAAATCTACATGTGAATTGAATAAGCACATGATATAGTTGCTTTCTCTCAACCCATGTATTAAAGGCTCATCCTGTGCAGATCCTGGGTTAGGAGTTGTACATGTAGTTTCTCAGATAATTCTGGGATAACCGTAAAAGTAGGGTTTGCATCTGTTGACTTAAAGGATCAAGCTTGTGTAAGGTCCCACAGCTAAAGTTAGGGGAGGACTAAGACTCAAAACTGTTTTCTCTGTCTCCAGAATCGCCACCCTGTGAGCATCCCACAGTCATAATAGGTGCATTCAGAGTAAATAAACCTCTCACCCTTGTGATTTTTATCAATTTTAAATCTGAAATGATCAAATCAGAATAAGCTATTTTTCTTAAACTATTATTCTGCTTTACTTTCATTTAAAAACAAACTTCATGGGAAGCAGCTAGTATGACTGGGGCCGTGCATGTAGGCCCGCCCCTAAGAATGAAGCTGAAATGACATCTGACTTTAGCTGCTCAGGTTAATTACGAGCATATGAAGGAACACTGACTGATGTTTGCCTGCAGTCAGAGGCCTTGCTCTTAATTTTGTAAACTTTTATAGCCAGAATTTTAGGCCAAGTGTTAATCTGAAGCTTCTTTCAGGTTAAAAGAACATAGATAAATATACGTCCTCTTCTCATTTTAAGTTATTTTTTCTTACTTCATTATTATTAAACTGTAGACTTCCTTTCAGTTTCAGAACTCTTCACTACTGTCCATTCTCTATTCTAGGATTTCATTCAGTATCCCAGCTTGCATTCATTCCCTTGTTCTACCTCCTAGTCTTATTTATGGCAGTTCTTCCGTCTTCTTGTCTTTTATGACCTTGACGCTTTGGAACAATACCAGTCATTTATTGTGTAGAACATCCTTCAACTTGGGTGTGTCTGATGTTTTCTCTTAATGGCATCGAGGTTGTGCATTATTAGGAAGGGTTGCAGAGGTGAGCTGATTGGCTCTTCTTAGTGTTATGTCAGTATAGCTTATTTTTTAAAAATATTTTTTTAGTGACCAATGGGCCTTTATTTTTATGCAGTGCTGAGACTCGAACCCAGGGCCTCACGTATGCCAGGCAAGCACTCTACCACTGAGCCACAAGCCAAACCCAGCCCCGGTATAGCTTATTAGTAGTGATGATAACCTTGATGTCTTGGCCAAGATGGTCTCTGCCAGATTTCGCCATTGTAAAATAACTATGTTTCCTTTGTAATTAATAAATATGGGGGGGGAATACTTGGAGACTATGCATAAATATATGCTGTTTCTCCCTAAAACTTTGCTCACTTATTTGAACACTGATTTGTGGATCTTGCCTGTAACAACCTTATGGTGCTGTCCTGATGGCAATTTTCTGTTTCTCTCATTCTTTCTACATTTATTAATTAGAAATTCTGTAAGGAAGATTTTTTTTTCCTCCCATACTTACTTATTTGCTATCATTAATTTTTATCAGAATGACTCATGAATATTTATGTTATTCTTTGGGTTTTTAATCCAGCATTATCTCTATTTACTTTGTTCCGGCTTTTCCCCAGGAATCTCTCCTTTTGGTTTCTGTATCTTTCAATGGGCCTCCATCGTTCTTCTTTTTAAAATGTTCTTTCTTGTTTTCTGAAAAGAGATGCTCTAGGCTCACTGTCTGTTTTCCCCAGCCTGGTCCTGAAATCAACCACTTCTCCAGCGTGCCCTGATTCCTTGTAATGAAGATCCTGGCCTTAGGTATGGAGGTTGCTCCAGGAGCAAAACTGTTTCTAGACCTCTTAGCAGAGATAAGAAATATATGTGTGGGGCTGGGGATATAGCTCAGTTGGTAGAGTGCTTGCCTTGCATGCATAAGGCCCTGGGTTCAATCCCCAGCACCAAAAAAAAAAAAAAAAAAAAGAAAGAAAGAAAAATATATGTATGTTTAATTACAAATTTATATATATATATATATATATATATATATATATATATATATATATACATCTCTGTGTTTTTAATCCATCTATGTGTATGAACTTAGGAATTTGTGATGTATAAATGATTTATATCTACCACAAGAAGATTTATTTTATCCCCTCCTTTACTTATTGGTTGCTTATTAGTAACTTCTTTTTCTGACAAGAAACTGGCTTTTGTTATCAAAAATCAATCAATCATAATTGGAGGAATCCATTTTTGGATTCTCTGTTCTATTCCCCTGATCTTAGGTCACTTATTCACCAGTACAACCCAGTCTTAAAATTAGAGAATACAGGTCCTCCAACTTTACTCAAATAGTTTGGCAATCCTAGTAACCTTGCTTTCCTCTGTACATATTAATAATAATAAAAAAAAAAAAAAACCCAAAATTGTGATTGCATTAAATCTGGAAATCATTTGGGAAGCATTGACATTTTAACGATAATGAGCTTCTAGTCCATACACATGCTGTGTCTTTTACATCTTTTGATTTCTTTCAAAGGTTTTGTCATTTTGAGCACACAGACTCAGTACATTAAAATTAGTTTCCAGTTATTTATGGCTGATATATAGAATCTGCTCAACTCTGGTGAATCATCTTTATATTCTTCAGCCTTGCAAATCTTGTTAGTTTTAGAAACTACATCGTAGATTCTGTAGGATTTTCTATGTGGATATTCATATTCTTTGCAAATAGGAAGAATTTCTATTTCTTCTTTTCTAATCTGTAAGTTCTTGGTTTGTTTTTCTTGCCTTTATTGCAGTAGATAGAACTTCCAGAATTATTTTGTATAGGAATAGAAAGAATGGGTATCCTTGCCGCTTTCTTGAACTAAAGGGGAAATTTTTCATTCTTTTATCCCAAAGTAGAATGGTAACTCTGGTTTTTTTTGGCATATGACCTTCAGCGGATTAGAAAGTCTTCTTCTTTTCCCAGTTTGCTAAAAATTTTTATCATGAATGGATGTTGAATTTTGTGAAGTACTCTTTCTATATCCGTTGATACAGTCATTTGTGGAGTTTTGTGTTTTATTTTATTGATGTTGTTGATTATGTTAATTTATGTTTCAAATATTGAACCAAACTGAATTCCTGGAATAAACTCCCTTTGGAAGTGGTATATTACTACTAATATTTTGTTGAGGATTTTTTTTCCTCTAGGTTTATGAGGGATGTTACTCTAATTCTTTTTTCCTGTTCCTGCCTTTGGTTTTGGTATTATGGTAATGCTTGCCCCAGAGAATGAGTTAGGAATTATCCCTTTCTCTTATATTTTCCAGAAGAGATTGAATGGAATAGTGTTATTTCTTCTTTCAACATTTGGTAGCCTATGCCAATGAAACTGTCTGGGCTTTGGGAGTTCTCTTTTAAGGGAAGGGTTTCTAACTATAAATTTAATTTTCTTAATAAAGGACTATTTAGATTATCTCCTCTTCCGTGAGTTTGGTAGTTTGTGATTTTGAAGAAATTGGTCCTTTTATCTGAATGATATACATTGTTGGATTTATACATCTTGAGTTGTTCTCCCTATTGTTTCCTTTCCGTGTCTGTTGGATCTGTGGTGATATTGCTTCTGATATGGACAGTTTTTGTGATTTCTCTATTATTCTTCTTTAGTTTGGCTAGAGATTTACCAATTTTACTGTCTTTTCAAATAGCTCATTTCAGATGTGATTGAGTTCTTCCTCTATTGTCTGTTTAATTTTGATTTCTCATTTCTGACTTCTTAAAACTTAAGAAGAAATTGTGCTCTGATTATTGTGCTTTTTTCTGATTGCTTGGGTTTGTTTTGCTTTTCTTTTTTCAGTTTCTTAAGGTAGAAGTTTAGATTGTTGATTTGAGCCCGTCTACTTTTAAGATACCAGCATTGAACATTATAAGTTTCCTTCAAATCACTCTTTTAGTAGCATCCTACATACATTGACAAGGCATTGCTATAGTTTTTGCTTTGAGCTATCATACAGATTTTGAAGAAATTAAGAGAAGAATGTTATTTTTAAATTACCCAAATATCTACCATTTCTGTTGTTCTTTTTTCATTCCTCCTATTCCCAGAAAGTTCTGCCTGTGGAATTTTCTCTAGTATTTCTTTTAGAGCAGATCTAATGGTGACAGATTTGGTGGTTTTTTTTTTTTTTTTTCCTTAGTTTTTCTTCATCCTAGAATGTTTGGGGTTTACCTTTATTTTTCAGAGATATTTTCACTGGACATAGAATTCTGGGTTGATAGAGTTTTTCTTTTAGGACTTGAAAAATGTTGTTCTGCTCCTTTCTGGCCTCTGTAGGGTTTGGGGTAGCTGCCCAGCTGTTGCCACCACCACCACTGCACTGGATTGCTTGAAGCTTCTGATGTTCCACTTCCTCATATTCCTATCCTATTTCCTGTTCTGCCTGCTACTGCTTATTTCTTAGAATTCTCAGAATGCTGCTGCATGCATTCTGTCCAGAATTTATAACAGCATTAGGTGGAGTCACAGGGTGGGTAGGCTATTCCTGGACAGGCTATGACTATCCTGAGAGTCAGAGCCAGACTGAGACCCCCTTGCTTTCAATATATTTGCTTGTTTGTTCAACCATAGTGTATACAGACCATGGGTTTATGGACCCATACTCCCGTGAGAAACAAAATTAGCAACCAGAATCCAGTATTTCTGTACAGGTCTTTTTCTTGTTAGCATTATTGTATCAAGTCAGAAACCCTGTTTTCAAGCTATTGTGCGTCTGCTCCTTCCACCCCTTTTGGTGTATTTGCGTAAGTCATTCATTTGTAATATATTTGTATTATGTTTATAATTTGCAATATAGTTAGATTCATTTGGTAAGACAGTGTGGTATTATAAAAGTTGGATTTCACAGCTTTAAGATACTTGGAAGCACCAGTATGGCCTAACATGATTCTTGGATCCCATTTTTGCATCTGGCAATATGCAAAGTTGTATTTCAATATCGTTTCTTCCACTTACCATCTTTGACCCTATGCATCAATAACTGTTATCTGTTCTTACTGCAGTACCAGAGTAGTAACATGTGAGCAATATTTTAGTTTTGGATTGGTGATTATTTCATGGCATTTGACATACAATATGCTTGATAACTTTAAAGGACAAGACTTTTAAAAAATTCATATGACAGCCATTGTGTTTCATGATGTTAGAAATCAAGTTGTTACCATATCATGTACTTCAGTTTCATGTCATTGGATTGTCCATGACAAACCATGACTTCTAGTCTTTTTCGACTCTGTTAGCTAATCTCTATAGTGCAGAATGTGGGCAGGTATTTGTCTGGTTTCGCTGTCTTGCATGTAAAATCTAGACCAATAACAGTTAAAATAGAAGAATGTCATTCCTCTTCTGTTTTAGGAAGGGGTGAGCTGGAAAGGCTATTCATTTAGAATAAAGTTCACCTCTACTTGGGTCACTGCTTTTCAGTAGAGAAGTAAAAATGTCCTTGGTCAGCTTAGATTAAAATGTTATCAAAGACTTAAGCCAGAAACGCAGCTGGCTAACTGAAGTGCTCTCTGGCTTTTCTCACTTCCTATCTTCACAGCTTGAATTCACTTTTAAAGTTTGAAATATTCTGTTACAGGGTTGAAAAGTATCATGCCGGCAACAGAATTCCGAATGGCCTGCCGCCCTTCCTTTGAGGTGACTCTATGGCTGTAGCTGAAGAAAGGATTTGTTTGGCTGGAAAGATTCAGTCTTGACTGTTGATCACAGTCCTTTTGGGGGGTGAACATCATTGTCCAGAATGCTGAGGTTGTTTGTGAACTATTTATATATGATTCCCATGAGAGAAATAATCCTAAGAGGTAGCCCATTGGCTCCAAAACCACTAAATTGAGTTTGAATATCACTCAGATGACCTGTGAGGAATAAGTTTGTAATAACCAGTGTAGAATGATATGTAGTTTTATTAAGTTGGTTGTTACCGATGTTAAAAAAAAAAAAAAAAAGTCTAGCATTGAATGCAGATTTGAGTTGAGGGCATTTACTCTTTGATGGAGAGAGCAAAACTAATCTGGGCCGTAGATGAGAGATCCAAAACCAACTGTGTCCTTTTTACTCCACTAATAAAAGGAAGGCATCATTGCCGTCCTCATTTTAGAGTTTCTTTTTCCCTCGAGTGAAGAATTGGGGTCCATACACACATACACCACACACAGACACAAAACATAAAATTCATTCTATAAATGCTTTTTAAAATGTAAATCTGGGCTGGGGGTGTGGCTCAGTGGTAGAATGCTTGCCTCACATGTATGAGGTCCTGGGTGTGTGGGTGGGTGGGTAGATAGATAAATAAATAGACAAAAAAATAAAAATGCAAATGCTTGCTAGGGCCTTGCAGATGATACAGAACAAGCCTGAGCTTAAATCAGAAAAGGAGAGTATAGGACCATCCAGGAAACCAAGGGCAAGAATGTAGCAAAGGACTGAAACCAGGAACCCAAAGGGTGGAGGATGGTTTGATTGCTCCTGCTGGGTCACCTGTCCTTCCTGAGTAATCCTCTAGGAGGTTGAAACATTTACTATAAATGTTGTGTCTGGAGTTTCCCTTGGAGGCGGAGTAGTGACACTTAATAGTGAAGGGTTAAACCTGACAGAACCCCCCAAAGCCATCTATTCTAATACCCTGTTTAAAATTCACCAGTTTATAATTAAAGCCTCTAATGGCCTGTGGCCTTCAGGAAGGTTACAAAATTTATCAAACTTGCAAATATAGTTTTCCAACCACTTTCATTTGCAAGCTGTCAGACTGTTTGAACAGGTTTCCTCCAGGTGGCTGCTCTGAATCTCAGAGATCACTGCATTCCTAATAGCATTACATTTTCTAAAAGGGACGACTTCCTCCCCTCTTACATAATCCGTCACCATTTCTGTAACTCTGTGCGAAGTCCTCCCTCTGTGGTCATCACACTGGACCTTCTCTCTCCTGTTATGTGTTGGAACGTTTTGGCAACCTAAAAAATTCAACTTTCAATTTTAGAAAATATAGCTTTAATACAGCTGTAAATGATGTGGCATTTTTGAAAGGTCACATTTTTTTTTAATGGTTGGAAGGAAAATCGGAAATATTTGTGAGTCATTCTAGTTGTCTAAGTGAGTTCAATGCCAGTTTTCTCTCCCTCCAAGGTTAGATGCTTAATTTAAATACAGAGTACCACTTACCTCCATATGTCCATGTTTAATTTTTGCAGTGTGACAGAATACAGTGACACAGTCCCTTGGAGTAGGAAATTTTCATGTGTGCTTGTGGGTGGATTGTTGCTTCCACCAGCTTTTTTTCTGTTTGTGCCTCTGATAACAGTGGTGGTGTCCCAGGACCATAGCCACCTTTCCTATCACTGTTTCAGGATTGAGTTCCCAATTTCCACATCAAAGGATGTGGAAAACTCTTTTGTTTTCTCTGCAAATGTGTCATTATCAACAGAGTGACTTTGGACTAATATCTCACCTCTTTGAACTTGAGTTTTTCTCATCTATAAATTTTTTGGGGAAAGAGCTTATATAGCTGTTGACCTTTAAAAACTTCAGCACAGTTCCTGGAAAATCATCACTGCTCAGTAGGTGGGAGCCACTGTGAATGTTTAGTTAATGATGCACGTGTTTCCTGTGCAACATGGCTTCACCAGTGACAAACTCCTGTCCATTATTTTGCTGTCTCCTTTGTTACTGTGGCTCTCCAGACTTGGAGCTCTCAGGGTAGGATGAGAGAAATAGAAATTTAGGAGTAAACAGAATAAATAAGGGTCAAACTCGTTAGCTCTTCAGGTAATGTCAGATTGCTTGTGCTGATTAAATTGTGAAAACTCAAGAGTTAAAAGAGGACTTTCTTTTTTTTTTGTAATTGTATAAGGTTTTTTTTTTTATTGGTTGTTCAAAACATTACAAAGCTCTTGACATATCATATTTCATACATTAGATTCAAGTGGGTTATGAACTCCCGTTTTTACCCCAAATACAGATTGCAGAATAAGAAAATGGCATTGGTACATTTGGAGACTCTAATACTGAAGTGGAAAAGAAATCGAAGGAACAAAAAACTACATGGTAAATTGAAGCATGGGCTGAAACTTATGTTGTCATGTATGTATTTTACCTTAGATCCTGGGATTCATATCTTAATGTCAATAAAAGAATATAGTGTTTAAGAACAGTAAAGCAATTCTGCTTTGCTCATTGTTGGCAGGCCTTTAATTGAACCTCTTGCTTTGTCTTTTGGACTCTAGAATTAAAGAAAACTGGAAAAGATCCATGGAGAAGCAGTAGAATTAATCAAAGCATTATGAAAATAAGGCTCTTAAGGAAATGGTGAAGGAGTTGTGAATCTTTAGTTTGAAGAGAAGTTTAAGAGGCTACTTAAGAACTGTCTTCAAATATGTGAGGGGCTATAATGAAAAGAATGTGAAGAATTGTTTTCTTTCTCACTAAGAACTGAAGAAACTTAGGTTAGATAAGAAAAAGTACTTCTTGCAAAAGAGAGAGGTATGTCATGTACAGACTGACTGTGTTGCTTATCTTTGATGTTTGGCTGTGTTCCTAGAGGTGGACTACATGTCTTCCTGAGCAATTGTTGACTTACAGTCTCTGCCACAAATTTAGCATTCAGCCTCAAAATTAGCACTTTATCATGTGTAGCTTTTATTTCTTGGATCTTTCATGCACGTCATCTCTTTTTGGCATCTCGGACTCCCCTTTCTCTGTTACAAATCAATTGTACAGCAGTACAGAGACAACAGGAATTCTTGTGGCCACTAAGAGAGACTCTTTTAGACCTGATCCATTAGCAGACTACAGAGGGAGTTCGCCCTTCAGTGTTTATGAATACACTTGGAATCACTGTTTACTTCAGAGAACAGTACAGTCCATCTAAAAAGAGAAACACCTTCCTTGAGACATGTACACTGTTGGTGATGGGAAGTCTGTAGCAAATATTTGTGCCATAATGATAAAGTTTAGTCAATTGTCTAAACAAGCGCATTTATTCTCACAAAATATGTAAAATGTATACTGCATATTTACAAATATATTTAAGTAGGAGCTGCTATGTTAACAGATTTTTAAAAGCTAAGTATATGGAAAACGCTAAGCACATTTATAATGGAATATGTAAGTGAGTGATAATGAGTTAATATAAAAATAGTGGCGAGGAGGGGCCAAGTGATGGTGTCGTGGACCCTTTACTGCATCACAGACACTAAATTGGGACTGGTACAGAATTTTAAGTGCCTTTTTCTTGGGCCTTGCTGCTGTGATCTTTCTTTAGAACAGTTCTGATAGACCCTTTGCAGGGCTGGCCTCTGTGGATGTTGTCTGTGCCAAATTACAACCCAGAACAAGAGACTGTTCTGTTGTAGTTACTGAGAATAGTGCTTAATAAGTACTGTTTGACAACATGCTGAATTAAGAGAATGTTATAAGGATGTTTCACAAAGGAAAGTGGGTGAAACATCTGATGTTCACAAGTTCTATTTATATGTAAGTTGATAGCAATAGAAAGCCCCGTGCTGAAAGCTTTATTTTTAAAATTTTGTTCAACACATATGAATATGTATGCTAAGAGAAAATGATTTCATCTAGTTCCAAATATATACAATAACTCAAATATAGCTAATGCTATTTTTAGAATTCAGATTTTTGGCCTCATTTGTGTGAAATGTATCGGACTCTGGTAAATTGATTTGTGTTGACCAAACTCACGCAGTACTGATTAGGACACATCTGTGGTTCCTTCCTTCTTCTGTCTGTGACATTCATTCTACTGTTTATCTTGGTTTCTAATCCTAAGTAGCTATGGTTTCCTTCCTATGAATGGAATCCCAAGTGGAAATTATACAGTATTCTTGTATTCATGTTTCTGTGTATATGTTAGTAAAGTTCAGTGAGATTTAATGTCCAAAGGGAGAAATAACCATCAAAAATTTGTGTAATACTTCCATTTGTAATTCAGTGTCACAAGTTAAGCATTTATCTTGAATTTAGTTCACAATAGATTTTTTTATATTTATTTTTTAGTTGTAAGTGGACACAATATCTGTATTTCATTTTTATGTGATGCTGAGGTTTTAACCCAGTGCCTCACTTGCTAGGTGAACACTCTACTACTGACCCACAACCCCAGCCCCCCATAATAGATTTTACTATATGAAAATATTCCTATGGGACATTCAAACCTAGTTCCATTTTTTTATAGACAATCTATGATCTTTGGTCATGTACAACATGTGAAACAATAAACTTTTGTGTGTTCAAGTATAAAATATTATAACCTGTGGGTTCCCCCCACCCCAGTTTGACTTCTTCCTTAGATATGCTTTGGAGGAAACATAATATTTATATGGTCCTTAATGTTCCTTGCAACTCAAAATATTCTGTGCTTCACTGACAGTAAGCTTGTGTGAAAGGTATAGTCTCTGAATATACAAGTAGCAATCTGTGTTACACAGTGATAATATACTTGTGACCTTATTTTGAAGAGATGTTGGTATTTTGTCACTGGCAGTAGAGCCTAAGAAAAATCTGACTGCATAGTCAAATAGTCGCATTTTTCTTTCTTTTCCTTACTTTGTCACTGGTGCAGTTCTATCAAACATAAAAAATGCCAGAGTCACAAAAAGAGGAGGTAAGAAGAACAATCAACTTGTAGCTAATTTTCACTACTGAGAAAAAGGTATTAGTGTAAACTAATACCTCTCTTCTCTTTTATCAATAACTGGCATCTGTGCACCATTTATGGTTCACAGAAGGCACTCACCATCATTCTCATTTGATCCTCTGACACCTTATAAAAGAGGTATTGTTCTCACGTTTCAGATTAGAAAATGCCTCCAAAATCTCATGACTTAATTGGGAGCACACAGCTAGTGTCAGACTGGATTCACACTCAGCTCTCAGGCTTCTAAGCCACCAGACTGTCCAGTGTCTCCTGGTATGCTCCTGGGTTTCACTCGTAGTAGCTTTGATTCTCCATTGAGATATAGAACTTGGGTAAACTGTGTATGTGCTTGTATGAAATATGAGCATCCCATTTAGTTTATAGAACAGGCAGTTTTTTTTTTTTTCTTCTCAGGTGGAATAATGTTTGGGACCAAGAAGCAGGAAGCTGGGTTTTATTCTTGCTGTTGACCAGGAAATGATCGAGAACTTTGTATTTCCTCGATGATCAAGTGGAAGCAGTTAGACTATAGGCTCTTCGAGCAGCCTTCTTGTTCTAAAATTCTATGATTCCAAATTTAATGATTATTCCTCTACTTGCTTTAACAAACTTCCACCACATATCATGAGCCCAAATCTTGACATAAAATTTCTTCTATCTATCTAAGCCAGGAATTCATACCCTCTGAGTTTTGAATAGTGTAATAATGAAATCTCTTTGCAGTAGCTCCCAAAAACCTTTTTCCCCATCCAATTCTGTCCTCTAAGAAATAGACATGGGTGAAGAAGCTCTTATCCTGAGCTTGAAGAATAGACAATGATAGAGCAGTGCCAGTAACACAGTTCAGTGAACATCCACTGAGCATCAATATAAAGTACTTGTGCTGTTGAGACCTTGAGCAGCCAGCTTAGTGTGGAAGGCCCACCCACAAATAGGAAATGTCACTTCAGTTACAAGGACACTGGGGCGATGTTCCCAGAGTGCCAAGAGAGGAAGGAGAAGGAAGTAGTTCCATCTGTGGCAGGGAAGATGGAAGGGCATGTATCAGCAGAGGCTTCACTGAGAGTGAGATTTACCAGCTGTGGAAAAGATCATTTTAGGCAGAAGGAGGCATGTAGAGAAGATCCAAGAACTGACAGAGATACCTTCAGAGAACCTCGGGTAGCTCTGTTTGTACTGGAGGAGAATGCCATGCAGGACGGGTAACTTGTGTCCAGCTCAGGAGTGCTGTAGGCACTGGGGTGACTTTTTTAAGAAGGCAAGGAAGAACAGATCCCTTCCAGAGATGACAGAGATTCTGGAATTTCCCTATGGGCAACAAGAGGATGAAGGACATTCCAGGCAACAGGTAAATGTGGGAAAACCCCTGGGGATCTGAATTAGCAGCAGCCTTTATCTCTGGGTCCTTCTTTGCCCCTGATTTCCCTCATATTTTATCAGTGTAATTGCTGTGGCCAGATCTTGGAGGATTCACCCTGCATCCTGTGGAATTTAGGCATTTTTTTCCCTGAGCAGCGAAGAATCATCCAGGGTTTCCAAGCAGAGAAATAATGTGAGCAGATTTGCATTTGGAAGATTCCAGCAGTAGCAGAATGGAAGCTAGGTTAAAGGGGTGCCAGGGCCTATTTTAAGCCAAGGGACATGAAGGGACTATAGAAGGGACATGAAGAAGGGACTGTAGCTGAGAGGTACTGCGTTAGAAGAATGATAAATCCTATTGGCTAAGACTTAGTGACCATGATGAACAGGTGCCTCGTCCAAGTGCTTAATGTCCACAAAGTCTTTAATCCTCACTACAACCTATGAACTAGACACTGCTATTATTAGTGTCTGCATCCTACAGATGAGGGAACTTAGGCACAGAGAAGTTAAGTAGCTTACTGAAGCAATGGGCCCTATGCTGGATAACAGTATGTAACTTTACAGCTGTTATTAGGACAAACCAATGAATGGTGAAGTTCATTCATTGCATATAGTTTCAGTGACCCTTTCATAATTGCTTCTATGTGAAGGTCCCTGGGTGGAACTTTATTATATATTCATTTTATATCTCCCCAGAAGTATTTACACACATTTCTCTAAAATAGGTACATGCAGCACAAATACAGGGGAGGGAGGTCCACCCTCATCCTGAGGGGGAACAGTCTGAGAAGCCTGAGGCTGGATTCTCTGCCATGAAAATTCTCTGCCAGAGCAAAAAGCGTTCATGTTTATGAAAACAGTGTTGCTAAGTACCATATAGCTCTCTTGCACCCAGCTTTGGAGTCTATTCTTTCCAAGTTAATTGGGAATGTTCTTCACAAACCCAGCAGGTCTGTGGTTTCCTGACAGTCACTTGTATGGAAAAAAAGTACTAAAAGGAGAAACCTGGGCCCCCACAAGCAGGTTGGGAGGTTTAGTTCCAGACAGAAAGGCAGATCAGGGTAGGAACGTGGATTCCAAAGAATAGTAGGTGTCCAGCTGCAGGTTATACAGTCCACCAGGGAGGTGGGAGAGTGTAAAAGGTTGTGTCCATTGGCTCAATACAGGGGTGGCTAGCACTTTTCCAAATTTTAAATATTCATTGGGCCTAAATACTTAATTTGGGGTGGAAAAAGACTCTCCTTTTTCTTTCCCTTTTTCATTCTAGGGTCGAAAAGTACAGAGGAGCATAGCAAAGAAGTTTTGAGACATAAGCATGATATATAGAATAATAATTTTGAAACTATGTAAAAAGCTATGGAATTATGTGCTATTAACTCATAAAAGCCAAGTGAAATTGTTGAAAAATATTTCAGATTTTATTTTTAAATACGGATAATGGGTTTTGGCTTCATTAATCTCTTAATTAAATTTATCTCATGGTATGATTATTTGTCTCCAGAGTCTTAAGTGAAGTATGTTCTTTGCCTAGTGATGGGGTTAGTGAAAAACATTACTCTTGCTGGACTCTTCCTTTGACTCACCTTAGACAGGATAACAACTGTTTTATATTATAATATCTCCAAGTTTAGACTGATTTTGATTGCTTTATACTCATAAAGTCTCTTTGAAAGTTCTTACATAAACACAGAATTTTACCCATAATACTCTTAAATTCTGTATTTATTCCATAGTTGAATGACTGGCTTCTTTCCTGGATTAACATCTGTGATAGGCAGAATTCTGGGATAGCCACCTGTTCTCTGTCCTCTGGTGTTATGCCACATTATGTTGTATATATGGTAAAGGGGATTTTACGGATGTAATTATGGTCCCTAGTTAGTTGATGTTAAGGTAGGAGGTGTCTTAGTTTGGGCTGCTATAACAAAGTACCATAGACTAGGTAGATTATAAAACAGAAAATTTATTTCTCACAGTTCTGGAGGCTGGAAATCTGAGATAAAGTTGCCAGTATGGTTGGATCCTAGGGACGATGCTCTTCATGGTTGCAGACTGCTGACCTCTCCTTGTATCCTGTGTAACATTGAAGGAAAGAGATGGAGACTTCTTGCTAGCTATTAATCAGATACTGCTTTCCATTCCTATAGGCCACTCTCAGGTCCTTGCTCTGTAGCCCCCTCCTCAACGCAGCAACAGATGAACTGTCTCATGTCAGATTCCTCTAATGCTCTGAATATTTCCAACATCCTCTTCTTTTTAGAATTTTAGAAAGAAATGTTTTATTTTCCAGTTCTATTTGGAAAAGGTGCACCTTACTTAACTGAAACCCTTTGTAGTTATTTTTAGCTGTCATATCTTTACAGACTTGTCTGTAAATTTGATCTGATTCTTTGCTTATGGCCATAGTTTTAATATAGTGGGATTTTCATGTTGAAATTCTCAATTGTATTTTGAAGTTATAGAGAGTTACCTGGTGCTGCTCTCAGGGCAAACCACCTGGAAAAAAAGCTCTACTCTTGTTCAGCATCTGCATTTTAAAAACTGTTATGTGTACAGAGACTATTAAAATTCATTTGCTTCATATATTGATTCTGGAAGCATCATTAGATTTTCAACGTTTTGGTCTAAGAATGAGTCTTGTTTCTTTTAAATTGTGTCTGGTTTTCAAGGCTAGACAGTACTTTTGGAAATCCACATAATATGAAAAGATTCTAAAACCTGTCAAACACCTAATTCAAACATTTTTCTTAAGACCATATCTCTGGTGTAACTTCTGTGGCAGTGAATTATATTTCTTAATATAATTCTTTCATATTTTATATTTTGTCACATAATAAAATTCCAAGGGGGCTTAAGCCAAATTTAAAACAAAATGGCCCTGCAGATCTCTTTAAGTTTGGTCTGTGGCTTGATTTATACTCTTGAAATGAAAGTAGGTTTTACACAGTATTTACAACTGATGGGAATCACCCCTTGATTTTATTAGTTGAAGTGAAACATAAAGTGTGAAACATTGCACTTTAGTAGCAATGGGTAAAAGAACTGTGTGGTGTTCTCAGCCAGGCTAATATAAGGGGAAGGGAACTGATGGAGAAGTAAATAAAGCCAGAGTCCCATTTGTGGGGCGCCTTCTCTCCACATGTACTGTGTTGAATCCCTTATCTTTATTCTCATTCCGTCATCCCAACTTCTTTACTGGGTTCAAGTAATTTGCCCACGGCTGTGCAGTTAATAAATATTAAAACCGCAATTTAAATCTGGCTGCAAACCCAAGGCAACCTCCCAGCCTACCCTGTGGAGTTACCAGGTGTTCATTTAAACTATCAGAGGCAGAGAGTTGGAGGCAGGGAAAAGGGAAATCTTGAAATGTGCCTGTTGATTCTCCTTTACTGGTGGAGCTAGAGCTGAGCCCTGCCTGCTGCTGTGGGTCTCATGCTGTGTGTGTGCTCACACAGCCTGGTAAATGCCCATGTCACACAAACCTAACACCAAGCTAACATTCACCATCCAGCATGGAGGGAGAGTAGACCGGATGCATCAGACTTACTGAAAGAGGAATATCTGTCCACTGTAACATAATGGATTTTCCTATATAAATCTTAGCCTCCTCCCTCACCTGCCAGAAATATTCCATGGTATGAGCTGGGCACTGTGCTAGGAAATTTAGTGTGTTTTGCATGTTGGTAGAAATATTAGAACTACTATTGCTCACCTGTTTTTCTAAAAAATTGCTTGGTGTAGAATTCCTAATCTTTTAAATATTAGGTACGGTTCAATATTTCAAGCATAAAATTTCAGATTTGACTTAAGTAGACATACTTCTATTTCACACATCAGAATTCAATTAGGTATAGTTCCTGGTAAATCCTAATGTTGAAAAAGGAGTCCTTTGTCCAAGGGTTTATTTAAAAAGGAGATAATTATATATCTCTAATCTTTTTTCTCTTTTGTTTTATACATTCTTTTTTGCTTAGATTTCACAATGAAGTTCTTAGAGACCACGTTACTGTTTAATGCTTTATCTAAATTAATTTTCATTCCTTCTTGCTGGGATATCACAATAAATATTTAAAAACTGTAAACACAATTCTTTCATTAGTTTAGAACTCAAGTCTTTGGGCCTTTGAATATAGTATTCATCTAAAAATAGGACCTTAGACAATGTAGATTTGTTGAAAATACTCTGCTTGGGATTGGGAGTATGGCTCAGTGTTAAGTGGTGGACTAGTATGTGTAAGGCCCTGGGTTCAATCCTTAGCACTGCACACATGCACATGTACACACACACACACGCACGCGCACACACACACACACACACACACACACACACACACGGTCCCTCTTCTTTCCCTGAGAGGCTTAAATTTTGAATAAGTTCTGAGTCCTTAATTTACATTTAGATTTATTTGATATGAATGTTCACTAGTTAATACACAAGATGGTTCATGTAGAAAACATTTTTTTTACACACCTAACATGTTGCTCAACTGTCCTATGAAGTACAGATAGAACAGAAAAAGGGGTAATGTTGGAGCTAAGGAGCTAATGGTCTAGGTGGGGAGACAGGGATGATCCTGTTTGTTTCATAACTATGCATTCAAAGTAAAGATAGGTCTAAGAAGACTTAAATGCTTTCTTAGCATATATTTTATTTTCCTAAATGTGTGTGTGGTAAAGGAACTGGAAGTTACTTTTTGATTAGTCAGTATACCATCAAGGCAGATGGATAGCTTAACTTAATCAGAATGTTGTTTTTTTTTTTTAAAAAATAACAATATCCTGGGGACCAAGGCAAAAACCTTCCTGATTTTGTTGGCATATTATTATAGATTCTACTTCAAAGAATTAAATTTCTTTCTTTTAAATTCTTGCACATTTTCAGAAAACAGGATTGTCTTAGTAATGGGGCTACACTCGAATTTCTGGGCTATAGGTTCATGGCCAAAATAAGATACAAGGGGAGCTGAAAGTTAAGTTACTGGCTACTTGGTCTTGTTAATGGTCAAATGGATATACAACCTGAAGCCTATAGACTGGATTTTTATCTTCTATGGTACTCACTATGTGGGGAAGTTATCACTGAGGTATTTCACGCTGATGTAAATTCTTCTGTTGGTGATAAATTCTAGAAGATATGTTTTATATATTCTTCACTTTTTAGAGTTTTATTAAATGTGAATCAGAATATTTTGGTGATTTTTAGGATAGCTTTCCAGTCTTTATGAAATAAACTTGGATTAGTAAGCATAACGCAGCTTCTACAATCATGAACTAGTTAGGAAGTTTGAAAGAATCTATCAGAAGCATAATGATGAATGCTATAAACCCTGTAGACTTTTTGAAATAAAAAAAAAATCCAGACATAGTTCAAATTTTACAAACCAGGCTGAGATAGTACTTTATTAGGTGAGCATCTTTACAAAAATTGGCTTAAAAAACTAAAACAAGACAAAACTCTAGTGTTTTGAAGACAGTTTATATATTTTGATTAAGTATGCAGGCACTGTAATCTTTAAGCTTTATTTAGATGTTCCTAAGTATCCGTTTAGGCTGTGTTTTATCTGCAAGTCACAGAAACCCAAAGACAAAATTCATATAGGAGATCTGAAGTTGGTATGGTGCCCAAGATAGCAGAGACACATTTTTTTTTCAATTATTGTGACATAATATCCTTAATTCTAGTCCTTGGTTCCTCTTGGTCTGAGATGATTGTTTCTATTGTAGTAATCGTATCTTCATTCCATCTTTCAGGAAGAATAACGAGGTAAAAGAAAGGCACATCCTCTACAAAGATACATCTGTGTTTCCACTTACATTCAGCCTTGTATTGGAGATTCTAAGTAGGAGTACTGGCAAAAAAAAGAAAAATATATATAGTACCCAAATTGGAAAGGGGGTTATAAAACTATCTCTGTTCATAGATGACATGTACTTCTATGCAGAAAATTCTAAGGAACACATTTTTAAAAAAGCTATTAGAACATATTTAGCAAAGCTGAAGGATATAAGTATTCAAAAAAGAATTGTATTTCTGTACATTAGAAACAAACATTCCAAAAATGGACAATATATTCCAAATATAAGTACAAGTCTTATGTATGGAACACTACAAAACATCTTTGAGCTAAATAAGGTCCAAATAAATGACAAGACATCTCATGTTCATAGATCAGAAGAGTTAACACTGTAAGATCATAACTTCCCCACATTAATCTACAAATTGAACACAACCACATGAAAAGATGCTCCCCATCACTAAGCATTATCCAAAGTACATGTATGAAAACATGAATTGGCATGAACATACTCTATATACAAAAAGAGATATGAAAATTGTGCTATATATGTGAATAAGAATTGTAATGCATTCTGCTGTCCTGTATTTAAAAAATAAAATCAATTTAAAAAAAAAAGAAAAAGAAAAACCCAAATTGGAATCACAAATCATCAGATTGTAATTTCACCCCTGTAACTAAAAAGTAATTTTTCACTCCTATAACTAAACACATGGACAATACGTGATGAGTATGTGGAGAAAGTGGAATATTCATTCATCACTGATGGAAATGTAAAATCATGCAGCCATTTTGGAAAAAAAGACTGACAATTCCTTGAAAAGCTAAATTAATTGATTGGCTGATTAATTATAATACTGGAGACATAGCATTCTACCTCTCAGCTTCATCCCTATCTCCATTTAAAATTGTATTTAAGACAGTGTCTCTCTAAGTTGGCTGGGTAGGCCTTGAACTTGTGATCTTCCTACCTCAGCCTCTTGAGTTGCTGAGATTACAGGGGCACTCCTAGTGAACAAGGGTACTCCACTAGTGAACTTGTGATCCTCCATCTCCTACCTCCTACCTCAGCCTCTGAGTTGCTGATATTACAGGGGTACTCTACTAGGCCCAGCTGAAAAGTTACTATATGACCAAGCAGTTTCACCACTAGGTATATATCCAAACAATATAAAAACATGTCCATGCAGAGGCTTGTATACAATGTTCACAGCAGCATTATTCAGTAACTATCAGATATGAATGGTCCAATTGTTTATCATCTGATGAATGGATAAACAAAATGTGGTAGGTCCATATAATTGAATATTTTTTAGCCATAGAAAGGAATGAAGTACTGATATGTGCTACATCATAGATGAACCTTGTAAACATTATGCCAAGTGAAAGAAGCCAGACACAAAAGGCCCACGTGTTTTATAATTCCATTTATTTTTTTTTAAAGAGAGAGAGAATTTATTTATTTATCTTTTAGTTTTCGGCGGACACAACATCTTTGTTTGTATGTGGTGCTGAGGATCGAACCCGGGCCGCACGCATGCCAGGCGAGCGCGCTACCGCTTTAGCCACATCCCCAGCCCCTTATAATTCCATTTATACAAATTGTCCAGAAGAGGCAAAGTTATAGACCTAGAAAGTAGATTTATGGTTGCCAAAATCTGGGTTGAGATTATGAAATGATTGTTAATAGGGATATGGTTTCTTTTGGGGGTGATACATAGTAGTGATCAAAATTAGATTATAGTTTCTTTTGCTGAGAAGAAGCTTTTTAGTTTGAATCCATCCTATTTATTGATTCTTGGTTTTAATTCTTGTGCTATAGGAGTCCTTTTTAAAAATATTTTTATTAGTAGTTGATGGACCTTTATTTTATCTATTTATTATTTTATTTATTCATTTATATGCGGTGCTGAGAATCAAACCCAGTGCCACACACATGCTAGGCAAGCACTCTACCACTGAGCCCAAACCCAGCCCCTATAGGAGTCTTATTAAGGAAGTTGGGGCCTAATCCGACATGACGAAATTTGGGCCTACTTTTTCCTCCATTAAGCGCAAGGTCTCTGGTTTAATTCCTAGGTGTTTGATCCACTTTGAGTTGAATTTTGTGCATGGTGAGAGATGGGGGTTTAATTTCATTTTGTTACATGTGGATTTCCAGTTTTCCCAGTACCATTTGTTGAAGAGGCTATCTTTTCTCCAGTGTATGTTTTTGGCACCTTTGTCTAATATAACTATAGTTATGTGAGTTAGACTCTATGTCCTCTATTCTGTACCATTGGTCTACAGGTCTATCTTGGTGCCAATACCATGCATGTTTTTGTTACTGTTGCTCTATAGTATAGTTTAAGGTCTGGAATAGTAATGCCACCAGCTTCACTCTTCTTGCTAAGGTTTGCTTTGGCTATTCTGGGTCTCTTATTTTTCCAGATAAATTTCATGATTGCTTTTTCTATTTCTGTAAGGAATGTCATTGGGATTTTGATTGGGATTGCATTGAATCTGTATAATGCTTTTGGTAGTATGGTCATTTCGACAATATTAATTCTGCGTATCCAAGAACAAGAGAGATATTTCCATCTTCTAAGGTCTTCTTTAATTTCTTTCTTTAGCATTCTATAGTTTTCATTGTAGAGGTCTTTCACCTCTTTCATTAAGTTATTCCCAAGTTTGTTTGTTTGTTTGTCGGTTGGTTGGTTTTTTGAGGCTATTGTAAATGGGGTGGTTTTCCTAGTTTCTCTTTCAGCGGATTTGTCACTGATGAACAGAAATGTCTTTGATTTATGGGTGTTGGTTTTTTATCCAGCTACTTTGCTGAATTCATTTATTAGTTCTAGGAGATTTCCAGTGGAATGTTTTGGGTCTTTATTAGGTAGAGAATCATTGTCTGCAAATAGTGATAATTTGAGTTCTTCTTTTCCTATCTGTGTCCCTTTTATTTCTTTTGTCTGTCTGATTGCTCTGGCTAGAGGTTCAACAACGATGTTAAATAGAAGTGGTGAAAGAGGGCATTCATGTCCTGTTCCAGATTTTAGAGGGAATGCTTTCAAATTTTCTCTTTAGAATGATATTGGCCTGAGGCTTAGCATAGATAGCTTTTACAATGTTGAGGTATGTTCCTGTTATCCCTAGTTTTTCTAGCATTTTGAACATGAAGAGATGCTGTATTTTGTCAAATGCTTTCTCTGCGTGTATTGAGATGATCATATGTTTTTTTTATCTTTGAATCTATTCATGTGATGAATTACATTTATGTTGAACCAACTCTGCATCCCTGAGATGAACCCTACTTGATCATGGTGCACTATCTTTTTGATGTTTTTGTGTTTGATTTGCCAGAATTTTATTGAGAATTTTTGTATTTATGTTCATTAGAGATATTGGTCTGGAGTTTTCTTTATTTGATGTGTCTTTGTCTGGTTTTGGAATCAGGATGATATTGGCCTCATAGAATATGTTTGGAAGTGTTCCCTCTTTTTCTATTTCATGAAATAGTTTGAGAAGTATTGATGTTAGTTCTTCTTTAAAAGGTGTTGTAGAATTCAGCTGTGTATCCATCCGGTTCTGAGCTTTTCTTGGTTGGTAGGCTTCTGATGGCATTCTCTATTTCCTTGCTTGAAATCGATCTGTTTAAATCAGGTATATCATCCTGATTTAGTTTGGGCATATCATATGCCTCTAGAAATTTGTTGATGCCTTCGATATTTTCTATTTTATTGGAGTACAAATTTTCAAAATAATTAACCATAAGTGAAGTGAATAGAGAGTCTACAGAATGGGAGCAAATCTTTCCCACTAGGACATCAGATAGAGCACTAATCCCTAGGATATATAAAGCACCCTAAAACCGTAAAACCGAAAAAAACAAATAAGCCAATCAATAAATGAGCCAAGAAACTGAACAGACACTTCTCAGAAGAGAATATACAATCAATCAATAAACATGAAAAAATGTTCAACATCTCTAGCAATTAGAGAAATGCAAATCGAAACTACTCTAAGATTTCATCTCACTCCAGTCAGAATGGCAGCTATCAAGAATACAAACAACCATAAGTGTTGGTGAGGGTGTGGGGAACACTCATACATTGCTGGTGGGACTGCAAATTGGTGCAGCCAATCTGGGAAGCAGTATAGAGATTTCTTGGAAAACTTGGAATGGAACCACCATTTGATCTGGCTATCCCACTCCTCAGTATATACCCAAAGGACTTAAAAACAGCATACTACAGGGACACAGCTACATCAGTGTTTATAGCAGCATAATCCACAATAGCTAAATTGTGGAACCAACCTAGATGCCCTTCAGTAGATAAATAGATAGGGAAACTTTGGTATACATACACAATGGAACATTATTCAACATTAAAAGAGAATAAAATCATGGCATTTGCAGGTAAATGGGTGGAGTTGGAGAATATAATGCCAAGTGAAGTAAGCCAATCCCAAAAAACCAAAGGCCAAATGTTGTTTTTTTTTTTGATATGAGGATGCTGACTCATAATGGCAGTGATGGGGGCCATGGGAGGATGGAGGAACTTTAGATAGAGCAAAGGGGAGGGAGGGGAAGAGAGGGGGGGAAAGGGGTAGGAATGATGGTGGAATGAGTTAGGCATCATTACCCTAAGTACCTGTATGAAGGCACGAATAGTGTGAAAATGCTTTGTGTTACAATCAGTGACTTGAAAAATTGTGCTCTATATATTTAATATGAAATGAATTGCATTCTGCCATTGCATATAACAAATTAGAATAAATAGGTAATTTAATTTAAAGGAAGATGATTTAAAAAGCCTAAAAACACCTACATAGTGTTCTTGGATTTAAGTGAACTTTAATTTCTTCTGGTGGTTTAACCATGATTATGTGGGACCTGAATAGTGAGAAAATGATCATGCCCAGTTATCAGTATCAGTGGTGTATTGATACCAGGTAGGTGAATGATCCTAGTTTGGAAGGAGGAAAAAGAAAGTGTTTGACTCCCTTGAATGCTAATGTCTAATTGGAGAAACATTGTATATGTGCATAAAATGTCAAGTAACACATGATAATTTAAAATTACCTAAAAATGACAATAAATGATACAAATTCAGCTGCCTGAGAATGTTAGGACCTGAGGTATTTGACGACAGTCATAGGAATAACACTTCTAGAGAGCTTACTGTGTGGCTCATACTTTGAAGCACCTGATCTGCATCATCTCTCACCTTTCTCAGAACAGGTACAAGAACTGAGTCATGCGGATATGTTTCCAGGTCCCTTGCTTTGAACACTGGTTGAGTTTTGAGATACCACTGAAATTTTAGAACATGCAGATTCCTGGGTCACACCCCCCACTAATTCTGATTTCATTGGCCCATCTGAGGACCTGCCCTTGGAGTCTCTGGATGATTACAGTGAGCATGCAGCCCAGGTTCAGGACTGTCTTACTCGGGGCTTTAGGGTCCCCTCATCACAAGGGGTGATTGGCCCTAAGATAATCACATATGTTCTCATTTCTGGAAGTGATTGAAACAGGACAGCCACTAACCTCAGAGGTTCCATGGTCGACGGTAGTTGTTACCATTTTTCCAGAGCCCTTTCTGTGCCACAGGATAGATTCACAAAATGACATTGCCTAGCAATGGGCTGCACTGTTGGAGTGAATGAGTGTAGAAACGCAGGTGTGGGCACATCCTTGGAGGATCATTTGGATAGTGGAATTTTATTGGTGACTTTTAGGAAGCTAAAATTATTCATCGTATCTGCCCAGATTTGGGACACTAATTTTATTTTCTATGTAATTAATTTTTATTTATATATGACAGAAGAATGTATTATAATTCTTATTACATATATAGGACACAATTTTCATATCTCTGGTAGTATACACAGTATATTCACACCAGTTCGTGTCTTCATACCTGTACTTTGGATAATAATGATCATCACATTACACCATCATTAATTTACCCTATGCCCCCTCCTTTCCCATCCAACCCCTCTGCCCTATCTAGAGTTTGTCTATTCCTCCCATGCTCCCTCTCCCTATCCCACTATGAATCAGCCTCCTTATATCAAAGAAAACATTTGTCATTTGTTTTTTTGGGGATTGGATAACTTTACTTAGCATTATCTTCTCTAATTCCATCCACTTACCTGCAAATGCCATGATTTGATTCTCTTTTATTGCTGAGTATTATTCCATTGAGTATATATGCCACATTTTTTTTATCCATTCATCTATTGAAGGGCATCTAGGTTGGTTCCACAGTTTAGCTATTGTGAATTGTGCTGCTATAAACATTGATGTGGCTGGGGGGACACTAATTTTATTTTTTACATTCATGCTACCTGTCTTCAAAGCTTCAATTCTTTTTTCTGATTTAATGACTTGGGGGAAGCTGTTATCAATTCACTGTGGATAAACAACACATGTGTTTGATTGATATCCATATCTTTTCCCTCTTCTTCAGTCCTACACATTCTTATAATACCTCAACCATTAGGCTAAAAGCAATTTATTCTTTTGTTCCTAGAGCTTTGGTTTCTTCATTTCCCATTGATTTCGAATTATTACCTGTGCTTCAGTGATTTACTGTACCCCCTTCCTTCCTGATCACTTTATAGTTTCTCCCTCTTAATAGTTAGTTGCCAGTTTGTTGTTTTCTTTCAGGATTCTCTTCCTCTTCTCTTACTTCCTCTTTGGAGTACCCTCCCACCTTTTCGAGGAAGACAGTGTGTTAGTATTCTGATTTTGTGATCACTCTTCCACTGTTCCATAACATGTTGCTACAGCCTCACCTTTCACCTCCTCTTCCCACATGTCCTTTTGTAGTACCAAAGATCTCAGATTTTAGTCCTTTGAGAACAGAGAAATATTATCACAACGCTGCATTCTTTTCTTGTTTGTCTGGGAGACAGCATAACCACCTAAGGATCTCAAAAATTGACAATGTTTGAGGATGTTAATTAAATAGCATTTAATTCATATCCTTCACCTTATAGAATGAAATGCAAAACCTAAGCTACTTTTGCAAAGTGGAGGAAAGTTTGTATTTATGAAGACTATCTAGAATACCGTCTATAACAAAAGCTTTTGATCATTATAATTAGGAGACATTGCTGGTGCTGAAGTTTATGTGTATGGAAGTGTTAGTTCAGGTAGGCCAACTACTGGAATGAGAAAGGAAGGCTGCAGCGTGTCCCTGGCATAGTACACAGTGGAGGGTACCCCTTACATACAGTTCAGTATGTCATCAGGGCAGGGTTGGTGCATTGGTCCACCAAATATCATTAAGGAACCCAGACTGCTGGCAACTGTGCTATCTTTAGTTTGTTCCAAGGTGTTCCGGGGAATCAGTATGTAGCAATATTTAGCAATGCACAAAGGATAGCTTATGAGCTGCTTTATGGGTAAGGACAAGAAGTGGGAAATGTCATTTCTGCTCATACACCACTGACTAGAACTCATTGACTTGCCAATAGTAATTGCAAAGGCAGTTAGGCACTGTGGTCCACTGCATGCCTGGAAAGAAGAGGAAACTCGTTTGGGGATCTGTCCCTGCCATAGAAGGTACTTTTCAAAATGTTTAAGATGCAAGAGAAACCCAGTGTTTTGAGCATTTAACTGACCCAATTGATTTCCTTTCTACATGAGAGGGATTGTAAGGTCAAAGAAACACTGATAGTTTGTTGGGGTGAACTCAACTACTATGTATAACTATAAAGCTGTAATAAAATAAATAGGTAAGTAATGACTAGAAATGGTTAAATTTGAGTTACATATGCATAAAGCATTTATCATTAAAATACTGGAAAATCAAAAAGAAAACTGGTCAGTAGTGTGTTAATGGGTTTAATAACAACATGTATTTAGTCATCTGAATATGCTTACACAGATGGACCACATCCCTTATCTGAAATGTTTATGACCAGAAGTGTTTTGGGATTTCAGATTTTTAAAAATATTGGAATGTTTGCAATTACATTTTGGGGATAGAATCCAAGTCTAAGCCCAATTCATTTATATTTCATAAACACCTTATACATACACATGGCCTGAAGGTTTCCATTATACAGTATTGTTAGGGCAATTGCATTTTAACTGCAACTCTTACATGAGGTCAAGTGTGGAATTTTCCATGGTGGCATCATGTTGGCACTCAAAATTTTGGGGGGGGTTTGGGTCATTTCTATGTTTTGGAATAGGGATATTTAACCTGTAGTTCATCTTTATTTTAAAAATGTTTTTAAACATTTAATAGAAACTTGGATCCTACTGTGACAAGTGTTATATAACTACTTCAACTGATTCGAAGCCATCCTAGGTAATTCATACATAAAGACTCTGTAGTCTATGCAGTAATTCACAGATGCTTAACTGTAATGGTGAACAAAGCCAAAATAGTTATAAGCACTATAAAAAACAAAAATTCAACACTGGGATAGTCCAGATAAACATAACATTATATTAGAATATTTAAAGAGTACTCCCCCCTAAAAAAAAAAAAGAGAAAACCTAAGGCACTGAGCAAGGCTGCTCTGTTATATTGCTGTGGACACTAAGATGGATGGGTCTAGAGATCCCATCTAACAGCATTTATGGTCTTAAATGTCTTTGT
Source organism: Marmota flaviventris (assembly GCF_047511675.1). Lineage (NCBI taxonomy): Eukaryota > Metazoa > Chordata > Mammalia > Rodentia > Sciuridae > Marmota > Marmota flaviventris. The sequence continues at coordinate 39,267,755 of NC_092513.1, forward strand.
TCCTTAATTCCTACAACCATGTTTCTTAAACTTGATGGCTATATCCAACAATTTTTAAAGAACAGAAAAAAATGCTTACAATTCCTAGTTCTCAGTTATTTTAATTATAATTTTATTTACATACGAAATTTTAATATACATTAAAAATATAAATTTTAATGTATATACATTGACAGGTATATACATTAAAAATGTATCTAAGTTTCTCATACTCATAGCTCTAAAACAAATTTACAAATTCAATTTATAAAATATAAGCAAAGAAACAAAATCAGTGCTGTTTAAATGAACACAATTAGGATTAGGATCAGGAAGACATTCATGAAGGTGGCATTGGAGGTGGTCTGTGAGAGTGACTAGGGTTAAGTTGCTGGGTAAATGGAGGTTGGAGGGTAGAGGAAGGCCCAGGCAAGGGACAAAAGTGAGGAGAGGACCCAGTTACATGAGACTGCAGCAAATATACAAAGAGTTGTCCCTTTGGGCTCTAGTGTAAGGGTAGGGATGTGAGATAGTCGACCTTTTGAAACTAAATCTGGGACCTGGAGTATCGGTCCAAGAAATGAATGGGCACCATTGATGGCATATGAGCAGAATAGGATACTGTATTTTTAAAAGATATATCTGTAGCAATATTTAAATACATTAGAAAAATGAAAAAAGCAAGATAGAAAATCCAAGAGGCCGGCTTTGTGAGCGCAGGCGTTTGTTTTACTAATCACCTGGTCCTAGAACACAGTTGGTCCTCAGTAATTGTGTGTTGAACTAATGTATGCTGCCTACTAATGAATGGCAGGAAGACATCTGTTGAAATGTGTAGAAAACAAAGTCCAGAATAGGCACTCAGGATAGAAATTAGCAACTGCTAGTGTGGATTGGGGAGTCATCTATATCGAAGTGAACCCTTGAGAAATGTATAAGATTGTAAAGGAGAACAATATTAAATATTAAATATATTGTGGGCAAGTACAAATATGTAACAGCAGATCCCACTATTATGTGTAATTATAATGCATCAATAAATTTAAAAAAAAAAAAAGATTGTAAAGGGGAGAGACAGGGAATAGGCCAAGGGTGGAGCCTTAGCTACTGTTGTGATTGATGTTAAGGGGAAACACAGAAATGGTAACAAGGGAAGGAAAGGTGACTCAGGAGGAGATATTGGCCCAGAAGCCAAAAGACAGAAGGGAGATATCCATGGCCCATTTGGCCTGTCTAGCTTATAAAGACTTATTTTGGATTTTGAAATTTAAACTTTTTTTTTTTAAAGCAGACTTTGAAAGTTACCCTTGCATCAATAATTATTTTAAGAGGTATGTATGATTTACTGTTGAAGGCTACAAGGTCAAACCAAGCAAATAAAATAGATCCCAAAAGTATGCTAAATGTGGGGAGATTTCAGTTTTGTGTTTACATATTTTGGAATTTGACACACAGTTCTTTTAGACTTCTTGTTACTACATCATTGAGCTAAATATATAAATCTTAGTACGTTATACATAGTAGTTAAGCGACAGGATAATTATATCACAAAATGTTTTTTTTTTTTACTTTGTGAATTCATTTAATGTAGTGTCTCTATTAACGGCCCACCCTAGGATATTTTAACTTATTAAGTTTTGTGTCTAGACAATTTTGGTGAAACTTATTTTGCCCAAAGCAGGTACACAGTTCAGTTGTTTAAAAAAACAAAAACAAAACAAACAAACAAAAAAAGACATAAGCTCAGATAGGCATTGGTTTCTTACTACTTTATGGCTTTGAAAGACATTCTGAATCCTCTTGCTGGAGTGTTTACCACAGAAAGCAGTAGGATTTAACATTAAATTTTCATTTTGATTAACTTGACTGCAGTCGTTTCTTGGCTGCCTCTTTAGAGCCCACTGTGGAATAAAATTAAAACAGTTTTTATGATATAACAATTTAGTTGCAGAAAATGACAATTTTCTCTTTTCCCAGAATGGCTGTGTGTGCTATCCCTGAGTTTCCTGCATCTGTCCCATGGCTCTGGTTTCTCCCCCATTCCCATCCATCTTTTATAATACCACCAGATTAATTTTCTTAAGCAGAGATTGGGTCATTCCCTTTTCCTTCAATGGCTCCCCATCGTCTCCTCTCATCTAAGCCCAGCTCATTCGTCAAAGAAGCAGCAGCCCAAATGCTGTATTTTCCCCTGAACATCTTCCTTCACCTCCTCTGCTGAAGTCCCTGTCTCCATGGTAGACCCTGTCCCTCTTGCATTGCATGGGTCATGCCCTGCCTTACAGGAACACATCTCACCCATGAGAATGTGGAATTCTTGAATGCAAGAGCCACGTCTCCTTGTTTATTTTTTTTTTGTACACCCCGCCATTGTCTGTTCATAGAAGAGTCTCAACAGATGTTTGCTGGGTCAATGAAAAGGGACTATTTTAAAATAACAAACATTCACACTGCCCCTTCTTATGCATGTGTGAGCCTCTCACCCTTCACCTTTCCCCCCAGCTTCTGATTAGTTTGTAACGTAGTTATTCATTTTCATCCTTGGGCATTGGCTGTCTCCTCCCTGTTGGGAGATAACTGGTGCTTCATTTTGTTCAGGGATGTATCGCTGGTGCTCAGAACCCTGCTTGTCGTACTGGTTGAGTGAATAAGTAAAACTTTGAAGCTGAAGGTCAGCTTCCCCCTATTTCTTGGGTTATTGTCAGTGGTTTTCAATGTAAAGGACAGTGTGGTGTTGGAAGATCAGGGAGCAGTGTAGTAAGACCTTCATGTTAGTTTCTGCTCTTTACTAGCTCTGCTGCTCTGAGCAAGTTGCTTAACTGCTCTGAAGGTAATTTCCTGTTGGAGGATCACACAACCTAAATTACATTGTTTACATGAGGATTAAATTTTAGGGGGAAAAAAAAGAAAAACACATGCAGTGAAGTTAATAGCTGACGTTTCTTGATCTTTGCTAGTTCGCCAGACATGTTGCGACACATTTTCCATTTGTCTGTCACTGTATATTTTCAGAGCCATTCTGTGAAGCAGAAGAGGGCTACCCCCATCTTATAGATGAAAAGAAGAAGGGTCCTGCACAGTGGTGGGTGGCACAGCATTGATAGCACTGACAGGTCTGCTGAACTCCAAATTTCATGCTCCTAACGCCTCTGCCAATTGTGTGTGTGCCCCTCCTGGGCTGCTGGACCTTTCCTTTGGAGCAGGGGTTCTAGATTTTACCTTGCTGCTTTGCTGCCATAATATGCTTGAGGTTTGCAGAGGGCTCCTGAAAACCAGTGGCCCCCAAGGAGGAATTTATGAAAAAACCTGGTCCCCCCAAAGCTTGAAGGGCAGGGAGTCTGTTTGGAAACTGCCCCCTGATGAGTTAGATCCTTCCCCACCTGCTAATGTACTCCTGCCTCCAGGTTGTGGCCCGTCCCCCAAAATAAAGCTTTTAACTCTGTTATTTTCCACTGCAAAGATATAGCCCTCCTGCATTAAGACTGTTGTAAGGATCATTGCATTATTGGTTTGGAAACAAATGAGATGGTTTATGGTTGAGATAACCAAGTTGATCATTACTGTCCTTTCTATTGATTTGAAAAGTACTGAGTCTTCTAATTTTAGAGAGATCTGCAGATGCCACTTCAAAACACACTTATATCACTAATAACTGTTAATTGTTATAATAAAGTTAACATAAAATATAAGAAAGGCTATTTTCTGTGTAAAGGAATTAGCCTTTTCAGATATTTTCATTACACATTTAAAAGAACCAACCCAGATTTAATGGGGTGGATTATGTCTCCATCTGAAAAGCATTTTTCTTTAATGTTTCTTGGAATGGATTTCTCTTTGCAATAGTTTGTCATCAGTTCAAAGGCTAAAAAGGTACTCCAGAAAATATTAAGATGAAAAATAATTTTGTTTGTATGCTATAAGGCTTCATTATGCTTAATTGATTGGGAGGTTTGGTAGAAGGCCAGAGAGAACTGGCAAACATATAAAATTTAAAAGGAAATATAGGCATTTCACTTCAAGTACTCTTTCAACAGAGGCATAAGTTCATTTCTGATAGCTTTATTATAGTGATTAAGAGCATAAGTTTTGAAATCAATCTGGCTTTTTTTTTTTCTGATTAAATCTGAGTTTAGACGTGTTACCTAACGTTCTGACCCTTGATTTTTCTCACCTATAAAAAAGGAGCAGGACTTACTTCATAAAGTTGTTTTATTACATGAAATAATACAAACGCATCTAAATAGTGCCAGAGTATTGCAGGCACTTTAACAATGTTTATTATCATTGAGATATAGTCATTTATATCTAATGAACCATTTGAATATCACTTTGCCAAATAGGTGGGAAAGATTTTTATGGAATCCCTATGTGAAATTTTCAACTTGGTATGGAATACTTTTTTTTTTTTAAGCCAACTCAAATGGTAAACTTTGTCTCATCTTGGGATGAGCTGTTAACGTCTGCATTAGTGACACTTTAACTCAAGTATGGAGTTAGCAGGTGTGAATTCTAAGTTTCTTATATGAAATTGTGTTTTGCAGGAGAGTGCATAGAAGGGCTTCGGGAGCATGACTACCTTCTGATTCATTCTTGCCGGCAGTGGACCACCATCACTGCCCATAGCCTGGAGGAGGGCCATTACGTCATTGGGCCAAAGATAGAGATTCCGGTACACTATGCAGGTAAGATTCCTCTCAAAGGGCAAGAAAAAGCAAAGAGAAGAAGGGGACTTGAACAGTTGATTTTTTTTTCTTACCTTCACAGTGGGAAAATGGGACTCTTAAGAAAAATTAAGCACTTTTATGTGATTATCTATCAGTGAAAGTTCAGATGCATTTTGTGATTGATAGCTCTAATTAATGCAGCTGGATATTTATAAGATGAAAATTTTACAAACACAAATTACTTCTCTGTAGTCTTGGAATTAAGAAGAAAATGTGTAGCCACCCTCTGAGCTCCAAGCACTCATATCTCTGAATAACCCTGTGCAGCTTGAACATTGCTTTTGTGAATGACTATGACGTAATGATTTCAGGAGGTGCCATTGCACAAGTGGCCACTGAGTCTGGTTTGAAAGTATTGGCTTGGAAGTTCAGATACCTGAGTGGGTGTGTCCTTCTTTTCAAGGAGGCTTTTAGAACACAGCCCCTACAATGACCTCACTGTTCCAATTCCATGGGGATGATAGCTGCCTTCTCACCTCTCTTTGAACTCCATTCAGTTCAACAATGCCCTTTAACTAATTTTTATTGAGCTCATTCTATAACCAAGCAATGAGCTTGGGATATGTTTAGTGATTTGAATAAACTCAATAGTGGTAGCTTATAAATGTTTAAAAAAAAAAAAACCTAGTATTGCTTTATATTTTGTTCTGGTGAGTATAGTTCATTATATAAAGAATCTTAAGTTTTTCACTGTTGTTGCTTGGTTTTTAAAAAGTCAATAGCAGAACATTTTAACCAATGGAGCATAAATTTTATAGCCCTAGACTGACTTTTTTTTGGACTGGCCTCTACAATGCTGAAGAAGTTGTCTATTTAGAAAAGGGATCTTGCAGAATCCCCACTGTCTAGAACAATAGTAATTTTTTTTTCAATATATAAATGTTTTATGAATGGGTGCTTTGGTACCCTTTTCAATTTATGGAAGTCTTTAGTTGCTAATATGACTCAAAGATCCTTCTTATTCAAAATATTATAAGAAAGTGAGAATTTCTCTGGCCTTAATCTTGGTCCTTTAGAATATCTCCTAGTCCTATGAGTAGCTTTCATGAAAACAGAAAATCACTTGGGTGCTGAAGAGATTGCACCTGGGAGAAAGGAGCCAGGACAATGGACCAGTTTTCCTAGGTGCAGAGAATGAGACAAACCCTCAAGGCTGCCCATTCTCTCTCCCTGTGATTCCCACAGAAGGTGATTTTCCCATTATTTTTAGCAAGCTCAAATTCTGATTTCTTTGTAGAAAACCAAAAAGAAAAGTAAATGGTTATATTGCTTCATCCACATCTATGATTTTACCTAATCTGCTGTATTCTTTTTATTAGCAGACTGCATAATTTTAGTCTTCCCCCCAAAACCATTGTGAATAAATAGCTCTGCCAAATCAGTCTTCCCAAAGGATTGCTTTGGTTTGGTCACTTCCTCAGATCTCTGGAGACTTCCTGCTGCATTAGATTCTTGGCCTTGTTGGGTAATTCCCCCGAGAGTTCCAGGCTACTTCTCCAGCCTTTTCTACTCTGGAGAGTGAAGCTTTCTTTCTGGCTACATTAGACCTCCCACTGTTTCCTGAATACCTGGGACACTTTTCCATTTGTACCGTTATCCCCACTAGAGTGGATTCCCTCAGCCTTGCTGCTTCTCAGAGCCTGCCATTGGTTGGGAGTGTGCAGGGGCTCTCCACTGCCCCATGTGGTCTCCCGATGTACTCACCATGTCACATTCATTGGGCACATTTGGTCACTCTTCAGTTACCTCTTCCTGTGTACACACGTTTTCACCAGTTGGACTATAGAGCCTTTAACAAATTAAAGCATTTCTGAGAAACTCTTGCCTATCCCTTGAATTGGTACAGAAGAGATACACTTTTTGATGGAGGTAGATGCTGGACCTAGGGATCCCAAACTTGGCTACAAGTGGAATCACCTAAGAGAGTTTTAGAGGACAGGGTCCTAACTCCAGAAGTTCAGGTTTAATAGGTCTGAAGTGTGGAACTAATTAAAGGATTTTAAAAGCTCCCCAAGGTTAAAAAACGCAACCAAAGTTGGGAGTGGACACCCACAGTGGCAGATGATAAATAAGATATCTCCAAACACCTAAAAATATTTGCAAATGTAATAATAGTATTTGAATGTATGTTTTTATACTCACAGCCATTCAGTTTTCACTGGAAAGACAGAGATGGTACAGTCAGCAGTTTACTCTGTTTTTAAGGAAAATGATGATGAATATAACTGGGAAACTGGGCATCCTGTTACAAATGATACATATTGTTTTTAAAGAAATTGAGGTGCCAAGATTAAAATGAAATATGGACATTAGGATCATGCCACTTTACATGAAAGCAGATAAAACATATTAAAGAAAGAAAAAATTGAAATAGGTTCAAATGGTTTATGAGGTCATCTGCCATTAAGCAAAATAGAATGGATGGTCAGTGATACTCCTGAGCTGTCTGCCTGAATTGCTTCAGCAGGACACTTAGGTAGAAGTTTTGGGGTGCAAATAGGTGATTGATCATTTTGTTTAGGGATATGACATCTAGAGATAATACCAAGAAAGTTCCTTTAGCAAAGTTTACAAAGACAAATTTAGTGACTTATTAGTTATTTTAAAAAATAAAAACAACTATTAGCTAACCAATAAACAAGAGGATATTGCTTTCTGATTATAGTGTAAAATTGAGACTTATGAGTCTGGATGTGATCATTTCAGAAGTAATGTGATTCCACACACTGGGTATTACACACTGTTTTTGTTTGTTTGTTTGTTTTTCCTGAGATGATGTCTTGCTCTCTCGATCAGGCTGGTCTCAAACTCCTAGGCTCAAGGGATTCTCCTTTCTGAGCCTCCTGAGAATCTGGGACTACAGGTATGCATCACCATGTCCAGCTTGTAGTAGCAAATATTTTGTTTTGAAGCATGGACTTATTATGAACTTCATCCCTTACAAGAAAAAGAACATAAAGTATGTTGTAGAGACCAAAAAATATCATTTATATCTCTCTAGCTTACCTTTATCCATGCATATTTGACTAATTTGTCAGAAATTTCATCTAGGATCAGTTCCCAGCTTTTGGCTAAGATCAAGTATAGAAATTTCATCTAGGTTAAGATTAATCTTTCATTCTTTGAGGGAAATTAATAAATAGTTAATAATTAAAGTAGAGCCCACCAGCTTTAAAATCAAACAGCATAGTTTGATTCCCAGTTCTCTCATTTACTGTCTGTTTTACTTGAGGCAAGTTAACAGATCTCTTTAAATTGTATTTTCCTCATCTGTAAAGTGGGGGTAATTATAATGCCCTGCTCCTAAAGTGGTTGTAAAGTATAAAAGAGATAATGCGTGTGAAACCCTTTTTAGAGTGCTTAGTACTTTTTAAGTGCTCCCTCAATGTTAATGGTGACCATCATGATAATGCTACTAACAAAATGTTTCTAAAGATTTAACTGTATCTTGTATCACTAATCACATGCTGAATTTCCTTCATTGAAGCTGGCTGAACAACGACATCCCTCAAAATTGTTTTGGTGGTTGTTTGCTTGTTTTCTTTCTGTTGTTGTTTTGTTTTGCTTTGATGTTTAAAAACTCTTATTTTGAGTTTGCAATAGTGTGCTGCTTTATATCTCTTACCCAGTTATGCCCATTTTAGCATCATTTGGTCATGTTCGTTCTTTCTCTCCCTCTCCAGTGCACAGGTGGATGCACACACTGCGCGTTTCCTCAGAGCAAGGATATCCTCTTATGTAACTCTTAGCAAATTCAGGACACTTAATACTTTAATCTACAGTCCATATTCCAGTTTTGTCAGTTGTCCCAACAGTGTCCCTTTTTGCATTTTCCCCTCCAGGACAGCATCCAGCCTGGGACCACGTATCGTATTTCACTGTCACGTCTCTTTAGCCTACTTTAATCTGGAGCCGTTCCTCAGCTGTCTTTGTGTGTTGGGATGTAGACATTTTCTGAAGGGTGCAGGCAAGTTGTTTTATAGAATAGCCCTCACTTTGGTCTCCCTTCTCCTTGTGATTAGATTCAGGCTGTACATTTTGGGCTGGATTACCACATACGTGATGTGTCTCTCTCAGGAATTACAGTTTAGCACCAGGGATGTCCTTGTGCCCCTTATTGGTGATGTCAGTTTTGATCACTTAGATTAAATTGTCGTCTGATTGCTTTGGCTGTGTAATTGGCATTACTAGGGAGTTTGAGAGAGGATACTTCAAGACCCTATAAGTATCCTTGCTCCTTCTCTAAAACTTCCAGCCCCTCCTCCCTAACCTGATTCTGTAATTCTGTTGAAGATTTCTATCTAATTTTGTTTTTACTTGAAGGTGGCAAAACATTTACTGCTTCATTCCTTCTTATTTCTTAGCCTTCTTCCATGGAAAGGAAAAGCATTTCTTTCCTTCCCGTTTATTACTTACTTATCTGTTGTAATCAGCATGACATACAGATTCTGTGTTATGTGATGGATTACAACATATTACTCTCCTAATTTATATTAGCGCCCATATTGTCCCAGATTTGTGCATTGGGGTATGAGCTAGTATTTTTATCTCCCTCTGTCTTTTTCAGGTATACCCTTGTCTTCTGGTGTGGGTAACAAGCATTCTTCTCAGTCAGTATACTGTTTGAGTCAGGGCTGCAACATCATTCTGTTCCAGGCAGTGCTTCCCATTTTGTGGTTTTGTAGATAAGAGTCCCGTGGAGTTGGGCAGTACACAGCCTGGGCAGCCACACACAGCAGTAGTGTTCACATATACCTTGGAAAGTGGTGAGACTGAGCACTTTTTAAAAATCATGACTCGAGTGCCTTATCCATGGTTCACATCAAAGACTTTCATGAAATTCCTCATGTGAAAAGAAATAACGTCATAAAACTTTGAGAAAAACTGTGACTTGAAGTCTGTTACAACTATACTCTGAAATGGAAGTATAAAATTCTTTATTCCAAATTCTGAGATGATTAGAGGTGTGCTTTTGACAAATACTTTCCTCTTTTTAGCTAGGCACAGTGGCACACACTCTGGAATCCTAATAATTAGAGAGACTGAGACAGGAGGAGCATAAGTTTGAGGCCAGCCTCAGCAATGTAGCAAGACCCTGTCTCAAAAATAAAATAAAAAGGGCTAGAGATGAAGCTCAGTGGTAAAATACCCCTAGGTTCAATCCCTAGAACCAAAGAACAAAAAAACTTTCCTCATTCTGGCAAAAAAAAAAAAAAGTTTTAATTTTGGAAAACAGGAAGAGTTTTTGGTATAACAAGTAATCAATTTGATAAAAGAGATAAAATGTGTTCAGTCAGCACCACATTTTTTCCTAACAGTGAAGAAACCACTGAGAGAAATTGGCTCAGTGTTGAGGAAAGAGGCTGCCTGTTTCACACAAGTTTTATTCAAAAGGCGCTGCGGATGAATTTTATCTTAACTTTCTGACTTCATGTTGCTACCAGAAGGGCAAAGATTTCCTAAGAAACGTGCGGTATTAAACTCAGATTTTTTTCTGCATTCTGCACACTCAAAACATGTAACTTCAGAATTGCCTGGAACTTCATCAGATACTGCTGGCTCAGCCTGTATGCCCATCCTTTCCTCTCTTTTACCCTGACACATTGAACAAAAAATACCTACTCTAAAAAAACAAACTTTTTCCAAACCCTAGCTCAAGAGTTCCTAAAGGTGAAGTTTTCATTTTATCTTTCACATATCTATTCACCAAGTTCATTGTGTCTCTGCACCTCAGAGTAGTCAGTCAAGCAGACCCAAATTTTACCATGAAAGCATGTGTCTCACTTATGTGACCCTCTTCTAGGATCTACATATTTGGGGTTCATAATTTGGTATTTGTTTTCTTTAAATGGAATCTAAACTTCAGGTCCCTAATGACTCAACACTGTGCTGGCACATGATGAGTTTGGAATAAGGGACTCTTCTCTCACACTCTTCTTATAAAAAACAAAGAAAACCTTGCCAAGACATAACTTTGGGAAGCTAAAGGTATCCAAATATGAGGCGTCTCTACATCTGTGGTTCACCAATTTTCAAAGTAATAGAATACTGAGTAGCTTTATGAAAATTTAAATCATTCAGTGGAGTGCTCGCTGTCATCATGGATGAACAGATTGCTCCATGAACATAAGCATCTGAGATAAACTCCAGCCTCGTTTGACTTCTATTTTTAAATGCTCATCCTCCTGCAAATCCCGTGAATCTATAACAAGCTAAAATGATCTCAATGCTTTCCCTCCGAGCTGTAATATGTACAGAAATATGTGACACTTGCGTGCAAGGTTGGTAAGAAATGCTTATGTAGTCTTCGAGGTCCTTATTCAGCAAGCACCTGGAATTACATCGGCAGTGCCTGATTTTAAAAATGTGGGATGTGCAGTGTCTGTCTCATGGGCAAAATTATAGTAACGCAGTATCTAACATAACCTTGAATTGTAATTACTGAGCAAAAGGAAATGTTGAAACAAGCTAATTTTATTCTCCTGGGTTGCAAGTTTAATTAGCATGAATCATCAGTTTACAAAAGTAACTGCTAATGTTGAACAACACTTTGTGTACTTTCTCTGTTACATGGGATAAAGCTTCTGTGATAAGATGGAAAATAACTGAACTTTCTTTTGAAATGTGCTAAAAACTAATTTGGTATACTAAGGAACATTTATCCCAGCCAGTTTTGCCATGAATAAATATTAAAAGATCTAAGGAGTAACCATTTTTCATGATTGAATCCTTAGGTCACCGTTAACAATTAAAATATATTTAGTGCTTATTATTTCCTAGGCATTTGTTAACTCAGCCTTTACCTTGATTTCTTCATATATATCTTTCACAACAAAAACACGAGGCTTATTTCATTATTATCTACATTTCAGGGAAGTACAAACTGAGATTCAGGGATGTTAAGTATCTTGTCATATAATACAGCCAATAAGTGTGATTCAAACTGAGGGTATGTGGCTCCATAGCCTGCTTCCCTCACCACTATGCCTTGGAAAGTGCTAGAAGGCACCTTCTATGTGGAAGGTGTGTATGCATCCTAGAGAAGAGAGGTCTGTTAGAATTAACCATGAGTAATAATAAGTAACATATGAGTAAACCTTTTGTTTTCTTTCCTTTCACATATAGTTCCCCACTTGTGTTCTAACTCCAGGGAAAATTTAAGTAAACAATTAAGTTTTGACTTTTAACATATACACGTCATTTCCATAGAAGTAACATTATTCCCATTTCTGAGTATTTGCCAGGAAGAAGGAAAAGACAAGAAGAGCTTCCAGAAGAGCTTCTAGCTTGACGGAGAGGGGACCTGCTGGGCCCAGAGTTGAACAAAGGCCAGGAGAAGGGTCATTCACATAGAGACTAAGGAAACTGGTTATCTTCAACAGGGCAGTCTCAATGAATAAAACAGGAAAATTAGATCATAGGAGGAGATTAGAAATGAGTGAGAAGTCTGACAGCAAGCAAGAATCAATTGTTTTCTAAGATTTTTGTATTAAAAGGAAGCCAAGAAAGTATACAGGAATAAAAGTCTTTTAATGTTCCCTCCCTCCCTCCCCCTCCCCCTCCCTCTCCTTCTCCCTCTCCATCCCCCCTTCCCTCCCTCCCCCCTCCTCCTTCTTCCTTCTCTCTCTCTCTCTCTCTCTCTCTCTCTCTCTCTCTCTCTCTCTCTCTCTCTCTCTCTCTCTCGTACTCAACCACTGAGCCACATCCCCAGACCTTTTTTTGTATTTTGTTTAGAGACAGAGTCTCATGGAGTTGCTTGGTGCCTCGCTATTGCTGAGGCTGTCTTTGAACTTGTGATCCTCCTGCCTCAGCCTCTGAGCCACTGGGATTACAGGTGTGTGCCACCACACACAACCCTTTTAAATATTTAATGTTTAAAGAATAATGCAACCTGAGGAATCTTTCTAGGCTAAGTGGAATGATTCTAAAGAGAAAAGAGAGAGAAAATAATTAAGTAATATAACAGCTTGATGTCAGGGAAATTGTTTCTGCCACTTTTCCCTCAAGAGGCATTTGCTATTTCTTCAGGGTGGAGAGGTATGATCCCTTTCCATACCACTCACAAGGGCCACAGCTGGCACTCCTAACAAAAACCAGGTTAGCAAGAGAAAAGCATAGTAGGTTTATTTTATCAAAGCCTTACATGACATGGAAGCCTTCAGAATAAAGACCCAGTGAAAATGTCCATTTTTATGTTAGATTTGATTAAGGATGGACAGTCGTGTAGAAATGTGATTCCACAAAGAGTGTAACTCTTTCACAAAGGGTAATGGACTGAGGGGAAACCAGCAAGGCTTGGGTCTGTTCAGACTTTCCATGATATTTCTGTGTGTTGTTCCTTCCTCCCAGGTAGAGGTCAGGATCCTTCTAGAATGAGAGTCCCATGAGCTATTATCAGACATAGTAGAGAAGTTCTTTATGGCCAGCTCCTTCACAGAAAGGTGGAGTCATGGTAGGGAGGTTAGAGTAATATTTCTGGGATTTATGGCAGGCTCAGGAGAGAATGGGCTCTAGTTTTTATGACCCAGCTCAGGGGAAAAAAAATTCTTAGTTTCCATGGCCTTCCTTGGGGGAAAAATGGGAGCAGAATTAAGAGCAGGGGAAGTTCAAGTAGACTTTGCTTCTGAGCCCCTTCCAATGAACTGAAGGTCAGTATAAATTATATAAATATCTACCTTTGCTTCAAGAATGAGTTGAAGGTTATCAGTCTTTGGTATGACTTTGGTATAGCTAGTCTCATTTCTCTTTGCTTGTAACCCAAGGAAATTTGAATGTGAATGATAATTCAAGATGAAATGATATTAGTGAATTATTTTGGTTTTGTTAGTTGTGATTCTGGCATTTATAGTTATGGTGGGACATATTCTCATTTTTTGGAGACATACTGGATTACTTAGGGGTAAAATATGATTAAAATTTATAAAATACTTTGGCAAAAACATAAGGATAAAAACAGATGGATATCTGGCAAACTGTTAAAACTAGGTAAAGGGAATGTTGATATTCATTACCCTGATTTTCTACATTTGAAAACTTTAGTAATGGATAAGAAAATGACTTGGTAACATGGTAGCCAGCAGCAAAGTTGATTGCATTGTGGGACTCTTAAGTGATATTCTTACCAAAACCACTCTGCTTCCCTCCTTGGATTATATAGTCTGATTTTTCTAGGGATAAAAGTTCCCCTTTCACTGGGTCATTTTGTTTCAGTGTCAAATAGTACGGTGAAAGGTTGAACTTAGGAATAAGTGGTTTTGTTTTCCAGGTTTTGTTTAACCACTTTAGCTGGTGGCGTCCTATGGAGATTGTGGCTGGTTTCCAGGGGTTGACCCAATTTAGTGCCTGAAGTGTTAAAGGAGAGAGGGATTGGTGGATAGATGTAAAACTTAGGGAGAAAGGAACTACTTTTTTCCCCCTTTATTTTCTTCTTAAAATAGGAGTTTTATGGGAGATAGAGGGAGGAAAAAGGGAATGTGAGCAAATACATTGGAAAGTTCTTTCATGTCACATCAAGTGGCTTTTCTTGATTATCCTATAAACACTGGTAAAAAATCACTTTAACAAAAATTTTAGAATTCCTCAGTTGGTATTTCCACATTTCAGCCTGTTTTTGCTCATCATCTTGCAAATCATATGCTGACTATACAAAAAAAAAAAAAAACCAAGATTAAAAACAAACAAACAAACAAAAATCCCAGAAACCTAAAAACAAAACAAAAAAAACTCTCGCTCAAATCAGAAATAGCATTTGAGGTTCAAAACTCCTAGGCTGCCATTTTGTATTTCCTTTCTACTTCTGTTTAGGCACTCAATGGAAAGTTGGTACTGGAAAGGGCTAACTCCAGTTCAAGTATATTTTAACCTATGAGATAATGTGATTAACATCAGGCGGAAAGTTTGAACAAGCCGCCTGTGACCACACTGTTAATGGAGTGTTTATAGCATGGGTGGGAATACATTTGTCTCACTTCATAATTTGGTTTCCATATTGGATTTGTACCTCTAAAAATCAGTGTGACCTTTCAAAAGGTTCCCTTTTAGCTTTTTCAGAATTGCCTTGAGCTTTCTCTCTTTGCGGAAAACAGACTTACCAACGTGTTCCAAAATTGAATTTGATACTAGTAAAACTTTTGGAAATCACTCCACTCCATTTCTTAGGGTTAGAATCACTTGCCTTTCTGACTGACTATCCAGGGAACATTGTATGCTGGCTCTCTGGTAAGACTCTGACCCATATGGGTAGTTTTTTAGTGGACTCCAACAGGAAAACTGCAAAACCAAGTGTATTGTGCAAACTTCTGCCACTTGAGACAAGAGGATAGATCATTCAAATGCTTCCATGTTGGTTTTTCTCAGCTGAACGTTACACAGTACTCCAGCTTGTCAGAACTGGCTGACAGAACATCGTGGGATTTGCCCCTCACCGTGAGTCAGGCCAGTTAGTGAATGTGAGGCAAGCAAAATAAACACAGAGCTTTTATTTTCTAGATGTTAAAAATCATTGTAGGTAAATGAAATGCAGTGGGCACATTGACATTCGAAATATTCCATTTCTCCAGTCGTGCCTTTTGCATTCCCTAAGTTTTAATACTCAGTGGCAGTTATTTATTTGTTTTTTTCTTACGGCCCTTTACAACGTTTGATAGTCCCAACTTTTTTCCACTTATGAAACTAGACATAAATGTGTGGGGAAACCAGTCCTCCATCCACCTCAGGCCCTTTCCTCCTTGCCCCCAAGGTAGGTGTGTGTCTAATCTTGATTTTGTTCCCTTGATCCTGAAACTAGCTGCTCTTTCTTTTCAGCCAAGCCCAGCTCTCTCACCTGCTCCAGACCTGCCGTTCTCCCATAGGTCCTTTTATATGTGATTGTCAGATTGTTCTTCTCAAGTGCACCTCTGTTCATTTAATGACGGGCCAAGACCTTTCAGAACTTTCCCCATGTGATATAAGTTCTTGATTAGTGCTGGGCCCTGAAGTCCAACAGATGCCCCTGGGGAATGAGCCAGTCCAGGCTGGTTGTCACTCACATAGGCTCTGCTTGTCTTGCTCTGTTTTCTGTCTTGTCATAGTCACTCCCCAATTGTGAGGTCTTTCCTCAAATACCGCTTTCCTCCAGAAAATTTTCCCCATCTTCCACGCCATACAGATACTCTTCCTCCTTCCTTCTACTTCAGCACCCCTGTAACCATTTGTGTCTAGAACAAGTTGTCTAGTTCTTATTTTTTTCCCATTACTAAAGGCTCCTCAAGGGCAGTTGTGAGTAGGATTGATCCTATCAGCATCCTGCACAGGCTTGAATATAAGGGCTCAGTAAATAATTCTGACCCAACAGAAATTGATTCATCTTTTAAGGACTTTTTTTTTTTTTTTAAGTGGGTTTCCAGAGATGTCCGAGAACCACTTAGGAAACAAATCTGGTCTCTTACTCCCTTGAAACAGGCAGATGCAACTGTACACCTCACATTGACCGTAGGGGATCATAGGGAATGCTTTCATGGAAGTGCAACTGGATGCCACGTGGGTGGGACTGTTGAAGGAGGGGCAGTGGCTGCTGTCTGGGACTGGGACCTGAAGGCTTTAGGCAGACATGGAGGACAAGGCATTTTCTATGTTACCAGCTTGAACAAAGCTTTGGCTTATGGGAAACAGTGGGCATCTCTTAAATGGGTATGGGATAGGGGAGGAACATTGAAGAGGTAAGTTTGGAAGTCTAGTATGCAGGAAACGGCAAGGGATTTGAATCCAGGTAGACGATTGGGAGCTGTAACCTCTGTGCCTGGGGCAGCACTCGCAGAATCTGTTCTACATGTGAGTTAAATCCATTGGGAGTAGAAGAGGCAAAGGCAGCAGGAGACTGCTGGTGGGAAAACTGATTCGGAAGTTGTTGAAATCGACCTGATGGAAGAATATGAAGAGCTGGGCTGGTGGAGGTCTGATGAGCTAAAAGTTGATGTCTAGATAAAAGGAGTGTGGAAACAGGGGAGGTAAATCTGAGAATTTTTAAAAGCTTTTGTCCAGTTTTTAAGGAAATGGATTTCTTTCCTCTCCTCTCCTCGCTTCTCCTGTCCTCTCTTTGCTTGCACATACTTTTTCCCAATGGCTTTAATTTATTTCTAGTATTTTCTTTGTTGCTACAACACCCTTTCCCCTTAGAATAAATTTTGTCAACAAAATGCAACCTTTCAAGTTCTTCCTAAATAATAGAATAAGAAGATAAAGGTTTAGATTTCTTTTTAAAATTCTTTGTGATCTTTTGGGACACATGGGGCCTTCCAGTAAAAGTTTCTCATCATCTCAGATATTAGACTCTAGACTGGAAAAAAAATACTCTTCTTAACTTCTTGGGCCCGCCTGGTACTTAGAGTTAGGAGTTTTCTAGAAAAGTGTATTTGGAGTAAAGGATCAAGAGATAGAAAAAAAAATAGTATATACAAACCTCAGGCTCTAAAAGATAAATACCATGAAGACTTGATAGTTTTACCTGTATTTAACAATTATGTATTTCCTACATCCAGTTAGAATTTGTTCTTTGTGTCAAAATCTAGGACAGTGATGAATCACATGAAATATTATGGTTATATATTTTCAATATGATGATGAATTTCTCTGTGAAGGAAAATGTGTGTAATGTAGGTCAACTGGTTAAGCTCAAAACATCTGTTAAGGAATTTCTCATGATTCACTATTATTTCTTTATTTAAGAAAAAAATAATTGTTTTCTGTGTAACGTAGACCATTATTTTCAACCAGGCTGAAGGTTTACACCCACTTCCCCACTCAAAAGACAACTGCAATGTCTAGAGACATACTTGGTGGTCACAGCTGGAGGGCAGCTGCTATGGTCTGGTGGGTAGAAACCAAGGCTGCAGACTACTGCTACTGCAAAGAAGTGTCCAGCCCTAAATGGTGCCAAGATAGAAAAACTAGGTTACTTTCTTTATTATTATTGTAATCAGTTTTATATTCCCCTACATTATCAAAACTTAATTTTGGGGGGTGTTACTAGGGATTGGACCCAGGGGCTCTGAACCACTGAGCCACATCCCCAGCCTTTTTTTATTTTTTATTTTGAGACAAGGTCTTGTTAAGTTGCTTAAGGCCTCACTGAGTTGCTGAGGCTGGCTGTGACCTTGTGATCCTCCTGCCTTAGCCTCCTGAGCTGCTGGGATGACAGGCCTGCACCACCACACCTGGCCAAATTTTAACTTTTTAATAGAAACTGTCAGACATATTGTCTAGAAAATCAGTGTCAAGAGTTGACTTTTAGGATATAACCAGCCATTTCCCAGACTGGAAAAACAAAAATTCAGTAAATCATGAGTCCACATTACTTTCTTCACACACTGCATAAGTCTGACAGCAGCCCTACATGTCATGGCCAGCATATTCAGGCAACAACAGTAGAGCAATCCCTTCAGTTGCAAAGCTTTGTTTATCTAACAGAACTGTCCTTTTTCTTCATCCTTTGTTTTAAGGAAAGTACATGTATCAATGCCTAGAATAAACAGATTTAAAAGAAAACCAGGTCTACCTGCTACAGATCAGATACACAGCTACATGACATATGGTGCTTCAAATGCTCTGAAATTAAGAGTTTAGCATCTATCCATATGAGGTCATAATCTGGGTCTTTCCTTGATCTACCTCCCCAACCCCTGCAAAAGCATATCATTGTTTTTCTTATATTGCTAATTCTTTATTCTTCCCAGCATTTTTTCCCCAGCATTTTAATAGCAGTATTGTTTTGTTCTTAAGTTCAGGCAACTGCAAAGAGAACCTAATCTAGAAAGTAGGAACATGGATATTGAAGCAGTCTCCCTTCAGGTATGTGGAGTGATTCAGGTAGTAACTGAATGATCAAATACCTACTAGATGCTGGCAGTGGATGGATACAGAGAGTGGAAGAATAATTGGCAGTGTCGAAGTGAGGATCATACTAATTGAGCATCAGGAAGCACCTATCACATGGTGGCTAGGTCAGTGTGTTGCACACTACCATTATCTCATTTTATAAAAACTGTCCTTTTCTAGATCAGGAAAGCAAGGTTTCGGTCCTCCAGTCCGAAGGTGAAGTAGGGAGTCACACCTATAGTCTCGCAGTTGCAGAGCCTAAGCACTTAACCTGCAGCCTACTACCATGGCCCAACCTCAGTGTTTTTGTGAACCTTCTGGAAGGGCTTGAACCGTATCTGTGAGCAGTAAGCTTATGGCTTGGTGTTGTGTTTCAGAGATAACCCTTTGGCAGTAGGTGGGAATGGCCCTTTGTAATGAGCAAATTGCATAAGTCAAGTGGAAGGAGCACATAATATATTCCATTGTTCCTTGAGTCTCAGGACTCTGGAGGGACTGTTCCACAGGAAGGCCATATGAATCATGATGAAAGGGATGATACAATCTCAAGTGTGAGAAAGCACTGTGATTGAGGCTGTAATTGTTCTCTTTTTCCATCTCTCCCCTACCTTTAGCCCTCTCATCAGCCTGTGCTCTTAATGATAGCTCTTCCACTAGGAAATGCTCACAGATGCCAGGGCTTTTGTTCCTTCCCCTGGCATTGGAGTACCACCAATGAAGGTCTTTGGTGTGTTCCCAAAGGTCTTTGGTGTAAATGGGCTGGAGAAAAGGCAGTTCTTCCATTTGAACAAACTCCCATATCTGAACTAAGAGGACAAACATAGAAAAGTAAAGAATGACCGCTGGGCACAGAGGCACACGCCTATAATCCCAGCAGCACAGGAGGATGGGGAGTTCAAAGCCAGCCTCAGCAACTTAGCGAGGCCCTGTCTCTAAATAAAATATTAGAAAGGGCTGGGTATACAGCACCCCCTGGGTTCAATCTCCAGTACCAAAAAAAAGAAAAAGAAAGAAAGGTAAAGAACGAAGACCTTGAAGTGGAACTACAGAATTCCTGGCATTTATAACTCACTTCACCTGCACCCCACTCTCCTCCTAGGTGCACACAGATACAACAAATGACTAACCTTTTCTGAGTAGGTGGAAGGAAAATCGGATGATGGCTTCTTACCTGTTGCAGGAGCCATGGAGACATTATCTTCTCCTTTATATAGTGGTTCTGGTGAGTTTCCATGTGGCAGTTCTCAAGCATGTTGACATTTAGAGGGACATTGTCCTCTAGTGTTGCGGACCACTCACCTGGACACTGTCTTCACACCTGGTGGCTGGGCAATGCCACACTGACCCGGGAGTCACATCAGACCCAGAGTGACCTTGTCTCCAAGATGCTTAGGTGGCAACAACCACCTTGGGTGATCTCTGTGATTCCTGGCAAAGACTCAAGTTCAACTCCACCTTCCTTGTCGCTTAAAACAAACAACAGCATTATGATACTGATGCCATTGGAGTCAGGACCAAGACAAAGGTTCCTGGCGTCACCTCTAGCTTTCTGTGGACCAACAATTTGCAATTTTCTCCCCAACTACAGTAAAGTACTGTACCAAAATGATGATGCAGAGTCAAGGTACCTAGTCCTGGCTCAACCCCGTTCAACATATGTTGCCTCAATTCCATCATTTATCAAATGAGGATAATAATACTATTTAATACACTTATCATGAAGATTAAATGATACCTAGAAGCATATCTGGCCTATGTTAAGCACCATGTAAGTGTTCTCTGCTGCTCTTTTTAAAAAGACATTTTTATTTTTATTGATACATAGTAATTATGCCTATTTATGGGATTTAGTACATTTCGGTACATGTTTACAGTGTGTAAAGATCAGATCAGGGTATTTAGCATATCAATGCAGACATTTATCATTTCTTTGTGTTGAAAGCTTACAAAATCCTCTCTATCATCTGTTTTGAAATATTCAATTGTTGTCAGCTTTAGTTATTTTACTGTGCTATAGAACATTAAAAGTTATTCCCCCTAATCAACTGCACCCTGTGCTCAATAACCATCCTTTCTCCATCCCTCCCTCTCTCACACCCTTACCGGGATCTGGTAACCACAGTTCTGTTCTCTGCTTCTTTGAGGTAAATGTTTTAGCTTCCACAGAAGTGAGTACATGTGATATCTTTCTGTGTTGGACGTATTTCACTCATCATAATGTGTTCTAGTACCATCCATGTTGCTGCAACATGAAAAAGAACTTCATTTCCTTTGTCCAGTTGAGTAATATTCCATTGGAAATATATACCACATTTTCTTTATCCATTTACCTATTGATGGACAGGTAGGTTGATTCTGTATCTTGGCTGTCATGAATACTTCTGTCATAAAAATGGGAGTGCAGAAGTTTCTTCAACACACTGATTTAAATTCCTTTGGCTATCTACCAAGTAGTGGGATTGCTAGATCATATGTTAGTTCTATTTATATTTATATAATAGTAGTTCTATCTATAGTTTTGTGAGGAACCTCCATATTGTTTTCCCTGATGGCTATTCCAGTTTGTATTCCCACCAGCCATGTATGAGTATTCCTCTTTGTCTACATTCTTGCCAGGGTTGCTATTACTTTGTAATAGATGTAGTAAGACCCCCCAAAAAGGTGGGGGGGGGAGATGATATCTTAAATCATGGAAAAGAGAAAAACATTATTTGTAGATTATAATAGTCTGGCTAGAAAATCTAAGTAAACAAGCTGAGCCACAGATGATAATATCTGAAGTTAGTGGACAAATATCAGTATAGCTTATAAATGTCAATAATGTTTCTAATATACAAGAAATAGCCAGGTCAAAATATATTTTTTACAAAGTAATATAGAGCAGCATCCAGCACACATTCTTCTTTACTTTGAAAAGTCCTTGCCTGGATCTAAATGGAGACAGTTACAGTTTGAAAGGTCATCACATCAATTATTCAGTAAGATGAGTGATTCTTTGATGGTGTGTGAAAACATGCCAAGTGATATGTGTTGATTTGCTTACATATTTAAGTGCTTCTCACACCTTTACACGGAGGGTGTTGCCTTTATTTTGAGATAATTCTGGTTAATCTGTGCTATACTTTTGATTTAGCCATTTTCCTAAATACAACGAAGCATGATGAAACAGTTTTTATAAGACTGATTTTTATTTTTCCAAATTCAGCGAAAGTCCATGAAGAGCACTTGGTGGAAATTAAGGCTGGTGGTGATCCATGGGAGCTGTGCAGCAGCAACTGTAGCAGTAGAGGTTTGAGGAGAGTAATAAGCATCACTCAAACCTTATATCA
Source organism: Marmota flaviventris (assembly GCF_047511675.1). Lineage (NCBI taxonomy): Eukaryota > Metazoa > Chordata > Mammalia > Rodentia > Sciuridae > Marmota > Marmota flaviventris. The sequence continues at coordinate 39,289,638 of NC_092513.1, forward strand.
AGACACCTGCTCCAATCACATTCTTGCTCAGCAGTGGCCAGTTGAAGTCAGTATTTAATCTTACAAAATCTATTTGATTACTTTCCCTACAAAGTAGATGTGCATTGGACTGAAGAGCCAGACATGTACCATTGTCTTTTAAAATCTGTTCAACAATGGAATCAATTCCAATTGTTTCATCTAACTTGCAACCATCACCTTTAATGAAATGACTTCCAGCTTGGCTGGGAAGAACAGGTAGGATGACAGTGCTATATCAGTGTGAGACGTAACTCAAGGAAAAGATTGCTCTGGTTGACAGCTATAGAATGGATTTATTTCTCAAGTAATTCTTCACTTAATTTAATTGATATCTGAGTAAGATATGGAGGTTCCCCAATTTCAGAGGAACCCATGGAAAAATCCATATAACTTGAGACTTTCAGTCCCACCAGGACATGGAATTATTCTTTTGTATATCCTGGGTGACTGAGGTGGGATGGAATGGGCAAATTGTGGTGCTTGCCTCTGAAATTTACATTTTTAGCTCTGCGACCTCAAAAAGTGCCTTTATCCTTTATAAACCACAGTTTCCAATTTTTCAAAATAATTATAATACCTGGGTTGCCATGAGTTTAGATTAGTAAATATATTGATTATAGACCTACTGAATAGGTCTGCATTTTCATGATGTTTCATATACTTAGTGTCTTCTTTTGTAACAAATTGGTGTCTTTTGTATTTAAAACAGATGGTATCTGATCTTTAATCCATCCTAAATGCCCTCATCTTAAATCTCCCAATTGGAAGAACTTTTTCTTCTTGTAAATCGCATAACACTTTATTGGAATTACGTCTGGCACTTCAGCATATAAAATGTCTCTTACACACATCTGCTACTTTCTTTTGTGAGCTCTCAAATATAACATCTCATTATCTTTGCATTCACAGTACCTTGCCATGTGCCAGGTATATAGTAAGCACTTAAATTGTTGAACAGTTGAATACATGAGCTAGTATAAAATTATTGCTTGTCTTACCACAAAGAGTTGTTCTCAAAGGCACATATTATACAGAACGGTTTTTATTTTTGTCATCATTCAGGATTTTTTTTTTTTTTTTTTTGCCTTTCATACTCTACTCTTCTTTATCATGTTGATGTATGTGTATCTCTAGAGGTGCTACTTAAAGCAAATGCAAATTTTAGTTGTTTTGTTGGAGCTTGTTGTTCAAGCTAGTTGTTTGGCTTGAACCTGAGAAAGGGAATAGCGTAAGATCTGATATTCCTTGATTACTCATTTTGTCTTAAACTAGAGGTTGAATATTATCATATGTGCACCTGCAACAAGGATAAGATCATCAGCAAGGCGGGTGAGGAGTTAAGTCAATGATCCAAGAACACATAAACTCATATCTAGAAAACTAATCTACAAAAATTAACACTTTAATTATTGTGCAGAGCAAGAAGTGGAGTAGTATGTAATGACCAAACACAATGTAAAAAGTTGGCTACCTGCCCAGAGAAGGAATTTATGACCGAGTGACCTCACTGTGCATGCCTTTAGCAGAGTGTCACCTTTCTAGCATCTACTTGAATGTCCCTCATGTCTTTGAAAACCATGTGTGAAGCATTTGATAGGAAATACGCAGTGTGAGTGCTAGGTTCATGGTCTTTGTTGGAAGCTGAAGCATTTTGCATCTGAGAACTCAAACAAGCCGTGACTCTGTTACTTGTGAAAGCTGCTGAAATCACACACCATGTTTTAAGCATTCAGTGTGTTGGCAAAATGAAATCTGTAAGTATGTTGTCCATCGCTACTGAATACACATGGTTTTCTTAGGTGTAAGCAATGTGTTCATTTTGCCAAAAATTGTTATCAGTAGTTTTATAAGACCTTGGAAAGCTCATTTACAGAAATAGTGTAAGAGACATCCCATAAACTGACATCATGACCTGTAAATCTAGTCCACTATGAAGCAGATAATAAGAGATTACAAGGTTTCTCTCTCTGGGGGTTGAAGAAAATCAAGATTGTACCTAGTGACCAAATTTCACAATTTTCTCATGGAAATACTGTGGGCAGCTAGAACATATTGTGTGACAGATGTTCCATTTTGGCATCTTCCAAATGCCTTATTTTCAAGGAGCTCTGCTTGATCAATGGTTTCCCTGAAGGCCTGAAAAATTCACTGTTTCATTACTTCTTGTGAGAGTCTTCTTGGGAAATTGTGAAGGAAGAGAAAATGCAGGTATATTTTTTTCTTTCTTTTCCTTTTTTATTGTTTACCCAAACCAGACATGATCTTGTAGGTTGTTACCAAAGAGAGAGTGCCCTCTATTTTTTATGTCATGTTCCTCTTGGTTCTGTGAGTGAAAGTAAGGGAGGCACATGGCTACTGAGTGTTCCCCGGTTTCCTGGAAGATGCAGCCAAGGAGACTAGGAAGCATTCTACCCCCTAACATGTTGGTTGCCCATAGAATGTTCTGGATTTTGGGTTCTGTATAGTCTTGTCTACTGTATCCTAGGATTTCATCAACTGTACACCAGTGTCTGTTCCTGGTAATTGTCTCAGTCCATTCAGGCTGATATAACAAAAATGCCAGGGATTGGTAGGTCTATAAACAGCAGAAATTTATTGCTTACAGTTCTGGGAGGCTGAGAAGTCCTAGATCAAGGCATGGGTAAATTCAGTGACTGGTGAGGATGACTTCCTGATTCATGGTGGTACCTTCTTGTTACAGCTTCACATTGTGGAAGGAGTGAAGACCTCTTTGGGGTCTCTCTTAGGAGGGCACAAATCCCATGCGTGAAGACTCACTCTATCCTCATGACCTCACCACCTCCCAAAGGCCTCATCTCCATCACAATGGAGATTAGATTTCACCCTGGGAATTTTAGGGGGCAAACACAAGCATTCAGTCTATAGCAGTGGTAGAAAGAAATCCCTCCTTCTAAATGGGATCTAGTTTATTCTCAACGTATATAGTATTTCCTTTTATTAAAACATTTCAGAAAAAGTTGAATTTTGACATTACTAACAAGAAACTGGATTAACTTTTGAGTTGATATAACAATTTTATGTACCCCTTCCAGCTAAGCTGTTTGACTATGTAGTTTCTTATTCTCCAGAGAGAGAGAGAGAGAAAAAAAAGTCAGGTTTATCTAATATATAAATCTAAAGATATGGCATTAATGCTTTGAAGTCTGTATACAGATTAGGGAGGGTGATTAACACAGAAAAGCATTATGAACCATGTTCCTTCTGATATCTGCTAGGATAACTTTGTTTATGGGAGGGAAGTAGCTAAGAGCAGTGTTGGTAAGAGTGAGGCTGAGGGGTGTGAACTGTAGCCAAAGTGAAGCTGCTTGGGAACTGCTATGTTCCTCTACTGGGGGGGGCGGGCACAGAATACACAGTGCCCAGTTTTCTAACCATCCCTGCCCTGCTGTCTTCCCCGGAAGTTTTTGTGGGCTGCCTTTTCTACCTTACACTTCTGAGCTCTTGCCCATTTCCTGGTAGAGCAAACCCAAGCCAAATCCAGTGGCTATTCAGCTGAGGAGACCAGTTTAACCAGTATTCTCAGCCTTGTTGACATTGCCACACCACCCCAGAGAGCTTTGTGTGCTGCTCTTTTGGTGGGGGGTGAGACAGAAGGCAGGTGTGGGAGCTTCACAGGGTGGGACTTGTTCCTCTCTGATGACTCACAGGGTGCCACTCTTTGGGTGTATGTCATCAGTGCCCTCTTGCTGGAGAGGTCGTTTGTCCTCAGAGATATGGCTCCTGGTGCTCTCCTCCCAGGACTGTGGGTTTAAATCCCTGGAAGCACGCCAGGTGGGGTGATTGTGTTCTGCTTCCTGGGAACCAAGGGGGTTGGGTATGTCTTTTTCCTAGGCTGACTGTTCTAGGTTGTTTTTCTCAGAAGGAAGAAACAGGCTTGTTGTCAAGGGGTAGTGTGTGTCACAAAGAAGTACTGGGTTTTGATTTGGAAAAGAGATTGCACTTCATGTGTATGTTTGTGATCCTGATACAGGGAAATTGAGATGAAAGATGCAATTCAATTTATTAGTACATGGTAATATAGACAATAAATGTTTTTTTGTGTGTGTCTGCATTGTGTTGGCAGTGCAGATATACAAGAATGTGTGAAAGGATGGCCACCAAGATGTTAAATGTTGGCTGTCTCTAGATGGTGAGTTTCAACTAGTTTTAAAAATAAAGCAAGCTAAACCCCACCTTTAACCCTATTTCTCCACTTAACAGCTTCTCAACCAAACATCTCCATTCCTTACCTCTTACCTCGCATTTACTTTGTAATTCCTTTGAGTTCAGTCTCTGCTCTCATTACTTGACTGAAACTTCACCAGATTTCTTAGTTCATTCTGCTGTCTAGATGGAGCTGGCCCTTTCTAGTCCTTATCTTGCTTGAGACTTGTTCACAATTTCTCCTTGATGTTCCTGTCCTCTAGGCTGCTAAGACAATATCTTATGCCTCTGGCTCCCCCTTCAAGCTCTCACTGTCAGTTTGACCTGCCCGTGAGGCTCAGTGTCACACAGAGTGCCATCCGTGGTCCACTCCTCTCCCTCCCTGGGATATATCTAAAGGAATGTCTAACAGCTTGGGCTCAGCTCCCTCCACATTTCTGCACCCCCACCCGCAATTCTCCTTCCTGTATCCTGTTTGGTGGCATCATTACCCAAGACAGAGATCTGGGAGTCTTCCCACAACTTCATCCCCCACATCCTGTGATGAAAAGTCCCACTGGTTTCTATCATCTCTGCGTATCAGATGTGCCTTTTAAAGAAACATGTTTCTGCTGCCCTAATTCAAACTCCCTTCATCTTTTACTTATAGCTATCTTTTCACTACCTCTAGCTTTGTTCCCCTACATTGTCCTACTCACGGAACAGCCAGAGAGGCCCTCGGTATTTAAAACACAGTATTTAAAATTTGCCTGCCTCACAACTTTGCTTTAAAATCCTCTCTCATGGATTCCCCAGGCCAAGAGAAAGTCCAGCCTTCTCCGTATGACCAAACCGCACACTCCCAATCTAGGTCCTGCCTGCCCACGTCTGCAACGCTCAGTGCAGTTCCTGTCCACGTCTGTCCCCAGTCAGTCTGTCCTCTGCATGTGGCATGGTTTGGCTTGATCATCCATCATCTGCAAAGTCTCTTCAGATGCTTCCTTTGCATTTCTATACTCCTGTCCCTGAGATTACGTAGTGTCATTAATAACTACTTCTTTCCCTAGTGGATCCTGAACCCTTTGAGGACAGGTACAGATCTCCCTTTGTGTCTCAGCACCTATCAGAAGATCTGGAGTGTAACAAGATAAACTTTTGGATCAATGATGTGTTTATGTAATTCGAATTGCTGATAGGCATTAGGATATAAAACAGGAGGTAGTTTGAACATCATCTTAATGTTAGTGTTACCTTGACTTCTGTCATTGATTGCCAGCCTAAGCCATGAAGGTGACAAGCATTTTCGTACTGCTCAAGCAGTATCAAGGGGTATATTCAACATTTAAACCTGCCTTGTCTTAGGTACTACACAGTATTTATTTCACTTCAAATTTCAACTACAGGGGAAATGTGGAAAATCTGGGAATCCAAGAAATATGGTTTGTAAATTAAGGAACATTGGCTTAAGTAATTTCATAAAATTTTAATGTAAATGTTGGGAATTATGCCTGTGGTGAATATTCATCTTACACTTTTATAAGCCTGTTGATATAAATGATTAACTTTAAAATTACCATGAAGTAGTGTGTCAACTACCAATTAGGAACTTTTTGTAATTTTCTTTAACTATGGCCTGTTTAAACAGAATCTTGTCTCAGGTACTTTCTGATGGTGCTTATCGAAGCTTGTACCTGAAAGGAAAGAGTCATCTTGTTTGGCCCCAAACTGAACAGTTGAAGAAGATAAAGGATGCATATGCAATTAGAAGATAAGGAACATGCATGCAGTTACAGGATTAAGGTTATGCATGCAGTTGTAGAATAAATGGCATGCATGTAGTTGGAGGAAAAAGGACAGGATACCCTGTCATGAGGGTTTAAATTATCAGGAAGAAAATTAAGTAAATTTATTTTAAATAATATCTGACCTTCCTGCTACCGAAAAAAAAAAAAAAATGATGATTTAAACAAAAGTAGTGTTTATCACCAGCTACAAAATTATCATTCTTTACTTTTAAAGACTTTGAGGCTTGAGATCAGTCTATTCACCGATGTGTAGGCCTCCAGATATTCCTAATCTATAAATAAAACTTATCTCTGTAAAAAAATTTTTAACCTTCAATAAATGCCATTACCAACAAAACTTCTGTTAGGGCTGAAAATAGAAGGAAAGAGTTTCAGACTGGTTAACTGATAGCCATCAGAAATCTCTCTGCAGGATCAATTTCTAACTATTTTTGCTCAAAAACAGGTAAAATTATTTAATATATGCAGACACAAAGTAATTTGGATTATTGACTAGATTCATGATGTTGAAAGTAGTTCCACCAAGGGGCAGAGAGGAGGGGAAATACTGGGGAATAATACTGGACAAACTAGATTGTTGTATTGCATGCATGTAGGAACATGTAACAACAAATCCTATCACCACATACAGCTACAGTGTATCAACTAAAAACAGGGAGAAAATATAGTTCCACATCTTCTGAGGAAGCATCTGGGCCCTGAAATGTGAATGTGCATTTGGAATTATCTTTTCCTTTTGCTCACTCTCAGGTTGTCTCTGACATCCTGCAGTTGTGCCAGAATATGGTTATACATAGAGCCTTTTGGTGGGGAAGGTAGGATAATGGAGGTGACATTGAAATGCTGCCCCTGTTCAGATGTTTTCTTCCCTAGGAACAATGGCATAGGTATCCTGTTCAGATCCAATGCACACCAACTGTCCTTTCTGAAAGGACAATTATTACATTTTGTATTGAATTCACAAAGTGGATTTTTCCTTAGTTAGCTTTACTTAAAGTACTAGGCATTACTTTTTGTTTGCTTAACTTTACTCTTGTTATTATTACCAGGGAGCTAAGTTTTTGCCAATTCCTAATCAAAACAGAGGCCACTGAAAAGCCACATTCATAATGTCTGTGTGTGAGGAAGAGAGAATATGAGAAAGAATAAAGGATAATGACCAAGAAGAGCTGGAAAAGTAACCAAGGCTCACTGATGAAGGGTCTTTTTTTTTTTAATATTTTTTTAGTTGTAGATAGACACATATTGTCCTTTATTTATTTTTATATGGTGCTGAGGCTCGAACCCAGTGCCTGACACCTGCTAGGCAAGCGCTCTACCACTGAGCTACAGCCCTGGTTCATGAAGGGTCTTTATGGATTCGTTTCCATAGGAAACTTTATGACTTTAACATGTTAAAGACAGAGTTCCTGCCATCTTGTGATAAATAAGGTGGTAGGAGCAATGATTCAGAGTGGAGGAAAATGGTGTTTTACCAAGTGAAGATGTATTGAAACATGGAGACCTCTGTGTAGGATTTGGCCTGGTATTCCATGAAGATTACTTGACAGCCCTGACACATTGGCAATGGATGTCAAGATCCACAGGTGCCCAGAAGTTTGATAAATTCTGGCAATAATACAGCTCAGTTTTGATCAGGGGTTCTTTATTGGCAGCTGACATTCACTAACCGGTTTTTCCCTATATAAGACCAGACATTGGTCTTATAAGGAAGAGGATAAAAGGTTATGCCCCTACCCTCTAGAACAGAGACCTAGGCTTAAATGCAAGTTGCCTCAGAGTCAAAGTACCCCGAATCTATTGAGGAGTACTGATGAGAACCGTGGTAGTTAGTTTAGAAGACCAGGGGTCGCTGCCAGGGCCTGGCTTGTGCTGGTCCTGGAAAGATGGTTAAGATTTCAGCAGGCAGAAGAGAAGGGCCAATAGAAGGAAAGGTTAAGCAAGGATGAGAATGTGTTTGATGTATTTAGAGAAAAGTGAGCAGCTAGCAGCTAGATGGGTTTGCCTGGAGTAGGACTTTAGGAGTGAACATTCCAACATTTCATAGATTCTTGTTTGTTTTTTTGACACTGAGGATTGAACCCAGGAGCATTCTACCCCTGAGCATCCCCATCTACCCTTTTTTTAAAAAAAAATGAGACATGGTCTTGCTAAATTGCTTAGGGCCTTGCTAAGTGCTAAAGCTGGCCATGAATTTGGGGTTCTTCTGCCTCGGCCTCCTGAGTCTCTGGGATTACAGGTGCCTCACTGCACTTTGCCATTTCATAGTTTTCATTTCCTCTGCCTCCTCTGCTGGGAATGCCATTCTCCCTACCAGCTCTTGAGCCCCAGATTAAATGTCGCCTCCCATGTGAAACTTTACCTAACTCCCTAGGCAGTTAGTCATCCTTTTGTGAACATGCTTGGCTTGCTCTTCTTATTTCCCTGCAGTGTTTCTCTTTGTGTGTTGATTGCATTAAGTATGTGCCTCCTTAGCTTGCTCAGAATGGGAGTGGGCCTTGTTCATCACTCTTGTTTCCCTATGACCTATGTGAGTACTCAGTTTGGAAATGTTCAGCGAACAAAACAAAAGTAAATAAATATACATAAAATTTGGACTTTGGCCATGGAGAACTTATTAAGAGATTATGCATCGTTTGGTAAGGGAGGTGATTTCAAAACTCAGTGATTAAAGTTTCAGGAACTTCTCAGAGCAGTGTATCTTCTGTAAATCAATGGGATTTTGCTATCCCCGGATGTTACACAACTAAATATTTTAGAAGAATAAAAACACTTAGTTTGAATTTTAGGCTTAAAGTACAATCTTAGTCTTAACAAATTTATTGCCTCTGAGTTTATCATGAGGAAGAACACACTCTTATCATCATTATCTGTTATTACATTACATGGATGTATATTATCTACTCAGCAATATTCTACCAATCAGACAACAGTATCTGTGCTAAGCACGGTGGTGCACACCTATAACCTCAGCAACTCAGGAGCCTGAGGCAGGAGGATTGCAAGTTCAAGGCCAACCTGGGCAATTTAGCAAGGTTCTAAGCAATTTAGTAAAACCCTGTCTCAGAATAAAGTCAATAAATAAGAAGGACTAGGAATATGGTTCAGTGTTAAAGCACCCCAGGGTTCAATTCCCAGTACCAAAAAAATAAATCAGTATCTGATATTAACCCTAAGCACTGATAACTATTTGTTAAATAGTATTTTTTTTAAAAAAATACTGCTTGAAAACAGTGGTTCATTGGTTTTATAAATAGAGACTATTTTTCTTGAGCTTTGAAGAAAATGAAAGGATTGACATAGCTGTATTTTAAAACAAAGAAAATATCCCAGTTTATTTCATGTGGTTTGACACCAATCAATTTGAAAATCAGAAATGTAAGATTAAAAATTAAAGACTATTAGCACTGCTAGATAGCTGTGGGATTAGGGAAGGGCTTAGGTGAGATTAGGGTTTTTTAATATTCACAGTTTGCCCTTGTCTATGCATCAGTAACTCTTTCTCATTTAAAAAGAGAGAGAGAGAGAGAGAGGGAGGGAGGGAGAGAAAGAGAACTATTAGTATTTCCAGTATTTTTTAATACATAGGGCCTTCATTGTGAAGTGCATGACCTTATTAAAATGACGATACTTGCTTTCTCAACCTTACATTTCACCTGTTGACAACAAAAGCTGTGTTACTGAGAACCTAAATTCCACCCACTGGTTTTTCCAGAATATTTGTATGACTTTCTCAGCAAGAGCTGCCAACCCTGTTTTGGTATGTAGACCTCCCAGCTAGCCGGAAGCAAAACATAATTTCAAGTCACTCCTGTATTGCGTAACTAGGAATTGACTCTAGTGCTAACTCTTAATGATTTTATTCAAAGTTTATCTCATTTTATGATGTGTTGGTTAACCTTTCTGGTAAAAAATGTGTAAGGAAAATGACAAAAAAAAATTATTATCATTGCTTTCTCAGCCCTGTAATTTTTTGAATGGATGGATCTCAGTGAACAAGTAAGTAAGTCTCTCTGTTGTTTATAGGTTCCCTTTCTATAAATCTATAGAAATGTAGTATACTTTAAATTCTCTTAATTGCCTTCTTCTGGGGTAGCTCTTGTCACAATTTCTTAAAATGAATTCATTCATATGGTACATATTTGTTGAGGACTCTTGTATGCAGGGCACTGGACCAGTCATTGGAACACAGAGAAATCATAAGCCTACCTGGAGGGAGCCTGCCTGATGATTACAGTGTAAGATAATAAGCAAAGAGGGAAGGACAGAGTCTAACAGAACTACTTGGGAAGAGCTCCTAACTAGACTAGGTAGAGCTGGGGGAATCACGGAGGATGGATATTCCTGCTGTGGGTTGGGGGGACAAGGTGGATGGGGGAAGAGAGCAGTGTCATAGGTAGAGACAAATGGCAGTATGTGTGTCTCAATGAAATAAAAATAATACATTTGAAACTGCTGGCCCCAGCAGCTTGAAGAGAGAAAATGGAGAGATGGAGCTGCATTGTTAAACCAGAGTCACATCAGGAGCACATTTTATGACTTACTAAAATCATTAAGCAACATCGGAGGGAGTCTGGAAATCCTTCACCCCCATAAATCCTCCCAACAGTGCAATTCCTCCTTTAACTTTTCACTTGTCAGATGCAGTCCTTCCAGAGGTTCAACTCATAATGAAAAAACAACAACAAAAAAATCCCCACACTTCTTGTGCATTCTCTTAATGGTGTTGCTTTCCTTCCACCATGATCCCAGGAGAAATTAGGATTAGTGTCAAGAGTGCCTTTGGATGAGCTGCTGGGGGCAGAAGCAATAAGAGGCCAGAAGTTGGAGTGTACAGCAGGGAAATCCTGAAATGACACCTGGATGGAGTAGAAGAAGGTCAGGAACTGCTTGTCACCATCTTTAGCCCTCTTTTCTACTTCCATTTCCCTATCATGGTATAAGAGGGCATTTACCTCGTGTGTTCATATTTTTCTACTACTTTATTTGAGCTATTTTGAACCTTAAGTAATGTTACAGGAAATCTCCATGATATATTTATATAGTAAACAGAATATTTGAAATCAAGATGGTTTCTTTCTTTTTTTTTTTTTTTTTTAAAGATAGAGTGAGAGAGGGAGGGGGGAGAGAGAGAGAAAGAGAGAATTTTTAATATTTATTTTTTAGTTTTCGGCGGACACAACATCTTTGTTTTGTATGTGGTGCTGAGGATCGAACCCGGGCCGCACGCATGCCAGGAGAGCGCGCTACCGCTTGAGCCACATCCCCAGCCCTCAAGATGGTTTCTGTTGCTTTAGTGACCACTGGTGTGGAATGACAAATATTTCACGATATTAATGACTGATACTTTTTTCTGTTAAGTAAATAAAAATCTCATTGCTAGAGCAGATCATCAATGTGAAAGACCATTCGAATGATTCTTAACATTTCCTAGTAAGAATAAAATTAATTCTGCTTATATAGGTCTTTATTATAGTTTGATTATTCTGAACCAAAGTTCTTTCTGAAAACCGGGAGTGAAGACAATCCCATCTTACTGCCTGGCCCCATTTTTAAAAGTTCCTTGTAGATATTGAAGGTCACAGGCTGGATGGAAGCAGTCTTGAGTTTGAATCTTGCTTTGCCATTCACTACTCTGAGATTTCATGAAGTGAATGCTTTGGAGATAGGTTTCCTCCTCGGTTTATTTTTAAAACTATATATTGAGAAGTCTTGAGAGAGAAATGTAGAGGATTTGACTCTTTTTGTACTCTTATGTTCCTGTTACGTGGTACCTTCTTATATTTAAGAACTTTGATCTGATCCTTTTCATCTCGTGGTATTTTTTTTTTTTTTTTTTGCATTTTTCTAGTTCTGTTAGCATGTTTACAGATATTTTTTCTGTTCATCAGTGCTGCAAGCTAGTTTAGAAAATTTTATGAATATAGCTTACCAACTTTTATTTGCAAAAGGTAAAGTGTTAATAATGGCACATCAGACTTTGATAAAATCAATAAATATAGTTTAAATATATTTTGAATTTTGCTTTTCTACCATACTTACTGTGTATGTTGCATTCTCTGTGTGGTTGGGGAAAAAGTACTCATGGAAGTCAAATATCAAAATTATTTTTTTACTGATACTAGATAATCTCGACCAGAATAAGCCTTAAGTCTTAGATCTGCCAAGGGCTTCCCCTGTGATGTTTTAGAAAGTTCTGGGAAGATTATCTCAGCCCTCTTCAAAATGACCCTTCCTCTGCATATGGATGACCAAAAAGTCCATAAACATTAAGACTTCGTCATTTTTGAAAGTTCAGAATATTCCAGAGCGCCCAGAATAGGAGAAATGAGATTAAGTTAACTCACTAAACCTTTTCTATCATTTGCATTTGAAAATTTACCAAAACCTGATTTATTAAGGATGAAGACAGAGTTAGGATATCAGTGCCTGAGTCAAACGGGATCCTTCACCAGGAGTAGAAAATCTTGTTGAATCAGGGAAATGATTCACTTTTACCTACTATAAATAGTTTTAGATGATCATTAATATTTTAACTATAATTGTATAGTTAACTTTACAATTGTATACAATTATGATACCATATTTGTTTTATAAAGAAACAGTGGCAAGGAAATGTTCATAAAGTAATATCTGCCTTTGCAGAGGATAGAGCCATAGTTTATGGTTAACTCCTAGGCAGTTAGTTTCACTTTTCTTAAAATAATTTATATTGTAGAAGTGGACCGTTTCTTAAATAAGTTTTTTGTTGTTGTTGTTGTTTGTTTTTTGTTTTGCTTTGAGACAGAAAACTATTTTTATCCTGTAATAAACATAGGTTTACTTTTATAAGGATCACTAGGGAAATTGTGGTATATTCATTTTTTTTTCAGGAATATTTCTGCTTTTCTTAAAACAGATCAATCATCTTGGACTCAGAACTAATCATCTCATATAACTCATGGATAAAACTGAATACTTACAAACTACAATTCCAATGTAAGAAAACTTGATAAATGCATACAGACATGAAGGTATATGAATTAAATTATTATGCCCAAAGGATTCCTTAGAAGAGGAATCTTAGTCAGTATAAAACAATTTACTTATAGATAAAATTTAGTTCTACAAATGAGTAAGTATAAAATTAGTGAGATATTACTGTTTTTAAAATGCAAACATGGCTGATAAACATCTCGTTTCCACATTAACATCCACTCTTGTTTTGATAGTTAAAATATTGTGAATTTTGCTCTTTTGAAACTGAAACTGGAGGGGCAGATTAAAGTATAAATAGAGGGTTAGGTTATCTCTGATGTCTTTCACAATGTCAAGGATTATATCTCAGTAAACACTAGCTTGCTTAGTCATTTGTTTAAACTCATATAAATGTGTCTCCTAAGGTTTCATGAGGTTTTCGTGTCTCTAGATAACTTCCCTTTTTTCTGTAATTTGTCTTTGAAACTAGATACATGGAAAATGAGAAAACTCACGTATTCCTGTTGATTCTTATTGATAACCACAAATATTTAACAATTGAAGGAAAGTAAGATTTTTTAAATACTGTAATTTAAGTACATTTAATTTAGAAGTGCAGTAGGAGTTAGATTAATAATCACTAAATTTCTTTAAAAGATCTTTACAGAGACATGAAAAGGATTTATGCTAGAAAACAATTTGTTTTAGATAGATACATCATTGCATACCCATAGATAAACATATGGGAATGGAAAATGAAGATGGGTGGAGAGATGAAGGAATGAAAGACTGTATCCTGAATTCAGAATTCTTAACAAGAACATCTGTTATGGGAAATACTGATAGTCATTGTTATATCATCCAAATCCTTTGAGGATTTCTTTTGTCATCTACCCTTTTTTTTACTTTATTATATTTATTTTTTAAATGTGGTATTAAGGATCAAACCCACACATGCTAGGTAATTGCTCTACCACCAAGCCACAACCCCAGGACCCTGTCATCTGCTGTTCTTACCATACCAGTTGGAGTTTCTAGTAACATTTGAAGGTGACAGAAATGGTTTATAAGCTTATTTTTGTATTTCTGCATGCAAACAGTCATTTTTAAGCACTTCATATAGATTACACTTAATATGCACATAAACACAGATATAAAGATATGTATTGTATTCAACTTTTTAACAGCCCTTATGTCTTCAAAAAAGAATCAGAGGAATGTATACAAGGGAAAGAGACCCCATTCCATTCCATTTTCTACCTGTTAATTTAGCCTCTTGATATTGATGTCATGTGAGATAAACATAGTACTTTTTTATAAACTTTACTAGGAAATAGAAACAGTTTATAGTTTCCTAAAGTAATTGGCTTCTTCAGGATAATGGGAAATTATGAAGTATTGATGTAAAATCTCTCCTAGAATGTCTTAATTCCATTTCCTGTTAGCTTTTCAGAGGGAAGACGGAATGTCAAAGTTTCAATCTAATTTTCTGATATCAAAACTGGAAGAGAGTTTGCCTGTGTACCAAATAAATTTGTGGTTAATCATACTATTAAAGTTAGTAAAGTCCAGTTGTTCAAAAATTTTATTGTAGTTAATTTTGTTGTCTTAATTTCATTGAGGCAAACCAAAAATCCAAAAATGATTTTACTTAGTTTTGGATATTATGATATTTTATTTAATATCAAAATGATTTTGCAACAGACCTACTTGACTTGCTCTAACATTGAAAACAGCCTGAGTTCTCAGACTTATGACAAGAAGAATGGATGAAGAAGTCAGCTAGGTAGAAGTCTGATGGAATGGAGAGGTGAAAGAGCCAGTCTGAGGTTTCAGAATTACCTGTAGGCAATCCCTGAAGTAGATGGTCTCCCTATATATGTGTCCCTCTGTAGAGCCATGGTGGCAATGGTAGTGACGACAGGGAGGAAGGAAGACCTGACAAGATCCCTGGCTTTGTTTTCATATAATTGCATGGCTCAACCTAAAGATTAAGTAAAAATTCAAAAGTCTGCAATGTGTGAGAATCTTAATATATTTTTTTTTAGGCAATGAAGAGATTTTATTGAGGACTTAAAAATTGAAATCAATACAAAAAATAGTTTTAGAAAAGTACTTATTTTACCAGGTGTCTCTAAAGCCATGTGCCTGTTAACAGTAGGCAAGCTCTTTCAGAACATAGGTGTTATTTCCTGTTGTGTTCATTTGTGTACCTTCAGGACTTAAGAGCTGTGCCTAAAATATTAGGTGTCCAGAAAATACTGGTCAAGCAAATGAAGAGTTAAACACACTGAAGTTGGAGTTTCAATAGATTTAGATAAATTCAGTAACTTAAATATTACCAAGAATTGGTGATAAATTTATACACAATGGAGTATTACTCTGCATTAAAAAATGACAAAATCATAGAATTTGCAGGGAAATGGATGGCATTAGAGCAGATTATGCTAAGTGAAGCTAGCCAATCCCTAAAAAACAAATGCTAAATGTCTTCTTTGATATAAGGAGAGTAACTAAGAACAGAGTAGGGACGAAGAGCATGAGAAGAAGATTAACATTTAACAGGGATGAGAGGTGGGAGGGAAGGGGAGAGAGAAGGGAAATTGCATGGAAATGGAAGGAGACCCTCAGGGTTATACAGTGGAGAGGGTAGAGAGAGAGGAGGGGAGGGGAGGGGGGATGGTAGAGGATGGGAAAGGCAGCGGAGCACAACAGACACTAGTATGGCAATATGTAAATCAATGGATGTGTAACTGATGTGATTCTGCAATCTGTGTATGGGGTGAAGGTGGGAGTTCATAACCCACTTGAATCAAAGTGTGGAATATGATATGTCAAGAAATTTGTAATGTTTTGAGAATTTTAATATTTTTAAAATACTTAGTAGGAGGATATTTCCACCTAACTGGAAATGCTGCCATAATTAATAGTATTTCTATTCAACATCTGAGGCAAAAGGTGACACATGCCCATAATCCTGTTGGCTTGGGAGGCTAAGGCAGGAGGATGTCGAGTTTGAGAACAGCCTCAGCAACTTAGCCAGACCCTGTCTCAAAAAAAAAAAAAAAATCTGGGGATATAGGTCACTGGTAGGGTGTCTCTGGGTTCAATAAAAACTAAAAAAAAAAAAAAAAATGTGCAGCTTCAGCACAGATATTTACTGTTTGTTCCCTCCCCATACCCAGGAAAATGAAGTGAGGAACAAATGTTATTCTGACCCTAAAAAACAAATAAAAGGGTAAAGGAGATGACAGAGCATGAATGCTATTAATACATCTCTGGAATAAATTCTGGAAATTTCATCCTTAATCTACCAGATTTTCAGCAGAATAGAGCCATAGTGGGGACAAGATGCCTGTACCAAAAATAGGAGGTTTATTGAAGTCCAAATCCCCCAATGTAATCCCCATGGCCCTCTCACATCAGGCTTTTGCATATTTGCTGGCTAGGCTTAGGTCTTACAGGTGGGAGGATCCTTTTCTGGAAAAATGACATCCCCCCCATTCCCAAGAAAGGATCTATAGACACATTTGAGGACTTTCAATGAAATAGGCTCTCCTCTGATCACCCTGCAGTGAAATTAACCATTCAACAAGCCACTTCCACTTTCTTGCCTCCAAACTTCCCACCTTCTTCTTAAATGAGGACCAGCAACCAAGCAGGAGGCCTGTGAAGAATGTCTGCAGTGTGATTGCTGGGAGCAAACCACACTTGGGAAAAATACCATCCAGGAATCAAAAGAAAAGTTTCTTAATGGCTTTTAAAAGATCACAGAATGGAGGATATTTACTAGTTATTTTTAATTACTATATATTGATATTTTTATATTACGAATGACTTTTTTTAAAAGCAGTCAGAACATGCAAGCTCTTCTTTGTAAGCTAAAATAGATTGATTCATTAGAATTATTACCTAACTAAAGATGAGAAATTTTTCCAGAAATTAAAATGTTCAAAGGGAGAGGCAGAAAGGAAAGAAACAACAACTGGGGGGAAGGAAGTATCTTCAGGGTTCAACATTTGAGTAATAGGTGTTCCAAGAAAGAAATGAATAAAAGTGAATTTTTTTTTTTAAAGGAAAGAGGGAACAGGTTACATGATGTGTTTAATCATATTGTAGTGGTTTTGTGCTTTGGATTAGCAAGAATTAGTGGTAGTTAAAAAACAAAGCAATTGTAAAAGTAAGGCAATTGCTTACATATTGCACAGGAAAGGATGTAGAATCCACTTGGATATATAATCCATGAGCTGTATGATATAAACACTGAAAATTGATTGTAATCCCCAGACTATCCTAGAACCAGACCAGGGGGATTGGGGAAAGCAAGTGTGGGGTGGGGGTGGAGGTACATCATAAGCCTCCCACATAATAGAAAATCAGTTGAGTGTTGTAATGTACCAGTCATTCATATTCAGGAGCATAAAGACAGATAACAGACTGTTTAAAGAGTTAAAAAAATACATACCTCTAGGGAGCAGGAGTCAGGTTGGGAGGTTTTCTTTTATTACAATCCTTTTTAGTATTGCTATAGTTCGAATCTTAAGTGCCTCCCCCAAAGACTTGGTTCCTAAGGTAGTTAGGGAGGACCCTTGAAGGGGATTGTGGGATTCTGGCCATAGGTAAGTGGCTCTGCACCATGCGCTCCCACCATGATGAGAAATGGGGCCAATCAATCATGGACTGAAACTTCCAAAATAAACTTTTTCTCTTTACATGTTGATTAGCTCAAGTATTTGTTATAGTAGCAGAGGGTAAAGTTTTGTTTAACAAAGCTTACCACATCCAGTTTTCACATAACATACAAATGTCACAATATAAAGAATGTAAACTGCATGACAAGGCAGTTTGAGAGTAGCCAACTGCTTCTCCTACTCAGGTTTGGCTTGGTGATGGTACATTCTTTGCAGTACCAGAGCCCTACACTTGGTTTAATGCTCTGCTATTGCAGTTTTGAAGTTCTTAATAATGTTAGAAGCCAGGGGCCCTACAAGTTCATTTTTCAGTGAGCCCTGCAAATTATGTAGCCAGGTCTGCCTCTAATGGATACATTGTTTGAGATTTGGCCTGAGTAAGGTTACTACTCCTTCCTTTGACCCTGACCTTTTCCTGGTCTGTTGTTTTGTCCCATATCGACAAAGTCTGGGGTAAACTGACATTCTTCACAAAGGAATTTGGAAGTCATATATTGCACAGATACCTAGAAAGTTATTCTGACATCTTTCCTGGGTGACTTTTGTGTCCTTTTCAAGATGACAGTGGACATATGAAGTGATTATTTTAAATTCTGCACTACGTGAAATGGTTTTCACTAGAAAGAATATTAGTACATGGAAAGCTAAGCTTGCTCACCCTTTTATGGAAAGGAGGAAGTTCAGATTGTTGTCCAGACTGGTTACCTCATGGTGACCCTCAGGAGTGAAGGGACTGGACCCTCCCTTTCTCTCCCTTCTCCCATCCAGCAAGGAGGACACAGGACTAAAACCTAGCCCTATGACTACCCAGACTTCGTTTGGCTTCCTGTGCTGAGCAGTGTCCCCCACAGGCAGTTCTTTTTTCCTGGCTGGTAACTTCATTATAGACTGCACAGGGGAGGTTAGGAGCCCTGTGTACTGCTCAGAGGCCTCCACTGTCCCCTTCCTACACTGGCAGAATGAGCCTGTGGCCTTTGTGCAGCAGGTCTCCCATACCCAGGCCAGAGTGGCTTAGGCCTCTGCATAGGGATGGCATGTCATTCAAGTGCAGTGATAGGGGTTCAGCTGAGTGTGTCATGTGGGGAGTAGGGAGAGGACAGAGTGTGCCAACTGAGGGATAAAGGCTCGTCACCATGAAGACAGAGCAGGCAGGCTTTCAGGTTTAATCAGAGGTTGATTTTAAAGACACTTGCCAAAGAGGAGCCTTAAAATGTTTTAGAGCAGTAATACAGTCATAGAAATCATTGTGGTGCCCCCAGAATGATGTATGTGAAAGGCACTGCTCATTTGGATATATGTGTTGTGCTGTATTTCTTATATCAACTATAGTCATGTCCTTTTTATTCATCAAATTATTAAAGATTGCAGCATGTTAGAGATGTCTATGTTTAATATAAAGCAGTAGGTGGCTTAGATGAAACTTTTTTCTTTTCTATGTTTTGGATAAGGTAGTTTTGTAAAGGATGAAATGGTGGCATGCCATGAAGCTCTAGGTGAAGCCGATGATACAACCCAACCCTGCTGCACTGTCTGTAATGGCTTTTCTTGATACCCAGTCAGGTCACGTGCCCAGCACTGGCTAGACACTGGGCTAAAGGGTGGAGCAAGATAACGTGTCTGCCTTTGTCATCCGGCCCACAGTTCAGGGAGGGAGGGATACAGTTACATAGTTGCACATCAAGATGAAGGCTGTAAGTGAAAAGTTCAAGGTGTCCTGGAGTTTAAATGGAGAAGCTAATTTAGGTTGAGTTCAGGACAAATCTCTTTGAGGAAATGACTTATAAGTTGAAGCCTGAATGGTTTGTTAGGAGAAAGAGAATTGCAAGCACCAGGTACCAAGTATGCAATGGAAGGACACAAAGCAACAGCGGGCTCTGAATGGAAGGAATCAGAAGAGGCTCAGTGAGCCCTCTCAGAACAGGAGTGCTGTCATGTGGGATTGTGCTGTGAAGGCAACGAGGGGCAAAGAAATCAGGACCAAAAACTCTATTAAGGATTTTCCTTTTAAAATTATATCGGGTTGGAGATATAATTCAGTGGTAGAGTGCTTGGCTAGCATGTGTGAGGCCCTGGGTTGGTCCTCAGCAACACACGTGCACACACACAGGGAACCCATTGATGGTCGGGTCTGATTTAACAAATCTTGGATATTCAAATATCTTCATAACGATTAATTGTTCCCATAGAAGGTTATTTTCATATTTAGCTGAAGATTTTGACTTAATCAGATAAGTGTGGGTCCAAATCCTGGTTCTGCTCATTGCTCATTGTGTGGCCTGGAACAGATGACTTCAGTCCAGGGAGTCTCAGTTTTCTTACTTGCAAATTGGTGTGATAATACCATGTGCCGTAGGGAGATTAAGGCACATATAATGCCTTGTGCAGTATCTTATATGTAGCACATTCTCATTAGATGGTAATGGTAGGAATAATAGAAATTGTTCTAATTATGTATTTGAGGATTTTAACCATATGTAAATGGACAGAGGGGCCCAAAATAATAAATAAACTATCATCATTAAATAGGGAAAATATAAAGTAAAATAATTTGTTCCAAGAATTAAAGAGAAGAATCAAAAATTACATTTATTTAATTATCTTTGCAATAGAAAAACTCAAAAAGCATAGCAGTAAAATTTGAATAGATTCACTCCTTTTCCTCCTGGGTATTTTCATTTTGCGGAATTACAAGATTTAACAGTGTGCATGTAAGAGTCTAGAAAGCAAACTTGGGAGATTAATGAGAATGATCATTAGACAAATGTGAAAATCCCTGATATATAATTATCAGTGCATTTTGGATTACTCACTTTCTCAAGGAAAGTTTTTGGAAACTAACTTTTTTTTTTTTTTTAATTAGGAAAACATTGCTAACCTGACCTGCTTCATGATGATTCATTCTTTTCCCATTTTGCTCCTTAAAACAAACCGAGAAGCCAGACATTTAGTTGTCCAGGATGAAAGCTATTTCCTTAGAAATCTGAATGAAAGAAAAAGTGCCTCTCTAGAATGACAAGGTCTGTTGAGAAGGTGATCATGACCTGATTCAGCAGCAGACTGTGGTTGTAAGAGTGTTGCTCATGGCAACAAAGAGCACTTGTAGATATATTAATTTTCTAAAATAAGCCTTCTCTAATAAGTGTGTATGGAATTTTCCTGTTCTACTGTACTGAGTGTTCTTTATTTTTCAGCAATTGTATTGACCTAAATAATATTTCATTTGGTAGACTTTTAAGCTTTAGAATACTTGTATTTATCTTAAAATCTTCCCTCCCGCCCCCTTTTTGTGGTGGTACTGGGAATTAAACCCAGGGGCACTTTACTACTGAACTTTACCATTCCCGGCCCTTTTTGTTTTATTTTGAAACAGTGTCTTGGTAAGTTGCTGAGGCTGGTCTCAAACTTGTGATCCTCCTGCCTCCACCTCCTGATTCGGTGGGATTACAGGCATGCACTGTGGTGCCCAGCTTCCCACCCTATTCTTTTTTTTAAAACAGAATATTTTTCATTTTTCACTTGTTAACACTGTTCTTCGTTCATTCTGTGAATTTAAATCAAATTTGCAGATATCCGGATACTAGAGGAAAAAGAAAAAAAAGGCCTTAGTTCCCTTATATTTATAAACAGCAGAAGGAAATCAGTAATTTTTATGTTATTATTTTAAAAGATAAAAATGAAAGAAGAAGTCAGACATGTAGCTCAGTGGTAAGAGTGTGTACATGGTATGCACAAGGCCCTGGGTTTAATCCCCAGCACTGCCAAAAAAAAAAGAAAAGAAATAAATTTCTATTATGTATTCTGTATGTTTGTTGATTTTTTCCCCTTATTGCTAGTAACTGAAACATTGAGCATAAAGCTCTGAAACATGCATGTAAAACCAGCAATTTGACCATTTTCTTCTCTGTTCTTGATTTTATAAATTCACAAGTAATTAGCATAAACAGAAATCCAAATAAAATGACAGTATGTAAAATTTATTTTGCAAAGATAAAAACCTTGTCAAGAAAGAAAACTTTGCTTTTTAAAGAAAAATGCAATTCTAAGTGGAATTATTATGTTCTTTATCATAGACTTCATACTGTCAGAGTTTTAAAAAGAAGCTAGTTATAGGTATGTGAAAACCATGTAATCACTAAATCGTTTTGCAAAAAGAATACCATAAGTAGACAAGAGCTCTTTAATATTGATAATGGTCATAAAATTTTTTCTTTGTTCTGTCATTCCCGATTTTTATTCCTTTAGTCCATAAAGTCTATTTTGTTTGTGAAATTTTCTGCAACAGAGTCCCTTGACACAGTGATCTCTATGGTAAATTGATCACCAGGCAAAAGCAATAGCTGTTTCTGTCACTCCGTTTTCTCTTATTTTTCTTTATAAATTAATTTAATTTTCTGGTTCCCCACAAAACATTAATTTAAACACAGTAAAGAGTGAAACACTGGGCTGGGGATGTGGCTCAAGCAGTAGCGTGCTCACCTGGCATGCTCGGGGTGCTGGGTTCGATCCTCAGCATCACATAAAAATAAAATAAAGATGTTGTGTCTACTGAAAACTAAAAAATAAATATTAAAAAAAATTCTCTCTTTCTCTCTCTCTCTCTCTCAAAAATTAAAAAAGAGTGAAACACTGAAGCGAGGTCAGAGGAGTAGAACCTTGGATGCTGCTGTGCTTTTTGACCTCAGGCAAATCATTTAATCTCTCTGAACCAAGTAAGCCAATCTGTAGAGGGAATTGAACTCTGCCCTCTCTGAGGTCTCCTCTTGCCCAGTCTGGATGATCCAAACATCTATTCTGCTTTTGTGGAGGTTAAAAGAGGATGATAACTTGTTTGTTTCTCCCCTAGCTTCAATGTGTTATTAAGGTTTTAAGTTTGTATCATAGGTAGAAAAGAAACAAGACTTCATTTGGGCGTAATTCCAGAGATACGATAGAGTTAATTTTGGCTCTCCCAGATGAACCACATTCTAGCCACAGCTATCTCTCCTTTGTCTTAATGGCACCGCAGTAAAACACACTGCATAATATAGTTGTCTTAAACTTGGCAACTCTATGAATATTAATGATTTTTCATACTTTCAAACTAAGTTATTAATGATTAGAAGTATACTCAAAGTCTGTGAACCCCTTTCACATAATCCTTCCCTAATTTTGCTTTGCTTATATTATTATGTAATGCTTTTGCCATGAATTTGGAATTTCTATGTAGGAAATGGGAAACATAAATTTGGAGCAGACAAGGCACAAACTCGGTGGCACTGAGTTTGTGCCTTTTCATTTTTACGGCAACCTGGTAATACCAATGAATTTGTTAGTTTAGACAGTCAAGATGTTACCCGTGGTGCCTTCAGTTCCTTTGGCTTTGCTAATATTCATCAGTTACTTACCATTGACTAAGGAGATTTTTTTATTAATAATCATTCATTTTTAAACAATAATCAGTTATCCATAGAAGATTTTATCACCCTAAAGTTATAACTTTGTTTTCTTGACTTTGAGAGTTTGAGTTCTTCCTTCTCCTTTCTCTTCTTCCATTCAGTATTTCTCCTTCTCCCCCATTAAGTGTTTTTTCCAAACTTCTCTTAATTCTAAATCAGAAAGGTCCAGGTTCATTTGCCAATAATTCCACACACATAGAACAGCACAGAATTATTTCATGAAGTACCTTAGAGTCACCTTGCCAAAGGTGATGTGATTTCAGTGTGCTCAGATGATTAATAATTTTTTCTCCTTTTGGGACTCAAATTTGTCTTCTTAGGCTTTATCTATGGGCAGGCAAACGGAAGTCTGTAGTTTAAGAAGGCCCTATTGTAGTCAAAGCAAGAAAGTCAATACTTTCGGCACTTACCTGATAACTTGAGGTGTGACAGATCCTTTTAACACATAAGATTGCACTAAGGTAAAGAAAAAAAAAAGTTGGTATACACTAAAAAACATAGCATATACATATGTAGTGATCATAAGGCCAGCTAGGAGTTGAAAGATACCACCCTTACTGGAAGTATTGTCACTAAGAAATAAAAACAGCCTTTAAACCTTCTCTGATGCCACATCATTGTCTCCCACGCAGAAAATATATGGCCCACAAAGTCATTCAAAAGATAATTGTTGAAAAAAAAATCTTCTGGTTTTATTATTGTCTGTTTAGAACTTTTTTTATACATTTCTTAATGTGGGGACATTTTAAAGATATTAATGTAATAAAATAGAATAAGAAGAGTCAGGCGAGGTGGTGCATGCCTGTAATCCTAGCGGCTCAAGAGGATGAGGCAGGAGGATCACGATTCAAAGCCAGCTTTGGTAACTTAGCAAGATGCTATCTCTAAATAAAATATATTTTTAAAAAGGATTGGATATGTGAGTCAGTGGTTAAGCACCCCTAGGTTCAATCCCCAGTACCAAAAAAATAAATAAAATAAAAAATAAAAGTCAATGATGGAAAATAGTACTTATGGTTTCTCATTCTAAATAGGAAATTAATAATTTTTATCTCCATATTAACATCTGTCTGTTCTAAAAGAGATATCTAGTTGTCTAGCCATCTAGTTGGAATACAGAAATTTATAGTGGAAATATTTCGTGTGGGGTGGTTTTATTAATGAAAATTTGACTTGTGTAATTATTTATGGCTTAATTACCTTTCTGTTTCCAGTTTGCACCACTTATGTCTTAGTAGCAGCTTCAGAAGGGAGTTGCTGGGAAACCCTCTGTCCTGTGGCCACCCACTAGGGAGTTTCCCCAGATGGGCCTGGAATTTTCTCCCCTTCTTCCATGGAGATTCTTGCCTTTCCTTTTAATCACAAGTGTTCCAGCTCTGAGGTCAACTTGCATCAGCCCACACCAGCCTGCCCTAAGGCCCCTGTTCTCTTCCTCCTCTGCTTCCCACTGCACTCCCAACCCCTGGCTCTACCCCTTAACATGTCCATCTTAGAGGCCACCCCCAGCCCTTTCTGTGTCCTGTACCTCCTAGGAGAGATGGGCTATGAAAACTGTGGACTCTCAGGGGGAGGGACAGGATTTCCCACTCAGAGCAACACAGGAAGAGGACACCCATTGGGGTTGACCATGGGTGTATTCTCCCTGTGTTCTGTAGAACTCCTGCCCCATCTTAGTTGGAATGTTGTATTAAATCAGGTTTTGTGCACTGATCTGCAACTTAGTCCCCAATTGTAATATTGTGTCCCTGAGAAAATGTTAAAGTTTTGAAGAACTAATCATGAACTCTTGGAATCCCATTCCTCTGTAAGTGGGGGGCTGTCTGTTTTCTGATGAGGCTGTATCCTGCAGCTGCTCAGAGGGGCTTTGTTTGGGTTTGGAGGTTGGGGAGAGAGGCGTTTCTGGTTTGCTCGAATATTGAGAATTTCTATCTCTGAAAGCACTTTATAATTTTAATTTATATTTCTTTCTATTGAAGTTTGAGCATTTTATATATAATGAATGTGTGCAGGAAAATATGTGTATTCCATAGAAAAAGATACATAATTCCATAAATCTATGTATCAACAGCTGTGTACCTCTGTGAAAGAAAAGATTCCTTTTCACAGACATTTTTTATGGCATGAAAACTAATATTTTAATCCATCTTTTCAAAGAATGTACTGAGAAATTTAATGTTGGGTAGCTGGTCTGACTTAAACTATGGTATAAGTCACGTCAAACAAACTTGTGGATTTTTGTTTGTTTTTTGTTGTTTTTCCCATAGTGATGTCTTCAGGTATGTGATAAGTAAGGGAATGTGTTATTTTAGAGATACTTACTTTCGTTTTTCAGAATATGACTTAAAATATTTACTCACTAGGGCACTGGGACATTGAGTGTTGAAGATCATCCTTGAAGTATTATCTTCACACTTCTCCTGGTTGTACTAGACTACATGAAGTATATACTCAGGAGCGTGGTTGGATTGTGTGAAGTCCTATCATCCACTCCCTTTAATGTACACTCCGTTACTTCTCCTGGAAAATGGATTATTTATATCTGAGTTAAATGAGGGCCGAGAATTGTAATTGTTGTTCTTCTGCTCGCATCAGTAGTTTTACATAAGCCCTTACCACTGATATAGTTGAGTCAGATTAATGAGTAATAAATCTAAAGATAACCTTTTAAAACTATTGGAGAGCCAAGAAAGTAAATTTATAATTGTGATTTGAAAGTATGTGACTAAGGCACCGCAATGCATTTCATAGGGTACATGGAGTATTCTTTTGTAATTTAACGCAATCAAATGGAAATTACTTCCTAGTTCCATCAGCAACAGCATCATTAATTACTTTTAAACTCTTAAGAAGTGATGTAAGGAAATACAACAGTGCGTCATAAAAATTGGAAGCTGAGAAAGACAGAAGGACTGGAAGTTTAACCAAAAGACAGAAATTAATTTAAGATACAGGTTGCTAGGTAAATTTCTGAGTCAACTTTTCACAATGTATTTTGCTAGTATTTGCCCTTTTCCTTGTTTAAAAATGTATACACTATTCAAGAACAGAGTGTATTTATTAAAAGGTAGGAATTTATTCTAATAAATGAAATTGTATTAAATTATTATTAAATTGTATTAAAATATCATGCTTTACATCCCTGATATGCCATAAAATTTAATGAGTAGCAGAAATTTAAAACTTGACCAGTCGGGTTTCATGTGTAGTTTGAAACCAGCGGGCTGTCACTTGGTTTGTTTCTACAGTATGAACCTTGATGTTTCTATAATACACATTTTTATCTCACATTGAGTGAAAACTTGAACTTTTCATTGAATCCACAATGAACAAACATCCAAGTAAAAACTTTAAAGTGACCTACAACCTGCAGGAGTTCACTTGGCCTGTAAAGCCATCTTTCAAAACTTCATTTGAAGGCAGCTGTCACATTTCCTAGAGAGAAGGGTCTTGTCTTTAATGTGAAGTAGTATCATATAGAAATAAGTTTGAGCCAAGCACAGTGGCACCTGTCTGTAATCCCAGCTACTAGGGAGGCTGAGGCAAGAGGACCCAAGTTCCAGGTTAATCTCAGCAACTTAGTTGAGACTCTGTCTTAAAATAAAAAACACAAAGGACTAAGAATGTAGTTCAGTGGTAGAGAGCCCTGGGTTCAGCCCTTGGTACAAAGGAGGAGGAGAAGGAAGAAACATCAGTCCTTATG
Organism: Marmota flaviventris; assembly: GCF_047511675.1. Taxonomy (NCBI): domain Eukaryota; kingdom Metazoa; phylum Chordata; class Mammalia; order Rodentia; family Sciuridae; genus Marmota; species Marmota flaviventris. The sequence goes on from NC_092513.1 coordinate 39,316,390, forward strand.
CCATTTAATTTAAATATCTTTTGATCCATACTTAATATGTTAAAAGACCCTGGCTCTATTTTTAAAGGATTTGGAGCAAGAGTATATACCAATATTAGCTCCAAATTCTAATCAGAAAATAATAATAGTTCTATTAAGGTAAAGTGATTATAGATAATTTTTATTTCTTACTTTCCAAACTGTAAAGTGGTTCTGTTGCTTTCATAAATAGACTTTTTTAATGTTTCTGAGTGTATATATATTTAGAGAGGAGAGAGACTTTGAATGACTCATTCTGGAAAAAGAAAAGGGGGGTTGTAGTTTTTAACTTTTCAAATAGCTTTCCTTCTTCTCCTTTCTTTGCTGAAACTTGCCAGTTACTGTACACAAAAAGTATTCCCTTTCTTCTGACTATCTCTGCTTGTTGCCAAGGTGTAAATCAGAAAGTCCCAAGTTTCTTTCTCCCACTTCATAAACAAGACTCCGTCCGTCCTGCTTCAGACACTTGGAGCCCTGCCAGAGTTGTCATGATGATGTCAGTTTACCAAGAATGTTCACATTTCTCATGCTGTGCTCCACACTCCCTGACTCCAGCAAATGTCCTTTTAGAACTCACTGAAGTTTCAGGATTGGATTTAAAAAGCATGCCTTGTTTGTAGCCCTTGCCCTACATATGCTACCTTTTCAGAACCGAGGATCCCTTTTTAATAGCATGACAGTTTACAAGCCCACGTTACATTTTGTATCTGTTAATTAAGAAAATACAGAATTACCAAAAGTTTATCAAGTACTGGAACCAGTAGGATTTGCTATTCCAGTAAATTGACTTTTTTTTTTTTTTTTAGTATTCTCTCATTTGGCAAATATTTGTCTTTTTTATATTTACATTTATGATAAATTTACTTACAATATATTATTTCATTGACTTCAAAATTTTTTATTTCATAAACTACAATTACATTTATTTTGGGAAAGTATTTCCTATTTGCAGGTGGTACTTGGTATATAGAATTCTCAGTTATCTTCAAAGTATTTCTTTGTTCTTCTCTAGCTCATTGGAAACCGGGGTGCTATAGATGATTATTTCCAATCATTTAGCAAATGATTTTGGATCCATAAGCCATAAATATGAGGAAAAACTGGACAGTCTTTGAAATTTATATAGAGAGATGACTACATTTGGAGGGACTAATTTAACTATGTATGTATGTACTTGTCTGGACAACTTAACAGATGTCTCATTTATGGAGAAGTTATAAGATCCGTGAAGAGTTAGGACCTTTCAGCATTTGAAGAGTGTGTAAACTTGATTTTATGGACTTTAAGAGAACAAACGCTTGAAATAAAACCTGTTCTATTTTATATCTGCTGCATTAAACTATTTATTCCATGTAATTCAACGCAGGGTGTAGAATTCTAGTTCCGAAATGATCCTTAAAGAATATGTTCTGAATTATGAGTCTGACTTATTTTTTTTTAAGTGAGACCTACATAACTGATTGCAGACAGTGTCCATTTTGGGAAAATTGGACTAAATATGATCAATTCTGTGAAAAAAATATTAGTCCTCAGAATTCTTTGTAAAAATACCCAATAAATATGAGCATGTTTACATGAATTTATTATGGTTAACATACACTAATGACTTAATAATTAGTATAAGAAATAGTACCAGTAAATTTTTATTAATATTGTAAATATATTTGATTTTTTTTTGTTTTGTTTTTTGTATTCTCTCTTGAGTTAGTAAATGACACGTTTATAAGGGAGAAAAGGGGATTTTGTAAGTTGAGCTTTGGTTGACTTTCTAGGCTTATGTTGGATATTGCCTGCTTTTCATTTCTCGTATCATAATATGAGTTATTAATAGTTTTCATTTAATCACTAAGTTTTGATTCATTCAAAATCATGGAACTTCTTGAGACAGATACTAGCCAACACACTAAGTATTGTTCATAACAGGCAAAACCCTGGCCCTCTGTTCTTTGTTCTTGTTGAGCAGCGTTACTTTTGACGAGATCCCAGTTCATAAGCTCAGACCATTGTGAATTTTAAGTTTAATCCTACTAGCTTTGCTTTCTTGCACATGTATCCTTTTGATGATTTTTAGAGCGGTCCCTTGTGGCTTTTTATAGAAATCTTAAAAACAAATTTAAACTAGGCAAATTAAAATCTAGTTGAATGCAGAGATTTTTAAATCTCTATTTTAAGAAATAATTGCAGATTCCAAAAGTAGTTTCCAAATTAGCAAGGAGGCCTCAACCAATGTTTCATTCCCATCTTAGAACTCCTCATCATGTTCTCTAGAATTTCAAGAGTTAGTTACCAGAACCAGAAAGGGACCTGAATTCCAGAAAGTCTCAGGCATCCAGATCCTGCCTTCCCTGAGCTAATTTATGATGACAACAGATCAAATTCAGTGAATTGCTTATGATGTGTTTATACAATAGAAATACTGTAACGATTTTCAAAAACATGCAATAGTTACTGGGCATGAAAAGATAGACAAAATTGTCTACTAAGTCCCATGTTGTATTATTCTAGATACTACTCTTGTCTCCCTGTGAGCGGGAGCTGTGTTTAAAAAAAACTGTTTTTTTCCTTTTTCTTCCCACTTCTGTTGATTGCATAAAGTACATAAATGTTGTAATTGACATTAATTTGGCATTTCTGTGATGCTTGAATTAAAGTTGTTATTTGTATTATGTACCTTTATAGCATTTCCTGTAAAAGAGAGATTTTGTTTTTCCTTCTAGATGTTTCCCAGTTAACCTAACTCATTCTCCACCTTTAGTATAGTTCCCTCTTTAAAGAGATTGTTTTTCTGAATTTGATTATGTTTAACACTTTCCTTATTTCCAGCATGAACTCCGATTTGTTCCTCTTGTTCACAAGCAGCAAACTAGAATTCTCCCAGCTAGAGTCCTTGCTCAACAAGGACATAAGGTTAATATCCCTTGCCACAGACATTACTTTTCATAGATCAGAGATGCATTATGCTTTGTGTTTCTCTTTTAATCGTCTTGCTACTATGATGTTAATCTTTTATTCTTGCAACTACTACTACTACTTCTTATCCTTAACTTTCTTAAAAAAATCACTTTATTTTTCATTGTCCTGTGTTCACAGCTAGCATTTGAAGACATGATGTATACCGTACATACTTCCATCAATAAAAGGCCTCAAGCCTGGCTCTCTTGGGGTGGGTTCATATTCAGACTTCTCCAGATTCGATTTCCAAACAGAAATGCAGTGTGAACAAAGCAGAGACTGAAGGTTGAATTGCACTGAGCCGACACAGTGTTTCTTCTCTTCTCTTTAGCCCTGGTGATTGACCTCTTCCCTTTTGTAGAAAGTTCTTTTCAGATCTGGAGCCGTCTGCAAGGCCTTTTGTCCCCTGCAGTTCAGGTCTGCTTTATAAACATCCTTTTAGTGTTAAGCTTGTGTTTGGGGAACCATATTCGATGTTTTAAAATCAAATCCTGTTAAATGCAACACAATCCAAGGATTCTGCACCCCTTCACTTTTTAGTGTCTGATACAACCAGGGTAGTAATTCATTGATTTTTTCTAGTTCCCGTAATATATGAATGCACTAAAAAATAAGTAGAACAAAAAGCCATTTGTTCTGTTGCTACGAAAGGAGGGCCCATATCCTTGGGTTGTAGTAGAATTTTATTTTTACATATGGTCTAAAATAAAAGAACCATCGGCTTGGGCTTGGGTACTTTTTTTCATGTAGCAATTTACCTCTAATAATATCTATCACCTTGCTAAGAAGACTCACTTTATATTGATGAAACATTTGCAAAATATTTAAAGAAATTTCCATAAAAGTATGCTCCATTTGTATTGGTAGAGCTAAGCCAGGTCAATAATTTTATTTTATGTGAGGATATTCTAAAATATTTGCATTTAATCATTATATTGAAAATTCCAAGCATGTGAGATTTTTGCCTCATTTCCAGTTAGGCCTATAATTAAGCAATCTGTTGACACTGATATTATTGTCAACTTTTGAGAAACGTTGAGATTTACATGAGAACTTTCAGACTTTAACTCAAGTCAGAGTTAAAATAAAGCCAGCCCAGAATGTAGTAGAAAAGGAAGTTAGTGTCATCTCAATAGGAAGCAAACCCAGCGTGTAGACAAATGGGGTGAGAACTGTGCAATTGGGGCCATCTGCTCTCGGCTGGTTGGACCCTTTTTCTGTCCAGCGGCCACAGTGCCATCATCTCCCAGGTCAAGCTGCCCCCAGTGTCATTTTCATCAACATAGTGATGTGAATCTCAGCCGGAAATTCATTAGTTACTTTTCATTCTGAGAGTCAAATGAGCATTTGCTTTTCTGGACAAATTTAACCAGAAATTGGCATTTCCTGTCTTCATTGCCAGCATAACCAAAGTGTCGTTGCCATTATCAAGGTTGTTGAGGATCCACTTCTTATAGGCATTCCTATTTTTTAGTCTATTTGAAGAACTAGTACAGATTCAGTGGAATTTTTTTATCCTTTATCTTCTTTCATATCACACATTTTCTCTGTTATCATTAAATATTTTTGACTGTCAAGATAGTTGAAATTCTTTTGCCAAATTATAATTTTGATTTGGATTTCAACTATTGAACTGATGAAATATGCTAGGCAGAAGATTTCCCACACTAGAGTTGTAATTCTGGATTCCTAATAATGGTTTTCTAGTACATAGACATTTCACTGATTTGTAGTCATTTTATCCTCCTCACAAATGAAAACTTTGTGCTTATTCTGTACCCTAGATAATTGAGAGTTCATGTTCTCTGCATACATTGGATTTATTCATACATAGATTTTACTCATCTATAGACTGTGCTTATAGACTGTGGACTATTTTATTGTAGACTAATCATTAGCTTTCTTACCTTTTACTTCATTATTACTATTTATTTATTTATACCAAGTTTTAAACCCAGGAGGCACATAACCACTGAGTCACATCCCCATCCCTCTTATATATTTTATTCTGAGACAGGGTCTCACTGAGTTGGCTTAGGCCTCACTAAGCTGCTAAAGCTGTCTTTGAACTTGCAATCCTCCTGCCTCAGTCTCACAAGCTGCTGGAATTACAGGCTTATTCCAATGTGCCCTGTTCATTATTACAAATTTATATATAAGTATAAGCATTTTATCATTTGACAGTGTTTCAGTTTCCAAAATAGTATTCAAATAATTAGGCATATCTACATATACCAAATTGGTATATCTATTATTCAGCATAGTGAGCACTTTTTTCCCATTTAGCATGGTTAGACATATTCATTGATAATTTCTGTGTTTATAATCTGTTCTGCACCTTAAATGTCTGACCATCAATGCATCATCTTAACCTCATTGGCTCTCAGCAGAAGGTTGTATATTGCCTTTCCTCAACAGGAATGAAGTTATTGGTTAGCATTAGCTCTGATTTTTGGAGAAATTTTCAGAACAATTAAATTTTAGGAAAGAGGCAAGCAAGGAAGGCAGCCTGTTCTGTCTTAAGTTGAATTTCTAGGTCCAAAAAGATATCAGATCAAAATGAAATTCTCTGACAGGCTGGGCACTGTGGTGCACACCTATAAACTCAGCAACTCAGGAGGCTGAAGCTGGAGGATCACAAGTTTGAGGCTAATCTCAGGAACTCAGCAAGACCTTGTCTCCAAAAATAAAGAGGCCCCTGGAGGTATCTCAGAGGTAAAGCGCCCCTGGGTTCAATTCTTAGTACAAAAAATAAAATAAAATAAAAAGGATACTGACAGTTGGACTGGGGTAGTGATAGGGAAGCAGCCCAGTTCTGTGAATATAATGCAGGGGCGATGTTAATGCCAGTTACCCAGGTGGGCTTGCCAGAACTTCCTTTGAGGTAGGATGTGAGGAGATGAGAGCAGGATGCACACAGGCCCCCTGGAGATCTGACTCTTGGCAAAAACAAAGCAGGGGGTGATCCAAAGACTGCCTGTGTGCCAGGAGGGGACCAGAGAAGCTTATGGGTAGAGAAGCAGGCAGGCTGCGGCCCCTCTGTAGAGCTGGGAGTGGGAGGTGCCTCTGGATATCCTGACTACTGCCCTCAGGCTGCTGGAGTGGGTGGCTTGCTGACACTGGATGTGCCTTCTGGCTGCTCAGATGGATCTAGACAGTGCTAAAGATGGCAACCACACTTTTCCTATGAAGATGCTCTAATACATGTTAGGCAAATGGTAATGCTACGGTAAAATACATCATGATTTGGAATATATGAGGTTGAGGATAGGTAGTAAAGGTTTTGTCCATTTTCTTTCAACTTGTTTGATTTATAAGTACTTTTGTGGCTTTTCAAAAGATCACTTGAGGACTTTCAAGGATGGTGCTTTTTCTGCATCTGCCCACCCTCTTCTTAATGTTGTTTTTGTTTCGTTTTTTGCTTGTTTGTTTGTTTGGGGGAGGGGGGGTTGCCACTTTTAGTATTTTCTGTCTAGATAGTATGCCTTCTGTAAGAAAAATAATTTTCTTAATTTATGTGTTATGTAGCGGAAAATCTAGTAATAAACTTCAACTGGTTTGAATGATTTTGGAATATAACAGTTGATAAAATAAGTAGCAACATATTTACAAAGTGGAATGGTTTTCAGAGACCCAGCCATGGTGTTCTTGATATTTCAAGGCTTTTGTTTTTGTCTTGTGGTACCAGGAATTAAACCCAGGGGCACTCAACCACTGAGCCCTTTTTATTTAATTTTTAAATTTTGAGACAAGGTCTTGCCCGGACAGACCTCAAACTTGCACTACCTCAGCCTCCCAAGTAGCTGGGATTACAGTTGTGTGCCACTGCTCCCGGCCACTTCAAGGCTCAAGTTATTGATCACATTTACAAATTGGGACTAATAAATGTCTACCAAATAGTTTGGTGCAAATGAAGCGTGGAAAAATACATAGATGAGGCAAAGGAAATCGCAGATAGAATGAATGGGTTGTTGGGCATCCTCTGTTAGAAGGTAGAAATTTCCTGTTCTTTGTTGCAAAGTGTCGCAAGCTTTTGTTCAGCAGCACTTGGTTCATTTATTCAGCAGACATTTTGAAGTGTATATTAATCGACTGTTATTCGTCATTTCAAGGAGTGTGTGTGTTGGGGGCTAGGGATTCAAGACTCTTAAGACTGCCCCAAGGAAACTTTGGTCTATTGGAGAGACAAAGACAGTCAAACAATTCTGCTAGAATAATTGCTACAGTGCAATAGGGATGTGGAATCCACTGTGAGCTAAGATGTCTGGAAATACAAGGGGCAAGTAGAGGAAAAATGGCACAATGCACTGCCTGTCCTGGGAGCCCCATGTGCCCAACATCCCTGTGAAAAGCCATGGGACAGGTTGGTTGAGCCTGGGTCATGAAAGACTCCATGTCGTACCAAGGAGGAGGCAGTTGGAGCCCCAGAAGAGTTCAGGAAGGCAGTATCATGAGCAGGTGAGCGTGCAGCTGCAGTGAGAAGGAGGAGGGGACTAGCCTAGGTGCAGAGGATCATTTCAGAGGCAAATAAAATAATCCAGGAGAGTCCTGATGTTAAGTGTGCTCCAGGCCTCTGATTCTCCTTGGCCTTGAGACCTCAAGCAAGTTGCTGAACCTCTCCACTTTGATTTCTTTGTCTGTAAAGTCGAGATAATGATAGTACCAACTTCAAAAAAAGGGTATGAGGTGGATAGAAATGACACTTTTGTGATGCCTATACACAGTAAAGTGTGCAGTAATACTTACATTACTTATTACGATTCCAGGTCTCAAAGGCCCTTCAAATTCAACTTTTGCCAGAGCATACCATTCCTCTACTGGCCTCACAATCAGTGCCTTCCATCTCACTGTGATCATCTGTCCAGATGCACAGCCAGCAACTCACTTAAGCCTTGACAGGCCCTCTCTCTCCTGTTATATTGATTTTTATCACTGATTCCTGATGATTTATCTTCTGCATAAGCCTGGAATCCATTTGGCTCTCTCTGGTTCCACTATAGGTATCTTCACTCAGAGAATTGCTGTCAGCTCTCCACAGGTTACTGGACATCAGCTCTTATCCTCCTCTTCCTGCTCTGCCCACTCCCCTCACACCCCATTCTCCACTTAGGAAGCACAGTGTGAATATTTTTTAGAAACATAAATCTGGCCAGGTACAGTAACAAGCACTTGTAATCCCAACTACTTAGAAAGATTGCAAGTTCATAGCCAACCTCAGCAACTTAGTGAGGAAAAATTAAAAAAAGGCTGAGGATGTAGCACAGTGGTAGAGCACCCCTGGATTCAATCACCATTACTGTGGAAAAAAAATAATAAATATGATTGTATCACCACCATGTTAAAGAAACAAACCCTGGTGACCTCCTGTAGCTCTTAAGAGAAGGAAGAAAGTTTTTCCAAAATATGTTGATTCTCTCTTTTTCAGTTGTTTTTATATATTTGAGTGCAAAGAAACCTATACAAAGGTATGTAACACACTTTTTGTCAGCCTTTAAGGGGGCAAGATTGGAGTGAGGCTAATACCAACGAGGGGTTTTAACATGTGGACTAAACGGCTCAGCTCAGGATCTGGCTCTCACTTGCTAACTGTATGGCAGTGCAGTTACTTACACTTTACCACTTTCTACCTCTGTATGGATACTCATTGCATGAAAGCACTTACCAAGTGCTACTATTTTTATCTATTTTGTCAGTATTGTTAAGTTATTGTGATAAACATGCTTTATTGTGATAAATATGCTTTGCTTTTACAACACATTTAAAAATTTAAAGGAAGCATTTTTTTTTTTTTTTAAATGGGAGGATTGAAGGGGTCTGAGGATGTCTGGGGGAAATTTGCATTACTGCCTCTAAGGCTTTATATTGCCAGTCCCCACCTCTCTGGCAGCTTTATCTCTGGCTGTTTTTCTTCCCTTTACTTTCCTTCTCCAGTCACGCCAGTCTTCTCTCAGCCTCTGCAGCCTGACCTCTGCTCATCTTTGAGATTTCAAGTCAAACTTACTTCCTTAGGAAGCTCATTTTAGGGGCCTTTTGGACAAAGTCTAGTTCCCTCCACCTCTTGACACTTTTTCTTTAGCGCATTTATCCCAGTTGTAATCACACATTTCTCTTTAAGTATTTGATAACCAATTTCATTACCCCATCAATTGACTAGAATCTCTAAGAGGCCATTCTCTTCCCCTCACTGTTATATCCCTAAGTGCCTTAGCCCAGCAGTCTGCCAAACTGAGAAGGAAACGGTGTCCTTTGGAACTGGGAGTGAAGGGAGAGAGTGTAGGCTCTGAGAGGACTTGGGAGAAGTGACACTAGAGAGGAGGAAAGCCACTGCATCTTGAAAGATGTTGACATCTCTGCTTGGATTTTGTATGGTATCCAGACATCTTTGAGGAGCTGGTCAAGAATTCCAGCCAGGACCGATGATTATAGGATTAGGTTACATTTCAGCAATGGTCAGTCCAACACCATTGTGGTGGACGGGTGGAGTAGGGAGCCAGAAGGCAGCTCAGTGCTGAGATGATAGGGCCAGAACTTCCGCAGCAGGGAAGGAGCGGTGGGAACAGCTTGATAAGTATGCAGATGGAAGAACTAATAATGCCATGCGATGGCCCAGTCGTGAGCTGTACTGTGGGGGATGAAGGTGGCTGCTATGGCCTATGTCATTAGCCTGCTCCAGGAAAGCTCTAGAGCACCATGGGTCTCACAAGTTTGCCTCTGTGTCCAGTTACCTAGAGCTTAAGTGTCAAGTGCCCAAAACATACAGAATTTTGAGACCTTGAAGAACTAGAGACTGTTGTTACTTATATTAATTGATGAGCTTTGCTGTTGCTTTAGACATGTGGAAAGCATCATGATTCCTATGTTGTTGTTTTTTCTGTAGTTCACATTAACATTCTGAACTAAAATACATCCACACAATGAAACCAGCATTTTGTGATTTGTTGTTTTGTTTTTTTTGTTTTTTTTCTATTTTACAAATGAGGAAACCAAGGCTGGGCAACATTAGATTTCATGCCAAATGGAGGACATTAAGTGGCTTATTTGAACCTAGGTCTTCTCACCTTATATTGAGCTCTTCCCCTTCCTCTCCTCTTCAAAGACTGTGTATCTAAAGAAGATGGAAGGGGGAGAGTGAGACAGAGGCAGCATATATGAATGAAAAGGAAAACAAATATTCACAGAACTACCTAATTCATCATAGGAAAAATTAAAAACAGAAATTATACACAAGATTATAGTCCTTACTTAATTTCTCTGGGGCTATGGGTATTTCACGCTACCTGAATATAAGAAAGATATAGGTTTATAGTTCATTTCTTAGTAGGTCTGCATTTTTGGTGGCTATAGTTGCAGATGAATATGTATTAGAAACTTTAAAGAAATCATCTCCTTCACTCCCTGGATCACCCTCCTACTTCCCCTTAACCTTTCGGAGAGAGTTTCCACAGTCTTCCAGTCTGCCAGGCTCGGGTCTTGTGGTATGCCTCCTGCTAGCTTGTTTGGTTAGTTAGCTAATGTGTTTTGCATTCAACCAAGAAGTTCAAAATACTGTCTCTGAAAGCTAGTGAGGGTGGAAGTGCCATCCAAGTTACAAGTGGCAGGCTGTCTTAAGTTCTTGGGGTGATGATTGAACAAACCACCCACTAATTTTAGGCTGGAAGAGCTTGGAGCACGAATTGAAATTTTTATAGGAAATAATGTCCTCCTAAGATATTCCTATAGCCACTGGAACTGTCTTCTGGCTCTCTAGTTCTTGGCCATTTTAAAGGCTCATATCCCTGCTCATTATCATATTAAGTGCGGTCAGGATTTTAGTTTGGAAAATTTAGCATTCTACCTTAGATTATTTGAATCTCAAAGGTCATGAAAGCATAGCTGGTGCCCTTTTCTGTGACTAATATCAATGGGATGCAGTAAGCCTTAGGCAGCAGCCTCACCCCTCAATGGATATGCTGGGTAATGGCACACACGACTACAGAATCTGCCTCAGTTACTACTCTGAAGCTCCTATGCCAGGTACCGAATTGTAGTATTCCAAAATGTGGATTAACTGCTCCCACGTATATACATTGTTTAACCTTTCAAAAAAATGTTCCTGCCAGGCGCAGTGGTGCATGCCTGTAATCCCAGCAACTCAGGAGGCTGAGGCAGGAGGACAAGAGTTCAAAGCCAGTCTCAGCAACAGTGAGGCATGAAGCAACTCAGTGAGACCCCATCAGTAAATAAAATACAAAAAAGGGATGGGGATGTGGCTCAGTGGTCAAGTGCCTCTGAATTCAATCCTTGGCACTGCCCCCCTCCCAGATTTTTTTCTGTGTACACCAAATGTTTCATCTGCTTTGTTTTTATAGATGCAGTTTTAAGTTCATAGCCAAAGCTCCATTTGGTCTTTCGCAAGGAAATCACATATGGCTCTGCTAGTCCCAATTCTGGCACTTTTTCAAGCTTTCTAGAGCTGTAACTGGGACGTTAAAAAATTGAACAATGATTGATTTCCCAAAAACAGTACCAAAGTACAATGTATTTTCACCTTGAATATAGAAGTGCCTATACCTAATGACTTAAAGTTTTGAATTTCCGCTTAAATTTTCCCACTGGACCTCCATAACAAATCTGTGCAGTAGGTAGAAGAACTGATGTCAACACTGCTTTATAAACTAAGTGAGAACAGAGGAATGAATGGCCTTCCCTTGAGAACCCCTGGGCTGCAAATTTTTAGCAATTACCATTTTTAGTCTCCTACTTCAAGTCAGGAATTTTGCTAGTTATTTTACATGCATCTGTTGATATTGCTGGACCTCGCTTTATAGATGAAGGCAAGTTTCAGGGGAGTTAAATAATCTACCAAGGGCTCGTTGCTGGGAAGTGGAGCCCATATGGTCTGAAGTCCATGCTTTTTCTAGTATTCAAGCTGTGCCTCATTATTGTATTCAGATTGATATCCTTAAGTTCTGTGGCTGTCTAAGATCCATTTGTAATTTTTAGTTTATCAGAGCCAAGAAATAGGGTAGAGCTGGTACGGATCTGACTTGTTCAAGCCATATTCTGCATATGCTAATTTTAATAATGAAATGATATGAATCCCTACATTTGCATGCTTGATGGCCATTGAGATGTGTCAAACAGGAATAAATGTTACATGACAAAATTAAGATCTTTAAATTCAACAAGTACTTAAAGAGCATCAGAATTGTTAGGCACTGTGAGGGGTGTTTTTATGCACAGTCTTTAATATGGTTTTTATAACATCCCTACAGTCCTTAATTGTTGCATATTTTCAGATAAGGAAGGTGTGATTAAAAAAAAATGAATTATTGGGAGAAAGGAATACAGTGAATAGAGCTGGATCTGAACCGGAATCTTTTGACTTCACATGCTGGACTCCATAGCAGAGCTGATGTTCACCGCTCACAGCATGCTTGATTGCCTGTATGGTCACTCTGCTGTTACTCAGCCTAACCTATGGCTTGCCATTTGCATACCTTTACTTGTGAATTTTAGATAACTTTGGCTTCGATGCAGAAAGCAGTTTCTGAATTTTAACTGGAATTGTCTACAGGAAATCATACAACTGAAGAGGGTATATTATGCAGTCATTAGCATCTTGTTTAGGAACCTCTGCTTTTCAGAATTCATTTCACAGAAAGCAGTGGTGGAATCTATCAATCAAGCATTTCTGAGAAAAAAAAAATGCAAGAGATGGATACATGGAGTTGACATCAGGATGGCTCATTCTGTCTGCACTGGGTATTAAGAAGTCCTGAGGCAATTGGATGTGATAACTGTTATATGAAGGGTTTCGCTGACATTTGTTTTTGTTTGTGTTTTGCCTAAGTATATAATTGCAAAAATATGCTCCCATGGTGATCAGTTCCCAGTTTAAAAAAGACTGTTTAATTAAAGGTAATTCCATAATGAGCCCAGTGAGGACCCAAGCAGCCTCCCTTAGTGAGAGCAAACCTCCTTCACTGGCCGCTTGACCCTGTACCCACAGAACGGTAAGAGTCAAAGCCTTCCCCCTCAGTTCTTTGTGATTGCAGGGAAAGAAGAGGCTCAACCCCATTGCCTTTAAGGTTCCTTCCAGATTTAGTTATTCTGTGGTTCTTTGGAATATTCACCAAATGGAAGTTTGAAAATTGATTCAGCTTTCACACTGAGAGGAAAGAATGGCCACAATTGAATAAAAGATTAGGAGCTGTGGAGAGGGAATAGTTGTCTTGAGTGAGTTCTTTTATTGGAAATCAGCCTCGGACTGCTGGACAGGAAATTAAGATCTTGCCGGGGTCGTTAATCATTGTGTCGATTTGAAAATTGGCAGTGAAGGGAAGTGGTGGCCGTATGTGAGGAGGAAGGAAGGAGTGGGTGGAAAGAACGCTCCTAAAGCCCTCTGGTCTGAGTGGGCATTCACCGGCAAAGAGAGGGCAATATCAGCCACCCCCTCTGGCGCAGGTGTCCATGTTATTTTTGTCAACTCTCCTGATAGTTCCCACACGTCTCCTCCCCAGATCTGTTTCCTACTTCTATCAAAAGGAGTGAAATGGAAAGAAGCAGAGGGTTTTCACTGAGCCAGGGTGAAGGGATGGCTTAATGGGGGGTCATATTGCCCTGTTTAGCTCCAAAGATATTAGAGGGAGGAACACAAAAAGGTGAAGATATCCTTAATTTTTGTTGAAGTCAACATCCATAAGAAACCCAAACCCAGCAAAAATGGGGGAGCCGCTGTGCCATACTGTAATGGACAAGTGTTCCTCAGAACTACTCCATCTCTTACCATCCTCTGCCTGTTTCTCATGCTCTTCCCATGTGGAACCCCCACTTTGAGGGAGTGCCTTCTGCCACATGAAGTTGAAGCCTCTTCTGCATCTGTTTATTGGGCTAGAAAAACATCAAGATCATCCTGGCTTTGGCTCTTGCAACCCTCCCCCAGCATGGGACTGTTTTAGAGTATTTGCACTTTTCTATTTATTTTTCCTGTAAGGTGAGAAGTCTTGGTAAATAAAAACTTGGCAGCAGATTTTATTTCCACAAAAATAACATTTTTGACATCTCAAGGTGTCATGTGTCTCAAAGCTGTTCTCAGTGGAGTCTAAATATACCTCTGGGCTTTCTCATCGCTCATCAGACCCCCTTGGGAAGTTTGCCCCTCTCGGGGTATGATTGACTAAGCCTTCTGTAAAGCTCTCTTCTGTTATGGATTTTTCTGATGGAAAACGTGGCTAAATTAGGCTGGGAATTGAAATATTTGGCTTAGTTACAGCTTGTGTGGGTTTTTGTGCTCTCTCTCTCTTGCTCTCTCTTTCTGTTCCCCCCATTCTCCTCCCTCCCCCCTTTAGACACCTGCTGCTTTCTGTGATTTCACAATGTTCTTAACTGCTCCATGCACAATATGGTCCATAGCATCCCTGATGAGTCCTGCCCTGACTCATCTTCCTGGATGGTGATGGCTTCCATGCTTAGGTGGGACCAGAAGAGCCTTTGCAGATCCAGCCTGAGCTGAGATCTCAATTTTCCCTCCAAACAGCTGCTCCTACCCCCTTATTTACACCAATGATTAGCACCTAGAGATAATTTCCAAATTATTGGGAATTTAAAAAAATCACATCAAAACATCAATGTCATTATCAGCCCAAGAAGTTCATTTGGAGCAGCCAGTGAGGCTAAGGAGAAAATCTATTGCCATGAGCTGCCTCTTCACAGGAAATCAGTATTGGGGATTCTTTTGAATTAAAAAAAGGGTCCTCTTTGGTTCCTCTCTACTGTGTTGGGTAGATTTTGATTCTCATCATCAGACCCATAGTCTTTCCATGTCTGCTCCTTGACCTTCTGCAGCACTGAACACTAGTGGGTACTGTCCTTGAACTCTTCCCCCACTCTCCCTAATGGGTCATGTTCCTGAGTCTCCTCCACCTTCTCAGTTCCTTCTCTGTCCCCTTTGGTTCATCCCTACTGTGTTGGCTATAAGACTCTGTGCCTGTTTGTTACCCCCCACCCCTGCTTCTCTCTCACGACCTCCCCCGTTCCCTCCCCAGTCTCTCTTCATCCTTCCTACCCCCTTCCTTCCTCCTCTTAATGTCTCCCTCTCCTATTCCCCCTCTCCATCTCCCCAGAAACTAATAAGCCTCACAGCTTCCACTCTCTCCTTTTATTGGTTTGACTCTTTAATCTTGACTTTTCCCATTTTGAATACATTTTCACTTTCTGTTTTTTATCATCTCAGTCTTAGCTTCTCTAAAGAAAAAAAAAATATATATATATATATATATGTACACACACATACATACATGCGTACGTACATACATACACATACACATACAGTTTCTCCCTTAAGCTGGATATGCCTTTGTTATTTTTCTCATTGTCACTTCAGTCCATGTCCTAGGCTACCATGTTGATCCCCAGTACTATTGCTCCATTGTGCCAGTGTTTTCAGGAAAGAGCCCATGCAAGTTTCCAGGGCACAGGTATGAGGGATCCATATTAAGAGCTTAAAAAATGACTCATTCCATCTGTGAAGTACTAAGTGCCAAGCACTCCAGTAAGCGCTTCCTCGGCTTACTCCAGGTGGTCCGCACAGCATCCTGTCATATGGTAATAGGAGGACCCGTGCTCTGTAGAGGTAATGAGAACAGGCATGGCTCTTTCTCTCCTCCTGTCAGACATCCAGGACTGACTGTCTCTTACTATGGGAAGTGTGAATGATTATAAA
This sequence comes from Marmota flaviventris, assembly GCF_047511675.1. NCBI lineage: Eukaryota > Metazoa > Chordata > Mammalia > Rodentia > Sciuridae > Marmota > Marmota flaviventris. The sequence goes on from NC_092513.1 coordinate 39,332,063, forward strand.
TCTAGGTTGCCTGGTGAGGCACCTTTCTCAGGGAATTTGTGGTTGGAAACTTGAATCGCCTTCCCCTTTTCTTTCCTTTGAAGTGGTAAGATATAGTTTTGCTGTGCCTTCTTTTTTTGGGGGGGGAGGGAGGGATGGATAACCAGGGATTGGACTCAGGGGCACTTGCCCACTGAGCCACATCCCCAGCCCTATTGTTTTGTGTTTTATTTAGAGACAGGGTCTCACTGAGTTGCTCAGCCCTTCACTTTTACTGAGGCTAGCTTTGAACTCGAGTTCCTCCTGCCTTAGCCCCCTAAGCTGCTGTGATTATAGGCATGCGCCACCGTGCCCAGCTACTGTGCCTTCTTCTGGGATACACCTTTGGCTCTGTCCAGAGAAGGAGTGAAAAATACAAGACTCAGTGTGAGCTTTGTTACTAGGTTTTAAGAGAGTGATGGAAGGAGCCAGGGAGAGTTTACTGTTCTCGGTCCAGCTTGGACTGAAGTCATGCACATCCACAGTCATTCATTCAGTATATATTTATGGTACACAGATGTATTGAGTGACATGCTAGAGATCTAGCCTAGCCCCAGCTATCACATATAACCAGGAGAAATACCTCTACCTTCTCTAGTTATTCAGAACCCAGCTAGTTTTAGTTATAAGTTAATTGAAACTGTGATAAGAGCTCTGAGAGTGTGGCAGGCAGTAGCCCTCGTCTGTCTGCATGTAACTGTGCTGTCTCCCAGCTTTCTGTCTAAAGAATCACAAGCAGCTGGACAAGGTGCTGATTGATTAAGGGGACAAAAGGGCCATGGGGCAACATGAGGTCTGTGCTGGTCTCTGTGCACTGATTTTCAGTAGATTAATCCAGATCCTCCTTTCGTCTTCCCACCTATCATCAAACCCTTGGGACCGTCCCTGCTGTTAGTCCTTCCCACCCAGTTGGATCTACCTGTGCATAGATGTTTTCATTTACTTTTTTTTTTTCCTTTTCAGTTCTCCACCTTTACCTTCTAGTTATCCAAAGCCCAGTCCACCTCCAGGCTCCCTCATTTCCCAGTCTCTTCCCTTCTCTCAAAATGCCATTGTGATCTGTCCCTCCTCTGTTGATGGCAGTGGTCCTCAAAATGGGGTCAGGTCTGCAGTATCAGTATCATTTGAGACCTGGTTAGGAATGTAGTCTAGTCTCCAGCCCATACCTCCTGAATCAGACATGGAGGCTGGGTGGAGCCCAGTGTCCTGTTTTAATAAGACTTCCAGGTGAATTCTCACTTTTAAGAACCACTCATTTATTTGACTCCTTTAGAATTTAATTGTGTGCTGCCTGATTGCTTATTTCATATATTAATATTTCACCTCCACAGTGAAATCCTAAGTCCACTGTTTTGCCCACGTTTGTCTGTTTACAGAATGATGCATTTAAGTTTAATGCACATTTGGATAAAATCGTTGATAGACATTTCAATCTGTTTTCATCTCCTTCCATGTGACTAATAATTTCATCTTGATCTGCTTAGGAACCCATAGTTTATAGAGAGAATTGCTACATTCTTCACAACCTCTGAAACCAACTGAGAAGTTCTCATGGGAAGAGGATGCAGTATAACACAGGAAGGGGCTGGACTCCAAACCACTCTTTGTGGGCTTTTTAAGAAGAGGAAGGAACAGATTTTTTTTGTGAGCTAGGACTCTTGGTTAGGTCATGAGGTTAGGGTATGGTTTCGGTCAGAAGATGTCTCCAGGGGGGCCCATGTGGGATTTTAAAGAGAGTGCTAGAAATGTGGTTGAAGAAAGAATATTTTAATTTGTTCCTCAAACTCAATACTTGGCCTGTAAGATACTCGTCAGGTTCTTTCTTTCTTCCTCCTCTTTTCCTCTTCCTCCTCTTTCCTTCCTTATCTTTTAAATAAGGGTTTAAAATACCAGCCTTAGGTTTTTTTCTCTCTGGAAAGTTTGATTTTACCCTATCTCATCCTGAGAGCCCTCTCCCTGCCATCCTCTTGCATGCACAACCATTCAAGTGTGTTTAGTGTGACTTATTTCTTTGGGTGTGTTTTTTCAAAAGTGCAGTGGCTTGTGGGCAAATACTTTTAATTTATGTAAACTGTATTGTTTTCAGTCTCGTGTTTTTCAGCGTTATTTTACTTTATTCATCAACACTTGGAGAAATACTTCTATTTCAGAACCCATTCTTGTGATGGTGTGTTTGAATGATCTCTCCCAAGTGTGGTCAGCCAGAGTGAACATCTTCATGGGCTCCCCTCCTGGTCTTGTGTGAATATTCTTCGGAACTTATACACAGGAGTGGGATTGCTGGGTGTTAAGACTCATGAAGAACTAATCGATTAGGTAGTGCCAGATCCCTCTCCAGAGTGGCTGCCCCAGCCCCAGTTCCACCACAGTCCATTTGGATTCCTTAACCCGTGGCAGGAAATTGCAGTTGTGCAGTATTAATGGGTATAAAATAATAGCTCTTAATTTACATATATTGGACCACTCAAGCTTCTTTCTGTTCACATGCTTGCTGGTCCTTTGGATGGCTTCCTTGGTAAACAACCGTTTACCTCTTTGTCATTGTATTGGTGCTGGTATCTTTCTTGTTGTTTTATAGGAGTTCACTGAAGTTTCCCATTACCTGTTTCTTTTTCATTTCAGAATCTTCTGTCCTGTCACCCATCTATTGCTCTGATAGTATCCCTCCTTCAACAGAAATCCCTAGTTTTAACGAAATCATTGTCTTACCTTACAGTTTCTGCTTATGAAGTTCATTTAAGTTTTTCTCCACAGAGTGAGCCAGTCTTACCAACACCAAAGACTAACCTTTTCCAGTTGGTTGTTAAAATATTTTTATCATTTAATATTAAGATTTTTTTCCATTTCCCTAACTCTAACTTCATTTATTCCACAAAAATGCTTGTGTAAGTTGAAATGACCAGAAGCTTACTAAAATAAGCTGCCTCCAACTGCGTAGTAAGAATAACACTTCAAAAATGATGTCAACCTGCTCTTAACCCTGCCTCCACCAAGTTTCATCTACACGCTAGGTGGAAATACAGTGTAATTGCTGAAATAACTATTAGTTGTTGACTCTGTTCATTCTGGCTGTAGAGTGTCAACCATGTCAGCCTGAACTAATTCTGGCCCCATCCAACTATATCCTGTAGTGATTTCATTTATCAACCCTCTGCTCATTGTGGATTTATGAATTGTTTATAGGGCATGCAAAAACACATAAACAGATGTGCTACCCTAAACATTTGTATCTTAAAAATTAGACTTTGGGGAAATTCAAACCTATATGTAAATGAAAGACAAAGAGGCACAAACATTTCTAAGAATGCTTCTATCCAGTAATCTCTGAGTGCCTTGAAATATCTTTAGGACTTTACACACTGCCTTGGACAGAATAATAAATTAAAATTTCTTCAAGTTTGTCATGTTATTTTGACTAATATCTAAAATAGGGAAGAACAAATAATTTTATATTTCCATTTTTAATTATCAATTGAATCCTGATAATAAAAATATTATTAATATTACTGTTAATTAGGACATACTGCCTTTTGCTGATCATGGTACATAAGTGACCTCATTTAATCCTCAAAAGCCCCATGAAGTATGTTTTACCATCCCCATTTTATACGTGAGAAACTGAAGGCCAGAGAAATGTCCTTTTCCCAAGATCACATATCTACTAAGGAACAAGGCTGAGTCAAACTCAGCCCATTCCAAAGATAGGCTCTTGCTGCTACTCAAACCGCTCCCATTAGTGTGAATTGAAACTAAGTGCCATCACACTAAATGAGGATGTGTTGATATTTACACAAAAATATTTGAATATTACATTATGCATTTCATACCAAGAACTCAGCCTTCGACGTTTAATATTCAGTCATGTCCTGTGTGTTTTACAATAAAACTGTGAACACAGCCCTAACTCATTAGCTCTCCTGTCATCTTTTCCTCGTCACATATATTTCCTGATGTCCAGTTTTATGTATTGCAATTTCTGTTTGTTTTTATCAAGATCTGTTTTCTTGATTATGATCTTGGGTCACCTTCATGTAATGGATTTTCTGTTTATACTCTTTTGTTTACAGGACTAAAATATCTTATTTCATCACTTGTACCTAGACATTAATGAAAACAATATTAAGCCTTAGTATAAACAACAAATGTCAACATGAGTACAATCCACTAAATCTGATAATTATTTATCTTATTTAATTGATTGACTATTAGCCATAATTTCCTTTCAACATCTGTATAGTTTCTTCGATACTATAAATTCTAAAGTAGCTTTCTGTGATGTCCCTGGAGCTTTAAATGTTTTGGGGTTTTCTTTTTCAAGAAATAAAATTTTAAAGCAACCAGGTGAAAAAGTGATCCCTTTAGTACAGAGTCAGAGTTGCTGACTCAGTTGTTATTGATCTTTTTAAAATTTCTCCCAATGATTTCTGTTTATTAAAAGCCTGATCTCACATTGGAGTGAGAGTATTTTTATTTGGAATGTATCTCTATTCCCTGACAAAGTCATTCCTCATTCTCAAAATCCTTCCCCCGCCCCCCAGCCCTGTTGATCCCATCTGACATTCCTGCCAGAAGCAGCCCTATTTACATAACTGCCCCTGTTGGTTGGAATATTTTACTGAGCACCGTCCTACACATGCACCACAGCCTGTTTAACATGGAAGAGGGTCAAACCTGAAAGGCTCCACAGAATGCCCAGTGAGCCAGGTCTGTGCTGAATAAGAATAGAGGCATTTGGAGGAAAATAAAGCTTTAGAGCAAGAGCCGGGGCTTCTTGTCAGCACAGACTAAAGAGGGAGTGGAAGGGAAACCCATTTGCTGATTTTGGAGTAGGACAAAGGTATGTTTTTGCTGTTTGAAAGCTTGCTCATTCATTAAGCAGTTTAGCAAAAGTGGCGCTACAAGCCAACAGAACCAACCGCAGGGTATTCTGCATTTTTTAATTAAAGAAAAAGATTGGCAAGAATGAAGAGCTCTTCATTTTATGGAGTTTCTCTCTCTCTCTCTCTCTCTCTCTCTTTCTTTCCCCCTGCAGTTTTAACAGATTCCTAAGAAGCATAGGACTCTAGTCCACTGTCGTCATGGTCACAAATACATTTTAATTTTAAGCATGAGATAATGGATCACACTGTTGAGTAAGCCTAAAAAAGATTACGCTTGATGTTTTTTCAGTCTTTTTCCTAGAACCAGTGAGCCACCCCTAGGACCTTCTGCCTTTCTTCCTCCTCTCTTCTTCCCCATTACCCCATTACCAGTTGCTCTATTTCTTTACTTGCGTCACATTTAGAATACCTTTGATGTCTCATATTCTGGAGGAGTTTTTTCCAGGATTAGCATAAAGAACTAATGACCTTTCTTCCGTCTATTAAGAAAACCAGAAATAACAGCATGATTGCTCTTCTCTTCATTGATGACAAGTACAGCTTCATCCCCCCCCCCCCGACCCCTTCTGATAAATAACACTCACTGAGCCCGTGCTGTGTGACACTTTGGGTTAAGCTCTTTATATGTGTTCAGTCACCCCCAAGTGTAATGTTGGTTTTACTGACCTGTATTGAAGAACTAGGAAACAAACGGAGGCATGGAAAGTTATGACTCAATCAGGGTCGCACAGTAAGAGAGAAAACTGGGATTTGGACTTCAGAAGTTTATGCACTTAGCTCCCAGGCAAAGATGTGAAGCCAAAATGATAATCCAAGCTAACAACCCTGTGCTGAGCCATGAGAGCAGAACACACCTGCCTCTGGAGGCCTCCTACCTTGGCTCTGCTCTGTATTAAGTGCCAGACTTCAAGGCATTGCCTTGCTTTATTTTTCTGTAGAGCAGTTTTAAGTTCATAGCCAAATAGAGAAGATGGTACAGAGATTTCCCATATATCCACTACCCCCACCTGTACACAGTTTCGCCTGTTATCAGCATCCCGTACCACAGTGGTATGTTTGTTATGGTTGATGAATCTGTGCTTGGCACGTTACTACCCAAAGGCTCATAGTTTACACAGGGTTCACTCTTGGTGCTGTTCATTCTGTGGGTTTGAATAAACGTATAATGACGTGTAACCACCAGTACAGTAGCATGCAGAATGTCTTCACTGTCCTGAAAAGCCTGTGTTCCACCTATTCATCCTCCCCTTCTTCTTAATCCCTCCAACCCATAGCTACTAATCATTTTTCTGCTCCGTAGTTGTGCCTTTTCCAGAATGTCATATAGTTAGAATTGTGGAGCCTTTTCAGGTTGGCGTCTTTCACAGGGTTATTACCCTGTGATTTAAGTTTCTTTCTGCATTTAAGTTTCTTTCGTATCTTTTCATTGCTTGCTTGATTACTTTGCTCTTTGCAGCTAAAGAATTTGGTGGAAACGTATCCTTAGCCTTTCCAGAAGGGCAGCGTGGGACCTATGCCAGCATGTTTTTATTTTGTCTTTGCTGGATTTCAGTGCACTAAACCAGTGTTGGTGTGAAAAATTGGGCTGTCCCTCCCTGGATAATTCAGTGTCTGCTCTGTAACATACTTTTAAGAAACCATTCTTGTTTCTTTACATGGTGTTTTAATCACTTCAGTTTTGGCACAGAGGTTAAAAACTGGATCTCTTATAATCAAGGCACTTTTTTCCCTAATAAAAACCACAGCTTGAGCAGCTGCTTGTATTATTGTCTCTCCTCTGTGGTCCCACTGGTGTGTGGGAGTTTACTGTTGGGCTGTGGAAAAGGGAGCGCCTAAGAAGCCAAGAACGGGGTCATGTTTCAATAGAGAAATAATGGTGGAATGCTAAAATCCTTGAGTGTGTTCCTCGCTCTCCCCCGTCTTTGGTCATGCAACTTGGCTCTCTTTTTCTTTTTTTAAATACTTCCATAAGGCATGGAAGGCAAGCATAGAGCAGAAGGTCCATAGTATCAAAAACTCCTAGACTTTCTAGGAGTTTTCTAAACAGCATGCCCTCGCTTTGGCCTGTTGTTATAAGTGACAGTGAGGCTTTAAAGCCCATCTGTGTTGTGAACCTCCATATTGCATCTATGTTGGTGTGGTATTCCTTTCTCCTGAGATGAAATCATGTCTATCTGGGCATAATGTCTTTTTCTTGTGTCTGTGTCTGCATCGCATTTTCTTTCTTTACCCATCTGTTTCCACATCTTCCTTTCTCTCCATTTTATCTTTCCTGCTCCTTGTTTTCTAGTCAGCTTTGTTTTCCCCCTTCGCTTTTCATGTAATACAACTTAAAATTCGATAAGCAAAATTTTATTTTGATGCAATTAATTTTTTTGTTTTTGCAAATAATTAAATCCTTTTCTATTTCTCCAAGAAGGAGCTATATCAGACGAAATTGCTTTTTACGTATTAGAACCGTGCTTTTTCTTTTTTTAATATAGGTTTTTGATGTTTAATAGAAGCAGCTGCTTCATCCTGGCTGCCAGCCACAATGCCAGACATTGTAAAAGGGTGGCTGGGTTCTGATTACACAGAATGGGGTGAATCCCCACTGACTCTGTGGACCTTCATGCTTAAGTCACCCTACGTCACATTTGAATGAAGATAAAGTTTGCCATTTAACCAGTTGCCAGGGTCACTCTGGGAATTAAAAAAGACAGTCTGAATAGAAATTCTATCACAAAAGAATTCATTGCATATGTAAATAGTAAATAACCCTCTTCTGACTAACTTTTTGATATTCTTTCAAAAATACAGGCAAGGCATAGCCAGCACCTCGTTCTAAGAAAGTATTGGTGGTTTTTTTGTATGCATCAGAGCAACAGTGGATTTGGGTCAGAACATAGAGTTATAATCCTGGATTTGCTACTGACTTGCTCTGACCACGACAAATTCCTTAGCCTCTGTGGGATACAGTTTTCTTGCCAGTAAAATCTCTAATACTCCCTGCCCATGTCCATGGATTGTTGAACAGGGTAATGTGTGTGGGAAAGCAGGCTAACTGTGGAGAATCGTCCTGAGATGACTCTAGTCCAGAGGGTCAGGCTCCATGTTTTCTGTTTTGTCTTTCCAGATGTGGTAGTCTCTTAAGAAGCTGGTTGTTTGGTCTATGATTCTCTCTTCTAATTCTTTGTCAGCACTAGCACTGGACACATTTTGGCCTTCAATCATTCAGGATCTACCATCCTTTGTTACCTTGTTTTTATTTTTAATTTTTTATTGGTGCAGTATAATGAATGCATAATAGTGGATTGTTACCACATTTTTAATACATTTGCAGGCCTTGGAAGTAGAAGGTTATGCCAGAGCAAAACAGTGTCAAAAGTGTAAGTTGTAAATGAACTTGATCATAGTGTTTACACTAAAAGCTAGAAACAGAGTTCTTTCACTTCAGGTTCATGGTTTCAGATTAAGGGAAAGTGAAGTGTTCCTGGAACCTAGTTTCCCCACCTAAATCTTGAACATTTCTATATCAACATTCATCTACTTGAATATATTATCACTGAGATGGGTGATGTGATAAGCCCTTGATCAAACTACACCTGTGCCCTGTCTTTCACAAATGAATAATAGTCCTTGAGCTAGGTGAGATGTTTTTTACTTGAGACAAATATTAAAAATTGCATGCATTTGCATAAAATGTGCTTCTGGGAATCAGAGATGATAAAACTTAGGAGGTCGCCATCTCAACTTGTTTATCAGTTTTACCAATCTATAAGACTTCTCTGGTCCCATAAGCATTTTGAGTTTGAGGCTTAAAAAATATATATAAACACACACACACACACACACACACACACACACACGTATAGTTCTCCCTCCAAATGCCAACACATTTATTAAAATAGTGTGCAAATAGGCAAGCATAGAGCAGAAGCACTTATTAAAATAGTTTCTTATTATAGGTTTAAACTGCTCTCAGGGAGGCAGAAGACTTGATTTTTGTCAGGGCACTGTAGACTAAGAAAATAAGATAAAAGCAGGTGAAACAAGCAGGGAGTAATTAAATATTAAACTATTATTATTAAATAATAACCATAAAACAGGCTGAGGTTGTTAGGGAATACTTCATACATGACTCTGGACTTGACCTAATGCTTAAATTCATTCCTTCATTCATCTGTTGCTTATTAAGTACCATCTATATGTCTCGCCCAAAGTTGGGAACTGAGAAGTAAAAGACACACACCCTGCTTAGAGTTTTCTGCTTAGTTTACAAAGATAGACATGTAAACAAATAAAGACAATGAAGTATTTTACATGCTTGGAAAAAAATCTATAGATAGATAATGTGTTCTCTAAAGGGAATATGGTCAGTTATGTCCCAGGTTAAGATTTTTTTTAATACAGTAGATGATAAATGAATTGAATTTGGAAGACAAATAGATTGACCAAACCTGGGAATAGAGGAGAGGTAACCCAGATGGTCCAGTATGAGAAGAGCCATAGTCTACCATACATGAATCTAGGTGGGTTTTGTCATGATAAGAGGAAATTGAGAGCCAGATATTGGAGAGACTCTGTACATACTTTGCATGTACCACCTCTCTTCTGTATCCATTCTTTTCTACCTCTACCCTGCCCTGCCCTAGAGGGTAACCTGTAGGACTAAATGAATAAGCTCTCATACTAATTGATTCCCAGTTAGGTTCTACCAGTGGATAGATAACCCCAGCAGGTGATAGGCAGGAAGAGAGTGAGGTCAGATTTTGTACTTCCTCCCCTGAAAGATTGCCCAGAGCCAGCTGCATCTCCCCTTTTCACAGCCATGGTATTTACACAACTGTGTCCTTCCAGTAATGAGTTTCTCTTCTTGCCCCTTTGGTTCAGTGGTGGTGACATCTTCTCCCCCAGTATAATCTCCAGATTATCACTGTGGTTCACCTACAGCTCATCCATTGAAAAATAAAATGTGTGTAGTGAAAAGGTGAATCTTCCTGAGTATCTCGGAAGCCAAAGAAAAAAATTTTGTAGCTCTTTTGGTATATGGGAAACCATTACCAATAGTCCCATTGTGAATAAATACTGTGCAAATTATCCTAATTTGAAATATGGTTTAGATTGTATTTTTAAGCAGTGGTATGGGGTGGTTCCCTGGAGAAGAAAACTAGCCAAAGTGAGAAATAGTATGGTTGAGAATATATGGTATAAATGGAGACAGAAAGAAATTGATTGATATAGTAAAGAAAATGGAGTTGAAATTTTTAGATTGAGAGATAAAGAGGTAACAATGGCCACCCAGGTTTTTGACATGGTGTCTGTTTAATGCAAGAAGTGAAAAGATGAGTTTAGTTTTGCATATGTCAATTTTGAGATCTCTGTGGGAGAGCCACTGGAAATGTGTACCAGGTATTGGATAGGCCATTGTTGAGTTCTGGAGCGATCTGGCTGGTTAGTGTGTTGTTGTCAGCTTGGTGGTCCTTGAAGCCAAGATTAAAGAGAGCTGAAGGGGTTAGAAAAGAAGTAGAATAAGAGAAAGCTGGTCATCACAGAACTTAGAATGTCACAAAAGGATCCACAGTTTTATAGAGACTGAGGAAATAGCATGAGCAAAAGGAGAGAGGAGAGAATGAGCACTTAGTACACAGATGGTGGAGAAATGTTTGCCTAAGCTGAGTGGAGCCAGATCATGGAGAGACTTAAAAAGCCCAGGCAGAGGAGCCTGGCTTGGTGGTGAGAGATTAAAGGGCTATTATGTTGTTTGTTTATTCATTTATTCAACAAGTGCTTGTGGGGAAACTAGGGTTCTTGAGAGAGAAGGATATGTTTTAGATTGTATTTTAAGGTGAATAATGTGATCATGGAAAGGCAGGAGTGGAAATGGGCTTAAAATCTGAAGCAGTTATATCATTACAAAATGACAGAGAGCAAAACCAGGACAGTTACAGTGAGTGCTTAGGGCAAAGAGATTTCAAGGAAAGAAAGGGAAAGAGAAAGGGGAGAAATGAATATAGAAAAAGAAAGATGAAGATGCCACCGAGATTTCCATTATGACATGGTGGCAACCCTGTTCAAATCTAAGACCTTCTCAGGTTCCACCATGTTTATGATAAATTGGCCCCAGAAAATTTCACATAATTCTGAGGAAACAATAATCAATTAGATGCAATGAAAAATGCAGTTTTCCCCTTTTCAAAAAGTAGGGAAACCTTTTGCAGGGCATGGAGTAGTTTATTCAGCATTGAATCCACGGATCTCTGGTTCAAGTTCAAGGGTAGAGTTTCACCATGGAGACTGGTGGAGTGACCACTTGTTTTGTACAATCTCAGATACAGAAATCAACAGAGATACCCACAGATTATTTTTTAGTAATAATCGTGCCTCAGCTAAACCTCACTGACTATAATACTGCCACTGTTCAAAGCTTATTTATGATGAAGGTCATTAGTTTGGGGTTGGTGATTTCTTTCTGTAACTTGGCTTTAATTCCTGTTCTCTGCAGTGATGTTTTGAGCTTTTGTCCTGAGATTGGTTTCTTTTGTTGGGGATGTGTTCTTCCCCAACTCTGCTTCTTTTCTCCCTTCCCTCTTCCCAAAATTATAAATTTAGGAACTACCTCAAAGTGATACAGGGAATCAGATTTTAGAATAGGAAATGTCATGTCATAGTATTTCACATTTGCATTTTTTATTTTTAAAGCTATGTTTAAGATTAGCACAAATTTGCAAGGTTGGCAAAATGAACAGAAAATTCACAGAATATGAATAGAAACCACTTATAAAAATAATCGCATCCTCCTGTATGATAAGAAAAGTGTAGTTAAATCCCAATGGATACTGTGTTTTGCCTATCATACTGACAGTGATAATTTTTAAAAAATGCTTGACCATGAACTATTAGGAAAGGCATGAGGAAATGTACTGTCGGTGGGAGTGTAAGTGGGCACAGCCTTGTACTTAGCTTGACAGTGTGTATCAAGAGTAAAAATGCACTTAGCCTGTGGCCCAGCCTTATTTAGGCATTTTCCCACCAATGTACTTGGATTAAGTACAGAAAGCCTTCAGTGCAAGAATATTAACTTCAACATCACCGTGACTGCAGAAAATTGAAATAAATCTGAATGTCCATCAATAGAGAACTGGTTAAATTAGTTATGGTATGTGCATGGGATGGAAGATTATGCAGCCCTTAATAAGGATGAGGGGTGGGCCCATGTCTGCCACTCGGTGTGGTAATTAGGATGAACAGATTTTTACACATTGATGAAATAACGGTACAAAACACTCCTCTTGTTTTGTAAAGGGTGGCATTATATGTGTAGATACATCATTGGATACTGCCTTTGGAGAGAGATACAAGAGAATGGTACTGACTATCTCAGTGAGATTGGAGGATTCAATTGGGAAAGAGGTTCACCATCTACCCTGTATAGTCTATTTGAATTTTTTGTTAATTACAGGTATTGATCAAACTCTTAACATTACTCAAAACAAAGAAAGCTAAGTAGCAGTCACTGAAAGGTTTAAGTAAATGAATCTTCATACTCTGTTGGTGGGAGAGGACACTTGCATAAACTTTGTAAAGGCAACATATTGGTTGTTGCTGTTCACAGTAACAAGGGGCATACCTTCTGCCTGGCAGTTCTACTTTGACTCAAGGTCTGTAGAGACTCTAGCCTGCACACATACTAAAGATAAAAACATAAAAGAGTATTTTGGATGTGGATCTTGATTATAAGTACAAATTATTGCCTGGATTTTTTTTTCCTTGAAAAACAACAACTAGTTTGTTTCTATCACTTGAGAATTGCTCATTTCTTCACATTTGGAGATAGCCAAGTGGTTTGAGGCTCAGTTATTTGAGCCATTTAACATGCATTTCATTTGCATAACTAACTTGGAGCCATCTAAATTAAGTTTGATCACTCATCCGCTATTTAGTAAGCACCTACTCTGTGCCAACGTGATACCACACTGAAGGTATACCACACTGAGTGGCAGACATGTGCCCACCCCCTCAGTGACATTGCCAACATTCTGGGGCTTCCTTTGCTTACACTTTTGCTCACTTTAGCCATCTTTTGCTTGCTTTGGTGTTCTGGTACCATTTGTGTTGTTCTTGCTTTCTTTTCTGTTTAACCATTTGGGGTTGGTTTTTGCAGCATTTTCCTATTACCAGCAATGAGGGAGACTTCAGTAAGAAGTATTGTTTATTTGAGTTACGGGCCCACAGATGGATTCCGTAGGCCTGGGCTTTCATTACTTATTTATTTATTTACATAAAGTATACCACTGTGCTGAAGGGATGGGAAACAGTAAGACCATGGCCATAAAAGAAGATTTACCACAAGCCATGCTTATTGCCAACAGTGATGGGGACCAGAGGAGCACAGATCATGGAGAGCCCTGCCCTTGCCAGAGCTGCAGAGTGAATTCCCAGTGCCCATTGAGCCTGAACTCTACTACCTCTGCACTCTCCCTCTCATATCTATGCATCTCAACATTGTGGCTCTCTCTTCTTAATTAGCAAAATTCATTTCCATTTTTCATTTCTGACAAGTGACCTTTCTCTGTAAGTAAAGGAGAATGTATTATAGTGTGGTGTCTCAGTATTGTACGAGTTCTGGAAACTCAGATGCTCAAGGGAAGATTTGGGGCCTCCTGGCTGTGCTTAATGTGTTATCCATTGTGAGGTAATTCACAGACTATCATGAGAAAACATGCAAAAAAAAAATGGATATTTTCTAGGTGACACTTATTTCTCAGCATATTAATTATGAAATATAGTTTGAGAAATAACTCATGAAATATAGCCTCCATCTTTGCCTTCTAGATATTCCTTTAAATTTATTTAAACTGTAGTCAGTGAGCATGTCATTGATGTTGGATCGATTCCTGGGAAATTTCAGACTCTGCAGATGGACCAGCCCTCACAACAGAATCATCAAAGCTGTTGCAAGACAGTGCAGCTTCCCCCCACTCTCCAAGAACAGAGTTTGACAGTGACATCTCAGAACAGATGTTTCCACAACCTCCAAATGTTTTTATTTGGTGGCACAAAAGACTCTGTTATTCATGAAATGGTCTGTTAAAAAATTAGTTCCTCCATGAGGGGGGTTGTGGGAATATGTGTTATGTCAATTGATTTCACTTTTGGCAGGGCACCGGCTCTTAACTCATCCAAGTCTCCAAGGTTGGACTCCAGCAAGTTCCCATTTCCAGGCCACAGCAGTCACAGGGAATGCAGTAATAGCAGAGCTCAGCATCTTTCCCAGAGGACACAGAGTTGACTCATCAGAGAATGTCACTTTTTTTTTTTTTAATAAAAGAATAGAAGATAAGTAAAGCTCATAGAAATTGAGTCTCGTAAAGCACCATGAGAAAATGCAGGCATTCGTGTGGTTATGCACATTATTCTCCTAATACAAGTCCACTTCTAGAGCTTATACATGTTGATTCTTGACACCTATTGAAAGGGGAAACTGCAATTCTAAGATAAACATGGGCAGCTTAGGATCTGGTTCCAGGTACCTCACAAGAGACCTTGGTGTGACGCTTTAGTCATGTGGAATGAAAGGACTGGTTATTTCACTCTCCTGTCTTATTTTGCCACTCCCCTGATCTGTACTTTCCACTCCATTCAACAGGTCAGAGATCAGCTAACTGTGGCCTAAGGGCCACATCTGACCTGCCGCCTGTTTCAGTAAATAAAGTTTGCTTGGAATCCAACCACTCTGGCCGTTTGTGTTGTCTGTGGCTGCTTTTGTGCAACCTGGCCAGAGACCATTTCGCCCACGAAGCCTAAAATATTTACAGAACATATTTGCCAACCCCTGCAGTAGGAAGTCATGTGTGTACTGTGACCCTGCCACATTAAGAAGACATTTGATAGGTCTTAGCTATTTGAGATTTTTAAAGACATTTGTGGGACTTAAGAAATGTAAAGTAACTAATTCATTTTAGGAAACTAAACATATCACAAGAGAATGGTCAAAATATGCTAAAACATGCACACAAATAAAATTTTCCATGACAATTTGAAAAAAACTACAGAATGAAAAGAACCTACTTTTTGATGTACAACATGTTCGAATGTTAAAAGTTATTATATTTGGTCACATTTGGCTGTTGCTTTATTTTTTTCTTATAAATGCTGCCAAATATGTGATTCTGGGCTTCATGTCCAACAAGGTGACAAACATAGGTGAGGCTATAGAACTGAACATTGACATCATGGCCATATCAAATGTGATTATTCATCTGGTCTCATTTGGCCAAAATAAATTTGAGATGTATCACACAAAACTGTAGATGCAATAGAAAAATAATTAAAGAAGGCTTAAAGAAGCTTAAAGAACAAGAGTTCAAGTTGGAAGAAAAGAGAAGAGAAGGAGTTACATCAATTAAGAGTTCTCAACCTTCTTATTTCATGAGAAGAAACATTCTATTATGTCAAGAGATAAAAATTATACACTAGATTTAAGACAAAATTTTTTGAAGAGTGTAAAATAATCTCTTGATGTTCATATTAAATTTAGATGTATTGGCTTAAATGAAATGTATTATGAAAGTTAATTTTTCTTCTTTTTTTAATATGACTACTAGAAAATATATGAAACTCAAGAGATTAAGCATCTGCCAACCTAATGAATAATGTACATATAGATCCCACCATCTTAGGACATGTTTTCTGAAATATTGATCACAAATTTAAAATAAACTTTCATACTCTTGGGAAAAAAATGATATCATTTGCAGTTTTTTACAAAACCATGCCTGGTTTAATGATAGCCTGATTTGTGTTCGGGTTCCAAATCTATAATTTCTTTCTTATTCATCTAACAAATTAGAAAATATAAATCACAATTACAGATAATTGGAAATGTTGGCAAACATCCAGTGTCTCTGTCAGATGGTTCTGGAGATTCCAACCAAGTGTACTTATAAATTTTAACTCCAGCTGACAACCGCTTTTGCCCTGGGTCCACCCCATTGCAATGCTGAAGGATCGTCTATTTCATCGTGGGAGATATTTTCAAAGTGCTTACCTACTCTATTCTTTGGTAGGGTTGACCCTGAAAAGTATTTCTTCATGTTGTCTGTAGCTTTTACGTAATGATTTTTAAGTAGGCCACTCTGCTCTGTGACTGCTGAGATAACTGCCTCCAAAGCCAAAAAAATCGACTTCATCAAAGCCCCCGATCCATTGATCCCACTACCTTTTTCACTATCTCTCTTCTTATCACTCAGGATCTTGCGTCCCTTTTTACTCAGTTCAAGGCCCATGGACAGGCAGCAAAATCACTCCCTTGCACACAACTTTATTCCTTTGTCCTCCCTCTCTTCTCACACTAGCAGAAACCACATCTACTGACTTTCCCTCTGAATTTGACTGGAGAAAAGCATGGTTGTACTTTCTGGTTTCACTTTTAATTCATGCCCACAAACTTCAAGTGGGTACTTAATGCTGCCCAGCAGGCACATTATATGTTATTCACTATCACTGAGCTTTAGCTCTAGCTGGAAAAATTGAAGCAATAACAGGGAGCTTCCACCAGTTCCCACTGCTGCTGCCCCATTGTAGCTGGAGATAGGCTGCCTGCACTCCTGTCTGAAGGCAGCCCCTCCACTCTGGTGTCAGATGTGTCCCGTCTGCCTACTCAACACCGGGGCTCTAGTAACTCCCAAAGTCAGCCTGCCCCTCTCTGTTGGTCATTCCCATCCACCTCCAGTGACTCTGATGCTTCTCCCATCATATTTAGGAAAACATACATTTCCAAACCCCACTGCATCCCTCCCTGCAGCCCCCACTCCATGCCTCCTCTCCCCTGTTCAGCAGTACTCTGCAGACATCATCTGCTGCCCATTCTTATGTCTCCCAGTTTCTCCTTCTGGATCTTTCCTGCATCCAGTTCAGTGTTTGGCCCAGTGGTTTTACTGCTCCTATCCAAGTCCCCAGTTAAATACCCTGGTTTTCAGCCATCATCTCATGTCCATTCACAACATTCAGCATCCCTCCCCTTGAAGCACTCCATCGCCTATTCCAGGATGCGCCCTTTATTGATTTGCCTCTCACTCGCCTGGCCATTCGTTCTCAGTGTCCTGGGACTTAGACCTTAAACCTTTTCTCTGTCTGCACCCAAGACTATGGTTCATCATCAATAAAGTGTCATGACTTGAAATAGCATCTATGTGCTGATGACTCCCAGGTTTATTCCCAGTCAGATTCTCTCCTGACCTCCACATTTATATGCCCAACTAAGAGCTTTTGGGTATCTTCATTGTATTGTGTTATATGTCCAATACATATCTCAGACTTACTTGTCCAAGACTTACCTGGTCTTCCTTCTATCCCCCACAGTCTGCTCCATCTCATCACAGTTCTGTCCCTTCAGTGGCCCAGGTCAGTTCCTAACACTTTCTTGCAGTTCCCAAACCTCTTTCGTCTCCTTCCTGAATTACTGCAGGAGCCTCCTAACTCTACACTGCACACTTCAACATCTTCCAACATGGCATCCAGAGTGGTCTTCAACTATCAAAGCACCTCTCCTCTACTTTGAAGTTCTTTCTCTTCCCTCTACTACCCCTGCTTATAGCCTGCTCCAGCCGTGCTGGCAGGATGGCAGGCAAGTACCCAACTACCTAAGGGTCTTTCACAAGCTATTGCCTGTGTTTAGAATTCCGAGAACTCTACCCCCGCTACTGAGCATAACACTTTCTCACCTGTCTCCAGGGTCACCTATTCAGCATTACGTGCTCTGGCCTGCCCCTCACCCTGCCCTGTTTCCTGTACTTCTTCTCACCTCCTCAGACATTTATTACATTCTCTACCTCCTACTAGAATGTAACCTTCAGAATTTCACAGATTTTTGTCTGTTCTGTTTCTTGATAGATCTTCAGCATCTAGAATACACACTAAGCAATGTGTTGAGGGTATAAATCAAGAGTTTTTCTGTTTCTGCCTCATGCCCCGCAGAATCTACTGAGAGCGCCTGGTGATAGCTTTTGATTCCTTTCAAGTTTCTCAAGTGTTATATCAGAAAAGAGATGCAGAAAATAACCACCGAAAATGGTGTCCTAGTCTTGATTACAAATTGTCTTTTATTTTAAACTGAAAACAATTCCCCTAAAATGTAGCAGCACTATCCACTAATATTGAAAATGTGTAAATAATTGATCCTTGACATTTTTAAGAATATATTCAAAGTTCTTCACAAATTCCCCAATTCGTGTACACCGCAATAGTATATTTACTAACTTGGATTTCAGTCAAAAGAAAAGAAGGAAGCTACGTGAAGCCCTGGCTCCTGTGCATCCGGCCAGGCTCAGCTGTTGGGAAGGGGCTCACCCTGTAACCCAGCGGGTCTGCCTCATGCTTGTGCCTCTGCAGTGTCACCATTACAACAGCTCTTGGATACAGAGTGTTTCCCCTGTATTGTTGAAACCAAGAATTTCAATTTTGTGAAAGCTAGAGTTCATTATATTATTTTATTCTATTTATTATTTTTTGTGGTACTACGGATTGAACCCAGGGCTTCATACATAATACTCAAATGCTGTACCACTGACCTATATCCCCAGGCCAGTTTTTTTGTTTTATTTTTGTTTTTGTTTTTGTTTTGGTACTGAAATTTTAACCCAGGGTTGCTTAACCACTGCACCACATCCCAGCCCTTTTTATTTTTTATTTTGAGACACAATCTCATTAAGTTGCATGGGGTCTCTCTCAGTTGCTGAGGCTGGCATTGAACTTGTGATCCTCCTGCCTCAGCCTCCTGAGCCACTGAGATTACAGGCATGTGCCACTGCACCCAGCTTTACTCGACTTTATATATTAACTTTAAAATTTTAGTTCTGCTAGGCTGCTGTACCTTGGTTTAGAATGTAACATGTGTGGGTATTATTACAACTAAAAGACAAGTTACCTTACTGTTAAAAACAAAATAAGCAACCTTTTATATCTGTAGGTTTTCACTTTGAGACCAAAAGACAAGTAAGCATTCATTCCAGGTAATTTGGGACCCCTGAAAATAAACAGAAAAAGAGAAAACTTATGTCTTTGTTTTCGTTTTTAAGCTGATCTATATGTACATAGTATATATAGTATAATAATAATATATGTAATATTTCAGTTTAAAAAAACCTCTGTGCTATGGGAATCCTTTTTTTAATGATGAATAGGAATCTTTGATTTAAAAAAAAAAAAAAAGGTTGGCATAAAGAGGGTGCTGTCGCCACGGTGACAGCTGTCCAACAGAAACATCTCACATCTCTTCTGTTTATCATGTGTTTTAGGGCAATTCAAGCTGCTGGAACAAGACAGAGACATAAAAGAGCCAGTGCAATATTTCAACAGTGTGGAGGAGGTGGCTAAAGCATTTCCTGAACGCGTGTACGTCATGGAGGAAATTACTTTCAACGTGAAGGTAGCTCTTGAACAACCAAATATTTATCTTCACTAAAATAATTTAACATTCAAGTCTGTATGTACACAGTACGTGCGTGTCTGCCTCCCAGGAGAGTTCCATCCTCCCAGTGGATTAGTGTTAGCCACCAAAACTGCATGTATTACAGAGCTAACCTGGCTCCTGACCACATACTCTCTTCATTAGCATTGTCTTTTGTTAGAATTTAAGTGATGAATTCAGAAATAAAATTTCAAAAGCAGATAAAAGATATTTTTTAATTTGGACTTTATTCCCTAATGTGTAACATATGTTTGATTAGACCTTCTGTGGGGCTGGGTATTCGACTCTTCAGAGCAAAGGCATATGATGAAATGAATACTCAACCTTTAATTAAGGAAGAAAGAAAAGACTTCCAAAGCTGCCCTGAGATCAGCCTCGATTCATTCCATTCTTTGTGAACGATCTATTGCAATATACACCAAAAAAGTGGATAAAAATCTTACCCTGAAAAAAATGCTAGCTAAGGTTTGCTCTGCTTCATGTGCTTTGCCTTCTTAAAGGAACAAGGCACTCCCCCTTCCACACTTACAGTGAGCTCCTTTGACCAGACTTGATCTTGAAGCATTGCCACCAACTAGATCCAGTCGTATGACCCACACGTCTATTGTGTTTTCTTCAGCAGCACCCACAGTTATATTCAACCACATTAGAAAGTGTTCACATTGAAAGGATTTCCTATTTAACCTCATTTCCACAGGAAGTCCAATTAAGTCACATTCTCTGAACATTTCAAGATTTAGGAGGCCAGAATTCTGTTTCTTAGAAATCCGCTCTCTGTGAACAACAGACTGCATGGCATTTTGGCCCAAGAATGCATCAGTGTCTTTGTGGGTGAGTCAGTCTGCCCACACTCTTCAGGAAAGATGGAGACATCCAATCAAACTTCTTATTGCAGAGGTGGTTCTGTCTATTTTATTGGCTAAGCTAAGTCATTTTTTCTAATATGGAGCTCCTCTGATCAACTTTCTTTAGCATTATTTTTAGGGTGAATGAGATTTTATAATTTGTAAAATCTTATACTAAATAAATTTTATTTATATGCAAGAACATTTATATAATTTTTTTTACTCCTTCGGTGTCCCAGAATGTAAGACAACGTGCATTCAGTTACACTCAAAGTTCATGAGGACATTTTTTGTACTTTTTAAACTTACCAGCATTAATTGGTTTGTGGGAAGTTAAATCTGTTTTTATTTGTCCCTCTGTCTGGTTTTTATCAGTTCTAGGGATCAGAACAAGGGCCTTCAGCATGGTGGGCTAGTAGTGCTTTTCACTGGGCCATATTCCCAGCACCAAGAAGTTGAATCAGTTTCATTAATGTCTCCATATGATTTAAAGCTCTTCTTAAAACTTATATTTAGAATTACTTAATGAAAAAAAAAATGTTTTAAAAGGCAGGTTAATACCTTTAAACTTTTTTCTAAAAATATTTCATCTGCACTGGGTAAGGTGGTATACATCTATAATCTCAGTGACTGGGGAGGCTGAGGCAGGAGAATCACAAGTTTAAGGCCTCAGCAATTTAGAGAGATCCTCAACGAGTTAGCAAGACCTTACCTATCTCAACATAAAAAATAAAAAGGACCATGGATGTATCTCAAAGGTAAAATGCCCCTGGATTCAATCCCTAGTCCCCCACGAAAAAAAAAATATTTCATCAATAATAAATGATGAGGGCTGGGGATATAGCTCAGTTGGTAAAGTGCTTGCCTCACATGCACAAGGATTCAATCCCCAGTACCACCAAAAATAAATAAATAAACAAAAATACATGATGAAAAATCAAGCATAAAAATTTTTCATGATTTTAAAGATTTCCTCTAGTACTAAAGTTAGCATTCCAGTTTTTGTGACATATTATTCCTGTACAGTATTTTAAAAAAATGCTTCTAGAGGCTTTCTTTTTGTAAATTTTGCACTAAAGAAGTGATGATTAAAAAGGTGATACTAACTTTGGATTGTGCAAAGAGGAGTGAGGGGAGGAGGGGGCTGTGGGGTTGGGAAGGACATTATTACCCTGTAGACATGTATGATTATACTACCAGTGAGACCCTACACCATGTTCAGCAAGAGAAAGAAGTTGTGTTCCATTTGTATACAGTGTGTCTAAATGTGTCCTACTGTCATATATAGCTAATTAGAACATTTTTTTTTAAAAAAGCCCTTCACAAAAGGAAAAAAATGAATGAAAATTTTTACTATTCAGGCTAAAAGGACCTTGAAAACTCATCTAGCTTTTTCTGAAGGCTTACTGAAGGCCTTCTGAGCCATACTGAAGTCAAATCAAATAACTAAAAATGGAATTAGAAAAAAAAAAGATAATACTAAATTTATAAACTTTAATAGTCTTAAATATATAGAATACCGTGTTTGAGTATATTCATTAAAGTGTATGTAGTAGAGATGTCTCTTAACAGTTTGAAGGCACAGATAAGTGTATAAAAGGTGAGCTTATCATATCCATAGAGCTAATTGGATTTGGGTTGAGTTCCATGCTATGCAAAAATAAATATTTATAGTCTGTTACTTACAAAGTTTTGAGAGCCATCACCTCCAGCTTGCATAAATCAATAAGACATTATTCAGTTCTTTTCAAAGGATGATTGATATAGAAACCTCAGGAAATTTGTGTAAAGGAATATACAGTGTTTGCAAGCTTAGTGAATAGACACCCAAGCAAATAAATAAACTGGGGAGAGCTATGAGAAGTTGTCTAGATGCTACCTGGCCTAAAAGTAAATACTGGGAATCATAGTCTTCTTTAATTAAAAATAAACATGATTATAGTGTCTGTGAACATTAAGGGGGTGGGGGATAAAGAAATGACAAATTGGTTCATTACTTCCCTAGGAGAATGAGAACAAATGAAAACAGTGGCGTTTACTCACAGATGTAGATATTACCAGGAAACAGTTTTTTAAATGAAATCAAACCTTCACACTCTACCATCCACAATATAACTTAGACCAATAGGATATACCATTGAAGAAACCACTTGCAGTTAAGAATTGATATCTAATTGGCCTGATAACAGTCAAGACACAAGTATTATTTGAAGTGAATATTGTATAATATTATACATTAAGTATAAATAAATATTTTTATGTTATACTCATATATATGCCCAAATTAAAATCAAATCTAAAGGATTTAGAGAAGAGCAAGTATGTTGAAAGGATGAGAACTTTATTTCTATTTTTTTTTTTTGTCCAAGACTATAGTAAAATTTTAACTAAATGAATTTACTACATAGTACCATTTCCACATTTATTTAAAAATGAGACATTTCTTTTAACCCAAAATTAATGTTTTTTTCCAGTACTAGGGATTAAACCAGGGCCTCACGCATGCTAGGCAAGCATTCTATCACTGAGGTATATCTCTCTTTTTTAAAATTCTGTTTCGAGGCAAGGTCTCCCTAAGTTGCCCGGGCTTGCCCCAAACTTGTAATATTCCTGCCTCAGCTTCCTTAGTAGCTGGGTTTACATATATGTATCACCATACCTGTCAAAAATTTGTCTTTAAAGATATGTTGAACCCATTTTGTCTCATCATCCCAGATGTAAAACACCTATAAAAACTTAAATATAGTATGTAATATATAAGTATGTTATAATAAGAATATAATTGTATTATACTATAATGATTTTAATAATATTATATATACAGTGCAACACACTTTAATGTACCTATGTCAATTTCATTGAAATATGCATAGAATTGAAAACTTAAGACTTAGTGGGTTAAAATTATCTGCCTGGTTGCCCCATCATTGATTAACTACATGAAATGAATTCCAATATATAAAGTGTTAATTTTTTAACCAGCAAGTATATTTTGAGCTGCTACTATATGCCCAACAGTGTTTTAGGCCCTGGGAATACATTGTGAATATGCAAATGGCTACCTGCATGGAGACCACAGTCTGATTAATAAGGTAAACAGTCTGATTAATAAGGTTAATAGATAAATAAAAAGTGTTAATACTACCTCCAAGTAGAGATACCAAGAAGACAGTTTGGTGTCCAGATCTGGAGCTTGAAGAAAGGTCTAAGCTTGGAGTTTGGGACTCGTCACCTCTGGGAAGATACTTAAAGCCATGCATCCAGTTGAGTTTAACCTATACCATAGGTTCTCAACCAGGGGTGATTTTTGTCCCTCAGGGTACATTTTGCAATACCTGTACATAATTTTAAGTGTCATACTGTGGGGTAGAAGACATTCCTGGCATCTAGTGGGTAGAGGTTGGGATGTCCCTAAGCATACCACAAGGTAGAAAAGAGGCCCCCACAACAAAGAATTATCCACCTCTAAGCCTTAACCTAGAGACCAGATAAAGAGAGGTCTGAGGATAGAACTTGGAACACCCCAGCATCTAGGGGTCTAAAAAGGGGCCGCAGTGAGGTAGGAGGACAGCCAGGAGCAGGTGGTGTCCAAAGCCAAGTTTCAAGGAGAAATGAACAACTGTGTCAAATGCTGCTTAGTAGCTGAGTGAGTTGAGGACAAATTTAGCAAAATGGTGCCCATTAGTTGCCTTGACAGGAGGAAATATTAATCGGCTGTAAGATCTGGAAGGTTAAGTTAAGCAGAGCTATACATAAGGTAGTCCTTGAGTTTTGTCACTGTGAGATTTCTCAATACCATCCTGTGTTTCTTCCCGCCATCTGCAGCTGCCTAGATGCAGATACAGAGTAGACAGAGAGCTGGGGCTGATCAGATTTGAGGTTCTACCAGGTGAGTGTTACCCAGATTAGCCAAGGTGTTAGTGAATATATGGTAGAGAGACAGGTAGCACTGAGCCATAGAACCCTCACTGGGAAAAGAAGTGCAAATGCAGAAAGTAGCCCCAGATAGGAACAGGAAACGGGAGGCAAGATGGTCCAGAAAATTCAACAATATGTGAGCAGGTAGCCTCTTGCCAATCATTTATGTGCATTTTTACTCCAATTCCTGCAGAGCTAAAGGCTTTCCATGTTTAGAGAACAGCAGTTGCATGCTTCTGTCACTTTTTTTTTTTCCTTTATTCATCCAGTTTTTAGTTTGCATGGTGAGGATATTGGTATTTTTGTTTTGTTTGTTTGTTTGTTGTTTTTTCTTTCCTGAATATTTGTTTTTAACTGCAATGGACTTTTCCTCTCTTATCTCTTAGTTTTTCATCAACCATCTCTATTCTGTTTATTTCCAAAGTCAAAAGTTGTGTCATTTCTGAGTTGGCCATCCCAACTAAAGTCACACCAATCATTAAACAGCCACATCAATCATTTTTAAGTCACCGGTCAAACTGTGTGGTAGTTCAGACTCTGCATTTTAGAGCTGAGTTCAGCTCCCAGCTTCAGGCCTTGACCATGACCAAGGGCAAATCTTCACCTGCAAAATGAGTTGTTGTGAGAATTAAATGAAGTCGTGCACTCAAGTCCTTTGCAAGTGTCCAGTAGGGGAGTTAGCAAACTATGGCCTGTGGACAGGCCACCTATTTTTGTAAATAAAGTCTTATTGGAACACAGCCAAGTCCATTTGTTTATGAATTGTTGGTGGCTGCTTTTGTACCACCAGCAGAGCTGCATTAGTTGCAACAGAAACCATATGGCCCAGAGCCTGTCTGGCCCTGTAAGAAAAAGTTTGCCAGTACCTAATTCAGAGCATAAAATCGTACTAAATTGTTTCACATTTATGAATAATTTCCCACCACAGGTTATAACTTACCTTTATTAAATACTTTACAGCCAGTGTCTTAATATTAAGAACTTAATACAGAGAAGCTGCTACTTGTTATTTTTTCTTGGAATACCCCTTCACTTCATACGCCTTTTGGAGACGTTATACTGATACCTGGTGAACTATTTCAGATATCTTCAGCCAGATGGTTGCAGTGGTGCACGCCTGTAATCCCAGCAACTCAGGAGGCTGAGGCAGGAGGATCACAATTTCAAGGCCTTAAGCAAGTTAGTGAGACCCTGTCTCAAAATAAAAAATAAAAAGGCTGGGGATGTGGCTCAGTGGTTAAGCATCCCTGGGTTCAATCCCTGGTACCAAAAAAAAAAAAAAAAAAGTACAGATATCTCCAGCTTTTCAAACCCAGCACACTGATCATGAGAAATTTTCCCAACATACATTTTTCTGCCATCAGAATAATTATTGATCAATTAAGTTTTGATCCAGTTCTGTCCTTACTGTGAAGGTTGTAGAGGGAGAAGAAAGAAAGGGGAATTTCGATTTAGCATTGGATCTGAGGTTCCCTGTCTTCATTGCAACAGCCCAAGGCTTCATACCTTAAAATTACTGCCCTCAAGTCAGAGAACCCAGATAGTCTAATCTGGATGCTTTAATGTCACTAATTTTAGTTCCAACCAGTTTGGTCCATGCTTTCAGCTGTTCCAGCAGAGATTTTACCCCAGAGGCAAAATAACAAGTTTACATTGTCTCAGCTAGGGAAAATGACCCACTGAGGAGTGTGAGATTCCAGTCAAATGTGGTGGAGCAGCCTTTGCTGGCTTCTACCTCTTAAGTACCATTTCCATACTGTGTGGTATAGGCAGGGAGCCGAACTGACAGTCTTGTCACTTGCATAGCAGCTCCTAATTACTGTATTTGGCACCTGCTATGTGTCAGGGGTGTCATTGTCAAGCAACAGTGCTACTGTAGTTGGGGCGAAGGATTTTAAGGGTGCCTTTTTGGGGCTATTGACAAATTATAATTGCTGTTATCTGCAGAATGCAAAGTGATGCTCTGATATATGCATACAATGTGGAATGATTGAATCAGGCTAATTAACCCATTGTCTCAAATACTTTTCTTCCTAACTGTAACATTTTACCTTTTGATCAACATCTTCCCATTCACCCCATTACCCACCCCCTGGTAACTACCATTCTGCTCTTTGTTTCTGTATGTTTTGTTATTTAGCTTCCACATGGAGTGAGAACATGCAATGTTTATCTTTCTGTGTCTGGCTTGTTTCTCTCGGCATAGTATCTTCCAGGCTTATACAAGTTATCATAAATGATATTATTACCTTTTTTTAAAAAAATGGCTGAATGATATTTCATTGTGTATATTTACCCAGATGTGCCTTTTTTAATCGGAAACAATTTCATGTAAGATTTAGAGAATTTGAGTAATAGCTTCTTTTTTAAAATATTTATTTGCTGTAGATGAACACACAGTATCTTTATTTTTATGTGAGGATTGAACCCAGTGCCTCACACATGCGAGGCAAGCACTTTACCACTGAGATACAGCCTCAGCCCCTTGATACCAAGAAACTTGACCAAGAATAAAATAATGAAGTACTATAAATAATCCAGCAGAACTAGGCAGCTTACAGACTTTGAGTTTTTTACAATGATCAAATTTTAGATCCGGAAAGGACCTTAGACATGACATGACCTAATTCTATCCCTTTTAACAAATATGAAAACTAAAATGCAGATACATTAGCCGAGTTCATTGATTCACACAAAGTCACAATACTAGGTTGCAGCAAGTTCCATAGTGTGGAAACTGTAATTCAATCTAGTCCTCTTTCTCCTCCATCACTTTGTGGACTTGAGATAAGACTCAAGATTGTAATCATAATATATAATTAACATTGACATAGTAGCTTGTGCAGCTTCTTCTTTTTTTAAAATCTAAAGAAATGTGTTCAATAATTATTGCATGTTATACAATACATATATGACCAAGATCCTTCAGGGGTTTTTTTGTTGTTGTTGTTTTGGTTTGGTTTTTTTGTTTGTTTGTTTTTGTATTTCTGAAATATATGGTCTGACACAAAGGATTTGGCAACTTTTGTTGAATGTTATGCCTGTCACTTTTTATATTTTACATATACCCCAAAGTATGATGCTAGTATTTAAAGAATAAAATCCTACCAGTTATCTTGATGTTTTCTTTCTATCAACTTCAGTGTAGTTTCTAGTTAATTAGATATCATGGGTCCAACTGAATTCTATCAGAAATATCACTGTAAAGTATTAACTCAGAACTTTTGAAGTATTAACCAGTGTTAGTAAGAAGCAAGACTGGAGTTGAGTTCTTGCAGCATTGCTGTTTGAAGCAGTGTTAAAGATAAACTGAAGGTGCTAAAATGTATCACTGAATAAATAAGCAAGAGTTCTCAAGTTTAATTTGATTAGTGCAACTTGATGCTGAACTTTGAGTTTCCTCCAAGAATTCCAATTTATGGAAAATCAGCCAGTTTTTTCATAAGTCAAAGATTAGAGGCAATCTTTGTGCCTTTTATCTTAGCATTTTAGTTACCCTTTTTAAAGTTGCTATCTGAAAAAGTACCCAGGAAATAAAGACCTTCTCCTTCTGCCAGTCTATTTCATAGATAAAGTAGTTAGTTGAATTAAACATAAATCATAGTTGACCATATTCATTACAACAGTACAAACTATATACAGGACCTTGAAAATATATTAGTGGAGAAGTTTGGGCTGTTTGTGATTATTCTCTAGTAATTATTTATGCTCTGAGAGATTTCTGATCATGTTTATCTTTTAAAATGCAAAAACAGTGGATAATTGTCCTGAATACATTGGCATCTCATGGTTGTCCTGTAAAGTAATATAAAAGAGTAGTTCTAAAACAGTTTTTTGAGGGGCGTTTTTTGTTTGTTTTGATTTGCTTTCTGAGTGTAGCTTGGTCTAACCACCATTGGCAGTTTAAAATACTTTTCCCTAGTTTCTGACTTGATAGTTCGGAAAAGGGGTCTGCTTGTGTTTTATGTTTATGATAACATCAGGGACACAGTTTCTCCTGTGATTTTTCAGAAGTTGACAAGGGATCATTTGCTCCAGCATTTTCTCAATGACCTTTGGAGTACAAATTTGTTCTAGACAACCAGTGTTAGCTGTGAGTTTTAAGAAAATTCTTTCCAAAATGACTCTAATTTCCTTTCATTTCCTTAATAACATGTTGCACTTTTCTGCCACTAAAGAAGAGTACTGGAGCAAAATTTGAATGTACCTTCATCTCCTGTTCTGTAGTTCACTGAAACTCTTAATACTTCTTGAGATGTGTGTGACTTTTGCTTTTGTATGCCCAGCCCCTATACCCTGATAATTTGGTGTTTTATGGTCTTATATAACTTTTTGTTGGATTTTTGCTTCCTGTGTCTTAGATATCTGCCTTAATAGTCCGTCTTCCCAGTTTTCATTTTCATTTCAGTCTGCCATGGGCTGGAAATGGTGAACCCCGTTTAGCAGGGTGTTGATTAGACAGGAGCAGGGCAATGCAGGCTTTTCCTGTAAGCCCTCACATCAGCAATCTCTCTCTCCTCTTTGGCTAGTGCCCTTTTAGTTCATGCTTTGTTCTTGGCTACGTTCCAGAGAGGTCAGAAATGATCAATGACTGTGCAACGTGCATTTTGTCAGATATAAAAAGGATTTTTTAAGATGAAGATTAAGTGAATTTTAGATGTAGCCAATTTTTATTTTTATTTTCCATTTTTGAAAAGTTGTATGGTTTCCTCAGGATGAGTCAGATGTCATTTATTTTCAAGATTCAATCAGGATGATAAATTGGATACAATTGTGGGGTTAATTATTTTAGTGTTTGAAGACAGCTCAGTGCTTTTTTTTTTTTTTTTTAATCATTTGAGGTTTTAAGACCTCCTCTGAAAAACTACCAGTTGGCAAGCCTCTGCTATGCCGTCACAAATTAAATCACTGCCATTGCTCTTGTCATTCTTGCCTTATTTCCTGTTTAAAAACACCACCGCACCACTCAGAACTGATATTTATCTTAACTCTTAAGGCACTTTTGTTCTTGTTTTCTGCCATTTTCCCAAAGAAAGGAGCTATAAAAATTGAACTTGGCAGGACATTTATAATATTAATCAAGTATTGTATTTTAATCTATTTATCAATCAGATAAATCCTGGTTGCCATTTAAGAGTTGGAATTTTAACCTCTATCATTTTGTTTGGCCATTAAAGAACAGATTGCCTATTGCCAACACCATCATTGTGTGTGTGCACACGTGCACGCCTGTAAGATTTTACTTTAGTGTTTTAAAATATTTCTTGACCATGGAGTATTAGTTCTGCGTGTTATTATTAAAACCCTGATCGTTTCCTGGATTAGACCTATTAGCGTTGTTTAGATAACACACTTTGAATTACTTCCTCTCAGGAAACATTGAAACTGGAAATGTTAACCAGGCACACATGCCAAAGCACTTAGAACACATTGTTTCTTTTGCTATTAAAAAATAAAAAAGGAAAGACATTATGCAAATAAATCACATCTGTAGAAACCTAAGGAGATTGTTTGGCTCAACTGCCAAAGGAAGGGCATTTATTTATGAGATTCCTCATCTGTCACTGACAGGGACCACAAAATTGGTCGGTATGTTAGTCTTGTAATTTATGCAGGCTAATTGCTAGCATTAATGATGACATCAGAGTTGGAAGCATAGAATTACAGATTGTATTCACATATGTTATGCGTTTTCATATATGGGAGTAGAAGTAACTTACTGAGTACACACAAAACTGTTGAATGTGCCCAGATAGCCACATTTATTAAGGATAACTTTGATCTTTTTAATCTGTGCATGTGCTGTCTACTTTGCATCTCAGAAACTGACATTCTCATTTGGTGTCAGTACTTCATTAGGCCTCTAATTTCTTCATTCTGCAAGATGTATGTTTACAAAGGTAAATCAGGGAAAATATAGTATCAATTGAATGCAATAGAAAGAAACTGTGCTTTGCTATTCCTTCAAGTTTGGAATAGCAAATAGCAAATTGGCTCTCCTGTACACTAATTGGGAATACTTGGTTCTGTGAGTGTGTCTCAAATCTCATGAGCACCCCTTCTTCTCAACATCCTCGTCTCCATCCTTATCCAAATGGGTGAACTGCCAAGTCTTTCACAAAGTTCCAATAAAAGGAAGTACAGCAATGAGCAGAGAGTATTGCAGACTACCTCTGTTCCAAACTGGTATATTTTGAATCATTTCCACATGCTCACTTCCTTTGGGATATATCTGTAATGATATTTCAGGCTGTATTCTAACGTTAAGTTTTATTCTGGGATAATGTATTCAGTAAAAACTTGAGCTAGACTTCAGTACATAGAGAAGGATAAGGCTTAGAAATAAGGGTCTGGGCTTGAAAGCCGTAGTAGATGGAAACTTAGAAATCAACACAAAAATACAGAATTTGAAAAGCAATGGAAAACAGAACCACAAGAATGATTAATAAAATGTTTTTATTGTTAATAAAAGTCCTAGTCAAAGTGGCCTGCATTTACTGAGAGCCTACCTTACTCCAAAAACTGTAGGCAGTTGTGTGCATAACACTCATTTAGCCTGCAAAATAACGGTGGTGTTCCCATCTTACAGATGAGGAACCTGAGGTCCAAAACAGCGAACACTTACTTGCCCAGCTTGATGATGCACACCTGTAATCATTCTCATTTTCTTCCATTTTCCCAAAGAAAAGAGTTATAAGAATTGAACTTGGCAGAACATTTATAATATTGATCAAGTATTGTATCTTAATATAATACTTGTGTATCAATCAGATCAATCCTGGTTGCCATTTAAGAGTTAGAATTTTAACCTCTATCACATTGTTTGTCCGTTGGAGAACAGATTGCTTGTTGACAACACCATCATTGTGTGTGTTTGTGTGTGTGTGCATGTAAGATTTTACTTCATTGTTTTAAAATGTTTCTTGACCGTGGTGTATTAGTTCTGTGTGCTATTATGAGTAAAACCCTGATTGTTTCCTGGATGAGACCTATTAGAGTTGTTTAGATAACACACTTAATATTACTTCACCATATCACCACCACCGTCTTGGTCTGAACGTTCACAAACTTGTAATGGTGCCCCTCTCGGATGAAGGGGAGGTCATATCGGTTTCTGGGTGGAGGAATTATACCAGTCACATTCACAGGAAGCATGGTTTATTCTATAATGTTGCTGATGGTATGTTCACCTTCCTGCATATGAAGCCTCTCATGAGGCTGAGGCAGGAGGATCACAAATTCAAGGCCAACCTCCACAACTTAGTGAAGCCCTTGAATCAAAATAAAAAACAAAAAGGGCTGGGGATGTAGCTTAGTGGTTAAGCATACCTAGGTTCAATCCCCATTACCAAAAACAACAGCAGCAACAGCAAAACAAAACAAAACAGTAAACATTTTATCTGAGATCATTTAATGGTAAAGGCGGGATTCAAACTCAACTTGTGGTTCAGTTAATAGTGTTAACTAATAGTATTGTGCCAATCAAATTCCAAAGCTATGGTTCTTTCCATTCATCTATACCCAAGATTATCAAACATTTTCTAGAAAAGGATAGAAAATAAATACGTCCGAGTTTGCAGACATACAGTCACTGTTACAACTGGTCAGCACTGCACTGTCAAGCAAAACATAGGCTGTTTGTAGCCATAGACTGTTCATAAACAAATGGGTGTGGCAGTAGCCTAATAAACCCTTATTAACAAAATCAGGTGGTAGGCCGAATGTGGACTGTGGGCAGTCTTTTGCTGACCTCTGATCTACATATAGTGTTTAAGCTGAGTTGTTGGCTGACAGTAAGAATACACTGAAGTTAAAATGAAGAGCAGAATAATTCTTGGAGACCAAAGTGAAGAAAATAACTAAAGCCTTGAACACTAAAGATCCTGTAATAAAAGAAAGTGACCCCTCACATGTGCCAAGTGCTATCATTTTTAAAAATGACTTATTAGTGGTAAAAAAAAAAAAACAAACAAATAAAAACTCCAAGCTGTATTCTTCAGAATGGTCAGAATTGTGAAAAGCAAAACCAAAAAAAATCACAGAGGGGAGAACTAGATGCAGTGTGGTATACTGGTCTGATTCTGGAAAAGGAAAAAGGATACCAGTGGAGAAACTGGTGAAATCTAAAGAAAGCTGGTAGCCTACATATTGGACTGGTGTGGTAAACGTGTGGCTGTCACGGTAATTGTTAACAGGAACTGTCTTCCTACTTAGCGATTTGTTTTTGGCCAATCTGGAATTTTTTCAAGTAAACAGTTAAAATTTGCTCGTTTACTTACTTACATTCCTTAGACTTACTCCGGTATAGACACGTGGCATCCATGTCAGGGCCAGGTGAGTACCAAGTCTGAAAGTAAAATGGACTTTAAACCTTATCAGCATGAATTGCCATTAAAACAATATTGCGCTGTCATTTATGTGCTTAATAATGACTCCTACAGAGAAATTCACTTCACCATGGAAACAGCAAAGCTGTTTGTTTTTTTATAGTACTAATGATGATTGACAAATTGCTTGTTGCAAAGATTAAAATTACACCCAGATGACCTAGAATGAGAAATTATTTACAAAGCATGTTCTACCTCATTTTCTAAACACTTAACAGGCAATTGCCACTCAGTAAGCATTATGAACACCATCAATTACTTTACCCCGCCACCTTTTATTAACATACAAGTTCAGTCTCAGGCTCTTTTATAAACCTGATACCTAAAGCTGATAAAGCATAATAAAGATGGCATAATAAAACTGTAGGCCAATCTCATCAGTGACTAAGATCTATAGATCATAGATCAAATACTATCAAAGGGAATTATGCAATGTGGTCTTAAGTATGCCATGTTGATGAACAGATTATTTCAAGTATGTAGAGTTATTTTAATGCATGGGAATCTACTGTTATAAAAACAGTACACAAAGCTAAAAATAAGCATGACCATATTAATGGATACTGAAACAGCATTTGACTCAAAATTTTTAAAATTTTTGTAGAAATTTTTAGAAAATGAGAATTGTAAGATAACTTACTAATATGATAACATCTCCAACCAACATACTTCTTATAGTTTTATATAAAGATGCTGACTGTATTCACATTAAAATCTGAAAACAACATAAAAATACTCTCACCACCACCACTCGGTTGTGGAAGAGAAGGAATGAAAATTGAAAAGTTGGAGATAAATTCTCAAGAGAATCAACTGGAAAGGAAAAAAAAACTATTGAGTAAGATACTGGACATACAGAATAGCAATAACATTCAGTCACTGTGAATTGGGTTGGTAATGAGTACTAATTAGGGAAATAAAAAATCTAAATAAATTATGAGAATTATGTGCCTTTTTGGAAATACCATTCTAATGATGTCGCTTCTTGTCAAAACACCATGTGATTTAATACATTTCAAAGAAATTATCAACTCAAACCACAGACAAATGATTTTAAAGATCATATGGAAAAATAAGCCAGCGAAATACCTAAAACTTTCATGATGTCTTTTTTTTTTTTGCTTTCTTCTTTTCCATTTTTAAATAATTTAATCTTAAAGAATTATTGCAAGAATAGTATGAAAATTCCCTGATCACTTGGCCACATTGATTTTTATCATGGTCTAGCTTTTCTACCTATACACACACGCACACACACACACACACGTGCATATATGTACATAGGTATTAGACTTATGGATCTTTTTCTGAATCATTTGACAATTAATTGAATACATTATGCTCTTTACCCCTTGATGTATTAAGTGTGTTTTACCTAAGAATAAGGGAAATTTTATTAGATGAACACAGTGCATTCAGCAAAGTTTCTCAGTTGTCCCAATAGTATACTTTATTCCATTGACTTTTCCTTTCTCTTTATTTCACTTTAGCCTGAAACAGTTCTTCAGCCTTTGTCTTTCATGGCATTCACATTTTGTTAAGAATACATACGAGGTGTTTTATTAGAATATTTCTCATTTTGTCTAATATTTTCTCATGATAGGATTTCATAATACAGTCTTGGCTGGAATGTTCCATGAGTTTGTGAGTATCTCAGGTTGTTGGTATACGTCACTTGAATGGTATTAAATTTGATCACCCTACCAAGGAGTTGTCTAATTTCTTTTCTATATTATTGACTTTTTCCTCCTTGCAGTGAATAAATATTCTGGGAGATTCTTTAAAGCCATGCATATCACTTGCATCTTAAAGAATTATTGCAAGAATAGTATGAAAAAATTTTTATACAAAAAAAACTAGCCTTTACTATGACAGTTACATCATCAAAATTTTCTAATCCTACCACTCCTCCTCCTTTCCACCATTTTTTCATTCATTAATCTTTTGGCTGTCAGTAGAGACTTAGACATTCCTATTTTATTCAGTAGATTATAATTCATTATGGTATGTTTATAGTGATGCCCAGTTTGTCCCAGATTTTGCCAGTGGGAGCCAATTCAGGCTGGCTCCTGTGTTCTCTTGACACATTACTTATAAGCACTTTACTTTCTGGCACAACAAAATGTTCCAAGCTCATCTTATGTCTCTCCTGCCCGACTGCTGGAATCAGTCATTTCTTCAAGGAGCCCCAGTTCCTTTTGATGGGGAGTGGTTTGGGCACTGAATTGGGGATACTAAGAGCCATAGCTTCTAGTAGCTTAGAAAGACAAAGATGTTATATGTGTATGTTCCAGTGTGTACAGTTTCTGAAAATTGTAAGTTAATATTGATACCCCACAGAGTTCTATCTTGCCTCTCCTGCCTTGTCCCATTTCACATTTCTGTTTCTTCTTCCCCAGTGAAAACTGTAACTTTCAACACATCAACACATTGACTCATTCCTTCATTCCTATGATACACATCCAGTTGACTCACACTCTACCATGTCCCTGTGAAAAACAGGTTTACTAACAGAAACACCATATTTATTGGTCTTTTTCCCCTACCAGCATTATGTTGCCAAAGGTAGTCTTCTGGCATGGGCACTATGTGGTCAGAGAATAAGGATTCCAAAGTTACTGGATTGTTCCTCCACTTCTGTTCCCAAAGTGGTTATTTTACTAATTTAAAATACAGTTTGAGTCATCTGTTTCCATTTGCATTCAGAGTTAAGTTTGTTTGTTTTTGAACATTGTAAAATTTTTTTGGCAGGAGGGTACCAGGGATTGAACTCGAGGGCGCTCGACCACTGAGCCACATCCCCAGCCCTATTTTTGTATTTTATTTAGAGACAGGATCTCACTGAGTTGCTTAGTACCTCACTTTTGCTGAGGCTGGCTTTGAACTCATGATCCTCCTGCCTCAGCTTCCCGAGCCGCTGGGATTAAAGACATGTCCCACCACACCCAGCTTGGTAATTTTTTAATATATATGTAGAACATCAATGTGGTTCTTTCCTCCCCTACCTCCTATAAGTAGCCATTTTCATTATTTTTTGCAGTATTTCTTTTTCTTCTTCTTTTTTTCTTTTTTTACAAAAACAGACAAAATACACGCACGAATTTTCACTTTTTTCTTAAGAAAGCCACTGTATAGACTTTTTTGCTTTTTGCTTTTTTTCACTTAACCATATATTCTGTAAGTCATTTCACATCAATTCATTGCACTCATTATTCTCATTCTTTTTCACATGGGACCATTATATGTGTATATTGTAGTTTACTCAGTCAGTTTCCTGTATTTGGTTATTTGGATCAGTTCCTGTATTTTGCAAATATAAATAATGCTGTAGTGAATAACCCTGTACATGTATATTTTCATATTTGTGGAAGATTATCATCAAGATAAATCATGAGAAGTAGGGTTGCTTGGTGGAGGGATAAATGTATGCATATTTAGGTTGAGTATTGCCAAATTCCCTACCACAGGGGTGTATCATGTTGCATTCCCACTAACTATGGCCAGGAGTTCTGGAGTGACCCCACAGCCTCATCAGTGTGGTAGATGAGAAATGGTATCTCAGTGTGATTCTAATTGACATTTCTCCTATTATGAGAACAGTCGAACATCTTTTCATAGATATGAAAGCTGGTGTGCCTCTTTAGTGAATTGGCTTTACATTTCTTTTGCTGGCTTTTCTACAGCATTTTTGGCCCTCATTTTTAAAAAGGTTCTTATACATTGGGGATACTTGCTCTTTGTGCTATATTTTGCAGATGCTTTTTGTCAGTCAGTCGTTTAACTTTTGACTTTGCTTCTCTTGTTTCTGACTATCCCAAAAATATTTTAGTCAGAAAAATCACAAGCGAGGGCTTTTTTTCTCAGATGTGGACATTTATGATAAAAGCATAGAATTTTAAGCAATATAATTATGATGGAAAAATAGATCACTAGGATAAATGACCTCAAAATAGATGCAAGTATATATAAACATAAAGTGTATGTATTTAATAAATTTAGCATAGATTAAAAAGTGACACTTCAAATCAGTGATGAAAGGGATGGTTATTTAGGAAGTATACCAGCCTTCAAACTGTTTAGAAATAAAGTTAAATCCCTACTTTAAACAGTCCACCAAAGAAAATTCAGTTAAGTAAATTTAATAGTTAACAAATGAAACCTTCAAAGTACTAGGAGAAAATAGTAGTAATTATATAAGCATTTCTCAACTTCTCAACTCTCAACTGTTTAAGTTTTGAACTGAATAATTCTTTGCTATGGGAAGATAAAAAATTCAAAATGCAGACTTGACTTTTCAAATTAGTCAATATGAAATAAACTTACTCGAATTTGGGGAGATAGGTACTTTCATCAACTGATAAAAGTATAAATAAATATAACATTGAAATGCAATAGACAATACATGTTACACCTTTCCTGTATATACTTAGCTTTTGTCTGTGCATTTTTACTTATGGTACCTTATCCTTTGGAAATAACTGGACTGTGAAAAAGTTCATTACTATACTAAATAATTGCTAAATATTGGAAAAACCCCATCTGTCCAATAATAAGAAACTGGTCAAAATAAATTAAGGCACATTCTTATATAATACATGTATATACATTCATATATGAATACATTATATATGAATTACACACACACATATATTATCACTGCTATAATCAATGAAGTATATACATGGAAAATGGACAGATTGTAGTTAGGAACTCAGGTAATAAAATTATGTGTATAGGTATTTATCTCTGAAACAGTAGATACCATTTCTTTTTTTCTATTTATATAAAAATTTTGATAGATTATATGCAAGATAGTATAGAATTTTTAATTTTTGTATTTGTATTTCTGACTTTTCCACTGAACATGAATAGTTTAAATAATTAAAAAATTTTAATGGGGGCTGGAGTTGTGGCTCAGCAGTAGAGTGCTCACCTAGCACGTGAGAGGCCCTGGGTTCAATCCTCAGCACCACATATAAATAAATAAATAAATAGATAGATAGATAGATAAATAAATAAATAAGTTGTGTCCAGCTATAACTAGGAAATAAAGTATTAAAAGATTTTTAATGGAGGGTTGGGGATATGGCTCAAGCAGTAATGTGCTCGCCTGGCATGCGCGGGGCACTGGGTTCGATCCTCAGCAGCACATAAAAATAAAATAAAGATGTTGTGTCCACCGAAAACTGAAAAATAAATATTAAAAATTCTGTCTCTCTTCAAAAAAAATTTTAATGGAGAAATGAAACATTTTTTATGGGCTAGGATTGTAGCTCAGTGGTGGAGTGCTTGCCTAAGTAGCATAAATGAGACCCTGGGTTCTATCCCCAGAACCACACATTTAAAAAAAAAAAAGAAGTTTTTTAATCCTTTGTCTCAATTCCAAATTTTTAAAAAGTTAGAAAATTTTTAAAAACAATAGTAAATTGTTAAATAATTTTAAAAAATTCTGCAGTGGTGTTCATGAAGGAATTATTTACAACTAAGAAAGACAGATAATGTTCCATAATAATTTTGCATGTGTAAGGAGAAAAGGGGTATTTTTTCTTTTATTATTTATATATGACAGCAGAATGCATTACAATTCTTATTACACATATAGAGCACAATTTTTCTTATCTCTGTTTACATACACAGTATATTCACACCAATTTGTGTCTTCATACCTTTACTTTAGATAACACATTCCACCATCATTAATGACCCCATGCATCCTCTTTCCCCTCCAACCCCTGTACCCTATCTAGAATTCATCTGTTCCTCCCATGCTCCCACTCCCTATCCCACTATGAATCAGCCTGCTTATATCAAAGAAAACATCTGGCATTTGGTTTTTTGGGATTGGCTGTCTTCATTTAGCATTATCTTCTCTATCTCCATCCATTTACCTGCAAATGCCATGATTTTTTCTCTTTTATTGCTGAGTAATATTCTATTGTGTATATATGCCACAACTTTTTTATCAATTCATCTATTGAAGGGCATCTAGGTTGGCTCCACAGTTTAGCTATTGTGAATTGTGCTGCTGTAAACATTGATGTGGCTGTGTCCCCGTATATGCTGTTTTTAAGTCCTTTGGGTATAGACCGAGAAAAGGGTTAGCTGGGTCAAATGGTGGTTCCATTCCCAATTTTCCAAGAAATCTCCATACTGCTTTCCATATTGGCTACACTAATTTGCAGTCCCAGCAGCAGTGTATGAGTGTACCTTTTCCCCCACATCCTCACCAACGCTTATTGTTGTTTATATACATAATAGCTGCCATTCTGACTGAAGTGAGATGAAATCTGAAGAGTGGTTTTGATTTGCATTTCTCTGATTGCTAGTGATGATGAACAGAAAAGGGGTATTTTTAAAAATATAAACCAATATTATCTTGGTGAAAAGTGGTACTTGTTAATCATCTAAATATTGACCATCCAAAAATGAAATTACAAAACATTATAAAGGAAATTGTCTAAATTTAGTATTAAAGCACAGTGTTTCGTGTGTGAGTGTGTGTGTGCGCGCGTGTGTGTTTGTATCATGATAAAAGATTCTTTACTTATTTGTGTGAATATACTAAAGAAAACCAACCTGAAATTTTATTTGTCATAGGTGGCTTCAGGAGAGTGCAATGAGGACACTGAAGTTTACAACATCACCCTGTGTACTGGGGATGAACTCACTCTAATGGGTCAGGCAGAAATCCTTTATGCAAAGACTTTCAAGGAAAAGTCACGACTTAACACAATCTTCAAAAAGATTGGGAAGCTCAATTCCATCAGCAAACTAGGAAAAGGCAAAATGCCATGCCTCATTTGCATGAATCACAGGACCAACGAAAGCATCAGCCTTCCATTCCAGTGCAAGGGCAGGTTCAGCACCCGAAGCCCCCTGGAGCTTCAGATGCAGGAAGGGGAACACACCATCCGCAACATCGTGGAGAAAACCAGGCTTCCTGTGAATGTGACTGTCCCAAGTCCTCCGCCCAGAAACCCGTACGACCTTCACTTCATCCGAGAGGGGCACCGCTACAAGTTTGTGAACATCCAGACCAAGACGGTGGTGGTTTGCTGCGTGCTGCGGAACAACAAGATCCTCCCCATGCACTTCCCTTTGCACTTGACCGTCCCCAAGTTCAGCCTCCCAGAACACCTGGTAAAGGGAGAGGTATGGCCTGAAACCCTGGTCCATCACTGGCTGGGTATCTGCCAAGAGCAGTTTGACATTGATGAGTATTCACGGGCTGTCCGGGATGTGAAGACAGACTGGAATGAGGACTGCAAGAGCCCCAAGAAGGGCCGGTGCTCTGGCCACAACCACGTGCCCAATTCCCTCAGCTATGCCCGGGATGAGCTCACCCAGTCCTTCCACAGGCTCTCAGTCTGTGTGTATGGCAACAATCTCCATGGCAACAGTGAAGTGAACCTTCATGGCTGCAGGGACCTGGGGGGAGACTGGGCCCCCTTTCCTCATGACATCCTGCCCTATCAGGACTCTGGTGACAGTGGGAGTGACTACCTTTTCCCAGAAGCTACCGAAGAATCAGCAGGTGTCCCAGGGAAGTCAGAACTTCCTTATGAAGAGCTGTGGCTGGAGGAAGGCAAGCCCATCCGTCAGCCTCTCACTCGCTCTCTGAGTGAGAAGAGCAGATGTGACCCGTCGAGAGGATCTGCCCGGTCCAAATGCGCAACTTCTCCTCTTCCTGTCCCTGAGACTCTGGGAGCCACAATGAAGTCTTCAGAAATTGCCCTACCTCCACCTCCAGTGCCTCCCAAGTCTGAAGCCGTAAGTTGTTCCTGTTTGTGAGTGGTGTGCTGCTCTCCATGTCTCTCTGCATGGTCATCTACTCATTCATTTTCTTTAAAAAAGGAAAACTTCCCAACGGAAGGTGATCAGAATGAACAAATTTGTTTGACTTGGCATGAAATATAGTTGTTAGTTAGATCATCTCACTAGTTAAAGTTGTACTCGGTGTTGGATGAAAAATTCTCCACAAGTTTTTCATGGGAGGCTGAGGCAGGAGGATCACAAGTTCAAAGCCAGCCTCGAGCGAAAGCAAGGTGCTAGGCAGCTCAGTGAGACCCTGTCCCTAAATCAAATACAAAATAGGATTGGGGATGTGGCTTAATGGCCTAGTGCCTCTGAGTTCAATCCCCAGTACCCACCCCACCCCACGCGACCCCCACAAAAGAAGGAGACATTTAAAACTTTCGCTGCTGTCTAGAAAACAGATTATGGGGAGGAGAGAGTAGAAGCTGGGAGACCAGGGAAGAGACAGTTAAAGTGACAGAGGTATGAGGTGATAATGTCTGGCCCAGAGCAGCTGGTTCAGTGGGTGGCAGGGAGAGATGAGCTGCATTGGAATATGGCTCAGAGGTAGGCCAGCATGTTCACTGATGAAGCAGCTGTGGGAAAGAAGGAGAGCAGCAAACCCCTAGCTTCTATTGTAGTCAGCTTTTTCTCTGCTGCGACTAAAAGACCCGACCAGCACAATTGTAGAGGAGGAAAGGTTTATTTGAGGGCTCACGGTTTCAGAGGTCTTAGTCCATAGAAGGCTGGCTCCATTCCTCGTGGCTCAAGGTGAGGCAGAACAACATGGTGGGAGAGTGTGGCAGAGGGAACCAGCTTACATGATGATAAGAAAGCAGAGAGAGAGAGAGACCCCACTCTCCAGATACAAAATATATACCCCATAGCCACGCCCCCCACGGAACCACGTCTACCAGCCACACCCCACCTGCCTGCAGTTACCATGTAGTTAATCCCACAGGGATTAATTCACTTTTTAGGTTAAGAATATAACCCAGTACTTGCATTATCTCACACGTGAGTTTTGGGGGGACACCACATCTAAACTATACTAGATTCTTAACCATAGCAACAGAGTAGATACTTGTCATGTATAGTACAGGAAAGATTGAAAGAGGAGAACATTGATTGGAGGCAAAGGGGAATCAGGAGGTGTTGGCATCCCTCATGACTCTTCTGTATCTCTGAAACTGCACTGAGATCAATGCATGGGGGTGTGCACACTGGAACCAGGTGATTCTAAACACCTTAAGCATAACTCAGAGCTTGGTGGGGCTGGGGGTGTAGCTCAGTGGTGGAATGCATGGTTATCAGGCATAAGAACCCCAGGTTCAATTCTCAACACCCACAAAAGAGGGGGTTCAGTACAAACAGGAAAAAGACTCTTCTGTTTTGATCATGTTTTTGACTGACAGCCACTCTGAACCTCCACTACTCATTTTTGATCACTGAATTTCATTTTATCTGAAGGGAGGAGTACTAGAGGCACTAGGTATAATTCTGTTCATGTATTTGACAATATCTATTACAGTGGTTTCTTTTATTCTAGCTCTAACAAAATCTTTAAAAAAAAAAATGTTACATAAATCCCGATATATTATAAGAATTAAACTTAAAACCCACCTGACTTAAGCACAGATTGAGAAAAGGCAGTCTTTTTTGTGTCCCCACCCACTCTCTTCCCCCACAGGTGTCTTGGGACAGCTCTCTGGACCCCTAGGCTGTGCAGAACCCAGTTTCCAAACCATGGAATTACTTGATTAGATGTTAGGAATACCTAGTCTAGTAAAACCTAGACTCTGAGCCCCTGGGACCTTTTAATTTTATGGAGAAGGTAACAGACAAAAAGAGATGACTGTTATACAGGTTAAAAGAGAAACAATTTTTAAAGAGAGGGACACAGTGTGTGTGTGTGGGAATTCAGAGGACAGAAAGAAACTTGTAATTGGAAATGAAATAAAGAAGCCTTCATGGGGATTCTGATATTTTAGTGAGTTTAGAGCATATACATAGATTGAAAGAGCAGAGAGATGAGAAAGCAGAACATTTCGAGTAAAGAGTGAGCAAGGGTATGAGAGCTGGGATGCTTAAGCCCATGAGGGAATTAAGTTCTGTTGAATAGTGTTGGCTAGGTCCAATAGGGTTAGATAAGGTTGGGTAGGGTTGGATAAGGTGGGCAAGTTTGGATAGGGTTGGATAAGGTTGGATAGAGTTAGATAAGGTTGGGAAGGGTTGGATAAGTTTGGACAGGGTTGGATAGATTAGATGGAGTTGAATAAGTTTGGATAGGGAGCATGAAGGGCAGCAGTGACTGACAGGCTGGAGCCAGGACATAGACAGCCCTGAATGTTGGGCAGTAGTTCATGCCAGGTGCTCTGCTTCTCTGTCCATACAGAGCCTTCGCTTCTCCAAAGTTTTCTCAAGAGAGAATCCACCTCTGGCTCCCAGAAACTGCAGGTCTGGACTTTCCCATGCTCCTTTTAGGATCTTCCAGGGACCCTAAGGCACAAGCACAGAGATCCTTGTATTCATTAGAGATCATGGAATATTTGGGGAACTCTTGGTAGAACTAAGGTCCTCAATCCTTGTATTCATGTCAGAGGTCCCCTGATGGAGACTCCAAAAGACAGGTAAAAAGTAAAGGGACCCCCTCCTAGCAAGCACTGTAATACCTTTAATGGCATGGAAATCCAGCTTATGTAGTTGATGTTATGTGAAGGTTGAGACTTTGATCTTTATTAGGAACATGACAGTGTGAGCTTTTCCTACTGAATCTTGGTCCTCCCTGGCGTGTTGTGGGCCTCATATTTGTTGACTGACTGATGTCCTCATCCAAGGTGGTCCCACCCAGGATCATTTACGTAGTCAAGTCTAGAGGTAGGAAATTAGCATCACTTGTCTTTTCAGTGGCTGATGAAAGAGGAGTAAGAACACAAATATTAAGAAGTCCAATCTTGACCTTGGTGCTAAAAGAAAAACAACTAGAGTTAAATTTGAAACTGATGCAGATTTCATAGGAAAAGAAAAGATTTTAGTCCCCAGGCTAAACTGTAATTTCTTATGATGTAAGAGAATCTTTTCAGAGTATGTCCAGTGTTTATAAAACACTATAAACATAAAATTTTTTATAAACACCTGAAATCATTTAATTTATTTTTAAAGAAAAAAAATGAAGCATTTTAAATTAAGTCATATTTTTTATTGGTTCTGTGACCATGAAATGAATTTTCCATTTTTAGGATGTGTGTGTGATCCAGAAAACGTCATAATTGTTAGATGTGGCTTCGGCTTGTAATTTTCAAAAGGGAACTTTAATGGGGCATAAATTCAAGTGCTCCCACAGAATTAAATAAAGAATCTGCCTCGGATAGTTAGAATGCAGTGAGTCCTAGAAGAGACAGGCCTGTGTCTAACAGCCATCTCACCCAATAAATAAAGATAGTGGTGAGCTTTCAAGTGAGGCTGGGGGATATCACCTGGGAAGAGGACAACTCCCACCCAGGTCCTTAGGAAGAGAAGGTGCTGGTGCAATGAAGAGTCAGAGAAGAGGTGTCTTTCTTTCATCGTAAGTCTGCATAGCTGGCGACTGGTGAATGAACCGCCTCCTCAACCCAGCCACATGCTTACAATCTGGAGGCTCCCTGGCTGTGCAGAGGTGTCGGCTCCTGTCTCCCGGCTCCTCAACTCTTCACTTTCCGCTCCAGCATCCTAAGTTGTGACATGTTTATGCTCCCTCCCCAGCAGATTTTGATGGGTTTTGTTTCTTCCTGTGAAAGTGAGAATGAATCTCGATCATGCTTGCCGTTTCCCACAGCGCAGCGTGCTGCAGCCCTGGCGGGTCTGCGTGGTTCTCCAGAACGCCTTCCCACTCACATCTTACACAGGGAAGCTAGGCTGCAGAGCCAGAGCACCCTTAGTGGCAGAGGAATTGTTTGAGCCCTGTTAATGTATTTGGTTCACCACCTTGTATCCGTGGCTCTTTGGGATTACACACTGGTCTCTTGTGTGCTTGTAAACGCTGTTTAATATAGATTTTTTTTTTTTAGAGAAAGCTCTGCCACTCACCTCTCTATAATATGAGAAGGTATTTCCTTCCTAACAGGAATGTCCTAGGGAAAAATAAACAGTTTCTGGTTCCAGGGGTAGAAGGGACACAGCCACTTGTATCCCCAGACCTGCTGGGGCAGATGGCAGGGTGAGGGAGCATGCCCAGCTCACTAAGTGTTGGCATTGCCTCTTCAAAATTTTGCAAGGAGCCCCCAGACTGGAATACCTGACAATCCCCCTTAAGTGGATTATCCTTATTGATCCATGTATTTATTCTAAATACAGCCTCCATTTCATAATATTGTGGGCCTTTATTCATCATTTTAATTTCTAGGTATTGACTGATATGTCTAAAACATTTACCCAGATATACTCTATAAGTGACAGTCTTCAGAATCTTTCTTTTTCCCCCCTTCTCTCTTTAGAAAATGTCATTTTGGAGAGCAGTGA
This sequence comes from Marmota flaviventris, assembly GCF_047511675.1. Classification (NCBI taxonomy): domain Eukaryota; kingdom Metazoa; phylum Chordata; class Mammalia; order Rodentia; family Sciuridae; genus Marmota; species Marmota flaviventris. The sequence goes on from NC_092513.1 coordinate 39,376,851, forward strand.
TGGGAACACTTTATACTACATGAAACTGCATGAAATTCTAAAAATAAAATGACTGCCAGAGTGCTGTGGTCTATGCAGTGAATTGCAAATGGTTATCAAAACTGTAGGTTGCAGTTCTTCTAAAGCCATTTGGGCAGCAGTATTCTACCAGGGACCCCAAATGCCAGAGATCAGTGTCCTCCATCTCTGGTAACAGGAATAATTATATTCACCTGTGGTTGGTTTTTGCCATTACAGTGATACCTGAGGCTGATGAAAGGAAATTTATAAAAGGGGCTCTAGGCTGCAAACCACTCGTGTCAACCAAGTTATACTGCAATATTGATGAGTTTGTTAACCTTTGTGACTGATGACAGTGATGCCCTATGGTGTATGAGAAACAGGGCATAGGTACTGAGCTCTGAGATAAATTGATAGCATATATTCCTTATTAGGAGGCTGGAAGTCCATCATAAATAAAGTTCCCTTGATGAAGCACATTGTGTTATTGGAGTTTGAGAAAAATAAGACTCAAAGGGTGAATATAATGAATATAATACCAGATTGAAAAGGCCTAGTCCAGAAGGTACTGGAAAACACTGATTTAACATAACATAAGTTAGAGGTCCTGAGTCTGCCCCACAGGCTGAACAACTGATGGAAAAATGGAAGGAGTTACCATGTCTCCTGGGAGTCTTCATTTCCCATCTTAGTGGAATGAAGGAGAGAAATAGTCCACCGTATTAGGAGATAAAGCATTACATGCAGGTAGTTGTGTCTGAGAGCCACATGTGGATTAGAATTCTCACTCTGCCTCTTAGCAGTTTTATACCTGGGGCAAAATATTTAACCTCCCTGGGTCAGTTCCTGTGGGGATAATAACTTCTTCACTGCATTATTGTATTATACAAAGTCTTGGCACTTTTCCCTGGCACTTGGTAAGCATTAAATAAAGAGTAGCAATAATTTAATATAGGATGGATTCCAGCGTAGGGCCTGATAGAAAGTGATTTTTTAGAGGCCCTCTATCCTTCCTTGACTAAGAGATGGAGAGAAGAGGTCACCGTTTTAGATTCATAAGGCCCTAACAAGAGCCAGAAGCTTCTTAGAGATGAGCATATCCACCTACTAGTGGATCAGCAGAGGCGTCCTTGACACTCAGACAGGGTCCTCTAGTCCTCACATCCCCCCCTAAATTGTGGTAGTTTCATATTTGATAGATACTACAAAAACATAGTTGATTTTCAAAAGAACCTTTTCATCTGACTTCTAAACTCTATTTGATAGCATAAGGTTATGTTACTGTTACCTGGCTGTGATGTCATCATAAATTTTGTAATCATCACAAACCAAAAAAAAGAGCTACAGAACTGTTTAACATCCTGTGGATCCCATGACCTGTATTCAATCCTGTATTCAATTGGGGAGTTAGAGGATTTGAAGAGCTATAGGGTGCCTGAAGGCTTCAAACAAGTGTCAAGAAACTATTCCCAGGCAAAGCTGGATAGCCATGTTTAAAGCTGAGAAGTTGCCGGGGTAACTTCATTCCTTGGGCACGGGTAACCCTGGACAAGTCCGTCACATAGTATTTGAGCCTCATGTGACTACCCAAGCTAAAAAAGCTCTATGAAAAAGTTTGTTTATAAGCTGAGGGAAGCAACTATGAAGGCTGATTGTATTCCGAATTTTTATTTTTACTTTGTCTTTGGGCTCTTTCAAATATTAATATTTTAAAAAGGCACTAACAGACAGGTTCTCTTAAATAAATCTGGTGTATTAATATTCAAGTTTAGATACTGAAAAGATTAATATGGAAGTGATGGGGCCTGGCATGTGGCTTAGTGGTAGAGCACTTGCTTAGTGTGCAAGAGGCCCTGGGTTCAATTCCCCAGCACTGCAAAGGGGAAAAAAAAAAAAAAGGTACAAAAGCAATTATTTACTTCTCAAAATAACTGCTCTACAAAAACATTCACTCAAGATTCCACTAATTAATGAGGTCTCATAGGGCTTTTGACATTTAATTAATTTTAATTACAACTTTTGAAGAGTACTCTGTAAGCAAGCCCTACCTGTGTTCCCTTTGTTAATTGAAATAAGGCCTCAATTATTATTGTGTTTTGATAATTTCAAAATTAATTGCCTTCCGTTTCATGTAGGTTGCTTTTAAATGAAACCTTCTTGGCCAAGCATTTTGTTTTCTTGGGTGTCCATGGAAAATCTCAATGACTCAAATGTTAATGAAGATAATTGTAATATTCTGTTGGATAAGTCTCATTTCAGATCTCCGCTTTTAGGATACAATACTATTTAAGTTGTCTGTCGTGTCTTAAACTTTTACTATACTCTTTACTCAGGGAAAGTCTTTCCCCAAAGGTGTGTACTTTATCCAGAGTCCATGGAAGCACCCTAGATTTTAATCAGGAGCTTTTTTTTTTTTTTTTTTTCAGAGCACTTGCCCTTCTTGCCATAGACTGAGAGGCTCCTCCCCCAGTCTCCCTTGCCTGCGGCTTGAATATTGGAGGATTGGAGGGCTTTTCTGAAAAAGGTCTCTTAGGTCCTTGTTATCAATGTATAAAACTGAAAAAAGAAACATATTCATCTGACAATCAGGATTCTGACTGTAAATCGCACTTGACCTTACATAATGAATTAAATGGAGGTTCATTTCATTTGTTTGGCTGAAAATACCCACTGATAGCTCTATGACAGGGTTGTGAACTCTGCATAAAAGCCTCTTTATAAATAAGATTTCTTAAGGCTGTAATGATTTTGTTATCTGGGGGAGAGGGAGGATGGGAAGAAATGTGAAACACAGGGCAGGGAGCATGCAGTGAAGGCAAAGTTACAAAGTTCAAGAAAGGATGATTACAAAACTCCTTTCTTTGAATTGACTGCATCCTGAATGTGGCTTTTTAGAGAATATTCGTGATAAAGGTGAGCCCAGTTTTAGATCTTATGTTTTCTGAGTCACCAATATGGAAACAAAATGATCCATGCCCCCACCTGCGTATTCCAAAGCCTCTTTAGTGATTTCTCACAGTTCCGAGCAGCATGATCTTTGAGACAGGATACATTCCCCCAACCACCACCACCATCCCCACCAGGTGTGTGCTTTGGATCTTCCACTGTGAACTCTAAGGAAGTGTGTGGCCCTACTAGCAGGGGTCTCCAGATCCATTGTCTTCTATGGAGTTGAGCAAGAACTGCTCTGAAATTGATTTTTTCCCCAAAATAGATACCTGCAAGCCCCATTCTCACACTGAACTGTTTCATAAACACTTTGGTGTGTCTTTTATTTCATAGAAGTATCAGACAAAGATAGGTAACAGAAGAAAGAAATTAGTTTATAGGTAATATTTATAAAATATTCCAGTCACATATAGTGTAATGTAGTGTATGCAATTTTGTCCTGAAAACATGTACATTTTCTTTTCTAATCACGCAATAATGTGTTTGGTTGATTGAGAAATTCTTGGGCTGGGAGGTAGCTCAGTGTGAAACACCTACTGCCTAGCATGTGTGAGACCCTCGGTCTGATCCCCAGCACCACAAAAAAAGAGAAAGAGAAATTCTCATGTGTTGTTTTTAATGTGGATATTTAGAGAAAAGACCTTGTTTTCAGTTTTCACAAATTATTGACCCTTTAATCTGTGCTCAGGACCTTCCCAACTAAACCAAACTACAGGGAGTGGAGAGAGGAAAGGAAGGGCAAATGCCTATTCCAGCAGGCATGAAATCGAGTTAAACTTTCTGGAGAGTCTTCTAAAAGTTAACAAAGTAGTCCCCTTCCATGATGTTTTAGGTTTTGAACAGAGATTGGAATTGGGTTTGACTTCTTGCTGACCTTCTTTGCTTAGAAACCTGAAGCTTTCCAGCTGTTGGTTCTATTGGGTACATTTCATTCTTCCTTTAGTAGTTCTCTGGTAAGCTATCACTAGTGATTTTTCTAGCTTTATGTGGCCAGTGATGGCACAGCAAAGGTAGAGAGCAGTGGGAACTGTGCGTTCTCCTCTCTGTCCTCAAATAAAAGTTGAGCTCGGGGTGCATGTAACTTAACCTCTAGGTTATGTGCATGCATATACATACCCAGTCACAATTTTTCAAGTTTCTTCCCAAAAAAATTTTAATAAGCATGCTGCCTTCCATCCAGTATCCCTTTTTAACAATTGTTGCACCCCTTCCTTTCTAACCAGCTCCAGAAAAGATCAGACTGCCTCACTGACTCCACTCTCACCTCCTGGTCTAGCTTCAACTCATTGGAATCTGCTTTCTAGCTACCTCACATAATTCAAGCCTCATTTGCTAAGCTTTCCAGGGACCTGCTAACTTCCACGGTGCTGAACCTCTGCAGTGCTTTCCATGGCTTCCTGCCTGTCTCCATCTTTCCTCAGTTGTGCTCCCCCGCCTTTGGCTTCCTTCAGTCATGGTTATGCTCTGTGAGCAGTAAGATGCTGTCCCTTGTCTTTCCTCATCTTCTGCCCCTCCGCTGGGGTTCACCCTTCTTTGCCTCTTGTCTGGATCTCAATGTCACCATGACTTTAGAGTCTATCTTACCAGAACAAAATAAAACGAAAACAGGATCTCCAAACTGAACTTCTCGATTTCTCCCAAGCCCTGTTTTCCCTTCTGAGTTTCTGTCTGATAAATGGCACCAGTGTCTGCCTTATCATCAAAGCTCCCAGGCCAGAGCATCATGCCGGTGGTTCTTTCTTCCTCAAGACTTTCTCAGTAAAATTTCCTATGAATTTGTTCTCTGCTACCTTGAGTAAATTCCTGGTGTTCCCATGAGCCCTTGCACATACTTTTGTTATTACCCTTAACAATTTGTATCTTAATTGTATTTGTCTCCCGCCGGTCACAGCTAATTCCACAAGTTGCTCATTTTTGTATACTCAACACGAGCTCCCCGAGCACATGACAGGCGTTCAACATGCATCTGAACAAATAAGCAGGAAAATGAAGTTAATATAAATACACAGGGAAGGGCGGAGTGACAGCTGTGTTCTGCAGACTCTTGGGGACAGTGGAAGCAGGCGGTGCCTGTGGTCCCCCACTCTCTTCCGCCTTGGACAGTTTATTTAAGCCCCCGCTATTAGATTATTTCAGTGTGTTCAGTGGCAGTCTCTCGAATACGCCTCCCTAGCAATGTGCTCCGTAGACTCTAGAACAGAACTCACCATTTCTCCCTTTTTATGAATTAGGTTTATTAACCCTAGGTTAGCAGTCTTGCTAGTGCATACCAGAGAAAGGGTTATCATGCCCAGGGTAGCGGTGTCATTTGATAAGAATTAAGTCATTGACATTTGAGAAAGGGAAACGACTATTGTGAAGGAGCAAGGATCAAGAATTATGCAGCTTCAGAGAAAAGCTTTAGACTAGGAAACTGCTCACAAAACAAGGCTCTGGATGTGACAGGAGTCAGCCCTCCATGCTGCCACTCGATCTGCGTTGTGCTTATTGGTTCTGTCCATGTGGTACTGGTGATTGAACCCAGAAACAGTCTACCTCTGAGCTATATCACCAGCCTCCCCACCCCCCATTCCCCACTGCCTTTTTTTAATATTGCTTTTATTTTTTAAATACATGACAGCAGAATGCATCACAATTCTCACTACACATATAGAACACCATTTTTTCATATCTCTGGTTGTATATAAAGTATGTTGGCACCAATTCATGTCTTCATACATGTACTTTGGATGATGATGTCCATCACATTCCACCATCATTGCTAACCCCCTTCCCCCTCCCTCCCTTCCCCTCCCACCCTTCTGCCCTATCTAGAGTTGGTCTATTCTTCCCACGCTCCCCCTCCCTACCCCACTATGAGTCAGCCTCCTTATATCAGAGAAAACATTCGCCATTTGTTTTTCGGGGATTGGCTGACTTCACTTAGCATTCTCTTCTCCAACTGCATCTATTTACCTGCAAATGCCATGATTTTGTTCTCTTTGTGTATATATGCCACATTTTTTTGATCCATTCATCTACTGAAGGGCATCTAGGGTGGTTCCACAGTTTAGCTATTGTGAATTGTGCTGCTATAAACATTGATATGGCTGTGTCCCTGTAGCATGCTGTCCTTTGGGTATAGACCAAGGGGAGGGATAGCTGGGTCAAATGGTGGTTTTATTTCCAAGTTTTCCAAGGAATCTCAATACTGCTTTCCATATTGGCTGCACCAATTTGAGACAGGCTTCCCTAAGTTGCCCAGGCTGGCCTCAAACTTGAGATCCTCCTGCCTTAGCCTCTCAAGCAGCTGGGGTTACAGGTGTGTGCCACAACCTGGTTTGGCTCTGTCTTAAACAGTAAGACTTTGGTGCCACAGAGTTTCTCTGTGAACACCAAACTGCTCATAGCCAGAAATGGCCTAGAGATAAGCAGAGGTCACCCATAATCTACACTGGGAGTAGATTAACACCCACCTCAAAACGATGCCAACCCCTCACTTGGTACTGATATTATTCCTGAAAATTCAGATACCTCTCCCTCATGAGTCACCGACTAAAGTTCAGTCTTCAGTACTACATTTGAAATAACAGAAAGGCTCTAATCCACCAGGCACAAAATAGTCTATCTTATCTTCATCTTGGAATGAATTTACTCTAGGGGCTGTGACAAATCAAAGCCACATGTCCTAACTGGAGAACATAGGCATTGCCATTGCCATTCACTCCAAACTACATCCGAGTATGGAGGGGAGACGATGGTGGGCCATGTGCCCAGGTCTGGGGCTCCTTTTTGTTCCCTAAGTTATCAGTGAATATGAGTGTCACAGAAACTAACCTCCACCTGAATGACTCGTCAATATCAATTTCCACATAAAAAATAAAAGTGACTTTTGTTGTAATTTTTTGTTGAAAAAAAAAATGAACCTGTTAATCCATTAATCTCTGCCAGGCATCCTATGTGGCATCCCCAACTCTGCTGTCCTCAGAACCACAATAAAGACAGTCCTTATTATTTTAGCCCTCAGGCTAATTATGTATATGTGGGGGGTGAGTAAGTGTGACAGCGTGTTCAGAAGTGGGGGTCAGCCCTAGTGGCTGCGAGATGGTCCAGGACAGAGCGTGTAACATTGGGCTGGGCTGTAGGAATGGGTGTTTAAGTCAGAGTGGGCAAAATACACTAAAGCAGGGAAAGAGGCAAAATAGCACAAGGTGTGTTCTTAAGGAGAACTAGCGGGAGAGAGAGCAGGAAAGGTAGGTTGGAGCCAGACAGGCGGCAGAGGGACTTGGGTGGAAGGCAGAAGAGTCTGGCCTTTATCCAGCAATGGGAGGAAGGGGGTGTCACTGGAGATGGGAACAACATGATGAAAGCCATATGCTGAGGCTTTTAGAAAGAATGTGCCAAAAGTGTAGCCCTTAAAAGTGAAATTGAATATGAGAGGAAGCTAGAAATAGGGTGATTGACCTTTCCAGTCCTTTATTGTCAGATAAAATTCATTTACAGCATAACTACCTTCCTCTTGGATGTAAACCGTCCATGTTGAATCAAATAAAAAGCAAAGAATGATTACTGTTTTAAGGGTATGAGACAGAAAGTATAACTTCTGAACCCCAAAATGTATACATCCCACCAAAGCATATAATTCTTCCCATAAAATGCTGTGAAATATGATTTCACCGGAGCAGCCACATCTGCAGCACCAAGTTGAAAATACCAAAGCTCCCTGGAGGGATCATCAACTGTGCTCACCTATCCATGCCCACCCCTCCTACCTGCTGGTCCAGCACTGGTTTTGTGCCTCAACACAATGACACCTGAAATTCTTATCATGGATGAGATGAATACCTTTAAATTTGTCTTTTTTTTAAACAACCATTTTTCCAACGTGGGTTTCAAGTAAGCTTAATCCTTTTATTTTGAACTCATAATTGCACCCAAACTCCTTTCAGGAGCCATGTGGCCACCCAAAAGTTGCCCATGACTGGACATGGTGGTGCATGCCTATAATCCAGCAACTGGGGAGGCTGAGGCCAGAGGATCACAAGTTCAAGGCCAGACTCAGCAACTTAGTGAGGCCCTAATTAACTTAGAGAAACTCTGTCTCAAAATAAATAAATAAAATGGACTGGGGATATAGCTCAATGGTAAAGTGCCACTGGGTTCAGTTCCCAGTCCCCCCTACCCCCGGCAAAAAAAGTTGCCCATGTCCCAGATTCTGTTTAGAGTCTCAGCCGTAAACATTCCCAGTGGCCATAACTTTCTGTTCGCCACGTCCTGGAGCCTACAATGGTGGGCCATGTGCCCAGGTCTGGGGCTTCTTTTTGTTCCCTAAGTTATCAGTGAATATGGGTGTCACAGAAACTAGCCCCCGCCTGAATGACTCATCAATATCAGTTTCCACATAAAAATAGAAAAGGCATTCTGTGGTATATGTTTAAAAGTAAAAATGCCTTTTGTTGTAATGTTTGTTGAAAAAAAAAAAATGAACCTGTTCATCTGTTAATCTCTGCCTGGCATCCTGCGCAGCATCTTTGTGCCAGAGGTGATGGATCCTCTGGGGGAGGTGTTTCTCTGTTTGAGAAATAGCCTGTTTCTCAAACTTACTTTCCACCTCCCCCACATCATGAAAAGCCCCTGAGAAGCCCTCAGGACTGCCTCGCTCTGAATGAAGTGGCAGACCTTGGGTATCTGGGGCTGGTTATAAAAATAGGAAGACTGGATTTCCCTTACACCACATTCAACTACAAGTGGATTCTGTTCTGAGTGCCAAGACTTAAGCCAGCCAATTATTTTAAATTAAATTGCATATTATAATTGACATCTCAGCATATTATAATTGACATCCCAGGTAAGCAGTCCCTAATGAAATGTCATATTTAATGACTGATTCCAAAACTTAGAAAATTCTAAATTGAATTAAGCGTTGACCTGTTTTCCTCAGTTCCACTCAACCCCAGTATTGAGATGTGATTGTTTGTTTTAATATTTAAGTGAGCAGAGCCCTTTGCTCACATCTCCCATATTGCCTGTTACTTATAAACATCCACCCAACCAAGGCCACCTGTTATAATGTTACACCAGTCTATCCTAGATTTGGTAGACACTCCTGAAAAAAGAGAAGAAACACAACTGGCTACGGTACAGGTCACTAATAAGACAAAAGGAAGACGAACAATGCCCCCCAAAAGCCAGGGTGTGGGGTGACCCAGCCAGGCCTTCCATGTTCTAGGGCGAGCTTAGCTTTGAAGGGAAAGAAGACTTTGGGGAAAGGGTGCCCGAGCTGAACAGTCCTCCCTCATCTTGACACTAGCCTCGTTGCCTCCAGGTTTTCTTTCTGCGCCCATTCACCTGCCACCTTTTTAAAAGCTTAAAAAGGAGAAGCATGCGGCTGTTAGGGAAGAATTCTGCTTCTCTGAATATTTTGCTTTAGCTTAAAGAGTTTCTCCATATGAAAAAGACTCCTCTTACCAACCCAGGGGTCCCCAGTAAGAGGGCTGTGGGTCCTGCAGATGGGAGTAGTGATCCCGGCCCCAGGAAGAAACACAGTGGATGAGACTATTTTTAAAATCGCCTCCATTTCACTTTAGAATCAAGATCTGCTGGATTGCCCATGACCAAGTGACTTTCCTTAAAGGCTGGTTTTCTTTGGCAAGTGATTCAGGCCTGGGACGCCAGCAGGAGGCCCAGTGTGCAGTTGGCGTAGGAGGTGGATGATGTGATGTCAATAGTGGGAGCCCGTTTCATTTCATCGGAAGCAAACTCAACACCAAAGCTTGCTCTTGCTGTTTCCTTGTCTTTCTGTCCCACAACCGCTGGGACAGAAAGGAGTTGAAGGCAAAGGTGAGAAAAGTGGTGGGAACATGGCCTAAAAACAGGCATGAGGCATTTCAAAGCACAGGATTTTTGAGAGTCCAAATTGGCTGTTTTTACCTTTGTAGTTGACTAGAAGGACCAGGTGGAAACTGCCCCCTGCTGCCTGACCTAGAGAACTACATACAAAATGCCCACCAGGTTAACAAGAACTGCTTTGGGAAATGCCTGCACGGGCTGGAAAGCTGCACAGGACAGCCAGCTCCAGAGACCTGAACGTCACAAGTCACCCAGATCTTCGCCAGTGTGAAGTTGAAGGGAGAGCAAGCAAGTCAGAAGCAGCTCTTATAAAAAGTTCTACTTTTTGGAATTGGAGTGCTACTCCATTGTACCCTCTGCAGCCTTGTTTCCTGATCCCGGAGCCTCCACTTCACCTAGTAGCTTGTTAGAAATACAGACTCTCAGTCCCCACTGTGGGCCTCCTGAACAGAATCTGCATTTTGACAGGATTCCCCAGGTGATTCACATGGACATATACACTTGACACATCCCATTTGTCAGCCCCTAATAAACACATACACACGCGTGTCCACACTACATAGCTTCAGGAGCTTTAATCCTAGAGAAAGTCTATCATTCCCAACCTGGGTCAAAGTGAGTTTCATTTGTACAGTGAATAAACACATCTCCAGAAGAAAGTCTAATCCCCTACTAACATGGGAACCACCTTCTATCCTTATTTCGTAATACTTCTGCTGTACATCCTCACATTTCACTAGGTCTTTGACCAAAGGCACTGTAATTGCTATGTTGCACATGATTTGCTATATTTCTGCAGCAGCTAATGTTTCACCAAACAGGGTTCTTTCAAAATCAGTCGGTTCCCAGCAAGTATGTGACAGGTGTCTAGTTCTATCCCTGGCAGCTCTGTGTTTACCATCTTTCTTGTTTGCTCCCATTGTGTCTCTCTCTCTCTCCCCCCCCCCCCCCCCCCCGCCGTTATTGCTTAAAGAGTAGCCACTTGACCCCACAGGATGGAGCTGGCCCCAGGGTCCTTGTCAGTTTGTTGCTAATCTGGAGTATTCTTTTTTACACCAGGTCAGGGAAGAATGCCGGCTCCTGAACGCCCCACCTGTTCCACCCCGAAGCACAAAGCCTTTGTCCACGAGTCCCTCCATCCCTCCTCGCACAGTCAAGCCAACGCGGCCACAGACTCGCTCTCCCAGCCCCACCTTGTCCTACTATTCTTCAGGGCTGCACAACATGTAAGTCTGGCTGCAAGGGCTCACAGCAACCTGATTTCTCCTCAGCCAGGAGAGTGTCCTCTAGCCAGGGCAGTGGGAAAGGAAATGGTTTTTATCATTTAAAGTAATTTTACTGAAAGAGCATGAAGGGGTGGCACTTGTTGTTTTTCACCTTGGACAGAAGAGCCAGTGTCTTGGGAAGAAAAGATGTCAGGGGTCTATGAGAAGTCGGTGTAAAAGCCTCTGGATTCTCTTGGAAACAGCGTGTAGAGGATGCCATCCATTCTCACAAGCCAGCACCTAGTTCTTTCCACTTTGACACAAGCAGACAGCACCTCAAATTGAAAGGGTCCCCTTGGCTTTCTGCTCTAAATTCCCATTGACACAGAAATGCCTCGTTGATCACTGCTGTTGGGTGGTCCTTCCCTCCTGTCTGGATCCTCCCAGTGCTGTGAGCTCAGTTCTCTTGGCAGTGCCGTCCATCCATTTTTGGCAAATGCCAACATTTTATTTAAAAAAAAAAAAAAAAAAGTCTTTCAGACTGTCAAGTTAAAATCTATTTCCATGTAACTCAACTGTTTCTTACATCTAGAGAAATAAAATAGGTCTGCCACACTTCTGTCTGTCAGCCCATGAAAATTTAAAGTCTCTATAAGTCTTATCCCAAAGAGACAGCAGGTTGGCTCTGTCTACCCATCTTCCAGCACACTCTAGTTTCACTGTCCCTCTTAAAATAGGGCCCCCAGGCTAAATGTGCCACCACATGTGTCCTTGAAGTTTAAAGTAACTCTCTTCCATATTTGTTGTTGTTGTTGTCCTTTGGACACTTAAATTCTTATGCTAATGTAACTCAGTAGTATAGAAACCAAGGTGAGGAAAGCATATTATTGGAAATATGTCTTCCTGTGTCAGACTTTTGGGTGTAAATAGAGTCATGGGTGGTAGTGATGTGTTCTGTCATTGTCTCACAAGGTTGGCAAGGATGAGACACCCATTACCACTCTTTCGCTCCCCTTTGCCCACCGCATATATCACTAATCAATTTTGACACCTGTTGGTGCAAAGCCCAAAACATGGTTTGGGAATTTTTTCTCATCATAAAGATCCAAGCATTTACTAACAATGCTTTTCTTCTTAACTAAAAATTATTTTTTGTTCCTATCTCCATGGTAGCATTTTAAATCATTACGTACATAGCTATAATTATCAATATATGTCATTAAAGATTCTTTAAAAAAAAAACTATGAGGTTAGCAGGTACGTCATTGATTTCATGATAAGAAATATACTTTTTCCTAATTGTATTTTCTGCTCAGAAGTAACTAACATCTGTGAAGAACAAAAGGCTTGAGATGTGGCTTTAAAAAAAAAAAACTAATTTCCTTTTCTGTTTGTTTGCTTTTTTAAGCAGCTCTACTAAAAGTGACACAAGTCCTTCTGAAAGTGTTCCTGTCTCCTGCTATCCGTGCAACCGAGTGAAAGCTGATTCTGTGGACCTGAAATCCCCATTCGGAAGTCCTTCTGCTGAGGCCCTGTCCTCCCGGCTCTCATGGCCTAATCATTATTCAGCCACATCAGAGAGCCAGACCAGGAGTGACTTCCTGCTGGACCCAAGCAGGAGTTACAGTTATCCCAGACAAAAGACACCAGGCACACCAAAGAGAAACTGCCCAGCACCTTTTGATTTTGATGGCTGTGAGCTCCTGAGCAGCAATCCCAGCTCAGTCACTGCAGAATTCAGTAGCAATGTCTCTGGTTGTCCCAAGTCAGCTAGCTACTCTCTGGAGAGCACAGAGGAGAGTGCTCTTGCACCCAGCATGACCAAGCAGAGTATCTCCTGCCCTGCCTTACCCCCCAGGGCCCCAAAGCCAGTGGAACAGAAAGCCGTCCCTGAAACATCTCCTTTGCCTCTGAAAATCGATGGTGCTGAGGAGGACCCCGAGCGGGGGTCACCGGACCTCTCTGAGGACCAATATTTTGTTAAAAAGGGCATGCAGGACATCTTTGCTGTCTCTTACCCTTTCTCATCTCCGCTTCACCTCCAGCTGGCCCCCAGGTCCTGTGGCGATGGTTCCCCGTGGCAGCCACCCGCGGACCTGTCTGGACTGTCTATAGAAGAAGTGTCCAAGTCCTTGCGGTTCATTGGTTTGTCCGAAGACGTCATATCCTTCTTTGTCACCGAAAAGATTGATGGGAATTTGCTTGTTCAACTAACGGAAGAAATTCTCTCAGAGGATTTCAAGTTAAGCAAACTGCAGGTGAAGAAAATAATGCAATTCATTAATGGCTGGAGGCCCAAAATATAGCCAAATATCCCCAGCTAGCATGGGACAGAACTAATTGGCACATGTGCCAGGAGGGGTGGGCTGGGACACAGTTTCATGTTTTTGCACTAAAAAACCTTCTCTGTAAATAGGGATAAGAGAAACTCTTACTATGCAGATTACATTTTTGAATGGTGAACAGGCTATTTTGTACATCAATAAAGATGCTGTACAGAACACTTAGAGGTGTGCCTTGTACGTCCCTCAACACTCAGCAGCTGCTACCAGAACAAAGGCATATTCAGAGAACTCATTCTTACCCAGTCGGTTTATGCGAGAAGGTATGATATTTATTACAAAATAGCCAAAGCTGAAAGACATAAGAATCTTAAAAAAATAAATAAATAAACATTTTTTTTTAGCAATTCCCTTCTTTGGGGGAGTTGACTTTAGACAATTAACTATATTCTGTGCTCTGTTGTTTGGATTGCTTAGTGCTTATTGTTTTACTCTTGTGCCTGAAAATGTTGGTGATATGAAATGACACTTTACTGTTATGCTTGGTGGGGATCTTTTTATCTAGAAGCATTTTCCAAAAGTCATGTGCTGATAGAAGATAGATGATGTCCTTAGAAATAATACAAATCATGACCACAGTAATTGATCTGTAACTGCTGCTAATTTTTATTGAGCAGAGAAAAAAAAAGACATATACATATGTGAGCCTATGTTTTAAACATAATTTTGAGTCTGATATTTCAGGTAACATCTATTCGCATTCAAATAAATATCCATTGAGGTTTGGGGACCTTCAACAAAGTTGATTATCTTAGGAACGGTGGATGGGATGATTCCAAAGATTCTCCACACCCTAAATCTTGAAGCTCAGTCTTACTAGGCTTCATTGCTGAAAACTTTGAACAGACCCGTGAAATATCTGTAATGAAGAAATTCGTGTGTTTTCAAGCCCATTACAGGGCCAATTCTTGCATATCCATGCTGGCATCCAGAGAAATGATAGTTTCTGTCAAATAATAATTCTCAGCTTTGAGGGTCTTTTCCTGGGTGCCTTCCAATAATCGGTCCAAAAAGTACTTCTCAGAGTATGATGTGTGTCAACACCCTTCTGAGAGCTCACAAATCAAACATACCAACCCTGTTATTCTATGCCCTGCATCTGATGGGTAATTATTTTTAAAATATCAATAAATATACTTGTTAATTTCATACACCTTTTCTTTCCTCTCTTCCAAAGAAAATACTTGGTCACCATACTTTTGTTCCAAGAATTCCAGAAGTCGGAGAATTTTTGCTAAACAGTGACTAACTATTCTAGAACATCATGGCTTCATCCCCATTCTTGACTTTTTGAAGGACCATTATTAACCTTAGAGAAGTTTGAGTCCTCTTATCAAGGCATCCAGACAGCCCCCAAGTCCGACCCTGGATCCTGAATGTGTAGACAGCCTTCGACAAGTGTGCGCTGTGGCCTCTCAGGTCCGGCAGATCAGTCACTAGGGTGTCATCATGCCTTGCAGGGTTGGGTCATATTTTATTGTCTCCTCTTCCTACTTCCCAAAGTTAAAAAATAAATAAGTTAATTTAAAGACAAGACCCGCCAGTCTGGGTTTTGTATTTCTGTGAAATATGTCTACTATTTCTTAGCATTAGTAAAATGTTTCTAATGCATCTGATGGTAGTAGTGAGGTGAATCGGTACCTATTTTAATTTTCCATCTCAGAAGTCCTTTAAAAAAGAAAAAAAAACAGCTCTTCATTCCTAACATGCCTCCCAAAATGTAAATACTATACTCCAGGTAAAAAGAGTAACCTATAAACTGTCAAAACTGGAGCACCTCTTCCTAAGTAGCTGTCAGATGTATGAAGAAGTTTCCCACGCCACACTCACGTGACCCACAAGACTGTTATTTAGAAAACATCCCTCTTAGGAAATTAACCTCTCAGAATTTCCCTTTAGGATAAAAACAGACGAGATGTGGTTGGAAAGCGGCGCGCTTTCATTGGTACACCCTTGCTCCCAACAGTTTTTCAGCATTCAGCACTTGGACACGATTCTCAAACTCAAAAGCAAGAAACAGGGTTTGTTTTGGTTTCGTACAAAAGGTCACCTCCCATAAACACTTGACTCCATTTGTCTTTTTTTCTTTTGGAAAAACCTTAGACAAAATAGGGTCATTTTCCTTTTGCTCATTTGTTTTGATCTTGGTGTATTCGTGCCAAGTTTATATTGATTGGCAACCTGGAGTCCTCAAGGACAAGGACCTGCCTTAGATTCACGTATTCATGATACATTCATGGAGCAACTTTTTTGTGCCAGGCCCAATACCATAAAAAGACCCAGCCCCTGCCTTCTTGGAGCTCACTTTGTTCATACTTAAAATCACAGTTGCTGAGACTGTGTAGGTATGGATAAGAGAGACGTGAACTCCTCTGGGCAGCTGGCTGTATGGAGAGTGAAGTGTGTCCTGTCTTTTAAATATGCACAGATGAGAGCAATGGCAGCTAAGGGTATTAAATAAACACCACAAGACTGTACAAACTTGTAACATGGAGGCAGAAAGTGTCCTCTGTCTTGTATTTTTCTTTTACTGACTTGGAATTTTGGTTTAATCCTAATAAAAAGTATCTTCTGCATTTCTAAAAGCCACAAATGTAACTGTTGTTCTGATCTGAGCACCTGTCTGGCATGCCCTTGATTAGACAGTATCCACAGCCCCCAAAAGAGTCATGACAATAAATGCAGAACAGGAATCTGAAGGAAACAGCCCCTACTTTCTGAGAGCTGTGATCTGCAATGAAAAGCAGTGTGCAGAGATCCCATGAGCAGAATCTTTTCTACCAGCTGGTCAAGACTGAATGCATCCTTGTTTGACAGGTCCCTAGGATCGGAAGAGTGACCATGGTGTTTGGGGGAAAGTACCTTTTTTTTTTTTCCAGTACTTAAATTCATGGCTAAAATCATCTTCACAGCCCCCATCAGAAAAGAAAATCAGCAATAAACCAAGCCAAGCAGCTGAAACGTAAAATGACCCAACGCAGAAGGAGAACTCAAACACAGATCAATTCCTTCTCAGAATCTTGTAAACGCCTTCAAGTTGTCTCTTCTTTAAGTTGAGCTGTTCAACTTTATGAACTGTGAAATGTACGCTCACACTCTTTGAACCAACCCACATATACCATCCAAGTTTATGAAGTTGTAGCAGACACCCATTCAGCTAAATCGCAGTGTTTATTCTTGTCTCCTGCAAAAATCCAGCAATCTTATGGGAAATATTATGACAGTCCATTCCAACCTATGGCAGACACATTAACAGCCTCTGCTCACATTCCATAGCCACCTGCACATCAGCCACACATCTGCCGGAGAAGTGCAGGGGGTGAGTGTGGATAGACAGTCTTTCATTTTCCAAACACTTGGTATAATGAGTTGCTACTCGTCTAGCCTAAGTAGTATAAGGTTGGCATTCCACAAACGAGAAAGCAAACTAGTTCTCCAAGAACCTAGTGAACCGTTCAAAGAAAATTTTAGTTTCAATCTCCCAGAAAAGTTAAATCTGTTGTTGGACACACAAGGCCTTCAGAAACATGTCCATTATTATCAATTTCCACTATTTTTCTAGTAATCTTAAGGCTACTAAGGCAAGAACAGTGAAAAGGCCCAACGTGCAAATGAAGGCAAATAGGACTTTCATACTATGGGGTGGTTATACTGTGAGATTCTTAGGCCGCATCTGTTAAATCACATCAGTCAGTTTTCAAAACTTGGAGTTTTGAAATTTGTCTCATTGTGGTAGCCAGAAACAAGGAGTAAATGCAATTTCGGTTAAAACTATATATAAATGTCTATATATAAATATCTCCTGTAATTTTGCTGCTCTAATTTGTAGCTATGAATTTTTGTAATAGAGCTTATCAGATCACAATTTTTTTTGTTTACAATCTCATGTAATAGGGCTCAGATAATTTCTTAACTATAAACTCCCATTTTTACATTCAGTTCCATTCAAAATATTGTTTCAACTCAGCCTAAAAAAAAAATTGAACTCCATTAAGAATTTGGGGAATTCTCTTCAACTTAAATGGAGATGTTGTATTGTTTGCAGAGAATTTTGTAACTGTCTTTACAGTTTCTTGGCTTGGAAAACTGAGGTGGTTAACTATAAGTTAACAGTTGTATCATTTTCCAGTGGGCCCAGTGTGTACCTCAAGATAAACACAGTGTGTTATGTCTAAAAGAACTCATTGTCTGTTGATCTACATGGTTCCAAAATGTCTATAAATAAAGAAATTTTCAAAGATGCTCTTCTTCCAGTTTTTCCTCAATGAGCAAACCTAGTACAGAGTTTTCTAGGGCCTCTTTCCCCCTGTCCTTATTAAGCGATATGGTAGCTGGTCTAGAGGGATTCCAAATACCACAGCCCCATCCTGGATTAAGAGTGTGAAGACCACAGCTATTGTACATAGAAGAAGCTGGTAACCCAGTGACCCGATAGTATCCAAAGAGAACTCAGTACCAGTACAGTCAGGAGATGGAGCTCGAGACAAATATAGTTTAGGTGGTAAGCTTTTAAGTAAAGTCTGCATGTTCAAATGGGGTGCAAGAGAGGTATAATACATGTGTTTCAGTTATGTAAGCACAACTGAGCAGAAATGGCCAAGAGTACCAGAGAGGAGCCATGAGCATTCAGCCTGCTATGGCATCTGCCAGAAAGTTTTACAGCAAAGTTGGAGAATAACAAGTAGAAGTCAATTAAGAGAGCTTTTATTCTACTCAAAATAACATAAAATGGCTTCCCAGCATTCTCTGCCCTCAATCTTCCTGTCTTCTTTTACTAGACTAAAAACATCCCCAAACTGTTCACTCTGCCTTCTCCTTAAGCCTTTAATCCTGCTCTCCTGTTCCACGGGGTTAAGACCTGTGATAGCCCCCATATAGCCACCTGCTGGATTTGGGTGTGTGCTGGAAGAATCCATAGGCTTGATGGAGGTTGGCTAAAACTTCCAAGGATCTATCTCAAGACCTAGGAGTACTTTCCTCAGGTACACACCAGGACACTTGACTCCAAATTGGATATTGCAGAGTGAATTTAGACATAAGTTTAGACTCGAACGTCCTCCAATTCCTATATATCTGAAGTTAGAAAGGGGCATATCGTTGAAAACAATCATGAAATGTTGGCTAAATTCCTACTGCTGAAATTACCTTCTCCTTAAGCTCCTTCTTGCTTAAATAACTCATATACATCCTTCCAGGTTTACCAGATATCATTTCCAGGCTAGTTAGGTTTCACTCTGTGCTGTTAGAGCTCCCTGTACAAATCTCCTATGAGTTACAAGCTCCTTGGTATCTGGGCTTGTATGTGTCTTCATAGTCTCTTCAAAGTAGATGTGACTTGAGGTTCTGTTGAATGACAGCATGGATGCCATGATGTTTCCTGATAGTGTCCAATTGTGCCATCAAGATCAAGACTGCAACCACAAGATAACAATGAAGTGAAGTCAAATGAGGGCCAGAGTGTGGCCTGATGGCAGGGCACATGCTTAGACATGTGAGGCCCTGGACTCATTCCTCAGCACCAAAAATATAAGTCAAATGAATGATATCAGTGACACATACTCAAAATATCTGAGTAGACCAAAGTAAGCAAGACAGAAACTTGTTTCAGAGACCGCCAGGTTGAGTTTACATCATTTATCAATGAATAAGCCAATGACTTTCATTTTTGGATGGATATAAAATGAACCAAAGAGATCAATGATTGATAACAGATATTAGCTCTAACATACACGGGCTATTGAAAAGTAGTAGATATGGTTGGAACCTAAGCTAAGACTGCTCTCAGGGAGGGACAATGATGGGAAAGAGGAGCAGAAGTTCTGTGTCCTCTAAAACTGGCCAGGAAACATGGTTCAGGCCTCAGAAAATACCATCCACAGGCAGTGCACAGAAGTTTAAAATCCAGAAGGACTTTGGAAATGAACTGGCCCATCCTCTTTAACCTCATAGACATCCAACCCATACAGGGTAAATGACTTTCCCCAGACTACAACATATGGTTTGTGACAGAACAAAGACTGGAAATAAGATCTGGTTTTCTAGTTTGTATTCATTCCATCATAACACTGGCTCCCAGTCTCCTCAACTTTTAACTTTCAACAATAACAACAGTTTCGTAGTGCATGGAATTTCCTACCCAAGTCCCCATACTCTCTTCTAAGGCTGAAAAATTAGAAGATAACCCTCAACTGAGACTCCCCAAACAATACTAAGTGCAAATCAAGACACTAGAACACACATTTTTCCCTTTGATCAAGAAGAATGACTCAATGTAGATACTAAATGAGGTGTAAACATAATATGTAAAAGATTGGGGCTGGATTGTAGCTCAGTGGTAGAGTGCTTACCTAGCGTGTGTAAGGCACTGGGTTAAATCCTCAGCACCACATAAAAATAAATAAATAAATAAAATAAGGGTGTTGTGTCTGTCTTCAACTAAAAAAAATTTTTTTTTAAATAAAATAAAATGTAAAAGATTGACAGCACCATACAGACCTTTCATCCCACCGCTAGGGAGAGCTTATAAACTGCACTTACGTGGAGAAGCAGCTGTAGTACTAAACATGGCCACAGGGTGCCAGGCTCTTCCACACAGCCCATGACTATCCAAGGATTACCCCAGTCAACTCTGGCTCAACTACAATGGGGAATCAAGGATCAGAGCCTAGTCTAATGTTTATTTAGTCTAGGCATGTTGGAGGGGCCTGTCTTCCCATCTGTCATTTTACTTTCCTCAGCCCAAGGCATTGGAATCCTGGATCTACGGAAATGAGTAAACAGAGTGACTCAAGAAAGACAAGGAATTTGAAAACGGGGCACTGCTCAGTGTTTTTTCAAACCAGATGTCTGCTCAGGAGAGAGTAGAGGGCTTTTTCAAAGTGCAAAGTGGACCTATAATAATGCCTGGCTCATTCTTGGTTCTGAGTCTTTGGGATTTTGAAAGGGAATAATGTGAGTCAGAAGCTCTTAAGTAAAAAGAAGTTGGTTTATGGGAGGAATGGATGAACTCTAGAGAGGGCAGAGGGGTTGGAGGGGAAGGGAGGGGGCATGGGGTTATAAATGATGGTGGAATGTGATAATCATTATTATACAAAGTACCTGAATGAAGACACAAATTGGTGTGAATATACTGTGTATACAACCAGAGATATGAAAAATTGTGCTCTATATATGTAATAAGAATTGTAATGCATTCCACTGTCATATATAAATTTTTAAAAAGGTGGTTTTTGTTTGTTTGTTTGTTTGTTTGTTTGTTTTATTTCGCTGGTTGATTTTGAGCAACAAAGCCCATAACCTGAAACAAACATCAATCAAGTAACATTGTGCTAAAGTTGTCTTTCAAGTTAGGATTGAAAAAGCCTCCTCCTTCAAAGACGAGATAAACCCTATCTAAAAGAAAAAAAAAAAGAAGAAGAAAGAAATTGTCAAATGGCCATTTTTGTATAAATGTTTCCACTTCATTTTTTATGTTCTTTACTACTCTGTATCACAGTTATTGACAAAGTAAAGCAAGTCTCTTTCAGTTCAACTTTTAAAGCAGGAACTAATTTTTTTATAAATCCAGTAAACTAACATGTCGCAGGCCAGCCCGGGGCGGTGTGTGTGAGCTCTGAGCTTTTGAGCATATGGGAGGATTGGATGTGCTCTTTGGGGCCTGCAACACTTGTGGGCACTTGCCTCTGCCTTTGATCCCACACAGCACCTGAGATGGGTGTGACTTGCCAAGATGTCAATCAATCTACTGACCACAAGACATCATGAAGCTAGAGTCAACCCCCTGAAAACTGACCCTTTGCCTTATTTGGAAAGAACATTCCATGGAACCTCCCTTTGTGTTTATAAAAATAAAGAATTCAGGTGGCTCACTCTCTTTCCAATGGACTCCTAAGGTTGAGAGCCATCACTTGACCCAAGAAAAAGATACTTTCTGTGTCTGTGCAATTATTTCGTGCCAACTCGAATTCACCTGGAGTGACCCTGAATGATTTAGTTGTGTATTGTGACACTAACAAGTCCATTTTTCACAGTTTAGGTTGCCATCTTGAAATAGTGCAACTGCCAGTTCATGTTTTCATATAACCCTAGTCACCTGTTTTCTTCCCCCACTTTGGTGATTTGTAAATAAAAGTCATGGAGAAATACGATTTTTCTGAATGGACCACAAGTCACAGAAATTTATTTCTTGTTGTAAAATGATCTGCTGGATTCATTTTTCTTTTTACATCACCTCATCCAACACATCTAGAGACCCTCACTTTTGGTGCCTTGTATATAAGAGGACTGTAGAACTATGCCAGTTTTGCATCTGTATCCTATTTGCTCCTGTCTCCTTTTGATAAAATTTAGTAATGCAAATGATTTTACCATGGAAGTAAATGCAACCTTCAGAGGTCATGAGACTGGTTTCCTACCCTTGTGGCAGGATCACTGAGGAACCCATTTATCTCAAAATCTGAGTCCTGGGCAGGACTTTTGCCTTCATCCTGTGATGGTCTCTTTCTGGATTTAGAGATCTCCAGCATAGCAGGTCTCATTCCTACAGTGAACAGTTCTGAGCTCTTCCATCTGGACCTCATTTTGCAACTTAAATTGTTCATGCAATTATTTAGATAAGGTGTATCTCAATCTTTTAACTGTTAACCTCTTCCTCCATGGAGTTAAATTGCAAATCAGGTCATTTTCTGTCATATTCTTTGTCAGGCTTAGAGACTGTTCATTTTCTTTCTCATTTTCCTATTGGATGAGAATAGCACTTGAATTTAGCTCTGAGTAACACCAGTTATCTGGAGTACATTTGGGAAAAGCAAGATTTCCCTGCATTCATTATCATGGGTGATAGAAAAATGTGGAAATTATTTTTTCTGGCAGAAGAAAGGTGACCTGTAGAAAGACCACTATTAAGGTGATACACAAAGGACTGTGATCAGAAATCAGTTAATTATTGATAGTCTGTTATTTGGAAGCCTGTGATAGCTAACTTATCTTTCACAGATAACAAACTATAAAAAGGAACTGAAATATGGGATGAGAAAATGAAGTACGCATTCTTATCCAGTTAACTTCCAAGCATATCCACCAGAATTAAAGCTTAAGGGAACCAGGCTACCAATTTAATCCTGGCCAGCTTCCTTGAGAGGCATGCAGTTTATTTAATTTATTTATGTATTGCCTTAACATGTTGCTGTTATTGACTGTTTTTAAAGAATCCATCTTTCATCCATTGGCTTTGTCCCCTCCTGATCATCACCCCATATCAGAGTGTGATTTAGTTTCAGGAGGATATGCAGAAGTGAGCAGTTGTCTGGGAGAGGGATTTGATAGACAGCAAGCCCTCAGGCTCTCCATTGCTTCTTCCACCTCCTGACCCAGCTCAGTGACTTTCCTACCTCACATCCACTGAAAATGAAGGATCCCATCTACTCTGCCTTCTCCTGGTCTACGCTTCTTCTCTCTCTCTCCCTAGGACTTCTTAGATCTTCAGACTGCACCCAAATTTCATACATCCCTGAATAGCTTTTACAGTTTCATTCTATGTCCAGCTAGCTCATTATGTTGCTATAAAATGTTCCCCAGTCTGACTTTCTATTCTATAGAAAACGTGTTCTATTCACAGCCAGACTTCTACTAGGTGAACAGCCCTGGAGAAAGGTATCGGTCTCCAAGGCTGGTAGAAGAAGGAAGGGTGGCTGGTATGCAACTGTGTGGCTTAATTCATCAGCATCATAGGGGACGTGCCTAACATCATTCCCAAGCAGAAAAAAAAAATGCACCTTTCCAATAAAAACTGTCACACACACATCGCCACAATGTTCAGTCGATGACAGACCATACATACAAAGAGAGTCCTGTAAGATTATAATGGATCCGGGTGCTGTGATCTCAGTGGTCATAATCCCAGTGACTCAGGAGGCTGAGGTAGGCAGATCAAGTGTTCAAAGCCAGCCTCAGCAAAAGTGAAGTGCTAAGCAAATCAGTGAGACCTTGTCTCTAAATAAAATACAAAATATGATGGGAGGTGTAGCTTAGTGGCCCAGTGCCCCGGAGTTCAATCCCTAGTACCCAAAAAAAGAAAGATTATAATGGAGCCTACAATTCCCGTTGACTAGTATGACATCATAGCATCATATCACAGTGCCTCACGCATTTGTGGTGATGCCAGTGTAAAGGAACCTGTTGCACTGCCAGTCACATAAAAATATGGTACATATAGTTACATGCAGTAAAAACTTCACAATGGCAATAAATGAGGATGTTGCTGGTATGGTTTTATATATATATATTCTTTTAGTTGTAGATGGACACAATGTCTTTATTTATTTTTATGTGGCGCTGAGGATTGAACCCAGTGCTTCACTCATGCAAGGTAAACACTTTACCATTGAGCTACAACCCCAGTCCTGCTAGTATGTTTACTATATTCTTTATCATTATTTTTTTTCTTTTTTAATCTGTTGTAGTTACACATGGCAATAGAGTATACTTTGCTAGATTATACATACATGGAGTATAACTTCCCATTCTTGTGGCTGTACACGATGTAGGTTACACGGGTGGTATATTCATATATAAACAGGAAAGCTATGTCCAGTTCTTTCGTCTATCATTATTTCAAAATGTATTTCTACTTATTTTTTTTAAGTTTACTGGCTGTGTGGATCAGTGGTAAATCGTGTGCTTAGCATGTGTAAATCCTAATTTCAATCCCTAGCACCAACATGAATAAATAATAGTAAGTTTACCATCAAAGGTAATAGCATGCCGTGTGACACCAGCAGCAGCAGCCTGTGTTACTTGTATTTGGCATGCTTCTTCACCACATCAAGATGATCTGTCAAGTGGTTACCCTATGCCACGTAGGTGTATGCAGGTTCCCTCGATGTTCACACAAGTTAACGACCTATGACACGTTTTTCAGAATATATCCCAGTGGTTAAGCAATACACTGTACTAGACGAAAGAGATGCTAAAGACAGATTTGAAATTACTTTTAATAAACCAACAAAATATTTATCAGCCAATCCCTCAGCCTCCTTGTGGGAGTCAGGGAATGTTCCAGGGGACGTGTGGTTCATTTGTGTCTTGGTTGACCAACATAGTTATTCTGATTCTCAGCCCTAGCTGTATACCCTGCCCTGTCATGACCACGGTCACTGTTAGCCATCCTCACCAGGAGCTCCTGGGCGCAGTATCTGGTTAGGCAGCTGCTCCTGCAAACAGGTACCATTTGAAACATGCATGTGGACCTTTCCATTCCTAGCTATTGCTTTTCCCCCACCCTCACCTCCAGCACCATTGTATCAGGTTCTGTGTGAAGCTGCCCTTTCAGGGTGAGCTATAGATGTGTTTCTTTAATCCCAGGTTTCCAGTGGGTATGTACACATGTATGTATGTATGTACCTGTGCCAGGAACAAACATCCTCTCCAAGCCTCACAGTTGAACCCCTGAGGAGGAATGAGAAATCCACCCAAGAATGAACCACAGACCTCTTCATCACTATGCCCTCAGCTCCACAGTCACCCAGCAAGAGCTTGGATTTCATCCTCCTCCTCAGAATTTGCCCAAGGGAGGATTTATTTCTCTAGGGACAAGACATTAACACCTTTGAGTCACCTTTGAATTTGGATTGAGCTCTACTCTTTATTATACATTTCGTTGTGACCTTATTTTCTGATCCATAAAATGGGAAGAATAACAAGTATCTCTTAGAGCGCTTATGAAAACTAATTGAGTTGACAAATGTAAAGCTCTTTACATACCATTTAGTTCAAACTAAGACCTTTCTATTGTGAAATGGAATTAAACCCCTTTAGAAAGGAAGGAGAATGTGGCTACAAGAATAACTTACAACTTCCTTCTATCTCTCCATTCATCATTGAGCATATATTAAGATGCGAAAGCTGCTATATAATAAGGCACTTTCTCTTCAGACTAATGGTCTGCAGACCTTTAGCACAATAACAACAACATCAAAAATATATTGAATACTTTCTGTTTCATTCTTTGAGCCATAGGAAACCACATGCATTATCCCATTTAATTTACAAAGCAGCAATAAAAAGTAGCTACTAGTATCATTCCCATTTTTATAGATGAGGAAACTGCATCTGAAAAGGAAAATTGATCTAAGACTACATAGCAAGGAAATGGCCAATCCTGGATTCAAAGTCAAGGCTTCCTTACCCAGGGTCCATTCAAAGTCAAGGCTTCCTTACTCAGGTGCTCAGGGAGCTCATGGGTAGAACTGCACTGTGTTATGAGGCCCAGAGTAGTTCTCCTGCAAGAAGTGGCTTCTAAACCTGGAGAATAAGTAGGGATTAGGAAGATGAAGGGGAGGAAGGAGAAAATGGAGGATATTCAAAGGAAGATCACAGTATTTAAAAAGTCCTGGAGTTGCAAGAGAGTGTAGCATTGCTTATTTAACTTGTCCTGGAGAATGATGAGTAAAGAAAATTGGGGAGAAATGGAAAAAAGGAAGGTTAAAAGGAAGGGCTCTGTGACCACCATTGCAAAGCAGGGTGGTCATTGTAAGCAGGTGAGTGACCTGAGCAGATAGGATTGCTGTGAATGCAGAGAAAATGGATGGAAATGAGGCAAACCTGGATGCTAAGGGCCCAATTAGGAGGCCAGAGTAATTCATGCAGGGGATGATGGGACTGCTACTAGCATGGATGTAGAGAATGGACCAATTAGAGCAGTGTTTGAAAGTAAATCTTTGTGTGTGTGTGGTGCTGGGGATCGAACCCAAGGTCTTGTGCATGCAAGGTAAGCACTCTACCAACTGAGCTATAGCCCCAGCCCCTGAAAGTAACTCTGAAAGGACTTAGCAATTGATCCAATGTGGCAGCTAATATTGATCTTTGAAAATACGTGTCTAAATTCTCCTGTGGCCCCACATGCCTATAGGTCCTGCAAACTTTTCCCACATACTCTCCAAATGCAGTGTGGGAAGAGGAAGTAAAAGGTTAATGTTATGATAATATTCCAGGGGCTTCTAGATAGTTGAAGAAACAATAAAATATGCATTTTTATGACAAGTGATAGTGTTTGCTTATTTTCCCCAAATTCATATATTAAAGTTTAGGCACCAGTGTGATGGTACTATCAAGTGGGGCCTTTAGGAACTGTTCAAGTCGTGAGAGTTAAGCCATAATGAATGAAATTAATGCCCTTATAAAAAGAGGCCCTGGAGAGCCAGCCAGTCCCTTTCACCATGTGGAGATATGACAAAAAGGCTCCATCTATGGGAAAACAAGCATTCACTAGACACCACATTTTCTGGCACCATGTTCTTCACTCCCCGCCTCCCCCCAGTTCATGGTATTTTGTAATAGAAGCTCAAACATACTTAGAGTGCTCAAGCCAGAATCCTGCCATTCCTACTTTCCTGACAGGAGGGATGAAATGGGAGCTCTGTCAGCAGATGAGCTCAGTAGAGATCTACTAAGGGGCTATCCTTGAACAGGATGGAGTCAAGTTCATATCAGACACATCAAAAAAATAAATTAGTCTCACTTTGTTATCATAAGTGCATATGAAGAAGAATCTAATTTAAAAAAAAAACAGCAGAATGATTCGATCTATGAGTCTTTGAGTACCTTAGGGATGTTATATTAATTTATGTATATTTAACACACAGTACAGCACATGACCTGTGGCAAGTGCCCAGGTGGCTGATGGATTGGAATATTGACTGATGACTGAATTAATTTGACAAGGCTTAGGAAGAGACTAGAAAAAAAAAAAAAGCCTCCAGAGGAAGGATAGCATCTTCAACAAATGGTGCTGGGAAAACTGGAAATCCATATGCAACAAAATGAAACTGAATCCCTTTCTCTCACCATGCACAAAAGTTAACTCAAAATGGATCAAGGAGCTTGATATCAAATCAGAGACTCTGCGTCTGATAGAAGAAAAAGTTGGCTCCGATCTACATATTGTGGGGTCGGGCTCCAAATTGCTTAATAGGATGCCCATAGCACAAGAGTTAAAAACAAGAATCAACAAATGGGACTTACTCAAACTAAAAAGTTTTTTCTCAGCAAGAGAAACAATAAGAGAGGTAAATAGGGAGCCGACATCCTGGGAACAAATCTTTACTCCTCACACTTCAGATAGAGCCCTAATATCCAGAGTATACAAAGAACTCAAAAAATTAGACAATAAGAAAACAAATAACCCAATCAACAAATGGGCCAAGGACCTGAACAGACACTTCTCAGAGGAGGACATACAATCAATCAACAAGCACATGAAAAAATGCTCACCATCTCTAGCAGTCAGAGAAATGCAAATCAAAACCACCCTAAGATACCATCTCACTCCAGTAAGACTGGCAGACATTATGAAGTCAAACAACAACAAGTGCTGGCGAGGATGTGGGGAAAGGGTACACTTGTACATTGCTAGTGGGACTGCAAATTGGTGCGGCCAATTTGGAAAGCAGTATGGAGATTTCTTGGAAAGCTGGGAATGGAACCACCATTTGACCCAGCTATTCCCCTTCTCAGTCTATTCCCTAAAGACCTAAAAAGAGCATGCTACAGGGACACTGCTACATCGATGTTCATAGCAGCACAATTCACAATAGCAAGACTGTGGAACCAACCTAGATGCCCTTCAATAGATGAATGGGTTAAAAAAAATGTGGCATTTATACACAATGGAGTATTACTCAGCACTAAAAAATGACAAAATCATGGAATTTGCAGGGAAATGGATGGCATTAGAGCAGATTATGCTAAGTGAAGCTAGCCAGTCCCTAAAAAACAAATGCCAAATGTCTTCTTTGATATAAGGAGAGCAACTAAAAACAGAGCAGGGAGGAAGAGCATGAGAAAAAGATTAACATTAAACTGGGACGAGAGGTTGGAGGGAAAGGGAGAGAGAAGGGAAATTGCATGGAAATGGAAGGAGACCCTCATTGTTATACAAAATTACATATAAGAGGATGTGAGGAGAAAGGGAAAAAAAATCAAGGGAGAGAAATGAATTACAGTAGATGGAGTAGAGAGAGAAGATGGGAGGGGAGGGGAAGGGGGATAGTAGAGGATAGGAAAGGTAGCAGAATACAACAGTCACTAGTATGGCAATTTGTAAAAACATGGATGTGTAACCGATGTGATTCTGCAATCTGTATACGGGGTAAAAATGGGAGTTCATAACCCACTTGAATCAAATGTATGAAATATGATATGTCAAGAGCTTTGTAATGTTTTGAACAACCAATAAAAAAAAAAAAAAAGCCTTCAGAAAGCCAGAGCTGACATTCTGGTGAAACCCAGAATTCTGCATTTCTAGTGCCAATAAAGTCCTCTCAATCAAATGTAATTGTAGTTCTGGGATTTCAACTTATGTCCATGAATAGAAGCTAGTCCTGTTACCACAAAGGTCCCTCCCACCCACACCACCACACATGCAAGCAGCAACCACAAATCTAACTGGTCTTCCACACCGAAGGCAACACCAGAAACAGGAGCAAAACTTCTATGATTTGAACCAGATTAGAGGAGATCTTCTCAATTGGTAATTTCTTTTGAAAACTCTAGAAGTGGATAAGAATATCATGGTATAAACAGATGGCTATTGTGTTAGTCAGCTTTGCATCTCTGTGATCAAAATACCTGGCAAGAACAACTTAGGGGAGGGAATGTTTATTTTTTGGCTCATAGTTTCAAAGATTTAGTCCAAGGTGGGCTGAGTGCATTGCTCTGGGCCCAGGGTGAAGTGGAACACCATGACAGAAGGGCATGGTGGAGGAACACTGCTCACCTCGAGGCAGGGTTAGGAAGCAGGGAGAGGGGGGACAGAATGGAGCATCAGGGAAGATCCACAGTGAGTCACCTCCACAGTGACTCACCTCCTCCAGCCACGTCCTACCTGCCTACAGTTACCGCCCAGTCAGTCCATTCAAAAACAGGATGGACTGATCACATTCCAGCTTCCCAAATCAAATCATTTCACTTCTGAATATTCCTGCATTGACACAGGACCTTTGCAGGAGACACCTCATATCCAAACCTAACAGTTCATATGCTAGAATCTTGGTTCCCAATACAAGAATTGAGGGACTCAGTGGGGCCTTAATAGGTCCTTGGATGGTTGGAGGGGGTTGACTCCTTTCTCTTCTATCTAGGTTATTCTCAAAGGACAATATCAGTTATCACGCGAGAAGGTTGCTATAGGGTGAAGCTGCCTCTTGTCTTTCATTTCTTCCCTGGATGCTTACTTGCTCTTTCTCTTTCTACCATGAGTTGAAACAGCATGAGACCCTCACCAGAAGCCAAAACAGATGCTGACACCATGCTCTTGGATTTCCCAGCCTCCAGAACTATGAGCCCAAACAAATTCTTAATAAATTACCATTCTCAGTCATTTTGTCATAGCAACAGAAAACCAACTAAGACACTGACTTACCCACAAGCCTAAGAAACAAAACTAATAAAGCTGATTTCTTCAGGCTTAGCTCCAGCCAAATAGTTGACAAAGTTTTAAATTTCTTTCTTCACTGCTCAACCATTTTAGTCTAAAATATGTTTATACCAATGATCCTTATAACCACAATCCTCATGAATAGGATACAATAAGGTATTATAGGCTTTGTTTAAAACAACAACAAAAAAGCGGTGTATTTCACAAAGGACAGCTACTAAGTCAGCATACCTCTCTCCCTAGGATAATTTATGTCTAACATCTCTGACTTTGCAAAGCTTAAGCAGAGTCTTGGGAGCAGTACTGAAGGAATAAAATTGCCTTTAGGAAGCAGGGGCCAGACTTTTATTTCTTTGAAAAAAGGAAAGTGAAGTCCAAAGGGAAAAATAAAGAAAGCAGCAAGGCTTATATATTAGCAGAAGAAAGGAATGAAATTCTTTGTCATTATTTGTCATGTAGTGTGGCCAGATAATGATCCAACAGAGATTGCCCTTTGCACAGAAAGGAATGAGCTGAGGTCAGGAATTGGCTTTTACATCCAAGATGCCAACGCAACATCTTGCCCGTGGTGGATGTTTGGTCATATCTGTTGATTATTTGATGGGTGAGGAATTTAGCAAATTTCTCTTTTCTTCTCCAATATTCTATCAACGTCTTACTACTGTTTCCACTCCATTTCCAGAAGGTGAATAGATCCACACTTTGGGGCTGAGCTGCTCATTTTGCCCCACCACCCCCTTCAGCCTGTCACTGCTAGGCTAAATTCATAAATGTCTTGTCATTGACTTGGTGAATTTAAGCAAATTGAACATTTAAATTCTGCTTTTGAAAGTAAAATCTTCTTTTAATTGTGTGATTTTTTTTAAAGGAAGGTAAATGTTTGACACAATATTAAATGTGCTGAAATAACTGTATTTACCTATTCAAGAAATATTTTTTGTACTTCAAATTGAAAACCAGTTTTCAATACAATGAAATAATGTCATAGCTTCCAAAAAAATGCAAAACACTTTTCCCAGCTCTTTTTAATTTTTCTTTTCTCATTCGAAATGTTAAAAAAAAAAAGTTTCAACTTAATAAATATATAACCCTCTCTAAATTATAATGCGATTTACATTTTATGACTTGAAACATTTGCCTCTATTAGTTTTTCTTCTCTCCCTATGCGAACAAGCAGATGCATTGTGCTAGATTTGCCTCAAAGCAGAGAGAACATCAGTAGTCATTTGAAACATCTTCAATTCCCACAGGCCATTTCATAGAGTATCTTTTTACCAGTTTTTTCTTTGAAAAGTTTTAAGAGAACACAAGTCTAAAAAAAATCACACACAGTAGAGTACGCCGTGAGATTTAGAAAAGACAGGCAAAGGTTAACAAAAATATAAAGGAAATTTAACTCATCCCATTTTATTGAAGGCAATTTCCAAGTAGCTTATCTGTTATGAAGATAACTTCATCCAATCATTTATTTAATAGTTAATTAGCAGCATCTCTTAAAAGATTTCTGCAGCCTAGGAAACACAAAGCCATAATCCTAGCTAATAATATCAAACTGATGAGCAAAGACATAGTACCTACGTTTTCAGCTGATGATGTGGCAAAGATCATGAAATTCTACAAAACTCAATCTAAAGTGAGTTATAAATCGCACAAATACCAGCTAATGGATAATGAGATTCTATTCTAATGTTGATAATGTGCAATGTAAGTGTTTCCTGTTTCTTAAATAGGATATCTTTGACCATTTAAACAAGTCTTTAGCACCAAGCATCCACAGACATGAGTATATTAAAAAAGCCATTTTGTGTATGCCGCTTGGAGGTAATGAGAAAGCGCTTCTCAATGGGACACGCTTAAGAGGAGACATCAATGTCTTATTAATAGGTAAGTGCACACTGAGTTAATAGTGCATTGATAACTTATTTTTATTGTCCCCTCCTCGCCACGCTTGTGTGATTTGGTGATGTAATATTAGCAAGGAAACAAAAAGCCACACTAGCACAATTACTGCGTCATCATTTTCTGGCATCAAAAAAAAAATGTGCTTGCCTTTTATTGGAAATATTTTTTAGCTGTGAGAACAGCATTTGACCTTTTCCACAAATATCAATACATCAACTCCATACCCCAAATTCCTCCACTTATCTCCTTATCCCCATCCTATTTTCCAGCACCTAATCCCAACTTTGATCTACTCAAAAATTCAACAAACACCCTAAATAATCTGATTCTCTTTTTAGTCTACCTCTCCCTCCAACCTAGCTATTTCCTGTGTTTCCATTTTACCCCTTGAGCAAAAGCTGAAAGGCCAAGTTGAGCTTGAGCAAAGACTTTTGGATGCTTCATCTAAGAACCTACCATTGACAAATCTTTACCCTCACAATGCCGGGCACTCAGGGAAGATACAAAAATACACAAGTCTGATATCTATCCTTCTGTCTTATTGTGGAGATGAGTCAAATATATTCATTGAACATGAATTCATTAAATATTTACTCCACACCAGGTATTTCCAGCCACAGATGATACAAAAATTGTTAGACAAAGCTTGTCCTCCGGTGGCTCACAATAGAAAACAAGAGGATACACATAAACAGGGATCAGTGCACCCTACTGGTACAGGTGCTGAGGCAGAAGTATAAGCATAATGTTAACAGTGAGCACTGACAGGAAGTACCAGAAAGGAGATAATTTTTCAGAGGAGGAAGATATTGCATAGATGGGTGGTGGAGAAGTTTGCAAGAGTAGGATTTTAGCTTTCAACATTTTCCTTGAATAGTTATTTCAAAAATCCATTCGAAAATAGGCCTGGGGCTGGGGTTCTAGCTCAGTGGTAGAGCATTTGCCTGGCATGCAGAGGCCCTGGTTTCCATTCCCAAAGCTGCAAAACAGGAACACATAGAAATATGTTTCCAAAGCTTTCCTTGGTATCAGCCACATTCGGTGTTATAACTTCTTCAGATTTCCACTTAGTTTTCTCCTGAGTCGGCTTCCCCTCATAGCATGGTGGCTCAGTCTCTCTTTTATATAAATATATTTGTTATCTTCTGCCTAACACTTATCAAAATCAACTCTCTTTCTTGTGACTTTGTTTTTCTGCCCATCAACTCAAAGTAAACCAAGACTTTATTGTGTTCCCTGCTACATCCCCAGACCCTAAAACACCAAAGGCACTCAGTAATATTTTTGAATAGATGAATGGTAAACTTGCAAGCTTTTCTTAAATCATTGAGAGGCCGTTGTTCCTTACTTGAATCTCCATATCCCAGCCACTTACTCCCACCTCATCAGCCCTGAGCCAACACATAGTATTGGTCCCCAGGGAAATAAGTTTTCCAGTTGAGAGCCCCATCAGGCCCTTGACATTGCCTTCTCAGTGTGGCCAGATACCTTAGCCAAGGTCACGGTGAGAGCCAAAGCCTGTGACAGCTGTGAAACTCAAGCTAAATGCCCACAAATACTGAATCATAATATATCATTCTTAAACAGTAAATAATATAAGCTAGACAAGAAAGTGAGTTCTGGATGTAGAAAAGTGTTGTCTTTATTTTGTGCTAACGGTCTTCTGGTTGAAATTCCATGGGAATTTTGAACATGAGATGAGGTGTTTTGCTCATTTCCCAACATTTAATATCAAGCAGAAAACCTGCCATTCTGGGATGAGGGATAAAGGACACAATTATATCTAATAGGCAAACAAGACTATCCCCTGACAGTATTATTTAGGTCTAACTAGCAAATAATAATAATTAATAATCCAAATGAGATATTATCTCTGCTTTCAAACTTCTTCCTAAAGAATAATTCCTTGACATGCATTGTTGTTTTCTTACCATGCCTTTGGTCGTGCTAATCTATTTAATTCCATTCCATTAATATTTACTGAGTACTCCCAAGTAGTTGGGGCAGCTGGCAGGGGCCCAGGGAGGGGGTGTTAGGAACATAAAGATGAGTAAGAACCTGAAGAATCCCAAAACCCAGTATCTTTCCATGTCTTCTAAAACATTTTTACACAAAAACCCTACTTTGCATGTGTGAGTGCTTGGGTGGCACCCAGGTCCTCACTCATTCACACGTGCTAGGCGAGCACTCCACCATGGAGCTACGTGGCCAGCCCTATCCTACATTTAAAAGGAGCATGCCTCTCTTCACTTTGTGTTTTCCAGTACTGGAAGTGGAAACAAGGACAGGGAAGCTATGCTGCCCTGGCAGAAGCTCTGACTACTGGGGCTGCCTACTTAGGCTCCCCAGAGCTGTCATGGCTCTGGTTTCCCCTCTTGACTCTTTCATGGGAAAATTAGCCGAGCGTCTGTTGCACTGAGCTCAAAACAAAAACAAAAAAAAAAAATTCTCCACTGCTTTAGGAGATAATATCCACAGAAGGCTGAAAATTAAAATAAACTAACCAGAGGGCTGCAGATTGTTCAAATTAGCCTATGTGAAAGCCAGAGGAACCGCCAGTCATTTAGCTATTAAATCAGACTGCCAGGCTGCTGATTTGAAAGGACAGATGACTGAATGACAAGTGTTAATAAGCCCTGGAAAAGGTGTAAAGTAAGCCACAGGGAAGCAAGGGAATGCAAAACAGATGGACAATTGGATTTGAACAGAAGGAGAAAAATGGAATTTTTAGATGGAGTTTTTTTAAAAAAAGATAGCAATGACCTATATTGTTTTTACAGATGCACTTTTTTGTTTCTGAATAATTTCTAAGTCCGCTTTCAGTTTACTGTTAACAAAGCAGGGATTGGGACTGCTGGTAAAACAATAAGTGCCTGGGTGAGAATGCTTCATGTTTTGCACAAATTCATGTGTTGAGTTACATACATAGACATGTTGTAGGATTCTGTACCCAAATACAGGCCAATGAAATTAATCAATTAACATAGTCTACTTCTGTTACAGGGCTGGGGCCTTCTGGGAAACTGAGGCAGTGGGTAGGTCCCCCCCTTCAAACCCTGATTCTTTTTTTTTTTTAATTTTTTATTGTTGGCTGTTCAAAACATTACATAGTTCTTGATATTTCACACTTTGATTCAAGTGGGTTATGAGCTCCCATTTTTACCCCATATACAGATTGCAGAATTACATCAGTTACACATCCATTGATTTACATATTGCCATACTAGTGTCTGTTGTGTTCTGCTGCCTTTCCTATCCTCTACTACCCCCCCTCCCCTCCCCTCCCCTCCCCTCCCCTCTTCTCTCTCTGCCCCCTCTACTGACATTCATTTGTCCCCCTTGTATTATTTTTCCCTTTCCCCTCACTTCCTCTTGTATGTACTTTTGTATAACTCTGAGGGTCTCCTTCCATTTCCATGCAATTTCCCTTCTCTCTCCCTTTCCCTCCCACCTCTCATCCCTGTTTAATATTAAAATTCTTCTCATGCTCTTCGACCCTACTCTGTTCTTAGTTACTCTCCTTATATCAAAGAAGACATTTGGCATTTGTTTTTTAGGGATTGGCTAGCTTCACTTAGCATAATCTGCTCTAATGCCATCCATTTCCCTGTAAATTCTATGATTTTGTCATTTTTTAATGCAGAGTAATACTCCATTGTGTATAAATGCCACATTTTTTTTATCCATTCATCTATTGAAGGGCATCTAGGTTGGTTCCACAGTCTTGCTATTGTGAATTGTGCTGCTATGAACATCGATGTAGCAGTGTCCCTGTAGCATGCTCTTTTTAGGTCTTTAGGGAATAGACCAAGAAGGGGAATAGCTGGGTCAAATGGTGGCTCCATTCCCAGCTTTCCAAGAAATCTCCATACTGCTTTCCAAATTGGCTGCACCAATTTGCAGTCCCACCAGCAATGTACAAGTGTACCCTTTTCCCCACATCCTCGCCAGCACTTGTTGTTGTTTGACTTCATAATGGCTGCCAATCTAACTGGAGTGAGATGGTATCTTAGGGTGGTTTTGATTTGCATTTCTCTGACTGCTAGAGATGGTGAGCATTTTTTCATGTACTTGTTGATTGATTGTATGTCCTCCTCTGAGAAGTGTCTGTTCAGGTCCTTGGCCCATTTGTTGATTGGGTTGTTTGTTCTCTTATTGTCTAATTTTTTGAGTTCTTTGTATACTCTGGATATTAGGGCTCTATCTGAAGTGTGAGGAGTAAAGATTTGTTCCCAGGATGTAGGCTCTTTATTTACCTTTCTTATTGTTTCTTTTGCTGAGAAAAAACTTTTTAGTTTGAGTAAGTCCCATTTGTTGATTCTAGTTATTAACTTTTGTGCTATGGGTGTCCTATTGAGGAATTTGGAGCCCGACCCCACCGTATGTAGATCATAGCCAACTTTTTCTTCTATCAGACGGTGTGTCTCTGATTTGATATCAAGCTCCTTGATCCATTTTGAATTAACTTTTGTGCATGGCGAGAGAAAGGGATTCAGTTTCATTTTGTTGCATATGGATTTCCAGTTTTCCCAGCACCATTTGTTGAAGATGCTATCCTTCCTCCATTGCATGCTTTTAGCCCCTTTATCAAATATAAGGTAGTTGTAGTTTTGTGGATTGGTTTCTGTGTCCTCTATTCTGTACCATTGGTCCACCCGCCTGTTTTGGTACCAGTACCATGCTGTTTTTGTTACTATTGCTCTGTAGTATAGTTTGAAGTCTGGTATCGCTATACCACCTGATTCACACTTCCTGCTTAGAGTTGTTTTTGCTATTCTGGGTCGTTTATTTTTCCATATGAATTTCATGATTGCTTTCTCTATTTCTACAAGAAATGCCGTTGGGATTTTGATTGGCATTGCATTAAACCTATAGAGAACTTTTGGTAATATCGCCATTTTGATGATGTTAGTTCTGCCTATCCATGAAAAGGGTATATTTTTCCATCTTCTAAGATCTTCTTCTATTTCTCTCTTTAGGGTTCTGTAGTTTTCATTGTATAAGTCTTTCACCTCTTTTGTTAGGTTGATTCCCAAGTATTTTATTTTTTTTGAAGATATTGTGAATGGAGTGGTTGTCCTCATTTCCATTTCAGAGGATTTGTCGCTGATATACAGGAATGCCTTTGATTTATGCGTGTTGATTTTATATCCTGCCACTTTGCTGAATTCATTTATTAGCTCTAATAGTTTCTTTGTAGACCCTTTTGGGTCTGCTAGGTATAGAATCATGTCATCTGCAAATAGTGATAATTTAAGTTCTTCTTTTCCTATTTTGATGCCTTTAATTTCTTTCGTCTGTCTAATTGCTCTGGCCAGTGTTTCGAGAACTATGTTGAACAGAAGTGGTGAGAGAGGGCATCCCTGTCTTGTTCCAGATTTTAGAGGGAATGCCTTCAATTTTTCTCCATTCAGAATGATGCTAGCCTGAGGCTTAGCATAGATTGCTTTTACAATATTGAGGTATGTTCCTGTTATCCCTAGTTTTTCTAGCGTTTTGAACATAAAGGGATGCTGTACTTTGTCGAATGCTTTTTCCGCATCTATCGAGATGATCATATGGTTCTTATTTTTAAGTCTATTGATGTGGTGAATAACATTTATTGATTTCCGTATATTGAACCAGCCTTGCACCCCAGGGATGAATCCTACTTGATCATGGTGCACAATTTTTTTGATATGTTTTTGTATCCGATTCGCCAGAATTTTATTGAGGATTTTTGCATCTAGGTTCATTAGAGATATTGGTCTGTAGTTTTCTTTCTTTGAAGTGTCTTTGTCTGGTTTAGGTATCAGAGTGATGTTGGCCTCGTAGAATGAATTTGGAAGTTCTCCCTCTTTTTCTATTTCCTGAAGTAGCTTGAAAAGTATTGGTATTAGTTCCTCTTTAAAGGTTTTGTAAAACTCTGCTGTATACCCATCCGGTCCTGGGCTTTTCTTAGTTGGTAGTCTTTTGATGGTTTCTTCTATTTCCTCAATTGATATTGGTCTGTTTAGGTTGTCTATATCCTCCTGACTCAATCTGGGCAGATCATATGACTTAAGAAATTTATCGATGCCTTCACTATCTTCTAATTTATTGGAGTATAAGGATTCAAAATAATTTTTGATTATCTTCTGTATATCTGAAGTGTCTGTTGTGATATTGCCTTTTTCATCCCGTATGCTAGTAATTTGAGTTCTCTCTCTTCTTCTCTTCGCTAGCATGGCTAAGGGTCTGTCGATTTTGTTTATTTTTTCAAAGAACCAACTTTTAGTTTTGTCAATTTTTTCAATTGTTTCTTTTGTTTCGATTTCATTAATTTCAGCTCTGATTTTAATTATTTCTTGCCTTCTACTTCTTTTGCTGTTGTTTTGCTCTTCTTTTTCTAGGATTTTGAGATGAAGTATGAGATCATTTATTTGTTGGTTTTTTCTTTTTTTAAGGAATGAACTCCAAGCAATGAATTTTCCTCTTAGAACTGCTTTCAATGTGTCCCATAGATTCCGATATGTTGTGTCAGTGTTTTCATTAATCTCTAAGAATTTTTTAATTTCCTCCTTGATGTCTTCTATAACCCATTGATCATTCAGTAACCTATTGTTCATTCTCCAAGTGATGTATGCTTTTTCCTTCCTTCTTTTATCGTTGATTTTCAGTTCCATTCCATTATGATCAGATAGGATGCATGGTATTATCTCTACTCCTTTGTATTGTCTAAGAGTTTCCCTGTGACATAATATATGATCTATTTTTGAGAAGGATCCATGTGCTGCTGAGAAAAAAGTGTAACTGCTTGATGTTGGGTGGTATATTCTATATATGTCAATTAAGTCTAGGTTATTAATTGTGTTATTGAGTTCTATAGTTTCCTTATTCAACTTTTGTTTGGAAGATCTGTCCAGTGGCGAGAGAGGTGTGTTGAAGTCTCCCATGATTATTGTATGGTGGTCTATTAGACTCTTGAACTTGAGAAGAGTTTGTTTGATGAACATAGCTTCACCATTGTTTGGGGCATATATATTTATGATTGTTATGTCTTGTTGGTGTATGGTTCCCTTAAGCAGTATGTAGTGTCCCTCTTTATCCCTTTTGATTAACTTTGGCTTGAAATCTATTTTATTTGATATGAGTATGGACACTCCTGCTTGTTTCCGAAGTCCATATGAGTGATATGATTTTTCCCAACCTTTCACCTTCAGCCTATGTATGTCTTTTCCTATCAAATGCGTCTCCTGTAGGCAGCATATTGTTGGGTCTTGTTTTGTGATCCATTCTACTAGCCTGTGTCTCTTGATTGGTGAGTTTAAGCCATTAACATTTAGGGTTATTATTGAGATATGGGTTGTTCTTCCAGCCATATTTGTTTATTTATGTTACTAAACATGGTTTGTTTTCCTCTTTGATTCTTTTTCCCCCCTTTACTGTCCTACCTCCCACTGTTGGTTTTCATTGTTATTTTCCATTTCCTCTTCCTGTAATGTTTTGCCAAGGATGTTTAGAAGAGATGGTTTTCTAGCTGCAAATTCTTTTAACTTTTGTTTATCGTGGAAGCAAACCCTGATTCTTACAATCAAGTCAGAAAGATTTTAGACATGTTTCTCAGAGTTACAGGCATGAGTTTGTTCTAAGGGATAAGAAAGGGGAAAGCGCACACTCTCAAGGGAGAGAGTGGGTCCTCTTAGAGAGGGACAGCATGCCTCTCCTACCCTCCCGTTTTATTGGGAGTCCCAGGGAAGATTCTAGAGAGTTCACCAAGGTCTACCTCTTGACTTTTGACTGACAGCAGGATGACATCCAACTTTCAAGTCCCCAATTCCCTGACAACTCTAGGTCACCATGGCCCATGCTGACTAGTTCCTATTGGAATTTGTTCTTACAGATTTTATTATCCTTAGGAGGAATTATCTGTGTCTCCGAGTTTTGGGATGTGGTCTGTTAAAAGTTCACAAAAGTCCCCGCTTCGTTGTAACTTGTTTTTCTCTTACAGGAATTATCCTGCAGATAACAGAGAGTTTGATATGGAATGTAACATATCCTGTCCATGTAAGCTAGGCGGGACTGCAGGTAAATTGCTTTTTAAAGGTAAAAGCATGTAACAGCCAGCACAGTGGACCCAGTTCATAGAATTATTCCCTTAACCTCATGTTCCCACAACTCACATCTGTCTCTCTCTTATCACTTCTGTGAAAACACAAAAGAAGTTTTCATTCCTTGCCATTTGGAAATGAATCATCAAGGTGATGAATCTTGCCATTTTGAGGACTGAAACGTTTCATTTTGAAACTTTGTTGAATGAAGGGACACATGAAACTATTTGATGGATGAATGAATGAACTGGATTATGCAATTGCATTCAGCAGTAGATATTGAAAATAATTTCCTGATGACACGGTGAATACAAGCTACTCTGCGGTACCATCACACACTGCTGGGGGCTCGATGTAAGTCGGGACCACAACTTGACTGATGTAGTTCTCACCTGGGGAATCAGAAGCTATGGAGCAACAGAATCTGCCAGTGATGGCCACCAAGGCACCTGCTGAGCAAGCACTGCCTAAGAGATAAATTCCTGTGTGATGTGCCACAGTCTTTGATGTTCCGTGGCATATGAAAACATTAGCCTGATCTCTACCTGTGTCTTCATATTACGCTCCTCTTGTGTGGATGTCTATGTCCAAATTCCCCCTCCTTTTTAAAATATTTTTTATTTTTTATAGTTGGACACAATATCTTTATTTTATTTGTTTATTTTTATGTGATGCTGAGGACAGAACCCAGGGCCTCACATGTGCTAGGCAAGGGCTCTACTGCTGAGCCACAACCCCAGCCCCAAATTCCCCCTCCTTATTAAGACACCAGTCATATTTGATTAGGGGTCCAGACTACTCCAGTATGACCTTATCTTAACTACATCTACAAGAACCCCATTTCCAATGAAGGTCACGTTTCAAAATACTGGGGATTAAGATTCCAGAATATGAAATCTGAGTTCTCAGCTGAGTTTCCTATAACAAAAGACAGATTAACAAGAGAAAAACAGAAGTTTATCACCATGCATATTTCATAAATACATGGGAGAAAACTCTGGGAAAAAGCAAATCTCACAAAGATGGGACTTAGAATGTCTGCATATATAAAAACTTCAATAAAAAGTAACAAGACAAAGGAGAGAAGAACCTTGAGTCTCTAAGGGCAGCAAGTTGGGGGAAAGTCAATAAATGGGAAGACAAAGGTAGGTCAACACCAGTTACAGCTTGTTATGTAGATTCCTCTGGGGTTGTTCCTGGGCTGATAAGTATCTAAAGTTGTCTCCAGTGATCTACCTTTTCTTCCTGGTATAGAGCAAAGGTAGGACACCTTTGGAAATTTATGTCCTGCTTAGGCAAATAGGAGCAGGGCAGAGAGATTTTCTTATATTTTCTTCTTGTCACTGCCTTCAGCTCAAAAGAATCCTTATGCCAAAGTGGCATATTTGGGGTGGCAGATTCTATTATCTTTACGATTTAACCCAGCAGGATCAATGCGGGGGGTGGGGGGTGAAGCAAGGGAGGGTAATGGGAACCACTCTATTTAGCTGGGAGGATTGTGTGTGTGTGTGTGTGTGTGTGTGTGTGTGTGTGTTGCTGGGAATTGAACCCAGGGCCTTGTGCATGCAAG
Source organism: Marmota flaviventris (assembly GCF_047511675.1). Classification (NCBI taxonomy): domain Eukaryota; kingdom Metazoa; phylum Chordata; class Mammalia; order Rodentia; family Sciuridae; genus Marmota; species Marmota flaviventris. The sequence continues at coordinate 39,418,148 of NC_092513.1, forward strand.
GCAAGCACTCTACCAACTGAGCTATATCCCCAGCCCTGGGAGGACATTTTTGATCCCATGTGAGAAAACCCCTGGAAATTCTCCAAAACTATTATGCAGATCTTGTGAGTGGTGGAAGGTTCCACAGAAAGAGACAAAGGACTGAAAAATACTATTTATTATGATTAATAAGACTCAATATTACTGCTCAGGCTAAGGAGATATGTTTCATCTAATGTTTATATGTTTAACCCTCTGAACAATTTCAAAACCCATCACAGTACATGGGATAAATATAAATCTAAGTTGGTTTTTCTTTTGATATTCCTTACCCTACTAATTTTCACTCGGCAATGACTTGATATGAATTTGTAATGAGTTTTTATTGTAAGGAAGCAAGAATTTTCAAATTCAACTCTGTCAGCCACAAACACCCATGCCTTCTGCCTAAGACTCCCAAGTAATTTGGAATGAGAAATAGCGAAAAAGAAAATACTGCTTTGGTAGAACAGAGTTAGTACATAGTGAGCCCAGTGTAGCCCTGTAATGAAACATGCAGTTGGGGCCTTCTGACTATTGGGGTTCAGAAGAAAATACCCACAAAGTGCAGCACTTTGTCATACTAAGCTGGAGAAAGAGTCTCAGAACCAAGGTCTCTATGCCCTTCTTACCTATCACACACTCCCTCTGTCCCCTGTCTCTGGATCATCTTTAATCCTTTCTTTCCTGAAATTCGGAAAGAAGCTTTCTCTGAAGTTCCCTCCTCAAAAGAAAAGTAATTCACCTGAAATCTCACTATCAGGAAGAATTAGCTACTGAAGAAGAGTCTAAAAATCAAACACCACATCTAAAGCCCAGCCTTTTAGTCTATTCATTTTCCCCAAAATCATTTATCCCTCAGTGAGGATGGCCTTAGGCCTGAGCCTAAGCAACTCCATTTTAAAAACTTCAGTTTGAAATCTGCAGTTTCACCAGGCACAATCACAGAACCCTCCAGTTTGGCCTCAAACAAGTTGCTTCCCCTCACTCTGATAAACAGAGTGAAGCCCCTGGCAGGCTGTCCTCGCCTGAGAAAAGGAAAAGGTGAGAAGATCAGGGTGGAGACCACCAGGCCAGATGTTTCTGATCCCAGGGTAAATGATGTCACTGAGAAATCTGGTGGTAGCTGATAAGGATTGAAAGGGGGGGTAAAAAGTCCCAAAATTTAGTATAAATATAGAGCAAATGAGCAGGGATTCAGCCAGCCAAAACAAGGATGCACTCGAGAGGACCTGCCATCCCATCACTTGTCATTGTTCCTGATCCTCTGCATGATCCTCACCACTCTCAAACTCTACCGCCTCGTCTGGACCTTGGTGAGAGCCGCAACTTCTCCCTACGACCCTCTCTTCAGCTGGTCATCCACTCCACACCTGCCTTGGTTCCGGACCTGGTCACCGCGGTCCTAGTGAGTGTGCATCTGCTGGACTCAAAGCTAAGACTTAAGACCTTTGAACTTAGCATGCAGAGGGAATGTCTGTCATTAGCCTGTCATGATTAAGTGTGTTTGCAGTGCTTAGAATTAATCTAGAATTGTTTGCTGTGAATTGATTATGTCTATTGCATTAAAGATTATCGTTTTCTTGATTAAGAACTTATAGAATGAAATTGTATTGAGTAATTTGAGTGAATAAAGCATTGAAAGGGGCGGAAGCGCTTGGACATTCTTTATTTCTCTCCTCGACTGCATACATCACAATTTTGCACCCTCACAACATCCTCTAAAAGTGTTCATAGCCCGCTATTTTCTTCTCCCCTAAGAAGAGTCCATTGAAGCTTCAACTATCTGGCCCTTCTTTGAGTTCCATGGTTTTGAAGGCTCCCATACCCATGTACACATAGTAAATTTTTATGCTTTTTCTCCTGTTGATCTGTCTATTGCCAGCTTATTTCTGCAGACTTTTGGGGGAGGGAGTAGAATTCTCTTAGCCCCTACATCACTAAGACCTGAACCCCAATCCTGACAATACCATTCTTTAGTCAGTTGCAGCACCCAGGGACACAATGATCTGCCCCTTTAGATGGGTACATGGAAAAGAAAGCTCTAGCAGGCCCTGAATATGTGCAACACTCAGATGGAAGAAGTTCAGACCTGGAGGCAGAGAGCCAGAGAGGCAAGCTGAGACCACTCAGCATGGTCTCTTACCCGAGTTGCCATATTGCGTCAATTTTGTCTTTACATTCTTTCTATAATATATGAACAATGGAATAGATTTTCCCGGTCAGTTTATCTCTTTTAACCTAGTGCTGGAATGTTTTGGTTTCTTTACTTTCTAAAATGTTTCAAATATGATACTGAAATTTAATGTAAAGACATATATATTTATGAATTCATATTTAGTCTTTTAGTCCTCCAGTGTGACTATGAAATTACTAAGTTCTGTGTTCTTTCTGTGATAACTTCAACTGATAATGCAGCAATGATGCATAAACCTATGTTTTTTTTATTATTTGTTCAAAACATTACAAAGCTCTTGACATATCATATTTCATACATTTGATTCAAGTGGGTTATGAACTCCCATTTTTACCCCGTATACAGATTGCAGAATCACATCAGTTACACATCCATGTTTTTACATACTGCCATACTAGTGTCTGTTGTATTCTACTGCCCTTCCTATCCTCTACTATCCCCTCTCCCCTCCCCTCCCCTCCCCTAAACCTATGTCATCTTGAGTTGAGAATTACTGTCTTTTATTTAAAATTCTCAACTGGTCATAGTATATATCTGTCCATTTACTCTTTTTTTTTATTTGTTTTAATTACTTATTGTCCTTTAATCTTATCCTTTTTTGTTTTTCATTTAAGAATTTAATGATATTTTTTAATGTCATGTTCTGAGTTAAATCTCAATGATTCAATATTTACACAAACAAAAAAGAACGCTTTTATTATTGTATATTTTAGCATAATGGCATTTACATTTCACATGTACAAATAACAATAAATCTTACAGATTTATTTCATGTGTGCAATTAGGGGGAGTTTTTTTTTCCTCTGGTAATTTTTGATAGATACTTTTGAATTTTCCAATGATAGACTCATAAAACCACAAAAAGGAAACTATTTATTTCTTCATTTCCTTTACTTGCAATCATTTTCCCCTTCTCAACTATTATCAGAATTTTCTACTGATAGCGGGGATTTCTTTCTTATCATTAGACTATCTCTACTGCTAAATTAAGCAATTTTTCATTTCTACAAATCTTAATATATGCTATTTTAAGATTAACTAGAAGAAACAATATATGATTAAGAAAATTAAATGCTTAATAAAGTAGCAGTCTTTTATTCCTTTGAATGAATCAGAAAAACATCAGTAAAGAATAACTATTTGGGCCAAGCATGGTGGTGCACACCTGTAATCCCAGTGGCTTGGGAGGCTGAGGCAGGAAGATTGCAAGTTCAAAGCCAGCCTCAGCAACTAAGTGAGGCCCTAAGCAACTCAATAAGACCCTGTCTCCAAATAAAATATTTTAAAAAGGACTGGAGGTGTGGCTCAGTGGTTCAATCCTTAGTTCAAAAAAAAAAAAAAGAAAAAGAAATAACTATTTGGGTTGCATCTCAGGAGTCACCAATTTGGGGAACTCATTAATTGCTTTCTCTTTGCCAGAAATTTTCAATAATAATGGAGCCTAAGAGGGAAGTGGAGTCATGACACATGGGGATGAGTGGAGCAGCACTGATTGTGTCAAACAGAAAAGCATATGGCAGAAGGTCACCCTCCCATTTCTCACCCCAGTGCCTTGAGTTTTTCAAATAGAAAATCAATGAGGCTAGCTAGTGCTCCTTGGTCAGCAGATTAAGGGGTGGAATCTGACTTGTAGCGTACTGCTTGAAAAACACCATCTTATCTTTTTAACTTTTTTAAAATTCATTATTTTACAAATCATTCCCATATTTCCAATATCAGTTATCAGACGATCCAGGATGATTTTCCAAGGGCCATGTTTCCGTCTCCCTCTATGGCGACAGGGCTGCGCATTTGAGTTAAATTAGACAATCACAGCCAGAAGAAATTGGCACATACCCTAAGCCAAAACAAACAAAATCTTTCTCTACAGTGCTTCAAAATGGAGCTGTGCAGAAAGAACCATGTTCGGTCTGTGGCAGAGCTGACATTCAGTCTGGTCCCACCAGCAGCCACATCCCCCCTTCAGAGAGGGAACTGATTTGGTAGAAGAAAGGTGAAATGACACAGCAGAGGACAAAGGGGAAGTCTTGGTGGCAGGCATGGTTCTGAGTCCTGCCATTCCTGGGGCCAGCTTGAACCCCAGCCTTTCCAAAGTTCATATTTGCAAGCCAATAAAGTCTCCATTTGCTTAAGCAAACTTGCAAATTCTTCCAGAATCCAGAGTCCAGAATTTTATAACCAAGAGTCAAGTTTTAACTCAACAGTTTCCGTATTCACCTTCTCATTTGTCTGGCTTCCATTAGGAAATCTATGACTAATCAGCAGTGATTGCTCTGTCCTTAAAGTCAGCTACTGTTTCTTTCTTGTTTATCATAAACCCCACCAAGTACTGTGGTTAAATGTATAGATTCTGGAATCGGAAGGCCTGTCAAATTCTAGCTCAAACTTATTAGCTGTGAGAGAAAATATACCCAGAGAAAGTATCCACTTTAAATGGATAAAGATAAAAGGTCTCTCTCTCTCTCTCATTGCTTCATGACTATCACTAGTCAGGGGATTACAGAGCATTCCCGCAAGAAACCATTCCTATTCAGGGCCATCATTTCTTTCTAAACTTTGGGTTAAAAAGAGTAGATTCATTGGTTTTCTATTTGAAAAACTCAAGGCACTGGCATGGGAAATGGGAGGGTGACCTTCTGCCTTCTGCTTTTCTGCTGGATACAATCAATGCTGACCATTAGCATGCTCCACTTGTCCCCACATGTCCTGACCCCACTTCTCTCTTAGGCTCCATTATTATTGAAATTTTCTGGTAAAGAGAAAGCAGATTTTTTTCTTTAAACTTATTTCTTTAATTTAATATACCCAAACACACATATATGTGTATTTTTATATTTTAGAAAAATATATAGTGCACAAAAATATATAGAATGTACACAGATGCAATATTTTACGATAATACATGTGTTTTATAAAAATACATACACACATATGTATGCATTTGTATTTTATATTTTTCTTAATTTATATATATTATAAACAAAATTAGATAATAGATAGATAGATAAAAAAATTTTTTCTCTCTCTCCCTTTTTTTTCCAGTACTAGGGGTTGAACCCAGGGGCCCTTCACCACTGAGCTACATCCCCCATCCTTCGTCTTTTTCTTTTTTGTTTTGAGCAGGGTCTCACTAAATTGCTAAGGCTAGTCTCAAACTTGCAGTACTTCTGCCTTAGTCTTCCCAGCAGCTAGGAGGAAGAGTCATCATTTTTGAGCATTGCCTTCCTTCCCTGTTCCTTCTTAAATTGTCGTAATAAAATTATACACAAAGCTAAAACACAAAGAAAAAATATCACAGAGGTGGCATCAACCAAAAGAAGGCACAAATTGGAAGTCTTGGTTCCAGTGAAATGATGTTCAGAGGTAGGGATTTGGGGAAGTGATTGGATCATTAGACTCTGATCTCATTCATGGATTGATTAATTGATAAGTTAATAATTGAATGAACTATTCAATTATGGGAGGTGGTAGAAACCGTAGGAGGTTAAGAATAGATTGAGGAAATAGCTCAATGGGGGTGTGCATTGGAAGGGTGTATGTTGTCTCTGCCTCTCCTCCTTCTCTTTCTCTGCTTCCCAGCCACCATGAGATGAGCAACTCTGCTCCACCATGCCTTTCCACCAAGATGTTCTGCCTCACCACAGGCCCAGAAACAATGGCACTAGCAAACAATGAATTGATACCTCTGAAACTGTGAGCTAAAATACATCTTTACTCATTTAAGCTGTTTTTCTCAGCTATTTTGTCACAGTGACAAAAAGCTGGCTAATACAGAGGGAGATTGAAAGTAAAAAATGGATAATATCTTGGAACTATTACAGATAAATGTATTCCAAGGAGATAAATGTATCCCATCTCCTTATGATATTAAGTATTTTTAAAATATTTACCCTAATACTGGCTTAGGAGCTTTCAGAAGAGATAAGGATGATTAATTCAAGATATTCTGCCAAAACTGTGGAAATCGAGAACTCCCCAATGGGTCGAGTGGGGCTGGCCAAGGTTTCTCAGTGAGGAAGTGTTATGGGTTGCAGACAGCACAGGGGCTGCCTGTCAGTGGAGGCATCGTTGAGATGCACTGTCAGGCTGGTTCCTGGCAGTGCCAGGTATTTAGTACAGGTGAGTTTCCAGGGCTCCATCTAAAACAAAATGTTTTGCAACGCTAACTGCTCTGGGGCTTATCAAATCACTGTCATTAAGTTTTATGATAATTGAGTCACTTCCAAGAAGGGGAAATGTTAGACCTAAAGAAAGGTCACTTTTAGAGGACCTGGGATGATTTTTATTTTCTTTGTTATAGAATCATCAGAAAATCTAAAAAGAAAAAAAAAATTATTATAACTCTTTGAGTAAAACCCAAATGATTATTTTCAAATATGAAAAAAAATAATTTAAAAACCCAGCTAACTAACTCAACCTATTACTAACTTATACACACTTGAGGTTGATATACAAAAGATGCATAAATAAGATTCCTTTAAAATAAATTTCCCTTGTAGATAAGATGTCCTAATCATAGTAATTGGAAAATATGTGAAAAACCTAGTCATTTAAAAATTAGAAAGGGGTTGGGGTTGTAGCTCAGTGGTAAAGCACCTGCCTATCCTATGTGAGGCACTGGGTTCTATTCTCAGCACCACGAATAAATAAATAAAATAAAGGTCCATCATCAAATAAATAAATATTTTTTAAAAAATTATCCAGGAGGCTGGGGATGCAGTTCAGTGGCAGAGTGATTGCCTAGCATGTATGAGACCCGAGCTCCATCTCCAAGGAAAATACTTTCCATCTCCCTGGTTTTCTGCCTATGCAGGCATGCCTTTCCTAAGCCTCCTGGTGCTCCATGTGACTCACGTGTGGTTGCACAAGGATCAGGAAGGCCTTCAATATATCCTTTTGGAAACAGCACTAGCCATCAGCTCTGGGACAGGAGGCTTACTGGATTTTAGAACCTGGAAGCTGGCCTCAGGTCTTAGGGAGATCAAAGGCAATTAGACGCAAAGGTGAGGAAAGACCTTAGGATAGAGGAATAGTGATGGGATTGGCTGGTCACATAAGTCCTCTGTAAAGCAAACTGCTTAGGTTGAGGAACTCCTCTGTAGGCCAGTCAAGTTACCACTCAGATGTTTACCTCGTTCTTTTCTGTTTGTTTTTGGAATACAGGTGTGATTTGACTCTATTGGATAATTTACCACCTTCAAGATCTCTATGGGGGTTCTATACAAGCTGTACTTAAAGGGTAGACTAGCTGGGCACAGTGGCACACACCTGTAATCCCAGCTACTCCGGAGGCTGAGAAAAGAGGGTCTCAAATCTGAGGCCAACCTCAGCAACTTACGGAGACCCTGTCTCAAAATGAAAAAGGCTGGGGATGGAGCTCAGTGGTTGAATGTCCCTGGGTTCAATCTCCAATAAATACCACAAAAGAAAAAAAGTAGACAAGTTGTGCCATTTCCTACCCCTGAGATGCACCCAAGGCATCAAATGCATGGACCCAGAGCTAGACTTGAGTACAGTGCCCTCTCCCCCTGAAAAAGCCAGGTGCCCTTCTGCTCAGTGAGTGATCTGAGATCCCTGAAGTTAAAGAACTATCTATCTTGAGTGGTCTGTTTTCACCTCACAGGCTAGTTTGAAATAAAATCTCATGGGTGTTTAAATGACCAGTGATTAATTACATCTTTCCAAAACGATTTTCCCCTGCCATCTGAGAGCTCTAAAGAAAAAACTTCCTGTACTCAGTAACTCAAATGGCAGCAAGTCCCTATTCCTCCTGTGTAATACATCTCCACACCGCAGTCCACGTTACCGAGGCTGATGGATTTGGCACTCAGACTTCAGCAGTGAGATGTGATTTCATATTAAAATTCTTAATGCCAAAGGATAACCATCCTTCCTAAGCTGTCCTATTGTTATTTATTTTTATTGTTATTTTTGTTTTATTGTTATTTATTTTTATTGGTTCTTTTTAGTTACACACACCAGCAGACTCCATTATGATATAATTATACAAACATAGTATATCTTATTCTAATTATTCTATTCTACATCTTAGTAAAATGATTATATTCACATATAAGAAGTTGGACTTTTTTATTTGTTCATCCTAGAAATCAAAAATATAAAAATTTTTAAAACTTATCTTAATTTGAGAGCCTCTTATTATGAAGCAATTATAATCTTCCCAAAACCTGGTAGTGTTAATCCCCCAAGAACTTCACTATGGAAGACCAGCAGGGTTTGTGGCACGAATGATCAGGATTCTACATAGAAAATGAAGAGATCAAACTTCCAAGGGCTGAATCCCCCTTAACCAGGATTCTTCTTGTAAACCATCCAAACCGAATAAGGAAAGGTACGTAGGCAATTGCTTTTCTAATCAGATCTTATTTTTAAAACTACTTTTAACTATTCCTCCCCCAGTTCACTGAGAATAATCTCTTTTCATCTAATATTCCTCTCCTGTTTTCCTACCCTTCCTTTCTGCCATTCCCTTTGTGTTTTCTCTTCTGTCAGGTAGCAGTTCTTACATAATGCTTATGATGAATCTGCCAGTCACTTTGCATCTGTCATGCAATTTAAACACTATTATGAGGTAAGTGTATTTACTACTCATTATAGAGATGAGGAGATTAAGGCATAGAGAGATGAAGTAATGGGTCCAAACACACAACTGGTGAGTGTGTGGCTGGCACTTGAACTCAGGCCCCATAGCTCCAGAGTCTTTACTCTCAATTGCCAACACGTGGGCAACAATTTTGCTTCTGTTGCTCAAATGACTTACTACAGCTTCCTTTGATTAGAGTGGCCACACTTGCAGGTTTCCCTGGGAGAAGCAAAACCTGCTGTCCATAGTCATTTTTTTTTTTAGTTGTTGATGAACATTTATTTTATTCATTTATTTATATGCAGTGCTGAGAATTGAACCCAGTGCCTCACACATGCTAGGCAAGCGCTCTACTACTGAGCCACAACCCCAGCCCCTGTCCATAGTCATTTTTGATAGCTCTCTTTTCACTCTCAAAATTGTCCCTGTTAGGTAAAATTATATCACATTTTGAAAGCTACCTGCTATTTATAGCTACCATTTGTTGAGTGCCTACTGTTCACCAAAAAAATTATACTTATTATCTTATCATACTTAAGAATTCCATGAGGTCATGATTGTTGTCCCCAGTTTTATAGTGAAGAAAACTGAGATGTTAGGAAACTTGTCCAAAATTGTATAATAGTAATTACTGAACAAAGATTCAAGGCCAGCCAGGTCTGTCTGATGAAAAAGCTCAAGGTCTCAGCTGCTGCCCTATGTTTGACCCTTACAAATGACAAGCAGATAGAAAATCATGTGAAATGTCACTAAATGTCCAAATGTACCATTACTGCCTGCATAGAGTTCAGCTATAGCAGCTCTTCTCATAGGGTGGTCCAGACCCTTCGACCTTTGAGATCCATTCACAGGGTCATTAGATTACAAATATTTTCATAGTAATACTAAGATGTTACTTGTCTCTTTCACTGTGTTGACATTTGAATTTATATTTTTTATAGCCCAAGAGGAGATACCACTTCACACCAACCAAAATGGTTATAATTTTTTTAAAAATGGAAAATAATGAGATTTGGCAAGGAGATGGAGAAATGGGAAGCCTCATACATTGCTAGTGGGAGTATAAAATGGTGTGATTGCTGCGAAAAACAGCTGAAACATAGAGAAGCTAAATACAAAATTATTATATGATCCAGCAGTTCTGCATCTAGGTATATTAGGAACAATAATATATACAAAAATTTGACAATATATTTATTTATCAATTCCCTATAAATACAAACACTCCCCCAAAATATGAAATAGATACTTTAACCAGCCCTATAACTATTAAGGAAATTGAATTCACAATTTTAAAACTCCCCAAAGAGAAATTCCAGACCCAAAGGGTTTGACTGTGTATTCTATTAAACATTTAAACAATTACACCAATTCTACATAGTCTTTTCAAGAAAATAAAAGAGGAGGGACATTTCCCAATTCATTTTATGAAAATAATAGTACCCGTATTCCAAAGAAAGATGTTGATGTTACCAAAATAAAAATAAACAAAAAACTATAGACCAACATCCCTGAGGAATACACACGCGCGCACACACACAAAAAAAAACAAGTAGTGTGTAGCAACATATAAAAAGGATCATATACCATGTCCAGGTATGGTTTATTCCAGGGACAAAGGCTTCCTCAATATTCAGAATCAATCAATAGAATCCACAATATTAACAGACTAAAAAGGAAAAAATCACATAACCAGATAGATCAATACAGATGAAGCATTTGACAAAATTTTATATCCACCATGAAAAAAAAAACTTCCAGAAAAATAAAAATAGGGGGTTGCTTCTTCAACTTGTTGAAGAGAACATAGGAAAAAAACCTACAGAGAACATTATATCTAATGATGAAAGACTGAATGCTTTCTTCTTAAGATGGAACTAGCAAAAGTGTTCACTTTCATCCTCTATCCAATACAGTACAAGAAGGTCTAGCCAACCCAATAAGTCAAGAAAAAGAAATAAAAGGCATGCTGATTAGAAAAGAAAAAAATTGAGCCCCCTATTTGCCGATGGCATGATGGTATAGCAAGGCTGCAGCACTCATGAATTAGTGATTTCTATATACTAGTGACGAACACAGGGATATTAAAGTTAAAAATACAACACCATTCTCCCCAAAATGAGATACATAGGTGTGACTCTAATAAAATATTTATAAACTTGCATGCTGGAACTTACACAATGTTGATGATAGATGAAACAAAAAATCCTAAGAACAGAGAGACATACTATGTTCATAGATCAGAAGATTCAATATAAAAATAATGTTAATTCTCCTCAAGTTGATGAACAGATTTAACTAATTTCTTTTGGAAATCCCAACAATAATTTTTTGTAGATACAGATAAGATTATTCTAAAATTTATCTGTAAAGGTAAAAAAGAACTAGTATAACTAAAACCAGTCTGAAAAAGAAAGAAAAAGTGAGAGGAATCAGTTTACCAGATTTCAAAACCTACTATATAACTATAATATATAGAATCAAGACTATATGGTATTGACAGAGGAAGGCTGTATAATAATCAAGACCATATAGTAATCAAGTCTACCTATATGATATTGGCAGGGGAACAGACACCCAAATCAATAAAAGAGAAGGAAACTCAGAAATAGGTCCAAGAAAATATGTTCAATAAAAGTACAAAACAATATCTATGGAGGAAAGAACCTTTTCAACAAATAGTGCTGGTACAATTGTTCATTCATGAACCAAAAACATAAACCTCTACCTGAACCCCACAAAAACAAACTCAAAATAGATCACTGATTTAAATGTAAAACTGAAAAATTATAAATGGTTTTTAAAAATAGAAAATCTTCAGAATCTAGGACAGGACAAAGAATTCTTAAACTTGCCAACACAAATGTAAGACATTAATAGGAAAAATTGATAAACCTGTTAAGAAAATGCAAAGCTACAAAATAGAAAAATATGTTTCTAAACCACCTACGTGACAGAAGGATAATATCTAGAATATATAAAGGACTTTCAAAGCCCGACAGTATAAGAATGAAAAGTCTAATTGAAGCATAAGCAAAAGACATGAAGAGATATTTCACCTCAGGGGACATTCAGATGGCAAAAAAGCATATGAAAAAATGTTAGATAACAGGCTAGAGCTGTGGCTTAGTGGGAGAGTGCTTGGCCAGCATGCATGTGGCCCTGCATGCAACACACACACACACACACACACACACACACACACACACACGGATGTTAGTCCTCATTAACAATTAGTATTGCAAATTGAAGTCACAATGAGAAATCACTATACACATGAGAAGGGCTTAAAAAAAATAGTGACAGTAAGTCAAAGAAGACATTCAGGAAAGTCTACATACGCTATGATTTCAACAATATGATAGTATAGAAAAGGCAAAACTATGAAGACACTAAAAAAAAAGACAGTGTTTGCCAGGGAGTAGTGGGGAGGGAAGGATGAACAGGCAGAATACACTATAATAGCAGATAAATGTCATTTTGCATTTCTCAAAACCCATAGAATGTACAACACCAAAAGTATATCTAATGTGGACTTTAGTTGATATTGATGTGTCAACGAAGGTTTGATTGTAACACATGTACCACTCTGGTGTAGGTTGTTGACAGTAGAGAGGCTATGTGTAGGTAGGACAGGGGTATGTGAGAAGTCTCTGCACATTCTGTTCAAATTTGTTGTGAATCTAAAACTTCCTAACAAAATTAAATCTAGTTTTTTAAAATGACAACACTAAAAGTTGGCAAGGATGCAGAGAAACTCATACATTGCTGGTGAGAATACTGTGTAACCACTTTGCAAATCAATTTGTCGATTTCTTTAAAAATGAAAGGTACAACTACCCTAGGACCCAGCCATTTTTCTCCTGGCACATATTCCAGAGAAGTGAAGACATATTCACAGAAAAATCTGTACATACATTGATAGAAGTTTTGTTTGTAATAACCAAAAATTGGAAACAACCCAGATGTCTTTCAACAAAGGAACAATGAAGCAAACTGTGGCCTGTGAGGGTATGGGTGGTAGACACCCATACCATGGATGACTGTTCTCCAATAAAAAGGAACAGACTACTGATACACACAATATCCTTGGACGTGTTTACAAAGAATTATGCTGAGGGAGGGAAGCTATTCCCAAAAGTTTCTACACTATATGAATCTATGAATAGAACATTCTTTACATGACAAAATAATGGAATTAGAGAACATATTAGTGGTTTTTTCAGAAGATAAAAAGGAGGTGAGAACAAAGAGGAAGTAAAAATGGCTACATAAAGACAACTTTATATAGGTATAGGAACTTTATATAGGATATAGATATATATTTGTAACTTCACTATATCAATGTCACTGTCCTGATTGTGCTACTGTACTTCCTATACATCCTAGTTTTTTGTTTGTTTATTTGTTTTTGGCACTAGGAATTGAACTTAGGGGCACTCGGCCACTGAGCCACATCACCAGCCCTATTTAGTATTTTATTTAGAGACAGGGTCTCACTGAGTTGCTTAGCACCTTGCCATTGCTGAGGCTGGCTTTGAACTCAAGATCCTGCTGCCTCAACTGAGCTATTGGGATTATAGGCATGCACCACCACACCTCGCTCCTATACATAACTAGTTTTGCGGGATGTTACCAGTGGGGGAAACTGAGTAAAGCACACAAGAGATCTCTCTGTATTGTTTCTTACAACTGCATGTGAATCTACAATTATCTCAGAATAAAATTTGAATAAAAACAAAAACTAAGTGAAGTGAGCCTTTCGGTACAAGGAATATTGCATTTGCTACCAATGATAAAATTTAAGATGTCAAGCAAAAATGAGAATTTTGGAAATTTTGTTTCTGCCACCATAGCAGAACAACTTCCCAAGACTTAATGAAAGTTTTAAATGGATCACTAGTGCCATTAATTAATTTCTTTTAGTTTGTTTTTTGAGGTACTGGGAGTTGAGTCCAGAAGTACTCTACCACTGATCGGCATCCCTAGCTTTTTGTTATTTTTGAACCGGGTCTCACCAAGTTGCAGCAGCTAGCCTTGAACTTCCTATCCTTCTGCCTCAGTCTCCTGAATAGCTGAGATTACAGGTGTGCTAATTTGTTGTTATTGTTGTTTTTCCGGTACTGGGCATTGAACCCAGGTGTGCTTTACCACTGAGTTACATTCCCAGCCCTTTTTATTTTTTGAGACAGAGTCTCACTAATTTGCTCAATTGTTGAGTCTGGTCTTGAACTTGAAATCCGCCTGCCCCAGCCTCCCAAGCTGATGATCCCCTATTATCCACTAGGCATGCACAACCACGCCTGGCTGTGCTAATGGTTTTTTTTTTTATTAATTAATTAATTAATTTGTTCTGATTTGTTACACATGACAACAGAATGCATTTCAGTTCATAGTACACAAATGGAGCACAATTTTTCATTTCTCTGGTTGTACACAAAGTAGAGTCACACCATCCATGTCTTCATACATGTACCTAGGGTAATGATGTCCATCTCATTCCACCTTCTTTCCTATCCCTATACCCCCTTCCTTCTTCTCCCTCCCGTTTGCCCTAGCCAAAGTTTGTCCTAATGTTTTGATACTGTAAAATGAAATATATCAGTAATTGTAAGAGCTGCATAACTCCATGAACCAATATTTTCTAAATGATCAATCTAGAATACTAAAAAAATGATGCAAAATTGAAAACTCATTGAAAAATGCAAGATAAGCCAGTAGATTGTACTGGGTGGCATACAAAAGTATATCCATTTGACCATAGATTACAACTGCAACTAACTTTTGAGAAATTATCATTTTTAAGAAATTACAATTTCTAAACCGGGCACAGTGGCATACACCTATAATCCCAGCACTTTGGAGGCTGAGACAGGAGGACTGAGAGTTCAGAGCCAGCCTCAGCAATTTAGGCGCTAAGCAACTCAGTGAGACCCTGTCTGTAAATAAAATACAAAATAGGGCTGGGGATGTGGCTCAGTGGTGGGTGCCCCTGAGTTTAGTTCCCAGTACAAAAAAAAAATTACCATTGTCAGCTATCAACAAAGTATTAAAAACAATATCTGTTTTTACCTGAAATGCTACCCAGATATACTTTCTTCTTCCAACTACTTATCTTTGCAAATTTAGATTTCTTCCTATCCTTCAACCAACATAATACATCACAACAGATTAGGTACAGAAGCATGAGAAATCAGTTAAACTAGACATTAGATATTTGCAAATAAAGAATGTAAACCAACACCCATATTTTTGCTAAACTGTCTTTTATTTTTTAAAATATTTATTTAGTTGTAATGGACATGATATTATTATTATTATTTAATTCTGTGTGGTGCTAGGGAACAAACCCAGCCCCTCACAAGTGCGAGGCAAGCGCTCTACCACTGAGCTAGAATCCCAGCCCTAAACTTTCTTTTATTTTGTCAAATATAGTCATTGTTCAGGAAAAAAAAAATTATGTTAACATGTAATGGGCTTATTCTTTTTAATGACTAATAAATACATGGTTTTAGATTTTCCCACTTTGAATTTCTAGTAAGGCAAATATTGGTCAATGGAAAGCTGGCAAGCAAAATGTCTTTGGGGTCCTCAGTGAAAATGGTCCTTTCACCCAAAACTTTGAGAACTGCCGCATGAAGAATTGAAAGTTTCTTGTTCACTATACCGGTCTGTTCAAACAGGTGCTCAGCCAAGTGCAGGTACCCAAAGGATTATGTAAGAAAACAAGAAATTAACCAGTATTGGAGACAGGCATATATATCAGGGGACAAGACAGCATTGAAACTGCTGAGATTCCATATGGAGGATCATTCTCATGGAAATTCCTGCCGATTTCTGGAGAATCCTTTGTGAGACCACTGCACTCGACCCCCAGATAGAAGGATCAGTAACTTGGAAGCTGTCTCTAATTGTTGCTTTTCCTTTTATTGATAATATTATACTTTCAGAGGAGTCGGAATGGCTTCCTATGGGAGAGAGAGAGAAAGAGAGAGAGAGAGAGAGAGAGAGAGAGAGAGAGAGAGACTGACTTTGCCAATTCAACTTTTACCTAAATAATGATTTGGAGTACACTCAGCTATTTGCAGAGAAGAACCATTTGTAGAAGAATATAAAGGTTATAATGTCTCTTAGGTGAAATCCATGATGAAGAATCCTTTTTAATTTCATCTGCTGGCTGTATTGTTGAATTGATCTTCAAAAAGTATGGTGTTGCTAAAAGGGGAAAAAAAAGAATCGATGACTTAATTTCTAAATTTAAAATCTGTCAGTTAAATGAATCACAATGAAATGGTCTGATTTTTAAATGAAGTCCCCATCAGCAGTCTCCTGGCATCCCTCCCAGCTAAGCAAGCAGCTCCCACTTGAGTCTCCAGGAAGATGCCCGCCTCTCTGGCTCTCATTATTCAGATGCTAAGACATTAGGGTAAGTGCACAAGTGGCCTCAGAAGGGTCATTGTGATTCAACCTAGTTAAAACAGTTTATAGTTCTGGAGACTCCATCACCAGTGAATGAACTGGAGAAATGGGGAGACTAAGGGAAAGGCAACTTGGTTCCTTGTCCTTGGGAATGTGTTTAAACGATCCAGAGACGAAGCAGTTGTGTTATAACGTTATGGTGGTTGGATGTGTGTGTTTCCAGTCACTATACCTACCATGTCCCTGATGCCCTGATAGTTTCACCCCTCTTACTGACTTAGCCTCCTTTTTTCCTCTTTTTTTTCTGTGTTAAATCATTTTTTATTTAATTCCTTCCAATTTTTACTAGCTAAGTCAGAGCCCTTATAACTTTACATTGGCCACTATCTAGGGGAATACTTTGCAGTCTTATCTACCTAACCAATGGGTGCTCCTGTCTAGCCCCTCTCCTACCTCCCCTACACAGCCTGACTCACCCCTACTGGTCCAGGGGACCAGTCTACAAGCATAGCTTCGGTCAGCCCAGCCTACGCATCCTGTGTCCCTTTCATTTCAGGTCATTAAAAAAAAAAAAAATCTGGAAATAGCTGTTGGAAATAAAACAACCTGAATACATTTTAAGTACTTTCCTAATAAGTTTATGAAGTAACTGATCTATTGCTCTATGCTTAGCTTTAAACATCTTCCTGACACTGAAGAAATAAGACCATAGCAAATGAGAATAAAATGTTCAACATCTTCATCCACCTTTGGACTGACTTTGCAAAATAAAAATTAGCATCTTTTTTTTCTTTCTCTCTTTCTTTCTTTTTCATTTCTTTTTTTTTTTTTTAGTTGTAGATGGACACAATATCTTTATTTATTTATCTTTATGTGGTGCTGAGGATCAAACCCAGTGTCTCACATGTGCAAGGCAGGTGCTCTACCTCTGAGCTACAGCCCCAGCCCCAACCCCAACCCTCAAAATTAGCATCTTGACACAGGGTTTTTCACTTAAAAAAAAAATCCTAAACTTAAAATATAGCATGTTGTACAATAACTTTTTTTTTTTTTGGTACCGGGGATGGAACCCAGGGGCGCTTAATGGCTGAGCCATATCCCCAACCCTTTTTTATATTTTATTTTGAGACAGGGTCTCACTAAATTGCTTAGGGCCTCACTAGGTTGTTGAGGCTGGGTTTGAACTGGTAATCCTCCTGCCTCAGCCTTCTGAGCTGCTAGAATTACAGGCGTGAACCACTGTACTCTACCTGTCCAAATAATTGGTTTTTCTTAAGAAAACATACACTTTGCTAATTACAGTATTTTTATTTTCAGGGAGATTCTAATAGGAAGTGTTTTTCTTCATTTGTTTCACTACAATTTTCAGAGACTCTAATTTGAGTGCAATCGAATTGAAAGAATTTTAAAACTTCCCTCTTAGGTAATATTCAGATTTGATGCTGTTTTCTTCAAGCTCTTCTGTAAGAATATGCAAGTGCCTGTGGCTATCAGTGGCTCTACTGCCGGCGTATCTACTGGGTGCTAGAGCACATTGCTCTTGCCTGCCCCTTCCAAACAAAAGTTTTCCTGCAAAAATTGCCCCCCCCCCAAGGCTGCTGTATTGCTCAATTTCATGTCCCCACCTTGGAGGCAGCCCCAGTGCAATGGCTGCTGTGGTGAAGTACGAAGTCCTGGCCCCTTGCCTCAAGTCAGGCCTAGGCTAAGAAGCCCTCCCGGCTCCAGAGCTCCCTGGAGCCTGGGTCAAAGCCCAGCCATGCCTACATCACACCCCGTGCTTACCCCTGTTGTGCCAGCCGCCTTCACATCATCACACCTGTTCCCAGGAGTGTTCCCAATAAATCCCCTGCACCCAACCATCCATCTCAGGTTCTGCTGCCCAAGGGATGCTCCTGAGACAATAGTTTTGAGAACCTGTTGCCAATTTTAGAGCTTTCCTGGGGAAAAATGTCAAACCCTCTGCTTGAAGATCTTGTCTTCATGATTACTTATAGAGCATTAGCTAGAATCGTCTCATTGGAAAAGCTTCCCCAAACACAGCTGCACCCTTCCTGTAGGCCTTAATTTATCCCCCACTACTTTGGAATCAAAACACTTATAAGCCTTGTTTCTCCTCTTCCAGAAAGGTGGAAATATGCAGGAGAAATCAGTGTGTCTTTCAGAGGGTCACAGACCCCCCACACCCTAGGAAAATAAATGCATAACCATATTTAATTTTGAGCATAATGAACTATCCCAAGAAGAAGGGCCATGATATCAGAGCTGTTGATTTATATTGAAAGTAATCTGAATTTATAGTCTCAAATCCATTGTTCTCAGTATAGGAAACCAAAAGAAGGTTTAAAAAAAAAAAAAGTACATAAAAAAATGCCCTAATTCTCAGCTGGATGCAGTGACACAGGCTTATAATCCTAGTGGCTTGGGAGGCTGAGGCTCGAAGATCTCAAGTTCAAAGCCAGCCTCAGCAAAAGCAAGGTGCTAAGCAACTCAGTGAGACCCTGTCTCTAAATAAAATACAAAATAGGGCTGGGGATGTGGCTCAGTGGTGGAGTGCCCCTGAGTTCAATCCCTGATACCCTCTCCTCCAAAAACAAGTCCTAATTCTCCATATGATTTCATCAATAGATTTTGAATAACTCAATAGCCAACTCAACTTACATTTTCCAGAGTGATATTCGCAATATTTGAATTTGGCCTTTGGCGATATCTCCTCCGGGTACAGTAGACACTGATGAGGGTAACTATCAGCATCAGGACAAACACAGCAGCGGTGGAAGAAACAGCAATGACAATGGTGTCACGGGTTGAACCTCTCTTCTCACACCTTTCTCCCATGTACCACCAGTCTTCCCCAGAAGGACACCTATACATGGTGAAATGACTTGGAGTTATGCATTGATATTTGACTGTGGAAATCCTCCCCATTAAATATGTTGATCACCTTTAGTCTATTCGATCACCAATAAGTCACTGACATATGAGCTACTTCACCCACTCTGGACTTAGACCCGCACCAGGAGACCAGACAGGAACAATGAAAAGGAAAAACGGAATCATTCCTAATTCAATAGAAAAACAGCAGCTGAGATGTAGCAAAGGGAAGGAGCACAACCAATAAAGAAAGTTTGCCTCTCCAACTTCTAGTTTTACACCTTGGTCAAGGTCTTCTCAGAACTTTAGTATCCTCATCTAGAAAATGGGGATAAACATACTTAAAAGGACCAGACTGTCAAAAGGAGTTGACAAGCGAGGACTTAACAAGTAACTTGTAAAGAGTCCTTTTCTTTTTCTTTTTTTTTTTTTAAGGCAATTTGAATGTAATGTGTCATATTTTTTTCACTTTAAAAGATTTTTAAATTTTTTTTCCCCATGATACTGGAGCTGGAACCCACAGCCTTGAGCATGCTAAGCATTCATTCTTTTTTAAAAAAACATTTTTCTTGATTCTTTTTAGTTATATATATTCATAGGATTCATTTTGACATAATCATAAAAGCATGGAATAGAATTTGTAGGGTTTTTTTTTTTTTTCATTAAAAGTTTTATTGTCCTTATAGGTATCTGAAGTCCCAAATGGAATGCAAAAACACTGAATATTCTGTGAGTGGTTTTGAGAGGAGAATTGACAAATTTAATTCATATGAACTATCAGCATTTAATCCTACGTTCTAACAATAAGAATGGGGCTCTCTCCCAAGTGCCCCCTTACCAGCACTCGGCCTTGCCATCCTGGACGGAGCATATGCCACCATTTTCACATACGACTACTGAGCAGAGGTCATTGGGATCAGAGGTTGGGTTACTCTGATCCGGTGTTTGAGTGAGGTCAGATCGGTCTAAGAGGGGCAACAGGAGAGAGAAACGGTGATCAGCATGTGCCTGAGTAATCATTTGGCCCTTAAGTCTCAAAATAGATGTTCAGGCTTCAGCCTTGTGAGGAATTTAGATAATTTGATGCATGGTCCACCAAAATTCAGAGGCCGTGAAATAAGGAATCAACAGAGGCAGGGCTCTCGGAGCTGAGCTCTGAGGGATTCAAACCCTTGTCACCAACCCACTAAAGACAGGTGAGAAAACCAAAGCTCAGAAATGGAAAGTGGTTAAGGACCTCGCCCGAGGTCAGGGTCTCCTGCTTGGTAGAGTAAGAGGCAGAGACTTCAAGCAAGGTACGGTGCCCTGGTAGCCTGTGCCATGTTCTTTACACTGTAATTTGTTCTCTCACTGTAATGGGACTTCTTTTTCTCTGTACCCTAAAATGTCTTCTCTTTATTAGTGTTTTTTTTTCTCAATAGTTTTTTTTCCAAAAAATATAATCTAGATTTATTCTAGTAAAAAACGGTGGTTTGAATTTCATGGTTCTAGTTTGTACCACCTCTCGTTGCAATGCGGTCTGATTTACTGAGACACAAGTGAATCTTTAAGAGTAGATGAGTTAAAATCGTACTACATCAAACATGGAAACCACCTGCATTGCTGGAAAATGTTTTTATTGATTGCCATGGATAAAAAAATTTAACAGACAATTAACTAACATGATTACTGCCAGGATATATGTGTGTACATATGTTTTCATGTATGCGTGTGCATGTGTGTATCAGATAATAGCTTGGTTTGTTTACAGATGAATTTCATGTACTTGTCTATTTTTATTTTGTAAATTATAGAGTATAATCCTAGGGAATATTATCTGTATCCTAACTTATTTCTAAAAAAATCATCCAGTCTAAAGCTTTCTACTATTGTTCCATGTGATAGTAATTAAATTCTATACCCTAGAACTTTTGTTGTTTCAAATTTAATAATTTTCATGTTGTTAATGATTTGTACCCCCCCCAAAAAAAACCCTCATTTGTACCCATTTCCTCCTACATCCTATAATATGCCTAAAAATGAAACCAGAAGAACATCAGAAATAGCCAATGGCCATAACACACACAAAAAAATTAACTTAAATAAAACTACTTTTACTGACATACCATTCGTTGTCATTAGGATATAAACATCATTTCCTTTTATGAACTCTCTGCTGTGCAGCCTGCTATGGCTTATGAAGACACTGCTCCCATAGCCTTTGTTCATCATATACTCAGTTCCATTAGGGTAAACGGTCTGTGTTCCCACTTTAGAAGGCCTGTCCCAAAAATACTTTGTATCATCTGAAAAAGCAATTTATATTAATGGATTGTATTTAGCATCAGCATGGCTTTTGGTGGTAGGAAAGAACAGGCAATGTGAAACACAAATTAGGATGGGCCCCAAATAATACAATGATGCTGTTGACCTGTGATATATTCCCTGGCAAGCCACTGGAGCTTATTCATTTATACTGTCCTAAAGGAAATAAGATTGTCTGGCAGGAAGGGCCCTGCTTAGAGTGGAGAGGACCCAAAGTCCCCTAGATGAGGATAACACACCTTTGCTTACTAACTGGTACAGAAACCCTTCTGACACTTAGAACCATGCCCCAGTGGCCTTCTGAGTTACAGATCATCCTTTTAAATTGAGTTAAAGCAATAGGTTGCTGAGAGAGTTTTCAATATTAGCATAGAATAAATTATCTCATTAATCAAATTATTCACCTGAAAGAGCAAAGTCCTTCCAACATACAAGACAGCAAGAAGCACTGCTCCTGGGAAAAGGTGAGGATCCATCAAAAGTGAGCCATTTCTTTTTGGGGTATGTGGAGGGTACTGGGGATTGAACTCAGGGCCACTGGATCACTGAGCCACATCCCTAGCCCTATTTGTATTTTATTTAGAGACAAGGTCTCACTGAGTTGCTTAGCGCCTTGCTTTTGCTGAGGATGGTTTTGAACTGGCGATCCTCCTGCTTCAGTCTCCCAGCCACTAGGATTACAGGTGTGTGCCACCCACGCCTGGCAAAACTGAGCCATTTTCAATGTCATTCAGGGAGAAAAATTTAAGGAAAGAGTGAAAAAAAATTCTAAATGTTTATAAAATTCAAAATTTGGCAATAATAGTTAGCTTGCCATAATTCTATTTTTTCCTTTGTCAGGTTTCCAGAAACAAAAGAGTATTACAATTAGAAGAGTGATCATGGCTTTCTGGGCCCTGTTTCCTTTTGAGACTGGAAAAAATGAAGAATGATTTCACTATTAGCAAATCCTCCAGAACTCTTCAATAAGAGATCACAATTCTTTCCATACCCTTCCTACCAATATTCCAGTACAACCTCCCCCCACCCCACCCCCAAGATCTTCCTCCTGATCAAAACTACCCAAATTCCAAGAGCTGAATTGTTTTTGACAACCCCAGTGGCATGATCAAGGCATTATGGGTTAGAGAAACTCAACATCTGAGAATTGTGCGTACCAGGATGTTCCAACAGCCTTCCGTACTTGATCTGTATTTATCCTCATAACAATTTATGGGAGAATTACTGCCCTACTTTCACAGCTGAGGACACTGAGACTCCAAAACATTATTCGCTCACAGTCACATAACTAATGCAAAGCAAACCTTGGATTTGAACCCAGGCACATCATACTAAAAACAACATTGCTTGAACAACAAGTCAAGGATGATCATCAATTCCCAGGGACCCAGCTAATATCTTCCCTGTTTGTCAAAGTCCTTGCTGATATTCTTAGTAGTCTCCTGCTTCAGAGACTCTGTCCTCAATAAAGACTTGCCTGTAAGCATCCCCTATTCTTAAGATTTGGAGCTCAAATTCCAAAAGTAACCAATTGTGCAATCCAATTTGTCATTCCCAAATCATCTGTCCCTCCTGGAGCAATAATTGTGTATTAGTAATAAATAAAATGAGCCACGAACCAAGCAGAAATGGGTCTGTAGTTACACTCAGCTGGTTGGACATACGCCGTCGAATGTCAGAATTTTGATCCAAGAGTGTCATCGTGATTTGTTGCCAAGGACATGGCCACTTTAAATAATCATCATTGCCTCCAGAGACCAAGTGGAGATATATCTGTGCATCTGTCGAAGGTTTTAGACTGAATTGAATCTGAAAAGCATAACCTTTAGGAGAATAAAATGGAGGGCTTAATAGAATTCCATTTTCTTTGTCAATGGTCTCTTCGAAATTCCTTATGTGCCACACATGTTCAGGGCACTGTGTTTCCGAAAGATTGATGTCATCAATAGACAGACCACCTGATGATGCACCAGAGCCCCTGAGTCCTTCAAACACCACTCTAAATTTGTTGACCATTTTCAGTGGTATGTAGTAAAGTTTCCAGATCCCAATGGGTATTTCTGCAAAAAAAAAAAAGCCATTATTTCAAAGAAGACAAAGGACTATGCATCACAGGCAAATGAACATTAGAGCTCTAATCTTCCTAGATCATCCAAGAGGTATTGCTTCCTACAGATCAGAGGTATGATCTCACTTTTCCAGCCCAGGATTTCAAGGTATTTCGGTGGAAGTCACACTGTTCTCTAGAATATCTGAATGCATATATAGTTGTTTCTCAGGGAGGTCACCCTTTGCCAGAGGTAGGTAAGCAAGCAGTAGTGTGTGACTCATGAGTTCTCCATGCCCAACTTATGAATTACCTGCCATTCTCTGGTAGCTAACAGTCAAGCAAGCTCTATACTCAACACCTGTGCCCATGACTTTGTGATATTCGGCCAATGCTGCCTTTAATATTTTTATAGTTTGATTGGTATACCTTCTTTACGTGCACAATCACCTTTTCAGCAGTATTTAAAACAGAGATCTACCAAACCCTGGAAGGTCCACATCCTACTAGGTACTCCTCAGATCACTTACTAGTGACTTAAATTTGAATTCATACATGTATTGAAAATATTTCTCTGATATTTGGTATATCACTTCTTGTCTCCCTGTCTGCAATTCCTTCTCAACTCTCATCTTGTACCCCTAGCTAGTTTCTTAAGATCCCTTTGTGTTTGCTTATCAGCGAGTCACTCACAGTTGCTAAGGAGAAGGAGTTCCCTTCAAACCTGGACAGTGATGCATATATATATTAGTATGTAGATTCATATACATATATAATATATATTTGTAATGCATATATGAGACTTCTATACATGGTTTTCATATCTACAATTATATATTGTATTTAATTTCATACATGATGTGTGTGCATACTGTGTACGTATTCTTAGTGAGATTAAGAACCACACTGCTCATAGGTGTTCACAAAGAAAAATAGCCTCTGTATTTCAGATTGTTTCTATTGTTAAGCAGAGGGGAGGAAATGGCATAACACAGCATCATGTGGGTCTATTTCATAATAGGTTTTGCTCAGTTCATCAAACCAAGAGGTCAACCTGCAGAGCACACGGTCATCTGTTTGCCAGTCCACGTTCTGCCCTTCCCTTGCCTTCCCCAGGGAACCATCCTGGCCATCTGCTTTAACAGGTGGTCAACTCAGGGCTGGGTTGAAGGATGAGTACCCGCCTCTGTACTCAGGAAGTTGCATTTAGTCCAAGTCATAACACTCAGCATCCTTTGGTGGCATTTATTTTTTAAGCTGGAAATTAAAGGAGTCCCTTTTCTAGTCAAATGGCACATGGGGTATGAGGTAATATAGGAAACTAAACAGCCTAAGTCCCAGTGTATGAACAAGGCCATTCTGAGATCAAACACAAGGTCCCCAGCAATGTTCAGGGACAGGTCCAGGGGCCCCTGAGGCCAGCTCCTCCCTCATCCATTCCATAGTTCAGTTACAATGAGCTGGCAACCCTTCCCATTGTGCTTAAGCTAGTTCTCATTGCACGGTTATTACTTGCCAAGGACTGAACTGCACAATTCCAGAGACCAAGTTATATTTATTTTTTTTCTTTTTTCCTTTTAATTTTTTTTTATTACTTTCTAAGGACTGAACTGCACAATTCCAGAAACCAAGTTATATTTCTTTTTTTCTTTTTCCTTTTAATTTTCTTTAATTCTAATTTATTATATATGACAGAGAATGCATTACAATTCATACTACACATATAGAACACAATTTTTCGTATCTCTGGTTGTACACAAAGTAAATTCACACCATTTGTGTCTTCATACATGTATTTTGGATAATGATGTCCATCTCATTCCATCATCATTTCTAACCCCATGTCCCCTCCTTTCCCCTCCAACCCCTTTGTCCTATCTAGAGTTCATCTAATTCTCTCTTGTTCCCCTTCCCTACCCCAGTATGAATCAGCCTCCTTACATCAGAGAAAACATTCATCATTTGGTTTTTTGGGATTGGCTAACTTCACTTAGCATTATATTCTCAAACTCCATCCATTTACCTGAAAATGCCATGATTTTATTCTCTTTTATTGCTGAGTAATATTCCATTATATATATATATATATATATATATATATATATATATATATATATATATATATACCATAGGTGGGTTTTTTTTTTTTTTTTAGTTTTAGTGTTTGGTGGACACAATATCTTTATTTTACATTTATGTGGTGTTGAGGATGGAACCCAGTGCCCGGTGCATGCTAGACAAGCACTCAACCACTGGAACCACAATCCCAGCCCATATACCACAGTTTTTTATCCATTCATCTACTAAAGGGCATCTAGGTTGGTTCCACCATTTAGCTATTGTGAATTGTGCTGCTATAAACATGGATGTGGCCCAGTTTTATTTTTTGAGTGTCACACAGTACAGCAAAAGCACAGTGGCACATCTCTGTAATCCTAGCAATTCAGGATGCTGAAACAAGAGGATCATAGGTTCAAAATCAGCCTCAGCAACTTAGCGAGGCCTAAGCAACTTAATGAGAGCCTGCCTTAAAGTAAAATATAAAAAAGTGCTAGGGATGTGGCTCAGTGGTTAAGCACCCGTGGGTTCAATCCCCACTATCAAAATTGGTTTGTTTTTTTTTTTTTTTCGAGAGAGACAGAGAGAGAATTTTAATATTTATTTTTTAGTTTTTTGGCAGACACAACATCTTTGTTTGTATGTGGTGCTGAGGATCGAACCCAGGCTGCACGCATGCCAGGCGAGCGCGCTACCGCTTGAGCCACATCCCCAGCCCTCAAAATTGTTTTTAAAACTAAAAAATAAAACACAGCAAAGGAGCCTCCCTTTGGCTTCCTTAAGAAACAAAGATCAAGTTGTATTCACAAAGTAGTGAGTCAGAGAAATTAAGTGCTCCTGGGTTCAATCCCTGGTACCAAAAAAAAAAAAAAAAAAGATTAAGTAGTGAGTCAGTAACCTCTGCTATATTAAGTTGCTGCATCAAATAAACAAAGAACTCTGAACCCCCAAAATAAAAATATTAATATTTACCTTTTATTTGTTTCACAAGGATCCGATGACCACTTACATCATCTGCAGCATAATTCCTGACGTATATGTTCAGGTAGTCATTTGTACTTCCACTGTTATGCAAATAAAATTCCAAGCATTGAAATTCTCTTTTAGGGTACAGCATCCTAGTTTCCATCACTGCTGTGTCCCCCTCACTCACAGAGCTACTGTTAAAATGCATGAAGAAACCAGAACCTAGTATGAGGACAAAAGAATTGAGAAAAAAAACAGATGCTGGCTAGAGGAATGTGTGTTTGTTAATAGTGATGTTAGTTAGGTTAGGCCCAATTAGTACCAGGAGGTAAATCCCCAGGGAGAAACTTCAAGAGTCTAAGCTATATCTCTAGTACTGACTGACAGAACACAACCCCAATCTATTACTTATAAAAATATTAATTACAATAGTAGCAGTTTGCTTGTGGGCACTGATCTTCACTTATCTTCATTTGCTATGAGCTGTAAAGATAAAGCAAGCTTATGTATAAAATACTAATTTAAAAAAAAAAAAATCCAATATAAGCCTTCAGGTTATACCTAAGAAGCAGGATCAAAAGACAGATATTCTGCAAGGAGCATCTTTCAAACATTCCCATCCCTGGCCAAGCTGTAAGTGGGAGTAGTTACCATCAGTAAGACAGCATGGAGAGTTGTTCCCCCTCTGGGAATGTGCAAAAGGGGAATAGAAATTCAGCCCAATGTAGAAGCTTGATTCCTCAGAAAACTTGGAATGGAACCACCATTTGACCCAGTTATCCCACTCCTTGGCATATACCCCAAGGACTTAAAATCAGCATACTACAGCGATACAGCCACATCAATGTTTACAGCAGCTCAATTCACAATAGCTAAGCTATGGAACCAACCTAGGTGACCTTCAACAGAAGAATGGATAAAGAAAATGTGATATATATACACAATGGACTATTACTCAGCCTTAAAGAGGAATGAAATTATGACATTTGCTGGTAAACAGATGGAACTGGAAACGATCATGCTAAATGAAATAAGCCAATCCCAAACAAACAAAAGCCAAATGTTTTCTCTGATTAGTGGATGTTGAGTCACAGTAGGTGGGAGCAGGGAGAAGGGAAGGTTCACTGGCTTGTGGGGCGGGGGGAGTGAGGGGAAGTGTGGAAGGATGGGAATGGGAAAGACAGTAGAATGAATCAGACATAACTTTCCTATGTTCATATATGAATACATGACCATCATGTGCAACCACAAAAATGGGAAGTTATACTCCATGTATGTATGATCTGTCAAAATACATTCTACTGTGATGTATAACTAAAAAGAACAAATAAAAAAATTTTTTAAAGTAGGGCTTGAAATCCAGGTAGGTAGAAAGCCACAGTATCTGTGTGTCCCCAGGCTAACTCAAGGTGCAGCTGTAAGTGCTTTAGGAGAAGTGAGCCTACTATGTGGGCAGGAGAGAGAGGCAGCCCAGAAACTAGAAAGAAAAATGTTCTCAGAGTATAAAAGCAAAGATATCACCCATGTCCTTATAATGCACAAAGCTCATTCCTTTGTAGCAACCAAATGGATTATCATTGATAATTCTGACAGAAATGAAAGATAAGATCCCAGTGTTTCATAGTAAAAGGAAAACGGGGGGGCCACTGAACATAATATCTAGAAGTCCCTCAGTCCTGTTACCTTTACACTTTCCCATGTTGGAATAATCAGTCTTTGGACCCCCAGAAACATTTGAAACTCGCTTCCAGTCAGTCTTATCTTCTGAACTTTGTATCATTCCACATATGTTTTCCAGTTCAAAATTGCATGAGTCCATAAAACTCAAGGAAGAGGCTGCAAAAAAAAAAATTATTAACAAAGCATCATAATCTAAGTAATAAAAAAAAACTGAGCTTATCACAGAAGTCTGAGGAAGGTTTAGAAGGTCATCATTGAGGGGAACACCTAGCTGATCTGAGCTGGAGACCCCTCCTCTGTGGATCAGCATACATAGGCTGCACTGTCTTTTTTTTTTTTTTAAGATTTCTTTTTAAGGGGCTGGGGTTGTGGCTCAGTAGGAGAGCATTTGCCTCGCATGTGTGAGGCACTGGGTTCAATCCTCAGAACCACATAAAAATAAAGGTACTGTGTCCATCTGCAACTAAAAAATAAATAAATAAAAAAGATTTCTTTTTAAGATGGACACAATATTTATTTATTTATTTTATTTACTTTTATGTGGCGTTGAGGATCGAACCCAGTGCTTCACGCATGTGAGGCAAGTGATCTACTGCTAAGCTATAACCCCAGCCCTATATTGCCTTTTATTTTCTTCTAATTATCTATTTGTAGAAACTGAGTCTACACTCCCCTTGTTATTCAAGTCATTAAGCCACAACCCAGATTATTTGATCCTATTTATATTACAAATGTGTGTACCCCATTTTAGCTGAAAAGAGGTTTGAATATCAAATTGGGTCCATGTCTGAATTAGGAACAGCTTCAAAACCCTGCCTGAGGTGTATTCCTAAAAGGACTCAAGCTGTTTTTAAGAACTCAAAGGCAGAGCTGGGGTTGTGGCTCAGCGGTAGAGTGCTTGCCTAGCACAGGCAAGGCCCTGAGTTTGATCCTCAGCACCACATAAAAATAAATAAGCAAAATAAAGGTATTGTATCCAATTACAAATTAAAAAAAAAAAAAGAACTCAAAGACAGACCTTGAGAGACGAAAAATGCTACAACTGAGTGAGAAACTGGGATCTGGGTACTACTTTGTTTTTCTGAAAGTCAAACATAAATATTCTCAGAAACCCCCAATGGCACAGACCATCATTTTCTTCCACATAGCAGAGGGAAATACAGCACATTTCAAAGAACTTGTCACATACAGCAGTTATACAGTCGATTCAACTTTTGGAGATCATAGTCACTGAAATCCATGCGTTGACCAATCAGATCCTCAAAGCCTGCCATCTTTGTTATAATTGTAGGGTCTTGTCCACTTTTGAATGCAATTTTACTGTAGTGCATTACAGAAAAGTAATCGTAGGGAACATTCAGGAAATCTGATTCTTTGTCATTATGAATATTAAAATTGTGCTCTCGACCTAAGTGGTACATAAAAAAATCTTTGATTACTTGATGTTCATAAAACCAATGTATCTTCTCTACACACTGTTCACTTAGAGAAGGAGAATAAAATATAGCAAACTTTTATGCAAAGGATCTATTGTACCTTGAGTGTTTAACATCTTCCTATCTTAGAATATAATATTCACACTTGGAATTGTGATTCCAGCAATCACACTAAATATATCTAAGATTCCATGTCCCAAGTTGGAATATGCGGGCCTGATCCAAGGCTCTAAAAAGTGGTAACGAAACAGTCAGGATTATGGGCCAGCCAGGGCGGAAGTTTAAGTTTCATCTCCACAGCAAATGGAGATAAAATTAAGAGGACTTTGGGAAGGGTGGTTCAAATGGGACCTGGGAATAATATAGACAAGAATCATTAGAAAAAGGATTGACATGGTCAGAGACGTTTTCCAGGATTGCTGGAATATTTGTAGATACGTATAAATCATGGTGACAACAGTTAATAATAATTTATTTTACATTTCTAAATTGCTAAGAGTAGTTTTAAAATGTCTTATAAAAACACCAAGTGAGATGATAGACATGCTAATTAGTCTGTTTTAATCGTTCCTCATTGAGTACATATATCAAAATGACATTTTGTAGCTCATAGGTGTATTCAGTTACAATTTATCAATTAAAAATATTCATTTGGGAGGTGCTGGGGAGTGACATTTGTCAAGTTATATTATCATATTGCACACATGTATGAATATGCTATCAACATATCCCATCATTATGTACAACTCTAATGCACCGATAAAAAAATAAGGAAAGGAAAAAAATATTCATTTTTGGCCAGACACAGTGGCAGATGCTTGTAATACCAGCTATTCAGGAGGCTGAGGCAGGAGGATAACTAATTCAAGACCAGCCTAGGCAACTTAGGGAGACCCTATCTCAAAAATTAAAAAATAAAATAAAAATGGCTGAGGCTGTAGTACAGTGGTACAGCCTGCTGGATTCAACCCCTAGTACTGAAAGTAAATATTTTTTTAACTAAAATGAATATATTTAAAGAAGATACCACGCAACTCAGCATCACAGTCAAGGGCAATTGATCAGAACTTGAAATCAGGTGATTTTGTGGATATAATGAGGTGTGCCTGATTTCCAAAGATATATAGATGTCTTATCAAATATGGGCAGAAGTTCCTATCCAAAATAAAACTGTGAGAATACTAAAGAGTGAGGCCATAGATTAAAACACTTCGCTTGCTCTAGAAATCTCTTAGTTTGCAGCCAGGCAATCATATAACTAACTGCACTTTTAATTTCTTTTCACCTGAACTAGTTTGACTTCAGACTCCTTCCCATTGGACACGTGTAAGAATATGTGGGACTGTATCCCATAGAACATGTCTTGAGAAACACTAGTTTCTATGTTATATATAGCTCTAAATCACAGTTCTGTGATTCCTGTATGGTAGCACCCAACGACTTTTAAGGTACTTCAGATTACACTGAGTTAGAGGATAAATCAAGTAAGGCAGCAAGATGTCAGTTTTTCAATTATTAACCATTGGCATTAACATTTTTAGTCTAAAAATGTAAAGAGAGAGAGAGAGAGAGAGAGAGAGAGAGAGAGGAGAAATGTACCTGGTTTAATTCTGTTCCACATTATCTGGATATAGTCATCCCGATCAGAACGAGACTGCTCATGCCAGAATCCCAGCGCGTGCAAGAGCTCATGCTGCACGGTTCCTATCCTGTCACAATTGTTCCCAATGGAAAGTTGCTGCTTCCCCTCACGCCTGTTTCCTATCGAGGACCAGCAGCTTAGGAGAGTTTACAGGAGAGGGGGAAGTGTTACAGAGATGCACACTGAGGTCTCCAGGAGAATGCCCACCCCCTGGCCCTTCCCTAGATTGAGACACTGTGCATTTCTCTCACAATCCTGGTGAGGCATGAAAAACCTTGCAGGCCAGAGATCTTTAGAGAACTTGCCCTAATGCTACATATTAACATAGGAGCAAGTGATTCCCCAGGCAGCTTGGTCCTGATATTCCTGGAAGTTTCAGTCTATGAGATCATCCTAGGTATTCCTGTGCCCATTTACAAGGGCTTTCCCAGGCACAGCAACCACTCAGAATGCTGAGCTCCAAGCAAAGATGCTCCCACGTTCTTAGGTAAGAATAATTTTTAGGTTAAAATTAAGTTAAATACACACAGGCACACAAAAGTGTTTTTATTTAAGAGAGAATAAAGAGTATTCAATTACAAATGGGTGGAAATCCACAAGGTTGTGGAATAGATGACATTCAGTCACATTCATTTTAACATTGAAAGTCTGGTTGAATGTGTGAAAACATTATTTTTATGCCAGGGAAACTAGACCTAGCTGTCTTGCTCTGCAACCAACAGCAAAAGAAGCCATGGCCCTACCCTAATGGTCAGGGCCTTGGGCAGTTACTGTGAGGTGATTCCCTAGGTACAACAGTCTCTTCGGAACCCCTAGTAACCCTCCACTTACCCGGTGCCCTTGAAAAATGCTATATAGTTATCTTCCCCAGACCAAGGCTTGAAGTCAAGGCATGTTTTCAGGCGATAGCGATCAAATGCCTGGAGGATAACCGCTTTAGCATTCACACCTGAAGGAAAACCAAGGGAGAGGTTTAGAAGAAAGGGACCAGGGTATGAGAGGAAGGGGGAGGGGGAGTGCTGGGGAGTGACACTGGCCAAATTAGATTATTAAATCGTGTGCATGTACAAAGATGTAACAACAGATCCTATCACTAGGTACAACTCTAATGCACCCATAAAAAATGTAGAAAGAAAACAAATAAACAAGTAAAAAGAAAAATACACATATTAAAATAATCACCTTTGAATAATTCACCATGGAAATAGGCTATGTACTCTATGGACTATCATGAGTTAGTTCCTTCAAGAATTTCCAACATTTTGTTTTTATAAAATTTAGTATACAGTACCAATTAAGTACTCTATTCAAGTATTTGATTATTCTTCAGAATCCTTACTTTGCCTTATATTTTTCTGGAGTCCATTAGCAGTGCATTACTAAACAATAGGAAGGGTGTTTCTTTATCTCGGAGGATATACAACATAGATCAAAATCAACAGAGTCAACCAGCTGTCCCTCTCCTCAGTCTATACTCAAAGGACTTAAAAACAGCATACTACAGGGACACAGCAACATCCATGTTTACAGCAGCACAATTCACAATAGCTAAACTGTGGAACCAACCTAGATGCCCTTCAATAGATGAATGGATAAAGAAACTGTGGTATATATACATAGTAGAATATTACTCAGCAGTAAAAGAGAATAAAATCATGGCATTTGCAGGTAAATGGATGGAGTTAGAGAAGATAATGCTAAGTGAAGTTAGCCAATCCCCAAACACCAAATGCCAGATGTTTTCTTTGATATAAGGAGGCTGATTCGTAGTGGAATAGGGAGAGGGAGCCTGGGAGAAATAGATGAACTCTAGATTGGGCAGAGGGAGGGGGCATGGAGTAATTAATAATGGTGGAATGTGATGATCATTACTATCCAAAGTACATGTATGAAGACACAAATCAGTGTGAATATACTTTATATACAACCAGAGGTATGAAAAATGGTACTCTATACATGTAATATGAATTG
The DNA here is from genome assembly GCF_047511675.1 of Marmota flaviventris. Lineage (NCBI taxonomy): Eukaryota > Metazoa > Chordata > Mammalia > Rodentia > Sciuridae > Marmota > Marmota flaviventris. Next base: position 39,451,361 of record NC_092513.1, read on the forward strand.
CAATGCATTCTGCTGTCATATATAACAAAGTAGAATAAAAAATAAATTTGGGGCTGGGGATGTAGCTCAAGCGGTAACGCACTCGCCTGGCATGCACGGAGCACTGGGTTTGATCCTCAGCACCACATAAAAATAAAATAAAGATGTTGTGTCCACCGAAAACTAAAAATAAATATTAAAAAATTCTCTCTCTCTCTCTCTCAAAAAAAAAAAAAAAAAAGCAACAGTCAAGCCAGGCGCTGTGGCACATGCTTGTAATCCCAGCTGCTCGAAAGGCTGAGGCAGGAGGATTTTGAGTTCAAAGCCAACCTCAGCAAAAGCAAGGCACTAAGCAACTCAGCGAGACCCTGTCTCTAAATAAAATATAAAATAGGGCTGAGGATGTGGCTCAGTGACCAAGTGCCCCTGAATTCAATCCCCACTACCCGCCTCTTCCACAAAAAAATGAACAGTCAATGTTACTTGCTTTATCTAAGGAACTACCATTTATATTTAAAGGCCCCAGCAGAGTTTTTAATCCAAGGACCTTGAGAAGGGAAGGTCCATAAAATAGCAATGCAAAGTAAATGTATCTTTTCCTCTATCTATACCTGCAAACTATATTCTCTAAGGAGAGCTTTCGAGAGGTTTGCAACCAAGTCCATGACCAAAATGGAGTTAAGAACTATTAGGAAATAAAAATAGTGCTCATGGGTTAGAGAGATATGAAGCTCAAAGAAGGCAGACACATTAAAGCAACAAAATATAGAGGGAAAAAAAAACTTTGAGGGTGACCTGAAAGGAGGGTCTGACACAAATGGAGTCAGGCACTGCTTAAGTGAAGAATGGTGGCCTGCCTGGAAGTAGTAGTGGAGAATAGGAAATGCTAGGACCCCAGGGCCAGACATAACAAGTTCTCATGCATCTTCACCTAACTTCTGACCTATAACCTTTGCTAATTTAATTACTCTTAAGAGCTTTGCTGTTATCATCAGTTTAGTGAAGAAATAAAATCAACTTTGCAATGTTACTGTGAGCATAAGAAGAGAAAGAAAGATGAAGTTCCAAATAAAGGAAGTTCCTTCCTACATAACTTTTGTATACCCTGTCAAGGAGGATGACCTGCAACACCTCTGTCCAAGCTGAATTAAATACAAGTATATGATTGTCATTGGTAAGGCCTCAAAATCCATAAATCATAACAGGCCCTCAGAGATGAACCATTTACAATACCACGTAAGTAATGCACGTTTACTGTGAAAACATTGGAAAAGGCATTAAAAACAAAAAGAAGGGAATTTAAAATCCTATCACTGAGAAATAATCACCCTTACCATACTTTTTGCTTATGGTACATACAGAGCACACATGTATTTTTATAAAAAAATGAAAATTACAGTCTATATAATATTATATGAACTATTGTTTACTAAATAATATACCACTAAATCTTTATCATTATCTTAATGACTGCATTAATAGCTACAAAAGGTATAGTAATTTCTTGTCAAATGTTTAAATCATTTCAAAATATTCTGTACTATAGCTGGGTAGGGTGGCATACTCTTGTAATCCCAGCAGCTCAGGAGGCTGAGGCAGGAGGATCAAGAGTTCAAAGCTATATTCTCTAAGGAGAGCAATTTAGTGAGGTCCTAAGCAACTCAGCAAGACCCTGTCTCTAAATAATATACATATATATATATATATATATATATATAGAGAGAGAGAGAGAGAGAGAGAGAGAGAGAGAGAGAGAGAAGGGCTGGGGATATGTCTCAGTGGTTAAGCACCCCTGGGTTCAATTCCTGGTACCAAAAACTAACTAACTAACTAAATAAATAAATAAATAAATAAATAAATAAAATGTTCTGAACTAAAAATATCACATTTGTATCACTATTTCAAATCAAACTTTTTCTTAAAATAAGCCTGGATTAAACCAACCACAACATCACCATTTTAGAATAGAAAGTAAGCAGGACTTGCTAATCTAAGCCTTTCATCAAAATTGATAAGAATTTCCACCCATGTTGGACTGTTTTGAAAATGCAATATGTGAGTACACATGAGAGTAGTATTAGCAGGAAAGACCTCTACCACGATAAGATGTTCATTTGCCATATGCCTGTCCTACCGCAAGCCTTTATTGATTGCATCATGGATGTAGAAAAGCTCCACCAGGATCATGTCATAAAAGTCCCTTGGCTCCCAAAAAAGGAGGGAAAGGAAAGATACTGGGAAATGAAGTTGGCCAAATTATGTTTTGTGCATGTATGAATATGGCATAATGTATCACACTATTATATTTAATCATAATGTACCAATTTAAAAAAAACAACAGCCACCTTGGCTCCCAAGGAAAAGGGTAAGTCCCTGAAAATCCTAGGGTTTCAGCCAGCAATTATGCAGGATTATCATCCCCTCTTTGGTCTCTTCAGGTTCAGACCCCCTTCCACTTCATTTTCACACCCACTTAATTCACATCTAGCCTCCACCCCATAAGATTTTTCTCCAAAACTGAGCACTCAGGCAAGGAATTGTAACTTACTCACTAGAAGCTAGAAATGGATGCTCCAAGTGTTACCCCTTTCAAAGGGGCCACATCTACCAGCCAGACCACAGCTGAAGTTTCATCTACAGCCCTACGATACAATTTCTTAGGTAGGCCTATGAGAGCCTGAGAAAGAAGACTTTCCAGAAGTCATTCCTGAATACCTTTCACGGTGTTCATTTTTGCTTCATGTGAGAGTGGCCTTTCTCAATAATTTCCTTAGTCTGAGTTACTTGGAAATGTTTCACATTTCTGAAATGTGAGGAAACACTTCTCTTATTCTGAATGCAGAAAATAAATTTGATTTTACCATATTACATGGAGATAAAGTACTTCAAAATCACATAATTGAAAATAAAAATTGACCTACAAAAATTTGAAGTTTCATTCTGTTAAAAAGATTATGTAACATGAAAAAAATGCAATAATACAAAATGAAAAAAGCAGAACAAAAACCTTAAAACATCATGATTAGAACTATGTAAAATGTGCACATTTTGGATCTAGGCTGAATTTTCAACCTATTACATCCAATTCAGATAATATGTTTATTTATTTATTTTTAAAATATTTAACTGCCTATAATATGCCCTCAGATTCATAAGATGAAAAATAGCTCCTACCTGCAAGACATTTTTCATATTGTTTATAATGTTACTTAAAAATAGATATTTAGGCATGATTGGAATACATGCAAAAATAGACTAAGTGATATAATCAGATTAAAGTGCACTTGTCTTTCATTAATTTGAATATATTACGAAAATATTTTTAAAGATATATATAAAAATTAAATATAAAAGTTCTTCAAATTTTTTTTTAAAAAAATCCTTTAAGTGTTTCAGATTTTCCCCAACTCCAAAAGTCAACGAACATCTTTCTTTCCTCATATTCCATGAGTTCTGAGAGCTTCTAACACTGTTAATTATTCCTGCCTTGGCTTTCTCTAGCCCACTGCGTTTTTTATACACATTTAAGGCCAGTCCTCCTTTCTCAATAACTTTGATCAGGGGCTGGGGCTGGGGCTCAGTGGCAGAGCACTTGCCTAGCATGCGTGAGGCACTGGGTTCGATCCTCAGCACCACATAAAAAAAAACAAATAAATAAAATAAAGTCATTCTGTCCATATACAACTACAAAAGTAATTTAAAAAAATAAATAACTTTGATCAGATCTTGCTCCTGTAGCAATTCCAAAGTTGTTCTCCCAGGTTGAGTTCCATCTTTGGCTCTCCTTTCACTCAACATAATCTTTCTGGATCGCTCAGTATAATCCAGTTATCTGTGAAGTGTCAGTTATTGACAAGACACTGTGAGAGACACTCATTCACACCCATGGCTTCAACTATCTCTTACATCCTAATGATTCCCAAATATTTCTGTATCTTTAATGATCAGACCACACATCAACACTTTGATATCACTACCACAAGTTAGAGATGCAATTTAAATTCTGTATGCCGACAAATAACTTCCAGAAAACTAACCTACCCTCTTTAAGATATATTCTCTAGTCTTGGAATGAAGGGAAGGGAGGGGGAATGGGCGTGGGAAAGGCAGTAGAATGAATTGGATGTGACTTTCCTATGTTCGTCTATGAATACATGACCAGTGTAACTCCACATCATGTACAGCCACAAGAATGGGATTCTAATTAGAATCAGTTATACTCCCTGTATGGATAATATGTCAAAATACACTCTACTGTCATGTATATCTAAAAAGAATAAGTAAATAGATATTTTTAAAAGAATTTTTTAAAAGATATATTCCCCATTCTTGTTAAAGGCACTACCCAGTTGACTAAGATCCAATCTTTACTAACCATCTTCTTGACTCTCGTAGTCAATCACCAAAGCTGACAGTAACCTCCTAAGTCTCTTCTAGATTTATCCCCTCTTTTCTATCTCCTGGAGATAGTTTTGGTTCAGAATCTCTTCATTTCTTCCCTGAATTTCTTTGATAGTATTCTAAATGATCTCCTACTGTCTTTTTTGCCCCCCTAATAACATCTTTATACTGTAACCACAGTAATTATTATAAAATGAAAGGATGAGTCTCTTACCTTCACAATAAAAAAATTGGTTTTTTTGCTCTACCTTACCATCAGTATACACACCAAGGTGTCTTATACCAAGATTCAAGTTCTTCCTAATCTGTGTCACAACTATTTGCTGTCATTAGTTTTACAATCCCAATTTGAATTCCAAGTAGGAGTTTTCTCCCATCTCCATCAATTTCTTCCAGAATTTTTGGAATTAATACAGAAGAAAGATCTAATCCCTTTGCACATACTGGGCCACCTGCCTAAAGTACCCTTCTCTTGTTATCAGAGGCCCTACTAGCCCAGATGGGGTCAATTGGAAAGGGACTCTTCATCTGGACAGATGCGGTGCTGCAAGTGCTGGATGGCCAGGTGGGTGAACAACCTGTTCATTCAAAGAAACAAATGTCTCCTGGTGAACAGAACACAAACCTGGCTCCATCCCACCTCTCCCTCTTCCAAGCACAAATGTATGGGGTACGATCTGCAGGACCTTCACCACAGCCCTGCTACATACTGTCATCTTCTCCTGACTGCAGATGCCTTTATGTCTAGGTTGAGTGAAATTTCCTCCAATGTGCCCTCAGAGCTCTTTGAACATATCACTAACCATAATGCTTTTTCTATTTTAATTAAATTTTGATTTATCTGAATCTCAACTGAAATGTGTTTAAGGAAACATCATTTTTTTTCTCCCCAACGTTTTCTCAAAGAGCAATATCTAAACTGATCCTGGTCAATTACATCACAGTCACCAGTCCACAGGTAAAATGAGGACAATGTGTGGTGGTTTTTTTTTTTTAAATCACAACTGGATACAAAAAGCTGTCCATAGCTGGTCACCGGGTGTGCACACCTGTAATCCCAGCAGCTCGGGAAGATGAGGCAAGAGTTTCGCAAGTTCAAAGCCAGCCTCAGCAACTTGGTGAGGCCCTAAGCAACTTAGCAAGACCTTGTCTCTAAATAAAATATAAAAAGGGTTGGAGATGTGGCTCAGTGGTTAAGCATCCCTGGATTGTTCCATCCCAGGTACCCTAAATAAATAAATACATAAAAGCTGTCCTTAGTTTTGCAGTAGGTTTTTCTGACTTTTTAGTGACCTAACACTGAACTAATAATGTTATTTGTTTTATGGAAACACAACGATAAAAGATAGTGTGTTCTTGTTAATCCCTGTCTTGGCAAAATAAAATGTTGGTAAAACAATGTCGTCGTTAAAGTTTTGTTTGGTTGGTTATTTATGCTTTTTACTCATATTTAAAACTTGAACATATGAGAAACTAATGCCTTAAAATACAGAGTATGTTCCTAATCTTTATGCCCCTAGTATCCAATAACATTTAAGCTCTGCATAAATGTTGGTTGAATTGATCCCAATATTAATCAAAACACATCAAATTTCAGGCTGAATCACATGGGATTTTTTCAGTGTTCATTTGCTTCCTTTTTAAAGCAAATGTACACAGCTCACAGACAAACAAAGACACAAAACCTTGAATGCCACACGAGCCTACCCTTATATAGGTTGTCATCGTGTTCTGTGAGGAACATGGATTAGCTATGGACACTCTGAGGTGCATACTAACCCAAGCTATCCTCTAGAACATATGGAATGACGTGAGGCCATCTGTATGTATCTCCAATAATAGAATTTCTGTCCTGTGCCTGTCAGAAATAAATGTGAAAGGATTAGTTAAATGAATTAGGGGAAAAAATGATCAATAATTAATCTAGAAATAAATGACGTTTAAAGCTCTCCCAGCTAGCCCAAACAAATTGTGTGTGTACCCCTACTTTTATCATAATATAATAAAGTTCGTAGGAAAAAAATAACTAATTCCTATCATTTTGTTCATAAAGTTGACAGAGAAATATCACTGCCCAGCATGGTGGTGCATGCCTGTGATCACAGCGACTGGGGACGCTGAGGTAGAAGGATCATAAGTTTGAGGCCAGCCTTAGCAACTTAGTGGGACACTAACACAAAATAAATAAATAAATAAAAAGGGCTAGGGATGTAGGTCAGTGGTAAAGTGCTCCTGGATTAAATCCCCAAGTCCCAGTGAAAGAAGGAAGGAAGGAAGGAAGGAAGGAGAAAAGAAAGTTTTTAAAAAGAAATATATAAGAATGAAGTGAGAACAAAACCTCAAAAAACCTTAATTTTACAACATCAGAAAAAGTCACATGTGAGCTGAGCCAAAGTCTTCAAAATTTTGTAATGATTTTAAATTTTATAATATAAAACAAAAATATTTTCTTCATGAATCCATCCAGCCAATACATCAAATATTATTCTAGAGAAAAGGAATCCCTTTGTAAGAAGTACACCAAGGTCTCCAACTTCATGGAGCTTACACCCAGAGGGGAAGACAGTATTCGAGAGCTGAGCAGGTGACACAGATGTGTAACCCCAGCTGCAGGTGAGCAGTGTTTCTGGGGTGCAGGAGGTGATGGAGTAGGTCTGAAGGAAGAGCAGAATTTTCCTGAAAAAATCTACTGGATAATTTCTAGGTCAAAGGGTACAAGTATTCTAAATCATGATGGCTCTTGTCAAGTTGTCCGTCTTTTTGTTAGGGTTGTGCATTCTCCTATATAAAAACATTTGATAAAACCAGTCATAAATAAGCATCTCTTTTTCTATCATCACCAAATGGATAGTAAGGTAAAAAAAAAATCTCTATGAATCTGGTGGACAATAAATTATATCATTTTTTAAAATTTTCTTTTTTTTAAATTGTTGATGGACCTAATTTTATTTATTTATATGTTATGCTGAGAATCAAACCTATTGCCTCACATATGCCAGGCAAGCGCTCTAGAATTGAGCTACAACCTCAGCCTGATAAATTGTATCTTGTCTTTAAAAAATAGTGCTTGTAGGTTCATACAGATATAGGTAGCATGGATTCAAAACTGGAAATATTTTTTAAAAAAGAGTGGGGGAAAGGAGGTATTAAATTCTCTGAGCAGAAAACATGCACACATTTCAAAATAAAATGTTTATGCATTAAAAAACAGTACTATTGGGCAGGGGTTGTGGCTCAGCTGTACAGGGCTTGAATAGCACATGCGAGGCCCTAGGTTCAGTCCTCATTACCACATAAAAATAGATAAATAAAATAAAGATTTTTTTTAAAACTACTATTAAAATAAGATGTTTATATCTTCATGAAAAAAATAGTGCTTGTAATAGGGAACTTTGAAGTCCCCATAAATCTGGATAAAATCTACATATGTGTCATGATAGCTAGATAAGAATCAGCAGTGCTCTGTGTGAACAGGTTTGGGACAACTTTTACTTGGGAACATTATTTTTAGCTGAGAGGTCATCAAGTCTATTTCTTATGGCAAAAAGCCCAACTCATTGAAGAGGTTTACAAATATACTTAATTTGCTTCAACTAGATTGAATCAATGGAGTTCTACATCAAAATGAAAATCTCCCATATTGCTCCAAAAATGAAAAGCAGTCAGATCAATAAGATCAAGACATCCATGGTGGAGTGATGGTGGCTTTAACCACACAGAAATCTGAGGAATGGAAGATGAAGACATTGTTATATGAGTCCCTTCAAGGACAATGCATTCATTAAGTAAATGTGTCTCCAAGGTTCTGTGCCCTTAGTCAGGAAAGAGCAAAACCCATGCTACCCTTCATCCTCAGACATTGTATATATAGCTTTCTGCATCAACAGAAGAGTCTTCCTTGTTCTTTGGCAACTCACCCCATCAAGTTTGATGTCTCCCTCAAAAAGATCCAGATGCAAATCTAAGAGAAGAGTGAAGAAGAAAAATTCATGTTAGTAAATTGGGTTCAAACTCTCTACATAATAGATGATGTTAGGGCTGGGGTGGTGGCTCAGTGGTAGAGTGCTCGCCTAGTGTGTGCAAGGTGCTGGGTTCGATCCTCAGCACCACATAAAAATAAATAAATGAAATAAAGGTATTGTGTCCAACTACAACTAAAAAAATAAAAGAAAAGATGTGGTTAAAAAAATAGAGATGTACAAACCTTCATTGATATTGAAAATGTCCTGCTCAGTTCCACCATCTATATCTTTGACCAAAATAACAAAGAAAGAGTAAGTTGAACATTGTGTTTAGGGTAGGAGAAAATATTTATCAATTATATAATCAAAAGTAAACAAGTTTATTTTGCCTCAGATAAGTGACTAATAGATTCTGATTCAACATCAATTGATTATTCTAGTTGATTGATTCAGTGTCTTAATCAAATAGTTAATTGATTATGGCCTCCCATCAGCCAGACAGGGAACTAAAGAAAGGGCTTTTGATATTTACTCTGTCCTGTCCAATGACTCAGGAATAAGAAATTGGTCATTCCATATATTATTAACCTTCAAAGACCAGATTGAATGACTAGATGAAATAGGAAACAAATGTTTAGAATACAGCCTGTATTATCAGGTTCATCTGATTTAACTCAAAATAACAAAAACAAAGGCAAGCATTTATGGAGTGGCTGTCTGTCACTGTATTTGGCCTTCCCTGGGCCACCATCTCTTTCTCTGATGAGCATATGGACCCTGGAAGGAGGACAATATATACAAACATTCCCTTGCTAATTCAAGAGGCCAGTGTTGAATCAAAGTTCACTGCAATTACACATCAGTGCTACATAAGCGATTATGCATTAGGCTTAGGAGTAAACACATCCTAGGTTATTCAGTCATTTCACTATCCACATTACCTTCTTTTACTGTAATCTAGAGGAAAACTCAAAATAGACTCACCAAAGTTTTCTTGAACTGGCTGGGAAACAAACATAAATATATAAAAAAAGATATTATTGGGATGCCACGATATATATGGTCTTCTTGTTTCCAATTTATAACCAGACGTTCACTGTTGTTCTTTCTTCATTATCATTATGTATTCGTTTCTGGCATGTAACTGAGATAGCTAAGTTGGAAATCTAAGATGTTTTTGTTTTGTTTTGTTTTTGCAAAACTTCTTGCTTCCAATAGAAACTGAAACTGCTTGTTAAAAGAATTTGAAGGTAAAAGAAACAAGGAAATCAACTTCAAAAGCTGAAAAGAAAGCAGAACATACAACTCTGGCCCTCAAATCACTGTTTACCTTAAACATGATCTTCTAAAGGATTCATGCAGCAATACTTGAAAAGCCTAAAAATGCATTCCCAATATTGAAATATTGTCATTTATAACAAGGCTTTTATTTTTTTTCCTTTAATTTTTATTGTTGGTTGTTCAAAACATTACATAGTTCTTGACATATCATATTTCACACTTTGATTCAAGTGGGTTATGAACTCCCATTTTTACCCCGAATACAGATTGCAGCATCACATCAGTTACACATCCACTGTTTTACATATTGCTATACTAGTGTCTGTTGTATTCTGCTGCCTTTCCTATCCTCTACTATCCCCCATCCCCTCCCCTCCCATCTTCTCTCTCTACCCCATCTACTGTAATTCATTTCTCCCCCTTGTTTTCCCCCCCTTTCCCCTCACTTCCTCTTGTATGTAATTTTGTATAACCCTGAGGGTCTCCTTCCATTTCCATGCAATTTCCCTTCTCTTTCCTTTTCCCTCCCACCTCTCACCCCTGTTTAATGTTAATCTTCTTCTCATGCTCTTCCTCCCAACTCTGTTCTTAGTTACTCTCCTTATATCAAAGAAAACATTTGGCATTTGTTTTTTAGGGATTGGCTAGCTTCACTTAGCATAATCTGTTCTAATGCCATCCATTTCCCTGCAAATTCTATGATTTTGTCATTTTTAATGCAGAGTAATACTCCATTGTGTATAAATGCCACATTTTTTTTTATCCATTCGTCTATTGAAGGACATCTAGGTTGGTTCCACAGTCTTGCTATTCCTCAATAGGACACCCATAGCACAAGAGTTAATAACTAGAATCAACAAATGGGACTTACTCAAACTAAAAAGTTTTTTCTCAGCAAAAGAAACAATAAGAGAGGTAAATAGGGAGCCTACATCCTGGGAACAAATCTTTACTCCTCACATTTCAGATAGAGCCCTAATATCCAGAGTATACAAAGAACTCAAAAAATTAAACAATAAGAAAACAAATAACCCAATCAACAAATGGGCCAAGGACCTGAACAGACACTTCTCAGAGGAGGACATACAATCAATCAACAAGTACATGAAAAAATGCTCACCATCACTAGCAGTCAGAGAAATGCAAATCAAAACCACCCTAAGATACCATCTAACTCCAGTAAGATTGGCAGCCATTATGAAGTCAAACAACAACAAGTGCTGGCGAGGATGTTGGGAAAGAGGTACTCTTGTACATTGCTGGTGGGACTGCAAATTGGTACGGCCAATTTGGAAAGCAGTATGGAGATTTCTTGGAAAGTTGGGAATGGCACCACCATTTGACCCAGCTTTTTCCCTTCTCGGTCTATTCCCTAAAGACCTAAAAAGAGCATGCTACAGGGACACTGCTACATCGATGTTCATAGCAGCACAATTCACAATAGCGAGACTGTGGAACCAACCTATAACAAGGCTTTTAAAGGAAATTTTCCTCAAGACTTCATGTCTCTCCTAAGATTCTGCCTTCAACAATAATACAAATACCTGAGGAAAAAATAAATGGGCATACTTTTTGATATGAAAAGTCTTTTTTTCCCCCTGAAAATGGGAAATGACCACTGGAACTCAGACTACATGCCCAGTGGAAAAAAACTGAATCAACCTAGAAAATTTTTAGTTGGTGTGATCTAGTATAAAAGGTGAAGAAACTGGTACACGGTAGACGTGGATTGTCTTACTGGCTTTATCAACTAACAGTAATTTAGTTTACCCTCCTGGTACTAGACTCTCTGTAAAATATGGTCGATATCTGCTTTGCATGAGTATTGCAAGAGTTATGTGAAACTTGCATTATAAAATGTGATAAATTGTCACCCAAGTGTAAAGACAATTATATTCAGACACAGCTTTTATGTCTAAATAGAGTCATAAGGATGCTAACATGATGGAGAACGACCTGATTAGGTTACCACATTTTTTACATCAGCAAGTGCCTTGAGTGTCTCCTACTATGACCACACGCAGCCATACACCCAGAAGAATGCCGGTGAGCCTACAGAATAAAGTTAAAGTACTTATTCCTAATTACAGCTTTAACCTGTATTAAATGTATCTCTTATTTGCAGTTCTAGTTCTTACTCATTGACTGCCAGCTCAACATAATAACTGTTATTTTAAATCACAGCCAAAGGTTTTCCCCCACCCGTTTGAAAGTTCATTTAAACCTTGGGCTGGCCTCTGTTTCTATAGGAAAATTAGTCTAAATGGATAAAGATGCAGGAGAGAAATGCCATGCTATAAAACTTTATAAGTGTTCACAGACCAGGCATGGTGGCACACTCCCGTAATCCCAGTAGCTTGGGAGGCTGAGGTGGGAGGATCATAAGTTTGAGGCCAGCTTTATAGCAACTTACTGAGACCCTGATCCAAAATTTAAAAATTGAAATGGCTGGATTTAGCTCAGTGATAAAGTAAGTGCTCCTGGGTTAAATCCCCAGGTCCCAGTTCCAAAAAAATAAAGAAAAGAAAAAAGAAATAATAATACAAACAAATGATTGTTGGAAACTGAACTCTAAATACTGGTAAATTTTTAGAGATTAAAAATATGTAAGAAGGAAGTGGTAGTAAAACCTCAAAAATCTAAATTTCACGTCACAAAAAGTCACATGTGAGCTGGGCCAAAGTTTCAAAAAATTTGTAAAGGTTTTAAAATTTATAATAGAAACAAAAAAAAAATTCATTCATGAATCCATCCGGTCAACACATCAAATGTTATTTAAAAGGAGGAATCCCTTGGTAAGAAGTGTACCAAGGTCTCAGCCTTCATGGAGCTTACATCTAGAGGAGAAGACAGTACGGGAGAGCTGGGTGTGGTGGCACACACATGTAACCCCAGATGCAGGTGAGAGCAGTCTTTCTGGTGTGCAGGAGGTGATGGAGTGGGTTTAAAGGAAGAGCGAAATTTTCCTGAAAAAGTCTAGTGGATAATTTCTAAGTCAAAGGGTACGAGTATTCTAAATCATGATGGCTCTTGTCAAGTTGTCTGTCTTTTTTTTATTTTAGGGTTGTGCATTCTCCTATATGACAAGATTTGATAAAACCAGTTATAAACAAGCAAGTCTTTTTCTATCATCACCAAGCAGATAGTAGGTTCCAAAATCACTTCAATCTGATGGACAATAAATTATATCTTGTCTTTAAAAAAATAGTCCTTGTAATCCATACAGATATAATTAGCATGGATTCAAAACTGGAAATCACAAAAAAAAAGAATGGGGAAAAGGAGGTATTAAATTCTCCGAGCAGAAAACTTGCACACATTTCAAAATAAAATGCTTATACATTAAAAAACAGTACTATCAAAATAAAATGTTAATATCCTCATGAAAAAGTATAGTGCTTATAATAGGGAACTTTGAAGTCCCTATAAATCTGGATAAAATCTACACGTGCGTCATGATGGCTAGATAAGAATCAGCAGTGCTCTGTGTGAACAGGTTTGGGACAACTTTTACTTGGGAACATTATTTTTAGCTGAAAGGTCATCAAATCTATTTCTTATGGCAAAAAGCCCGACTCATTGAAGAGGTTTACAAATATACTTAATTTGCTTCAACTAGACTGAATCAATGGAGTTCTACATCAAAATGAAAATCTCCCACATTGCTCCAAAAATGAAAAGCAGTCAGACCAAAAAGACCAAGACATCTATGGTAGAGTGATGGTGGCTTTAACCACACAGAAATCTGAGGAATGGAAGATGAAGACACTGTTATGAGTCCCTTCAAGGACAATGCATTCATTGAGTAATGTGTCTCCAAGGTTCTGTGCCCTTAGGCAGGAATGAGCAAAACCCATGCTGCCCTTCATCCTCAGACACTGTGTATAGAGTTTTCTGCAATCAATAGAAGAGTCTTCCTTGATCTTTGGCAACTCACCCCATCAAGTTTGATGTCTCCCTCAAAAAGATCCAGATGCAAATCTAAGAGAAGAATGAAGAAGAAAAATTCATGTTAGTAAATTGAGTTCAAACTCTCTACATAATAGATGATGTTAGGGCTGGGGTTGTGGCTCAGTGGTAGAGTGCTTGCCTAGTTAGTGTGTGCAAGGTTCTGGGTTTGATCCTCAGCACCATATAAAAATAAATAAATGAAATAAAGGTATTGTGTCCAACTACAACTAAAAAAATAAAAGAAAAGATGCGGTTAAAAAAAAACAGAGATGTACAAACCTTCATTGATATTGAAAATGTCCTGCTCAGTTCCACCATCTATATCTTTGACCAAAATAACAAAGAAAGAGTAAGTTGAACATTGTGTTTAGGGTAGGAGAAAATATTTATCAATTATATAATCAAAAGTAAACAAGTTTATTTTGCCTCAGATAAGTGACTAATAGATTCTGATTTAACATAAATTGATTGATTCAGTGTCTTAATCAATTAGTTAATTGATTATGGCCTCCCATCAGCCAGACAGGGAACTAAAGAAAGGGCTTTTGATATTTACTCTGTCCTGTCCAATGACTCAGGAATAAGAAATTGGTCATTCCATATATTATTAACCTTCAAAGACCAGATTGAATGACTACATTAAATAGGAAACAAATGTTTAAAATACAGCCTGTATTATCAGGTTTATCTGATTTAACTCAAAATAACAAAAACAAAGGCAAGCATTTATGGAGTGGCTGTCTGTCACTGTATTTGGCCTTCCCTGGGCCACCATCTCTTTCTCTGATGAGCATATGGACCCTGGAAGGAGGACAATATAACATTCCCTTGCTAATTCAAGAGGCCAGTGTTGAATCAAAGTTCACTGCAATTACACATCAGTGCTACATAAGCGATTATGCATTAGGCTTAGGAGTAAACACATCCTAGGTTATTCAGTCATTTCACTATCCACATTACCTTCTTTTACTGTAATCTAGAGGAAAACTCAAAATAGACTCACCAAAGTTTTCTTGAACTGGCTGGGAAACAAACATAAATATATAAAAAAAGATATTATTGGGATGCCACGATATATATGGTCTTCTTGTTTCCAATTTATAACCAGACGTTCACTGTTGTTCTTTCTTCATTATCATTATGTATTCGTTTCTGGCATGCAACTGAGATAGCTAAGTTGGAAATCTAAGATTTTTTTTTTTTGCAAATAGACTTCTTGCTTTCAATAGAAACTGAAACTGCTTGTTAAATGAATTTAAAGGTAATAGAAACAAAGAACCAACTTCAAAAGCTGAAAAGAAAGCAGAACATACAACTCTGGCCCTCAAATCACTGTTTACCTTAAACATGATCTTCTAAAGGATTCATGCAGCAATACTTGAAAAGCCTAAAAATGCATTCCCAATATTGAAATTTGTCATTTATAACAAGGCTTTTAAAGGAAATTTTCCTCAAGACTTCATGTCTCTCCTAAGATTCTGCCTTCAACAATAATACAAATACCTGAGGAAAAAATAAATGGGCATATTTTTTTGATATGAAAAGCCTTTTTTTCCCTGAAAATAGGTTTTCCACAAATGACCACTAGAATTCAGACTACATGCCCAGTGGAAAAAAACTGAGTCAACCTAGAAAATTTTTAGTTGGTGTGATCTAGTATAAAAGGTGAAGAAACTAGTACACGGTAGATGTGGATTGTCTTACTGGCTTTATCAGCTAACAGTAATTTAGTTTACCTTCCTGGTACTATACTCTCTGTAAAATATGGTCGATACCTGCTTTGCATGAGTATTACAAGAGTTACGTGAAACATGCATAGTAAAATGTAATAAATTGTCACCCAAGTGTAAGGTCCAATTTTATTCAGATACAGCCTTTATGTCTAAACAGAATCATACGAATGCTAACATGTTGGAGAATGACCTGATTAGGTTACCATCATTTTTTACATCAGCAAGTGCCTTGAGTGTCTCCTACTATGACCACACGCAGCCATACACCCAGAAGAATGCCGGTGAGCCTACAGAATAAAGTTAAAGTACTTGTTCCTAACTACAGCTTTAACCTGTATTAAATGTATCTCTTATTTGCAGTTCTAGCTCTTACTCATTGACTGCCAGCTCAACATAATAACTGTTATTTTAAACCACAGCCAAAGGTTTTCCCCCACCCATTTGAAAGTTCATTTAAACCTTGGGCTGGCCTGTGTTTCTATAGGAAAATTAGTCTAAATTGATAAAGATGTAGGAGAGAAATGCCATGCTATAAAACTTTATAAGTGTTCACAGGCCAGGCATGGTGGCACACTCCCGTAATCCCAGGAGCTTGGGAGGCTGAGGCAGGAAGATCACAAATTCAGAGTCAGTCTCAGCATCTTAGTGAGACCCTGTCTCAAAAATAAAAATTAAAACAGAAAGTTTTGACTATGCCTATGCCATTTTTCATACTTCATTCCTGTGTCAAGTTACTCTAGCATCAATCCATATTTCTTCAACAGTAAAAATAGAATGATTTTCAAAATTCATATTTCCCATCTTATCAAAAGAAAACTTGTTACATGACATTGAAACTGAAAAAAAAAATAATAATTTTATGTCAATGTCTCTGATTCTCTGCCTGGTAAAAGTGCTTCCCTAAATCCTTCTAGCCCCTGCCTACAAGTAAAAATAAAAATTAAAAAATTCAATTGAGATTAACATTTGAAACATATAATAAACATAAAAAGGACAAATTTTCCTTAATGATTGATGTCAAATGCCCCCCAATTTTTCTAATTGTTTTCTATACATTGTTTTCTTACCCAGCCAGCAACCATGAGAAGGTTGCCCAGGAACAAAAACCAAGACAGAGACCATGAATCCATGTTGTAGCTTCCAGTTGAAAGTTGCAAACTATGACGTTCAGAGTAGAGTTGACTTTTTCAAAAGCAAACATCATAACTTATAGCCTTTGATCTCAATGATCCATCTTGCAGGTTAGTTTGCTGCGGTAGTAACCTCTAATCAAGGAGGTAAAGTCCAGTATCTCTAGCACACCTCTGTGGAGGCTCCCCCCACCCCCACCAACATTTAATAGCTAAGTGCCTGGATAAGGCCTATTAATAAAACACATTCTCTAACATATATGTTCTGATTCCTAAGACTACTGCTTGAAAACAAGAAAATATCAAATTTTCAATTTTGCTTTTTCAAATAATAAACATATATGAAACTTCTTTCTGTCTGTGTAGCCCTGTGATGCTTTAACGTACACAGTTATGTCTGATATTCTTTATCATTCTTTTGTTTCTTAAAAATCTATTGAGCTGAGGATGTAACTCAATGGCAGAGCACTTTGCCTGGAAAGTGTAAAACCCTGGATTAGGTCCCCAGCATCAGAAAAAAAAATTGTGGATTGCCTATAATTTATTGCGTTATTAAAACTATTAATGTGTCTAGAAAATGGGCATAGTTGATATTCATATATAAAGTAGAAAATAGTGACATATCTCACTTCTGAACGTTCTTACCAAGTAAATATACATGAGAATTAGGGTTAAAAGGGTAGGAATTGTCACTGATTTTCTAATAAAATGATGTTTCCAATCCGCTTCATTTTTTTTTCTTCTTATCTTGGAATAACTCCTCTTTAGAAACAACATTCTGACTCAATCTCCACGGTTTCACTTACTGACAGAATCATAATTTTGAAATACTAAATTTTTTCAGTTTTTCCTTCCCCTCTCTTGCTTGGTCTTTGCCCTATTTGGGGCTACTAGAAAGGACATGGAAAAACATGTAGTATAGGCAAAGGATTTGAGAAGATGCTTCTTTTGTTTTTCTTTTAATTATTTTATTTGTTCTCTTTAGATATACATGACAATAGGATGTATTTTGACATATTATACATACATGAAGTATAACCTATTCTACTTAGGATCCCATTCTGTGGTTGTGCATGATGTGGAGTTACAATGGTTGTGTATTCACACATGAACATCGAAAGTTAGGGCTGATTCATTCTATTGTCTTTCCTATTTCCATCTCCCCTCCCTTCCCTTCATTTCCCTTTGTCTAATCCAACAAACTTCAATCTTCCCCCACCTTATTGTGTGTTAGAATTCACATATCAGAGAGAACATTCAGTCTGTGGTTTGGGGGGGATTGGCTTATTTTACTTAGCATGATTGATTCCAGTTCCATCCATTTACCAACAAATGCCATAATTTCATGGAAGATGCTTCTTGTATACAAGCAAACTATTCCCACCCTGAGAGGGTAGGTGGAGGGTTAAAAAGAAAAGTTTAAGATGGTAGGTATTGGTCAATCCCTCCAGCCTGGCAGGGTGGCGCACGCCTGTGATCCCAACAGATCGGGAAGCTGAGACAGGATGATCACAAGTTCAAAACCAGCCTCAGCAATTAAGTGAGGCTCTAAGCAATTTAGCAAGACCCTGTCTCTAAGGAAAATATTTTTTTTAAATGGCTAAGAATGTGGCTTAATGGTTAAGTGTCACTGGGTTCAATCTCCACTACCAAAAAAAAAAATCTAGATCTATCCCTCACTATTGAGTCTCTGAGACTTCCCCAGTAGTTGGTATAATCCAAAGGCAAATAGGTCAATTTCCTGGGTAGAGTCCCAGGGAAACAATATAACAGAAGAAAGGATGTCTTATGAAAAGGAAGATAGGTCCTGTGAGGGCAAGCCTGGCACCACAGTACAGGGAAGGTCACCAGCCCTGAAGGACTATGTGAGTGGGAATAAGGCTGTCCTCACGGCAGACTACACAGGATGATAGCCAAGGGCCAGACAGAGGGACTATTCCAAAGGATGTCTGTGAATTTATGGCACCTGGAATCAGATGAGACCCTCCCAAAGCCTTGGGTCAATTAAGCTTAGACACAATCCAAAGGCTACAAAATTTTATGTGAATGGCTACGGTTAAATCTCTATCACCTACATGGATGGGCACCTCAACTGATAATTACTGCTACAGAAAAAAATATTTATGCATATCTGTTTTGGTGAACTGATGTTTGGAACTGAAAGATGTGACTACACTGTGTGTATTGGGACAGGCAGCTCTTATCACCTGAAGTTAGGAAAAGCGGAAGCAGGATGAGCAGCACCAACAGTTTCTAGGATCTCAAAAGCTATTTTAAGCCCTGATGATAGCATATTAACAGCGCCTGATGCAGAGTCTCATGGGAAGTCACTGAGGCATTGCTGACGCCAACTCCAAAAAATGTATTTTGCCTATAATAAATGTGGTGTTGTCTTTTACATTTCCTTCTTTTCTGGGTTGTCGATGCAATTCTACTGCAGAAGATACTCTTGACAGTTCTAGCAAACCTCCATCTTCCATCACTTGTATTCTGCCCCTTGGAGGCTTCTACAAGCTTCACAATGACCTTTGGAGTCTAATCCCAGGAAACTGTCTCTGACTCTGTGAGTCTCCCAGGCAACAACATCAACAGGAAACCCAGGGCTTGAGACATTAGGACTTATACATTGCACAGAAATCCACTGGAATCACCAGGAAAGCATGTTTCTTTTAGAAAACTGATTCTCAAAATCCCCAAAGAATATAGTACACTCTAGACCTGAGGGTAATACATGATGACCATAGAAAAATTTCTTTTCTTTTTTTTTTGTTCTGTATTTTTTTATTGGTTGTTCAAAACATTACAAAACTCTTGACATATCATATTTCATACATTAGATTCAAGTGGGTTATGAACTCCCATTTTTACCCCAAATACAGATTGCAGAATCACATCAGTTACACATCCATGTTTTTACATAATGCCATATTAGTGACTGTTGTATTCTACTACCTTTCCTATCCTCTACTATCCCCCCTCCCCTCCCCTCCCATCTTCTCTCTCTACCCCATCTACTGTAATTCATTTCTCTCCTTGTTTTTTTTTCCCATTCCCCTCATAACCTCTTATATGTAATTTTGTATAACAATGAGGGTCTCCTTCCATTTCCATGCAATTTCCCTTTTCTCTACCTTTCCTTCCCACCTCATGTCTCTGTTTAATGTTAATCTTTTCCTCCTGCTCTTCCTCCCTGCTCTGTTCTTAGTTGCTCTCATTATATCAAAGAAGACATTTGGCATTTGTTTTTTTAGGGATTGGCTAGCTTCACTTAGCATAATCTGCTCTAGTGCCATCCATTTCCCTGAAAATTCCATGATTTTGTCATTTTTTAATGCTGCGTAATACTCCATTGTGTATAAATGCCACATTTTTTTTATCCATTCATCTATTGAAGGGCATCTGGGTTGGTTCCACAGTCTAGCTATTGTGAATTGTGCTGCTATGAACATCGATGTGGTACACTCTTTTACGGGTTGACCATAGAAAAATTTCTAACAAGAAATAGCATAGCAAGTACAATGAAAGATCCCAAAGACTTAATGTTTTTCTTCTCTCAAAGCCCATATTATTGGGGCAGAGGATGGGGGGCTCTACTAGGGATTGAACCCAGAGCCTTACGTAACTGAATAGAATACTTAAGGTTATAGTTGAGAAATAAGAGTTGGCATTTTCTGATTTTGTTTTTCATTTTCTTTTCTTCTTTTTTAGGGGGACAGGATTGAACCCAGAAGTGCTTTACCACTAAGCCACATCCCCAGCTCTTTTTATTTTCTGTTTTGAGATCGGGTCTTCAAGTTGGTGAGGCTGGCCTCAAACTTGATCCTCTTCAGCCTCCCAACTTTCTGGCATTACAGGCCAGTGCCATCATGCCTGGCTACAAAGTCTGTTTTCTTTACCTGATTCTCTCTCCCTAAAAAAAAAAAAAAAAAAAAAAAAAGTGTAAGTTAGGTCATGAGTTTCTCAATACTAGCTCTTCATGGAATCTGATAAATGCTTCTATAAAATATTGAGAAGGTACGTATATTTGAACTTAAATGAAACTAAATAGATCTAGAAAAAAGGTAAAGGATAAATGTGGAGTGATTGTAGAAATCCCTGGGAACACAAATTACCAACCAACTAAAGAACAAAAGAGCTCAAAGACACCTGCCCAAGACCTCTGCATTGTTTGGTGCTGTACAGACTAAACACATTTTTTCACAGAGATCTTGTGAATTCCTCCCCTCAAATTAAATTGCTCACCCCATGTTTCAAAATTGTTATGTTACTTATTAATCAGGGTTTTCCAGATCAACAGAACCATAGGATGTGTATATAGTGACTGTAAGTGACTATAAAGGCTGGCAAGACCACACTGTGCAAAGGGTGGCCAGCAGACTGGAGACCCAGGTAGGAAATGAAGTTGCCGATAGAGGCTCAAGAGTATTGGCTGGCAGAGAATCCTCCTCCCCCTCTGTCTTTTTTTCTCTTGAGGCCCACCCACATTATAGAAGATAACCTGCTTTACTCAAAGTCTACTGAATTGAATATTAATCTTATCTATAATAAAACACCTTCACAATAATATTTAAATTGGTGTTTGACCAAATATCTGGATACTATTGACTGGCTATAGCCTAGCCAAGTTGACACAAGATTAACCACCACAGTTCCTTCCTTAACTTGGTCACCTGTTCATAGGGTACCTATCGGTCAGACTGTAGGTCATATTTTCATCTCATAAAACTATTGACTTCATTGCCAGTCACAACCCAGGCTGAAGGCAAAGATACTATCCACTGTTGTCATGATAATTGAGACCAACAACACAGTCCCATCTTCAATGACCAAAAGTAACACTTCACATTTTAAGAAATCAATTTGAGCCAGGCACAGTGGATGCCTGTAACCCCAGTGGCTCAGGAGGCTGAGACAGGAGGATCATGAGTTCAAAGCCAGTCTCAGCAAAAAACAAGGCACTAAGCAACTCAGTAAGATCCTATCTCTAAATAAAATACAAAAAATTAGGGCTGGGGAGGTCGCTTAGTGGTCTAGTGCCCCTGAGTTAAATTCCTGGTACCTGACACCCACCCACCCCCCCCAAAAAAAGAAAGAAATTTGACTGAGGCAGTGAGGAAAAGTTCTACCCCTACTTAGGAAGATCCTACTCCAACCGCCTGGACCCCATTTAAAAATCTTCTGCTGGGAACCAACACACAAAGGAACAGTGGGGAGAAACCCCTGTAATGTGACTAGGTAAACAGCTTCCTCCTACTACAATAAGAACACCAGGTGACTTATAAAATTTGACAAGCCTAATCTAGTTCAGCCAGCTTCATGCTGTTACGAATTTAGCCCAAGCTGAAATGGTCTAATAGTGGGCATTAGCTGACTTTGTGATGGAAAGAGTGACATCAGAGGCCACTCCTAATTTAACAGGGGGACTGTGAAAGGAATTCAACTACCTCAAACTCAGTTCCAATTAACTGCAAACACCCACAAGGAGAGATGAATCATTTCCATTTTGATTGCCTTTATGTATGGCAATCATAAAATCTGGCATTTATTACCAGATTTATTTTTTTATTTGTTTGTTTGTTTGTTTGCTTTTCCCAAGTAAATAGGAACCAAAGCCATTGAGTTGGCACGTGGTATTTGTTAATGTTTGCTGAGAAAAATGAGAATAAGCTATTGAAGATCAATGTCCTTCTATGAATTGTCTTCATAGCCTCCCTCATCTCTGCTAGGCACATAAGTCCAACAGCCAATAAAATCACATATTATTGTCCCATATACTTTTGTCCTGTACGAACTAGTACTTCCCACTGTGAAATAATGCAAGGCTTTGTCATGATATATTATTATGGACTTCCTTTATACACATTTGCTGAGAGCTGTATATGAATTATGGGTTTATTTGAGCCAACATAAAGCAAGGAAGCTGCTTTTCTGGGAACTCGGGGGTGACATTCCCTGGTTCAAGAAAGCCTGGATTGTGCTGGCACCCTGCCTTAGCTCACAGGTTTAGGCTCAAACACAGTCACCTGGAGATGGGCGTAACCTGCCAAGCACCAAACAACCTGTTTACTGCAAGATCCCTGCCACACTGAAACCTCATCCCTGCCTTTGATGTACTTCCCCTTAAATGTCTTTTTCATTTCAGTTGTTTAGTTCCAGTTCCTATCAGGGCTGGAAGGCCCATCCAGCACCTCACTTTTAAATCTATTCTCTGGCTTTGTCTTTATTTCTTACTGATTATTTCAGACTTTTTTCCTCCAAATGGCTCACACCTCCTAGCAGGAATCTATTCTTCTGGGGTGCTGGCTACTCTGGCACACATTCCTGCTTGATAATTTTGTTGGGCTGAATCACTCTTATGTGCAAAGTCAAAAAAAAAAAAAAAGAAAAAGAAAAGAAAAGAATGCTTCCTGAGGGTGGAAGTACAGTGCAACAATAGCATAGTTTTAAAAGCCACTCGTGGGACCTCCAGTTTCCACTCCAGCATGTAAGAAGTTGCCACTCCTCCTAACAAATGAAAAGTTGAACAAACTGCAAAGTTGCCAACTTCTCTTAGATCTCTAAAAGAGGCGAGATTACAGGGCAAATTGCTGTTCCTCAAATTGGAGGGACCACAGGTGAACAGAGAGTCACAACAGAGCAAAGACCACTGCAAGGAATCAGTAGTGGGGGGCGGAAAGTTTGAAATGTTGTCAATAAATTGCTGGAGGGCCAGTGTGGACAAGTCTGAGCCATCAAAAACTCCAGGGGAGGACCAGGGAGTAGAACTCTCAGAGGTAGAGCACTAGCCTAGTATAGGAGAGCTCCTGGGTTCCGGTGCCCCACCCCTGAAAAATCTGCCAGGAAAACCAGTCCCAAAGTAGTGGTGAGAAGCATGAGGAGTTTTACCTCCATGAACTCTTCTAGGTTCTCACAGTGAATATTGGAGAAAAGTCCCCTCATGATTACTGCAGGGGCAGAGAAAAGAAACCATTTTGAAAACCCCCAAAGCACTATGTTCTTCTTAACAAGGTCAGCCCTCAGAAGAAAGTGCTTCACCAGAACCTAATCTGCTGGAGAAACTTCCCTAACTCCCCTGAGAGAAGGAAAACACCCAACTCCAGCTGCCTCTAGCCTTCCACGTGAGGGAGAGAAAATACCCAACTCCACTTCATTCTGGCCATCCTGTCCCAACTAAGTGATTGGAGGTGAGAAGTCTGAAAGCACATGGGAAGTTCAAGTCTAGAGATACAGGATTGCCAAAATGCTGAAACCTAATCTCAGGACTGCAGCGGGCTTCCCTTCCCCAACACTTTACCACCAGTACACACATTTTACCCAGTGCATGGTGTTCAGCTATCCAGAAAAAAAAAAAAAAAGACAAGTGTACTCAAACGCCAAAAAAGTTGAAGAGCTAGAGCTGGTATTAGAATCAGGATCCAATGTGGCAGAAGTGTTGGGATTATTAGACCAGGGGTTTAAAACGACTATATTTAATATGTTAAGGGCTCTAATGGATAAAGTAGTCAGCATGCAAGAACAGGTGGGTACTGTAAGCAGAGAGATGGAAATTCTAAGAAAATCAAAAGTCGATGCTAATGATAAAAAACAAAATCACTGTAACAGAAAAATGCCTTTGATGAGGGCTGGATTGTAGCTCAGTGGTAGAGCACTCGTTTAGCTTGTGAAGGCATGTGTTCAATCCAATCCTCAGCACCACATAGAAATAAATAAAAGTATCATGCCCATCTATAACTAAAAAATAAAGAAAGAATGCCTTTGATGGCCTTGTTAGTAAGCTGGATACTGCTGAAGAAATCAGAAAGAATCTTTGAGCTTAAGAAGACCTCAATGGAAACCTCCAAAACTAAAAACCAAAAAAAAAAAAAAAGACTGGGACAGAATATTCAGTAATGGTAGAACAATTCCAAAAGGTGTTATTCCCACATAATGAGAATTCTAAATGAAGAAAAAAAAGAGAAACAAGAAATATTTGAACGATGACTCAATTTCCCCAAAATTACTGTCATACGCCAAACCAGAGATCCAGAAAGCTCATTGAATACCAAGTAGGATACATTCCAAAAATCTATATCCAGGTATGTCATTTTCAAACTATAGAAAATAAAAGATGAAGAAAAAAATCCTGAAAGATGCCAGAGGGGAAAACACCTTACCCATAAAGAAAAAAGACAGGAATTGCATCAGAATTCTCCTCAGAAATCATGCAAGCATGAAGACAGTGGAGAAATATTTAAAGTGTTTAGAGATAAAAACTACCAACCAAGAATTCTATATCCTACATTATCTTTCAAAAAGTGAAGGAGAAGCAAAGATTTTCTTGGACAAATCAAAATTGATGGACAATTTCTGTCAGTAGGCCTACCTTGCAAGAAATATTATAAGAAGTCCTTTAGGGCAAAAGAAAATGATTTAAGTCAGAAACTTGGATTGACATAATGAAAGACATAGCACCAAAGAAGGAATATTTTAATTGAGTTAATAGACAACAGTTTGTTCAAAATAATAATAGCAATTATTATTTGTTATTTTCATATTTATGTATATTTGCATATAAGCTTAGTGATGACATCAATGACATAAAGATAGGAGGGAGGAATTGGGATTCTTTTGTTTGGGCTGAAGGTTTTGCTTAGTGGTAGAGTGCTTTCCTCGCATGTGGTAGGCCCCAGGTTCAGGTTCAATCCCCAGCACTGTCAAAAACAAAAGTGGGATTATTTTATTATAAGGAACTCATGCTATCCAAGAAGCAGTATTATTTAAAAGTGGACTTAGATTAGTTTTAAACATATATTACAAAATTCCAGAGCAACCACTTAAAAGAAGCAAAAGGCAGCATAACGGATATACTATCAAGCAGCACTGGTCAGGGGGTTGGGGGTAAGGCTTCTAATGTAGGGTGCCTCTGGAGCTAAATGGGGGATATTTGGAGAGCACAATTCAGTCATGGCTCTGACTTTGAACAGAAGATTAAAAATCAGGGTTATACAAAAGAACATACAAGAGGAAATGAGGGGAAAGGGAAAAATAATACAAGGGGGAGAAATGAAGGTCAATAGAGGGGGTAGAGAGAGAAGAGGGGAGGGGAGGGGAGGGGAGGGGGGATAGTAGAGGATAAGAAAGGTAGCAGAACACGTCAGTCACTAGTATGGCAATATGTAAATCAATGGATGTGTAATTGATGTGATTCTGCAATATGTATATGGGCTAAAAGTGGGAGTTCATAACCCACTTGAAGCAAAGTGTGAAAGATGATATATCAAGAACTATGTAATGTTTTGAACAACCAACAATAAACAAAAAAAAAAATCAACTGTGAGCCGGGTCCAGTAGCACACTCCTGTAATCCCGGCAGCTCAGGAGGATAAGGCAGGAAGACTGAATTCAAAGCCAGCCTCAGCAACAGGGAGATGCTAAGCAACTCCTACCTCTAAATAAAATACAAAAGAGGGCTGGGGATGTGGCTCATTGTTTGAGTGTCCTGATTTCAATACCTGGTACCCCACCCACTTCCCCTGACCAAAAAAAAAAACCCAACTGTGAACATCTCAGATATTCTACCAGTGAAGGGCACTTACTTTCCATAGAAGAAAGCAGTAGAATGGAGGACAGTGGTCCTGGGGCTGAAAGATCTGTAGATTCAGCTTCAGAATCAATCTCTAAGACTCCAGAGTCATTTTGTGTTTGTAATCCTCTCACCATAATGATTCATGATGGTAGAGGCATCCCTCAGCCTCCATGGATCATAACTTGGGGTCCACAAGCTATGGATAAAAGTCACAGATTCTGTCAACAGGATAAAAAAAAATCACACCTTACTTTTACTCGCCTGTCATTAAAATGTAAACTTATTCTTCATTGTGAAAATAGGCAACAAGCCACAGTAGAGGTGTAAGTACTTTGTCCTCCATACAAATAACAAATATGGGGGGGAAATATTGGGGAGACATAATGGCCAAATCATATTGTTATATTGTGAGCATGTACAAATATGTAACAACAGATCCCATCAATATGTACAACAATACCGCACTGATTAAAAAATGTGAGAGGAAAAAAAGAAATAACAGATATTTTCATAGCAGGTCCCATAGGTGCTGATATCTCAAAGTATTACTTATACTCTTTGCTACTTTGAAATTATGGTAGTTATTAGGCCTACAGCAAGAGCTTGTCATTTAATCCATTAATAAAGAAATACATTTAATCCATTAATAAAGAAAATTACTACATCAAAACTCTGTCCTTTTTGCCAACAGTATTTCAACTTAATTGGTTTCCTCTGTATTTTATTTTGTGCATTTAAAACATTATTCTGGGAAGAAATCAGAATAATGAGCTTCATTAGACTAACAAAGAAGTCTATGGCTCAGAACTGTTGGGGTGAGAACAGCCTCTTTGCATTGTGCTCTTCTTCTCTAGTTGGACATTGCAGTGAATTCTCATGAAGGGATAGGCTGTGTTTTCATGACAGTTCCAGGAAGCAGCCCAAACCATCAAGTTAGAGGACTGTAAGCAAGCTGTTTTATCCATTAGGCACCATAGAAACAGGGCCCAAGGCCAATGAGCATGAACAATTGCTGTCTACAAAAATGCTTGAGACAGACCTAGGGGGAAAAAATCATTTGCTTTAGACTAAAAATAAAGCTACAGATGTGAAATCAATAAATGTCTAATTAAACATTCTACCAAATATCATATGTCAAATCCATCTGTCATTAGATTTAATATTCTTAAATATTTTTTTCATTTGAAAAAAAATTATAGATCAGATTTTTCTCACTCTGCAAAAAATCTCCAGTAAACATAATCATGAAGAAAGGCAATAAAATGTTAAAATGACTCATAGCCAAATATTTTTAAAAGCAGAATTGTAAAAATATGCCCAATCTTTTATGGGGGGACCATATGTATGTAATGTGGAATGTCTCTGCATTTTGGTATTTTTGAAAGGGTATGATGGGGTGGGGCGCCCAAGTCTTCAAAGGTCTCATAAGCACACTGACCAAAGTTGGAACTTACTCTCTGGGCTCCCATAAGCAGCACAGCCTTGGAGTTTATTTAGGCTTTGGAACGATTTCCCATATTGACGTCCCTCTCTTTTCTCTCATGGCCTTCCCAATCCTCCTGCCATCTTTTCTCAGCCTCCTCTTTCAGATTCATTCCCTTTTCCATGGCATTTCACCCTAGAAAGGTAAAGGTGTCCGGTTTGACTATTCTTTCAGGGTGTTTGATATTGGCCATTTAAACTTCCTCCTTGGAAGGTTGGCTGGGATTTCTCAGCCCAGATCTCTGAACCTCTAACGGAGGATATCTGGTCCACTGCAAGTTGGGATTCTTTTCTGTCCTCTCTCTTGGCTTTCTTTTCTCCTGGTTTCCTGAAAAACCTCCAGACAAACCTACCTTGGTCACCTTGAGTAGGGACAAGTTATACCCAAGAAAGAAATTGTCATCGCTTTCTTTCTTCCATTTCTTGTTCCCTATTGCTAGATTCTTGCTCTCCTCTTTCTGACTTTATAATAATAACAAAATAACACTCTTTAAAATCATTTATAATTGTACTACAATTTCAATTAAATTTTCTTTTTTGGAGGAGAAACTTGGGGAAAATGATCCTGGAGCTCACCAGGGAACATAAAATCTGAAAATAGTCAAGAAAATTTTTTAAAATAATTGACACAAGAGTGGGGTGTCAGTGGTACATAGGAAGAGAGTGGCAAGACCCTTCTCTGACATTAGATGTTAAAAGTCATTTGAGCAGGGCACAGTGGTACACACCTGTAATCCCAGCAACTCAGGAGGCTGAGGCAGGAAGATCACAAATTCAAAGCCAGTCTCAGCAATTTAGCAAGACCCTAAGCCTGCAAGACCCTGTCTCAAAGAATAAAAAGGGCTGGGGATGTGGCTCAGTGGTTAAGCATCCCTGGATTTGATCTCCGGTACCCACAATTTGAAATTTATACTAAAAACTGTAGCAGCACAGGGATAGATTAATAAAACAATATAAATCCCCAAGCCAGACCCAAATATAAGAAATCTACTAAATGCTCAAGATGATATTTTAAACCAGTGGATAAATAATGAATTAGCAAGATGTCTAATAACTAGATGCATACTTTTAAAAAATGTTAAAAGAACAGAACAGTAAAACATCAGCTGGAATTAGCTAGACAGAGGTGGGGGAAGGGGCTTAGTTATTTTAGATAGAGAGCCACCAGAGCAAAGGAACTAAAGAAAAGAGTATGGAGCATGCACAGATAAAGCCGGAGTCCCAGAGGAGAATCAGAGCCCAGGGGAGACTAGTAGGAGACGGAGTGGGAGAGCAGCCAACAGCCAGCCGCGTGGGGCAGAGGACGCCTTGCTAGGCAGGCTTGGACTTGATCCCGAAGTGGACGGGAAGCCATTAAAGATTTTAAGCAGGAAATTGTCATGATCAGCTTTTTACTTTAGATAGATTACTCTGCTGTCTGTTTAAAGGATGAATTCAAAAAGGTTAAGATTAGAATCAAAGAGACCTTTTAAGATTTAGTTGCATAAAGAGAAAATTCCAGAAATACTTAGGAATAGAATCCGGTCATAAAAGTTTAAGGGAGAAATAGAGTAGTCACGTATTACCCATGGGCGATCATTCCAATAACCCCAGTGGATACCTAAAACAACACATGTACTGAACCTAAAACAACACATGTACTGAACCCTACATATACTCTCTCTCTCTCTCTCTCTCTCTCTCTCTCTCTCTCTCTCTCTATATATATATATATATATATATATATATATATATATATATAAATTTAACATACACATATTTAACACCATTTCCATCTGAACAAAGCACTTATCATGAGCTCTGGCCATAATTTTTGCAGTTTGAGGTAGGACAGCAAGGCTAGCATAATTTTTTTTCTTCCTTTTTCAAGATTTCACAGGTAAATTTGTTCTTATTATAAATCTTAGCAACCTCAGCAGACATATTTTTTCCTTTTCATATTAGGTCAAGCACTTTACGGCTTCTCTTTGGCAGATCTGAACTGTCAGCATAATTACTCTTGCACATTGGAGTAAAATAAGGGTTATTTGAACAAAGACAAGTAATACCATGACAGTTGATTTAATAACTAAGACAGCTAAGTGACTAACAGGCAGGTAGCAAATACAATGTGGATACTCTAGACAAAGGGATGATCCACACCAGGGACAGGATTGGGCAGGACAGCACGAGATATCTTCATACTACTCAGAACAATGTATCATTTAAAACATGGATTTTTTTATTTTTTGAATTTTTCATTTAATATTTTCAGACCAGTTTGACAATGGGTCAACTAAAACTTTTTTTTTTTTTTTTTGGTCAACTGAAACTTTATAAAATAAACAGGACTACTGTAGATGGAAAAGAAATGTTATGTTACCAGTATGATTGTGATGTTTGAGGATTTAAGTGGTGAGAGAAAGGGAAAAAATAAGACAGATTCTTAAAGGAGCAGCAGGTATACCAAAAACTTCACTGAAAGAGAAAGCCTTGGGTTTATTGGCAGCAAAGCTGGAGCCAGAGAAGATGGAGAGGAGGACACAAGAGGGAAAGCCTGGGAGGAGTGGGGAAGAGTGGGGAAGCAAAAGATCACATCTCTATAAATAGAGAAGGAGGAGACTGCTAACTCATAGAGCAGGCAGTACCCTGCCTCATACGGTCCTCACGCTCAGCTCTCGTGTTCTTGTCTTCATCAGTTTCAAACTCTTTCTGAAGAGATCCTACACCTGGCAGAAAGGACAAGTCCATGTATTGCTCTAAAGGACTCCTAACCCCTGTAATCCTAGTGACTGGGGAGGCTGAGGCAGGAGGATTGTGAATTCCAAGCCAGCCTCAGCAAAAGTGAGGCGCTAAGCAACTTGGTGAGACCCTGTCTCTAAACAAAATACAAAATAGGGCTGGGGATGTGGCTCAGTGGCCCAGTGCTCCTGAGTTCAATCCCCGGTACTCCCCCAGCCCCCCCAAAAAAAACAAGGCTCCTAACCTTTCATTCAACATTTCCTGTACCCACTTCCTGTATCCACTGTTCTCAGTGCTGGGGCAGGACAGAGAATGAAACAGATTAGGTCCCTGTCTTCCTGGGAGAGAAAATAATTATCTAATAAATAACCATAGAAATGCAATGTCAGGAAGTGACAAGTACCATGAAGAAACCGGAATAAACTGAGACACAAAAGAAGGATGTTATTCTTTATCAGTAGTCAAGGGAGGAACCTCTATGCAGATGACATTTTTCTAAAACCAGAAGAGACTAGGGAATGGTGAATTAAAGTCTCAGGGTTAGACTTTAAACACAATTATTTAGGAAATGAATAAATAAAAGTACACTAGTCTAGGAACATCACCCACCAGCCCCTGGTTACCACCATATACTGTCTGTTTCTAAGTGATCAACTTTTTACTTTCCATATGTAAGTTAGAACATGTGGAATTTGATTTTCTGTGGTTTGTTTATATCACTTAACAATGTCCTCCAGTTCCATCCACATTCCTACCAATGACAGAATTTCATTCTTTTTTATGACTGAATAACTTTCCCCTGTGTAAGTATACTAGATTTTCTTTTCCCATTCATACACTGGTGGACACTGAGGTTGATTTCATATCTTGGGTATGGTGAAGAATGCCACAATAAACATGGGAATGCAAATGTCTTTTTGATATACTGATTTAATTTCGGTTTTTTGAATTTTTTTTAATTGTTCTAATTAGTTGTACATGACAACAGAATGCATTTCAACTCATTGTACACAAATGGAGCACAATTTCTCATTTTTCTGGCTGTACATGATGCAGAGTGCAATCATACATGTACATAGGGTAATAACGTCCATCTCATTCCACCATCCTTCCCACCCCCGCACCCCCTTCTCTCTCCTCACTCCCCTCTGCCCAATCTAAAATACCTCCATTCTTCCCTAGCCCCAACCCCCCATTATGGGTCAGCATCCACATATCAGACAAAAAATTTGGCCTTTGGTTCTTGGGAATTGGCTTATTTTGCTTAACATGATATTCTCCAACTCCATCCATTTACCTGCAAATGCCATAATTTCATTCTTCTTTAAAGCTGAGTATTAATTTCCTTTTGATATATACTCACTAGTGGGATTACAGGATTATATGATAGTTCTATTTCTTTTTTTCTATTTCTAGTGTTTTTTTTTTTTTGTTGTTGTTTGTTTGTTTGTTTTCTTTGAGGCACCTTTATGCTGTTGTTCATAATGACCTTCCTAATTTACATTCCCACCAATAGCATATGAGTTCTCCTTTCTCTGCATCCTTGCCAGTATTTGTTATTTTTTTAAATCTTTGATTATAGCTATTTTAACAGCTCTGGGTTTATATCTCACTGTGTGTTGAGAGCCACAGCCGAGTCGGAATGGCCCCTGGCATTTTGCCAGAAGTAATGGTTGAGAGGCAAGCCATTAAGATGATGCTGGATTGATTCAATTGTATTTAGACCCCTGCTGTCCGCCTGGGGCGCCCGCTACTTTGGAGTTCTCACGGGGATTTCCTGGGGAGTTCGCCGTTGGTTGGTGAAGTTCAGGTGGAGGGAGTTCTGGTTGGTGTGGTGCCGGAGAGGGGCTGCGTGGGTGGCGTTGGGAGAGTTCCCGGGGAGTGTGCATGGAGTTCTGTTGGAGTTCAGGCAATAAAGTTTCCTGTTTGAACATACAAGTGCTTTGTGGCGGCTCCGTGATTTGTGCCCAGCCAGACTGCGGCAACTGTGGTTTTAATTTATATTTCTCTAATGATTAATGAGGTTGGAAATTTTTTAATATACTTGTTGGCCATTTGCATGTCTTCTTTTGAAAGATGTCTATTCAGAAAACTTTGCTCATTTTTTAATCAGATTGTTTTCTTGCTATTGAGTTGTTTGAGCACCTTATATATACATTTTTTATGTTAATCACTATCAGGCTATAGTTTGCAAGTATTTTCTCCAAGAGCACATATTTTTAACAACAGGCTTCTCCTCTAAGCTTTCACTGCCAAAAAGGATGGCTGTCATAGAAACAAATTAATGACATTACATTGCTACAACAGAACATGGCCATTGTGCTTTGGTGACATAATATCCAGAGATATTCTCAGACCTTGTTGCATCCCACCAAATTAACAAACATGCCTTATTTTTTTATGTGCCCCTGCAGCTGACAAAATATCTATCATATGATAGGCACACTATTTATTGAACTGAACCAAACCAGATGACATCTGGACAAAGTTCTAATAGTTCTTGCTCATATTCCTCCTCTGCAGGAGCCAAACATTCTTCCTCCTGTGCTATGTTCATTCAATCAACCAGTAAATATATATGGAACAACTACTAAGTGCCAGGACCTGTTCTGAGAACCAAAGTTAAAACAGGCAGAAATTCCTTTCACAAAAGAGTTTACATTCCAAGATAGGGAACAGATAGCTAAAATATGTGTTATGTTAGAAGATGCTAAGAGCTATGAAGGAAAATAAATAGATCTATTAAACAGAATTCAAAAACCAGGCTCAGTAGGAGATATTCATGGAGGTGTGCTGGAGTCAGCTACACTGACCCAAGAGAACTCATTATTAGCATCATTTCTCCACTCCCCATTCAGTTATGTCACATTAGTGGCCTAAAATTGATGATGGTGGGAACATTTATACCGGGAAATTGGCTGTTTTCTTCCCCCAGAAAGTTGATAATTAAATGTTTATCAGCATAACATGGCCACACAAACACACATATACATTTGCACACATGTGTGTGCACATGGGCACACGTGTGAGCGTGCATGCGCACACACACACACACACACACACACACAAAGGATTTATTGTAATGGATTTGCCCTTAGAAGTTGTGGGGCCAGTTAAACCGTCTGTATGAGGCTGTTGTTTCTGTTTGGTGCTGTTATCTGAAGTCAGCAAGGCAGGTAGTCAGAAAAATTAAGATGGATGTTATGTAAGAAAAGCAAGATGGAACCTGTGCAGGGGAGCGGGAGACCAAGAGGGTGGACTGGAACTCTCATTGATCTCTTACCAACATCAAGCCTCCAACTTCAGAATTGCAGAGGGTGGGTACAGAGCCCCATGGGAGAAGCTGGCATCCTTCATCATGGAGCTAAACACAACCCTGACCTAGAAGCCTAAGAAAAAAAAGGAGGGTCCAGCTAGAACTAGAGGAATTGTGGGTTCAGCCTCTGCCCTATACCAACCAGGTGAGCCACTATATGAACCAGCGGGTAGGCAACACCATACTTAGCTGACCAACACCTTGTGACCTATACGGGTCTCTTGGTGCACAAACAATATGGCAGATCCTTCACTTCTGCCTCCATTGCAAACCCACAATGGTTAAGAAATGGAATACAGAGACATTCTCAACAGGACTCCCAAGGAAGAACTTACTAATAGTGAGAGCTGAATAATCTGAGGGAAGCAAGGGAGCAAACTTTGGGGATTTTTATGGGCAGAGTTTCAGGCAGAGGAAATAGCAAATGAAAAGCTCTGGGTTGAGGACAAAATTGACCTGTTCAGAGAAAAGCAAGGATAACTGTGTGGATGAGAGAGAAAATGAGGAAGACTACAACAAAAGCAAAGGTCAAACTGTGTGTGTGGTTGGGGTGGGGGTGGTAGCACATTGCCAGAACAGTGGCTTCTGAGTAGAATAAGGATCCATGAATGGATTTTAAACAGGGGAGTAACAAAGCGTAGCAAAATTGTTCTGACTGACATATTAGGAATACACTGGAAGATCAGCAAATGCAGATTTTGATGCTATTGAAAAAATTCACAGGAGAACTGTTGCTGGCTTGGACCAAGGGTGTATTAATGGGAGTGATGCAAGAAGATTGGATTTGGGGGAACTTTTGTAGGCAACGTTAATGGGATTTGGGCCTGATATAGGGCATGGAAAAAAAAGAGGAATCAAAGATGAGTCCAAGTTTTGGAGCTGAGCATGTAGAACAAAAGAGTTGATGTTAACTACAATTGGAAAAATTGAAAGATGACCAAGCTTACATGGGGTGAGAGGAGATCAGGAGTTCAATTTAGACTAAATTTGGTTTATCACTTTGACACCATTAGAGATGACAGTTAGATCTATGATGTTTAGGAATTAGTATAGGCCAGGGGTTAGTATAAGTACAGATTTGGGAGTAACAATGTGGAAAGAGTACTAATGTCGTGAGATCACTAAGGTGAAAATAGGCAAGAGAAGAGGTACCAGGACTGGTCCCGAAGGCCTTATCCACGAAAAGCTTAAAAATAAGAGGAATAAGCACAACTCAAAGATACAAGGAGGAACAAGCCAAAGAAACCAAGAGGACGTGAGTAGAGAGTAAAGTAAGAGAAGAACTAGGAACACAGAGCCACCAAAAGCAAGTAATGAAAAGAGAGAGGAGATGATCGAGTGGATCAGGTGCTGAAGGTAAGTCATGATAAGAGAACTGAGAGCTAATTGTTGGAGTTACAAAATGGAGGTCTTTGGCCACCTTGTTAAGGACAAATGTGGCAGACTAGAAGCAATACCAGAATGAGTTCAGATGAAAATAAAGTAGAGATATGAGAGCCAATGAGTATAAACTCCATTGAGCTGCAAAAGGAAGAAAAAAAATAAGTTATGAACTAGAAGGCAAAATGGTGAGAGAGTTTTGCTTGTGTTTGATCGGGACAAATAATAGTATGTCTGTATGTTGATAGAAATGATCTTGGTAAGAAAGGGGGACAGTGTTTTTTTGAGATGCTGGGAATAGAACCCAAATGAACCGCACATGCGAAGCAAGCAGGCCCACTACTGAGCTACATCCCAGTCCTTTGGTTTTAGACAGGGTCTCATCAAGTTGCCCAGGCTGACCTTAAATTTGTGATCTTTCATCCATCCAAGTGACCTGGAATTATAGGTGGGTGCCACCAGACCCAGCTAAGAGAGAAAATTTTATGATGGACAAAAAGAGAGAGGACAAGTGCTGAAGCAAGACCCTTTAGCAGGAGAGAGAGGATGACATCTAGCCCAAAGGTGGAGGGATTGCACACTGAGAAAAGTGACTTTTTGTTCACAGTAGGCCAAGTCCTTGAGGTCAGGAGACTGAGCACCCAAGGCAAATAGGTAGAGGATGAGTAGAGAGGTTGAGAGTTCTCTTCCCACCTGTTATCTCACTTCTATACAAATGGGCTAAAGGTATCAAAGGAGTAGATTTGTTGAGAGAACTGAATAAGTTAATACATGTAAACAACTAGGAGAGGTGTAACATTATGACATAAAGACTGGGTGATCTGACCTCTTCTCCTGGTTGTACTGACCTCCTATCCTGAAACTTCAGATCCAAAATCCAGTTCCTGCTGGACAGCTCTCAAAAACAACAGGTCTACAACTCAACTCATTTTGTTCCTCTCAGGGCAGATCTCATCCCAGCAAACTTCTCTGGGTTACTACCTCCTCCATCTACCTAGCATATCAACAGGAAGCCTTCGTTTTCTGGAGCCCCTCTCCCTCCCTCATACTCACACGAAGCTGTACCACGTTTGGCTCATCTTTCCTCTACAACATTTGGAAAGCCCTTCCCTCTGCTCTACCCATCCTCCCTACCACTCTAGCCTTTGAGACTCAGCATCTTTCCCTTCTGGACTTCGGCCTCCTCATTTACCTGCTCTGCCAGCTCGGCCTCCTCTTAAGCACATAAATGATCCTGTCCATATTGCAAAATTCTGTGCCACTTTTGGGGGTAAACCATTCACTGGTGTCCTAGAACATGCAAGATTAAGTTCAACCTATGCTTCAAGGCACTTGAGGTCTTCTCTGCTGCGTTTAGCTAGATCTCTGCCCCCTTCCAGCCTTGTACTCTATATGCCAATCATACCAAGCATTTACAGTTTCCCTGCACAACCTCTCTCCAAAACAACATCTCCTGGCTATTTAATACCTCCATCCTGATGCCAGGGGCCATCCATGAAATGTGTGTGAATTAAAAATGACCTGGAAGCCATTTGGCAGGAAAGTCTGGTGTCTGGGAACTCCCAGCAACAATCCTGCTGGTTTGAAACTGCCCAAGACATGTGACTTCCTACCTAGCTCTGTCTTAAGTTCAGCCCAGCACTGGAGATGGGGTGACCCACTGGAACTACATCGCCTCTAGGAGATGGGGGTGGTTTGCCAAGATGCCAATCAACTTGTTTACCGCAAGACCCCTGCCATACCGAGAAGCAAGACTCCTCCTGCTGAAACCTTATCATGTCCTCCCTCTTAAATAAAGAACCAGGAGCCATTTGTAGTTGTTCAGTTCCAGCTCCTATGTGGACTGGAGGACCTATCAGAAGATCTGATTTCGGGGTCTGGCTCTTATTTCTTTACTAATTATTTCATATTTTCTTTTTCTCAGATGGCTCACACCTTCTGAGCAGGAAACTACACTGGTGGGGTGCTGGCTGCCCCTGCTGTATGCTAAGGCCTTCAACTCTTGGCTTAGGCAACAGGGAACTCTCCTTGAATTTCTGCTTGAGCCAAGTGTCTTTACTCAAGGTTCTCACAGTATCATGTTCAACCATCCAGCATGTAACAAGTGCTTAACAATTTTGTTGACATTATATTAAATTAACTACATTCAATTAATTAAACTACATTAGATGACATATTAAAGTCCTTGCTTGTATTATACTACAGCAGGCACTTTCTTTCTAGTAACAGTTTTACTAAGATATAATTTATATACCATGTAATTCACCCTTTTCAAGTGTGCCATGTACAATGATTTTTACTGTATTCAGAGTTGTGTAACCATCACCACAATCAATTTTAGAATATTTCATTATCCTCCAAATGGATGGAACTGGAGAACTATGGAACTATGCCATATGGCTGTCTCTCTGCAGTTCCAAACAACCTCCTGGCCCTATGCAATCCAAATATACTGCCTGTCTCTGTGGATATGCCTCCTGTGGACTTTTCATTATCAAAGGAATCCCATAACTTATGGTCTTCTGCATCCCATTTATTTCAAATAACATAATGTTTTCAGGGTCTGCCCATGTTGTAACATATATCAGTACTTCATTTATTTTTATTGCCAGATAATATTCCATTGAAAAGATGTGCCACATTGTATTTATCTACTCTTCAGTTGATGGACAGTTGAGCTGTTTCCAATTTGGAGCTATTATACATAATGCTGCTATGAATATTTTTGTGCAAGTTTTTACATGGATATATGTTTTCATTTCTTTTGGGTATAATATACCTTGGAATAGAATTGCTGAGTCATATGATAACTCTACGATTAGCCTTTTGAGGAATTTATTGCACATTGCATATGGTAGCACATATAAAGGATTATTTAAGTGAATCTGTATTTTGTATTTGGAGTATGTCAGAGGAGTTTTTTCTTTGTGTGTGTTTGCTTGTTTGGTTTGTTTGTTCCTTTCTTCCAGTGCTGGGGTTCAAACCCAGGGCCTCATGCATGCTAGGCAAGCCCTCTGCCACTGAACTACATCCCCAGACCTACCCAAGTGAAACTGTGGATACCATTTGTCATTACAGAAGATTTATGCCTTAATTGGCTGGATATTCTGAGTGAATAAACTTTTGATTCAAGCTAGCAGACTCTTTGAAGTACCGTTGTGCATAGCAAACTATGGCCAGGCTGACCATACAGAGCCCCTTTCAAAAGCAAGACTGCCACTGGCACTTTAGGCAGCATTTGGAATGCCACTTCTAAATATAATCATCTTCTTTTTCATCCTCTCTCATCACTTACTCCCCAACTACATATCGATTAAAAAATAGTGTATCTAAAATATGTCTTTTTGTAGTACATATATACAATAGAATATTACTCAGCCATAAAAAAGAATGAAATTATGACATTTTTTGGTAAATGGATGGTACTGGAGACTGTCATAAAGTGAAATAAGCCAATCCCCACCCAAAAAAGGCTGACTGTTCTCTCTGATATGTGGATGATGACTCACAATAGGTAGGGGTGGAGAGGTGGAGAAGTGGGAGATTCACAGGATTGAACAAGGGGAATGGAGAGAAGGAGGGGAGGATGGGATGGGAAAGACAATAGAATGAATTGGTCATAACTTTTCTATGTTAATATATGAATACATGACCAATGTAACTCCACATCACGTACAACCACAAGAATGGGAAAGTATATTCCATTTATGTATGATAGGTCAAAATACATTCTACTATCATGTATAACTAAAAACATAAAACCAAAAAAATAAAAATTTCTATTCTTTATTTAAAAAAAATATGACTTTGCAGTGCTGGAGATCAAACCCAGGGCTTCGCACATGCTATGCAAGCACATGACTTTCAAATTTATCTTGTCATCCAATTTTAAGTATACAATAAATCTATTGGCTATAATATATTTGAACATTTGTATGTGCATGGTAGCAACAGATTTTATTTTTATGGTGTTTGGGTGATAATTTTAAAACAAAATACTAAGACCCAGACCAATATATCCTGCTTTATTCCAAAGTGTATCCTCCACCAGGCCATTATCCTGATCGAAGATTCGGTGCCTCAGGGGTAAAGAACAGACTCTTTGAGATTGGCTTCCAAGATATCAGCCCCATCTGAATCTCCATCTTATCTCCCCCACCACACCCTCCATGAACTTCTTATCCTGTCCACTTATTTTACTCACCCTCTCCTGAACACACCTTCCTGACTCTCTCTCATGGTCCTCTGAACTAAGACTATTTCTCCATCCTGCTATTATCTAGCATGTTTCACCTTCCAAAGTCCAGGTCAATGCCAATCCCCTCTGTGAAGGCTTCCTCCCTCTTCTGAGGATCCAAAGCATTTATTTTTACCATATGTTGTTGGATATATATCCACGGACATATTATCTTTTTATCCTAAGTTATAAGTTCTTTGAAGATGGAATGATACCATACCCTGTGCCTTATATCCATAGTTTTTAGCCTGATGCTGGACTGAGAAAACATAATTTTGCTAATGTATGATTTTGATTTGTTAGATACTTAACAAAAACTGTTTTAAGTAGTATGCATTTGGTAACATTTCCTTTCAATTATTACTTCAGTAAGTCCCTACATTCACTTGAGTGCCATTTATGAACTCCTTTTTAAGGAGGGAGTGATGGTAGCTTTTGTACTTTTTATTGGGTAGGTTGAGTTTATAATAAATTTTTATTGAGGTAGCTGTGTTAGTCCTTAAAAAGTTTGCCTTCTAGTAATCTAAACTTTCATGATCGTCTTATAAAAATTGACGTTCAGATCACTAGAAGGACAAGTGGGTCTGGCAAAAGTCTGGATTAAAACTGAGAAAAGGACCCTGAATTTCATGAATTCCTGGATACAGCATGTTTTCTCTGAGCAGTGGGTATTTCTCGTCCCCTCTGCCCCACTATGACCCTCTACACTTATTGAATTTTCACTCTGCTACAATCTTCACACCTTCCATTTTCCAGACACTATTTCTGTATTTCCATTCAGTTCAGTTCAGCAAACTTACCTTGAACACCTATTATGTGTGAGGCATGATGGAAAGTAATGGCTCACTGATTTATCGATAAATATTATAGATTATTATAACACAAAATATATGTAATATATAACATACGAAAAACAGATAAATTTACATATGCATGGCTTAAATTTAGCGTGCTTGAGGCCCTGGGTTTGAACCCCTGCACTAGAAGAAAGGAGCAAACAAACCAAACAAGCAAACAAACAAATAAACAAAAAGTGGTTTTATAAGCAGAGTAGCCATTTATAAGAGTGTGAGGTTCTAAAGTAAATAGATTAGATGAAATCCAAATAAAAGTAAAATTACCCTTGGGAATTCCTGAACTGTCCTATAAAAGCATACCGGAAGAGGTTCAAAGGAAGTGAAACCTCAAGATGAAACAGCCAACTCCTGCTTAGGATGGCAGATTCACTTTGAGGCTGACACTTCTTAAGAGCAAGATTAGTTAATTGTGTGTCTGAAAAGACTTTTCTGTGTGTTTTTGCCTGTCCTTTTTTTTAGGGGAAAACAAAATTCATAAAGATATGTGCAGCAAGTACTATAAATCAGACTTTTTCTCCCTTTTCCCCAATTTCATTTCCCCAATATACCTATTTAGCTGTTGGGTCTTTGAGTGGTCTCTCCATAATGTCATAGTTCTAAGCTGCCACCTTGTGGCTCTTAGATGTATGTGTTTTAATCAGGCTCCAGTGATTGTTGCCTAGCTACACTTGTCATTTGATGCCATTCCTTTTGCTTTTTGCATTTTCTTCACTACCACTAACTCCAAATATTCCCTGGCTTTAAGGAACAATGTGTTACAAAGGTAACAGGTAAAGAGTAAAAATTTGTGCTTCCTTCCCCCAACATTGTTTCGGTCACAGAATCATGAAAGTGGGTTGCAATACATTACATCCTTCAGGACAACAAGTGACCCAGGAGCGGGGTTAGACATTGCTTTGGAGTCTAGATGCAATTTGCTTCCAAATTATTTTGTAATTTTTTTTTTTTTGATACTGGGGATTAAACCTAGGGGTGTTTAACCACTGAGCCACATCCTCAGGTCCTATTTTGTATTTTACTTAGAGACAGGGTCTCATTGAGTTGTTAAGTGCCTCGCTAAATTGCTGAGGCTTGCTTTGAATTTGAGATCCTCCTGCCTCAGCCTCCCAAATTGCTGGGATTACAGGTGTGCACAATCATGCCTGCTTACCTTGTTATTTTTAACGCCCTGGTATTCCATAGCAATTGCTGATGCCTTCCACATGCATTTATTGAGCACCTTTCAGCCAATGCTATCAGGAGCTCCTGGCTTCATGAGAATTGTTATAACGCAGGTGGATTTTATACATTAAGAGCCTCCATTCTTGAGGCTCTGCCATCATTCCACCATGCTCACACCACCTGCCTCCAGTTACCACTCAGTTAATCCCATCAGGGACTAATGTACTGATTAGGTTAAGGCTATAACCCAGTCATTTCTCTTCCAAACCTTTACATTGTCTCACATGTGAGCTTTGGGGGGACACCACATCTGAACCATAACACCAACAAATAGATGAAAAAAAGGTTCAACATCATTAGCAATTAGGGAAACAAAAATAAAATCTAAACTGAGATTTCATCTCACTCCAGTCAGAATGGCAGTCATTAAGAATACAAATAATAATAAATGCTGGAGAGGTTGTTTAGAAAAAGGTCACTTTTATATTGTTGGTGGAATCATATATTAGTACGCTATGGAAATTCCTCAAAAACCTAGAAATAGAACCATCATATGAGCCAGCTATACTACTCCTGGTTATTTATCCTGAAGAATTAAAGTCATTGTATTATAATGCTACATGCATAACCATGTTAATAGCAGCAAATTCACAATAGCCAAAATATGGAACCTGTCTATGTGTCCATCAACAGATAAATGGATAAAGAAAATGTTGCAAATATACACCATGAAGTTTTATTCATCCTCAAAGAAGAATGAAATTATGTCATTTGCAGGAAAATGAATGGAATTTCAGAACATTATGTTAAGCAAAATAAGCCAAACTGAGGAAGTCAAGGGCCATATGTTTTTTCTAATATGTGGGAACTAAAGAAAAAAATAAATAAATTAAATGAAGGTATTGTGTCCATCTACAACTAAAAAAAAAAAAAAAATTTAAATCACAATGGGATAGCATTTCCCCCTAGTCAAATGGCTACCATCAAATTCTGGTGAGGATACACAGAAAGGGAAACTCTCATCCACTGTTGGTGGAAATCAAATCAATATAGCCATTATTTATTGTGGCTGTGTCCTCATGGAGCTTACATGGACACTGACAAGGAGCTATTTGCATATGTAGTTACGAATGGAGTAAGTGCTAGGAAGCAGGAAA
The DNA here is from genome assembly GCF_047511675.1 of Marmota flaviventris. Classification (NCBI taxonomy): domain Eukaryota; kingdom Metazoa; phylum Chordata; class Mammalia; order Rodentia; family Sciuridae; genus Marmota; species Marmota flaviventris. Next base: position 39,493,674 of record NC_092513.1, read on the forward strand.
TGGTGCTCTGGGAGGGTGTAGCAGGACCAGAACAGAACTTGACCATCAGAACTGCTTTGAACAAGTAAGCTAAGAACTGAGATTTCAGATGAACTGATCATAGCCAGATGGGGAAGGCAGTGAAGGTGTTCTACATGGAGAAAACAGCATGTGTGAGGCCCCTCTGCTGGGAAAGGGGATGGCAAAACTACAGAAACAGAACCTATGACTAATAGTGCCATGGACTCCAGTAAGAAAGTGAAGAAAAATTGGGAAGTTGGAAAGGTTAAGCAAGAAGCAGATCCTAATTTTGTAGGACAAGTTAAGAACTTTCCTTTTGCCTTTCCAGTCTTGGCCTTGGAACCTGAAGCCTCCACAATGTTGATGCCTAAGAAGAATCGGATTGCCATTTATGAACTCCTTTTTAAGGAGAAAATAATGATAGCCAAGAATATTCACATGGCCAAGCACCCAGAGCAGGCAGATAAGAATGTGCCCAACCTTCATGTCATGAAGGCCATACAGTTTTTCAAGTCTCAAGGCTATGTGAAGGAAGTTTGCCCGGAGACTTTCTACCTTACTGAGAGGGCATCTAGTAAAAATATCTCCATAATTACCTGCATCTGCCACCTGAGATTGTGCCTGCACTCTACGCCTTAACTGATAAGAAACTAGCAGGCCTCGGCCCAAAGGTCTGGAGGGTGAGCATCCTGCAAGACCCACAAGAGGGGAAGCCAACAGAGACGCCTACAGACAGAATGCTATGCCCCCTGGTGCTGATAAGAAAGCAGAGGCTGGGGTTGGGTTGGCAACCAAATTCCAGTTTAGAGGAAGATTTGGTCATCTATGTGGTCAGCCACCTTAGTGAAGTTGGAGGGCATTATTTTGTTTTGAATGAACTTGTAGTGAGAAAAAAATAAAAAAGAACTTTCCTTTTCTCCCAAGAATAATGGAAGTCGATGGATGCTTTTGGCCAGAAGAATGATTTAAGAAATTTGAGGACACATACTTAGGGAGTAAACATAGACTTAGGAAGACTGACAGTAGTCCAAAAATAGGGATGATATTTTGGGGTAGAAGAATGAAAGTAAATAGTAAGAAACACAAAAAGATTTAAGAGATAGGAGGTAAAGTCAACAGAACTTGTTAATGAATTGCATGTGTGATGTAAGGAAAAAGAATGTGCCAAGTACGAACGACTCCCAGACTTTGGCTTAAGAAAGTGCTGGAAGGCATGACGATTCCTGAGTTTTACAACATGAAGTGAAGATAAATTTGGTCTCAGACATGATGTATTTAAGATGCCTGTGAGATAATCAGAGATGCTGAATAAAGAGTTCCTGGAAAATACATGTCTGGTACTCCAAGGAGAGATTCAGGTGAGAATCTAAGATTGGTTCATATAAAGATGGTACTTGAGCAAGTAATATTTTCTCTTCAGTACTGGGGATTGAACCCAGGGGCACTTTACCACTGAGCCACACTCCCGGTCCTTTTTAGTTTGAGTCATAGTCTCGCTAAATCTAGCCTAGCACCTGCCAACCTCCTGCCTCAGTCTCCCGAGTTCCTGGGATTACAGGAGTGCACTATCATGCCGTTCTCAAAGATGCTCCTTGACACTTGTATGAATATGATCACTGATGGATCTGAGGAATGATAGGACTGAGCCTGGAAGATCTCTTGACTCTTAAATGCCTGATCCTAGAAGATGGGCCAGCAAAGAAAGAATAGAGAAATCTGAGAACCGGGAAAGAAGGATGTCACATATGCCAACAGAAATCAGTACCTGGACCCTATAAAGTGAAACAAGTACTATGAGAACTCGAGCTAGAAAATAAAGGGATTTTCAGCATTAAGTTTCTTAGGATACAAACCTTGGCTTTCATCTTTCCTAAGAAATATATTGTAAGATTTAACTAGAAAGAGTGGCCCAAACATTGTTAATTGGAAATAGAAGATCAAGATATACGAATTAAAATAAACAGCTGTTTCAGATGATTCCTATCTATAGGTCCAGGTAAGTTGCATTCTAGGGATGAAAATGAAAACATCACAATTATAATAATAATAGCTGTTTGTTGAAAACCTTTCACTGAAAATCTTTATGTCCAACCTGTAGGCAGCATGAAATGAACAAAAGGGATATCTGTCTTCCAAGATTTGCCTAAACCAAGCCACACCCTGGCACACTGGCTTCATGTCTCCTTTTCCTGCTCTGTGTCTATTTCTGTTGACCTGCATCCCCATCCCCAAAACCAGTTCACTGTAGTTTCTCTCTTCCCTTTTGACTCAGTGCATTTGAACTGGGCACATATGAATCAGTCTCTGGCTTCACCTCCCGAAGTCTTCTGGACCAGAGCTCACAGGTAACTCAAAATCTACAGACCAGGAGACCCATGCCTGCCACATTCCCAAGGTGGGTTGAATATCAATTTCCTTCCTTCCTTCCTTCCTTCCCTCCTTCCTTCCTTCCATCCTTTATTTCTTTTTGTGGTACTGGAGATTGAACTCAGGGGCACTCGACCACGGAACTGCATCCCCAGCCTTGTTTTGTATTTTAATTAGAGATAGCCTCTCAACTGGGTTGCTTAGGGCCTCACTAAATTGCTGAGGCTGGCTTTGAACTCATGATCCTCCTGTCTCATCCTCCTAAGCCACTGGGGTTACAGGTGTGCCCACCACACCCGGCTAAATATCAATTCTTGATTATGATGGTAATCACTTACAAATTAGATGTGCAACAATATCAAAGAACATCAGCAAATAGTACTTGAGCAATGATGAAGGCAGACACAGAGAGAAATAAATGTTCCATCAAGAAATCCCAGGTTTAGAATAATGTAGACACAAACTATGTTGATTTCATCTAAACATGTCCAACACGAGATTAAGTGATGTGATGCCTCAAAGGCAATTCTAAACTGTTTTAAAATAAATAGATCCTTTCCTGTATTACAATTTTTACAAACCTCAAATCAATTTGCGTCCTCATCATATTAGGACACATCACATAATAATCACCATGGTATTTATCAGGAATATGCAAGAAAGAAGACTTACAAATGCAATCTTCACTTTGATGTAGACATGTTTGCACTGAGGAGTCTCACTCATGACATCATGGGCCTTCAATAAGCACTAGCCACTCAGTATTTAGGACAATGGATTGTGATCAAACTTCTAATTTTTTGGTGAAAGGAATACTTTCAGGACTACAAATGTCCTCCCCAATAAAAACTTCTAGCTCTATTGAAATAGTACACCCATCACTAGACAACATTCTATATGTAGTCCCTTTTGATAAAGCATCTACAATAGACCTCTTTTTCCAAAGATAGTGCACACTCTGGAAATTAACAGTGAGAATCATGTAGCCTGATAAAATTCTAAAATATCTGAATTGTAAGCAATTAAAAAAGGAATCAGCAATTAAAGGATCCAGGATATATTCACTAAGTCAAATTGAACTCGATACACTTCCTATTTTTAATATATTTAATGTGATAGAAGACTAAGAATTGTTAGTTCTGTGAACAACATGCTGGAGCCCAGAATATTTAAGCATAAATATAAGCAATAGTTCATCAAATAGATGGATGTCAGCCTAAAGCAGCACACAACGGTTTATTACTAGGTTGTCCTGACCCTCTACAATAAGATGAAGGTCTTTCTCATAAATCTAAAAATGAATCGTGGAGTGGTAGTTAATATGTTATAAACCAAAATCAAAATTCAAATGTCTTCATAAGGTGGGGACGAAAGATGAGAGTCATAATGTAATACCTTAAATTGAGGCTGGCCTCAAACTTGTGATTCTCCTGTCTTAGCCTCCCAAATCACTGGCATTACAGGTAGGCACCACCACCCCCTTCTAAAAACATGGTTTCTAATACATATGTACATAATGGTACCAAATTATTCTTTGCTTATCAGAAAAAAAATTTAAACCACTGGATTGGGATCAAGGAGCCAACAATTTAGTGCATTAATAAAATTAGAGACCAGATAATGAAGACCAGATAAATGACTCTAAAATCAGGCCATAAGAAGTAATCACAGAAAAAGGATTTTTTCACTGAAAATGAAGTAAAATTTTGCTGATATTGCAAAAGTCTCCTACAAATTCAAAAGCAAAGAAGATAATTATATATTATTTATATTTTAATCAAACTAGATTTGAAATTATGAAATCATTTTATGGAAATCATTTTGATGGGATGTCATCATGCTGCAGCATGAAAACATTCTGTAAAAGCTCACTAGCTCAGAAAGTACTTCTCTCAGCTCCATGGCTCCAGTTCCACAGACTTAATTACTGTTTTCTTTTTGCTAAGCCGTCATCTCTGCTCTGGTTAATTTTCTTCATAATCTGCTGGCATTCTTCAGCTTGCAAATTGAAAGCATAAATTTCAAAAGGCACAATTTAAACTTTTTTCTCCTAATAAAACTACTTCATTTAATATTACCACACTTTGTAATCTGTTTTAAAAAAAATTCAAACCTAAAGAAATTTTTCAAGACTGTTCCAATAAATTCTCTTATTATCTATTGTCTTCACGCATTAGAATTTTCTTACATTTGTTTATCTGTGTGTCTTTCCTATTAGCTTAACCATTTGAGAACAAATTGTAAATGTCATGACCTAGTATTTCTGATACTAGGTCATCTCCTAGGAATAAGGACATTCTCTTGCCCGTCCACTATACATACTGGTGGAGAAATAGATACATAGATCGATGGAATGGAACAGAGAACCCCCAAAATGACACACAAATAAGTTTTTTTTACAAAACTGTAAAAGCAAATTCAATGCAGGATGGATAAATTTTTCAACAAATGGTGCTGTACCACATGGATACTCATAGGCCAAAAAGAAAATAAAAAAGAACTTCAGCCTAAATACCATCGTTTATACAAAAATTAACTCTATACAGAGTATAGATTTAAATGTAAAGCATACAATTTGGTGGGTATAGTGGTGCATGCCTGTAATGCCAGCTACTTAGGAGTCTGAAGCAGAAGGACCACAAGTTCAAGGCCAGCCTCAGCAATTTAGCAAGATCTTGACCCAATATAAAATAAAAATGGCTAGGGATATAGCTCAACAGTGGTGCCCTCCTAGACAATGCCCAGTGCCAAAAAAACAGTAAAGCAAACTATTTACAACTTTTAGAGGAAAATAATAGGAAAAAATTAGTAGGACATAAGGCTAGGTGAAGAGTTCGTACACACGACACCAAAAGTATAATCTATAAAAGAAAAAAAATTAATAAATTGGACTTCATCAAAATTAAAAACATCCCTCTGTGGAAAAAAAATCAGAACAGTGAGGAAAACTATAGCTAGGAAGAAAATATCTGCAAACAAAATACCTGACAAAGTACTTGGATGTAGCATATATGAAGAATATCTAAACTCAAGAGGAGAAAAATAAATAATCCAATTAAAATATGGGCAAAGGATATGAACAAACATTTCATTGAAGATAATATACAACATGTTAAATAAACATGTTAAAACATATTCAACATCATTAGACATTAAAGAAATACAAATTAAAACTACAATGAGATATCAATATATGCCTATTTAAACAGCTATAATTAAAAAGCTCATAATTCCAAATGCTGGCAAAGGTATGGAAAAACTGGAACTCATACATTGCTGGAAGAACTGGTATAGCCAATCTAAAAAATAGTTTGGCAGTTTGTTATAAAACTACATATACATACCTACAATATAACTACTAAATTCAAGAAATTTTACAGTTTTGTCACACTATTATCTAATATCAATTGGCATTTGAATTTAACAGTTGTCTCAATTAATGTCCTTTTAAAGATAATCTTCCCCCATGAATTCATATGTTCTTAGCCAGTTAGAAACAAGTTGTTTTTATCATGTACACAGGGTTAATTTTAAATTGTATTTTGTTTTAGATACCTTAGTAATTTAATAATACAAAGATGACTAATAAGTAAGGTTTTTTTACAAAAGCTGAAAGAAGTAATGAGACCTGGCTTTCTGATTTTCAAGGGGAAAAGAAATAAAAGTAGATTGGAAATGACTGAAAGAGTGCTTGTTACATATTCATATTGTCTTAATTTATGAGGAAGGACATATCTATCTTCATTTTTTTTTTTTTTTGGTACCAAGTATTGAACCTAGGGCCACTTAACCACTGAGCCACATCCCCAGTCCTTTTTTTATTTTGAGACAGGATCTTGCTAAATTGCTTAGGACTTGACTAAGTTGCTGAGGCTGACTTTGAACTTGCAATCCTCTACCTCAGCCTCTGGAGCTGCTGGGATTATAGGAATGTGCCATCATTCCTGGCTCTATCTTCATTTTGTAAATAAAGAAATCTGGACTGTATTATAGAGATTAAATGACTTAGCCAAACCAACAGTAAATGGTGGAAGCTGGTTTCAAACCCAAGATCAAATGATTTAGAGCTTATGTTCAACTATTCTGCCTTTCAAAAATTCCATGAACTTACATTTTATGTTACTTTTGGAGGAACCTGAATCCCTTCAGTTAAGTTTTTTTTTTTTTTTTTTTTTTTTTCTGTTTAGAATGCTTTTCTAGCAGGCTTGGTTGTTTGCTTTCCAGATTAGTGGCTAGGTAGATAATAAGAGCAAGATCAATATAGAACCATTACAGACACATAATTCAAGAATTGAAAGCAATCAAAATGTGTAGTTAGACCAGTAGTACATCCATACATTGGAATGTATGAAACTAGCTGGGCATGGTGGTGCACACCTGCAATTCCAGCTACTGGTGAAACAGGCAGGAGAATCAAAAGTCCCAAGCCAGCCTGGGCAATTTAGCAGGTTCCTATCTCAAAATAAAATTTTAAAAGGGTGGGGGGTGTAGTTCAGTGGTAAAATTCCCCTTGGTTCAATCCCTAATACCACCACCACCAATAAATAAATAAATTAATTAATTAATTAAAGAATGCATAAAAAACTTAAAAGTATCACTGCCCATATACTGTGGGAAGTGGTGCATGCCTGTAATCCCAACTACTTAGGAGGCTGAGGCAGAAGGATCCCAAATTCAAGGCTAACCTGGACAACTTAGTGAGACTGTCTCAAAATAAAATAAAATAAAGGAGTAGAGGAAAATGGCGAACTAGAGGAACCCACTTGATAGGAGCAGTTCTCTGAAACTGAATCAAAACAACAGTCCCGGTGTTACATTGAAGTAGAAAGGCTGTGGGAAAGCACCTGGAGGCAAACAACCAGATGAAAAACAGAAATATTGATTTTTAGGGGCTGGGGATGTAGCTCAGTGATAAGGCGCTTGCCCAGCTTGCATGAGACCATGGGATCAATCCCCAGTAACACACACACACACACACACACACACACACACACACACAAATGTTGGTTCTTGGAATAGAAAAAACACTGAGATTGTTGGGACTGGCCCCAAATGGCAGTTAGACTCCCTCTCCGAAGCCTCTGTGTTATGTTTTATGTGTGTGACCAAGGCCATGAATCAGATGTTATGGTAGTGTGTAGTCAAGGTCAGAAACACTCTGATTCAGTGCATATACTCAAGGTCATTAACATTTGCTTGTGGGGATGCATCTGCTCATGTAACCTATTGGCAGTGGGCCTTCTTTGTTTGGCCTGCATGTAAAGAAGGCCTATATAAATGGCTTGGGGGGCTGGCTAGGGGCTTTTGACACCTCCAAATAAAGGATGACTAATATTCCCACCATGCCTCACATCTTCTTTCAACTGCTAGATATTGTTTCTAGGGGCTGGGATGTAGCTCAGTGAAGTAGACCTGCTTCTCGGGTCTGACAGATACTATCAAGAGAGCCAGCACATGAGAGTCAGCACTCCTCTGCAGTGTTAATTTAAGAGGGGAAGCAGGACCAATTCAAAAAGACTCTGGTTGGACTTTCTAGTTGAGATTAGAAATCCTTTCAATTTTCCATTTTTCTGTCCCTGTTTCTTATTCCTTTTTTTTTTTTTTTATCTTGTTCGTGGTATTTGTTCTTTTTGATGCAGGATCCAACAGCCACTTGTGCTTTGCTTTTCACTGGATAGGTACGTGCCCAAGCCATAATTCCATCTGGACACAGAAGTGAAACTATGGCATGGACTTAGGGGAAGTTCTGGGGAGCAACAGGGGAAATGGCTGTCAGTCTTCAGAATGGAGAATGAAGGATACTTTCATTTCAATCTGACAGTCTGAACTCTAATGATAAAGGAGTGAGGCTGACAGGCTGTAGAACTGGGATGGATCAAGGTCAGGTGAAAAGAAGTGACCTGCTATATCTTAATATGGACCCCACCACTTCCTCTTATGCCCAGAAGGATCTAGAGGATCTGCTGATGCAACCTGAACACTCTCCACCCACCTCCCCCAAGCATATGGATAGAGATTCAGAATGAGGGGTATGGTACAATTGAGATTGGCCCACAGACTGGTGCAATCCAAATTGCTTCACAGGCTTTCTAGGTGACGAGGATGGCTAGAAGTGCCCACCAGAGCTGCACTCCCATCTCTGGTTGAAATAATAGCCATTTGAAAGCAAATTCTTCTCTGAAACAGTCTACATTCCCCCAATACTTGCTGCCAAGCAAAGAGGGGATGGAGGTAAGGATATGGACTTTCTTAAATTTGATGGGTTTGGGTCAGAGCTGTACCAATAGTACAAAAATTGTGTCACACCTCATCCCATAGCTGAAGGATTCTAAAATCAAAACCTCTAGAAAGGGTTAGGGTTGTGGCTCAGTGGAAAAGTGATCACCTAGCAAGTGTCTCACACTGGATTCAATCCTCAATACCAGATAAAATTAAATAAAGGTATTGTGTTCCATCTACAACTAAAAAAATGTATTTTTAAAAAAACCCCCTAGAAAGATGTCAACCTTTTTATGATCGTTGTTGTATTAGCTGCTTTATGTAAAGTGATTTCAAGTGGCTTCTGGTTATTTTTGTTTTTTTCAGACTTCTACCTAATTTTATCTACTTGGTCTATTAAATGGTTCCTTTTCAATACCTCTTTTCTTCTTTCTCATCTTCTTTCCTTTCTCCTTTTTCTTTTCTTATTTTATCTTGTCTCCCTTCTCTTCACTACCCTTTATCCCTCCCTCTATTTTTTTCCATTCTTCCAGTACAATTTAGTATCAATAAGTATATTACTATATTTAATGCTTAACTTTTCAGTCTATTCTATATTATTTATCATTCAATTTTCTCATTGGTTAATAGATTGTAGAAGACATTAGTAGAAAGTTTATAAATATATATTGATATATGGTTTAATAGTAAGTTACCACTGTTACTGGCAATTACTCTGTCCTTAAAAGTGGTACTAGTGGTTGAATTAAGCACCTTGATTATAACTACTGGATGTTTTGAAGCTCAGATATATCCCCCAGCTCAGGAAAGATTTAAAAACTGCTCACTAAAAGACCCTCACATAATAGAAGAGGAATCCAACACAACAGATGCTCAAACAATGTGGAATTACTGAAAATATGAAGAAACAAGCCAACAAAATGTCTCCAAATGTTGAAAACAACCAATATCTGAATCCACAGATATAAAAATGAATGAAATCCCAACAAATTCAAAAACTTGACTGTGAAAATGATTAATGAATTTAAAGAAGGTCTAAGGAATGAACTAAAGAAGAAATACAAGATATGAAAGAACATCTCAATAAAGAGAGAGATTCAGAAAAACAAACAGCTTAGAAATGAAAGACTTAACAAATCAAATAAAAATTCAGTTGAAAAATCTCTCCAATAGTTTGTATCAAGTAGAAGACAGACTATCAGAGATAGATGACAAGGTAGCTGAAGGCTCACCTTGAACATTCAGATAGTATTAAAAAAAAAAAAGAAAGAAAAATAATGATTATTGGCATATGCAATATATTCTGGGACATTAAGGGACCAAAATTAAGACTCACAGGGATTCAGGAAGGAGCAGAAATACAAGTTAATGCATTGATAATCTATGCAGTGAAATAATAACATAGAATTTTTCAAACCTTGGGAATGAGTTGGACATTCAAATGCTGATGAGCCAAAAATAGGTAGGAGAAGAAAAGAACCTCTCCATGACACAAGCACAAAATGAAGATCAAACAAAGAATTTTCAAGGCTACAAGAGATGGCAGGTCACATTTAGAGGAAAGCCAATCATAATAACATCAAATTTCCAAATAGAAACTCTGAAGTCTAGGACTTGGAACAATGTATTACAATCCCTGAAAGAAACTAACTGCCGACCATGATTGGTATATTCAGCAAACCAATCCTTCAGAATTGAAGAAATTAACCTCTACTAAAGGAATTCATTGACTAATCAGAATTGCAGAAGATATTCAAGGGAAGCTCCCGCCGCGCGCCAAGCCATCCGGAACTAGGAAGGCTCCCACTGCGCGCCAAACCAGACCGGAGGAGGAAGTCTGGCCCTGCCCTGTGTGCTGGTGTAGAGGAAGCCCATCAACCCTTAAAGCCCATCAAAGGGGGTGTGGCTTCCAACACCGTTCTGCGGATGATCCAGGTACCCGGTTTCCAACTCCCCCACCCTTAGCTGCGATAACTCAAAATATTTCCCACAAGCTTTTGGGGGTTGTAGCTATCAACGCAAAACAACAGCTGTACAGGCACCTGGTTTCTACCTCAGAGACTAGAGTAGGGAAGATACAGGTGGAAGCTCATGTCCTTTCACACTGGCTATACCCACCACCCGGAATACAGAGGCTCAAGCTAGGAATAGACAACGTCATCTACTGGAAGCAAGGAAAACAGAGTTCTGAGAGACTTTCTTTTTTCTTTTTTTTTTCATCTTTCTTTCTCTCTTTTCTTCTCTCTCTTCCACAACTTCAACATATGTGAAACCAAGAACTGTGCATGAACAACCGAATTACGAAGTAATATAATATAGAGGAAATTCATATACCCCACCTTCCCCCCGTTTTTTTTCTTTATTTCTATCTTACTTTCCTTTTCCTTCTCTTATTTCTCTTTTCTTCCTTGTTATTTTTTTTTCTCGTCTCTTTCGTATTCTCTCTATCCCACTTTCAATCTCCTAACTTTTGCTATCTATACGTAGGGTAACTATCTAAATACAGATAGGAGGTTGAATCTATAAATTCTTCCATAAATTACCAGCCTATTGGTTAGAATGCTCCAAAGATGCTAAGTTAGTTTAACCTCATACCCTCACTCCTTTCCCTCTAAGTATAACATCCTTCATCTGAAATTAAGTTTTCTATATGCCACCAGATATGGTACGCCTTTTATGAAACTAATGAATATATACTTAAGTAATAATTAAAACCAATATCTATAGACTTAGAATCTAACTATAAATGTATTAAGAATGAAAATTTGTGCTTAGATAATGTGCTGTTGATATTGGGAACTGTTAATATTGTCTTTCTCCGCAAAAGAGGGATTTTGGAGCTATACAAGAACAATACAAATATATAAGGGGAAAAACATTAACACAACAGTTTCACAAAACTAGAAAGAATCATGAGCAGTATGAAAAGACAAGGAAAGAAAGGACCACAAACAATACAGGTCAATTCAACAATAGACGAGGTAATATTTGCAGCAGATGGAATGTCAGACAAAGAGTTCAGAAAATACATGCTTCAGATGATCTGGAATTTCAAGGAAGACATTATACAGCAAATTCAGACAATGAAAAATCACTTTGACAATGAACTACATAAACAAATCCAAGAAGCAAAAGATCAACTCTATAGGGAGATAGAGGATATAAAAAACAAACAAACAGAAATCCTGGAAATGCAGGAAACAATAAACCAAATTAAAAACTCAAACGAGAGTATTACCAGCAGAGTAGAACACTTACAAGATAGAACTTCAGACAACGAAGACAAAGTTTTTCAACTTGAAAAGAACATAGACAGCTCAGCGAGAATGTTAAGAAATCATGAGCAGAACATCCAAGAATTATGGGATAACATCAAGAAACCAAACCTAAGAGTTATTGGGATACAAGAGGGTATAGAGGTCCAAACCAAGGGAATGAGCAATCTATTCAATGAAATAATACTAGAAAACTTTCCAGACTTAAAGAATGAAAAAGAAATCCAAATACCAGAAGCCTACAGGACAACGAATGTACAAAATCATAAGAGATCCACACCAAGACATATAATAATGAAGATGCCCAACATACAGAATAAGGAGAGAATCTTAAAAGCCACAAGAGAGAGGAAGCAGATTACATTTGGGGGTAAACCAATCAGGATAACTACTGATCTTTCAACACAAACTCTGAAAGCTAGAAGATCCTGGAACAACATATTTCAAACGCTGAAAGAAAATGGGTTCCAACCAAGAATCATGTATCCAGCGAAATTAAGCTTCAGGATTGAAGATGAAATAAAAATCTTCCACGATAAACAAAAGTTAAAAGAATTTGCAGCTAGAAAACCAGCTCTTCAAAACATCCTTGGCAAAACATTACAGGAAGAGGAAATGAAAAATAACAAACAAAACCAACAGCGGGAGGTAGTACAGTAAAGGAAAAACTTAGCATAGAGGAAAAACAAATCATGTTAAACAACTTACATAATCAAATATGGCTGGAAATACAAACCATATCTCAATAGTAACCCTAAATGTTAATGGCTTAAATGCACCAATCAAAAGACATAGGCTAGTAGAATGGATTAAAAAAAAAAAAGATCCAACAATATGCTGCCTACAGGAGACTCATCTGATAGGAAAAGACATACACAGACTGAAGGTGAAAGGTTGGGAAAAATCATATCACGCATACGGACCATGGAAGCAGGCAGGGGTGTCCATACTTGTATCAAATAAAATAGACTTCAAGCCAAAGTTAACCAAAAGGGATGAACAAGGACACTACATACTGCTCAAGGGAACCATACACCAACAAGACTTGACGATCATTAATATATATGCCCCAAACAATAGTGCAGCTACGTTCATCAAACTCTTCTCAAGTTCAAGAGTCAAATAGACCACAACACAATAATCATGGGAGATTGTAACACACCTCTCTCACCACTGGACAGATCTTCTAAACAAAAGTTGAATAAAGAAACCATAGAGCTCAATAATACAATTAATAATTTAGACTTCATTGATATATACAGAATATACCACCCAACATCAAGTGGATATACTTTCTTCTCAGCAGCACATGGATCCTTCTCAAAAATAGACCATATATTATGTCACAGGGCAAATCTTAGCAACTACAAAGGAGTTGAGATACTACCATGCACTTTATCTGATCATAATGGAATGAAATTGGAAATCAATAATAAAATGAAAAAGGACAAATCCTACATCACATGGAGATTAAACAATATGCTACTAAATGAACAAAGGGTTACAGAAGACATAAAGGAGGAGATAAAAAAATTCTTAGAGGTAAATGAAAACTCAGACACAACATATCGAAATCTCTGGGACACTATGAAAACAGTACTAAGAAGAAAATTCATTTCATGGAGTTCATTCCTTAAAAGAAGGAAAAGACAACAAATAAATGACCTCACACTACACCTCAAAGCCTTAAAAAAAGAACAAATAAGCAGCAAATACAGTAGAAGGCAAGAAATAATTAAAATTAGAGCTGAAATCAATGAAATCGAAACAAAAGAAACAATCGAAAAAATTGACAAAACTAAAAGCTGGTTCTTTGAAAAAATAAATAAGATTGATAGACCACTAGCCATGCTAACAAAGAGAAGAAGAGAGAGAACCCAAATTACTAGCTTACGGGATGAAAAAGGCAACATCACAACAGACAATTCAGAAATACAGAAGATAATTAGAAATTATTTTGAAACCCTATACTCTAATAAAATAGAAGATAGTGAAGGCATCGATAAATTCATTAAGACATATGAACTACCCAGATTGAGTCAGGAAGATATAAACAACCTAAATAGACCAATATCAAATGAGGAAATAGAAGAAGCCATCAAAACACTACCAACCAAGAAAAGCCCAGGACCTGATGGATATACAGCAGAGTTTTACAAGAACTTTAAAGAAGAACTAATACCAATACTCCACAATCTATTTCGGGAGATAGAAAAAGAGGGAGAACTTCCAAATTCATTCTATGAGGCCAATATCACCCTGATTCTCAAACCAGATAAAGACAACTCAAAGAAAGAAAACTACAGACCAATATCCCTAATGAATTTAGATGCAAAAATCCTCAATAAAATTCTGGCAAATCAGATATAAAAATATATCAAAAAGATCGTGCACCATGGTCAAGTAGGATTCATCCCTGGGATGCAAGGATGGTTCAATATACGGAAATCAATAAACGTTATTCACCACATCAATAGACTTAAAGATAAGAATCATATGATCATCTCGATAGACGCAGAAAAAGCATTCGACAAAGTACAGCATCCCTTTATGTTCAAAACACTAGAAAAACTAGGGATAACAGGAACTTACCTCAACATTGTAAAAGCTATATATGCTAAGCCTCAGCCTAGCATCATTCTAAATGGAGAAAAACTGAAGGCATTCCCTCTAAAATCTGGAACAAGACAGGGATGCCCTCTCTCACCACTTCTATTCAATATAGTTCTCAAAATACTGGCCAGAGCAATTAGACAGACAAAAGAAATTAAAGGCATAAAAATAGGAAAAGAAGAACTTAAATTATCACTATTTGCTGATGACATGATTCTATACCTAGCAGACCCAAAAGGCTCTACAAAGAAACTATTAGAGCTAATAAATGAATTCAGCAAAGTGGCAGGATATAAAATCAACACGCATAAATCAAAGGCATTCCTGTATATCAGCGACAAATCTTCTGAACTGGAAATGAGGAAAACCACCCATTCACAATATCCAAAAAAATAAATAAATAAAATACTTGGGAATCAACCTAACAAAAGAGGTGAAAGATTTATACAATGAAAACTACAGAACCCTAAAGAGAGAAATAGAAGAAGATCTTAGAAGATGGAAAAATATACCCTGTTCATGGATAGGCAGAACTAACATCATCAAAATGGCGATATTACCAAAAGTTCTCTATAGGTTTAATGCAATGCCAATCAAAATCCCAACGGCATTTCTTGTAGAAATAGAGAAAGCAATCATGAAATTCATATGGAAGAATAAAAGACCTAGAATAGCAAAAGCAATTATAAGCAGGAAGTGGGATTCAGGAGGTATAGCGATACCAGATTTCAAACTGTACTACAAAGCAATAGTAACAAAAACAGCATGGTACTGGTACCAAAATAGGCAGGTGGACCAATGGTATAGAATAGAGGACACAGAAACCAATCCACAAAATTACAACTATCTTATATTCGATAAAGGGGCTAAAAGCATGCAATGAAGGAAGGATAGCATCTTCAACAAATGGTGCTGGGAAAACTGGAAATCCATATGCAACAAAATGAAACTGAGTCCCTTTCTCTCACCATGCACAAAAGTTAACTCAAAATGGATCAAGGAGCTTGATATCAAATCAGAGACTCTGCGTCAGATAGAAGAAAAAGTTGGCTCCGATCTACATATTGTGGGGTCGGGCTCCAAATTCCTTAATAGGACGCCCATAGCACAAGAGTTAAAAACAAGAATCAACAAATGGGACTTACTCAAACTAAAAAGTTTTTTCTCAGCAAGAGAAACAATAAGAGAGATAAATAGGGAGCCGACATCCTGGGAACAAATCTTTACTCCTCACACTTCAGATAGAGCCCTAATATCCAGAGTACACAAAGAACTCAAAAATTAAGCAATAAGAAAACAAATAACCCAATCAACAAATGGGCCAAGGACCTGAACAGACACTTCTCAGAGGAGGATATACAATCAATCAACAAGTACATGAAAAAATGCTCACCATCTCTAGCAGTCAGAGAAATGCAAATCAAAACCACCCTAAGATACCATCTCACTCCAGTAAGATTGGCAGCCATTATGAAGTCAAACAACAACAAATGCTGGCCAGGATGTGGGGAAAAGGGTACACTTGTACATTGCTGGTGGGACTGCAAATTGGTGCGGCCAATTTGGAAAGCAGTATGGAGATTCCTTGGAAAGCTGGGAATGGAACCACCATTTAACCCAGCTATTGCCCTTCTCGGACTATTCCCTGAAGTCCTTAAAAGAGCGTACTATAGGGATACTGCTACATCGATGTTCATAGCAGCACAATTCACAATAGCTAGACTGTGGAACCAACTTAGATGCCCTTCAATAGATGAATGGATTAAAAAATGTGGCATTTATACACAATGGAGTATTACTCAGCACTAAAAAACGACAAAATCATGGAATTTGCAGGGAAATGGATGGCATTAGAGCAGATTATGCTAAGTGAAGCTAGCCAATCCCTAAAAAACAAATGCCAAATGTCTTCTTTGATATAAGGAGAGCAACTAAAAACAGAGCAGGGAGGAAGAGCATGAGAAAAAGACTAACATTAAACAGGGATGAGAGGTGGGAGGGAAAGGGAGAGAGAAGGGAAATTGCATGGAAATGGAAGGTGACCCTCATTGTTATACAAAATTACATATAAGAGGATGTGAGGGGAAAGGGGAAAAAATATCAAGGGAGAGAAATGAATTACAGTAGAAGGGGTAGAGATAGAAGATGGGAGGGGAGGGGAGGGGGGATAGTAGAGAATAGGAAAGATAGCAGAATACAACAGTCACTAGTATGGCAAGATGTAAAAACGTGGATGTGTAACCGATGTGATTCTGCAATCTGTATACGGGGTAAAAATGGGAGTTCATAACCCACTTGAATCAAATGTATGAAATATGATATGTCAAGAGCTTTGTAATGTTTTGAACAACCAATAAATATATATATAAAAAAAGAACATATTCAAGGAACTCATACACACAGAAATAGAAGATAACAGCAACGAGAGAGGCTGGGAAAGAAAGGAATAAAGTTCATTAAGAGTAAACAAGCAAATAAGAATCAGGATCAAATTAAACATTAGAATAAATCAAAATGGCAGGAAACAATAAAAACCTCTATAATAACACTGAATATAAATGGTCTCAATTCTCCAATTAAAATACAGACTGACAGATTGGATTAAAAAATAAAGCTCAACTATATCTTGCCTACAAGAAACACACTTCACAGAAAAGACATCCACAGACTGAAGTATCAGGATGGAAATTTATATTCCATGCAAATGAAACCTGAAAGCAAGCATCAGTAGTTACTCTCATATCTAATAAAGCACACTAGAATTAGAACCAGAATTAGTCTGAAGAGACCATAAAGGCCACTACATTCTGGTAAAGGGAATAGTCCATCAAGATTTCAATCCTAATTATATAAAATAAAGATTTCAAGAAAATGATCCTTCTTATATAAAACAAACACAACTCCACTTAAGGCTCAGATGGATCCTAATACAATAACACTAAGTGACTTCCATACACCTCTCTCACAAATATAGGACATCTAGACATAAAATCAGCAAAGATGTTTTAGACTTAAAACATGCTATAAATCAAAACAGACTTAACAGACAACTACAGAATATTTCATCTGACAGGTGAATACACTTTCTTCTCAACTGCTACATGAAACTTTTTTCCAAAATAGTTCATGGTTTAGTCCACAAAGTAAACAAAATATTTTAAAAATGTAATTCCTTGCATCTTACCACGTTCTAATGAAATAAAATTAGAAATCAAAAGCATCAAAAACTAGAAAATAATTTAAACACATGGAATTAAACAATATATTTTTTAAGGTGTCACTGAAATAATCAGGAAAGAAACTTAAAGATTCTTAGAATTAAATGAGAATAGAGATGCCAAGATAACAATCTCTGGAACACCTACAAAAGCGGTTTTGAAAGGAAAGTTTATAGCTTTGAGTGCCTACATAAGAAAATGAGTCTTAAGCAACTTACTGAGACCCTGTCTCAAAATAAAATATTAAAAAAGGGCTGGGGATATTGGCTCAGTGGTTGAGCAGCCCCTTGGGTCAATCCCTGGTACAAAAAAAAGAAGAAAGAGAAAGAAAGAAAATCAGAAAACAAAATAAACAACCTAAATTGAGTTGGAAAAATAACAGTAAACCAATTCCAAAACTAATAGAAGAAAGGAAATAATAAAGATCAGAGCCAAAATTAATGAAATAAAGAATAAAAATTATAAAGATCAATTGAACAAAGATTTGGTTCTTTTAAACACTAAACAAGATTGATACACCCTTAACCAAACTCACCGAGAGAGAGAAAAGAAAAATCAATAAAAATAGAGATAAAACAAAGATATCACAACAGACATCACTGAAATCCAGTTGAGCACGAGGGACTATTTTGAAAATGTGTATCTCAATAAATTAGAAAATCTAGAAGAAATGAACAAATTTCTAGACACGTATAAACCTTCTAAAATCAGCCCAAGAAGATATAGAAAACTCAGGCCAATAATAATAATATTGAAGGAATAATAAAAAGCTTCCCAACAAAGAAAAGCCTAGGACCTGATGGGTTTTCAGCTGAAATCTACCAGACCTAATGCCAATGTTTCTCAAAATATTCCATAAAACATAAAGAAAGGGAACACTTCCAAATTTTCTTTCCATGAAGCTAATATCACACTGATATCGAAACCAGAGGCTATGTCAAAGAAAGAAAACTAGACAAATATCCCGGATGAACACAGATGTAAAAATCCTTAATAAAGTATTAGCAAATAGAATATAATACCACATTACTATGATCAAGAGTTTCATTTAAGGAATGCAAGAATAGTTCAATATACACAAATTAATAAATATAATATATCACATAATATAACCAAGGACAAAATCACGTCATCTCAATATATGCAGCACCCATTCACGATAAAAACATTGAAGAAACTATATAAAAAGAACTTATCTCAACATCGCAAAGGCCATATACAACAAACACAAAGCCAAGGCGATACTGATTAGGGAAAAACTAAAAGCATTTCCTCTAAAATCAGGAACAAGATAATGATGTCCACCCTCAGCACTCCTTCCCAATATAGTACTTGAAACTTCAGCCACAGCAACTAGACAAAAGAATATTAAAGGGATACAAATAAAAAAGAAGTAAAATTATCACTGTTTGCATATGACATGATCCTATACTTAGAAGATCCTAAAAGCTCTACCAGTAGACTTCTAAAGCTCATAAGCAAATGCAGCAAAGTAGCAGGATACAAAAATCAAAAGCTTTTCTATACAACAATAATGAAATCATTGAGAAACAAATCAGTAAAACAATCCCATTCACAATAGCCTTTAAAACAAACAAAACTTAGGAATAAATCTAATCAAAGGTGAAAGACCTCTACAATGAAAATTACAGAACACTAAAAAGAGAGGAAGACACTAGAAGATGAAAACTACTTTCATGTTCACGGCTAAGCAGAATTAATATTGTTAAAATGGCCATATTACCAAAAGCCCTATACAGATTCAATGCAATCCCCATTAAAATATCAATGACATTCTTCAAAAAACTACAAAAAAAAAAAAAGTGCTACCAGGTGTAGTAATGCATGCCTGTAATTCCACTGGCTAGGGAGGTTGAGGCAGGAGGATCTCGAGTTCAATCCTCAGCAACTTAGTGAGGTCCTAAGCAACTTGGCAAGACCCTGTCTTTAAATACAAAAAAAAAAAAAAAAAAAAAACGGCTAAGGATTGTGGCTCAGTGGCTAAGCGCCCCTGAGTTCAATCCTTGTTACAAAAAAAAAAAAGGTACTAAAATTCATTTAGAAGAAAAAATGACCCAGAATAGTCAAAGCAATTCTGAGAAAGAGACATTATAATACCAGATTTCAAACTATGCTACAAATGATTATACAAAATTATATTAAAATAGCATGGTACCAGCATAAATAGCCACACAGACCAATAGAATAGAAGACACAAAGACAAACCCATGCAGATACAGTCAACTGATTCTTGACAAAAATACCAAATAAATACACTGAAGAAAAGAAGGGCTTTTTAAAACAAATGGTACTGGGAAAAGTAGATATCCATATATAGAAGAATGAAACTAGATCCTTTTACCCTGCACAAAAGTCAATTCAAAATGGTGAGAGCGCTTCTAAGTATAGGATCATGTCATATGCAAACAGTGATAATTTTACTTCTTCTTTTCTATTGGTGAGAGTGCTAGAAATTAAAGCAGAAACTTTACAACTGCTAGAAGAAAACATAGAATCACCTTTCAGCATATAGGTTATATAGGTGCAGGCAACGATTTCTTCAATAGGACCCTAAAGCTCAGGAAATAATACTAACAATTAATAAATGACATAGCATTAAATTTAAAAGCTTCTGCACAACAAAGTAATCAATAGTGTAGACAGCCTACAGAAGGGGAGAAACTCTCTGCCAGATACTCTTTCAACAGAGGATTAATATCCAAAATATACAAAGAACTAAAAAAAAAAAAACTTCCCACCAAAAATAATAACCCAATCAATAAATTGTCAAAATGAACTAAATTGACATTAAAAGAAATGCAACATAAATGAAAAAATATTCAACATCTTTAGCAATTATGGAAATGTAAATCAAAACTACCCTGAGATTTCATCTCATTCCAGAGAAAATGCCAACCATCGAGAATTTAAGCAACAATCAATTCTGGCGAGAATACAGGCAAAAATAAACTGTTATACACTATTGATGGGAAAGTAAATTAGTATAATCACTGTGGAAATTAGTATGGAGTTTCCTCAAAAGACTAGGAATGAAACCACCATACCAGCTATACCTTATACTGTATCAGTTGTTGGTATTATCCAACGATTTAAAGTCAGCATCAGCATATTATAAGGGATACATGCATATCCACATGTATAGCAACTCAACTCACAATAACCAAGTTGTGGAATAGCATGAAACCAGCATAAATAGCCACACAGATGAACAGAAGACACAGAGACCAGCCTAGGTATCCATAGAAAATATACACACACATCATGGAGTTCTATTCAGCTACAAAGAATGAAATGTCATTTGCAAGAAAATGAATGGAATGAGAGATCATCATGTTAAGCAAAATAAGCTAGACTCTCAAGGGTTGGGCTGAGGATGTAGCTCAGTGGTAGAGTGCTTGCCTAGCACGTGTGAGGCTCTGGGTTCGATCCTCAGCACCACATAAAAATAAAAAAACATATTGTGCCCAACTACAACTAAAATAAATATTTTAAAAATAAAGTCAATGGTTGTTATGTTTTCTCATATGTGGGAACTAGAGAGAAAAAAAGGGGGGAACTGAGGAAGATCTCATGGAAGGAAAACCAGTAGAGCAGGGGAAGGGACTCAGGGGAGAGAGGGAGGGAGGGAGGGTAAGGGGAGGGACTGGGGAATAAAATGTCAAATTATCTGCACATACAAATATAGCACAATGAACCTATTTTGAGTAACTTATGCACTAATAAAAAATTGCACTGCTGAATGGATCAAGTCAGAGGCATCAAATTTACTATCAGTCTTCACCAACAAGTATAAAAGCATCTACACTTAAAAATGCCCTTGATGAAACAATGATGTCTTTATATCAAAATCTGACCCTTAAGTAGGTAAATATCCCATGACAAAATGGGATGTACAACAAAGCATGTTTCCTGCTCTGCGAGATGTCTATCTCAAGGAAGTGTACTTATTCAACTGTTTTGAGTTGTGAGCTCAACCACCTTTTTTCATGGCATGGTCATTTTTACTTAAGAGTTTGACAATCATG
Organism: Marmota flaviventris; assembly: GCF_047511675.1. Taxonomy (NCBI): domain Eukaryota; kingdom Metazoa; phylum Chordata; class Mammalia; order Rodentia; family Sciuridae; genus Marmota; species Marmota flaviventris. The sequence goes on from NC_092513.1 coordinate 39,515,412, forward strand.
TTTATTTAGATTTGGGATTTAAAAGCAATGAGTCTGCTGTGCAAGGAAACAACCTTTTTTTTTTTTTTTTTTAACCAATGATAACATTCGAAATTAAGGAAAAATCAGAATTTTAGTTTTCAACTACTCAGTTTTTAAAAACTGATAAGATCAGTGGTGATACGATATAGTATAAAAAGTGTTAACATTTGGGAGATGCACATAACTCGGTGCATTATTTTCTGAGGGGCCATTACAGAGTTATAAAATCATGCATAGGTAAAAGATTCACAGCATGTGTGTTAAATTCCAGGCTCTGAAAAAAGAAAAAGATTAGAAAAATTAAAATTAAAACACCAATGGTAATGCAAGGAGCTATTTTAAATCAACAAATATTTTCATCTTCTTAATTTCAAATACAACAAGTATACCCACAAAAATAAAACCTCTATGAAGTTCTCAATGATTTCTAAGTGTAAAGGGTTCCTGAGACCAAGAAATTCTAGTTCTAAGTGAACATAAAACTACTTCAAAAACATTTTAAAAAATGACTGTGGTGTAATATATCAATTCTATCTGGAAACAGAAAAATGCAGTTGGTATAAAGTAGCAGGCTCTTTGTACATTACTCAACCCTCAGAAAACATAAATGGCGAGAAAGTTGTCCAAAACCACACAAATATCCACAAGTTGAATCAGCAAAACCAGCCTGGCCCAAGAAATTAGGCTCTGTGTTCTAATCGCCCAACAAAGCTCTTTTCGTTCTTTTCTACTGCAGTCCCTTTAGTTTTTACTTGCTTTGGCTTCTATTCCTAAAAAATTTAGTCCTTATACACTTAAAATCACATTCCACTGGGTAGAACACATGCCTAGATTGTACCAAGGGTCTGCATTCAAACTCCAGCACTGCAAATGAATAAATCCTATCCCTAAAAAAATGCCTTCATAACATATAAAAACAGCTTATGGAAAAGGTCAGGTTAGAGCAGTGTAAGGTCATTTGGTTAATAAGACTCTCCGCTTGCCTTTCCTGAAATTATAAGGGGAAGATCAGTTTTCAATTTTTACCTACTTTGGCAACCCCAGAGTCAACAAGATGAACTATTATTGGATAGAATACAATTTTCACAAACATTGAAACCTAACTTCAGAAAAACCGTTTTTCTATTCTGGACAGTTACTGCAGGTAGCTGTAAGGAAGGAAAAAACTGAGAAAAATCTCAAAAAACAATCTTGAGCAAAAAGTAGCTAGATTAAAAATACTTTGTACTTCTATTTATAGAAAGCATAAAAGGAGGAAAAACCATCTGAGCTATTACAGATTGTGTACTGACAGTGGAAGTTGTGACCAGAAATAGGAAGGGGACTCAAGGGATTCCAGTAGTGATTTTCCTTAATGAGTGATTACTCAGGTTACTGTTCACTTTACTACACTTCCAGTATCCCTCACATCCTGTGTTTTTCCTCTCCATATCCTCTGGTGAATGGCTATCTCATCTATCAGTGTCCCATACTCCATACTCACTCCCTTGCCCTGATCATATTAAATCCTGCACAATAGGACCTCTCATTATCAGACTCTTAAAAACTCCTGTTATAAAGTGGGCACGAGGGCACACACCTGTAATCCTGCAACTCTGAAGGCTGATGGAGGAGTATCACAAGTTCAAAGCCATCCCTAAGCAACTTAGCAAGATACTGTCTCAAAAATTATAAAAGGCTGGGGATGTAGCTCAACAGTAAAACTCCTCCAGGGTTCAATCCCTGGTACCAAAAAAAAAAATCCTGTTCAAGCTAGGCAGAGTGGTACACACCTGAAATCCCAGCAGTTTGGGAGGCTGAGGCAAGAGAATCACAAGTTCAAGACCAACCTATTCAACTTAGCAAGAACCTGTCTTAAAATAAAGGGCTAAGAGGGTAGCTTGGTGTAGAGTACCCCTGGGACCAAACCCCAGGACCAGGGTGGTGGGGAGAATTTCTGTTATATAGGGGTTAGGGATGCAGTTCTGTGATGAGTACATGCTTAGTATGCAGAAAGCCCAGCATCAAAGAAGAAAAAAACATTATCAAGAAAGCTGCATAATCTAATGCAAGTTAATAAGTACACAATAAAATACAGCCATTTAAAAAAAAAATACTGCCATTTATCTTTCTCATTTCACCAGTGGGACAGAGTGTAATGTCTATCTTCTCTGTTCCCTAAGATTTAACTTGGTGTTGGGGTAAGATCATGTGGCATGTGTGCTGCAACATGGTTTCCCCATTCCCTGTAATCCCCCTTTAATCACATAATTTTCTAATATAACTTCCTCATATGCTTCATTTTCTGCAACTGTGTTGCAGAATTAAAAAAAATATATATATTGTACACTAGGTGGCATGGAGTGCATGCTTTATTTCTATCATGAATTTCACACACGTTTTCTGGGTCATACCATTTCTACACAGACTAAAATAGCACCCCATTCTAAAAAGGATTTAGTAGTAGACTTAAGGGGTTTCCATAGAAGTTATAGTTTACTAAAGGTAGTACTTACCAAGCAGCCCAATAGGCATATGACATTGTACCTGCAATAGATTCTTATAGCCCTGGTATCTTGAGAGTAATTACTCCAAATAAAGGTATTTAATTAACCAATTAACTAGCTTTCTGCCTATCAGGGCTTAAAAAATCTTGCTAGATGACCTAGACACTTCATAAAATAGCGTTATAATGTGTTTATTAACATTTAAAATAGATGAAAGGTTTATAAAGTTAAATTCAACAGTATGAGCATGTGATAACTTTTGCCTACTCACTTTTTTAAAACGTACAAAATGGGTTATCATCTATGTGTCTTTCAGGGTGAGTTACGAGAGTTAGATGTTATATTTGCCTCTGGATAAAATTTTCATTAGACACACAGTAGGAGAAAACCACTTTTAATTGAAAAATAAAGCAATACATCTCAAATAAGACTCTGTTTAAACGAACAACATAAACTGTAATTTGTTTAAAGAAAAGGCTTTCCTAAGTGGTATTGTGAAATTTAGGTATCAGTATTAATAGCTTCCCTCCTTTACCCTGACAAATTATTTAAAATAAGAACCTTTTCCCATGAACTTAATTTCCATGAATTAAATGTGTACAGGTTTATCCCTACTTCCAACCCAGTGACAAATGGAGGGGCTATTTTAAACAATTATTTCTATACTTGAACTCCCAGAGAAAAGCAAATACCAAAGTCAATATTTTCCTTATGAAAAAGCTTATATGTAAAACACACAAGACTATTAATATTTAACTCATTCACAAAACTTCAAAATACAATTTCATCAAGATGATCTCTACCAACAATTTTCCTTTAAAGAAGTTTGCAAATTTCAGAATGGTTTAAGTTGACATACACCGGACCCGTTAAACTTTGAAAGAAACTACTAAATTATTGCTTTAAACTGGAAAAAAACTATGGTCGAAAGTATCTTTAAAAAGAACTCATCCTGCTGTTCCTAAAATTACACTCATGTTAGCTGCAGAAAAAAATGTTAAAGCATACAGTAAACATTACTCTTAGAATAACAGAACAAAGGCATTAAGATGTATGGCTTTCTGTGTGATTGTTATTACTATCTATAAATAAAGTCATTGCTGTTTGACTGAAAAAGGTTTTTACAAAACTTCACTTCTAAAATTAACATTTTTATTAAATCAAGTTTAAAAAAATGTTCACTGTAGAAAAGTCAACAAGGGTTTTAAGAAAACCAAAATATACCTTTTTATACAATATATGTATATATTAGCAGCAAACTACTTCTGAGATTTTGATCTTTTAGTAATTTTAAAGAAAGCATAAACATTGTGTATTAGTATGGAATGTCAGTGAATTCACTTTATCCTTTTTTTCTGTGATTTGGCCCTTCTACAAAATACTTTATGATTCCCAATATTAAGAAAAAAACTTAGTTTTGACTTTGAAGTAGTGAAACTGTGGCTGGTAAAATCTATTTTCACTACCCTCATAGTCACGCATTATTTTTGAGAATAACAAATGAGCACCATATAAATAGGTAATTGTGTGTAAACTCATTTTTTAAGGTGTAATAGCAACCAATTTATATCACTTAGCATTTGTTACTTTTTTAAAAAATTTGGTGATATACAAAATTTTAATCAAATCAGATAATTCAATCCTATATTGCTTGTTCATTTTTAAATCCTTAATAAAAGTTCTGTATAACCTGACAAACTGCATGCAAAGATATATATGTATATGTATGTTATGTATATACATACAAAAGTATATGTACATATATATCTTTAGCTTTGAATTTCTTTAAATTTCTCATTTAAGTATATCTGTAGAATATATCACCAACTGAAAGTTTCTAGTAAGTTTCATCTCAGCTAATGAGAAACACTGGCTATTGAAAATTCTGTGGCAAAACAATTGTTATTCAGCTTGGTATTTCAGCTTACAAATTGGTCAAACAAACAAGATTGAATTACCAATTGCTCCAAAGAAATAAATTTTTTTCTTGATATTTCCTTCTAATAGCAAAAAGGAAATGTCTTTGCAATGAACTTTTACTTTTAAAGAGTTAAAATTATTAAAGAAATCTCACTAGTTTTCAAAAATACTAAATGTTATATAAATACAATTTTCTTATAGTTGAATACTTCAGCTATAATCTGTGTTTAAAAAATTTCCTTTGGATTCTTCCATTTAGCACTTCAAGTTTTCATTCTGCAACTCTGACAACTGGCTCAGATTTGTTACGTTTATATCAATCACGTCTTTCAGAATTTGCTACTGTGTGAACCTGTGTACAATAAATAGGAAAAACTGCACCAAATTTCAAAAGCAACATAATAATAATGAAAAATTCAAAAATATGTAATATAAAAAAAGATGAGTACAACAGGGATTCCCTTTTCACTACATTACTGAGATATAATCCTTTTTATGCTTTTAAAGTAATGTTAACTTTCATTTTTTAACTTGTCAAGAAGATGAAGTTTTTAGGTGGCCCAACCTTTATTTTTCAATTAAAAAATTTAAAACAATAGACTGAATTACTTTTATTAATATACACATCAAGTTACTGAAACGGTGACTTCGTGTAGTTTTCCCCTTAAAGATGGCACTTGCAGGTACAAAGATGTAGAGATGTCTACAGGCTTCAGATGTTTACTTGAAAAGATTCTTCAACAGCAGTTTGATATTGGGTTTCCTCATCTAGCTGAAGATTCTAGAACACACACATACACATACACACACACACACACAAAAAAAAAAAAAAAACCAAAACATTAAGTAGTCAATAAGAAAATATTCAACTATTCCACATTTATCCAGTATATTACTGATCTTGATGTACATTACATTCAGGACAATTTATGTACAACACATAGTATACTTTAAAATATAAGATTAAGATGGATTTAATGGCACCTATCTGTAATCTCAGCAACTCAGGAGGCTGAGGTGGGGAGATCACAAGCTTGAAGCTAGCCTGGGCAACTTAGTGAGATACTATCTCAAAATAAAAGCAAAATATAAAAAGGGCTGTGCATGTAGCTCAGTGGTAGAGCACCCCCAAGTTCAAATTCCAGTGTGAAAAAAATAAATAGATAAAAGATTAAAAGATCTAAATACTTAAGCTTTAATTAAAATTAAGTTCAACTGTAAATTATTTAGGACTAATAAGATCAACAGAGAATGAAATATATATTTCCAATCATTAATCAAAACTATGCTTAATTGTAACCTACAATCATAATCGATAAATTTGCCCAAAGAAATAACAGCATCGAATAATTAAAATCATAGTTTTCAATAGCAAGGTAAAACAATACAACAATTAGACCAAAAGTAGCTCACTAAACAGATTTTCATTTTTCCAAATAGTCTTCCAGACATAGTAACCTTTCCTAGGATGAGAATAATAATCTACAAGTACTTCATAAAATTGCTAATGAAACAGTGATTTTTATGTATATCTGAATTGTTTTGAAAGGGCCACCAAAAATGCCAGTTCCTCAAAACACAACAAAAAACCCATTTATCAAGAATGCAATTTCAGCTGGATGCAGTGGCTCACACCTAGAGACTCAGCAGTCTGAAGCAGGAGGATCACATTTTCAATATCAGCCTGAGCAACTTAGCAGAACCCTCTCAAATTAAAAATGAAGAGGGAATGGAGCTCATTAGTACAGCACCCTTGGTTTCAATCTCTAATACTGAAGATATGGGGGCAGCAGGGCTGGGGGTGGGGGATGAGGGAGGGGTTATATAATTTCAAAACTGGAGAGAAAAGAAAAATGTAAATTTTGTTCACACCCCCTGTGAGAACGGTACATGTCTGGTTTTATTACCTACACTAGAAAATAGTCATTTTTTTGTCAGGATTAATGCTGAATTAAATAACGTCTCAATTACACTGGAGATGAATAAAATGTAATGTCACATTTAACACAGAAGTCATTAACTAATTTTAAAAAACTATGACACATTCAGAAAAGAGAAATTAACCCCACAGTTTTGCTTTAAGGAGCCATTTTTAAATTATGTAACTTCATTGCTCACTTTCCTAAGTAATCAACCTGGCTTTGCCTAATACTTAAGCTCCTCCATTAAAAAAAAAAGTTTCATGTGCTAGATGTGAAGAAATCTCTAATAGTAGGTTTAACAACAACTTATAGTATATGATAAATATATCCTTTCATATGTTGTACCAATTGTACCTCAAGTAGTATATCTATAATCTAAAAGTTTGCCAATGTTATCAGCAAAAATAAAAGAACTTGCTATATATCTAACCAATATGGTATAACAGCTTGACTCAAATTCAAGTCTAGCCAGGCATGGAGATGCATGTTTAAAATTCCAGCAACACAGGCGGAATTCAAGTTTGAGACCAGCCTTGGCAACTTTTAGTGAGACCATCTCAAAACAAAAACTAAAAAGGGCTGGAAATGTAGTTCAGTGGTAGAATGTCTTGTGTTCAATCCCTAGTACAAAACAAACAAAGAAAACCCCAAGTCTAGATTGAAAAAATAATTTAACTTGAATATTTAAATAGTACTTTATTAAAAGAATTTACTTACCACAAATTCTCCATAATCAAACTGATGTCTTTGATTTAGATGACTAACGAAATTTCTAGTAATCTGGCTAGGATCTCCCCAAGGAAGAGACACACAAATAGGACATGTCTATGAAAAACAGATTGTTTTATATAAAAAAATTATGAAAACAATCAAACTTTATATAATGGAAGGTTTAAGCAACTTTTATTGGCACCATTTTTCCAAAAGTTCAAATAATATCTGCTTACACTTTTTTTGCAAAAAAAGATTTTTAAACTAAGCTATGCACATTGTTTTTTATTTTGACACAGTAAACACATAATAATAAGCTTTTATATACAATGGAAAATCAAATATTTTGTGTGACTTGTTTTATTGCAATATTTGCTGTACTTCAGTGCTCTAAAAAAAAAAACAAAACAAAACTGAAATATCTGAAAAGTATTTCCTTTTATTTTAATGATGCTGGTATCCAACCTAGGGCTTCAAGCCTGCTAGGGAAGCCTTCAACCACCAAGCTACACTTCTAGCCCTTGAAGAAAAACATTTCTAAAGGCCAGATTTCATAACTAGATTATTTCCCAAAGTACCTTAAAAAATGCACTAATACAATAAGAGACCTTTTATATTCTATTACTTAATTTCCAATTACACAATTATTTCAATAGAAACAGAGTCTATAAAAACACCAACAGTAATGATAGTTATCATTAATTGCCTATGTAGTAAATAATCTCATTCGATCTACATAATACCATGATATTATTAGCTTCATTTACATGTAAAATGAAAATTATGTGAATTATGAAATTTAAATTGCATTCTTAAAATTTTAATGAAGTACATCTTTAAAAGCAAATGGATGACATACTAAATAATATAAAAAGGAACTTTTGTAACTGGACTCTAGTCAAAGCTTACAATAGAGTGACTATTAAGCAGAAATGAATAAAAATTGCTAATTCAATATAAAACTAAGTGTAATTTCTTATATATGAGATTTCCTGAAGACTTCTTGGCATTATTATTTAACAGAAACTGACCCCCTTCTAAAAAAGCAAAGTAGGTATGCAAGAGTTGGAAGGAATTCGATAGTTACTGGGGCATGCTTTTTTCACAAATTTTTCTAGTAATCCACTAAGCTTAAAAATATCTACAAGTTTTTACTGATAAATTTTCCTCCTATTCTTATTTCTGAAGAGAATGTTTACGTATCAAAATGCTTATGGGCAGGGATATATATATAGTTCAGTTAGCAGAGTGCTTGCCTCGCATGCACAAAGCCCTGGGTTTAATCCCCAGGACCACACACACACACACACAAAAAGCTTAGCTAAAAAAGAAATATCTCTTCCAGTTCTGTTCATTCTATTCCATTAGCCACAGTTAAAATCACTTATTAACTGTGTTCAAAATAAGCTGTTCTGAGACCATTAACACAATGTTGGAATCCTGCACACTGCTACTCTTTTATTTTCTTCATTCACTGAAAAGGTCTCATCACTTTCTAACTCACCCTCAAAATGACATCAAAATGATTTGTATGCATCAAAAAGAAAGTATGGTTCTTTTCCTTCCTTGCTTTATGCATTCATGTATCAGATTCTGCAAAGGTTTAGAATTTAAAATACCTGCTGGGGGGCTGAGGTTGTAGCTTAGCAGTAGAGCGCTCGCCTAGCACATGCGAGGCCCTGGGTTCGATCCTCAGCACCACATAAAAAAAATAAATAAAGATATTGAGTTCAACTACAATTAAAAAATAAATATTTTTTTAAAAATACCTGTTGGGTTTATTCTTTCAACAAATCCACCTGATTGGACCCTGTCATCTACATCCTATAGAGAAAAAAACTGAAAGGACCCAACAGATTTAGGTTCTGTCACTGTTTAACAATGAATTTCCTGTTCACCTCATTCATCACTTTACTCTTCTCCAGGCTGTCCTATCCTATCTCATAATAAGCATATCCCTTGGATTTCTAAACATTTCATTTTGGCTCAAATAAAATTTGATTTATCAATCATTTATTGACAAAAATCTACCTTACTGATAATGCTCTATATCCCAATTTATATCAATGGCCTTCCCTTTTGCATATATAAAGTAAAATAAATGGAGCAGCATACTTTAAGCAGAAGACTATCTTAAACATGTACTTACCACAGGAACTATCTGAAATAGGTGGTTACTGTTACAGTGATCAAGTAAACGCTGTCTAGTAAAATTTGACTCTTGACACAAGGGACACTTAAAGGTGGGATTCCCAGAACTACAAAACAATTGTAAATGAAGCATATTTAATTCAATACCGTAACAAAAAAATTAGCTCTACTATATTTTGACTAATGTGAGCTTATTTTTTTAAAGTTATAATCATTAGACTATTGAAGGATTCTCACATTTTCAAAATGTTTTAAATAAATGATCTAGAACAGAACTTCTCAAACTCAGTTAACAGAAATAGTATTAAATTTTTTTCATGGAGTCTGCCTAGATCAAAACAATAACAACAAAAAGACTTAGCTTTTTTTAAGTAGTTAAGTCCAAATTTTTAGAATCAAGCATTAATATGAAGCTAATAGATGTCACTCTTGTGTTCCTTGAAAATTTTTTTAGGGCCTCACTAAGCTGCAGAGGTTGGCTTTGAACTTGTGATCCTCCTCAGCCTCCTGAGTCACTGGGATTATAGGCATGCACCAGTGTCTGATGCTAAAATTTAAAACTTCTAAGATTTCTACCAAAATTATACCTTTAGCCAGGCACAAAGGCCCATGCCTGTAATCACATTAACTCAGAAGGTTGAAGCAGTAGAATCTCATCTTTGAGACCAGCCATGAGCAACTTAGAAAAAACCCTGTTTTCAAAATAAAAAATAAAAAGTGGGCTAGGGCTCAGTGGTAAAGCATGCCAGGGTTAAATCCTCAGTAGAAATAATAATAATAAATTATATCTTTAATATAATCCAGGTCCTAGGAATTAAACATACAAAATTTACAGATAAAGCAAAAAGACACATTGATCACTAGAATAAAGCACTTCAAAACAATCTGAGGATCAAGCATTATTAGGTTTTGATACCTCTCAAAGTCATCAAGGAACAATTCAACATTGAAAACTATATGAATCATGCTTGGAAGAAATTTAACCACAGTCAAAGAGAATAGCTAAACTTTCTAAATTTAATGAAATTATTAAAAACAAAAATTATACTGTTTATTTCTTAAACTAACAACTTCTAGTTGTTAAGTTGATTTAAGTAAATAAAAATTTATTTTACAAATTTATTATTTAATAAATAATAGATATTACCTGCTAAATTAGCAAAATTTTTAAAAAGCTTACCTTGTATTCTCTTGGTAAGTTTCTGTGTTATCAGATGTGGATGTTTCACTCCTATTACTTAATAAGCACAGGGGGAAAATGGTTAAAACCTCAAGTAATAAAACCATCAGTGATTTGTTAACTTGAACTGTTAATAAATTTCAAATGTTCTGAACATACAATAATTATGGTAATTACTTTTCAAACAAATTAAGACAGAACTGCTTATTAGGTTCTTATTCATGTCTTTTAATATTAGTATGCAGTCACAAAAATACAGATTAGACAATTTTGCAATTACCTTAAATCCTACTCCTCTACCTCTACCAGTAAGATTTTAAACATGGATAGACTTCAAAAATTCATCAACTTTTTGACATGTGGTAGGATACTGTTTAAGGTTGTGGCCTCCAAAACGGAGTAGGCTTAAGAAAATACTTATTTACTACACTTATATTTGACTCCCAAACTTCACTAATATTTAACATATACAACATCTTGATATCTTCTCTTCACTTGTCAGTCATGTGTCGTATAAAATATTAGAGAAGTCGTAAAGGAAGAATGGACATGCCATATGGGAATTGCCACTTATGTGAGAGAGAATTTCACCCATTTGGTCAATTTTATAAAAGCAAGGTCCTTCAAACTTAGAAATCTTAATAGTAAAGAGATAGGTAGCAAGATAGGACAAGAGGTTTGCTCTATATCTCAACCCTAAACTTAAGGGTTGTTGAACTTAAACAAACAAACAAAAAAACCTTACTATTCAATTTTCTTTTATAAAAAGACAAACAATAGTGTATCACCTACCTAACAGATGGTCTTTTTTAAATTTTTCAAAATAAAGTTGCATTTAACAATATATACTCAATGAAAAGGCACCCTCTGTGAAGATAACCACCTCTCCACACGCAGTTGAATTACATACCCAAATAGAAGACTTTTTTAAAAAATATATTTATTTTTTAGTTGTAGTTGGACACAATACCTGTATTTTGTTTATTTATTTTTATGTGATGCTGAGGATCAAATCCAGGTCTTGCAAGCACCCTACTGTTGCTCCACAACCCCAGCCCAATAAAAAACTTTTAAAAGAGTATTTTGCATATATTTGACAGATATTAATCTGTCTGTTCCAGTAAAGGTGGCATTTTAACAACAAAAACACTAAAAAAAATTGCTCTTTAAAATAAACTCAAACTATGAAGAATACAATTATTAAGGAAACATTGTATGATTTTTGTGACCAAAATCAGTATGTGACACCTATTTTTTAAAAATCTCAAGTGGGGCACACTTGTAGTTCTAGTTACTCAGGAGGCTGAAGCAGAAGAACTGCTTGGACCCAAGAGCTGGAAGCCAGTGTGGGCAATACAGGGAGACTCTACCTCTGTATTGTTTAAAAAACACTCAAACTCAACTTGGTAACAGGTCTTTCTAATCAGTTAAAAAATCTCCTACATAAATAAAATCAATGAATTTTGAATGTTCCCCTTGAAAATATAACAATTTCTGGTTGATTTTTAACAGTTTTTATCAGGGAAGATGAAAATGTCAATAAAAGCCCTTTTGATATTTAGTGAACAGAACTAAAAATTTTAGTAATTTGAACTTATATGACATAGCTCCATTTGAAATCTACATTTTTTATAGGAAGGTATCTTTTCCAGTCACAATAATCATCAAAACAAAGTGAACCTGCATCTAAGCTTTGAATACTGTATCAGTAGCATTTAAAAAAAAAAAAGTTTTTAATTTTAAAGTATTGCTTCTAGCGCGATTTTGGAGGTTGAGGCAGTAGGACTCAAGTTTGATACCAGTCCCAGCAATTTATTAAGACCCTGTCTCAAAATAAAAAACTGGTATATAGCTCAGTGGTAGAGTGCCCCTGAGTTCAATCCCCAGTTCAAAATTAAAAAAAAAAAAAAAAAAAAAAAAACACCAAAATTTAAATATTTTATATCACTAAAATAAAACTTACTTTTCAAATAACTTTTTCATTTTTATCAAAAATTTTGAAGGAAAATGTTTTAATAGTATATTTTACTTTAAAAATACAAATGATAAAAAAAAAATCCTAGTTCCCCAAACAATTCCCATTTCAATTATAAAAATTATACTTTTAACAACAAAGGTTGCTTACCTATTCCCTACTGAATCTTGAGATATCTGAAAGTTTGGAATAATAGAAGAAACACCATATTCATCCTGATACTTCTTACAAGATTTATAATGATGTCTCATACGATAGAATTTAATCTGTAAATAGATTAAAATGTTTTTAGTTAAAAAAAAAACACAACATTTGATACTCTCAACGAGAAAAAAGATTAAAATAAATGATGAAATTAAACAAGATTAAATTCATTTAAATAAAGAGTATATGAAAACATATTTTTAAAAAATATTATTTAATTCTTAAGCAAGAATTGAAAATAGGTAATACCTTTCTATTAGGTGCTGACCTTACTTCTATAAAGACACAGCAAAAAATATCAACAAATAATTTTATACTTGAGATGATGATACTACTAATATTAAAAAAGTCAAAAGTACTAAGAAGTTGTCTCATTCTATTAGGCATTTCTTTATTTAACTACTTATAGCACAAATAGAAAGCATTTTTTAAAAAAATTAAGTTCCCAGGTCAATATATGAAACATTTTTCAGTTTCTCACTGAGGAGTAAAGCCAGAATCTCTCAAGTATGTTTTCCAGCTTCACTCCATTGCTCTATCACCTTCTTTAAAGTCATAGAAAAACAGATCTGATTTATGTGCATGCATGAAATGGTAACAGTTTTGTTTACTGACTATTAGTTTTCAGAAAAAAATCCATAGACACATAAATCTACTCAAAGTCTAGCTACTCCACATCATTTTACACCTTCTCTGAATAATAGAACAATACATTACAGATAAGAAAATAAATGCCGGGGCTGGGGATGTGGCTCAAGCGGTATCGCTCTTGCCTGGCATGCATGCGGCCCGGGTTCGATCCTCAGCACCACATACAAAAAAAGATGTAGTGTCTGCCGAAAGCTAAAAAATAAATATTAAAATTCTCTCTCTCTCTCTGTTAAAAAAAAAAGAAAAGAAATGCCAGTTATTTGCCAACACCTGATTTTTCTACCTGTTACTTAAAAATTAACCAAAGTCTTCTGCCAAATACTTTGTGATTTCTTAGATAAATACATAAATAAAGCAGGACCCTAGAGAATTTGTTGACTTCAATTTGGCCGAATGATTAACATTTCTATGTACAAAGCTGCAATACTGATGCTATTGTCAGAAAAACTATTTAAACATTAAATCCACCACAATGGGTATAAATGAACTAAGTGCTCAATTAATTTTGCAAGTAATTAATGAGCTATTTGCAAGAAATACCATGCTAAAAAGTATGACAATTCAGAGATTTTATCTTTCAATCTCTGTTCTCAATAAGCTTATAATCTAGTAAAATCTACAGCCACAACTTTTTTTGGTCTTTTCTACTCAATTCCAAAACTAAATAATATCTTTCTCTTTAAAACAGTGTAAGCACCCACCAAGAGCACTCAAATGAAAACTTCAGAGTAGAATTTTTAACTTTCAAAGAGCATTTACTCTACCTGTTTTGCACAGCATCTACAGCTACCAGAAAACTTCCTCATGATATTTTCAAGATCTAAGGCCCGTTCTGGACACGCTCTTTCTCTTCTAGTCACATTTCCACGACACAGGGGACAATGTATTCCACTTTCTCTCATTGCAGTCAGGAAACATTTTCTACAGAAACTAAATCAAACATTTGTGACATGTTAATTACAGAAAAAAAGTACTCTTTTTATTTCTATGATTAAATAAGTGACTCTGGACAAATATTTATGCTAAGTACATTAAGCTATTCATATGTACATCTCAGGATTTTAAGAACTATATGTTATTTCTCAGAGAATAAGACTAATAACTAGATTAGATGAGAACATAAAAGCAGCTACAGATCTACTTTACAATTGTTTAATAGAGTATATGAAAACATAAATATTACTATGTAACATTATCACAGGAAGCATGGTACAAAGGAAGAACTGAGTCTTATCCTGGCGCTGCCATTTAGCAGGTGTATGAAACACACCTATACTGGATCTCCATTTTCTCCCCTTACAAACTGAAAGGATGGACCATATCATCTTTTGCCTCAAACTGATATAATATCAAGATGTTCCCACAAAATATGATTAGGTCTATTAAACAAGACTGCATAGGGTTAGAAGTAGAAAGTACAGTGATAGAACACTTGCCTAGCATGAGTGAGGCAGTGAGTTTGATCCCCAGCACCACCAAAATAAGAATACATAGATTAATTAGCAAAGCTGGAAGAACAGACTGTTTCCTCTGCTAAGGAAAAACATAATGGTTGCCCAAACTTATGTGGTCAGGAAATATAAAAATTTCCCACAATGATATACAAAGGAATACAATTTAAGAAATATTTAAGAACACTTCTAGCATTAACATCCACAGCCAACATTCTAAGTGGAACCAAACTAACTAAATAAAATTTTAATTTATTCTCCTCTGATCACACTAATTACCACATTTGATCATTTTGCTTTTAAGAGAGCCAGATAAATCACAGGCTCTTATCCTGGCTCTGCCATATAGGTGTCTATATTTGGGATCAAATGTATCAACATTACTAATTTATACCAATAAAAGTGAGGGAACAATGAAATAAAAAATGAGAATCTGAGTTCCCTAACTATGTAGTACTGAACAATCATTTTTCCCCTCTAAAATCAGTTTCCTAATCCATAAAATAGTAAAAATATTTACAATTGAGTTATTCACATGATTTCAATACTATGAGTCAGGAAAGTGCAAACAGTAGAACAGTAGCTAATATCATTAAAGACATTAGAAGTGATTATCAATTAAGACCATAAATTAAAACACTAATAATATTCACCAGAACAAGGAATCAAAATAATGCAAAGCAAATAAGACCAAGACATCAGTTTTCACTTGTTAAACTAGAAACTAGTCTTAAAAATTATAAAAATAAGCATCTAATTATAGCCCATAATTATGCATAATTATAAAATGTCAATAAATTAACCAATATAACTGAGTGTGTTAAGTCAACTTTTTGTCACTGTGACCTCAACTCACAACAACTTAGAGGAAGAAAAGTTTATTTTGGGCTCAGTTTCAGAGATTTGGTCCATGGTTAGCAGGCTCCAAGACAAAACACCATAGTGGAGGGGCATGATGGAGGAAAGCTGTTCAATTCATAGCAGCCAGGAAGCAGAGAGGAATGGGCCAAGGAAAGACATAGTCCCCAAGACTGCACCCCCAAGTGGCTACCTCCTCCAGGCAAACTCCACCTACCCAGTTACCAACAACACATTCAAAATATTATACATCAAGTAGATTTAAGTCAGAACTCCATAATCCACTCTTTCCAACTTAGAACACTGCTGCATTGTCCAACCAATGAGCTTTTAGGGATATATCCCAGATAAAAACTGTAACAGTGAAGATATTGGAAAATGACTATTCAACATTTCAGATCACGATATATCAATACTTACCAAAGTTCCTAGGGTACCCCAGAAGTCTTAAGTGCCATTTGAGCTTTGATAACTCCAGAAGCATAAATGCTCAAATTATAAAATAATGTTACAAATTTGTTTAAACTAAAAATTTTAAATTTATTATCTGTATGATTTATAATTTTTAAATAAGTTTTTTATTTAAATACTTTGTTTGCTCAGTATTTGTATTCTTCAACTTGAGGGACTATAAAGAAAAAAAGAGGGGCTGGGGTTGTGGCTCAGTGGTAGAGCGCTTGCCTAGTGTGTGTGAAGCTTTGGGTTCGATCCTCAGCACTTCATAAATAAAATAAATATAAAAATAAATAAATAAAATAAAGATATTGTGTCAAACTACAACTAAAAAATAAATATTAAAAAAAAAGAAAAAAAAGAGGGAAGGAAGCATCAGATAGCTCCCTCACTTAAATAAGCAATAATTAGAAACAACAGTCTAAACTACAATAAGGTCTTCACTAAAACAGGTTTTAAAAGGGAGGAACACAAATAGCTCTGTTTTAGAGAAACACTTCTTTTTTTTTTTTTTTTACTAGCTCTTTTACCTAACTATAGGACTCATTTTGACATAATTATAAAAGCATTGAAATAATTTGGTCTAATTCAGTTCCCAGTACTTCCCTGCCCTCCTCCCTCCCCCGTTCCTTTCCCTCTATACTCTATTGATATTTCTGCTATTTATTTTTTTAATTAGTGTATGATAGATGTACATGATGGTGAAATTCACTGTGATATATTCATAAAGTTAGGTTAGATTCATTCCACTGTCTTTCCCTATCCCAAGCCTCCTTTCCCTTCATTCCCCCCTTTGTCTATCCCACTATCTTAATGTTTTTGCCTGCATTTGGATAGAGCTTCCTGTTTAAAAAAAAAAAAAAAAGCCAGGCACTGAGGTGCATGCCTGTAATCCCAGGGTTTCTGGAGGCTGAGATAAGAGGATCACAAGTTCAAGGACAGTCTCAGAAACTCTGTGTGACCCTATCTCAAAAGAAAAAAAAGTAAAAAGGTCTGCAAATGTAGCTCAGTGGCCCCTGGGTTCAATTCCAGGTACAAAAAAAAAAAAAAAAAAATTATAATTAGTTGTAGGAGAGAAAGGTAGGATTTCTAACTTGGAAGACTGAGGAAAAGGTGACTCTATTCATCAAGTTAATAAATATTGGAAGAATTATCTGGCATAGAAAGTATAAGTGTTAATTTCAAAGTACCACAAAAATAATCTCAATGCACAATATCCAGTAAACAATTAGAAATATGATCTTGAAATTGGAGGGAATATGAAGAGCAGACAAGGTGGAAGAGTACTAAAGAAATAATTTAAACATATACAATTCAAAGGAGTTTAAGAGTAAGAGAAAAGGAACCAAGACTTAAGTACTGTTATGGAAGCTACGTCTACCAAAGCTATAAAAGAGAGATAATATTTAGAGATGAAGGTAAAACTATCACTAAACTAAACCTTCCTCTTTAAATTCAGAATCGAAGCTGTTAACAAACTCCATATCAGCAAAACTCACTGCTAAGAGAGAATTGTGCATAAAAAAGATGGAATCAAATGCAAGAAATAAAGTGAAATAGCAATTAAAAATAGTTAATTAGTAAGCTGGATAACTTAATACTTCCATAAATAGAATATTTAAAAATTTTAATATGTACAAATAAAAGTTATTATTTAGGAAGAGGAAAGATATCAAAATTTCAAAATCCACTTATTCAACAAGACTAAAAAAGAAATAACTTCACTAAAAATGAAAAGGGAGGTGTAAACCAACATTTATTTGATGGTAGAGAGTGTAAACTGATACAACCATTTGAGAAACCAGTTGGCAGTATCTACTACAGCCCAGAAATTCTACTCCAAAATACATACCAAATAGCATTGTATATGTAATAAAAAAAAAAATTCCCAGAATGTTTGCAGCCCACTATATGCAATAGCTTAAAACTAAAAATTATATAAATGTTATCAATAGAAGAATAAATTGTGGCTTATTTACAAAATGAATTACAGTTCCTATAATGAGAATGAAAATATAAAAAGCAGGTAGGGCCCAGTGGCACACACCTTGTGGTACTGAGGATTGAACTCAGGGTCCTGTGCTGGGCAAGTGTTTTGCTTGTTTGTTTGTTTGTTTGTTTTAAGCATTTTTTAAAGCCCAATCAGAAGATAAACTTAATTTTTCTATTTTATAACAATTAAATATAATTCTTAATTAAGATGTAAAGGATACCTCTAATTAAGACCTTAAGTGTAATACGCATATGAAAAAGGGCCCCTATTATAAATGTCCAGCTCAACGAATTTTGGGGAGGCTGAGGCAGGAAGATCACAAGTTCAAAGCCAGCCTCAGCAACTTATTGAGGCCATAAACAACTCAGCAAGACCCTGTCTCTAAATAAAATACAAAAAAAGGCGCCTCCCCTACCCCCACACTGGGGATGTGCAGAGGTACTGGGTTCAATTCTCAGCATCACCTATAAATAAATAAAATAAAGGAACACTGACAACTAAAAAAAATATTTTCAAAGTCATCATTGGGGTATCTTGGAGAATGTGAGATTTTCCTTGGAGAAAGATACACTGGGAAATTTTCAGTGTGCTCTCAATGTTCTTTTGTTTGATGACTATACAGATATACTCAGTTTGGAAAAAATTCATTGAGCTAGACATTTACAATAGGGACCTTTTTTCATATGTGCATTACACTTACGTTAAGGTCTTAATTAGGTCTTAATTATTAAGAGTTATATTAAATTGTTAAAAAACAGAAAAATTAAAATTATCTTCTAATTGGGTTTAAAAACAAACAAACAAACAAAAAAAACACTTGCCTAGCACAGAGCCCTAAATTCAATCCCCAGTACCACAAAAAAAATTTAAAAAAAAAATAAATAAATAAAGCTAGAAAGAAAATAAATTTCTTTAGAAATAAACCATAAGATTCCCTAATTCTGTAGCCCAACAACCACCAAACAGAAGACAGACAATGGAAAATTATTTTGAAAAAAAAAAAGGGGGGGGGGGGCGCTGGGGATGTGGCTCAAGCGGTAGCGCGCTCGCCTGGCATGCGTGCGGCCCGGGTTCAATCCTCAGCACCACATACAAAGATGTTATGTCCGCCGAAAACTAAAAAATAAATATTAAAATTCTCTCTCTTAAAAAAAAAAAAAAAAGAATGTCAGAGTCCAGCAGTAAGCAAACATGTCTGCAGAATAAGAGACAACTGGGAGCTGTGGTTGTGGCTTCACGGTAGAGCATTCACCTAGCATGTGTGAGGCCCTGGGTTCAATCTTTAGCACCACATAAAAATAAATAAATAAAATAAAGGCATTGAGTCCAACTACTACTAAAAAATAAATATTTTTTTTAAATAAAAAAAGAATAAGAGACAAGTGAATAACCTGTACAATGAATTTTAAAAGACTCATACCTACACAGATCACTGGAAACTTTTAAATAATCTTTTTTCAACTTCCAATAGCTTTCCAAGAGGGAGTAAAAGATAGACCATTTACCAAGGAATGAAAATTAGATCAGCATCATACTTCATGAGCAATTACAGATGACAAAAGAATGGAATGATGCTCAAAGTTCTGACAGAAAATGATCAACAACCTAGAATCCCAAATTAAAATCATTTGCTGTACATACTTTAGACATTTCTGATATTACACAACATATGAAATACTGAAAATATTTGCATTCTGTATAGCTCCACACTAAAGCTTTATAAAGTACTACATTCCTAATAAACACTTTACCCTGAACTTTAAAAAGGGGCAGAGGAATAAATAGTTAGAGCTAATAAATTATGAAAGCAGAGTAAAATGCACAAAGGAAAGGCAAAAATGCAATAGGTATTCCAAGAACTCAAGACCAACTGAACCAAGAAGATAGTTGTTGCGCATTCTGTGTGGCTTGTTACATTCAATTACTTTTAGTATACTTTGCTTCCAATGCCTTTTGATGATGGGATGAAACATTAATGTTGAGTGGGGGGAAAAAAAAAACATGTAAAAACCTACCTGATACAATCTGTTGTACTTGAACAGACCACATCACTATTCTATCATTTGTCTTTAACATTGTCTGTGATCCTCTGATATAAAAAATTTTTAAATGTTAATATAGTCTAAATTCATCACTCTTCCCTAAAATTTCAGTTCGTGATTTAGCTTTCTTAAGGACTTTGCTATTTCAAGATAAGACATTCCCCGCATTTCTTACTAAAAAGTTAAAGCTTTGCCCTTCATTTTTTAATCCATCTGAAAAACATGTATGCAGTGGTTTCATGCAAAGCTGCCCCCAAACTATCTTAATTAGTCTTTTTTTTTTCATTAATTTGTGATCCTATGCCTATCAAAAAATAAAAGTTCCCAGGCACCCCTCTTGTCATTCACTACCCTCAGTGGCCTTGGAACTATCTCCACCAGCAAGAAGACCCTCATAATATGCAGCCCTGCCATCTTGTGCTAAGAGCCATAGCCAAGTAGTAATGATGCATGGCATTTTTGGTTGAAAGGTGACGCCAACAAGCCATTGAGATGATATGATTATGTTAAGATCTGCATTCAAATGGATATTAGACCCCTGCTGTCCACCTCTGCCTGCTACGGGACTCCTGGAGAGTTCCCATTGGTTGGGGAAGTGCGGTAGGAGGGAATTCCAGGGGAGTTTCAAAAATAAAATTTGTTCCTGTTTGAGTGGCTCGTGATTTTTGTGCCCAGCCAGACTGCGGCAATCTTGGACCTCACAATCTCCAGAATGAGATTTATACTTCATATTGACAGAACTGTAAAAATCATCAGTTTCACCAATATAACAGAATTCACTCTTTTGGAATTAATTAACCATTAGGAATGATCCTAGGATGACATGTTTCAATTTTAAGAAAACAAACTGCTGGTCGTGGTGGTGCACACCTATGATCCCAGAAGCTTGGGAGGCTGAGGCAGAGGATCTCAAATTCAAAGCCGGCCTCAGCAACGGCGAGGCACAAGGCAACTCAGTTAAGACCCTGTCTCTAAATAAAAATACAAAAAAGGGTTGGGGATGTGGATGTGGCCAGTGGTCAAGTGCCCCTGAGTTCAATCCCTGGTACCAAAAAAAAAAGAGACAAGACTGTGCAGTTTGCACATGCCCCTGCCACTGACTTCAGTTTGACTAAAGAGTGAATATAAAGTTCATGGTTGTTTTTTTATCCACATGAAAATACCTCTCATAAGGTTACTTTAACTAAATGTCTATACCAACTTTCTTTTGAATGACACAGAAATGTAGATTCGTAGACTTGGAAAAGTGAATACATACAGACTCTGAAAGATCTATTACAAGATTTATTGTAACACAATTCTATTATCACCCAACGTATGTATTCCTAAAAACCACCACACCAATGCAAAATCAGATAACCACAGACCTATAGAAAAAGTGGAATTGAGGCAGCCTCCAAATATCACATACCCAAAACAATAGCTTATATTGGTTATAAACACATTCATGTTAAAAAGTTTAAGCTAGGGCTGGAGATGTGGCTCAAGTGGTAGCGCGCTCACCTGGCATGCACGGGGTACTAGGTTCTATCCTCAGCCCACATAAAAATAAAATAAAGATGTTGTGTCCCCTGAAAACTAAAAAATATTAAAAAATTACCTCTCTCTCTCTCAAAAAAAAAAAAAAAAAGTTTAAGCTAGGCACTTGCACTCTCCCTTGCCCCCCAAAATTTCCAGGCTATGAGGTAAACTATTCCCCCAAGCCTTTGTGCCTTTCTGCCATGATATGCAGGCTTACCACAGGCCCATTATCAATGGACTGAAATCATGAACCTAATTAAATCTTTCCTCCTTTAAAAACAACAAAATTTAAAATGTTTAAGCTGGGTAAGCCAGACACAGTGGCACAAGCCTATCATGCCAGTTACTTAGGAGGCTGAAGCAGGAGAATCACAAGTTTGAGGTCAGCCTGGACAACTTAGCAAGACCCTGTTTCAAAATTAAAAATTAAAAAAGGGCTGGGGGATGTAGATCAGTGATAAAGTGCCTCTGGGTTCAGTTTCCAGTATTAAAAGTGAAAAAAAAAATTCTGATTTAATCCCACAAAATTATGTAATAAATTAGTTGAACAATTTATAATATAACACTTCAAATATTAATCGCATTACTAAAAACTGGAAATTTCACCCAAAACACAATGAAAACATTCATATAAGAAATAAAGCAGGTGTCAACATACTTCATATACAACCAGAGATATGAAAAACTGTGCTGTATACGTGTAATAAGAAATGTAATGCATTCTGCTGTCATTTTTTTTTTAATCAAAAAAAAAAAAAAAGAAAGAAAGCAATAGGTTTAAAATTAACTTAGGACTAATTAAAAATATAAAGACATAAAGGAAAAAATATCAACATTTCCAATTGAAATAAACTATATAATAAAATAATTAATGCAAAACTAATTTAAAAGTCTCTAAAAATGGTCCTGGGCTCAATCCCTAGCACCACCAAAAACAAAAGGTCCCTAAAAAGCAGCTGCTCTGTAAGTCTCTATAAAGTAGATACTCTAACTTTCAAAGAAGATTCTAGAGGCTGGCAAAAATATATCTTAGTTGCAAAACTGATTAACAAAGAAGTAAAAGCAGTTCAATGAAAGACACTTTTCATAAATAATGCTGGAACAACCAGACATCATAGGCAAAAAAATGAACCTCAATCTGTTTCCAACCTTAAACAAAACTAACTCAAGGGCTGGTGATGCAGTTTAATGGCAGAGCACTTGCCTAGCACACTGGAGGGCCTGAATTTGATCCCCAGCACTGCAAACAAAACAAAAACCTCAAAACAGATCACAGATAGTATTAAAGTCAATAATAGCCATCCGAAGATACATGCGCTTTCTAACTCGCCAGAAAAGGCAATGTTATGGTTAAGAGATTTGATTCAACTGAGAACTTTGAGATGAGGTAATTAGCCAGGTTTATCCAAATGAGCCCTAACTGCTATCCTAAATATATTTATAAATGAGAAGCAAAGGGAGATGTGACATAGACACACAGAACTCATGCGAACGTGAAAACAGAGATCTGGAGTGTTACCAGAGCCTCCAGAAGGGAAGAGGGCCCTACTACCACCTTGATTTTGGCACACTGAGGTTGATTTGAGATTTTTAGCTTCTTAGACTTTTTAAACTTTTGTTCTATGAACAAAACCATAATCTGAGAAAATATATTTGTAAATCCATTTATCTGATGAAGGACTAATATCTAGAACATATAAAGAAGTTTCAAAGCAACAGTTAAAAACCAAACAATCCAACTAAAACAAGAACAAAAGACATGAAGACATTTTTACCTAAGGTAAAGAGATGGCAAATAAGCATATCAAATAATGTTTGACATCATTTGTCATTACAGAAATACAAATTAAAACCAGAAGATATCATTAAAACCTATCAAAATGGCCAAAATTTAAAATAACACCAAAAAATGTTGGTGAGGCTGCAGAGGAAATTGTAATATAGGTGCAGACACTATGGAAAACAACTTAGCATTTTCTTGAAAAACTAAACATGCAAATACCATATAACCAACAATTATACTATTGGGCATTTACTCCAAAGAAACAAAGGTTTATGCTCACATAAAAACCTATACACAAATATTTACAGCAGAATTTACTTATAAATAGTAAAAAACTGGCCATTTCAGACTTACTCAATGGGTAAATAGCTTAGCAAACTGTGTTACATCCAAACCATGTAATATTACTCAGCAATAAAAGCAAATAACTACTGATACACACAAGAAACAACGTGAATCTCTACAGAACTATGTTCAGTGAAAAAATAAATTCTAAGATTTGTTTAACTCAATTTATAACATTAATATAATATAGTTAGCAGTAATAACATTCTATTTTCTAACAGCTAGACTGAGATACAATTTGTATCATCATAAAATTTCTGTATAATTAAATGGGGACTGGGGTCGTGGGCTCAGTGGTAGTGTGCTTGCCTAGCATGTGTGAGGCACTGGGTTCGATTCTCAGCACCACAAATAAATAAAATAAAGGTCCATCAACTAAAAAATATTTTTTAAAAAATAATTAAATGGGTTGTATTACATTTACACAGAGGAGTAATATATAAGATTTTGTTCCTGTTGCAATGGTGGAGAGATCAAACTCAGAAACTATGTTGAGCTACACCCCAGCTATTTAAGCTTTTTTTTTTTGAGAGACAGAGAATTTTTTTAATATTTATTTATTTTTTTAGTTTTCGGCGGACAGAACATCTTTGTTTGTATGCGGTGCTGAGGATCGAACCCGTGCCGCACGCATGCCAGGCGAGCGCACTACTGCTTGAGCCATATCCCCAGCCCCCATTTAAGATTCTTAAAATGACAAAATTACAGAATCATAACAAAAAGAACATTAATGTTTGCCAAGGGTTAAGAAGGAAGTTACAGGTACAGGAAGGAGGGAAGCTGGGGATGGCTACTAACAGGCAAGGTTATTTATCTTTTTGGTGGGGTGGGGGCTCTGGATTGAACCTGGGGCACTTAACAACGAAACTACATCTGCAGCCCCCTTTATTTTTGAGACAGGGCCTCCCTAAGTTGCTGAGGCTAGCTGTGAACTTGTCATCCTCCTGTCTCAGCCTCCCAAGTCACTGGGAATACAGTCATGTACCTCTGTGCCCACCAATGTGAAATATCTTTATGATGGAAATGTTTTGTATCTTTATCAATTTAATATTCTGGTTCTGATATTTACAAGATATTATCAGTGGAGAAAACTGGTTCAGAATACAGAGATTCTCTGTATTATTTCTTAAAATTGCACAGGAGCCAGGAACAGTATCATCCTCCTATAATCAGCTGCACATGTAATCCCAGCTACTGAAGAGGCTAAGGCGGGAAGATTCCATTTTGGGGACAGCCTTGGGCAATTTAGGGAGCCCCTGTCTTCAAAGGAAAAAAAAAAAAAAAAAGCTGGGGATGTAGGTCAGTGGTAGAGTAAATGACTACCATACAAGCATGCAAGAGGCACTGGGTTCAATCCAAGTACCACAGAACAACACACATACTAATAAAAATAAAAATAAAGTTGCACACACACACAAAATCTGCAGATCTAAAAAGATCCCAAAACATTTAATTTTTAAAAGATTATACAAAAAAAGGCAAAATTATGAGCTTAACTCACCAGATTTTTTAAAAAATTATGTCCATATACTGTAATGCACGTTCATTTGAAAAATATGTGTTCAGTACTTACTACATAACAGATAGTAGGTAAACAACTGACAACAAAAGTGACAAAAATTCCTGCAAACTGGATGTGCAAGCACACCAATGTACAAATTTGTGTGTATATTATTAAGTCATATTAAACTGTGCTAAAACAGTAAAATCACCAAGTGAGATTCAAGAATCCCTAAAGAATCAAGTTTTTTAATAATTCAAATATACTAAAAAGATACATAAAACAATGGCAAAGGAATCCCCTCTAATAAACATGAGATTAACTGAATAAGAATGACAAATTATCTAAAATTCAAATGGAAATGTAGTATAATTCAATTGCAGATGGTCCAAAAACAAGATCATTTTTTAAAATATTTAACAAACAGAATTAAACAGCACAATAACTTACTTCATCTAAATACTCAATCATCTCAAATCTGATCATAGGAAATGTAATAATATACAAAAGGGAAGTAAATGAATAGAAAAATAACCTAAGTTCAAAAAACAAGCTATCACAATAATCATCACTTCAGACATATCTTAGAGGTATCTATGATTTGAATGGAAAAATAATTATGTAACAATTTAATAAGAAATATTGGACAAAGCTTTGCTAGCAAGTAAAGAAATAGATTTTAAAATGATTTCTAGTCCAGCTTGGTGGTGGTGCACGCCTGTAATCTGGCAGCTCAGGGGGCTGGGGGAGGAAGATCACAAGTTCAAAACCAACCTTAGCAAACTTAAAGAGGCCCTAAGGACTTAGTGAGACCCTATCTCAAAATAAAAAAAAAAATTTTAAAAGGGTTGTGGCTCAAGTGCTCTGGGTTCAATCACTGGTACCAAAAAAAAAAAAAAAAAAAAGATTTCTAGGCACCATTATCAACTTTATTAAACTAAACAAAAATGATTTGTCAAAGACAATGGAATGTGGATATCTTCCATAAAAATACCAGTTACCATTTACTGAGTGCTTCATGTGTACCACGCAGGGTCCCAAAAACTTTACATAAGTTCAAGTCTTAAAAATAAGAAAATATTTTTCAAAAATTCCTTTAGTCATGGCACGGGTCTACAATCCCAACTACACAAGAAGCTAAGGCAGGAGGATCTTAAATTCAAGGACAGCCTGGGCAACTCAGCAAGACCCCACCTGAAAGTAAAAATTTTAAAAGTGATGAGGATATAGCACAATAGTGGAGTACTTTTTAGCATAAGGAAGGCCCTGGGTTCAATTTCCAGTTATCTTAAAAATAAAAAATAAATCCTTTGTTTTATAATGAGGAAACTAAGGCTTAAAAACAAAAAATTAAGAAGCCTATAAAAGGTTTCTATAAAAGCCTAGAAGATACTTCTATCATTAAAATACAAAGTCCTGCATATTCCTTTCTACCTCAGGGTTTATGCCCAGAATGCTTCCCCTTCACAGAACGTTCTATACACAAAGCACTCCACAAATTAACACCCACACATCACTTAGATTTGAACAACAATATCATTTCTCCAAGAAAGGGACTTTGACTGTCCACTCATTAACACACCAACCCACACTAGGTCTGTTCCCCATCTTATACTTTTGCTCTTTCTCTCCCTCCTACCATGGATGCATTTGTAATTACACCCTGAGTGCTTACTTTAATCAAAATGTATCTCACCAACACCCAGCTCCAAGAGGGAAGGGATCATACCTATTTTTTCACCACAGCACTATAATAGTACCAAGTACCTAACAGACATTTGTTAATATTTGCTAAAGCAATAAATGTCAATTTATCTTATTCTAATCCAAAACTTATTAAATCCTTTAACCCAAAGATACATAATCCACAGTCCTCAAATCAAAACTATAAGCATTTTTCATATAATACACTTCACTAGAGCTATTATCATATATGACAAAGCTGACAAATTCCTTTGTATTTATCCTTTTTGACCCAGCAACTGAACCTATCAGGATTTACCTTACAATAAAAATTCTCTATAGAGTAAAATGATATATATATATATAGTATTCCCCACCACCACCTTATCCATGGTTGCAGGTTCTGCCATTTCAATTACTCATAGTCAACTGCAGTACAAAAATATTAAATGCAAAGTTCCAGAAATAAACAAATCTTAAATTTTAAATTTTGCATTGTTTATTCTGCAGCGAGATCCAACCATACACACAAACTGTCTACCACTAAGCCACATCCCCAGCCTGATCACAATGTTCTGAACAGTATGATGCAATCTCATCCTAGCCCACCCAGTATAATACTATATACACTATTAGTTACTTTACAGCCACCTTGGTTATGAGATCAGTTATTGAATATGGTAGTGTTTGTGTTCAAATAACATTATTTTACTTAATAACAGCCCCAAAACACAAAATAGTGATGCTGGCAATTTACATATGCCAAAGAGAAGCCATAAAGTGCTTCTATTAAGTGAAAAGATAAAGTTCTCAACCTAATAAGAAAAAAAAAAGTATGTTAATGCTGAAGATCTAAGAAACTTCTATCCCTAAAACTGTGATGGAAAAGAAATTGGTGCTAATTTTGCTATTACATCTCAAATTGTAAAAATTATGGCCTCAATACATTACTTAGTTAAGATGAAAAATACATTAAATTTATGGATGGAAGACATACACAGAAAAGATGTTCCAACTAATGGCAATGTGTCACAACAGGAAGTACAGGGCTCAAGCCTGGTAAGGTGTTGAACACCTGTGATCCCAGCTACTGGGAGGCTAAGGCAGAAGGATCCCAAGTTTGAGGCCAGCCTAGGCAACTTAGCAAGACTGAAAATAAAATTTTAAAAGGGGCTAGCTAGTGGCACAGTTCAGCGGTGGGAGTGCTTACTAGCATATTCAAAGCCCTGGGTTCAATCCCTGGTACTGGAGGGGTGGTGGGGGGGGAGAAAGTACTGGGCTCAATATTATCTACTGTTTCAGGTAATGACTAGAGATTTTGAAAGGCATCCCCCTCAGATGTGGGGGACTATTGTACAATTTTACTTGTTGCAGCATTTCTTTTAGAAACAACCTAATGTTCATAATAAGATTGAATAAATAAGCAATGATGATGTATCAAGCAATGAGATATTAGAAGACTAAATAAATATATTCCATAAGGTACTTTCATCTGGTTTGTCGATCACTATATAGTGTTGGTAAATTGAATGAATATTACATACCCACAAAAAAAAAAAAAAAATGTGAGACCTTCTTTTCTGTTGTTGGTATTAGGGATTTAACATAGGGACGCTCTACGACTGGGCTACATCCCTCAGCCCTTTTATTTTTATTTTGAGACAGGGTCTCACTAAGTTGCCAAGCCTAGCCTTAGACTTACAATTCTCCTGCCTCAGCCCCCAAGTCCTTTTATTATTACAGGCATGTGCCCCCATGCCTGGCAAAGGTAGCCCCTTTTATGTATTAATAGGAATAATCTCTAGGATAGTATATGAAAATATTAAGGCACAGAGAATATATACAGATTGCTGTCCTTTGTATGAAAAACCGGAAAATAAAACATCTACAATCTTGTTTATGTACATATCTCTGGAAAATATGTAAGGTTAACGGTGATTATTGAAAAGTCGTATTTCCCCTAATCCTTTAAAACCATCAATTCTCTATTCATGATTCACTTTGGCTTTAAATATCCAAGTCAAAAAACAAAAGATTTCTTTTGATTTTCAAAAGCAACCTAACTTTTGGTATTAGATGTTACAGTTTTTAAATAGTAATTTATTTGTTTTGAAAAATATAAAACACAGGGGCTGGGGTTGTGACTCAGCGGTAGAGCGCTTGCCTAGCACATGCGAGACCCTGGGTTCCATCCTCAGCGCCACATAAAAATAAATAAATATCTCCCATCTATGTATGTTATATCAAAGTATATAAGTGTATTCTACTGTCATGTATAACTAATTAAACAAATAGAAAATTTAAAAATAAACAAAGTATTGTATCCAACTACAACTAAAAAATAAATATTTAAAAATAAAGAAAAATATAAAACACAAATATAAGATTAGTATAAATAAACATTACCTCATTTTGTCTGTGCAAAAACCCAGTGAAAACAGGTGATTTCTAATCTTTTATATGCAAGAAAAGCTGAATGGGGTTAACTGACTTAGCCAACTGATACAGCTATAGTTAAACTGTGTTGTGTCCCAACACAAACCAATTCATTCCTTTACCCAATAAATACTGAAATGTATTTATACTGAAATTTTTTAAAAGTATGCCACTCTATATGTCAAGAGAATTTAGATAGTCTTAAAAATCTTAAGAAAAAAGGATAGATTAAAGCAACAACTTATTAAATCAATAAGAACCTATATAAGCTTGACTTTCAAAATTTTAACATATCTATAGGAAAGAATAAATTTTAAAAGTACCTATTTAGAGCATAACTATTCCAATAAGATACCAATAAAGCCGCTCAAATTTTTAAAAAATATAAACTGAAAATTCAGGGACTGGATAACCTAAGCAGGTCAATGTAGGGAATCATACAACTTTGTGCTGAATGAGAAGTGGAAGCTAATTTATATTAACTTATTTTAAAAGATGCTCCTTACAGAAATGCCCCAAAGCAAACACTAATTAGATTTCCATTTCACTAGGTCCAATGGCACCTGTAATCCCAGTCCCTCTGGAGAATCAAGCGGGTGGACCAGAAGTTCAAGGCTAGAAGATCCTGTCTCAAAATAAAAGTAAAATAGACTAGGAATGGAAAGCTCCTGGGTTTAACCCCCCGTACGTACTGCAAAAAGAGAAAAGTTTTGCAAGAAATCAAAATTTCTTGTTAAATGTAATTTTCTTGGGATTGCATTTTACTTCTAAATGGTGTATGAGAGGTACTTCCTTGACTATTCAGAACAGTGTAAATAGAGGTTCAAAAAACCTTTAGTTTTAATGATGCTTTAATGGAAAACATCAAGAGATAAACATCTTACCACTTCAACATTGTGAACCTTCATCTGAAGCCTTATTTTGAATATCTGTTTGATGTTAATATTCTTAATTTGTCTTTACATGTTTTTCAAAATATTTTATCTGACCATTCTAAGGCACCTGATGCTGCTGGTTTCTTAAAAGTATTTATATCTCAGTCTCCACTGTCACATTCAATCCTAGTTTTCTTCCTATGATTCTGTCCATTCCTTCTCAGAATGTACTTTTCTCTACTTGACATTTAAGTATTCTCTAACACTTTGTTTTTATCTATCCAGGCCTCCTTCTTTCAATTCATATTCCTCCCTCAGTGACTACATCCACACCCATAACTTTAGTTCCATTTATTCCAGATCTATACACAGTATATACATATAGTACTGAACATCAGACTTTATATAAAGACCTTAAAATATCAGGAGTCTCTTCTTTACATTTCCATTATCACTGCCTTAGTTCCTGTTCTAATCACTTCTCTCCCTCACACGCCAAAGTGTCATCAACATCTTCATGGGTCACCATTGCCAAGCTGAACCCTGACACTAATATAAACTTTCTAAAATGGAATTGTAATCATGCTGCTCCCCTGCCAAAAATTATTTAATAGGTCTCTCTGGTTTTCAGGAAAACATTCAAATTAGCTTACAAAGGAAGTTCCTGCCAAAATCTCTAAGCTCAATCTCTATTACACTCATTCTCTGGCTCCAAACTATGAAGTCAGGATACAGAGTCATCCTCTGTAGACCTAATCAGGGTATTTCCCAAGAAAATTGTCCTTATATTAACAAGTTTATTTAGCTATGTGCTCTCTATGCTCACATAAAAATTTCCACTGAAATCTCTTCCATACCATAGTCATTTAACAGTCTTCTCCATTAGACTATTAACAGTCTCCAGGGAAAGAGTATTTAGTATTTCTTGAACAAGGCAAATAAAAACATTAACAATGTTTGTTTGAAGGAACAAGTGGAGATTAAATACTTTAGTAAAATTATTCTCAATAGTATCCCTTTTTCTCTACATATACATACACACATATAGATAGGTGTGTGTATGTATATATATTTTCAATACTGGGGACTGAACCCAGGCCCTTGAAGCATGCTAGGCAAATGTTCTACCACTAAGCTGTATATCTCCAGCCCTTAGTAAAATTATTCTAATAGAAATGAATTTGCTTCTTTGACTAGAAAACTCAATGGAAAAATCCTTTCCTCTCACTGGCAATGAAAATTTGTTTTTATTTTCTAACAGACCCAGACTGACCCAAAGTTCTTTTTTTTTTTAATTGTCTCTAATTTATTTTCTAGTTTTTGGCGGACACAATATCTTTGTATGTGGTGCTGAGGATCGAACCCGGGCCGCACGCATGCCAGGCGAGCGCGCTACCGCTTAAGCCACATCCCCAGCCCCAAACCCAAAGTTCTTATCTCATCCCTTTCTAGCTCTGAATCAAAATCTGATTTGGGGGGCTGGGATTATAGCTCAGTGGTAGAGTGCTTGCCTAGCATATGTGAGTCACTGGGTGTGATCTTCAGCACCACATAAAAATAAATGAATAAAATAAAAAAATAAAAGCATGTGTCCATCTACAACTAAAAATATTTTTTTAAAAAACCCTGATGGGAGGCTGGGGATGTGGCTCAAGCTGTAGCGCGCTCGCCTGCCATGCGTGCGGCCCGGGTTCGATCCTCAGCACCACATACAAACAAAAATGTTGTGTCCACCTAAAACTAAAAAAAATAAATATTAAAATTCTCTCTCTCTCTCTCTCTCTTTAAAAAAAAAAAACCCTGATTGGAGGGGGTTGTGGCTCAGCAGTAGAGCACTTGCCTAGCACGTGCAAGGTACTGGGTTCAATCCTCAGCACCACATAAAAAATAAATAAATAAAAGTATTATGTCTAACTACAACTAAAAAAAAAAAAAACCAAACACCTGATTCGAGGAGCTGGGAATGTTCACGCATGAGGCCTGGGGTTCTATCCCCAGAACAACAACAAAAAAAAAACTGAATTTGTAGCAAAATATAAATTTGATTAAAGGCACAGCTCTGTCCTTTGGGTGAAAAAAGGGAAATGACACAGTAAACTTATTACTTAAAAATAATTCTAGGACTGGCAATGTAGCTCAGCAGTAGAATGGTTGCTGGGCATATGCAATGGCCTGAATTTAATATCCAATAACTCTCCCCCCAATCTTATTTCCCAGAAAATTCCTTCCAGCCAATCAAGACCCTGGTTCCACAAATACCACCCCTGCCAAATAAAACTTTGGCTCACTCTGTCTATTTTTAATTAATTGTTCAGTCAGAACTATAAAGCAACTGTGGGGGACAGTAGAGATAAGGAGCTACTTTGATCACACTGAAGCCTCAAAGTCCAATGAATTGATTTGAGAATGGTCTTGAATTTAAAAACATCCACTCTTTTCTATAGCTTTGAGGTCAAAGTCAAATTAGAGTTCTTGATTTCAAATGCACCATAAAGGAAATAGACTAGAATGATCTACATGGAATTTTGAGGGAAGCTAAAAATTACAATGAGTTCTGTGAGGACAATGATCCAAAGAATAGTTGAAATGATTCTGTCCATGATATCTACCATGCATATATAAACTTAGCAATTATTATAACTCCTCATCTTGCCTGCTCTCCTCCTTTTATTTCCCCTTTGTCATCACAGAACTACTTTTTCTTAAATATAGGAAAGGTTCAAGTTATAATAATGAATAATGACCATTAAAGACAGAAAGTATATTCTGTGTCCTAGACATCTTAAAATACTTTTTCAACAACTTGCATTTGTTGCAACAAATGATGAGAGAATTTAAGACACAAAAATCATAACTGATGTTTCAATCCTGAAAAACTACATGGTCGTTTCACACAACTAGCACAATCAAGGGATAAAATAGTAGAGTTAATAAGGTAGAGGAACAGGGAAGATTACCAAAAGTTATCTGTAGTAACATTTGTGATTAGGGACCCAAAATTCTACCAATTATTCACAAAATTATAGAACCCCGACTCTCAAAAAAAAAAAAAAAAAGTGAATGGAGAAATATGTCCAGAAACTTGTTCAATTCTGTGTCTGCAAGCTCGGAACTTAAGCCCGATTCAATTTTTTTAAATATAAAAATACTTCCAGGTCCCACCTGCCAGAAATTCTTTTGCAAGTTTGGAATGGAGCCTGGGAATTGGTATGTTTACTTAACTCCCCAGGCACTCTGGTCATCAGCCAGGTTGGTCAGTGCACTGTATACCTTTTCAAGAAGGTCTCCTTTCAATCCTTGCCGACAGTCTGGTAGTCTACAAAATGATGGAGGTTGTTCCTATAAATAAGCCTAGTTAAACAGCACCATGTGACCTCACCTAATCCCTTTGTGTTCTCCCTCACCCCTAGAGTTAGTACCTCATCTTCAGTCCATTCCTCATAACAGAACTCTTCTTTTCTTACCTCCACTCTTGTAGTAACCGAGTAATAATGAACAGAAGATAACACAAAGGGAAACTACCACTTCAATATCCGGAAATCCTGTCAGTTCTAACATAAGAGAAGAAAATTCATTTTAGACCATCCTAGTAGATTCTTGGAATTTTAAATGAAACAAAACCAATCCAAAAGTGGTCTGTGAAGCAGGGCTGAAGTTAGATTAAAAGCTCTTGGATCAAGGAGGACCAGGCCAAGGTTCTGAAAGAGGAAGAAAAAAAACTTGAAAGCGAAGCAGGAGGCCGGCGGGCGGCCCGTGCCGGCACTAGCGGGTTTGACACTCGACACCCCCGCCTGCACTCGGGTTGCTAGGAAACAAAAAGGCTCCACGTTCCCTGCAATTCCTCCCGGGCCTGCCAGGAGGACAGGGGCCTCTCGGCCTATGGAAGCCACCGGAGGGCCCGACCCCTGCCCCGGGGCGCTAAGCCCAGGAAAACCGGGGCGGGGAGCTCCGGCGGAGGGGCGCGGCGAGCGGGCCCTGGTCTCAGGCGGAGGGCTGCCCCGGGCTCTGACGCGCCGGGACCAGGCCCCCGAGGCGGGCGGCGCTCCGGCAGGCCTCGGGGGCTCGACTCCCTCCAGGCCTCAGTCGCAGGTCCGGGTCCAGACGAGGAACCCAAACGACCACCCGGCTCCGCGCGGGGGAGGGGGCGTCTACTCACACGTGCTGACAGGCCGCGGTCCGCACGGGCGTTTTGAGCACCTCCTGACAGACCGGGCAGTAGAAATCATCTTCTGTGTAGGCCGTGGCCGCGGACAGCTCCTCGGCCATGACGGGGGCAGAGGAACAAGGCGATGGCGGCAGCAGCGGTCGAGGTGGCGGTGGCGGTCCGGAGCCCGACTCCCTGCGCGGACCCGGGGGGAGGGGAATAGCGTCAGGAAGAAGCTCGCGCCAGGAAGGGGGCGGGGACCTAGGCAGGACTCCGAGCAGGGTGGGGCGGGACTCCGAGCGGGGTGGGGCGGGGCCGAACACAGCGGCGCTCCGGCCGCACGCGCCGGGCGAGGGGCCGCCCCCTTCGCCCCCGGAACTCGGAGGCGGTGCTCCTCAGGAGGCCGGGCGCAGGAAACGGCGATTGGTTTCGCAGGCACCCTGGGCTGGGCGCAAGTCTAAGGCCAGCCCCATTCAGTGGCCACGGCACTACGTCCCGCCCCCAAGCCGTCCTCCCACTGGAGGCCACCGCCTACGGAGCTTGGGGCCCGGCCGCGGTTCTGCCTAGTCCCTCGTTCGCCGTTCGTGGCCTCGCTCTTCCCAGCTGTCCGCCAGCTCCCCACGCCCGCCCCTCGCTTCTTTAACCTCTCCGGCCGCAACCCACCCTTTTGCACTGCTCTTCCTGCTCCCAGCCTCGCTCCACCGCATCCCTGCCCCGCCTTCGCGGGCGAAGACCCTTACTTCCGAGCCCCGGAGCGGCACTGTAGGCTGAACTGCTTCTTTGTCGCGGGTTCGTAGAAAGGTGACCTTTCGTCGCCGTCGGGCTTCTGGTCCCACCGCTGCTGCCCTCGCAACCGAGGCCCCACGGCAAAAGGAGAACGGAGTGCGCAGTGCTCATCGGCCCAAGAAAGGGCGGGACCCGAGGCTCATGGTGCACCGGGATCCCATCGCCCCCGCCAGCAGCTCTCCCGTGGCATAGCGCTGCCTGCAGCCTGCCCAGCCGGTCACCGAACACAGTAGGGTTTCGCGTTGCTGGCCCAGAGCGGAGGGGCGGGGTGACGAGAGCAGCCTCCATAGCAACTGGCGCTTGGCGCCTTCGGCAGGTTGTGACGTCAACGGCTGGGTGCGGCCTACGTACCTGCACACACCCCCAGCATCTTGGTAGGGGGACCCCGTTTTATCGCCTTTATTAAATTCTTAGGTTTCCCAGGAATTTTTCCTTAAAATATATTTCTAACGTTGAAGATTTAATCTTAATTGTTTGCCGTTGCTAGACTGTTTTGACCTTGCAAAAATGTGTCATGAAACAATATTATGTGGTTTTAATCCTGGGGTTAGTTAAAAATAAGATTCCTTGCGCTGTACAGAGATTCAATTTTTTGGCTTAAATGCAATGTGATTGATTCTTAAATGGTGACCGTTCATGTTCACAGTCTTACAACCAACACCATAAGAGTTTGTTGGGGGGAGGAGGTTGGTTTTTGATATCTTGGAAGAAAAGGAGGTAGGAGCCCCTACCTCTAATCTCACTACGTTTGTTTTTATTTTTGTGCTCACTTAGGCAGCATTTATACAAAAATATTTTTATTTTTTAAATGAGCCCTTAATTTGCAGATAAATCTCACAAGTGGTAAGTCTTTGAGAATGTAACAGAACTATGTGAAAAAGAAGTAAGGGAAATCTTCAGATAGCTTCAGGGAAAAAAAGATTTCATTACCATCCTTTGTTAAAGTCCTTAATTTGGGCTGGGGTTCTGGCTCAGTGGTAGAGCACTTGCCTATCATGCATGAGGCACTGAGCTCAATTCTGAGTACCACATAAAAATAAATAAAATAAAGGTCTATCAACAACAACAACAACAAATTTTTTTTTTAAAATGCTGTTTACCACCTACATTGTCCTTGGCATGGTTAACTAAAATGTATAGGAGCTGGGCATAGTGGCACACACCTGTAAGAAAAGCAGTTTGGGATCACAAGTTAAAAGCCAGCCTCAACAACTTAGCAAGGCCCTAAGCAATTTAAGGAGACACTGTCTCTAAAGGCTGAGGATGTGGCTCAGTAGTTAAATGCCCCTGTGTTCCATCCCCAGTACCCCCCCCCCCAAAAAAAAAAGTAAAGGAGATGGTTTGGACTGAGCGCATTCACTAGGTCCATGAGAGGAGCCCAAAATGGAGTCACTCATGCCAAGTTCCCCACCACTGTGCTGAAACCAAGGTGTTTATTTGAATTTGGAAGAAATAAGAAGAGACATAATTGCCAGATTTCTGAACAATCTAATTCTAGCCTATATAATAAGGAAAGCTCTGCTTTAATCTTTAGGAGAAAAGGCCAATCCCCTTTTCTGTTTCAGTTTTCCACTGTCTTTTTCTGTCTATGAAACCTAATTCCTCTGCTAAATTCTTTGGAATACTCCTATTTTATGGAACAAGGTGTTGCCCAATTATCAAATAGCAAGTAAAAGCTATTTAAGATTTTAAAATTTGCTATAGTTTTTACCGCTCTTGGTTAGGCATTATAGAGATATGAGTTTTGCAGTCAACTAATTTACATTTTAAATATATATCAAAATGTGAGAACAAAAAGATGGTATTTGCCAAAGTGCTAAATTTTCTCTTAACAGTGACTATAATGAGGATAGAAAACCAGATGTTTGAAATTCTGTTGGATTTAGAGAATCCACATGATTCTGGAGGAGATGGATTTTAATATGCATCTTAAAACAAGAGTTTCCACAATAACAATTATTTGTCTGATGAATAGCTAGTTACACTGCCAGACTACAAGATTTTGCAGCAAGCACGGTGGAAGCTGGTCAGGGAAGCTAATTTTAGCTTCAGATTTCCTAGGAGGAGGAAGAACACATTGTGTGGGAGGGGCAACTGATCTTGGTATTCCAGGTGCTTTTCAAATTCCCTTTATAAAATGGTTCTCAGATTCCAAATTTCACCATTTTGATAATATTTCAATTCATATTTCACTCATTCTGACTATTTTAGTAAATAAAGTGTATTTTTTGTGTGATAATCTTTCCCTTTATTCACTGGGAATTCCTATCCACAACATTAACGTTGTGACTTTTACTTTGTTTGCTTTATTGTTTGTAACATTAGCTTCACTCATGCCTAATCCAAACATTTGTATTACTTCTTCATATATTCTAAGTCATTTGGTGTACCTATAAGCATGGTAATATGTGAAAATCCATCAGCAATTTGAGTGTAAGGGAAATTTAGTTATCCTCTGAGAATTAAGCTTAAAAAACAAAATCATAATTACCAAATGACACAATTTTCTGTCTTGGCAGCATTTCATATGAAAAAGTACTTGATATTCTACTAGGAATGTGACAGATTTACTCAGAATACAGTCAGCTGTGAAAATAAAATGTCAGCCTCTAGGCAGTAGAGGGGGATGTCCTAAATGTGTGACCAATTTGATAAACTGTTGCAATTATTTATTTGTTAATTTGTTTTTGCAGTATAGAGATTGAACCCAAGGGCACATTACCACTAAGCTACATTCCCAGCCCTTTTTTGTTTGTAGTGGGGATTTTTTGTTTGTTTTGTTTTGTTTTATTGTACTGGGGGATTGAACCCAGGAGCTTTTAACCACTGAGCCACATCCTTTTTTTAAATTTATTTATTTATTTATTTATTTTTGAGAGGGCCTCACCAAGTTGCTAAGGGCCTTGCTAAATTGCTGAGGCTGACCTTGAACTTACAGTTCTCCTTCCTCAGCCTCCTGAGTTTCTGGAATCACAGGCATGTGCCATGTTGCAAAAATTAAAGCCTTTAAATTTAGGTTAAAGCACCCAAACCCTTTCAGCCTTCTTCCCTCAAAATGGCATCTGAGGGACAGAAGGGTGAGAGATGGCTGACATGAACTTGAGACACTGATGGGTCTTCTGGGTCCTGAAATCTGTATGTTTTCTTTTGGATTCTTGCTAGATTTTTCTTTCAAGATGGCCAATTTTGACTGCTCCTTAAAGTACAATGAGTGCTCCTTAAAGTGCATACCTGTAATCCCAGCAAATCAGGAGGCTGAAGCAGGAGGATTGAATATTCAAGACCAGCTTTGACAACTTAATGATACTCTATCTCAAAAAATGAAAAGGGTTGAGGATGTTACTCAGTGCCTCTGGGTTCAATTCCTAGCACCAAAAAATAAATGAGAGAGAGAAAGAAAGATATAATGAGTCTTGGGCATTCCATTGCTGGCACTTGCTAGTGAAGACGGCTCCAACCTGTCTCAGCTGCATCTGGGGCCATGGTCCTATTGTCTGACCTAGTTGATTCAACTTCACCAACACTGTGAAACCTCCTGAATCTCTGCCCCAATTATCTCAGAGTTCCTTAACTGTCGACACAGCAGGCCCTTTAGCAGACCTTCTGGCTCTTGGGATATCTCTACACAGGACAAGTGGGGTTCTGGGCATATGTTACAGAAAAGATTTCAGCATGTGTCAGAGACAGACAAAACTTTATTTAGGAAAGCAAAGATACATTTAAGGGAGAATATGGGCTATCTCAAGAGTGAGAAGTTTTTGGAATAAAGCAAGGAATACACATTCAAGGGGGAAGGCAGGCCATCTCCAGATAAACAGACAGAAATCTATTGGTGTGGGGTGTTAATTTTTATAGAGAGATGGTTGCTAGGGGCTGGACTAAAGGTGGAGCCAGAGCAGCGTTACATAAGTTGGTACCAGTTTTCTCAGCACTTGTGCATTGCTCTCCTGTTGCCTTTTGCCGGAAAGGTCACTGGCTGAGAACAAGGGCTGGGGTGCTCATCAATGCTTGTTTTGCCTTTCAATAGTTTGTGGATGTTTTCTGCATGTTAGTGGTTCATGAGTGCTTCTTTTGAGATTCAGTCTAACTTTAATTTTCTGCATCCCCAAATTCTTAAGCACAGCTCTATATAGTCCATGACATCTCTTAGTACTTTCCCTCTAATACTGTGGAGGGAGATTTATCCTGCACCATTGAATTTACATGAAGTGTTTACTCCTAGGTTGGGTCTGAACAGCCCATAATGCCATGTGCTTCCAGTTCTGCCCTCAGCATACCCTTAAACCTATCACATCTTGTCCTTCCAAATTGAAGTCCCTATTTTGTCTGTTCTACCATCTCAGGGAATAAATAGAATGAATAGACTTTTCCTCTTGACCTGTATCACTGATTGGGCACTCTCCTATGTAAAACTCTTCATTAAAGTTTACTAAGTTAAGTAATTAATATACTAAAGAGGGAAATTAAAAAATTTAGAAAATTAATTTCTTTCTTGACAAAATCTGGCTTTGTCCTATTTAAAAGCCTGGTGAGTTTGCTTTTGAGGAATTATACTGGGAAGCTGAAGGGTAAAATGGAAGGGAAACTCCAGTTTCACTGTCTACTCTTCAGTATCTTTTTAAACTCGTACCATGTGCAATGTGACATTCAACTAGTTTGTACCAGTACAGATGTACTAGTTCTTTTCAGCCTGTTCATTCTGATTGGCTAATAGTACCTAAGTGATGAGTGTCTGTAATATTTTAGTATTACTCATGACTATGCATAACTAACTAATGAAGCCATGTGGTTTGATTGTTTAAGTGTGTTTTGGAAATATTCCTTTTTAAAAATATATAGCAATATTCTTTTCATTTCTATTGAATTAATCCTAATTTCTTCCCTTTTTTCACCTCACCTCAGTGCACACAGAGGAGAGCAATGCTGCAGGCCGAGTAAGAAGGAGGTCAAGTGGCTAAGAATGTGAAAGAGAAACTGTAACATACCATCTTCCTATCAAGAATTTGTAACCCCATTCCTATCTCCCACTCTAACAAATCATGATTTTTTCAATTACTTCTTTTTCCCAGTCACATGCTTCAGGAGGCAATGACCATTCTCAGCTCAAGGGGGGAAACCATGATTGATATGAACCCACCTGAATGGGGCCCTGTCTTCTTTCTGGGGTTTAGTCATGAGCAGGTGACTCATATGTGACCAAGGGAGCATGGAGGGGAATTATTCTGGGGGACTTTGGCAAGTGCTTTTCTTTGTGGA
This sequence comes from Marmota flaviventris, assembly GCF_047511675.1. Taxonomy (NCBI): domain Eukaryota; kingdom Metazoa; phylum Chordata; class Mammalia; order Rodentia; family Sciuridae; genus Marmota; species Marmota flaviventris. The sequence continues at coordinate 39,555,760 of NC_092513.1, forward strand.
ACAGAAAACAGATAAATAACTGAGCATGATGGCATAAACCTGTAATCCCAGTGACTCAGGAGGCTGAGGCAGGAGGACCATAACTTTAAGGCCAGACTCAGCAACTTAGCAAGATCCTGTCTCAAAAATATAAGAAATACTAGAAATGTAACAGTCCTGGGTTCAATCCCTAGTACCAAAAACAAATATAGATAAATAGGGCTGGGGATATGGCTCAGTGGTAGTGCATTTACCTAGCATGTGCAAGGTCTTGGGTTCAAACTTCAACTCTGAAAAAAAAAAAAAAAACTGAGAATAAAAACAATCGCACAACCATATCCATATGTTTCTGTATCTATATGTGCTGCCTGAAATTGCTGCAAGCATCATGAAAATACAGGAAGAATGAGCCAATGTACACAAGATGGCAGAGCTAAGGGATAGAAAAATGTAGTTGAGCCATTCCATTAATCTAATCAGGAACTGGCCTACCTCCTTTCTGTTAAACAAAATAATAAACATTCTCTCATTTAAGCCATTCTCAGTTGGTTCTACTTTCGTTTGTTGCCGAACATATCTGAGTTAGGCATTTGTTCAGTAACAATCAGATACATGTTCCTACCCTTTTCCTTGTTCTGCTCTGTGTTGCTGGAACTGACCCTGTTTCCCAGTTTCCCTTGTGAACTGACCTCTGGCTACATTGAGCCAATGGGAAGCACTGATGAGAGATCTGAAGGAAGGAAGACCAATGAATGTATTTCTCCCTCTCCCTTTGCTTCTGGCCGTGGCTCCATTTCTTCTGTAGTTTTGGCTTCCCAAGATGGTGCTTTCCTTGATGGTCCCACTTCCTGCTAGGCAGTCCCTGATTGTTCTCAGTAACTTGGTGTTTACCTTACTGTCACTCTTAGACTTTTAGCTCTTGTAGGTTCTTTTTAATTAGTTTTAATTAAACGTTCTTTACTGAACTATCAGTTGTGAACTCCACTTCCTGATTGGACCCTGTTCCCTCTGCCTAACTGAATCAATACTTAAGAAGGGCCGGGGATGTGGCTCAAGCGGTAGCACGCTCGCCTGGCATGTGTGCGGCCTGGGTTCGATCCTCAGCACCACATACAAACAAAGATGTTGTGTCCTCCGAAAACTAAAAAATAAATATTAAAATTCTCTCTCTCTAAAAAAAAAAAAAAAAAAAAAACTTAAGAAGGAGACAGGAGGCAAGTGAGAAATGCTGCAAAAGTGGTTCCTGTTCCCCAGAGAGAAGTAACTGAGTCACTTTCCAATGCAAGTTTAAATTCTCTTCTCATACTTCTGTGAATTAGCATAAATGGAAATTCAAAAGTGAGATTAAATTATAGAAAATAAAAGAATCTACCCTTCTTTATCACACTCTAGTTTGGGACAGTTAAATTTCAATTAATTCATAAATATCATTACTGATATGCATTTTCATGCCATTTAACTTTCTCTACTGGAAATTGATCCCTGGAGTACTATACCACTGACCTAAACTCCAAGATGCTGGCCATTCAATTTCATATCAGCAGTATTTTTACATACTGTTGTACAGCTGCCATTTTTAATAATATTCATATTAGTAGCTCCAGTGGCCCTGTTTATGGTACAGTTAACTAGAATACATCTGTATATAGTCTCAACCCATGCCAACCCCACTCTCTCTCCAAGAAAGTGGAACTGAGATTCCAATATTCAATTCAGTTTTTATTAACTGCCTTAACTTCTAAGGTAGATTAAACCAGGAGCTGTGAGACAAAGCAGCCACCTTCTGCCTTGCCCAAACACAGAGATCAATCACTAGAAAGACAGCAAACCAGCAATAAAACAGACATTCTTAATACTGCCCTCGGAAGCAAAACTCTAAAGACCAATGATGGCAGACATTTCAACAAGTTAATTCATGTTTTATCTCTAGCCCTTTTTTTATATTTTATTTAGAGACAGGGTCTCACTAAATTGTTGAGGGCCTTGCTAAATTGCTAAGGCTGGCTTGGAACTCCCAATCCTCCTGCCTCAGTCTCCTGAATCACTGGTATAGCAGGCATGCACCATGGCGCCCAGCTTTTTTTAATTTTTGAGAGAAAGAATGTAAAGTTGAAGCTAAAAGATCTGTCTCTCCCCCCTCCTCTGTTTCTCTCCTCTCTTCTCCCACTCTAATCTTTTTCCTTTTTATCTTTCCCTTGCTTCAAACATTTATTGATTTTTTTTTTTTTTTTAACATCCTCGGGCATTGTTCTGTGCTGTCCTCATATCCATGACAGAGGCAAAGATAACAAGATTAGTTCTGGTGTAACAGTGGAAGCAAAGCCTAACACTAGTTTCATTGCTGCTGTTTTGTTAGGCTGGGGATAGAATCCAGAGGTGCTTTACCACTGAATTACATGCCCAGTCCTCTTTACTTTTTGTTTTGAGACAGGGCCTCACTAAGTTGCTGATGATGCCCTCAATGTTGTGATCCTCCTGCCTCAGCCTCCTGAGACTGGAATTATAGGCATGTGCTACTGCAACCAGCCTACACCAGTTTTAAAAATCAAAATCTTAAGTTTTAAAGAAACCAGAAAAACCCTTCTTCAGTAACATAAGTAACTCTCTTTCTGTACATAAAGTTTAATTATTTCAGCCTTCACACTCACTAAATAGGCATGTACTATCTTTGCAAAAGGAAATAATCCAAAGTCCCTTCCAACCATTTTTCAAGAGACAATGTCATAAGACCACTATTTTCCCAGTCCAGTATTTCCAAATATTTCCTTTACTTGAGTCTTAATCTGATCCAGTTTTGACATTTCATGATCTTGCAATCTTAGACTAATTCATAAATGTAATCCCTGTTAACCACCTCTGGTACCACAATGAAGAACAAATACAACTACAATGGAATTTTCCATTTAGAACATGGGGAAATGGGAAGAAACCGCAGGACATGTACCATATGTGGTTGGACAGTTAACAAAGCAAAACAGAGAACTGCCTAGTCTTGTGGACTTCATTGGGAAGATGGCAGTAGTGAGAATTCTGCTGTCAACTGGATCCTCCAATATTGCCAGCTGGTATCATTTCTATTGGCAGGAAAACATCTAAAAAGACATTAGAAGTTCTGAGGGTATGGCTCACTAGTAGAGAGGTAACATGCTCAAAGCCCTGGGTTCAATTCCCAGAACCACAAAAAATTAATTAATTAACTAAGAAAGAAAGAAAAGGACATTACGTGAACTATTTTATTTGGGGAGAGGCAATGATGGTAGTAAGCTTTCTGTTCCTTTAACAATATATCTTAGGTAATCAACTTAAAAAGAGGAAAGGCTCACAGTTTTAAAGGTTCCAGTTCATGCAGTTGACCCTATTGCTTTTGGGCCAATCAGTCTTGGTGAAACAGCACATCACAGAGAGGGCACATGGTAGAACAAGCCACTCACCTTGTTACAGCTGGGAAGCAGAAGAGAGAAAAAGAAAGGGGCATGGTTCCACCACTTGCTTCAAGGTCAGGTCCCCAAAGATCAGAAGATTTCCCAATAGACCCCACTTTTAAAAGATTCCTCCCAATAGTGCCAAATTGAGGACTAAGCATTTAATACATGGTTTTGGGGGAACATTTTAGATTTAAATTTAAATTGTAGCAGGAGGGGTATATTTCATATGTAACCCTTTTCTTTCTTTCTTTTTTTTTTTTTTTTTGTGTGTGTGTGTGGCTGAGGATCCAAGCCCAAGGCCTTGCACACACTAGGCATATGCTCTCTCTCCCATTTAAGTTATACCCCTAGCCCTGCATTTCCATTTCCTTTTTTTTTTTTTTAAGGTATCAGAGTTTGGAAATGAGGACCTGAGGTACTCTAAGGAACATTAGTTTTTATGAATCACAGCCCTATTATAAATAAAACTATCAGTTTCATTTTAGTGGAACTTCCCAAAAACAAATACCAAAAACTTTGTGAGGCCTGAAGGACTACTAAACTAAATATTGAAGGCTAACCAACACCAAGGGGATTTCTGTGTTTTAGCAATTATTCTGGGGAAGCACAGGGTACTCTGCTGGACAAAGTTTATCTCAGGAAATGAAGATGTGGATGAAGAAAGCTGATGGGCTGGCAGAGAGCTCTTCTTTGCTAAACTCTAAAGGATCACCATTGCCCTCAAACTGGATTCCAGTCCAATGTACTTTAAAATGGCAGTGATGTATCCTTTGTCAGGAAGAAAGCCAATATGAGTCACTCTGGAATGGCTCAGAGAATTGGGATTCCCCAAGCCCTCTGTTGCACTAGTTCTTTCCTCTTGCAGATGCCAGCCAGGCTCTTACACTTTCCTAGTCAGCATTTCTAACTTACGAAACAGAAACGGAAGTAAGTAAATCAAAAAAACTGACTTCTGTCCTTCAGTCCAACAAATAATTACCTTCTTGACCTGAACCTCAGCATTCTCTATGCACTTCCAAGAAAATCTCAGTAGGAGAGTATAAAGTTCTTATTGCATTTTATTTAAGGTAATTGGGAAAAAGCAACACAAATTGATTTATCAGTCTGGTGTAATCATGAGAGACAGTCCATGGAATAATTTGAACAGAGAAAATACAAAGAATTTTAGCCAGGAGCAATGCTATGCATCTAATCTGGGCTATTCAGGAGGGTGAGGCAGGAGGATTGCTGGAGCTCAGGAGTTCAAGGTTGGTCTGGGCAACATAGCAAGACCCTGTCTCAAAATAAAATAAAATTAAGAAAAAATAATAATTTTAAAATAGGGCTGGGAATGTAATTCAGTGGTGTAAAGAATGGTGGAAAAGCTCTGTAAACTCAACAAGCCAAAACAACCGTTTACCTGTCTGAGATTTTATTAGCAGGACTGTAGCGGCCAGTCGCAGAAGCGAAGGGGGGGAGAGAGAGAAGAGAGAGGGGGAGAGAGAGAGGAGAAGGGGAAGAGAGAGAGAGGAGGGGGAGAGAGAGAGAGGAGGGGGGAGAGAGAGGGGAGAGTAAGATAGAGGGAGAGCAAGAGAGTGAACATGAACAGGGTGTTGATATTTATGGGCTTAACTCAGGATGAGGAGGAGCAAGGAGAGTGGGCTGCTACTTCTTCATTAGCTGAGAGTTGGCGCCACTTCAGGGATCGGAGGTGCGCCATTCAAAGTTCGTGCCATTCACAGGGATTGGAGGTGATGGTTCGCGCGCCATTCAGTGCATCATGGACCTAAGCTCCCGGTAGAGAAGCGCTCTGGGCGCCATCTTTACCAACATGTGGTTCAGTGCTTACTTAGCACATGTAAGGCCCCAGGTTTGATTCCCACCACCACAAAAAAAAAAAAAAAAAAATCAATAAATATATACAAATTTTAACTATAATAGAAATTGTAGGCTGTATAGTGCCTGCACCTGTCAATTCACATGGCAAAACCCTAACTCCCAGGACCTTAGAATCTGACTCTATCGGTGAAAGGGCCCGAAAGATGTACTTAAGTTAAATTGGAGGTGACACTACCCTGACTGGCAGCTCAAACCAGTAAATACCCAAAGACAGCACAACCCCTTAAAATGGGAGAGGGAAGAAAGCAAACAAGGCTGTGTATTTTGAGCTTTATCAGAAAGTCTTAAGGGAGGGAAAGGGGGAATGCTATTGGCCAAGTTAAATTGTTATATTGTGTGCATGTCTGAGTATGTAACAATGAATCTCATCATTATGTATATTTATAATACTCCAATTTCAAAAAGAGAAAAAAAAAATCAGCCTATGGTTAAAAAGAAAAAAAGTCTGAAGAGAACAGTGGGTGAAAAACTAGAAACAGGGAGTAGTGTTCCTCAGTTTCTATATTTAAGTCTTTATTTTTAAAACCTCAAGATCTTTGCCAGTAAGATGACATTTATTCTTTCCTAAATTTCACTGACAATTATAATTTCCAAAACTGGGTATCACTGAAATGTACATATATACCAAGGTATTTGGCCTAAGATATTTTTTATTTGTAGTTTTTTTTTTTAATTGTGGTTAAAAAGCCACATAATATGAAATTTACCATTTTGGTCATTTTTAAGTGCACAGCACAGTAGCATTATTGTAAGGATGGCCTTAGGCCTGAGCCTAAGCAACTCCATTTTAACAACTCCAGTTTGAAACCTGCAGTCTTACCAGGCACACCTAAGGGGCCCTCCAGTATGGCCCTCAGGCACAAACAAATCACTTCTCCCCACCCTGATAAACTTCAGACCAGATGTTTTAACCCCAGGGTAAATGATGTCACTGAGAAATCTGGTGGCATTGAAAGGGGGGTCAAAAGCCCCAAAATTTGGTATAAATAATAGAGCAAAAGAACAGACATTCAGCCAGCGATATTGGTGCTCTCACGCTGAGAACCTGATGAGGACCTGGACTGACATCCCAACACTGTTCATCATTTGCTGATCCTCTGCATCTACCTCATCACTCTCAAACTCTACAGCCACATCTTGACCTTAGTGACAGCCGCAATTTTTCCCTATGACCCTCTCCTCCACCAGCCATCACCTCCACCCCAGGAGAAGCCTGCCTTGGTTCCTTATCTGATCACCATGGTCTGAATGAATGTGCATCTGCTGGACTTAAAGCTTAAGGCTCGAGACTTTTGATCTGACACTTGAACTTAGCATGCAGAGGGAATGTCTGTCACTAGCCTGTCATGATTAAGTGTGCTCAAAGTGCTTAGAATTAATTAATCTAGAATTGTTTGTTGTGAATTGATTATATCAATTACAGTGCCTAGCATTAAGGATTGTTGTTTGCTTGATTAAGAACCTATAGAGTGAAATTATATTGAGGGATTTGAGTGAATAAAGCATTGAGTAGGGCAGAAGCGTGTGGACATTCTTTATTTCTCTCCCTGGACTCTATAAGTCGCACCTTTTGCCCAACATGGCAATTATTTACATTCACCTTGTGGTACAACAAGCTCTAGAACCTTCTCATGTTACTGAACTGAAACTCTATACCTATTAGACAACAATCTGCTTTCCTTCCTTGTAGCAGCTCTGGCAACCACAATTCAACCTTCTGTTTCTAAGAATTTGATAACTTTGTTGTTTTTTTTAATTAGAAAGTAATTTTTTTTCTTTTTAATGTAGTTAAAAAACAGCATGCTGCAAGACCAAATTTTCTGGAAAACCTACCTTTGAAATATTCTCAAAAGGCACTATAACTCTGCATATAAGACTTTAATCTGGGGCTGGGCTTGTAGCTCAGTGGTAGATCGCTTGCCTAGCACATGTGAGGCACTGGGGTTTGATCCAAAAAAAACCCAAAACTTTAACCTTCTTGCATACATTATTAAGAATGTTTTGACAGAAACAGTGGAACATGCAGCAAATTGGGAGACTAAAGCAGGAGTATCACAAATTTGATTCCTGCCTCAGCACATAGCCTGACCCCTAGCATTTAAACTCTCTCAAAATAAAAAAATTACCACTTGATTCAGTGGTAATATACCCCTGGGTTCAATCTTCAGTATCCCCCCAAAAATATATATATGTATGTATAGTATATATTATATTTTTGTAATATATGTTTCAAAGGGATAAGAGTTAAATATGCTTAGAAGTATATCCAAACATACTGGATATAAGAATTAAACAATTTCTTCATTTTACCTGGTTACCTGGTTTAGCCAATTTTATTTGGTTATCTAGGATGACTCTGTGGCAGAATATATTATATAATCTAGAGCAAATTAATACAGAAATTATAATGTACATTGTCATTTGAAATTAGCACCATATCTCCAATATTGAAGCCAAGGGGAAAATCTGAATAAATCCTCCACTTTCATTTACTTTCAGTTACTTGCTTTTACCACCAATCTTAAGGGGTCACATACCCATAGTTTTACTATAGATAACACCTCTGAAATATGGGTAATGAAGGTAACAATCACCTGATACATTTTTCAGGACCTTGAAGGCTGCAAAAGTCTATCTCAACCCAAATGAAACCACTGACCCTTTGTTTGGGTCTGTGCAGGTAAATATATGATGGGTGATCTCTTTACATTAGAGGGCTGAAAACTCCACCATGCTAACACCACCATTCTCTGAACAAGATTCCTATGAATAGCCACGAAGTTTGATTATGCATGCACAGACCACCGATTTCTTTGCTTCCTGTGTTAGTCAGCTTTTTGTCACTGTGACTAAAATATCTGACAAGGACAATTTAAAGGAAGAAAAGTTTATTTTGGGTTTATGATTTTAGAGGTTTTAGAGGGGGAGGAGGGGGAAGAGGGGGAGGAGGGGAGGAGGAAGAAGAGGAGGAGGAGGGGAAGGAGGGGGAGGAGGAGGAAGAGGGGGAGGAGGGGAAGAGGGGGAGGAGGAGGAAAAGGGGGAGGAGGGGAAGAGGGGGAGGAGGGGGAGGAGGAGGAAAAGGGGGAGGAGGGGGAAGAGGGGGAGGAGGGGAGGAGGAAGAAGAGGAGGAGGAGGGGAAGGAGGGGGAGAAGGAGGAAGAGGGGGAGGAGGGGAAGAGGGGAGGAGGAGAAAAGGGGGAGGAGGGGGAAGAGGGGGAGGAGGGGAAGGAGGGGGAGGAGGGGAAGGAGGGGGAGGAGGAGGAAAAGGAGGAAAAGGGGGAGGAGGGGGAAGAGGGGGAGGAGGGGAGGAGGAAGAAGAGGAGGAGGAGAGGAAGGAGGGGGAGAAGGAGGAAGAGGGGGAGGAGGGGAAGAGGGGGAGGAGGAGGAAGAGGGGGAGGAGGGGAAGAGGGGGAGGAGGAGGAAGAAGGGAAGGAGGGGGAAGAGGGAGAGGAGGGGGAAGAGGGGAAGGAGGGGGAAGAGGGGGAGGAGGAGGAAGAGGGGAAGGAGGGGGAAGAGGGGGAGGAGGAGGAAGAGGGGAAGAGGAGGAGGAGGAAGAGGAGGAGGAGGAAGAGGGGGAGGAGGAGGAAGAAGGGGAGGAGGATGAGGAAGAGGGTTCAATGACTGGTTTTAAAAAAAAAAAAAAAAAAACAGTCCCCACACACAACACACAAAGCAAATTTAACAAAGAAGCCCTAACCCACAATGTAATGGTACTGGAGATTGAGGCTTTGGGTGGGTTATCTTAGGTCGGTGGTGGCAACTTGGTGGTGACTTGGTGGTGACTTAGAACAAAGCATCCCTCATGGTAAAAGAACACCAATCAGATGCCACAGAATCGCCTGTCAATCAGCAAGATCTCCTGACTAACGCCTGTCAATCAGCAGGACCCCCTGGCCAATCCTGGAGTTCAGCCAACTCCCCTGACCAACTCCAAGGGGACAAGGGACCCTAAAAACACCTTTTCCTGTCCCAAGCCCTTCCCTTCCTGCTGTAAGCCCCATAAAAGTCCAGTACGGTTGAGCTTCCACGCGGTTTCTCCTCAGACCCTTCTCCTGTCCACTCTGTAGGTCTGATGGGGGAGTTCCATCCGGGAGTGATATCTCAGTAAAGCCTTGTTCAGCGGCCCTTTTAAATCTGCCTCCCTTGGTCGCTGCCCGCCTCGCCTGATCTGACAGGTTAGATGAATTTATGAGAGTGGGGCCTTCATGATGGGATTTGTGCTCCTATATGAATAGATCCCACACAGCTTCTCTCTTCCTTTTTCTCTCTATCCCTCTCTCCCCACTGTAAGATGACACAATGAGAAGTTGGACTCTTCAATTCTTTTTTTTTTTTAAACACACTCTTATATTTTATTTTTTTGGTACCAGCGATTGAACCCAGGGGCACTTAACCACATCCCTAATCCTTTTTTATATTTTATTTAGAGACAGGGTCTCGCTGAGTTGCTTAGGGCCTCACTGAATTGTTGAGGTTGGCTTTGAACTTGTGATCCCTCAGCCTCCCAAGCTGCTGGGATTATAAGCGTATGCTACTGCACTCAGCAAACACACTCTTATTTATTTATTTCACAGAATTGGGGATTGAATCCAAGGCTTCACACATGCTAGGCAAGCTCTCTACCACTGAGCTATGCTTCCATCCCTGATCCACAAGTCTTGAAAGAGAAAAACAGTATATCACACAGTGTGCAAGTTAATATCTGATTACTGGCAATTGGATATTTTATTTGTGTGGATTTGGCCAGCTGTTTCTCCATTGTTAACCATGTCTTTATATTCATTGCTTATTTATCCACTGAGGTATTTTTACCAACTTGTACTTCCACTTTGTTTCGTAAAGAAATTCAGCTACACCAGGTTTGGAGGCCCACACCTATAATTCCAGCTATTTGAGAGGTTGATACAGGTAGACCACAAATTTGAGCCAGCCTGGGCAATTTAGTGGGCCCCTATCTCAAATTAAAATAAAAAGGGGTAGGGACTTAGCTACCTTGTGAAGAATAAAAAGGAGGAGGAGGAGGATGGTGGGGAGAAGGGGCAGGGAATGGGGAAAAGAAGAGATTAAGCAGGAATACTGAGGTTTTAGAATTTTTAATAACTTATGACCTCTATATAATAAAATTACTATTATTATTATTATTATTATTATTATTATTATTATTATTATTTGGTGTTGTTAATGATGCTTTGTTTTTCTGCTACTGGAAATTAAAGCCAGATGTGTTTTAACACTAATCTACAACCCCAGCCCTTTTTATTTTACTTTGAGACAGCATCTCACTGAGTTGCTGAGACTGGCCTCAAACTTGTGATCCTCCCACCTTAGCCTCCCTAGTTACTGGGATCACAGGCATGTACCACTGCATCTGGTGCATTATGCTTTTTTTTTTTTTAATCACTTTTATTCATGATAGAGGAGGGAAGGTTGGGGAGACATTGATCAATCATTGGGGGCAAAGTTATGTTTTCATCATAAAGGAATGATAAATTTTTGAAGAGATAAATATTATTTTCTTTTTTGTATGGGGGACTGATGTGGCCTTTAACCACTGAGCCACATCAATAGCCCCCCCCCACCACCTTTTTTTTTTTTTTTCCGCCGAGAAAGGGTCTCACTGAGTTATTGAGGCCTTCGACTTGTGATCCTCCTGCCTGAGCTTTCTGAATTGCTGGAATTACAGGCATTTGCCACCATGCCCAGCTCTGGGGAGAGTTTTTTAAATAGAAGAAAAAGAAAGTGCCAAGACACAGGGTCTATCTCCTGGGTGTGTTTAATAAACCTAAAGTCCACAATGGCTGAACCATAGGGATTAGTGGGGAGAGCAGACTAAGATGAAGTTGGTGAGGTAGGCAAAAACCAGATCATGAAGCATTTCTGAAAGCCATGGAAAAGCCATTAGATTTTATTCTAGTAACAACAGGAAGCCCTGGGAACATTTTCAGCAGTGGAGAGGGGAATGCGACACAATCCAATTTATGCTTTTGAAGATTTGATTGCTGTATAAAAATGGACCATAATATCATAAAGTGAAGGCAGAGAGATGAACTAGATGACTGTAAGGATCCAGGCAAGAGAGAAGACAATGACTACGAATAGAATTGTAGAAATGACTGGGTGCAGTGGCACTCACCTATAATCCCAGCAACTTGGGAGGCTGAGGCAGGAGAATCATGAGTTCAAAGCCAGCCTCAGCAAATTAGTGAGGCCTTAGGCAACTCAGCAAGATCCTGTTTCTAAATACAATATTAAAAAGGGCTGGGGATGTGGCTCAGTGGTTAAACACCCCTGGGTTCAATTCCTAGTAAGCACCCCCATTGCCAAAAGAAAAAAAAAAAGAATTGTAGAAATGGTGGTCATGAGAAATGAAAAAAAAAAAATCAAATATTTTTTTGATGCCTTGTTGATGAATTCATCAGAACTTAAAAATTCTAATTCTGTACATCTGAGAATCCTTAAAATGAAACATTATTATAACAAGTACCCCAAGTAGTTCTGATGGAGATACACAAACAGTATAATGAGAAAATACATTTGTAAGATATAGGGAATACACTTGACATTACTTATTAATGAATACTAAAGTATGATTTGCAAAAAAGTTATTATCTGTTTGAGAAACTGATGGATCTATCATTTAGTAAAATGATCCCAAAGTTGGGAGAAAATTAATTTAAAAATTATCATGGCAAAAATGAATATCACTTCATGCCGCATTCGGTGGCACACGCCTGTGATCCCCATGGCTTGGGAGGCTGAGACAGGAGGATTTCGAATGCAAAGCCAGCCTTAGCAAAAGCAAGGTGCTAAGCAACTCAATGAGACCCTGTCTCTAAATAAAATTCAAAATAGAGCTGGGGATGTGGCTCAGTGGTCTCACCCTGAGTTCAATTCTGGGTACACCCCCCCAAAAATGAATATCACTTTGTGATAAAAATCTAGTTTTATTTTGACGTTTCACCCTCTCTTTTCCACACATACTTTTTAAAAGTATTTTTAGTTGTAGATGGACACAATACTTTTATTTATTTATGCTTATGTGGTGCTGAGGATCAAACCCAGTGCCACATATGTACGAGGCAAGCACTCCACCATCCACACATATTTTTAATATTTTTGCCATGCTGACCTCTGCATCTTCTCTAACAACTCTACTTGACCTGTATGTCCATGGCTGGCATTTCTATTATAACTCAACATCCAGTTCTCTTCTCCATGAGAAGATTGCATTTCCCCAAATGCCTTGACATTATTCATGGTCACGAGTCTCACTTTGGCAAGTGGGATGGGCAGAAATGACCTGTGTAACTGTGTTAGTCAACTTTTCATTGCTGTGACCAAAATATCCGACAAGGACAAACTTAGAGAAGTTTATATAGTCTCAGAGGTTCAGTCCTTTGTTCACCAACTCCAGAATTCTGGTGAGTAGCAGAAGGGCATGGCAGTGGGAAACCACTCCTTTCATGAAGGCCAGGAAGGGTAGAGGAATGAAATCTTCCAGGAAGCCCCCAGTGACCTACCTCCCTAAGCTACACACCCCTCTTACAGTTATCACTCAGCCCATTCTAGTGTGACTGATTCTCACAATCCAATCATTTTACCTCTGAATATTTCTGCATTATGATCGGAGCTTTGGGGGATGCCTCATATACAAACCTAATAATAACTCTCCAGTGTTCTGTAGTGAAAGGTGACTGAGGAAACACATTGTGATGTACCACTACCATGATACGAAAGCAGCCTGGAATTCTGAAGCGAGGGAAAGGCTGCCTTAGAGAAGGAATAGCCAGGATTCACAGTAGAATTTGGCAGAATGTGAGATTTGAAGGTTGTTGTGACTTGGATATGAGGTGTCCCCCAAAAGCTCCTGTAAATGTAGGAATGTTCAGAGGTGAAATGATTAGATCATGAGAGCTATATCCTAGTCAGTCCCTCTTAGTTTGTATGGATTAACTGTGGGGTAACTGCAGGCAGGTGGGGCAGGGCTGGAGGAGATCAATCACTGGGGACATGCCCTGGAAGGTGCATCTTCCCTGTGGTCCTTCCCCTCACTCTTGGCTTCCTTGCCACCATAAACAGAGTAGTACTCCTCTGCCACACCCTTCCACCATGATGTTCTGCTTCACCTTAGGAAATTATGAGCCAAAATAAACTTTTCTTCCTTTCAATTATTCTCTTTTGGGGGGTGAGGGGTACTGGGGATTGAACTCAGGGCACTTGACCACTGAGCCACAAACCTAGCCCTATTTTGTATTTTATTAGAGACAGGGTCTCACTGAGTTGGTTAGTGTCTTACTAAATTGCTGAGACTGGCTTTGAACTTGCAATCCTCCTGCCTCCGTGCCCCCCACCCCCAGTCACTGGGATTACAGGCATGTGCCACTGCTCCCAGCTTACTTTTTTTTAAGTAGTAAATATTTCTTTTTAATATTTTGTTTCTTTACTAAGTACCTCAGACACAGGTATTCCTCTGTAAGGTTTTTGTCAATAAAGATAATCTGCCTGGTTTAATGGCATACACCTGTAATATCAGTGACTTAGGAGGCTGAGGCAGAAAGTTCACAAGTTTGAGGTCAGCCTGAACAACTGAGCAAGACCCTGTATAAAAAAGGTGTGTGTGTGTGTGTGGGGGGTGAGAACTGGGTTTTATTCCTAGTACCACCAAAAATCATCATCAAATCATCATCATCATCATCATCATCATCTAAGTGATATTAGTTAAGTCTTGTCAAGTGATCCTGGGTTCTCTACCTTTTAGGATGTCAGCAAAAAGTTACCACTGGTTAGGGGCTGGGGTTGTGGCTCAGCAGTAGAGCACTCGCCTCGCACTTGTGAGGCCCTGGGCTCAAGCCTCAGCACCACATAAAATAAATAAATAAAATAAAGGTATTGTGTCAACTAAAAAAATAAATTTATTATTTAAAATAATAATTAATAATAAAAGTTACTACAGGTTATATGAATAACACGTTTGTTCTGGTGTGTACTCTCAAAATCTAAAAAGTTTCCATGTATCATGAAACAAATGTAACATAACAACTAGAGCCAACTAAAGCTTAGTATTTATTTAGCAGGTAGTGTAATATTTGCATTTTCTTGTTACTATTATTAGTAGTATTTGTGTATGTATGCACAAGGAGTTTGGAACACAGCCCAAGGTCTCATGCATGCTGGCAAGTGCTCTACCACAAAGCTCAATCCCCAGCCCTTCTATCTTACCTTTTAAATTTCAATGAAGTCCTTGGCTAGCAGAACCAATAGTAACTGCATGGTGCTCAGCATCACCTTAGCCAAGTCTGGGTTTTTAAGCCTTGGCATTGTTGATATTTTGGGCAGATTCTTTGTTGGGAGAGGCTAACCTGTAAACTGTAATGTTGAGCTGTATCTGAAAGGCGAGTGACTCACCTGAGATGGAGATTCAACCAAGAGATTTATTGGAGGGCTGCCCGAAAAGGAGAGGCAGAGGGCAGAGAGAGGAGAGGAGGAGGGCAGAGAGAAAGAGAAAGAGAGCAGAGAGAGGAGAGAAAGAAGAAGAGAGGAAGAGGGGAAGAAGGCAGAGGGAGAGAGCTTGCAACCTTGGGCTTAAGAAGGGGTGCGTAATTGACGTGGCAGGTGCTAATTGGCAGGGTGACTCAGGACCAGCGAGCGGACACTGTGTCCTGCAGGGATTAGTTGAGAAAACCTTTGAATTTGGGAGGGCTAAGGGATGCCGTGATGTTCTCACGAGTGGGAAACTTAACTTCAGCAGGGAGTCTCACACATACCCAACAGTATCCACATCTCAGGCCAATAGAACATCTGCCCCAGTTATGACAACCAAACATGTCTCTAGACATTGCCAATGTCTGCTGGGACAAAAAAATAGCTGCAGTTGATAACTAATGGCATAAATGAATGTATATTCTTGGGATTGATATTGCCGAATGTTGATAATTTAAAAAGCCTCTGAAAGCCGGGCATGGTGGTTCACCCTTGTAATTCTCCCAGAGGCTTGGGAGACGGAAGCAGGAGGACTGCAAGTTCAAAGCCAGCCTCAGCAAAAGCAAGGCACTAAGCAACTAAGTGAGATCCTGTCTCTAAATAAAATACAAAATAAGGCTGGGGATGTGGCTCAGTGGTCGAGTGACCCTGAGTTGAATCCCTGGTACCAAAAACAAAAAATCCAAAACAAACAAACAAACAAACCTGTGAAGGCTGGGGGTGAAGCTCAATGCAGAGCACTCACCTAGTGTTCATGAGGTCCTGGGTTTAATCCCCAGCACACACACACACACACAAAAAAAAAAAAAAAGGAAAAAGAAGGAAGAGGAGAAGGAGAAGGAAGAGACAGGGAAGAAGAAAAATGCATATTAGATTTGTCTAAAAAAATTATCAAGATCAATATTTAAGAATGGACACAGTAGGGCTGAGGATATGGCTCAATGGTTCAATCCCCTGTACAAAAAAAAAAAAAAAAAAAAAGAAAGAAAGAAAGAATAGACACAGTAGATATTTTAATGAAAACAATGGTCCTGCCATTCTTTATTTCCCATAATAATACAATTTTCAAAAGAAAAAGAATTATACATTTTAAATTCTGACCATTATACAGATGTTTTTTACAGTTGAATAATAAAAGAATGAATTCCTTAGTACTTTTTAAAATACCATCAGTGTTTGAGAATACAATTATGACATGATAAACATTTAAAAACTGGAATAAGCTCACTTCATAATGGAAGACATTTAGCACCCCGTAACAATAACCAAACAACATCATTGGAGATAGAATCTCCTAGAAGATCTGACATGGAGCTCTGTCTTTACCATGTATGTACAATTAGTCCAGGTGTTCCACCTACATTTTAGAAATCTGAGTGAAAAAAACATATGAAAAAGAAATCCCATAGGCTTTCATAGGTTAGAATTTAGCTCTGGAAGAATAACATGTGAATCAGTTTTTCCCTTATACAACCTTGAAAAAGCTGTAGCCTGAGGCACTTTTAAAAAGCAAGTGAAATTTTGTTGGTAGTCAGCAACTTCAAATATTAGTTATTTTAAAACAATGAATGATGCACTCCTCTTACAAAAGACCAAAGGCACAGTGAAACAATGAATATTTGCACTTCAACATTTTAAAACTCAAAATAATTCAGAACACAGAATAATGCAGGTGGCCAGCACCTAATCTGTCCTGTAGGTGGCAAGAGAATCAATAGAGGAATTCAGGGTCAGGATTCAGAATTGCACTGAGGTTAATAGTGGGAGAGGACTTAAAGCTTTACTTAAAAGACAGATTTTTTAAAGTTTATGTTTTTTAAAATCAAATTTTACAGATATAAATATGACTTTTGTACTGCTCTGAATTAACAAAGTTATTGTCTGGATATTAGTTACTAATGCTCAGAAATATGTTCTACTTTTCAAGGGCTAGATTTTCAGTTCAATGATTATTTCTAAGTAATTCCTCTCTTCTTGTTCTTGTTGTCCAACAGGTTTTGCTTTATTATGTGAACCATCCAAATTAGAGGAAGAGAGGTTGTGAAACTAAAAATCTGTTGTTACTTGCTAGCAACTGTGAAAGAAAGTTTGAAATCATTATCTAAAATGCAGGATGTGGCTGGGGGTACAGTTCCAGTGGCAGAGCACGTGATTAGGTGCATGAGGCCCTGGGTTTGACCCATAGCACTATCAAAAAAATAAAAAGTAAAATGAGGACATGAAGCCCTATAGACTTTATTTGGCTTTACATTTTTCCAATTACCTTGTACTAATTGGAAAAACAGTAGCAAGACTTAGTGAGTTAGGGGTAACTTGCTATAGAAAATTTGGGGTACCATGAGTATGATTATATTTATGTCCAAGGAGAAAAGTAAATTTATCAGTGACTACAATTAAATTAAGTGATTATAATTACAAGCTAACTCTAAGTCAAATAACATTTTATCTTCAGGAGTTGATACCACTAATCTTTATTTGCATCTTTTCTTCCTTTCAAGATTGGAATATTAATCTACGTCCTAGAAGTGTCACTAAAAGAGCCAGATATGAAAAATAGAACATTGAATGAAAAATGGTAGCAAATGTTAAATATATCATTACTTGAAGAGGCAAGACTAAATTGGAGATAAAAGGGAGAAACTAAAATATATATACCAATGTTCTAAAAATGTTGACATAATACAACTTTTTAAGAGGGAAAATGGGGAGAGCAAATACATTTTTTGTTGTTGTGGTTATGATATTGGTTATGATTGTATTAGTATTGTTATTCTGACACAGTTGCATGTAAAAGGTAAATAAAGAAGTAGGTAATCATGGTTTATTCTATCATGTTCTGTGTCCTTGAAAACCAAGATTTTTTTAATATTTATTTTTTAGTTTTAGGTGGACACAACAACTTTATTTTTTTTATGTGGTGCTGAGGATCAAACCCAGTGCCTCATGTGTGCTAGGTGAGTACTCTACCATTTGAGCCACAACCCCAGCCCAGAAAAACAAGATTTTTAGTAGGGAAGTACAGAATATTCTTGGAATAGAAAATTTAGGTAAAAACCCTATACTACCAAATTTTATTTGGAAGTAGCAAAGAAACTTATCAAGTGTTTTATCTTTAAAAACATACAGATAATTCCTAGCTCTCTCCTTGAAACAATGACCAATCTAGTAGCAAGGAGCATCCTTAGAGTCCACAGTATGGTTTGAAATACCATTTCTCACAGCAAAAAAACAGGCCCTTAAAGAAATGACTGATTCAAAGTCTGGAGCAGGAAACATACAAGTTCACATACATGTTCACCCTGAAGTATCTTGTCATATAGGATAGCAAAGAATCCATTAAAGTGTCAAAAGGTCTCAGAACTGTCTTGACTAGGCTCTTAATGGCCAAAAATTAAACAACCAGAGTCTCTATACAGTTATATTTGTAATGCAATGAAGCCCATCAAATATGTTTAAATATATTACTCCATAATACTTTTTTTAAAAAGTGATTTCTGGAAGATAATAAACACCTTTATCATCTCGAAAACTGGTACATAAAAGGGGAAAAAAAGCCAAGTATGTGGTGCATGCCTGTAATCCAAGCTACTTGGGAGTTTGAGGCAGGAGGATTGCAAGCTTGAGGTCAGCTGGGCAACTTAGCAAGACCCTGACTTGAAATAAGATCTAAAAATAGATCTGGGGATATAGTTCAGTGGTAGAACACTTGAATAGCATTCATGAGGCCCTGGGTTCAATCCTCAGTCTGCAACATATATGAATAAATAAAGGGGGGAAAAGCAGGTGCCGTCTGATGAAAGAACGTACCATGACTCAAAATCTTGCAAAAAAGAGCAAACTTGAGTCTAATCAAAACTCTGGATCCATGTGCCAATATTCAGAGGCATCTATTGAGTTGTGTCATGAATATTCAATCAGTAAAATACAAATTGTGGGAATCTCTCTAAGTCAGGTTCTTCATCAAGGAAACTTTAAGGAAAAAAAAAAAGGAACGAAGGAGGAACCTACAGATCAAAGAGAAGTATGAAACATATATCTTGTTTTTGTTTGTTTGTTTACAGTGCTGAGGATTGAATTCAGGGCCTTTAGCAAGCTAGGCAAGTGTTCCACTGCTGAGCTATGGCTCCAGTCCCTGTGAAATATAAATCAAATGAAACAATTTTAAATGAATAAGATTAAAATAGAAAGATATGCCCTAGGTGATTAAATTATTCAAAATGCAGGAAAGTCATTATTGTAAAAATCAGTGTAGTGGCTGCTTTTACGGGATTGCAATTGTGATACAAGAGGACAAATGGGTTGACTAGCAGAGTTCTAAAAGAATATTTCTTACAATAATGCATTAGCTATAAATTTTGTGTCTGTTTTTCAGCATTGGTGTTTTATTTTATAATTTTAAAAGGTTAAAATTTAAAATAAAGCCCTTAAGGTTTCTATTAAAAATGATGGGTATAAATCCTTTTACTGTAAATATCAACTGATGATTCTTAAGAAATTATCTATATTATAGAAATTTCTAAATAATAAGCTACAAATATTTTAAAAATATAATAATAAATTCTTATGTGTTCAGTTATAACAAGTCAAGGAATTACATACGTTTCTAACACAGAATTTATTGTTATAGTATTATGTAATATCTGTTATAGAATATCTGTTAAATGGACTGCTGACATCAAAATTTCCTTTCCTACTCCCATACAAGATTATCATGTTATTTTATTAAAGATTAGAAAAAAAATCATTGGAACAGATTTCCTATTTCTTGAGTGTCTACACTTTGTTCCACTCTTCCTCTTTTTACATAGAACAAAGATCAGTTGTCTTGCCTAACTATGAATGTCGCATTCCAAATGATGTCATCCCTTTCACAAATAGAGATCCTCCACCTACATACTCAGCCTGTATTTCTTCCATAATTAATGACGGACAGAGACTATTTCTTGTTAAATGTCTGAGAAACTCAAGAATGAAAAACAGACTTAAACCATCAAAATGAAAGCAGTTTTTGAATGCACTATAACAATAAGAATGGACAAACATATAACTGGGTTATACATTTTTCTCCATCAAACCTTGACAACTTCCCTCCAATTGTTCAAGCAGCATTTTAAATGTTGCTATTGAGTGGTCCCTTTCCCCTTCCTCTTAATAAAATTATGTGGTGTTCGAGTGATTCACATATTCAAGAAGTGACCGGTCTAAGACTCTTCGGATAAGAGCTTCCTCAATTATATTAAAATCCTACAATAAAGAAAAATAATTAGAAATATGCAGAATTAACAGTGTATCAGAAATTGGAGGATATTGCAGTGGCGCATGCCTGTAATCTTAGCAATTTGGAAGGCTAAGGCAGGAGGATCACAAGTTCAAAGCTAGCCTCAGCAACTTAGTGAGCCCCTAAACAACTTAAGGAGACCCTCCCTCTAAATAAAATATAAAAAGGTCTGGGAATGTGGCTCCGTGGTTAAGTATCCCCGGATTCAATCCTGGTACCAAAAAGAGAAATGGACAATGTTGGTCAATGCAAAGACCTCATTTTTCAGGAAATTAAAATCCTGAGCTACCTGACTTGTTCAAGGTTTCACAAAGCCTGGCACTAAGCCCAGGACTTTAGCTTTAGAGCTAGAACATTTTCTATTTCCCTTTACTGGACTAGCAATTAACTAGTTCCTGTCATAATAAAATAGTCTTGATTTGGAATTTCAAGTTTTATCTGACCTAATTAACAGTTTTACAGACAATGCTAAAAATTCTGGGCAGACTTCTATATTTCACATAACATATAACACATAAATGGAGTAAATTAAAACATCCCTTAAGGGACTGGGGGCATAGCTCAATGGTAGAACACCTGCCTAGCATGTGCAAGACCCTGGGTTCTATCCCTAGTGCTGCAGGGAAACAAGCAGATAGATATATAGAGATGTAGATATATCTCCCCCTAGTATTCACAATGCCAACAGTACTACTAAATATCTATTTATTAAAAAAAAACAAAACCAGGGGCTGGGGATGTGGCTCAAGCGGTAGCACGCTCGCCTGACATGCGTGCAGCCCAGGTTGGATCCTGAGCACCACATACAAACAAAGATGTTGTGTCTGCCGAAAACTAAAAAATAAATATTAAAATTCTCAAAAAAAAAAACCCAAAAATGTCTTTTATTGTCTCTCCATGAGTCAAATGGAATTCAAAACTTGATACTAACACATTCTGTTAATAAAATATAAAGTATTATGAGCCCCATCCTCTGCAATCTCTCTCCTCTTCTACAATAAACAACCAACAAAAAGTGAAATCTCCTGGAAGACCACTTTAAAACACAGAAGCAAAATCCAAAGCACAGTGGAGCACCAGTCTGGTCTCATTACTGGCTTACTCTTAGGCAATTTTCTCAGCCTTTGAGCTTCAGATATTTCACAGTTAAATGAGGATAAAAATACAATTTCACCTTAAGAGAGTTTCTGGAAGCAGTAAAATAATATGCATAAAGTACATACATGGTTTATCTAGTAGCTTAAAAAACAGAAATCAAAATAACATCAATTCAAGTTCACTTCCATACCCATAAAGATGGTTTTGAGTAGTGAGAAAGTATTCTCAAAGTGACCAGTCATACTTTCTCTAAAGATCTTGATAAAGATGGACTGAACATTACTGGCCAGAAAGGCATACAACCAATCTGGCTTTTAGAACATCTTAAAGAGCTTAGATAAAGAGGAATCCCTTTGTATTACTGACAAGAACACAGGACCAGAACCAGGTTATGCTGAGGACTTGTGTACCACATGAGGCCAGTAAAGACTATTAGAGAAGCTGAGCAGAGAATATTTAGCCTCTGTCACGTGCCTTGTGCAATTCTTTAAGTGGTCCTAATAATCCCACTTATTCCTTGCCAGTCTTCAACTTGCCTATCATCTGTGCCTGAACTGTGCAAATAAATAACTTTCTATGCACTCTCATTTAATCCTCACAAGAGCTTTTTAGAGTAGGTGCTTTTACTCTTCTACTTTGCAAATAAACAAACTGAAATTCAGAGGTTAAATACATTCCCCAAGGTTGCTCAGCCTGAGAGTTATTACTTAGACCTAACTCAGAACCTAGCTCCTTGGGTCCAATGTGGATAACCACAATGAATAAGAAAGCAGGGAGAAAATTTTCAAACAATAGTCCTCAACAATGATTAAATGGTATCTTGAAATTGTATAAAAAGAAAACAATCAAAAACATGCGAAAATTATGTGCAAATCCAAACTTGACTCCATTACAATAAAAATATTTTATTTCAGAATAAAATACTAGTAATAACTCCCCCCACTACATTAATAAATGTTAACACTTTTTTGCTGAAACTTAGGAGACAATGCATTCTCCACACATGACAACACATGGACCAAAGTAAAACCATTTGCTTGCTATTATCATTTCTGATAATGAGAAATATATTTAAAAATATTAAAACTATTCATACTACATGTAACTATACCTCCATCTTCAAAAATATTCAACATGACAGGATTGGCCATGGTTTGGTAATTGAGGCTAGGTGATGAGTATATCAAGTTTCATTATATTTTTCTGTCTAATTTCATGTTTAAAATTTTTTGTAATAAATTTTAAGTTTAAAAATTTCAGCCGGGAAGCTTGACACAGGAGGATTGCAAGTTCAAAGCCAGCCTCAGCACGTTAGCAAGATCCTGTCTCAAAATAAAAAAAATAAAGGGGGCTGGGATGTGACTCAGTGGTAATTGGGTCCAATTCTGAGTACAATTTTTTTTTTTTTATGGTGCTAGGGATTGAACCCAGGGCTTTGTGCATGTGAGGCAATTGAGCTATATCCCCAGCCCCAAAAATGTTTAAAATAAACAATAGTTTTATGTTTTATCAAATTTAAATAAAAAATGAGAAGGCTAGTGTTACTAGCCTGATAATATCATATCTGTTATAGATATTCAATGTACTCAGAAAAGTAATTGGATATAGAACTCTGAGCATCTCTGCTATGTAAGTCCACAATGTCACAAAAATAAAAACTATGTAAAAGGAGGGACTACAATAAAAATTAAAATAATTTAAAAATTAAATCTGAATATATTTACAATGCATGATTACCTAGATCACAAAGAAAATAATTTTGTCCAGGATAGAAAACCACTTTAATATCAATAGTCAAATTTATAAAATACTTGAATTTCATGATTTCATTCTTAATGCTGATACTTAACCCGTTAGCTACAAACACATTTTTCCTTCTATAATTTTATTCACTTGGATTTAAAAGGTAAGTTTAACATACACAGCATAAAAATATCATGTGAAAGTTAGAAAATATACTTACTATGAAATCGTCATAGAACAAAGTGTGGCTAACTTGCAGGTGTCTTATTAAACTGCCATTGAAGCTGCTTGGATTCTCATTGGGTATCAAACGGCAAAGTGGACAGAACTGGAAAGAACCAACACCAAGAGTTCAAGAAAGAATTTTAATTAATAGCAATATAATTAAAAAAAAAATAAGTAACTATTCAAAGTAAATTTTAACTTTTATAATTCCATTCACTCTATCTTAATATTGTAGGGTTAAACTGCATAACTATTAAAAACAATATTAAACAAATAAAATTGCATTCATTTCTTCAAATTATTCCCTGTCTGTTTGCATATATAAAGTTAAACTGCTTCATAATTTAATCAATCTTTTTTTTTTTTTTGGCAGTGCTGGGGATTGAACCCAGGTCTTTGCATGTGCTAGGCAAGTGCTCTACAACTATGGTACATCCTCAGCCCTTTCTAAATTTCATTTTGAGACATGTTCTTGCTACGTTGTCCAGCTGGCCTTTAATGTGCAATCCTCCTGCCTTGGCCTCCCAAGTTGCTAGGATTACAGGTGTGTACCACTATGCCTGGCCATAGGCATAATTTTTTTTATTTAAACAATATTAGTTAGTAGATGGACCATAACTTACTGAATTAGTTGCCTACCTCTTGAAATACTTAGTTTTTTTGGTATGTGGATAAGTTGATGTTACAAATGACATTTTCTATGGTGTGCACCTTTTAGGGGATTATTTAGGCCAGAAATGGAGATACTTACGACAGAACTGCTGAACATTTACAGTTTATAATATCTATTGCTCTGTAGTTTTTTGTATTGCCAATAGCAATACAGGTTACAAAATACCAGAATTAGTTATTAATATTTACACATATTTTTCTAATTTAATAGCCATTTAGGGCTCTTAAAGAAATATGTTTCTGTGGGCACCATGATACATGCCTGTAACCCCAGGACTCAGGAGGTTGAGGAGGAGGATTATAAGTTCAAGATCAGCCTCAGTAACTTAGGAAAACCCTATACCAAAATAAATAAATAAATAAATAAAAGACTAAGCTGTAGCTCAGTGGTAAAGTAACCCTGGATTCAAACCCCAGTATCATTTTTTTTTCATTTTGACATATTTATAAACTTGCAAGAAATTATAAAAGTAGTGCAGAGGTCCCATGTCCTTATCATCCAGCTTCCCCAAATAGTAACATCTGACATCAGCATAGTGCATTGTTGAAACTAGGAAACTGGCAATTAACTAGGCTCAGACCTTACATTATTTTTATCTTTTAATTTTTTTATTTTTTCTTTTTAATTATGCATGACAGTAGAATGTATTTTGACATATTACACATACATGGAGTATAACTTCCCATTCTTGTGGTTGTACATGATGTGAAATTAAACTGGTCAGACCTTACATTCTGCCAGTTTTTGCACATATTCAATTTTTAAATGTATATGTGCAGTTTTATGAAATCGTATCACATGTAGAGATTCGTATAACCACTGTCACATCAAAACACAAAATCTTCCTGCCACTACAAAGGAACTGCACTGTGCTGCTATCTTTTTACTTCCTCTTCCCTCCATAAGTCCCGCCACCCACTGATCTGTCCTCCACCTCTATAATCTCATCGTTTTGAGAATGCTGTATGAATAGAACTAGACAGCATTTAACTGTTTGAGATTGTCTTCTTCCACTGAGTACAACGACCATGAGGGCCGTCTAAGTTGTTCCTTCCTTGTCATTTCTAAGAAATAGCCCATGGTATGGACATCCCAATTTATTTATCCACTTACCTTTTAGAGGACATATGGATCATTTCCAATTTGGGATTGTTACTAGTGAAAATGCAACGGATATTTGTATACAGATGTTTGTATAAAAGTAAGTTTTCATTTCTCTAAGATAAATTTCTAGAAGTTTGAAATCTTGGTCATATGGTAAGTGTATGTCTAACTTAAAAAAAAAAATAACAACAACAACAAAAACCCACTGCCAAACTGTTTTCCAGAGTGGCTATACTGTCTTACATCATGGCAGCAATGTGTGAATTACTCAGTTTTTCCTCATTCTCACCAGTATTTGATGTTGTCAAAATTTTTTAGCCATTTTGATAGGTGTGTAGTGGTGTCTCGCTATGGTTTTAATTTGCATTTCCCTAATGACTAAAATAACTCTTTTGAAAAAAAAATAAAATAACTCTTTTGTTTTTATTAGTGCATAATAACTATACATGATAGTGGGGTTCACTGTGACATATTCATACATGCACAAAACATAGTTTGGTCCATTTCATTCACTAGTACTTCCCCTTTCCCTACCTAGGATCCCCTTCCTCTACTCTCACCTCCTATCTATTTATTTTTAAAATTGGTGCAATATAATTATACCACCCTTGGCTTACAACATAGTTTTCTGAAGTCCAGACAACTTTAGATTCAAACCATACTGGATGTGTGACCTTGGGCATATTATTTCCTCTTCTATGAGATGGGGAAACTACTACACACCTTGCAGGGTAGCTGTTGTATTTAGAGACAATGTCCTTAATGAACCATATCTGTACTAGGAACTCAACAATTGTCATACATTTACTTCTATATGATTCCTGTCCTCAATGAGTTGGGGCTCCCTGCAGAAAGAAACCACATTTGTTGTATTGACCCCAGTATTTCCAGTATCCAGAAGATAGTTTCCAATTTCATCTCAACTTCCCACTAAAATATCCTTGGCAAATAATTAATCTTAATCTGCAAATGAGTATATTCCTATGCTCCAGGGCTATTGATAAGTTTAAAATAATATATTGTGTAATATTATGAAGTCCAGTCCTTGGCATAGTAATAAAAGTTTGCCATTATGGGTTAAGCAGATACTTTCAATACAGCACAGCAGGTACTACATTCAAGATATGAACAGACAACAACTCAAGACCTTGGACAAGGGACCTGAAAAGGGAATCACTGATTTTGCCTAGGCAGTTGGGACAGGCTCACCAGAACTGCTGGTCACAGAGGTGAGTTTTAAAGAATAAGCTAACCAGGCCAGTGGGGGAAACCATCACAGGCAGAGGAAAGGATGTAGACAAAGCAGGAACTCCTAAAAGGACAGGGCCAACTTAAGCAATGGCAAAAACTCAACGTAGCTGAAGGTAGGGTATGTTGGTGGAAATGGTTGGAGATGACTTTGGGAGAATAAGTTGGGACCAGTTTTGCTCAATATTTACTTGAGCAGGGCTGGGGATGTGGCTCAAGCAGTAAGGGGCTCACCTTGCATGCGCAGGGCACTGGGTTCGATCCTCAGCACCACATAAAAATAAAATAAAGATGTTGTATCCACCAAAAACTAAAAAATAAATATAAAAAAAAATATTTACTTGAGCAGCTAACATGGTTTCTGTATTCCCTGTGCCAAGAGCCAGAAGTCAGAAATGACTACCGAGCCCTGGTCCCAACCATGAAGGAGCTTGTTAGAATCTGGTGGAGGACAGAGATAATGAAAACCTGGAACTTTAAGCAAAGGGGTTTGAGAATTATTTCTAAAATTACCCCAGAGGGCAGGTCCTCAGTAGATGAGCTCACAGTCCATTTGCCACGTAGGCCAACCCACAGCAGATGAGGACAGCTGTGGACAGAATAGTGAGCTGATAGTTTAGGGAAGAGCCTCATCCTTTCCTACTGGTGCCTTCAGTTGACCTCTCATAGCCCTGGGGTTTATATTTTCTGGTCCTGGGCCTGTTGATTACAAATTGTCCCTTTGCATGTAATAAATCTTCATTATTTGTTCTCTTCTCTTGAGAAACTAAAATGCCCAAAATAACCAGCATCCACATCACCTGAGAGAACTTATTAGAAATGCAAATGTGGGGGCTGGGGGTGTAGCTCTATGGTAGATCGCTAGTATGAGGCCCTGGGTTTAATGTCCAGCTTTGGGAAAAAAAATAAGTAGAAAGAAAGAAAGAAATGCAAATTGTTTATTCTTTGACACCAGCCCAGACTGACTAAATCAGACACTCTAGTGGGCAGGACCCAGGTATCTCTGCCTAAGCAAGCCCTCTGGGTGATTCTGATGCAGAATGGTTGAGAAACATTGCCTTAAAGAAAATGTGATTTCCTTTAAAAAAAAAAAAAAAAAAAAAGATGAAATAGAAGGAAATAAGTTTGAAATTCTGGCTGTAATACCTAGGTTGTGGTTAGGATCACCTTTCTTTCTTTCTTTTTTTTTTTTTAAGAGAGAATTTTAATATTTATTTTTTAGTTTTCGGCGGTCACAACATCTTTGTTTGTATGTGGTGCTGAGGATCGAACCCAGGCCGCACGCATGCCAGGCGAGCGCACTACCGCTTGAGCCACATCCCAGCCCGAGGATCACCTTTCTTAATTCCAGTACCTACAGAGAAAAGTCTCTCAAGGATTTTATTTTACTGAGAATCATTATCAAACCAGAGTATGTCTTAATCTTTTTTTTAAAAAAACTAGTAAAATGCTAAATAATGAATAGCTCTGATAGCATTCAATTATCTAAAATAATTGTTAATTTTTTTCCCCCAGTAATGGGGATTGAACCCAGGGGTGCTTTACCATTGAACTATATCCCCACCCTTTTAAACTGTTTTTTTTTTTTTTTGAAACACACTTTTGCTATGTTGCCCAGACTGACCTCCAACTTGCAACCCTCCTACCTCAGCCTCCTGAGTTACAGATGTGCACCATTGCTTGATCCTTCCCTGAACCTAAACATTCTTGGAGCACTGTATTTTATTTTAACTGTTGGGTAAGAGAAACATCAATAGATACAGATGGAAAGTTAAGATGTTGAGAGGTCTAAAAACAAAGACTTTTTTCATTTTGGAAAACTTTATAAAGCAGTTACCATCTTTAGAACAGTCTAGATTCACAAGGAATTAGTACTCAAGGACTGTATGCTTTACAGAGAGCCTATTAAAAAACGCTTCTTCTTTTGTGGTCCACTTGGTCTCCTTTTCTGGAATGTCAAAGAGAGTGAGAGTCCTTGGAAATGTCAGGAGAAAATATCCCTGTCTGATATAAAAAATAAAAGTACTTCAGAGAGAAAGACAGAATAACAGAATGTCTTAGGCTTCTTAAAATTAACAACGTTTCTTAAATGAAAAAAAAATTCTTACCCCTGCTCTTAACTTTGTAAGACACTTAAAAACTTACATTTATGATGGGGGTATTGTGCTTCAAAATGGGCAAGTTTTTTCTTCCTGGAGGAATTTTAATTGTTTTCTTAAAAGGATTCAATATTATTTGTTTATTGCTAGACTTCCCTTACTAGGGAACCATGTGTGAGAACAGTGAAAGCAGAGTAAGAACGAATGAGTCTAAAATTCTAGGGCTGAAGATGTAGCTCAGTGGTACAGTAGTTGCCTAGCCTGCATTAGGCCCTGGGTTCAGTCTTCAAACACATACATACACATAAAAACAAGAAAGAGAGGGAGAGGGAGAAGTTAAAAGAAGAAACTAAATCTATTAAATGGATTTTCTAATGCATCTTAAATTAAAACACTGCTAAAAGACATGGTCATAAAAGTCCTTACCACCGGTCTCCTTTCTGATCTGTGATGAGTAATACAATGATCCAACAAACTGTCTTCATCCAGTTCCCTCTGACAAAACGGACATACACACCTGGAAATTGCAAACATGAGTAGAATTCCAAACATTACTAAAACCGTGGGCAGCTAGAGAGTAATCAATCACTTAGGTGGAAATGAAGGAGGAGAAGTTAGGTAGATTATCTAATTCTAGTTCTTTTCTGATTTAATACTATTTTTCCTCTCCTGATAATGTTGCTGGTGCCTAGGTTTTTCCCTGTGAGAAATGTAAATGTGTGTGCTAACAGGGACAGGGCAGAGAGTTATATAGAAGCTCTTTATTCCTTTTGGGAGAGAAGTGCAATCCAGCACCCATTAACTGAGAAACTGATGATCACAGCACCCAGCTCTCAGTTACCTTTTTCTTCTTTTCTTTCCTAATTCAAGTACCATATGATATGAGTGTTATTTGTTCTCCAATTCCACGAGCATCACTAAGGGGTATCCATTACACATTCTTAGTTTCCAATGAAGAATGAAAATTCATCTGCAGCTGTCCTCAGGAGTTCTTAGTAACTATCCCTTACATCTGTGCTGTCCAATATGTCTATTAAGCATATGAAATCCGGTTAGTCCAAGTTGTCATATGCTGGAAGTATAAAATACACACTGATCAATCCAAGGCTTACGTGCTGAGCACGTTGAGCAAGTGCTCATCCACTGAGTTTACGTATTGAAATTTCAAAGCCTAATGTAATAAAGGGTATGTGAACTATCTCAATAATTTTTATACTGATTACATGTCTGAATGATACTTTGACTATATTATATTAAAAGAAAATATATTAAAAGTTAGTTTCTTTTCTATTATTTTTTTTTGGGGGGGGGGTATCTGGGGATTGAACCCAGGGGTGTTCTACCAAACTCCTCAGCCCTTAATATGTGTCATTTTGAGATAGGGTCTCACTAAGCTGTTGAGATTGGCCTTAAACTTGGCGGTCCTCCTGCCTCAGCCTCCCAAGTGGCTGGGATTGTAGGCATGCCCCACCACACAGGGTTTCACTAGTTTCTTTTAATCTTTTGAATGTGGCTACTAGAAAATTTTTAAATTAAATGTGATCAACATCATTTCTATTAGACAACATTGCCTTAATTTCTTAGCAACAGTACGGAAGCTTGAAGCTTTTGCTCCTTTTCCATTATACATGTCATTTCCTGTTTCCCGAGACTGTTACTCTGGAAAAATTTCCTGTATAAGAGCTGTCAATATTTGAATCATGCAGTTAATTCTTCTATAAAGCAAAGATTTCGATCATAAATGAAAATATAAATCTGGCCTATAAAACTGATTGACAAGCTCCTCATTTTCTTTTCTTTTTTTTTTTTTTTCAGTGCTGGGGATAAAACTCACGGCCTCCCAGACACTCCACTGATGAGCTACGACTCCACTTCCATCTATTTTTAAAATTCTTTACTATGTAATTATAACCAGCAAAAGAAATTAGGATTTAAATTAGCTTTCATATATTTTTAAATTTTCACAAAGCCCATCTACCTTGCAATCAAACCCACACACTTTCTTAACCCACTTATTATCCTTCTTTCTCAAGGGTCCTTGTGGTCAGTCCTGCAGAAGCCAAAGTCTGCTTATAGCTACAGTGCTCATTTAAGATGTATAACATCATAGTGTAAAACTAATCTGTAAGAGCAGGTACATCTGCAAGGCAGTGTCTAGTAGAACAAAAGGAAAGGGGTGATCACTTAGACTTTAGGTTACAATGTTTACTATTTTGAGTATATTTCTTAAAATACGTAGAACTAAAATTTCAGGAAAGAGAAAGAAATTATACTTATACTGAATACCAGTATAACTGTGCATAAGTAGATTTAATGGTTTCAAAGCCATGACCTAAGCAAGAGATTACAAATCACTTCTTAATTTTGTTAACAGGGACATATGTCAAATTTTCTAATTACTCTGATACAACTAAACTATCCTTCCCATCAGGGATTTGTTTCTTTCTCCTTTTTAAAGAAAAAAAACAGTTAATAATCAATGTCCTCCGTTACACTGACTACCACCTCCACCCTTCCTCAGCCCCACATAGGGATCACCCAACCAAAAAGGCAAAGGAATCATGATACCTGTCCCAGGCCTGTTCTTCCCTTGTTAGAAGATACACTGAGATGCCACTTCCTTCTAAAGGAAACTAGCAAAATGAGAGAGAAGGAGCTGGGAAACCAAGCAGTGGTGATGGAAAGGTGATGAGCCAGGTGTGGTGGTACACACCTATAATCTGAGCAGCTCGGGAGGCTGGAGCAGGAGGATTGCAAGTTTGAGGCCGCCAGTGCAACTTAGTGAGACCCTGTCTCAAAATAAAAAATAAAAAGGCTGGAGATATAGGTCAGTAATAGAACTCCCCTAGGTTAACTCCTTAGTACCACAAAAGAAAAAAAGAATAAAGATGAGTTGGGCATGGTGATGCAGGCCTGAATCCCAGTGACTTGGGAGGCTAAGGCAGGAGAATTGCAATTTCAAGACCAGCCTTAGCAACTTAGCAAGGCCCTAAGCAACTTCGTGAGATCTTGTCTCAAAAAATAAAAGGCCTTGGGATGTGGTTCAATGGTGAAGCACACCTGTGTTCAATCCCTGGTGCAAAAAAAAAAAAAAGAGTTACAACTCACATGTAAAGAAATAAAATAGTATTTTAAGAAAGATTAAAGATGAGCCGGGTGCAGTGGTGCACAGCTGTAATCCCAAGCAGCTCAGGAGGCTGAGATAGGAGGATCCCAAGTTCAAAGCCAGCCTCAGCAATGGCGAGGTGCTAATAAGCATCTCAGTGAAACCCTGTCTGTAAATTAAATACAAAATAGGGCTGGGGATGTGGCTCAGTGGTTGAGTGCCCCTGAGTTCAATTCCTGGTACCCACCTCCCCCCCCAAAAAAAAGAAAAAGAAAAGAGTAAAGGTGAATAATCTTTTCATCACAAACTACTTCAGGAATCTATTAGAGAACAGAGCCTAGCAGAAATTTAAGTTCTGCATTCTATTTTTGGTCTTCCTTAATACAAACTCATTTGAGGAAGTTACCCCAATGTCTCCAGTTGGTTTCCCCTATGCAACTTTTAAAATAGAGCAAAATTCTTTGAAAATGATCACTATAAACAAACAATCACCTGCACCAGGTATTACAGTGACGAACCTAATAATAACCCCATATTTTCATAATAAAAAATGTCAAACTTTGCAGATCATAAATTCTTTATAGATATATCAAATTTAGCCCTAAATTATGCTGTATTAAAACAAACCTTGTTGCTGTCTCTCCAAGTTCTTGTAGTGGTCCATACTTATCGATGTACTTCTGACAAGTCCTTATGTGAGCCCTCATTTCACTGAGGCAAACCTATGGAAAAGCAAATTCAAAATAAGCTCATTGATGAAAAGGAGTTTTGTGTGACCCAACTTTATAACTTTCAAGTTAAACCATACCAGGGGGTCAGCTGAATAAATGGATGCATTCATGAAACAGTACCACAGAGTGAGGCATGATGAAGAATAATGCTATTTTTAAGTCTCTCCAATACTTAGAGGACTTACATATTTAGTAAAAAGCATTATTCTTTTAAAGTGAAAAGAAGTATAGTAACTTAAAATTGTTTTTTGCATGCCATTATATAAATAGATTGGGGGGGGGGAAGAAGAGAAAGAAAACTGGTAAAGAAAAAGAGAAAGGAGGAAGGAAGGAAAAAAATTAAGAAGGAAGAAGAAACAGAAAAGAAGTAAAGAGAGGCGAGAAAAAGAAATGTATGAATTTTAGAGATGTCCCCAGGTTTAGGAGGCTGAGACAGGAGAATCGCAAGAGTTCAAAGCCAGCCTCAGCAAAAGCGAGGCGCTAAGCAACTCAGTGAGATCCTGTCTCTAAGTAAAATACAAAACAGGACTGGGGATGTGGCTCAGTAGTCAAGTCTCCCTGAGTTCAATCCCTGGTACCCAAAGGGAAAAAAAAATGGTAAGAAACCCTGTGCCTTAGTAAAGATATAAATACCATGGATTTATAACATACCCAGTAGCACTATATGAATTCACAATGCATAGCATACTTAATGGTCCCATGAAGAGCAAACATAAAAAACAGCTCTTGTAGCGCATTTTTATTAATGCAGAATAAAGAGCCCTTGTTCCTACAGACATACATTCAGAGATGCTAACCATGAGGCATCTGTTGCTAACATAACACACATTCTACCAAAGGTTTCATTAGAACTCTGATAAGATCTTGTACTAAAGGAAGCTTTGTACAGCTGTGGTACAGTAGTCAACCCACTGTGCTTCATTTTACCCAAGCTGCGGAAGTTCAGCCTCAAATGTGAAATTTACTGTGTCAAGGAAACAGTTATCATTGTTGAACAAAAGGCAAAATAAAAGGTAGTAAAAAAGTAAAACCATAAGCCTTGCTTTACAATATCTGTTTAAAACATAAAAACAAGGGCTGACATAGTTGGTTGTTTTACAGATGTGTTTACAACCTTTAACATCCAGCTTTACACATTAAAGTCCTCTAATCTCCTTACTACTTCTGTTAACAAACATGTCTTTTTCTTTGAACTCTTTGTTCAAAAAGATAAGCATTCCTCAGGAAAATTGCTGATCTGGGAACTGTATATGAATAGATGAATTGATAAGCTCGTGGTCTACATGCAAAATTATCTAAGACACTGTACATTGCGATGGCAAAAGAAACATAAATCACATGCCTGCTCTAAAGGTGCTGGTAATCTAACAGAGGAAGAAGGCTGCACAGATACACAGGAAATTAATAGGGCACAGTGAGATACCATGGCCAGGCCTTGAGAAGTGGCAGTCTGACCCAGACTCTGAAGAATAAGCCAAGTCTAAAATGGCCATAGAAAGATGCAGCATACCTGGCAACAGGAATAGCATAGAAAAGAAGAGATATATGCAATAAGTTCCTCAAAGATAAATCAAAATCCGTGTGACTAATCATATATGGGGGTGGTGGATGAAAAAAGGAAGAAGATTTCTACCAGGATAATGCAGAGAATGCTGTTGTTCCTGACAGATGTCAATGGTGAGGGAAGGAAGTGGGTGATGGAATACCATGAGCTTGACTTTGTACATGCTAAATTTTATATGATGACAAAATAAGTGAAAATAAGCGATAATCTCTTCTCCAAAATGTAAAAAGCTTTTGATTTTTACTTTACTATATTCCAGATATTATGCCAAAAGACATATATAATATACCTTCACAACAACTCTGTAGCAACATTATCTTCCCCCTTATTTTACAAAAAGGTAAACTAAAACTTAGACTCATAACTTGCCCAAAATCATACTGAGTGCATTGAGAGAATTAAGTGTTTGATCTCAGGGTGTCTGAACCCCAAAGACCATGCATAAATTCTAGTCAGGTAGCCATGAACAGATTACATAAATAGTCAAAAAGCTTTATATTAACATATAAAATGCATTTCCCTGACTATGAGCCAATTTGCAGGTGGTGGTACAGTGTTGGAGGAGGTGCTATGCTACCCAGGCCCCAGCTGTGGCTGACACATGAAGGTAAGCCACCTAGGTTTCTGGGGCAACAAGGCAGAAGGAAATGGCCTAATCGAAGAGGATGAGGGCCCCACCCAACAGGAAGGCCAAGCAGAAAGAATCAGGGGGTCTGTCCTCCTCAAGAGCTAAAGAGCTAAGATGCCAGCACTCTGGCTCCGGGGGCTTCCTGCCTCCACAGTAAGAATTAATTTGGGGCTGGGGTTGTGGCTCAGCAGTAGAGTACTTGCCTAGCACGTTCGAGGTCCTGGGTTTGATTCTCAGTGCCACATAAAACTAAATAAATAAAATAAAGGTATTATGTCCAACTACAACTAAAAAATAAATAAATATTTTTTAAAAGAAAGAATTAATTTGTCAGAAGCTCGTGGCTGAAGAAATGTGCTCCATCTCTATTAACCCCTCAGCTGGCCCCCAATCTGTCTGAGTCAGAGAAGCAAGGAACAGTCCTGTATATAGACTCCTGAAATTAGATTTCATTTGCTTTATGTTTTTCTAAAATTCCATTTTGATAATTTTATCTTCCTATTCTGGATGATGGGGGCAAAATTCCAGTTTCAAGGACTGGGCACAGGTACCATCAGCAAAATAGCCAACATCTTTACCCTAATGGAACTCAAAAAAAAAAAAAAAAAAAACCCACAAAAGAGTGGTAAGTAGTATAAAGGGAGAGCACAGGGTTCTAAGGAAAAGTGGGACAGGGCTCCAGTTTACATTTAGCAGTCAAGAGCTGGGTGCAATGGCACACACCTATAATCCCAGGACTCGGGGAGGCTGATGCAGGAAGATCTCAAGTTTGAGGCCAGCAATTAGTGAAACTCTGTCTCAAAGTAAAAAATAAAAAGGTCTGGAATACAGCTCAGTGGTAAAACACCACTGGGTTCAATCTCTAGTACAAAAAAAAAAAAAAAAAGATTTAACCATCAAGAGAGGTTCCCTAAAGAAATCTCTTGATCTCTGGACTGGGATGTCTATACACCCTCCCAGCATCTCCCCTGGGCAGCTCAAGCTTAACATATCCAAACATATCTCTGTGGATTCCTCTTCAAATTTGCTACCTTATTAGCACCTTCATTTATTCATGTCATTTAATTATTTAATTATTAATGTCACCTCTCTCATTTAATGACACCAGTCAAATACCATTTTCCTTCAATTCTATCTCCTAACTATACCTTGAAACAATCTCTTTTTCCATACCTGAATGCATCATCCTGATCCAGCTTCCTTACCTGACCTAGCATAATAGCCACCTAACTGATTCCAAGGTTCCCTTTTCATCCTCTCCAAACTCATTCCTTATGCACATACTAGAGGACTATCTTTAAAATATAAGCTCCATTTTGGCATTCAAATGCTCACATTCTTTCTATGGCTTACTATTGCCTTTAGAGCAAAATCTAGAATCTTTTACATGAACTCCAAGACTCCATGTTATCTGATCAGACTAGTATAGTGCCAACGGTGGAGAATTACAACCAGGAGGAAGTGATCAATAAAGACTAAAGGATCAGAATAATATAGGTGGAAATATGCCCAGCTACTCAGGAGGTTGGGCTGGAGGATAGCAAATTCAAGGTCAGTCTGGGCAACTTTGCAAGACCCTGTCTCAAAATGAAAAATAAAAAAGGCTGAGGATGGGGATATAGCTCAGTGGTAGAGAGCCTGCCTGGCATGTGCAAGACCCTGGGTTCAATCCCCAGCACCACCAAAAAAAAAAAAAAAAAACGGGCTGGGGATGTAGTTCAGTGGTAGAATGTCCCTGGATTCAACCCCCAGTAGTTTTTGGTGAAAAAAAAATTATTTGAAAAGTTAGGCAAACATAGTACAGGGGTCTGTTTCATCTGCCGCCTATACATATGAAATTGGAGAGATGCCAGTAAAAAGGCTGAGATAAAGCACTTAGAAAAGCTGAGTAGAATGGGATCAAAAGCAAAGGCAAAACAACAGCAAAAGAAGTAGAAGGCAAGAAATAATTAAAATCAGAGCTGAAATTAATGAAATCGAAACAAAAGAAACAATTGAAAAAATTGACAAAACTAAAAGTTGGTTCTTTGAAAAAATAAACAAAATCGACAGACCCTTAGCGATGCTAGCGAAGAGAAGAAGAGAGAGAACTCAAATTACTAGCATACGGGATGAAAAAGGCAATATCACAACAGACACTTCAGAAATACAGAAGATAATCAAAAACTATTTTGAATCCTTATACTCCAACAAATTAGAAGATAGTGAAGGCATAGATAAATTTCTTAAGTCATATGATCTGCCCAGATTGAGTCAGGAGGATATAGAAAACCTAAACAGACCAATATCAATTGAGGAAATAGAAGAAACCATAAAAAGACTTCCAACTAAGAAAAGCCCAGGTCCAGATGGGTATACAGCAGAATTTTACAAAACCTTTAAAGAAGAACTAATACCAATACTTTTCAAGCTACTTCAGGAAATAGAAAAGGAGGGAGAACTTCCAAATTCATTCTACGAGGCCAACATCACCCTGATACCTAAACCAGACAAAGACACTTCAAAGAAAGAAAACTACAGACCAATATCTCTAATGAACCTAGATGCAAAAATCCTCAATAAAATTCTGGCGAATCGGATACAAAAACATATCAAAAAAATTGTACACCATGATCAAGTAGGATTCATCCCTGGGATGCAAGGCTGGTTCAATATACGGAAATCAATAAATGTTATTCACCACATCAATAGACTTAAAAATAAGAACCATATGATCATCTCGATAGATGCGGAAAAAGCATTTGACAAAGTACAGCATCCCTTTATGTTCAAAACTCTAGAAAAACTAGGGATAACAGGAACATACCTCAATATTGTAAAAGCAATCTATGCTAAGCCTCAGGCTAGCATCATTCTGAATGGAGAAAAACTGAAGGCATTCCCTCTAAAATCTGGAACTAGACAGGGATGCCCTCTCTCTCCACTTCTGTTCAACATAGTTCTCGAAACACTGGCCAGAGCAATTAGACAGACGAAAGAAATTAAAGGCATAAAAATAGGAAAAGAAGAACTTAAATTATCACTATTTGCAGATGATATGATTCTATACCTAGCAGACCCAAAAGGCTCTACAAAGAAACTATTAGAGCTAATAAATGAATTCAGCAAAGTGGCAGGATATAAAATCAACACGCATAAATCAAAGGCATTCCTGTATATCAGCGACAAATCCTCTGAAATGGAAATGAGGACAACCACTCCATTCAAAATATCTTCAAAAAAAATAAAATACTTGGGAATCAACCTAACAAAAGAGGTGAAAGACTTATACAATGAAAACTACAGAACCCTAAAGAGAGAAATAGAAGAAGATCTTAGAAGATGGAAAAATATACCCTGTTCATGGATAGGCAGAACTAACATCATCAAAATGGCGATATTACCAAAAGTTCTCTATAGGTTTAATGCAATGCCAATCAAAATCCCAATGGCATTTCTTGTAGAAATAGAGAAAGCAATCATGAAATTCATATGGAATAATAAAAGACCCAGAATAGCAAAAACAATGCTAAGCAGGAAGTGTGAATCAGGCAGTATAGCGATACCAGACTTCAAACTATACTACAGAGCAATAGTAACAAAAACAGCATGGTACTGGTACCAAAACAGGCGGGTGGACCAATGGTACAGAATAGAGGACACAGAAACCAATCCACAAAACTACAACTATCTTATATTTGATAAAGGGGCTAAAAGCATGCAATGGAGGAAGGATAGCATCTTCAACAAATGGTGCTGGGAAAACTGGAAATCCATATGCAACAAAATGAAACTGAATCCCTTTCTCTCGCCATGCACAAAAGTGAATTCAAAATGGATCAAGGAGCTTGATATCAAATCAGAGACACGGCGTCTGATAGAAGAAAAAGTTGGCTACGATCTACAGTCGGTGGGGTCGGGCTCCAAATTCCTCAATAGGACACCCATAGCACAAAAGTTAATAACTAGAATCAACAAATGGGACTTACTCAAACTAAAAAGTTTTTTCTCAGCAAAAGAAACAATAAGAGAGGTAAATAGGGAGCCTACACCCTGGGAACAAATCTTTACTCCTCACACTTCAGATAGAGCCCTAATATCCAGAGTATACAAAGAACTCAAAAAATTAGACAATAAGAAAACAAACAACCCAATCAACAAATGGGCCAAGGACCTGAACAGACACTTCTCAGAGGAGGACATACAGTCAATCAACAAGTACATGAAAAAATGCTCAACATCTCTAGCTGTCAGAGAAATGCAAATCAAAACCACCCTAAGATACCATCTCACTCCAGTAAGATTGGCAGCCATTAGGAAGTCAAACAACAACAAGTGCTGGCGAGGATGTGGGGAAAAGGGTACACTTGTACATTGCTGGTGGGACTGCAGATTGGTGCAGCCAATTTGGAAAGCAGTATGGAGATTTCTTGGAAAGCTGGGAATGGAGCCACCATTTGACCCAGCTATTCCCCTTCTTGGTCTATTCCCTAAAGACCTAAAAAGAGCATGCTACAGGGACACTGCTACATCGATGTTCATAGCAGCACAGTTCACAATAGCAAGACTGTGGAACCAACCTAGATGCCCTTCAATAGACGAATGGATAAAAAAAATGTGGCATTTATACACAATGGAGTATTACTCTGCATTAAAAAATGACAAAATCATAGAATTTACAGGGAAATGGATGGCATTAGAGCAGATTATTCTAAGTGAAGCTAGCCAATCCCTAAAAAACAAATGCCAAATGTCTTCTTTGATATAAGGAGAGTAACTAAGAACAGTGTAGGGACGAAAAACAGGAGAAGAAGATTAACATTTAACAGGGATGAGAGGTGGGAGGGAAAGGGAGAGAGAAGGGAAATTGCATGGTAATGGAAGGAGACCCTCAGGGTTATACAGTGGAGGAGGTAGAGAGAGAGGAGGGGAGGGGAGGGGAGAGGTGGGGAGGGGGGAGGGTGGAGGATGGGAAAGGCAGCAGAGCACAACAGACACTAGTATGGCAATTTGTAAATCAATGGATGTGTAACTTATGTGATTCTGCAATCTGTGTATGGGGTGAAGGTGGGAGTTCATAACCCACTTGAATCAAAGTGTGGAATATGATATGTCAAGAAATTTGTAATGTTTTGAACAACCCACAATAAAAATTTAAAAAAAAAAAAAAAAAAAAAAAAGCAAAGGCAAAGTCAGGCACAGTGGTGCCTGCCTATAATCCCAGCAGCTCAGGAGGCTGAGGCAGGAGGATCGCAACTTCAAAGTCAACAATTTATCAAGATCCTAAGTAACATTTTGAGACCCTGTCTCAAAATAAAAAATAAAAAGAGCTGGGGATGTGACTCAGTGGTTAATCACTCCTGGGGGTTCAATCTCTGGTACCAAAACAA
This sequence comes from Marmota flaviventris, assembly GCF_047511675.1. Classification (NCBI taxonomy): domain Eukaryota; kingdom Metazoa; phylum Chordata; class Mammalia; order Rodentia; family Sciuridae; genus Marmota; species Marmota flaviventris. The sequence continues at coordinate 39,595,387 of NC_092513.1, forward strand.
AACAACCACAAAAAAGCACAGGTGGGCTGGGGCTGTGGTTCAGTGGCAGAGCACCTACCTCAAACATGTCAGGCACTGGGTTCAATCCTCAGCACTACACAAAAATAAATAAACAAAATGAAGATAATGTGTCCATCTATGACTAAAAAATATTTGAAAAGAAAAGCACAGGAAAAGTGGTAATTTTTTCAGTCACCTAAGCCAGTAACCGTGAACATGTGCATGTCACATACCAGGGTGTCACACTCAGTGCAATTCTGGTACTCTGATTTCATTCTTTTGGCCACATCAGTTGCTGGAACTCCTTCTGAAGGAAGATATGCCCGGCAATATGGACAGGTCCACTTGTTGTTCTTTAAACTGGTAGCAATACAGGAACGGCAGAATCTACCCAAAACAAACCAAGAATATGTCACTTTCCTTGAATGACATAAAAGAGCCACCACCATGTGTTTGTGTAAATTGTAATTTAATGTGCACTATCAACCATGCTACCCCAAAATATATGTCCACTTGCATCCTACACTTCCCAGAGAATGGCTCACCTTCCTGGTGAGACTTCTTTGAGATCACATGCTCTCACCGCAAGTACTTGCATTTATGTAAACAAAAGTAAGAGTACAGAGTGAGCGAAAGAGCATTAAAACTAACTCAAGGCTGGATGCAGTTGTGCAAGCCTATAATCCCAGCACCTCAGGAGGCTAAAGCAGGAAGTTTGCAAGCTCAAAGCCAACCTCAGCAAAAGCAAGGTGCTAAGCAACTCCCTGGGACCTTGTTTCTAAATCAAATACAAAATAGGGCTGGGGATGTGGCTCAGTGGTCGAGTGCCCCCAAGTTCAATCCCCAGTAGCAAAAACAAAAAAACAAACAAACAACAACAACAAAAAACAAACAAACAAAAAACCCCACTAACCCAAAGAAAGGGGCTGGTAGCATATACCTGTAATCCTACCAACTTGGGAGGCTAAGGCAGGAGGAGCATAAGTTCAAGGCCAGTCTCAGCAATTTAGTGAGGCCCTAAGCAACTTAATGAGATTCTATCTTAAAATTAAAAATTAAAAAAAGACTGGAGATATGGCTCAGTGGTTAAGAATCCCTGGGCTCAATCCCTGTTACCCAAATTAATTAACTATTTAATGAATTTTAAAAATTGAAAAATAAGTGATTTTTAAAAACTAACTAAAAAATAACTATTGTTTTTCCTTTTCCCTAATCTTACTTTACCTCAAATTGTTGGAAAATTGGTCTTTGGTTTTTTTGTGTGTGTGTGTGCATTGGATAAGAAAATAGCAGAGGGTTGGAGGGATGTAGCTCAGTACTTGAAGACTTTATCTAGTATGTGCCAGGACTTGGGTGTAATTCCCAGCACCAAAAAAAAAAAAAAAGAAAAAGAAATAGCAGCAAGTCAAAGAAGTAAAAATACCAGGCATGGGTTTTTTGTTTGTTTGTTTGTTTGTTTGAGACAGGGTCTCACTATGTTGTCAAGGATAGCCTTGAAATAAAAATCCTTCTGCCTTAGCCTCCCAATTAGCAAGGACTACAAGCAGGTGCCACTAGCTGACTATAATTCTTTTGAAAATAATTTTAATGTCATTCCTTGATATTGAAAATTAACTAATCAAAGTCACCACTTTAGGAATGACCTCTGAGTCAAGAAATATATTCTCTGACTTATTTAGAGGTATTCTAATAAAATCGTAATAGAATTCACAGAAAATCCTGACTTATTTATAGGAGCTGTTGAAGGCTAAGTGTACATGAAATTGAAATGAATATTTTAGAATAGTTATATACATTAGCATGATCAGGTACCTCTTAAACTATTCAGTACTTAATATCTATCTGGGAGTATTAGTACATATTAAAATTTTAACTTGCCGAGCCCGGTGTTGCACACCAGTAATCCCAGCAGTTTGGGAGACTGGGGCAGGAAGATTGAGAGTTCAAAGCCAGCCTCAGCAAAAGCAAGGCCCTTAGCAACTCAGTGAGACTCTGTCTCTAAATAAGATACATAACAGGGCTTGTGTCTCTAAATAAGATACATAACAGGGCTTGTGTCTCTAAATAAGATACAAGCCCTGTTTTGTATCTTATTTAGGGGATGTGGCTCAGTGGTCAAGCGCCCCTGAGTTCAATCCCCGGTAACAACAACAAAAAAAAAAACTTAAAACTTTTCAAGGGTGTAGCTCACTGGTGGGGTTCTACCTACCATGCCCAAAGCCCTGAGTTTGATCTCCAACACCACCAAATACAAAAGGTTAATATATCATACATATTGAAAAGTTTACATATTGTAGCTATATAGTTCAATGAAATGTGACCCACCAATAGAACATATCCATACAAGTAGAGCATGACCACACCCCAGAATCTCCCCTCTTGCTACTTTACAGTCACAATTCTGATCTTTCCCATGTAATCACTGAGTTTAAAAAAAAAAAAAATTAAGCAGGGCACAGTGGCCCAAGCCTGTAATCCCAGTATCTGAGGAGGCTGAGGCAGGAGGATCCCAAGTTCAAGGCCAGCCTTAGCAACTTAGCAAGACCCTAAGCAACTTAGTGAGACCCTGTCTTAAAATAAAAAAATAAAAAGACTTTGGGGATGTGGCTCAGTGGTAAAGCACTCTGGTACCAAACAACAACAACAATAAAAAACAGTATCTATACTTTAATATTCAAAATGTTATAATATATTTATTAAATGTACTAATCTTCAGACTTAATAGCTTTGCCATTCTTGCTTATGATCCTTTGTGGCTATAATCACTGAATCCTAACAGCAAAACTTATTTTTGCTATTTTGTACCTTGTATGAATGGAATCATTTGGTATGTAGTCTTCCGATCTGCCTTCTTCAATTCGATACTGTGATTAAGGGATGTATCCATTGCTAAGAGCCAAGTATATGATGCATGGCATTTTTGGTTGAAAGGTGACGCCAGCTAGCCATTGAGATGATATGATTATGTTAAGATTTGCATTCATATGGATATTGGACTCCTGCTGTTCACCTAGGCCAGCTACGGGACTCCTGGAGAGTTCCCATTGGTTGGGGAAGTACAGTAGGAGGGAGTTCCGGGGGAGGAGCTCGCTCGGCGGTCCGAGAGGAGGCCGCGTGGGTGGAAAAAATCTTCCCGGGCGGTACCGGACATTGGCGGCAGTTTCAAAAAATAAACTTTGTTCCTGCTTGAGTGGCTCGTGATTTTGTGCCCAGCCAGACTGCGGCAACTGGTGGCCCGCACGGGGAACGCCTGAAGTTTGGAGGTGAGTAAAATTGCTCGCCCCTGAGGGAAGGCAACAAAATGGGTGACCATTTCAAAAAACAATGTGTTCTCGTTTTGATTTATCTTGTTTTTGTTTCAAGCTGCCTATCCCTAGAATTTTCTCAGGCAAACTGGGAAAATTGGTTGGCTCAAGGTTTGAAGTTGTTCGGCCCTGAGAAAGAGAAAATTGATACAACTATTCTTTGTTCGGTTTTTGTTTCATTCTGTTTCGGTTTTGTTTTATGCTATCTTATTGGGTTGCGTTACCTGTATAGTAGATTAGAAACTAGTAAAAAACAAACCGAAAGACTGTTAAGTAAATTGTTAGAAGTCCAGACTATGGTAGAAAACATGTTAGGTCAAGCGAAAGAGAAGGTCTCTCAAGCTAGTCAGACAGAGGAAGATTTGAAGAAAGAAAGCTTAGAGGAAAAACAACCATCAGGCGGGGAATTACAACAGGAGGCTGCTACTAACCCCGTTCTATCACCAGAGGGCGTAATTCAACCAATAGCTCCATCTACAGCTGAGCGGCCCTCAACTCCCGTAGTTGATGGACGGAATCCTGAGGCAGGACCCCAAAGATTAGCATGCCCTGTACTTGAGCAGGCAGGAGGGCAACGAATTCACCGTGCTTTAGATTTCAAAACAGTGAAGCAATTAAAAGAGGCTGTAACAACCTACGGGCCGCAAGCACCCTTCACTGTGAGCATGGTCGAATCCATTACCAACTTAGACATGACGCCAGCAGATTGGGCTAACATGTGTCGATCTGTGCTAAATGGAGGACAATATTTGTTATGGAAGGTTGCCAATGAGGAATTTTGCATGGAGACAGCTAGGCGAAATGCAACAGCCGGTTACCCTCAAAGAAATCTAGAGATGTTATTAGGAAAAGGACCTTATGAGGGTCAACGGCAACAAATTGAATATGATCCTGGCGTATACGCACAAATTGCTGCAGACGCAGTTAGGGCATGGAAAACTTTACAGGGGCATGGAGATTTACAAGGACAATTATCTAAGGTAATACAAGGAGCTAATGAACCTTACGCTGAATTTGTAGATAGGCTTATTCAGACAGCATCTAGAGTATTTGGAGATACAGAACAGGCAATGCCATTTATAAAACAACTGGCTTATGACCAAGCAAATCGTTGCTGCAGAGAGGTCATCAGACCATGGAAACATGAAGATTTAAACACATATATTAAATTATGTAGAGACATTAATGAACAAGGGCAAGTCTTAGCAGCAGTACAACAGGCTTTAGATGCCAGGCCAAAAACATGCTATAATTGTGATCAAACAGGACATTTTAAAAGGAGTTGCCCCATAGGAGGAGGGTTTAACAAGGCTAGGTATCAAAGGAATAGAATACCGGGTATTTGCCCACGATGCCGTAGAGGGAAACATTGGGCTAATGAATGCCATTCTCAAACCACCATAGAAGGTATTCCGTTATCAAAAAACAGACAAGGACCAAGTGTTTACCCACGATATCGTGGAGAAAGGCATCAGGCTCCATTGCCAAAAAACGGACTGGAGGGCCCAATGCTCCGGGGCCCAAAACCACAAATATACGGGGCAGTGGAGGAACCCAGCAACACCATCAAGGTAGTGCCCAGGACGCATTATCCATTAAATCCCTCATCAGACAAACTAGAGGGAGCGCAGGGTTGGACATCTGCGCCTCTGCCAGAGCAGTACTAACTCCAGAGATGGGAGTTCAAATCATTCCCACAGGAGTAAAAGGACCTCTTCCCCAAGGAACAGTAGGCTTATTATTGGGACGCAGTTCTTCAACACTAAAAGGACTTATGATAAGTCCTGGGGTAATTGATCCCGATTATGAAGGTGAAATAAAAATTATAGCTAGTTCTCCAAGAGGTATATCAGTAATTTCACCAGGAGATAGAATAGCACAGTTATTAATAATACCCAGCCTACATGATAAATTTTCCAGTCGTACTGTAGAAAGAGGTTCCAGGGGATTAGGCTCCACAGGTGTAGATTGGGCTATGCTGTCTTTAAATCTAGATTCTCGCCCAATGCTAAAACTAAATATTCAAGGACATGACTTTAATGGGCTACTTGATACAGGTGCAGACCTTAGCATAATATCTCGTCAAGAATGGCCAAAACACTGGCCATTACAACAAGCCACTCAAACGCTTCGAGGCCTAGGAGTGGCAACTAATCCCCATAGAAGTGCAATGGTATTAGATTGGAAGGATCCTGAAGGATGTGAAGGAACTATACAGCCCTATGTATTGGATCATCTTCCTATAAATTTATGGGGACGAGATGTCCTAGATCAATTAGGTTTGACATTAACAAATAACATCAATCCTAATGCGCCCACTACTAGGGCTAGACAAGGCTTTAGGAAAGAAGAAAGATTAAGAGAACAAGAACAAGGTATGACAGCACCAATTCAAATAAATCAAGAAACAAATAGACATGGATTGGGTTTTCAGAAAGGGCCACTGAGACAATCAAAATTACTTGGAAATCAGAAAGACCAGTGTGGGTTCCTCAGTGGCCCCTGACTAAAGAAAAGATACAAATAGCCCATGACCTGGTCAAACAACAATTAGCGGAGGGACATATACAACCTTCCATATCTCCCCATAATACTCCCATTTTTGTCATTAAAAAGAAATCTGGTAAATGGAGATTATTGCAAGATTTAAGAGCCATTAATAATGAGATGGTTATTATGGGACCTGCTCAATCAGGGATTCCCCAATTGTCTGCTTTACCAAAAACCTGGTATGTTTTAGCTATAGATATTAAAGATTGTTTTTTTTCAATTCCAATTCATCCCGAGGATAGTCCACATTTTGCATTTACTATCCCTGCACTAAATCATGAAGGTCCTGATCAGAGATATGAATGGAAAGTACTCCCTCAAGGGATGGCTAATAGTCCAACTATGTGTCAAATTTATGTTAACAAAGCAATCCAGCCACTTAGAAATCAAAATCCTGAACTACAAATATTTCACTATATGGATGATGTGTTATTGGCACATAAAGATAAAAACACATTGCTAGAATGTTATGCCACACTTACAAATTTATTAAAAAATTATAATCTAGAGATAGCAATAGATAAAGTACAATTAAATCTTCCAATTAATTATTTAGGGGTTTTATTATCCTCAACCATGGTCCGTCCACCCAAAATTCAAATACGAGTAGATCAACTCAAATCACTTAACGACTTTCAAAAGTTATTAGGAGACATAAATTGGATAAGGCCTTATCTAGGCATACCAACAGGAGAGTTGGGACCTTTATTTGATATTCTAAAAGGTCCATCAGATCCAAATTCACCCCGCATGTTGACGCCTGAAGCAAGAAAGGCATTAAAAATCATTGAAACATATATGGAAAATATGCATTTGGATAGAATTGATATAAGTTTGCCTTTATTATTTATTGTACTGCCAACAAAAAATATACCTACAGGAGTATTCTGGCAAGAAGGTCCATTATTGTGGATACATTTATCTTATTCTCCTAATACTATTCTTACTAGGTATCCTGAGGCTGTAGGACAATTAATACTCAAAGGAATAAAAGCAGCCAAGGGAGTGTTTGGGATTTCTCCCAATAAAATTATTACTCCATATACTATAGATCAAATTGATGAGTTAGCTAATGAGTTAAATACTTGGGCAATAATCATGTGTAAATCTAATGTTTCATTTGATAATCACTTACCGTCTAATCCTTTGTTGTCTTTTTGGTCTAAACATCCTGTAGTTTTTCCAAAGATGACAAAAAAAACCCCTATCATGAATGCTCCAAATATATTCACTGATGGGTCAAATAATGGTACAGCAGCAGTAGTTACCCCTGATCAAACTTTTACATTTTTAGTACCCAAACAATCAGCTCAAAAGGTAGAGCTTAATGCAGTATTACAAGCTTTTATGATGTTTAAAAATTCTGTATTTAATTTATTTTCTGATAGTCAGTATGTAGTTAATGCTATAGTATCCCTTGAAGATGCTGGTAGGATTTCCCCTTCTTCTACTGTTTTCTCTTTGTTTTCTACTATACAAAGTCTAATCTGGGACAGAAAAGATCCATTCTTTATAGGACATATCAGGGCACATACAGGATTGCCTGGAGCCCTTAGTTTGGGCAATGAGTTAGCAGATAAAACTACACATGACATACATATTTTCTCCACAATAGAAGAAGCTATAAATTTTCATAAAAGGTTCCATGTCAATGCTAATACTTTACAAAAGCGTTTTAAAATAACTAAAGAACAAGCCCGACATATAATAAAACAATGTCAAAATTGTGTGACATTTTTACCACAAGTTAATCTTGGAGTCAATCCTAGAGGACTGATACCTAACCATATTTGGCAGATGGACGTCACACACTTGCCAGAATTTGGAAAATTAAAATATTTACATGTTACAGTTGATACTTCTTCCGGATTTCTGATGGGCTCCCTTCATGCTGGAGAAAAAACTAAAGATGTTATAGCTCATTGCTTACAAAATTTTGCCACTGTGGGCGTTCCAAAACAGTTAAAAACCGATAATGGTCCTGGTTATACGTCCACCTCTTTTAAACAATTTTGCTCATCATTTGGCATTACTCACATAACAGGAATTCCATACAATCCACAAGGACAAGGCATAGTAGAAAGAGCTCATCAAACTATTAAAATGTACTTATTAAAACAAAAGGAGGGAATTGGAAAGGGGTATATATCCCCCAAAGATAAACTTAAAATAACCCTTTTTACTCTAAACTTTTTAAATTTGGATTCATCAGGGCTTAGTGCTGCGGAAAGACATTTGTATCCAAAAAATGTACATAAGCCTAAGGTACTTTGGAAAGATATTCTAACAGGACAATGGAAAGGTCCTGACCCAGTGATAGTCTGGAGTCGGGGCTCTGTTTGTGTTTTTCCACAGGAAGAACAGCAGCCGATTTGGATTCCAGAAAGACTAACTAAAACAGCTCCTACAGAACAAAAGGAAGATGATTCCACTCAAATCCATAACAGCTGATATCCAGATCTCCAGCTTGGCTATTCTTACATCTGTGACAGTGATTAACCAGGATGTTTTTTTCAATATCTATTTTATTATTGCTTTTTCCCACATCATAAAGTTCTATTTTATTTTTGAGCTCATACAGACCTAGGTTAATGTTTTTTCTGATCAGTTTTTTTGACTGTGGAGTTTTTGAACATTGCAATGGAGATTTCACCTAGGTAAAGCTACAAGGCCTTTACTATTGTCTTATGTGTTATATGTTACGTGTGCACACTTCTGTTTTGTGTTGTATGTCTGTGTGTGCGTATGTCCATATTTCACATATGAGGGGCGCTCATGCACATGGATCCAAAAAAAAAAAAATTTTTTTTTTATTATTCACGTGATTTTAATAGTTTAATTTAATTTGGGTAAACAGCTGTTGAGGATTGTTCTAATATATGAACAAATAGAAGGTTAACAAATCTGTTTGTTTACTTTCACCTTTCCTTTTCATTATATTTAATAATTCTGTTCAGGATAATGTAAATTGTTCTAAATATTGTTTTCTTAGTACCTGTTGAAATGTTACATATTTTTTTTTTTTAGCATCATTGTCAAAATTCCTATTTTCATCCCAGTGCCGGTGAAGACAAAGATAAAACCAAACTACAACTTCTTTAAGAGTTATCACAACAAACCGTGTAAGCTGATACATCAATGATTTATAACTCAACAAGTAATGCTCAATCAATGAGTCGATTTATTTTGGAAGGATATGGACATATTGATAGATTCCTCTGCTTTGAACTGCTTACAGAACTTGCCTGGACTATGTATCACTTGTATGCTTTATTTTGGGAGGATATGGACATATTGATAGATTCCTCTACTTTGAACTGCTTACAGAACTTGCCTGGACTATGTATCACTTGTATGCTTTGTGATCTATTTGTTGATGCAGCGAATTATGGTAGTGCTAGCGTATTTTTGCTGATGTGTCACCAGTGATGTAATTTTTCCTAGGAGCCGTTAATTGACTTGGTGTCATGACATTTCTGTATCCTCCTCCCTTCTACTAGTGATGGTCTAATTTTGGGGGCCAACAGAGGTGAGGTAAAGAACCTCATCCCCCCACCAGCACCAAGGCCAATTTTGGGGGCCAACAGAGGTGAGGCAAAGAACCTCACCCCCCCACTGGTACATAGGCCTATCCACAAGTATGGCTATATGCTGGACCGGTAGTCAGTGACGGGTATGATCCAATTGCAGTGGTATCAACCTAAGACAGGAGGCTGACGCCTAAAAGTCAGTTTTCCGATGACGGGTAAGAACCATATGTTGAATTGGACAAACCTAACAGGCACGGTCCCTAGCCAGATTGCTTGTTACTTAAACAGAAGGGGGGAGATGCTAAGAGCCAAGTATATGATGCATGGCATTTTTGGTTGAAAGGTGACGCCAGCTAGCCATTGAGATGATATGATTATGTTAAGATTTGCATTCATATGGATATTGGACTCCTGCTGTTCACCTAGGCCAGCTACGGGACTCCTGGAGAGTTCCCATTGGTTGGGGAAGTACAGTAGGAGGGAGTTCCGGGGGAGGAGCTCGCTCGGCGGTCCGAGAGGAGGCCGCGTGGGTGGAAAAAATCTTCCCGGGCGGTACCGGACATTGGCGGCAGTTTCAAAAAATAAACTTTGTTCCTGCTTGAGTGGCTCGTGATTTTGTGCCCAGCCAGACTGCGGCAATCCATATGCTGTGCATACTTGAGATTGTCCATTCTAATTTGGTAAAGACTGTTGTGTGAATGTAACAAAATTTCTTTCCCATTGTATTGCCAATGGGCATTTGGGTAACATTTCAATGTGTTCTGATGATCAATTTTAGTAATGGACAAGCACAGATAGCTTCTAAACTCTTCTTGCTCTTTGGTTTCCCTTGAACTCCCAGTTATATTAGCCATTAGTGATTCTTAAAAGTACTCTCTTCTGAGTCTGTTGTTAAATTATTTTAAACACACAAGGGATACTTAAAGTTGCTTAGTGCTTGAATGATCCTGATACTTCTGTCAACCCCGCATCCACTCCCTTCCAATAGTGTCTTATTTTTCTTCCAATAGCGTCTTGTGCTGCAGAAGCAATCCCACTTCCATTAGATGCAACCTCAGTGGAACCTTAATCAAGGTGCCAACTGCAGCCTGCTGAAGATGTGAGCACTGGATGCAGGCCAGGCTGCATTAACCCTTTCTGGAAGTTGAGTACTGGACAGTGACACAAAGTCTCAGCAGCAGCAAATTAATGGGACTGCCCTGCTCTTTACCTAGAATCCCAGATCAGCCTAGGTTTCTACTCTTCTTTCTGTTTTTAATTCTTGTTTGGTAACAATTTTGATATCATTTCAAACTGGATTCACTGACTCCTTTTCAAAACGTTAACACATTCACATACTTTAATTCATTTAACCATAAGAAAATCCTGAGAAAGATCACAATTTCCATTTATAGACAAAGAAACTGAGGTACACAGAGTTACTTCTGTAAGATCATGTAAATAGAAAGTACCTGGCTTCAACTGGTCGTGAGCTGGGGTTTTCTGATCCAAAGAACAGTAATCATTCATTCCACCACAACAGCTGCTCCAGTTGGGAATCATGAGACCTGAGTCTCTACCACCTTTTACTTCTCTCAACATTAGCTAATTGTAAACTCTAAAGAACAGTCTGCCCTTGCATATTTCTGGGTCTCTAAGAATTGGTTCTCAAAAATGTAGTCTTAAAGGGTATTTAATACAGGGCTGAGGATATAGCTCAGCTGGTAGAGGGCTTGTCTTGCATGCACAAGTCCCAGCACAAAAAAAAAAAAAAAAAAAATACACACACACACACACAAATGGTTTAAATGTTAACTCAGATATATTTTTTCTTCTGAGGTGCTAAGGATAGAACCCAGAGCCTTGAGCATGCTAGGCAAACACTGTACCACTGAGCTGTATATGTTTTTGGTTTTGGGGTTTTTTGGCAGTGCTGGGCATGGAACCCAGAGCCTCATGCATGCTAGGCAAGGGCTCTACCACTGAGCTACATCCCCAACCCTTCAACTCAACATTAATATTTCAAATTCAAGACCTATAAGTCTGACATGAATTATTTAGGAGCAAGCAGATAACATTTCGGTTTTCTCAACTACAAGTGTCCACCTTTTTTTTCTCAACTGATTTAAGTTTTAGGCCAATCCAAGCAGAAGACAAATACCGGTGCAACCCTGTGGCAGGCACTTGTACACTTTACCCATTTCTCCTATAATAATTGTAAACGGATGCTGGGCTTTCTCATTTTGCTGATGTTTATGAAAGTGGGGATGTTAGTGCAAAATAGTAACCTTGAGGCATTTTTTTCCTTAGAGTTCCTAATAGTAACACCGTAACCTCTATACAAGGGTGTTATCTGTAGGATGAAACACACATGTGCATTATATAGATGCTACTGCATCATATGAAAATTTAGTTGCAAATAATCACTCAATAAAAGTGGCTATTAAATGGAGAAAACAGCCAGGCGCAGTGGTGCACGCCTGTAATCCCCACAGTTCGAGAGGCTGAGGCAGAAGGATCTAGAGTTCAAAGCCAGCCTCAGCAACTTAGCAATGCACTAAGCAACTCAGGGAGACCTGGTCTCTAAATAAAATATAAAAAAGGGCTGGGGATGTGGCTCAGTGGTTGAGTGCTCCTGAGTTCAATCTCCAATACCAAAAAACAAAACAAAACAAAACAAACAAACAAACAAACAAAAAACCCAGAAAGCCATGGAGTTTAAGAAGAGACCACAGGTATTAATTCTTAAAAATATTGCTATGAAAAGCCATGGAATGCCCGCAGCTCTGTCCTCCTTTGTGGCATGTAGAAACAAGACTACATGCAGAACTACTTAGTTCAAAAAGACTTGAGGTTAAAATTTTCTCCTTAAAAACAATCAAGAACATAAAGAGAGAGCCTACAGAATGAGAGAAAAATCATTGCCACCTTCACCTCAGATAGAGCATTAATCTCCAGTATTTAGAGAGAATTCAAAAAGCTTAACACCACAACAAATAAATAAGCCAATCAATAAATGGGCAAAGGGATTGAATAGGTACTTCATGGAAGAAGAAATACCATTGGTCAATAAATATATGTGAAAAAGTTCAACATTTTAGCAATTAGAGAAATACAAATTAAAACTAGACTGAGATTTCATCTCACTCTAGTCAGAATGGCAATTATCAAGAATATAAGTAACAATAAATGTTGGTGAAGATGTGGGGGAAGAGTCACTCCTACATTGCTGGTGGGATTGCAAATTTGTGCAACCACTCTGGAAAGCAGTATGGAGTTTCCTCAGAAAACTTGAAGTGGACCATCATTTGATCCAGTTATCTCACTCCTCAGCAAGTTCCCAGAGAACTTAAAATTAGTATATTATAGTGATGCGGCCACATCAATGTTTATAGCAGCTTAATTCACAATAGCTAAGCTGTGGAACCAACCTAGATGCCCTTCAACAGATGAATGGATAAAAAAAATGTGATATATATGCACAATGCAATATTACTCAGCCATAAAGAAGAATGAAATTATGTCATTTGCTGATAAATGGATAGAACTGGAGGCGATCCTACTGAGATAAGCCAATCCCCAAAAAACAAAGCCTGAATGTTCCCTCTGACCTACAGATGCTAACACACATTACAGAAGCAGGGGGAGAATAGAAGTTCATTGGATTAAAGGTGAATAAAGGGAAAGGAGGGGAAATGGGAATAAGAAAGATAGTAGAATGAATCAGAGATAACTTTCCTATGTTCACATAGGAATACACAGCTATTTGTAACTCCACATCATGGACAACCACAAGAAGTTATATTCCATGTATATATACTCAAAATATACTCTATTGTCATGTATATCTGACAAGAACAAATTTTTTTTTAAAAGCACACAATTTTTTTTTCTCCTTAAAATTAGTATAGTAATCAAATTCAGCTTATGAGAGCTAGAGAATTGAATTCAACATCCTCACCCTAATGTACAGGTGTAGTCAGGCACAGTGACACTAGCCTACATTCCCATCAACTCAAGAGACTGAGGCAGCAGGATCACAAGTTCAAGACCAGCCTCAGCAATTTAGCAAGGCCCTGAGCAACTTAGTGAGACTCTTCCTCAAAATAAAAAAGAAAAAGGGCTGAGGATGTAGCTCATTGATAAAGCAGTGTTGGGTTCAATCCCCTGAACAACAACAACAAAAAAGTGTACAGGTGTAAAATTTTAAAAGCCAGGTGTGATGATATACACCTGTAATCCCAGCTACTCAGGAGGCTAAGGCACCAGCATAGCAACTTTGGGATCAGCCTGGGCAATTTAGCAATACTTTGAATAGCAAAATAAAATAAAATCTAAAACAATGAAAAAATAAAATAAAAAGAGCTGGTGCTATAGGTCAGTGATAAAGTGCTTGCCTAGTATGTGCAAGACCCTGAGTTTCATCTTCAGTCCTCCTAAAAAATAATTTTTTAAAAAAAGGAAAGATGTAAAGAAGAAAGATAAAAAAGGAAGAGGCCTGGTGTGGTGGCAAGCGCCCTAATCCCAGTGGCTTGGGAGGCTCAGGCAGGAGGATCTTGAGTTCAAAGCCAGCCTCAGCAACAGCAAGGTGCTAAGCAACTCAGGGAGATCCTGTCTGTAAATAAAATACAAAAGGGCTGGGGATGTAAATAAATAAAAAGGGCTGGGTATATGGCTCAGTGGCAGTGTACCTGAGTTCAATCCTTGGTACACTCCGCCCTCTGCAAAAAAAAAAAAAAAAGATGGATTACAGATTTACAAGAGCATAGCAAGGAGTGGTGTTTTAGGTCTGTTTTAAGAGGCAGTTCTAGAGAGGATGGTGGTTTATGCCAGCAAAGTAGCAGTTGACAGTAGTAAATCGGCAGATTTAGGATTTAATTTGGAAGCATAGGCAAACGGGTTCCAACATCAAATGACATAAAATACTTTTATGCAAAGTGAAAGACGTCAAACACAAAAGACTACTGACTGCACGATTCTAAAACTGGATGACAGAAGCAGATGGGGTTCTTTGGGGCTGGTGGTTGGTAGAAGGAATCGACTACAAAGGCTAGGAGGGAATTTTTTAGAGTCAAGAAACAAAATGTTCCTGATCTTGTTTGTGGTGGTGGTTCATCAGATTTCACACAAAGCCAATTTTCTGGCTGCTCTTGCTAAGCTAGTCTCACTAGACTCTGTGACTCTGGAATCTCATCCCTGGGAAGCCACATGGGTTGGTGCCCCTTCCAGAGGGTACTATTGGCCCTTGCCACTCATTTGCAGCACGAATCTCACCCCTGTGAAACTGTAGCTAGCTATCCATGAGGAAATCAATGAGGAACTAGATAACGACTCAACTCAGAAACCAGATGGAAAGTTAATTACCTCATTCCTATTTGTTATTTTATGAACCCTTTTCTGTTTCCCTAAATTAAATGGTTGGCCAAAAATCCCCTACAACCAAGAGGTCAGTAAAGCATTGGAAGGAAACAGGAAAAGACAGCTGAGGATGCTGGGTAGATTTATGGGCTCCATCTGATGAGGTAAAACTAAATCCTAAATGGATTTTAAAAGGAAAGGGATGCCATTAGGGAGTCCCTGGAGTCTAGAGCAAGAAAAACAAAATAAGGACCCAGAGCTGATTTCGAATGTGTTTCTGGAAGACATTGTTGGCAACCGGTGGCAGGTCTAATCTTCTATATAAAGCTTTCTCACTGTGGGTATGCTAATGTGAAGCTGAATTAAAATCTTGGCCTATCTTGGTAAACATGAACATGGAAATACAATAAAGGGAGTTGTTATTGTTATTCAAAGTGACGAAGTCTCGGCTAGAATATTCCATTCTAGGGCAATAAACACCCGGGGAATAAACACTTCACTCCCTCTTCATTAATGGATGACACTGGACAGGCCCAAGTACAGCAATTCTTGGAGCTGAGCCCCCCTGACCTTGAACGGCCTCCAGATTCCCTCTGATGTGTTGTTATATTTGAGTAGGTCATAGTCAAAGTCCAGGCTGGGAATTGGTCTTTCAGTCTCCAAAATTTGCCTCTGCAGTTCTCTGCATATCACTGTGTATTGATTTTAAATTTCATTTAAATTTAAATTTTATTCTTTACCCTAAAATCTTAGAGGAGGCCCCTTCATAACCCTCAAACACTGTCTCATCTTACTGTAAATGAAATTAAGATTACGTAGGCTGCGTTTCTCAAACATTAAAGAAGATAAAACCACCTGGGGATCTTTTTTTAAATGCATGTTCCTATTCAGTAGATCTGATATAAGCCCCAAATTCTGCAGTACTGCTGGTTTAAAGACCAGAAACCAGAACCTAAGAGGAATCTCTGTGTAAAACTCAATCTGCCACGTTATTTAGGTTCTGTTTGTGAGAACATACATAATTCAATAGGTCAGTAATATTTAATTCATCTATGACAATACTAATGCTGCTAAGTAAACACAGAGCAGTCTAACTACCAGGGGGAGGCAAATTGTGGACCAGCTTAATTACATCTTTCTGAAATTCTCATCACTACAGGCACAGATGAATAACCCTATAGGAGTGGTGGATGAGGTTCAAAACTATCACAAGACTACTATTACCCAAACTGCAAGCCTAAAATACATACATAACTACATGGCATATGGTGACTGACACCTGGGGAGTGATGGTCCCCTCTTAAGGGGCATTCACCCAAATTATACCAACCATCTTTTGTTTTGGAGTCACTCACTAATTCAGCAATAAGTTGCCAGATCTTCAAGAAGTGGCAATGTGGAAAGTAACATTCTTTTATTAGAACAATGGCTCTGAAGAGTTTTTAGATCACTATAGTAGAAAAGACCTCGCTCATCTAATTTTAAGTAACATCCCAGTACATTGGGAGGAAAGGGTGTTCTATGCACTTTTTTGTTCTAGCATCAGGACATGGATGTTTTATGTTTAAGCTGCAGTTTCATCTTAAAGTCATTTATTGGAAAATCATAGATCAAATATTTTGAGCGATTATCCCATTTTTTCTCCTTCCCTTTACCTTCCAACTCCATGAAAGGAATTTTTTGTGTGTGGGTGGGGAGGGAGGAGGTTACTGGGGATTGAACTCAGAGGCACTTGACCACTGAGCCACATCCCCAGCCCTATTTTGTATTTTATTTAGAGACAGGGTCTCACTGAGTTGCTTAGCACCTCTCTTTTGTTGAGGTTGGCTTTAAACTCGTGATCCTCCTGTCTCAGCTTCCCAAGCTGCTGGAATTACAAGCATGTGCCAGGGTGCCCAACTCATGAAGACTTTCTGTATCCCCTGTCTCTGATTCTGTCCTCTGGGCACTCATGAATTCACTCTAGTTAGGCTTTAGAGCCCGCTATTCACCAAAACTGCTCAAGATGACAGTGGTCTCCATGTTGCTAATCCAATGAAAGGTCAAGTCTATCTTCATCTTCTTGACCTTTAAGCAGCAGTAGATAGTGAATCTTTCTTTCCTTCTGGAATATTTTTATCACTCACTTGGCCTCCAGAATCCAATCTGGTTTCCTCCTAACTCTTGACTGGTCCTTTGTAGTTTCCATGTCTGTCTCTGAACGTTGGTGAGCACCACTATGCAGGCTTAGACCTCTATGCTTTACTAACCACGTCTACTCCTTGATAAATTCACCCTGTCTCATGGATTAGATCAAGTATATGCCATGACCAAAAATTTTATTTATCTATAATCCATGTCTTCCTCTGAACTTCAGACTCAGAGATTCAATCTACTGCTCACTGTCTCCACTTGGTTATCCCCAACTTTGACGTCATCTTGCTTCCTCACTTTCCCTGACACACCACATTAAATCCATCTTGTAGCAGCACCTTTAAATACTCATAAAATTCCACCATTCTCACCCCATCCACTCTTCACATCTGGTTCTAGTCTCTCCCTTGGATTATCACAGTGGCCTCCTAACTCGCTCTCCTGGTCCTAGCCACCTCCCTATAGTCGATTCTATTCTATTAAGTCAATTCATGCCACATTTCTGGCCAAAACCCTTACTTGGGTGAAGTGACATAAGCAGGCACAGGGTGGCCTGGCCTGGACCTGGCTTTAGCATTTTGGCTCTGACCTAGCTGGTGCCTTTTACTGATTGATGTCAGAGGTCACTTGTTCAGAGGCTGCCACACAGGTGGCTGGAGACAGGAGTTCTCATCCTGGTGTTAATGTGCACGCTAATCTCCTGTGTAGCCACTTTCCCCAGTTGACCAGACCAGATCCCAGGTGATCCAGGCTGAGGTCTCCAGGGCAACCATGTAGTTCTGTGTTCTCTGAGGCTTTTCCCATGACTCAGATTCTATGTTGGGTCAATTTCCATATCCAGACTTTTCCCAGTGGACGGACAGAGGATGAATGAGGTCCCTTCCCTAATGATAAAGACTGAAAGTGCAGATTCAGCTCTAATTGCCAGATGAGAATTTTGAGAAATTGCAGACTTCATGCTGTACATTAAAATTACAGACTCGAGTGGTTTGGTCAAGGAAAAAAAAATATTCAGAGAAAAAGGCCAGCTTTTTATAAATGCCCCCAACCCCACTCCACCCTACCGCTCCCCTCATTCACTTAGCTGCAGCCAAACTAGCTTCCTCACCTCCTTCCTTCCTCTAGACCACGCCTGTACAAAATGAGGCCCCATTTTTTAAATAGTTCATGTTTAATTAAGTATGGAAATTAAGAGAGGTACTTAAAAACTCATCTGGCAATCTGATAATTTTACTTGTGTTGAATCTAAAGATTATTAAAGTTTTTTTGATTAAAAACTTTTTTTTAGTATTGGAGATGGAACCCAGCGGCACTGAGCAACATCCCCAATCCTCTTTTACTTTTGAGAAAGGGTCTAAGTTGCTGAGGCTGACCTCAAATTTGTGGTCATCCTGCCTCTGCCTCTTGAGTTTCTGAGATTTCAGTCCTGAGCCAGAACCTAACAATTTTTAAAATGAGCGCTTGTATTTTATATATATATATATATATATATATATATATATATATATATATATATATATAAAATACACACACACACACACACACAATTCGTGTTTTAAGATTTAATTTTTCTTTTTCTTTCTTTTTTTTATTTATTTAACTTTTTTTTTAGACAGAATCTTGATATGTTGCCCCAGCTGGCCTCAAACTGCTGGACTCAAATGATCCTTTGTCTCAACCTAGTGAGTATCTGGGAGTATAGATGCACCATCACACCTGGCTTAGATTTTCACTTTCCTATAAGACTTGTATTTATTTTACAAAATTAGTGATGGGCTGGAAATTAACAACAACAACAAAAAAAAAACACTTTGTGTGTATGTGTGTGTGCTGGGAATTGAACCACTCGCTCCTAGTCTTTACAGTAAACAATTTGAGAAACACTTCTTTATATCCTAAAATTGCAACTCTCCCTGTACTTTCCATTTTGTTTCTTTGCCTTCTCTCTCTCCTTCTTTTTTTCCTCCCCAACCCTTAACATCCATCAATATACAGTCATCTCTTCGTATCTATTGGGGAACAAAATTCACATCAGGTTGGGGATGTGGCTCAGTGGTATAGTGGTAGTCTCAACATGCATGAGGCCCTGTGTTAGATTCCCAGCACTGCAAAAAATAAATAAATAAAATGGTATGTGGTATTTGCCTATAACCTAGGCCCATCCTGTTGTATATGTTAAATCATCTCTAAACTAGGTGTGGTGGTACACACCCCTATAATTCCAGCACTAAATTCCAGGATGAGGCAGGAAGACCATGATTTTGAGGCTAGGAGGGACAACATAGTGAGACCCTATCTCAAAATAAAGAAATCATCACTGGGGCTGGGGATATAGCTCAGTTGGTAGAGTTCTTGCCTCACAGGCACAAGGCCCTGGGTTCAATCCCCAGCACCACCAAAAAGAAAGAAAGAAATCATCTCTTGATGAATTATAATACCTAATACAATAAAATGCTACACACAAATAATATATTGTTTAGAGAATGAGGACAAGGGAAAAAAAAGCCCATATGTATTCAGTACAAACAATTTTTTCTGAATATTTTCATGCCGCAGTCTGGCTGGGCACAAATCACCGAGCCGCCACAAAGCACTTGTATCTACAAACAGGAAATTTTATTGCCTGAACTCCAACAGCACACTCCACACATGTTCGCCATGCGGCTCCTCCAGGAACACACCACACACCAACCGGAACTCCCTTCACCGGAACTTCACCAACCAACGTGAAGTCTCCAGGAATCCCCGCGAGAGCTCAACCGGAACTCAATGGGAACTCCGCGAGAACTCAAAAGTCATCATATTAATGGCTCGCTGGCGTCACCTCTCAACCACTACTTCTGGCAAAAATGCCATGCGTCATTCCAATTCGGCTATGGCTCTCAGCATTTTCAGAAATAACAGTTGTTTTGAAACCCAGGATGCAAAATCTGTGGATAAGGAGGGCCAACTGTGTACTGCATGCTTAACACTATTATCTTATTTGTTGTCCATTTTCCCTGGAAGAACATCTACTGGATCAATAAATTAATCTACTCCATACAATTACAGATCTAACTAAATAACCCATGGCAAACCAAAGTGATAATGATAAAACTCGATGAACCCTTATTATTATTTTTTGGAGGGTACCAGGGATTGAACTCAGGGGCAATTGACAACTGAGCCACATCCCCAGGCCTATTTTTTTGTATTTTATTTACAGACAGGGTTTCACTTTTTGCTGAGGCTGACTTTGAACTAGTAATTCTCCTGCCTCGGCCTCCCAAGCCACCAAGATTACAGGCATGTGCCATAGTACCCGGCTGATGAACACTTATTTTTTGAGATGGGATCTCACTATGTTGCTAAGACTGATGTGCAACTGTTCAGCTCCAGATGTTCCTGTCTCAGTCTCCAGAGTGCTGGGATTACAGGTGTGCACCACCACTCACCAGCTATAAACAAAGATTTTTAAATTTAAAGAACAGTGTGTAAGGGGGCTGGGGATGTGGCTCAAGCGGTAGCCCGCTCGCCTGGCATGCGTGCGGCCTGGGTTCGATCCTCAGCACCACATACAAACAAAGATGTTGTGTCCGCCAAGAACTAAAAAATAAATATTAAAAAAAAAAAAAAAAAAAAAAAGAACAGTGTGTAAGTTCCTACCAGCCACACAGGGTTATGTGCATTGCTGTGCATTGTTAACAGACAGCCAAGTTGCCTGGTAGCATGCTGAAATGTACTCAGGTAAAGACCAATAATGATCTAATTTTTGTTTTTAGTAACCAGATTTTACTAACCCTGGAAAACTTAATACCTGGACAAAGTGGTGCACATCTGTAATTCCAGCTACTAGTGAGGCTGAGGCAGGAGTATTTCAAGTTTGAGGCCAGGCTCAGCAACTTAGCAAGACCCTCAGTAACTCAGAGAGATCCTGTCTCAAAATAAAAAATAAAAGGGACTGGTGATGTAGAGCACTTCTGGGTTCAATCTCTAGTACCAATAAATAAATAAATTTAAAAAGGGCTGGGGACATGGCTCAGTGGTAGATACCCCTGGGTTCAATTCCCCAGTACCATAATCATGTGTGCGCGCACACACACAACTCATTTAATAAATGTGATGGTCAATCGTATATGTTAACTTCATAATAGTACTCTGTTTAGTCAAACATTTACCTGGATGTTGCTCTAAAGGTATTTTGTAGATGTGGCTTAACATCTATAATCAGTTGACTGTAAGAGATTACCCTTGATAATATATATCAGTTCCTTAAAAATATCCTTCCTTTCCTTCTCCCACGTATATATAAGATTTTAAGGAATCAGTGTCTATTTATACTTACATATTTATATATATTTTTCTCTATATATAAATGAATATATGTAATAATATAGAATATGTAAATATTTTTTAGTTTGAGCTTCAACTACATATGAAATATATAAATACAAATACATATAACTATAAAAATATATATTTGAATAAAAATATCTGTATGCCCCAAAGTATAATTCTTTGATATACTGAGTTCTTTGAACTGAAGAAGCAGTCTGAAAACTAGTCTGACTCCCCACTCTTCTTTTCCTTCTGAAACAGAGAGGGACTTTCTCTGAAGTCCTCTTATCTACCTAAAGGCCAGATCCTCTAGATTAACTCATTAGAAAGAAACCTAGAGTTGGCTGGGTGGTGGCACACACCTGTAATCCCAGTGGCTGGGGAGGCTGAGACAGGAGGGTTCAAAGCCAGCCTCAGCAAAAGCGAGGTGCTAAGCAACTCACTGGGACCCTGTCTCTAAATAAAATAAAAAATAGGGCTGGGGATGTTGCTCAATGGTTGAATGCCCCTGAGTTCAATCGCTGTTACCCGTCCCCCCACACACAAAAAAAAGGAAACCTAGAGTTGACACCATACCCAGAAATGAGAAAAACTTTGTTCTTTAAGCTCATTCATCTCCTCTAAAAATATTTTATAGCCTTCCAGATATGCTTACAGGTCTCCCTTCTCTCTCCCCTATGAAGAAAGTGTGTAAGTTTCTGAATCTCACTGGGTTGTTGGGTGTTCACTCTGTGATGTCTCTGGGCCTTTATTTATTTATTTATTATTTTTGGTACTAGGGATTGAATCCAGGGACGCTTAACCACTGAGCCTCATCCCCAGCCCTTTCAAATATTTTATTTAGAGACATGGTCTCGCTGAGTTACTTAGGGCCTCACTAAATTGTTGAGGCTGGCTGTGAATTTGCCATCCCTCTGCCTCAGCCTCTGGGATTATAGGTGTGCTCCACAGTGCCCAGCACCTTTGGATCTTTAATGAACTGTGTGCCTTTTCTCCTGTTAATTTACTGTCACTTTTTTCCAACAGATTCAATGATACTGCCAGGAAATTAACATGTACACCCTTATTGGCTGTTTCTCTAGAGAAACTCCACTAACAGGTACTACATAAGTAGATTTTAAAAAATCTATAATAAATAATAGGATAAAATCTTTAATCTCAGATTAAACAAGAAGTCTTTGGGATTAATATCTCCTGTAAGAATGAAAGCACTGGGTGGGGTTGGTAGAGCACTTGCCTAGCATGCTTGGGGTCCTGGGTTTGATCCCTAGCACTGCAAAAAAAAAAAAAAAAAAAAAAAGAAATGAAATGGAATGAAAGCACTGATGTATATTTCTAGATCAGTCTAGAACTCACCAGGAAGACACTCAGACTCTACTTAGAGAACCAGCAATTTGGGGCAGGATTTTCTGCTCATACTTGACCACAAATGGAATGTTTTAATCCACATACCTGAAAGCACTTCAGAATTATCCTTGACAGTTTCACTGAAGCAAAATTAGTCACCTTCTGTGACACAGACCAGTCATATCCATTGAGTTCACTGGAGATGTGGCTCTTTCAACCTTACCATATGCCCAGTTAGTGCTCAGCCGTCTTGGGCTCATTCTCAATCTCTATATTCTACTCAGATAACTCCCTCCAGTTCTTTCTCTAATCCTACTCTCCCAGGATCTTTGGACTATTTCCACTTAGATATTTTCATATGGGACTACTCTATCTTCAACAGGCCCATTTGGAAGTTCATTAACTTCCTCCTGAATCAAACTCTCCTCCTCTCTTTATCACTGGGCTTAAAATCTGGGAGTTGTCTTTGATATATTTCTCTGTATATCCAATCTGACAGCAATTGAATATTTTGAATATTTCTTTTATCTGTAAATCAAATTCCTTTTGAGCTCAATTCATACAACTTCAATTTATCTATCCTCTTTTCCCAGCTCTGATAATAGAAGATTCAGAGTTAAGAAGCCCTTTCCCCCAAATGTTTTTATGACTAATATAGTAATATGAACAAAGCCAATTTAAAAATATATAAAAAAAAAGCTTCTTCAAGTCTGCTACAGGAAAAAGAAAAAAGCTAAAAGTAAGACTATCTGAGACATCTTGGAAATGTTATAGATTTATGTTTTGCGGCCCAGTTTGCTTCCAAAAAACAAAAAAATTCAGAAATAACAAACAATAACTGTTCATGGGTGTTTTGCTCATTGAATGACTGAAGGAAATAGAAACCATATTTTGAACTTTCTTTTTTCTGTGCTGGAAATCAAATCTAGGGCCTCGTGCAAAAGAAGCTGGTGCTCTACCACAGAGCTATAGCCCCAGCCCTTAAACTTTAATATGGAATTTCTTTATATTCTAAATGTTTACAAAATTGCACTGTTCACCTCACTTTACAAATAAAAAACAACTGAGAGCAGGGTATGGTGGTGCACACCTGTAATCCCAGAAGCTTGGGAGGCTGAGGCAGGAGGATTATAAATTCAAAGCCAGTCTCAGCAACTTAGTGAGGCCCTAAGCAACTTAATGAGACCATGTCTCCAAATACAATAATGGACTAGGGATGTGATTCAGTGATTGAGCACCTCTGATTTCAATCCCTGGTACAAGAAAAAGAAAAGAAACAGATTCAAAAAGATTCAACAGTTTAATGGTTGCATAGCTGGCTAGTGGCAGAGTTGAATTAAGTCTAGTGCTCTGTAATGCCCAGTTTCTACTGTTACAATACAATTTATAAAGTACTCTATACATATTCAGAGTATCATTTCATTATTATACTTGTTTGACTTGAAATAGGTTTGTAAACAGAAACCAGAATAAAAAGACTTAGTTCAATAAGTTTGGAAATCTAATTTCAATATGGAATAATAAAATAGAGATTCCGTTTGCATTTCTTTATTTTCTATATTCATTGGAAAATATTAATTCATTTAGTGTGCACAAATGGTGTTAACACACAGTCTCCAGTGTAAAAGGGACTCTGGTTAACATTTATAAAGTGGAAGGAGCCCAAGTAAATTTGCCAAAAGGAGGAATATGGAAATTCTGCCCACAGCCAGAACAATGGACATAGATTTGTCCAAACAAAGAACAGTAAAGTTAGGGAAGACAGTTTGTCCAGCCTTTGTTATGCTATTTTATGACTATTTTTCCAGTCCCTGGCTTCCTGTTCACTTTAACAAAGAAAAAGATTAAACTAAAAATTTGACATTTTGCAAATTTATATTACCCTTTAGTAGAAGCCAGAACACTGTAAACAATAAATTATAGTGTCCAAATTCCAAACTCAAAAAACAACCTCCAGATGCCCATTCCAGTTTTACAGAAGGAACTAAAGACTCACTGTTCATCTTTGGCACAACTTTAGTCTTAATGCTAATAAAGATTAAATTTAATGTAGTTATCTTCAGGTTATTATTATCCTGAACTCATCAACATACTTTATCCTGTTACACAACAGCATTTTTTGCTTTCATACTGGCCTTTGGATATTGTGTCAATGAGCTATGTCTGGATGACTGGGAAACATCAATAAGTAGAAAGGGGGTAAATTTAAGCCATGAGTTTAAAGTACAAAGCTAAAAAAAAAAAAAAAAAAAAAAAGGCCCTGAAAATACAGTCACAAAATAATGCCCAGAGCCCTCTACTTAAATATGTGTGGGCAGCACACTTTTCTCCCTGGCTCACTGATGAGCAATGGTGCAAACTGCTTCTCAAGGACCACTTAAATCCTTTCAAAAGCACTTTGTACGTTTGCATTTTTAATATGCCTTTTCTTCTTTCTTGGTAAGCCAAAAGCCCATTTAAGCAACTGAGGTTTTGCTCCTGTGCTTCATCTACCAGGTGACATTAAGTGGCTTCACTCCTGATCTGTGCATCATGTACACACAACAACAACAACAACCACACTCACACCCATATAAGGGGGCAGTTCTCCTAAGTGAACAGTGAACACGAATTACAGATCCAATTTCCACCACATTACTACTCAAGCTCTCGCTAAAGACCCGCAGATTTTATATAGGAACTTTTAAACCCTTCTTAAAAACTACTGTGCTTTGCACCAACTGAGTTTTAAGTAAATAGTACCGTGGCTTTTAAGAAAGTTATTTTAATCATACTTTCAGTTTGGAGAGGCGAGCATAAAGCAGGTAATCTGCAGCCTCCTGTCACTTTGTGGCTGGGTTTTAAATGGCTTACAATCATTGGTTTGGTTCTAACTTCAAGTCTCATGCCCCACGTTGTTGTCCAACGACTTCAGAAAAGTCACTCAGATGCTCCAGCTGGACTTGAAGATCTTTGAGGGGTGTGTGTGTGTGTGTGTGTGTGTGTGTGTAAACGGACGCGGGATTGGGATGGAAGGGCAGTTTTCACAGACCCCCGATTGCTCAAGACACCCAGCTTCCGTGAGGGTTCTGCAGCACGTGCACACATAGAGCAAAACAAAATCACTCGAGTTCTCGTGGGGAGAGAGAAGCTACAGCCGGTTCAACCAAGTCCAGCGGGAAAACTGCTTTGTGGGAGCCTTGTGGCCAGCGCTTGTTTCCTTTCTGTGCCAGGACGTGCGCTGGTTCTTCACCAGCTGGCAAGCCCTGGCTCTCCGCTGGCCAGCGCCTGGATCCCTATCTCTGGAGCAGGCACCTGGGTTTCAGGGGGAGGCAGCTTTAGGGTGCTGCGTAGCCCGATTGTTTGTTTTCCCCTACCGAAATTCTGTGCAACCCTCCGATGAGGCATTTTCCCCGTGGCCCGCCCCCAGCGGTTTGAGGTTTATCCTTGCAGCAGTTTTCTAACGCGCTGGCTTCTTTTAAAACACACACTCACACACATACACACACACACACACACACACACACACACACACACACACATACCATGCCTTCGGCTTCCCCAACATCGTCCTCCCCAGAGGGTAGGCGTGCAAGCCGAGCTCCCCAGACACTTACACGTGTCCACAGCGGGTCCGGACGGGTTGGTGCAACACCTCAAGGCACACGGAGCAGTCGAAGGACGTAACGGGCAGTTCGGGGTCCCCCTTGCGCTCCACGGCCCGTGGGGTGGCAGAGGCTGGCGAGGATTTGCTGCTGTCGCTGCTCAGCAGGGAGCCCATCGCTGCGCGTCTCGCTCAGACAGCTGCCAAGAGCTCAGTGCCGGCTCTTGGTTGTTTTGTTGTCCTGCGGTGGAGGAAGGAAGTCCCAGCCCAGCTGTGATCGCCGCCTCCTAGCTCGCCCAGCTAGCACAGCCTGGAAGCCGTCTCCGCCGCCGCGTTCAACCTCGGTCGAGGGCAGGCGAAGTGCGCAGCCCTGGGTTTGAAATTGTCTTTCGCTAGCTGCCTTGATTGGGGTGCAGAGGCGGAGTCGACAGCCGCACCTCACAAGCTGCGATGTCTTGAGGTCCTGGGAGAATTGAAACCTGAAACCTCTTTCGCAGAGAAGACTTGGGCAGACAGTGAACCTGCCAGGCTAAGGCACACGCCTTCTTCTCTCTGGTCACAAATTAAGGAGAGTGATATCCTGGTCATGCTTTATGGTAATTAGAAAACACCTACCTGAGAGATGATGATCCTATCAGTCCTCCACATTGAAATCATAATAAACTGCAAAGATGACCTAAAACAGCTGGTTGTGGTGGCTTAGGCTAGTAATTCCAGGGTCTCAGGAGGCTGAGACCCTAGGATCACAAACTCGAAACCAGCCTCAGCAATTTAGTAAGACCCTCAAGCAATTTGGCAAAGACCTAGTCTCAAAATAAAAACTAAAAAGGCCTGGGGATATGACTCTGTGATTAAGTACTCCTGAGATTAATCTCCAGTACCAAAAACAAAAATATAAACCCTCAAGGTTGAGTGTCTCTTAAGACACAGACTATCACAGATGATCACTAGTAGATTAGTCATCTACTCAGTGCTCCATAAATGGAGAAGTGGGATGGGGTTTTGAAAGAGATCTGAATTCAAATCTTGGTTCTAGGACAGGGATTCTGGTTTCCTCAACTAAGGATTTCTTTCTACTGTTTGTATACTCTCCCCACCCCACCTATCATTTTTTAACATGACCAAGACTGGATATCACTCACTGACTTAATGCATTTTCAAAAAAAGGTATTTAGTGCTTACTGCATGCCAGACACTATCTGTGATAAGTTTTCAACAAACAAAAAGTCAAATCTCACAGAATCACATAATTTAGTTTAAAAAGACAAAAATCTTGAGCAAGTTTTAAATTCTCATGTAGTTTTACAGAACAACATTCAAAACACACATATAAGGTATATCATACCTCTAATACATAATGATCCCTTAAGCTTCATCTTGTTTCCCCAAGAAAATATAAGTGATGATCACATAAATGAATAAATCATCTCAAACAAGAACCAGCAAGAAATAGGGCATTGTGGCCTGGGCCTGTGATCCCAGCAACTCTGGAGGCTGAGGCAGGAGGATCACGAGTTTTGGGCCAGCCTCAGAAATTTAGGTAGGCCCTAAGCATTTTAGTGAGACTCTGTCTCAAAATAAAAAATACATAGACTAGAGGTATAAGTCAGTGGTAAAAAGCCTGTGGGTTCAATCCCTAGTATCAAACAAACAAACAAACAAACAAAAAACTACAACAACAAAAATAAAGAAGATAAACACAAAGAATAAGGATGGGGAAAAAAATAAGGTCAGGCATGATGGTACACACCTATAATCCCAGCTACTCCTGAGGGCAAGGCAGTAAAATCGTAAGTTTCAGACCAGCAATGAGCAACTTATTGTCTCACATAAAATAAGAAAAGGACTAGGGATGTAGCTCAGGGATAGAGTGCCTGTGTGAGGCCCTGGGTTTAACCTTTATCATGGCAAAAAAAAAAAAAAAAAAAAGGAAGAATAAGAAAGAGAAAACTTTTTGAATTAAGTAACAATTGAGCAGTCATGAATAATAAAAAGGAGTCAGCCATTCACAAATTTAGAGAAGCACTGGAAAAGCACTGGGAACTGTGAGTGGGATAGGAACAAAGACCAGAGAAGATGTGTGGAGCTGGACCAGCAGAGGAAGATTGGTAGATGAAAAATAAAGAGTTACTCTTATCTCTAAAAGAAAAGAAAAAAAAACCCTTCCTGATTCTACTTGTCCCTCAGCTTGTCCCCTAAATCTTTTCAAAATCAAATCTCTAGAGCTAATTTTCTACTTTTATGTCTCCATTTCTTAATTTTCCCCTCTTTGTCCTGTCCAGTCTGGGTTCTGTAAGGACCTCTCTACCTCTATATGTCCCCAAATGGTTCCATCATCAATGTCACTGGTGGCTTTCATGTAGCTAACTCAAGTAGACTTATTTCTTTGCAGAAAAGATGAAGTGAATTTGTAACTTCAAGAAGCATTGAGGGAGGCTGGGATGTGGCTCAAGCGGTAGCGCGCTCGCCTGGCATGCGTGCGGCCCGGGTTCGATCCTCAGCACCACATACAAACAAAGATGTTGTGTCCGCCAAATACTAAAAAATAAATATTAAAAAATTCTCTCTCTCTCTACCTCTATCTCTCTCACTCTCTCTTTAAAAAAAAAAAAAAAGAAGCATTGAGGGAACGAGAAAGACATTTCTAGATTCATTGGAGCTTATTTTTATTAGCAAAATCAGAGGAAGCTGAATGTCTATCATAGGAAAATGTAAAGTTTGATAAGTTTGGTAAAGTGTGATAAATTGACTCAACAAATAGATAAAGTAATGTTAAAAATAGCGGCTTATCATTTATAGGTCCATTTGGCAGTATTTCATAAAATTTTAGAAGTATATAGGCATTATGGCCTGTGCCTGTATTCCCAGTGACTTGGGAGGCTGAGACAGGAGGATCACCAATTCAAGGTCAGCCTTAGTAATTTAGCAAGACCCTTAGCAACTTAGCAAGACACTGTCTTAAATAAAAATAAAATAAAAGGGATGGGGATGTTAACTCATTTAATCTTCATAATAACCCTATGAGATAGGAAATTAACATTATCATACTGATTTCCAGAAAATAGAGGTGAAGACAGGTTCAAATTTGACTAAGATCACATTTATGGTAAAAAGTAAAGCTGGAAGCGGGCTGGAGTTGTGGCTCAGTGGTAGAACCCTTGCCCAGCATGTTTGATTCTCAGCACCACATATAAATAAATAAAATAAAGGTCCATTGACAACTAAAAAATATTAAAAAAAAAAAAAAGTAAAGCTGGAAGTTGAGCTCGTGAAATCTGGCTCTTCTTATCAGTGTGCTTAACCACTATGAAATATTGGCTTTCCTTCATTTGGGTTAGCATGGAAGTGTTTCAAAGACACTAAAAAAAATAAATAAATAAAAAGGGATGTTACCAAAGAATAAAAAAATCAATATAAGATATATATTTTATGGGCAAAAAGCATTATATATTTACTAATGGGGGAAACTAGTGTGGACATGTTCAAAGTCACAACTCCTTTTCTTGCAACCTGAATGACCTTGGCAGTTTTCTTCTTGGTCATTAGTTTCTTCATATGAAAAACAACAGATAATGTTTACCTGCAGAATTATTGTCTGAGGTTAAATGCAAGAACAATGAAACCCTTGACTTATTGCCTGGCAGGTGGTATTAAATAAGCATTTGTTCTCTCTCTGACTTCATTCACTCTGCAAGCATTCAATAAGAACCTACTTTGTGTTAAGTACCTCAATAGATGTTAGGGGCACAATCAGGAGCAAGGCCCCAAATGACCAGCTGAATGGCCATCTATTTATTTTACTTTATTTTTACGCTGCTGAGCAACTATCTCTTCATCTTGTTCTTCTGTAACTACACATACACTTCTGTTGGAGGAATTGTCCCAGAATTTAACTAAGTTGATTGATTACTATGAATCATGCATAATATTAAATGCAATTGTATATTTATGTATGTGTATATGTTTTACTGTTATAACAATGACTTTGATGGGACTGTCACCTATAGTCTCAACTTTTTATTCTCAAGGCCCTTTCCTTTCATACATAGAAGTTCTTGTCACTGAAATCTGAAATCTGCCCCTCTGAAGTATAGTTGCTAAATCTTTTTCGCCTTGTTCTTCTTCTTCTTTTTTAATACTAGAGTTTGAGTCCAGCAGTGCTCTACCACTGAACCACATCCTCAGCCCCTTTAATTTTTTTTTATTTTGAGACAGGGTCTTCCTGAGTTTTCCAGGCTGACCTCAAACTTGTGATTCTCTAGGATCAGCCTCCCAAGTCTATTGGATTACAAGCATGTGTCACCAGGCCCAGTTTAAACTTTTGTTTTATCTTTGAGCTATAGAACACCTTGTTTCTTGCATAATTTATTTAGATTTGAGTTCTATTGTCTACAACCAAACCGACACACTTACCTTGTCTTCAGGCTTTCATGGTCTAGTTAATAAGATGAATAGGAAAAGAACACATTTATAATTCAATATGATAGGATCAGTGATAGGAATCTACATAAAGAAAGAGCAATGGTGCTAACTTAGCCTGGAAACACCTTGCTCTAGTTGGACAATTTGTAAACAATCCTTGTAGCTGGAATTTTCAGCACACAGTGATCAGTAGGGAGAGGGAAAAAAAAAAAAACTAGAGACCCAGCCAGAAACAAGGCCAGGAAGATGGCATTTGACAGGTTGGACATTTTCAATTGCTCTCTGTTTTGAGGAGCCAATTATGAGTACAGATAGGAGGGTGACATGGCCATAAGTGCAATTTTGACAAGTCATACTCTCTCTGTGTCAAGGGTTCTCAAACCCTATCTTTCATCAGAGTCACCTGAAGAGCTTATTAAAATGACCCCATTCTGAGATATTTCAATGTAATAGCTGGGGTGAACTATGAAAGCTGCATTTTTAACTGTCCCCCAGCTAGTTCTGATGCAGGTGTCAAAGGACCATTTTATGAGAAATACAGTTCTATGTTATGGGCAGCAACAGGCTTTTCAAGTTGCTTTGACAACAGCAGAGATGTCAAGTGCCAGGAGAGAATCCCTTATTTTGATTGTGTCATAATCTATCCATGATTTCATCCTCACTATGGAATGACATTACACTGGTCAAATAACTTGACACTGACACATAGACATTTCTGAATGACAAAGATAATTTAAATTTTTTTATCTATTCGTGTATTGATGGTAATAAAGATTTTTAGTATTCCACAGAAATACAAACATACGAGATGGAATCCTGAATATTATTTAGCACAGCTCCACTATCTGAAGCACTATTTGAAGACAAAAATGAGAGACCATTATCTTCACTCTCCTTCACTCTCTGTCTGTCTCTCTCTCTCTCTCTCTTTTTTGGTACCGAGGATTGAACTTAACCACATCCTCAGCTCTTTTTATTTAGAGACAGGATTTCACTGATTTGCTTAGGGCCTTGCTAAGTTGCTGAGGCTGGCTTTGAACTCACTATCCTCCTATCTCGGCCTCCCAAACACTGGGATTACAGGTGTGCACCACTGTGCCCAGTCACCATTCCCCACCTCTCCTCCTCCTCCTCCTCCCCTTCCTCTTCCTCCTCCTCCTCCTCCTTTTAATAAATGGATACAATACCTTTATTTTATTTGTTTATTTTTTATGTGGTGCTGATGATTGAACCCAGTGCCTCACACGTGCTGGGCAAGTAAGTGCTCTACCACTGAGCCAGTACACCTTGCTTCTTAAAGCAAGAAGGACACTATCACAAATGAAGTGAAGGGCTTAAGAATTTATCCAGATAAGCCATCTAAGGACCTGGATCTTCTGCCTTGATTTCAGCATAACATTTTTTTTCAATTTTGAATATTGCCCAGAGTTTTTCTGCTAGCCAGTCTTATTGCTCCCTGTGGCGAGGTTTGACAAATAGCAAGATGGAGGCAGTCATCCCCATTACTTTCTGAGCATTGCAGTTTACTTCAACTATAGATAGTCAATACATTACAGCCTATCTTCCAAGCATACTGTTTTACTCCAGGAATAACTCAGTGAATATCTCAGTATCCGTCACTGGGTAACATTTGAATGGACTGTCCATTTGGGTATTCCAAGTCAATAAGCATGGAAACATGACATGTCAGCATGGGAAGAATGTTCTTTTAACCTAATTCTGTCATTTTACAGATAAACTGATTTCCAATGAGGCAAAAACATTCCCATCACATTCTTCAACATTTCAGATTAATTTATTTGAAATAAAAATTAAGTTATTAAGTATCACTTGAAAAATACTAGCCTGTTTGTGTGTGTGTGTGTGTGTGTGTGTGGTGTGGGGGTACTGAATCCAGGGCTATATGTATGCTAGACAAGTACTACCACTGAGGTACATATCAATAGTCCAAGTAGTGTTCTATTTTTAAGAGATATAAATATTTGGGGAAGCAAGATCACAAAGGATAAAAATATTAATAAAAATAAAAATGCTATTGTTTCCTGTGCTCGCATTATCTATAAATTAGAAGCTGGGCTTGGTGGCACATACCTATAGTCCCAGCTACTTGGGAGGCTGAGGCAAGTTTGCAAATTTGAGGCCAGTATCAGCAACTTAGGGAGACTTTGTCTCAAAGTTTAAAAAGATAAAATTAAAAAGGGCTGGGGATGTAGCTCAGAGGTAGAGCACCCCTGGTTCAAATAAATAAATTACAGTTCTGCAAAGAAACAAATGAACAACCTAGATAAATTCTATCTTTTGCCTAGGTAAATTAAAATATATTTTGTTGGTACATATAAGTGTATTTAATATGCTCCCATTTTGGAAGGTTTAAGTAACAGATAACAATAAAAATTGAGCTGGGGTTGTGGCTCAGTGGCAGAGCAAACATGTGAGGCACTGGATTCTATCCTCAGTACCATATAAAAACAAATAAACAAAATAAAGATATTGTGCCCATGTATAACTAAGAAAAATTTTTAAAAAATAAAATAAAAATACAAAATAGTACATGATTATTATTGGGCCATGTGCAATGTTAATGTAATGCTTGCATTACATTATGTGTATATATGTATGTGCATATATATGTTAGTGTTATAACAAGTAAAGCATTGTGTGTATATATATATATTCACACACATACCTACATGCACAATTATATTATGTATATACATATATATGTATAGTTTATATTGAAAACACCTATTTCTTTTTTACTTCTTTTTCAAAATTGAGGCTCAGAAAGTTTAAATAATTTGCCCATGCAATCCCCTTGTAATAGAAGGGTTTTGTTTTGTTCTGTTCTGTGTGTGTGCTCACACACAAGCTAGATATTGAATTCAGGGCCTCACACATACTAAGCATGCACTTTTCTACTGTTCTACATCCCGAAACCTAGAGCAGAGTCTGTAACATATGTTTCAGGCTCTTAAGTCTATATTTCTGACACTTACGCAAACATATAGGTCCTAGTATTATTTTCCCCATTATATCATCAAATATAAAGTTAGGACTGACTCTATTCTGTTTATGTGGCTTGTTTCCTTTAATGAATCAAAAGCTTAGTGTTTTTGAGCTGGGCACCATGACACACACCTATAATCTCAGGAGGCTGAGGCAGAAAGATCAGAAGTTCAAAAGTAGCCTCAGCAATTTAGCAAGGCCCTGAGCAACTTAAAAAGACCCTGTCTGGCTGGACAGGTGTCGTATGCCTGTAATCCCAGTGGCTGGGGAGGCTGAGACAGGAGGATTGCGAGTTCAAAGACAGCCTCAGCAAAAGCAAGGCGCTAAGCAACTCAGTGAAATCCTGTCTCTAAATAAAATACAAAATAGGGCTGAAAAGTGGCTCAGTGGTTGAGTATCCCTGAGTTCAAACCCCGGTACAAAAAAAAAAAAAAAAAAAAAAAAGACCCTGTTTCAAAATAAAAAGTAAAAAAGATCTGGGGATGTGGTTCAGTGGTTAGGCACTCCTCAGTTCAATCCCTGGTACAAAAAAAAAAAAAGTTTAGCTCTCTGAATTCTCAAATTCAGAAAATAATATAGAATATGGGGAAAACAGGAAGTATTTATTTATTTACTTAGCAGTACGGGGATTGAACCTAAGGTCTAGTGAGCACTTTGTCACTGAGCTACATTCCTTAGCCTTTTTTATTCTATTTTTAGACAAGATCTTGCTAAGGTGCCCAGGTCAGTCTTAAACTTTCAATCATCCTGCCTCAGCCTCCTGAGTATCTGGGAGTATCTGGGATTATAGGCTTCTACCACCATGCCAGTGGAAGTTTTTATTTTTTTAAGGCACTATATATGTAAGTTAAAATATAGCAAGGCTTGGGGTGTAGTTCAATGGTACAGCGCACACTTAGCATGTATAACTTGCTGTATTTAATCTCCAGCACTGGAAAAACAAAACAACAACAACAACAAAAAAATAACTCATGGTATTATAGATGTCCCTAGAATAAAAGCAGATATAAGCTTTACTATTTCTATGTCACAAATGGAAAACTTAAGTATATGAATAGTCCTAACACACCTTTTATTTCTAACCTATGCCCCTATAACTTGAAATGAAAAAGGTGATAAAAAAAATAATATATAGAAATTGTGGTAGCAGGTAAATTTTAATGATCTAAAAATGGTGACAGCAACCAATGTATGGATTTTATAGAAAAATTTCTGGGAAGACTAATGGTAAGGGCCATTCTGCTGTGCCTCAAAAAGAACAACTTCTCTTAAAAATAGCTTAGTTTTAAGAGTTCTGGATATCCATTGTTTGATATATCAAATTTTCAAATAATAGAACTAGGGATGTAGCTCAATGGTAGAGAGCTTACCTAGCGTGCATAATACTCTGGGTTCAATCCCAGCCCTGTCCCCCGCTCCCCCTGCCCCATCCAACAGGAAAAAAAAATCCACCATGTGAAAGAGCTGTTTATTCTCAGATGTTAAACAAGAATTGCCTATATGACAGTGATAGAGAAAGTACATTTTATGGAGTGCTTCTATTCCTCTTTTATTGCTTGTTTGTGTTTTGTTTTGTTTTTTTTCCCCTCCTGTTAACATTCAATCTTTTGGTTCTTTGTATAAGCAATAGGAAAAGTGGGACAGAAAGGAGGAAGTGGAGAGACACAGTCTACTTGGAGATTGTGGGCCACGAATAAAAGTAGGTACATGCTCTTGGGACACAGAGGATGAAGACAGGCTGTGGCAATTCTCTAGATACCATGCTAGTTACACACAGCCATCTGACCACTGGTGCTTTGCCAGGTTAGGTGGCATGATAGCTGGATGTGTGGTCATTCCCTGCCCCTTTGCAATTGACAGCAGATGTTGAAGGAAGAGCTGTAGATCAAAGGGGACTGAAGTTAAGCTTCAACTGGAACTATCAAAAGCAAAGTGCAGCCTTTCTCTTCTTTAGTGCAATGTACAAAATATTTCATCACTAGTAATTAAAATGTATTAAAAGCACAATATTGAAGAGTATATAAAAGGGGCTAGGAATGTAGCTCAGTGATAGAGTACGTGTCTAGTATATGTGAGGCCCAGTGTTCAATCCCCAGTATTGGGGAAGAAAAGTTAAAATGTTTGGGACTGGGATATAGCTCAATGATAGAGCACTTGCCTAACATGCACAGGGATCTGGGTTTGATTCCTAGCACCACAAATAGAATAGAATAGAAAAGTAAAGTAAAGAGTATATTGTCATGAGATGCCCATGGGTTGCCCCCCCACCGCCCTTATTTATTTATTTATTTATTTATTTTTAGCTTATCTCTGTGTTTTCAAAGTGAATATAGATACAACAGTTTCTTCTAAGTCAGCAGTTGCAGAAGTAAGAGGAGAATCATTGTTTTCTTTACTCTGAGGCCCTGCACATCCTCCCTCAGGAAGTTTAGTGGAAAAATCAATGCTAGATGGCTCTCAAGGAGACGCTGCTAATGCTTCTGCTATTGTCAAATCTCCTGTGAAGAACCTTCCTTCACAGTTAATCAATATAGCAATGCTGCTTTTCAGATTTTGTATCTCAGGGACCACAGACCTCTGTCATAGCAAATCACCTGACCCAGTCTTACCGCACAATCCTGAGTAAAGACTGTCACAGTCCAATGGTTTACGCCTTGTTTCAGACAAAGCAGCAGAAATGTACTTATTTTCCAATTTTTATTTGTTGTTAAAGTGGTATTTTAATTTTAGGGGGTGGGGAGATGCTGAGAATTGAACCCAGGATCTTATGCATGCTAAGAACTTTTATTTTTCAATTTCTAAATGGTGTTTCAGTCAATTAAGGAA
This sequence comes from Marmota flaviventris, assembly GCF_047511675.1. Lineage (NCBI taxonomy): Eukaryota > Metazoa > Chordata > Mammalia > Rodentia > Sciuridae > Marmota > Marmota flaviventris. Next base: position 39,631,743 of record NC_092513.1, read on the forward strand.
AATTCATAAAGATTATCAACTATTTCTCATAAGGCACTTATTATGTACCAATATAATGCTAAGTATATTACATAGGTTAACTCATTTCATTCTAAACTCTTGGAGGTATTATTTTCTCCATTTGAAGTTATAAGCAGTATGAAGCCCTGCAGCTTGTAAACAGTGTAGAATGCAGACAGGGGTCTGTTAACAACAAAATTTCAGTTTGTAAGTGTTGTACTATATTTTCTGTTCTAAAGTACAAAATTTAAAGCATAACTTCATAAACTCATAGCTTTGATAAATGCTTTCATTTTTCTCATATTCCCTTTCATTGTTGTTCATATGCATGTTGCTGGGAACTTCTTTTCTGTTTATTGTTCCCCTCACCCACTCTATCCTTTGGGTTCAGTAAGAGTAATCACTTGCCTAGAAATGGCCTTGAACCCAACCAGCTTCCCTCCCCCAGCCACCAGCTCTGTTTACTGGCTCAGGGTGGCTACCTGACCCCTGCTGGCCTAAGGCTATTTTGTAGGAATTTTGAAATTCAGGAAGATGGATTTCATAAGACAGAGAAGAAGTGAGGGAAAGTGGGAGGGAGGGAAAAATAAATGAGCTTCTCTCCACATTAGCTGTAACATGTAGAATTCAAAAGCTTTGTGCACTTAATGTCCATTGTGAACTGAATAAAAGACTCTATTCTGGCAGTGAGAAAAAGGCAGGAGGCCTGGAGAAGGATGGAGAGTGAGGATCCTGAGATCCCCCACAAAGTTTCAGGCTTTGGCTTATTCTGAGGCCAAGCTGTGATTCTGTGCTTGGATTCTGTGAAATGTCCCAATTTTCCAAAACAGTATTTTTTTTCCTTTGCTTACGATTACTAACATTAGCGCTTGTTACTTGCAACCACTAGATTCCAAATTCATACTTGAAGAAATAAAAGCCCTCGGTATTCCCAATTGTTGGTCTCATGAAAACGTGGATAGGTCTGGAGGGGGAGATGGTTTAAGTGACACCTGGAGCTGCTCCAGCCCTCAGCTTAAAGCGAAGACAATCCAACTCACATAGACCATGAAAATTACTGGCTCAGGTGGCTACCAGTCCAGAGGCAGTACAGGCTTCTGGGTACATGCTCCAGAGGCCCCAGCACAAGGTCCTGCTTTCTCTTCACTTCCTTGCTGCCTCCGGGTCAACTTCCTTCAACTTCCTCCGTAGGCAAGTGGTAAGATCAGTGCCATATCCAAAGCAAGGACACTTCTGTAATGTTCCCCCAGCAAATTTACACTGGCTCTAATCCTTGTTGCAATACCAGTGGCAGGGGACAGGCACATGCTAAGTGAGTCCCAAGCTCCTGGACCAATCTCTTTTTTGTGGGGGAAGAGTACCAGGGATTGAACTCAGGGGCACTTGACCACTGAGCCACATTCCCAGCCCTATTTTGTATTTTATTTAGAGACAGGGTCTCACTGAGTTGCTTAGTTGCTCACTGTTGCTGAGGCTGGTTTTGAACTCATAATCCTTCTGTTTCAGCCTCCGACCTGCTGGGATTACAGGCATGTGACACCATGCCCAGCCCTTTTAATTTTTTGAGACAGGGTCTTGCAGGCTTAGGGTCTTGCTAAATTGCTGAGACTGGCCTTGAATTTGTAATCCTCCTGTCTCAGCTCCCCACTTGTTACTGGGATTATAGGCATGCACCCATGGGCCAGCTGAGGATTGTCCTTTCTTTTTTTTAATATTTTTTTTAATTTGTTTTAATTAGTTACACATGACAGTACAATGATCTTGACATATCATACATTTTAATAAGATGGGATATAAATTCTTATTTTTCTGAGTGCACAGGTTGCAGAATTACATTGGTCATGCAGTCATGTATATACCCACAGCAATAATAATGTCTATTTTTTTCTGCTGTCCTTCCATTCCCTGCTTCCCCTCCCCTCCCATCGCTTCTCTCTACCCAATCTAATGTGACCCACTTCTCTCTATTTTTCCCCCCTCACATCTTCATACCTGTATTCTGTATAACAAAGAGGGTCTCCTTCCCTCTTCCATGCAATTCTCATTGAGGATTGTCCTTTCTGATCTCCTCAGAAAGCCCTGGTTCTGTTTTCATGGAGGATCTCCTTTACCCTATGTTCTCCTTGGCCATATCTGGGGTGAGCATCAGCATACAGTCCTCTCCTAAGGGTTGTGTGTATCTATTAAGCAGTCCATTTCCTGACGCTAGACTTTCTAGGTCATGAGGATCATCTAGGGATTGAATGGTCACAAGATATCCAATGCATAGCTTTCTTCTTTCCTTCCTTCCTTCTTTCCTCCCTCCCTCCCTCCCTCCCTCCCTCCCTCCCTCCCTCCCTCCCTCCTCTTATTTTTCTTCCTATTCCTCCCTATCCTCTTCCCCCTTCTTCTCCTTCTCAAATTTTTTTTTTGCGGGGGTTTTGGGGGACAGTACAGGGGATTGAATTCAAAGTACTTTACCATCGAGCTACATTAGCAGTTCTTATTTTTTATTTTGAGATTCGCTAAGTTGCTGAGGCTGGCCTCAAAACTGCAATCTTCCTGCTTCAGTTTCCCTACTTGCTGGGATTATAGCTGTGCACCATAACACTAAGCAGAGAATACATTTTATAGAATCCTCAGTAGGGGGTGGAGAATATAGCTCTATGGTCAAGTGCCTAGGTTTGATCCCCAGTACCAGAAAAAGAAAGAAAGAAAGATCCTCCACAAACTTCCCTTATCGGCCTAAATGGGTCATATCCACTCTGGAAATTAGAATGATCCAGATAGCTTAGGCCTGAGATCCTAAAGTAATCACTGGGGATGGAATGGGTCTATTGTGCTGGGGGATACCCCATAGCTGTTAATCGTTTCTCAACCATTTGACTAAACCAATGGTAAATGAAGTAATGGACATGGGAGAACAAATCATACATTGCTCCATTAGTAATTCAACTAGATCAATTGGTTTTATAGGGAATAAATATAAAATATGAATGAATTTGGAAAATTTCAGACTTTAACTCAAGAAGCCCAAGCTGAGCCAGGCAGGTGGCAACCTCTTCTAATCCCAGCAAAACTCAGAGGCTGTGGCAGGAGCATTCCAAATTTGAGGCCAGTCTCAGAAATTTAGCAAGACCCTGTCTCCGAATAAAAAGTACTGAAGGAACATAGCTCAGTGATTAAAGTGCCCCTGGGTTCAATCCCCAGTAGCCCCCCCCCCAAAAAAAAGTGTATATACACACAAACATATCAATAATCATCATTTAAATTTCACTGATTCGCAGCTCCTCAAACACTGATGCAAGATCTCTTCTACCCATCTCCAGTTTAACCACAGTATTACTGGGGGTTATCATGAGGCATCCCATATATGGTTGTAAGAATTTCTTCTCACTGGGCACCAGTATTGAGGCACAGTAACTCTATACTTTTCTGGGTGCTCTAGTATAACTTTACAGAGCTCCCTTGGTTTTCTAACATGGGGTTGTCTTCATGATGCTGTTATCTACAGTTTTGATAGTCATTACTGTCTCTGTTAGTCACTGACAAGATATTCTTTCCATATTAATAAATATGATTATAGACTCCAGGCATGGTGGAACGTAACTGTAATCCCTATGATCCCAGAGGCTGAGGCAGGAGGATCACAAGTTCAAGGTCAGCCTCTGCAACTGAGGGAGACCAAGAAATTTAGAGAGACTGTCTCAAAATAAAAAATAAAGCATTGGTGCACACCTATAATCCCAGAGGCTCCGGAGGCTGAGACAAGAGGATCTTGAGTTCAAAATCAGCTTTAGCAACTTAGAGAGGCACTAAGCAACTCAGTGAGGCACTAAGCAACTCAATGAGGCATTTAGTAACTCAATGAGACCATGTTGCTAAATAAAATACAAAATAGGGCTGGGGATGTGGCTCAGTGGTGAGTGCCCCTAAGTTCAATTCCCAGTCCAAAAATAAATAAATAAATAGGGCTGGGGATATGGCTCAGTGATTAAGTACCCCTAGATTCAATACCAGATTCCAAAATATAATGTATATGAACAAATATATATAATTAAATATCTGTTAGCTCATATTATTAATTATTTTAACATGTCAGAATCTGTAGAATTTTATATTTTTAAAGATTTTTTTTGTAGTAGTTGTAGTTGGACAGAATGACTTTATTTTATTTGTTAATTTTTATATGGTGCTGAGGATTGAACCCAGTGCCTCACGCATGCTAGGCAAGCGCTTTGCCACTGAGGTACAGCCCCGCCCTATCATATATATTAAATGACATTGTATGCAATAATCATCATTGACTTCACCAATTTCCTATTATTGAATATTTGGTTATTTTTCTTTGTTGTTATTATGAATGATACTGCAAGGAATATCCTTGTAGGCAAACCTTGCACATTTCCTTGATATTTGCTTTGGGGTCATAATTGCTAATTTAATCTATTTTACATACTTCTTAATAACAAGGAAATGATTTCATAAGTATTCAAGGACTAAATAGTTTTCAGAATTTAGAAAAGCAACTTGATAAAAATAGAAAACATTAACAATCATATTATGAATACTAGCTTAATTACCAGCTACAACAATTCAAGGAAGAGCCGAGCAAGGGCCTAGAGCAACCATCTTCCTGGCTACATTGGTTTTGTTTAGGAGCTGCTCAACATTAAGTAAACAATGTGGTTTGGGGACAATTTTCAGAAATTTTTGTTGTTTTGCTTTAGATATGTAATTAAGCCATTTTTATTTTTTAAGAGTACAATTAAATAAGAACTAAATAAGCTACTTCAATTTTACTACTTTTCACCTATTTATATAGTCCAGATATTTAAATAGAAGTAGAGTTTATGTAAGAGTACATTCCAGAGAAACTAGTAATGGGAGCTCTAACAAGAGCAAAGAAAGAACTTAAGGAAGTTCCTAAAGCATAGCTGACTGTTTGACTCATTAGGATGATAGGAAAACACCTAGATGCAAACTGGGAATAAGAAGAGAGAGTCCAGTGTATATTCTGTTCTACAGTCATTGACATTTATGTCAGTTCTGCTTGGTTTCCTCTGCTGGTCTTCTCCCTGTCCACCAGAGACTACACAGGTGCATCCCCCTGGGCTAGCTGGAAATTTCTCCTTCTCTTTCTCCTTTTTGTGGTGCTGGAGATGGAACCCAGGGCCACATACCGGCTAGGTAAGCACTCTGCCACTGAGCTATATTCTCAGCCCTGAAGTTTCTAATAGATAGGTCTCCCAGTCACAATTACTACCGGGATTGACTTACAAATTAGACAGCTGGGCTCAGTAAGGACAGTTTTTGATTAGCCTGAGCTAAGTGTGAGGCCCTGGGTTTTATCCCCAGGACCACCCCCCCACACACCAAAAATAGCCACCTGCCTAAAATAATAATAGTGACCGTTTGTGTATACCATGCACTGGACCAAGTCTTCAGTTACTTGATTTTATCTTTACAATAACACTAATTTGCCATAATCTGAAAGTAAAAGAAACTTGATCCAAGCTTGCCCTTTTTTTTTTTTTTTAAAGGAGACTGTATTGACTCATCGAACAGGAAGTACAATAGTATATTAATTTCAGGCTTGGTTTGCTCAGGATTCTCTCTCCATTTCCCTGTGATTTTAGTGCTATATGTCACTCTTCTTCTGAAGCTGATTTCTTTGGTGGTATGGAATGGGTTCTGGTGACAGTTGGGACTATTTATATATTTTTTGAAGTATGACTAAGAAACTTCTAATTGCAGCATGATGGTATATGCCTCCAATCCCAGTGACTTGGGATGCTGAGGCAGGAGGAGTTTGAGGCCAAACATGGAAACATACCAAGATCCTGTTTCAAAACAAAAATATATTTTAAAAAAATAGGGATTATAACTCAATGGTAGAGCACCTCTGGGTTCAATCTCCCATGCCACAAAAGAAAAAAAGAAAGAGATAAAAGAATAAAACTTTGTGATTCTCCTTTGGTAGGACAAGGAAAAACTTTCCAAAGCCTCCATTAAGCTCTTTCTATTACTAAGCTGAAGCTCCATAACAAAATACCATAGATTGGGTGGCTTCAACAACAGATATTTATTTTCTCACTGTTCTGGAACCTGGATGTCCAAGAGCAGGTGCCACCACAGTAGAGTTCTAGTGAGGACTCTCTCCTTGGTATTAAAATAACACTGTTTACTGTATGGGGGGGGGGCAGAAAAAAGGAGGGGGAGAGGACAGAGAACAAATTCTTTATATCTGTTCTCATAAGAGCGTTAATCCTGGCAAGAAGGCCCAGCTCCATGAACCCACCTAAACCTAATTAACTCCAAAAGGTCTTATTTCCAAATTACCATCAACATACGAGTTTTGTAGAATCACAGTTCAGTCCATAGCATATGTCATTAGCCATCCCCAAGCCAATCATTAGCAGAAGAGAATGGGATTCCCACGATTAGCTTTGCTGGATCAGTGGAGGTATAAAGATTTGGGGGGGTCAATGCAAACTGCACCATAAAGTCGACATATTTCATGAATAAGGAGACGTTAAGTGACCAGTCCAAGTTCACACATAATAGATGGGAAGGCCAACATTTAAACTCAACTAATTATAAAGCTTTTCATGCATGTGCTACATGACTCCAACATCTCTTGTTTTCTTTTCTAGTTTGTGATTTATCTGTCAAATCTTGGTTAAGTTTTTTCCTTTCCAACTCCTCCTCTTCCTCCATCTCTTCCTCCTCTCCTTCCTCTCCCTCCTTGCCTCACCCAGCTCCTTCCTCCAAATACTTGCCCTTGCAACCTGAGTGGGCACAACCCAGGACCCAGAGGTGCAGTCCATTCTGGGCACCAGGCATTCATGGTCCAGGCCCAAACAGTAACAGTCACCCCACTGCTCTTGGCACTGTTATTTCAAGACTTTCAACACTTCATTCTTTTTCTTTTTTGGTACTGAAGATTGCACCCAAGGGCACTCTACCACTAAGCTACATCCCTCTATTTTGAGACAGAGTTTAGCTAACTTGCTCAGGCTGGTCTCAAACTGTGATCCTCCTGCCTCAGCCTCCAGAGTCACCGGGATTACAGATGTGCACCACTGCACCAAGCTATTTCCAGCCTTTCACAAACTTTTCCCTACTTAATATTTTAGGTGGAATTCCACTTTTTCATTTTCCTGAAACCTCTACTCTTGTTAAATAGGACTGCCAGGGAACTCTAAACACACCTTCCATTAAGAGACCTTCCTGCATTTGTTCTCACTCTTCTGTCTTTCTGAAGACCACTGATTTTTTTTTTTGTGTGTGTATGTGTGTGTGTGAATTTTTTTCCCCCTTAGAAAAAATAGAAACTTGGAAGATACATATGGGTCTTAGCCCTCTCTGCTGTTTACTGGCTGAGTGATAGAGGACAGATTGTTTAAACTCTCTCAGCCTTGTTTTCCTTCTTTGAAGACTATGGAAATGAATACTAGTTTCATAACTCAGTGGTAGAGCGCCTGCCTTGCACATGTGAGGCACTGGGTTCAATCCTTAGTACCACATAAAAATAAATAAATAAAGATATTGTGTCCATCTACAACTAAAAAAAAAAAAGTTAAAAAATAAAAGAATCCACATGTGAAAATGCCTCACAAGTAATAAGTACTTAATAAATGGGGAATCCTTCAAGACCTAAAGTCCCATTTTCTACATGAGATTTCTTTAATCTTCCCAACCTAAAGTGGTTATTCTTCCCCTTTAAACTCCCATAAATATTACAATTAGCCAGGAGGCACTAACTGTAATAGCAGTTATTCAGGAGGTTGAGGTAGAGAATCTCCAGTTAAAGCCAGTCTTAACAATTTAAGGAGGCCCTGAGCAACTTAGTGAGACCCTGTGTCAAAATCAAAAGGGGGGTAGGGATGTAATTTTGAGTCAAGGTCTTATTAAGTTCTGGTCTTGAACTTGCAGTCCTCCTGCCTCAACCTCCTAATGATAGGCATGTACCTCTGCGCCTAGCCAGACACCAATTTTTGATATTTCTTCTGTTGGAGTCTTGGACTGTTAAAAATTTTTGTAACTATTTAGCTTTCCAATTAGATTAGAAATAATTTATAACCTATGCATTATGTGGCACAGTGTTCATACATTTGAAAAGAATACGCCATGAAAGCCTTTGTCTTCTTCAAGGATACTTAATACTATGTTAACTGTTAGGTAAATCACAGTCACTCTCAACTACAACGCTGCAAATACAAAAATAGTTGTAAACCAGGCATGGTTGTGCAGTCTGTAATCCCAGCTGCTCAGGAGGCGGAGGAAGGAGCATGGCAAGTTTAAGGCCAACCTAGGCAACTTAGTGAGATCCTGCTTCAAAATAAAAAAATAAGAACTAGAGATGTAGCTCAGTGGTACTGAGAGGAACCCAGGGAGATGTAGCGCCCTTGGGTTCAATTAGCAATATTAAAAAAAAAAAAAAAAAAAAAAAAGGCCAGGTGTGGCGGTACATGCCTGTAATCCCAGCAGCTCCCGGGAGGCTAAGGCAGGAGAATCGCAAGTTCAAAGCCAGCCTCAGCAATTTATCGAGATCCTAAGCAACTTGATGAGAACATGTCTCAAAATAAAATACTAATAAAAGGGTTGTGAATGTGATGTGGTTCAGTGGTTAAGCACCCCTGGGTTCAATCTCCAATACAAAAAAAGAAAGTAGAGAGAAAAAAAAAAGAAATACCCATTTAAGAAGACCATAACCCTCTCTATTTCAGAGGGTTGCAAGGGTCATTGTGAATAAAGATAAACTCCTGTTTCTATTCGTGGGATATGGTTAGAACTGTCTTCGAGATTTCCAGTAACTACAAGGGTAGCAGGCTTATCCCATCCAGTGTCCTGGGCCATTGTTCTCACCTTGATCCCCTCTTGCCCCAGTTTATAAAGCTGGCCTTTGCCTTGGTTCCTGTTACAAAAGTTGTTTGTCTGGTATCCTTCCAAGTGTTCCATGCCAAAAATGACATGATTTATTGTCCTAAGCAGGACCTGGTTGAAGATGAAAGGGGAAGATATTTATATCAAGACAAGTGCCACCCAGTACAGTTCCATGCCATCTACCAATACTGGATACAAGAACTGGTATGAGAACTTTGCCTCACATTTGCCTATTCACTCTGTGGGGACTGAGAACCTGTCCCAGAAACCCAGGCTTTTTGGTGAGTAGAGGTCAACATCAAGCAAGAGCCCTCTCTAACACTGGTGGCCTCCCCCCGGGGACCTTGTCCTCTGCTCTTCTGGCTGCATTTCTGTTGTTAGCTGAGTCACACTCTCCCACCCCCTTCCTACAGGAGCAAGTCCAGGGCCAAGTCCCAAGACTGGTGCCTGTTCCACTCTCAGAAAACAGTCATGCTTCCTGTAACAGGGCAAGTTCTGCTGTAAAATTGGAGTATCTGGTTAAAGTACAAGCAGTCCTCAAACAAAGGCACGTGTTCATGAGGTGTTTTGCACTTACAAGAGTCTGCCAATCGCACTTTGCTGTCAACCACAGTCCTCCCACTCTCCAGGAATTAGGCCATTGGGTCTGAATCCTTTGGGGAGTTCCAGAAAACTGCAGTATCACCTTGGTTGTGACTCCCAGCTTCTCTCCTTCCCAAACTTTTCTCCTGGGGATTTCTCTATTTCTTGTTCAAGTCAGGGACTTGAATTTCTCTGGCTCCTAGTTTTAAGTACTCACCATCAAAATACTTCCCAACGCATCTCTGCCTATCATTACAATTTCTCCTTTGTTTAAAAACACTTTCCCTAAATGGCTGTGTTTAAAATGCACAGTGACTTGGAGGGAAAGAATGCCAATGATGACACAGGCTGGGACGCTTTGGGGTTATCAGAACACTGATACTTTAAAAGGCAGAGATTTAGGGTTGGGGTTGTACTTGCCTGGCATGCATAAGGCCCTGGGTTGATCCCCAGCACTGCAAAAACAAATACATGAAAAAAAAATGTTAAAAGACAAAGCTTTTACACTGGAGGTAGGAGGGTTCCTAGACATTTGCCAAATGGTTGTCAGGAGAATTTTTCATCTTCTTGAGGGCATTTTTCATAAGCAGGAGGATAAGATTAGAAGGGTATATTAAAAATCTTCCTTGAAGTTAGTTCAATTCCTTTTTCCTAGTCTATATCTTGCTCTGGTGATCTTTCCATTTCTGAAAACTCAAGTAAATTCAATGCAACAAGCATTTATTGAAGCCAACTTTGGGCATAGTTTTGTACTAGGAACTGATGATACTGAGATGACTATAGGCCTTTGTCTTCAAGCCATTTAAAACCTCCTGGGTCACTTAAGGAAGAATTGGTGCAGTCCACAGCATCTGCTATCTGTCCTCACTCAGTCAAAATGTCAGCCTTTTATATTTTTATTTTATTTTAAAATTACAGAGAGCCGGGCATGGCGGTACATGCCTATAATCCTAGTGGCTTGGGAGGCTGAGGTAGAAGGATCTAAAGTTCAAAAGCCAGCCTCAGCTACTTGGCAAGTCCCTGTCTCAAAATAAAAAAATAGTAATAATAACAAAATAAAATAAAGAACTAAGGATGTGGCTCAATGGTTAAGTGGCCCTGATTTAAATTCCTGGTACAAAAAAAAAAAAAAAAAAAAGAAAGAAAGAAAGAAAAGAAAAGAAAAATACAGAGAGTGAGAGAAGCAAAAGAATCTCAGTAAAAATGATCTACCATCAACTGAAAAACAAAAATAATACAAAGTTAAAAAAAATTCCCAATAGGTTATAAGAACATTTCTAGTATGTTCTAGAAATTTTTTGTTGTTGCTGCTGAGTTTCTGTATATAAAGTGCATTAAATATAATTGGATTCACACTTAACAATAATTCACTCCAGTCTCTTTCCAAGCTATGCATATTGCATATGCATGGTTACCTCCCACCTCTTTCAGAAGCCAGAGAAGAAAAGATAAAAGAGTGGAGAATGGGTGTCAAGGCTGTCTGAATATAGCTGAAAGACTGCCACCTTATGAGAGATGCATTCCCTCAGCTTTTCTCAGTGGGCACAGGGCTCTAGGTAGCATAGATGGACGCAATTAGAAGGAACATAAGCAAAAGACTTGTAATTATCAACAGTTTTCTAAAAATAGAGTAACATGTTTTGAAAGGGATTAAATTCATCTTCATTAGCTTTAAACAAAGTAGAGTCTAGAAAATCTCTTAAAAAGGATATTCTAGGGTGGGGGATATAGCTCAATTGGTAGAGTGCTTGACTCACATCCATAAGGCCCTAGGTTCAATCTCCAACACCACACACACACACACACACACACACACACACACACACACACACACAAAGTGCAATGAAGATGCTGATCTTTTTTTGGAAACATTCTGGTCTGCATACAAGGAAGGGAGGACCCAGGAAAGAGGCTGAGCCTCTCTGAACAGCCCTGAACTTTTTGCAGACCTCCTTTTTTGCTGTTCTCTAAAATTTCAAGTATGGAATATTTACTGAATAGTTTTTCTCGTGGGAGTAGAGCAAACTTGATAGAACAAGATGTTACCCACGTGAGCACCTAGGTTTGGAAATTTTCAAGGAGGTTTAACACGTGGTTGCTCACTTGCCAACATAGAAACTCATCTGTTTGAGTCAGTTGAGTGACTGACTCACTTTAGGCTGAAAGTCTGTGGCTTTAAAAAAGAGAGAGAATCTGGGTCATTATCCAAGCATTTAGAACAAAGTTGAAACCTAAACTGGGATCAGTGCTTGGGTGTTCATCAACTTAGCAAATGAAAACAAAATAAAATTGAAAACAATCTGTTGAGAGGAAGTAGAGAAAAGAAGTGTCATTAGGTAACCTTCATTTGTGAAGGTGAACTTTTAGCAATGTTGTCACTTGTACTGTGCCATTGATGACAACTTAGATACCAGTTTTAAACACATGGAACATTTTTGTTCCACAACTGTTTTAAACAGGACTGTATCACTAATGTCAAAAGCTGTGTGGAGGGCTGGGGATATAGCTCAGTAGAGTGCTTGCCTTGCATGCACAAGACCCTGGGTTCAATCCTTATCACCACACACACAAAAGCTGTTTGGATACTGTATAGCCTCTTCACTATTTACTTGGCTCATTTTCAGACCCAGAACTTTAAGATATGAAGATAAACTCCCCATGAAACAAGATCTTGCAACCCATCTCTGCATCATTTATAGCACTGATTCATCTACATAACAACTGTTCTCTTATGTATCCTAAAAAAAAATACAATAAATAGCTTATACTTACTGAAATCATACTGTGTGCCAGACATTGTTCTTTACACAGATTAACCCACTTAAGAAAATCTACTTTGCAGTTTAACAATCACAAGAAGAAAAGGCCTTGTTTCTTTTTAAATAGTCTTCATGTCTGCAGATGAATAGCAGACATAATCCTTGGTTTTTTATTTATTTTTATTTTTTGGTACCAGGGATTGAACTCAAGGGCACTTGACTCCTGAGCCACATCCCCAGCCCTATTTTGTATTTTTATTTAGAGACAAGGTCTCACTGAGTTGCTTAATGCCTCACTTTTGATGAGGCTGGCTTTGAACTTGTGATCCTCCTGCCTTAACCTTCCAAGCCACTGGGATTACAGACATGTGTCAACATGCCTGGCTGCCTTGGTATTGTTGCTTTTGTTTTGTTCTGGTATTTTGTGTGTGTTTGTTCTTTTTTTTTTTTTTTTTGAGAGAGAGAGAGTGAAAGAGAGAGAATTTTTAATATTTATTCTTTAGTTTTTGGCGGACACAACATCTTTCTTTGTATGTGGTGCTGAGGATCGAACCTGGGCCGCACGCATGCCAGGTGAGCGCGCTACCGCTTGAGCCACATCCCCAGCCCGTGTGTGTTTGTTCTTAACAGGATTGTCACACTTCATTCAAATCTTGTCCTCAAAAGTTTTAGAAAATAGAATTTATAGCTGGGTGAGGTGGTCATGACTATAATCCCAGGGACTCGCGGGGTGAGGCCGGAGGATCACAAATTCCAGGCTAGCCTGGACAATTTAGCAAGAATATCAGCAACTTAGTGAAATATTGACTCAAAATAAAAAAATAAGAAGGGCGGCTGGGGTCATGGCTCAGCGGAAGAGTAGTCGCCCCACACCTGTGAGGCACAGGATTCGACCCTCAGCACCACATAAAAGTAAATAAAAATAAAGGTATTGTGTCCATCTACAACTAAAAAAATTTTAAAAAAGAGTTGAGGATGTAGTTCAGTGATAAAGTGTCCCTGGGTTCAATACCCAGTACCAAAATAATAAGAATAAGAATAAAGAAAATAGAATTTATCAGCTGGATGTGGTGGTGCACACCTGTAATCCTGTAACATTGGCCCACATTATGCTTTGAATATAGCCCTTGCTGCTCTGCCACTGCAACTGATTTTTGTGTGTGTGGGGGGGAGTATTGGGGATTGAACTCCGGGGCACTCACACACTTTGCCACATCAGCAACCCTATTTTGTGTTTTACTTAGCAACAGGATCTCACTGAGTTGCTTAGGGCCTTGCTTTTGATGAGGCTGGCTTTGAACTCCCAGTCCTCCTGCCTTAGCCTCTAGAGCTGTTGGGATTACAGGTGTGTGCCATCATGCCCCGCTCGGTAACTGATTTTTAAAAGGAACTTATTTTTTTCTCTTCCTCTTTCCCAGTTCCTCCCTACACTTTTCCCCTCTCTAATCTCAGGGGAAACAAGATCACCTTCCTTCTCCATCCTAGGCAGAATTATCTGTCCCGGAGTACACACCCACCATAAGAAAGAAGTAATCTAGACATTGGGGATTGTGCCAAAAGATGTAAGAAATGACTATCTTCCAAATTAACAAGTGAGTTACAACTCCAACAGAAAACAGGTTTAATGTAGCCTTTGAATCACCTCTTTTCAAAAAATTTTTAAAAATATTTACTTTTTAGCTATAGGTGGACACAATATCTTTATTTTATTTTTATGTGGTGCTGAGGATCAAACCTGGTGCCTCATGCATGGTAAGCGAGTGCTCCACCTCTGAACCACAACTGCAACCACTGAATCACCTCTTTAAAAGCCCCCTGTTCTTGCTGATGGGCAGAATCAACGCCTTTGGGACAAGAGTCCCCTGTGTTTCTCCTTTGCTAGCAAAGCAATAAACCTTCTTTTTCCTTTTTCTCAAAACTGTCCTCATTATTGATTGGCATTGATAACAACAACTAAGCTTTCCACAACAATCCTAGCTACTCAGGAGGCTGAGGCAGGAGGACTGCAAGTTTGAAGCCATTCTGGGCAATTTAGTGAGCAATTTTTTTTTTTTTTTTTTGTCCCAGGGATTGAACCAAAGCATGCTTTACCCCTGAACCACATCCCTAGCTTCTCACATTTTTAAATTTTAAAATTTTTTTTTATTTTTATTTTGAGACAGGGTCTTGCTAAGCTGCTTAGAGCCTCACTAAATTGCTGAGGCTGGCCTTGAGTTTGTGAACCCCCTGCCTCAGCCTCTCCAGCCACTGGGATTACAGGTGTGTACCTGGCTTAACGTAAAAATAAATAATAATAATTAAAAATGTTTTTAGTTGTAGATGGCACAATACCTTTATTTTGTTTATTTAGTATTTTTGTGTGGTGCTAGGGATCGAACCCAGTGCCTCATGCATGCTAGGCTAGCGCTCTACTAATGAGCTACAACCTCAGCCTAAAATAAAAAATCTTTTAAAGGTCTGGGTGTAGCTTGTGGCACACCACTTGCTGAGCCCTGGTCTCAGTATTGCTGCTGCTACAAAGAAAGGATTTATGTACCCCGCTCTCTCAATACTGGAAATTGAACCCAGGGCTTCATACATGACAGGCAAGTGCTCTACTCCTGAGCTATATCCCCAGCAGAATTAACCTATTTTAATATTAGTAATAGCAAACCTCAGATCCACTAAATCAGAATTTCTAGAGGCAGGCCCCAGGAAGACCACTGTGCTTTTTCCTTCCTATACTGGGAATTGAACCCAAAGATTCTCTACAACTAAGCTGTATCCCAGCCCTCTTTGTGTTTTTGAGACTGGCTAGACAGGAATTTGTCATCCTCTTATGGCCTCCTCAGTAGCTGAGATTACAGGCCTACACAACCATACCTGTCTGGGAAGCTCAATATTTAAAAGCAACCTTGATGATTCGTATGCAAACTAACTTTTAGAAACTGCTCTTCTTGAATTATCCCAAGAATGTGGAGCTCCTTTCTTTGCTCTTCCTTTTGAAGCCCAACCAGGTGAATTCAGATTTAAGGACTGGTAGTTAGGGCTGGGGATGTGGCTGAGGCAGTAGCACGCTCGCCTGGCATGCGTGCAGCCTGGGTTCGATCCTCAGCATCACATACAAATAGTTGTGTCTGCAGAAAACTAAAAAATAAATATTAAAAATTCAAAAAAAAAAAAAAAAAAAAAAAAAGGACTGGTAGTTAGTGTAGCTAGGTAAATGGAGTCTGATGGAGAAAATGGAGGCCAGGAAATCGTAAACTGCCCCAGTGAGATTGAAATGTTAGTTCCCCCAAAGCCCCACTTACATTGCACAGCCTAAAGAATTGTTAATGAGCAGAATGGGAATTGCTAATTAATTAGTGCTGGACCCACTTCCTGCCAGGAGCACTCCTCTCAGACTCCTCCAGCCTACCTGTTGTGCCCCTATTGCCCACCTTTTCACCATCCCAAGCATTTCCTAGGCCTAGTCACCTATGCAGGAAGGAGATAAGCAGGAAGGGAACAGAACAAAGGAAGCCTAAGTCATATAAAAAGGCTAATTGCCCTCATTTCAGGGGATACCAGGATATGAGAATACCAGGATACCAGTTATGGCCCCCTTCTTCCTCCCTGGAGAAATCTGTGTTGCCCCTTTTTATTTTATTTTATTTTTTGAATTTATTTTGTTATCCCTTTAAAAATAAACCTTGCTTTATATGCTACCTCAGTGTGCTTCTTTAATGTTATACTTCAACACAGGAGGGAGCAGAACTCGTCACCAGTAACTGGCAGTATCACAGGGAGAACCTCTTCAGTGTCTTCATTGTTCTTTGCCACTAGCCCTTCTACTACAAGCAGGGGGAAGGGAAACCTACATCATTCTGTCACAGGAGAAAAGAGGTCTCTGGAGAAGTGTCCGAAGAGTTCCCAGAGGAGAGAGGGAATTCAACTCAGGACCAATTGAGTTATTGGGAATTCATAATGGAAAAGAATTTCAGCAGGAGCCAGACAAATGCAGAGACAGAGGTTTATTTAGGAAGGTAGATAGACATTTGTAAGGATGGTCTTAGGCCTTAACCTAAGCAACTCCATTTAAAACTCCAGTTTGAAACCTGCTGTTGATAGACCTGATTTTTAAAGGGGGACTCCAAACTGCTTGCCCAACATCATCCCCTTTCAGCCTGAAGAAGCCAGAACGATCTTCTCCCACTTTCCTTACAGCAGTAAGGAGTTCCCAAAATTAGAGGGGGGAATGAAGCCAGATTTAAAGTTAGGTAGTCAGTGTAGTTAGGTAAATCGGGTCTAATATCGAGTGAGATCTAAAATGGAGGCCATGTTGAAAATGAATTCAGGGAAAAGTTGAACAACTCTTGGAATTTTAATGAAGTCCCGGAAGAGCACAAGGCCAGAGCCCATCCCAAAGAAGTGTTAATGAACAGCCCCCAGCAAACTTGAAGATGCTGACTCAGAAGTCCTTCCTGCCCAGATTACTCCTTTGACCCACCTGTGTCCCACCCCTTGGGCCTTCCCACCTACATGCCATCATTGAAAGAACTATAAAGGGGCTGGGGTTGTAGCTCAGCGGTAGAGTGCTCGCCTAGCACTTGTGAGGCCCTGGGTTCGATCCTCAGCACCACATAAAAATAAATAAATAAAATAAAGGGATTGTGTCCAAAAACACCTAAAAAATAAATATTAAAAAAAAAAAAAAGAACTATAAAAAGGGGAAACAACCGCACTTCCACAGATTCCATCTCTTGGGTCCCCTTCTTCTTCCGGTAGAAGTCTTTTCTGCTGTCCTTTAATAAACTTCTAATTTCCACTCTGACCTTGCCTTGGCATGCTTCTCTGGTGTTATTCTTCAACATTGTGGAAGCAAGGATTGGTCACTGGTCAACAGCGGTAACACAGTCTCACCAGGCACACCTATGGAGCCCTCCAGTATGACCCTCAGGCACAAACAAGTCAATTTTCCCCACCCTGACAAGCTCAGAGCAAAGTCTCAGTCAAGTTGTCCTAGTCCTGACAGGGAGAAAGGCAAAAAAAAATCAGGGAAGGGAACACCAGACCAGATGCTTTAACCCCAGGGCAAATGATGTCACTGAGAAATCCGGTGGCAGCTGATAGGGA
Organism: Marmota flaviventris; assembly: GCF_047511675.1. Lineage (NCBI taxonomy): Eukaryota > Metazoa > Chordata > Mammalia > Rodentia > Sciuridae > Marmota > Marmota flaviventris. The sequence goes on from NC_092513.1 coordinate 39,649,046, forward strand.
TTGAAAGGGGGCTCAGAAGCCCCAAAATTTAGTATAAATGATGGAGCAAATGTACAGACATTCAGCCCGCTGATACTGATGCCCTCATACTGGAGAGCCTAATGAAACCTGGTGACATCCCAACTCTAGTCATCATTTACCTGATCCTCTGCATCTTCCTCACCACTCTCAAACTCTACAGCTACATCTTGACCCTGGTGAGAACTGAGACTTCTCCTTATGACCCCTCTTTCAACCAGCCATCAGCTCCACCCCAGGAGAAGCCTGCCTTGGTTCCTGATCTGATTACCACAGTCTGAGTGAGTGTGCATCTGTTGGACTTAAAGTCTAAGGCTGGAGACTTTTGATTTGACACTTGAGCTTAGCATGAAGAGGGAAAGTCTGTCATGAGCCTGTCATGATTAAGTGTGTTTGCAGTGCTTAGAATTAATCTAGAATCGTTTGCTGTGAATTAATTATGTCTATTGCAGTGTCTAGCACTTGATTAAGAACATATAGAGTGGGGCTGGGGTTGTGGCTCAGCGATAGAGCACTTGCCTCACACATGCCAGGCCCTGGGTTCGATCCTCAGCACCACATAAAAATGAATAAAAAAATCAATAAATAAAATAAAATGTATTAATTTGTTTTTTAAAAAAAGAACGTATACAGTGAAATTGTATTGAGGGATTGGAGTGAATAAAGCATTGAAAAGGGCAGAAGCGTGTGGACATTCTTTATTTCTCCCCCTTCTCTGCATAAGTCGTACATTTTGATATGAGTATGGACACTCCTGCTTGTTTCCGAAGTCCACATGAGTGATATGATTTTTCCCAACCTTTCACCTTCAGCCTATGTATGTCTTTTCCTATCAAATGCGTCTCCTGTAGGCAGCATATTGTTGGGTCTTGTTTTGTGATCCATTCTACTAGCCTGTGTCTCTTAATTGGTGAGTTTAAGCCATTAACATTTAGGGTTATTATTGAGATATGGGTTGTTCTTCCAGCCATATTTGTTTATTTCTGTTACTAAACATGGTTTGTTTTCCTCTTTGATTATTTTTCCCCCCCTTTACTGTCCTACCTCCCACTGTTGGTTTTCATTGTTATTTTCCATTTCCTCTTCCTGTAATGTTTTGCTGAGGATGTTTTGAAGAGATGGTTTTCTAGCTGCGAATTCTTTAAACTTTTGTTTATCGTGGAAGGTTTTAATTTTATCTTCCATCCTGAAGCTTAATTTCGCTGGATACACAATTCTTGGTTGGAACCCATTTTCTTTCAGTGTTTGAAATATGTTATTCCAGGATCTTCTAGCTTTCAGAGTCTGTGTTGAAAGATCAGCTGTTATCCTGATTGGCTTACCCCTAAATGTAATCTGCTTCCTTTCTCTTGTAGCTTTTAAAATTCTCTCCTTATTCTGTATGTTGGGCATCTTCATTATAATGTGTCTAGGTGTGGATCTCTTATGATTTTGCACATTTGGCGTCCTGTAGGCTTCTAGGATTTGGGATTCTGTCTCATTCTTCAAGTCTGGGAAGTTTTCTCGTATTATTTCATTGAATAGACTGCTCATTCCTTTGGTTTGGAGTTCTGTACCTTCCTGTATCCCAATGACTCTTAAGTTTGGTCTCTTAATGTTATCCCATATTTCTTGGATGTTCTGCTCATGGTTTCTTAACAGTCTTGCTGAGCTGTCTATGTTCTTTTCCAGTTGAAATACTTTGTCTTCATTGTCTGATGTTCTATCTTCTAAGTGTTCTACTCTGCTGGTAGTATTCTCCATTGAGTTTTTAAGTTGGTTTATTGCTTCCTGCATTTCTAGGATTTCTGTTTGTTTGTTTTTTATAACCTCTATCTCCCTGTATAGTTGATCCTTTGCTTCCTGGATTTGTTTGCGTAATTCATTGTGGAAGTGATCTTTCATTGTCTGATTTTGCTGTCTAATGTCTTCCTTGATACTCCAGATCATCTGAAGCATGTATATCCTGAATTCTTTATCTGACATTCCATCTGCTGCAGCTGTTACCTCTTCTAAAGTTGCGTTGACCTGCATTGCTTGTGGTCCTTTCTTTCCTTGTCTTTTCATACTGCTTGCGTTTCTTTCCTGCAGGCGCGGGCGGTGGCTCTGCTCTCTCCTTATTCCAATTGGGGTGTCGTGACTACCACGCCGGCAGGTCACTGGGCCTGTTCTGGGTGCTGGCGGCGGCTCTGTTCTGCCCCTACTCCAATTGGGGTGACGAGTGTACCACGCCGGCAGGCCACCGGGCCTGATCCGCCGGTCGGTTGCAGGTTTGCCTACCCTGCAGGCACGAGTGGCGGCTCTGCTCTGCCCCTACTCCAAATGGGGTGACGTGTCTGTCGTACCGGCAGGCCACTGGGCCTGTCCCGCTGGTCGGTCGCAGGTCTGCCCACCTTTCGGGCACGGGTGGTGGCTCTGCTCTGCCCCTACTCCAATTGGGGTGTCGTGACTACCCCGCCGGCAGGTCGCTGGGCCTGTTCCTGGCACGGGCGGCGACTCTGCTCTGCCCCTACTCCAATTAGGGTGATGTGTGTACCACACCGGCAGGCTCCTGGGCCTGATCCGCAGGTCTGTCGCAGGTCTGCCTACCTTGCAGGCGCAGGCGGCGGCTCTGCCCTGCCCCTCCTACCACGCCTACGGACCGCTGGGCCTGATCTGCAGGTTGGTCACAGGTCTGCTCACCCTGCGGGCACGGGTGGCGGTTCCGCTCCGCCCCCACTCCAATTGGGGTCACGTGACCACCACACCGGCAGGGCCTGATCCGGGCGTGGGCGAAGGATCTGCTCTGCCCCTACTCCAGTTGGGGTGACGTGAGTACCACACTGGCAGGCCGCTGGGCCTGACCCGCCAGTCTGTCACAGGTCTGCTTACCTTGCCAGCGCGGGCAGCGGCTCTGCCCTGCCCCTCCTACCACGCCCGTGTACCACTGGGTCGCGGGTCTGCCCACCTTGCGGGCATGGGTGGTGGCTCCGCTCCGCCCCCTCTCCAATTGGGGTCACGCGTTCACCATGCCGGTGAGCCGCTGGGCCTGCTCCGGGCGCTGGCGGCGGCCCAGCTCCTCCCCTCTGGCTCGACGACAAATCAAGAGAGACTCAGGTGTCTGTACCTCACCCCCCCTACCAGGAGACCAACTGTTTCTGTCGCTGCTGGTATTGATGAAGTTCTCTCCTCCACCGCTTTCTGATGACATCAGATCTCTGCCATGTTGGTATCCTATGCGAATGGCAGCATTTCGTTCCCCTTGCCGGGCAACCAAAGCAACGGGTGAGTCCTGACCGGCCCTCAGCAGGACCCAGACTGAGAAGCAGTTTCCGCGGGCTCCTAGCCCTGGGCCAGGGCAGTTCCGGGAGCCGGAACTCGGCCGCTCCGTGCTCGGTGTATGCTCTGATAAGAGCAGGCTCCAAGAAGCAGCCTCCGCAGGCTCCCCAGCCCTGGGCTAGGGCAGTTCCGGGAGCCGGAACTTGGCCGCCCCACGCTTGGTGCTCGCTCCGATAAGAGTAGGCTCTAAGAAGCACCCAGGCACTGAGCCCCAGCAATCTGTCCACAAGCCACAGGCGAATGGCAGCCTGAAATTACCTGTTCTATGGCTGAATGAGCTGCTGTCAGTCGAAAACAGGGATGGTGACGTCAGCTCTCCAACATGGTGGCCGCTGGCCTCCTCTGTGGTCTGACCGGTGTGGAGAACCGAGATGGACCGCTTCCTTCTCCCGTCTCGAACCCAGAATTCAGCCCTGAGTACGATGCTTGCACGTCTGGGAGAAACTGCAGCGCTGTATCCCTGTGTTGCTATCTCCTCGTTTCCCAGCGCGCGCTGCAGACTCTAGCCGCGGGGCGATTTGCTGAATAAGCAGTGTTACCCTCCGTGCGACAAATCTCTCGCGTTTGAGTCCCCGTAGCCGATCCTCGTGCGATGGAAATCCTTCCTCCAGGTTCCGGAGCACCCCACTATTGCTGGAAATTCCTAACAAGATAGCCTTTAGCCGTCCTGACTTGTCATACTCCCACACAGTGACACAGCACACGGGGGCAATGCACTCCCCTCGCCGCCATCTTCCCGATCCCTCCCTTTTTGGGTCTTGACCCTTTGTGGCTCACAAGGGCTTTGACCTCATCAGTGGATTAATCCATTGATAGATGAATGGAATACTGGGAGGTGGTAGAAATTGTAGGCAGGTGGTGAATGGTTGGAAATAGAGCACATGGGACTATATCTTATCCCTGGCCCTTCTTCTCTTTCTCTCTGCTTCCTGGCTGCCATGAACTAAATACATTTTTTTTTCACCATGTCCTTCTACCATGTTGTGTTTCACCTGAGGTCCAAAGCAAGGGAGCCAGCTGACCAGAATGAAACCTATAAAACTATTAGCCAAAATAAACTTTTCCTATTTTAAGTTATTCTATATATATTTTTTTAGGTAAGTGTCAAGGAGCCAAATAGCTGACTAATTATCATCTCTACAATAAAGAGATTGCATACTGATTTTTAGAGACCCCATCTTATACAACATATGAATCTTTAAGTGATGTTTCTGAAACTTTTTCCTCTTTCCCCTCTGGTCCTTTTCTACTTCTTCCAGGCATCCTCCATCCCCCACCCCACTCCCCATCCCTGGTGCCTCTTTTTTTTTTTTTACTTATAAAGTCTTTTTGAGGGTTTGCTATGTGAAACCATGATAGCAATTACTGGAGAGATGTTGGCAAACACTATTTTTTTTTTTAACTTGTAGATTATTTTATTTATTTATTTTTATGTGGTGCTGAGAATTAAACCCAGTGCCTCACACATGCTTGGCAAGCACTCTGCCAGGGAGCCACAACTCCAGCCCCAGCAAACACAAATTTTACATATAGTTTCTTGTGATCATCTGCTTGGACAAAGCCATGATTCCAAACTCTCTAATCTCAGACTAAGGCATTTAGATTAGGCAATTCTTTTTATTTATTTATTTATTTTATCTTTTTTAGTTGTAGATGGACACAATGCCTTTATTTGTTGTTGTTGTTGTTTTTCATATGGTGCCTGGGATCAACCCAGTGCTTCACGCATGCTAGGCACTTGCTCTACCATTGAGCTACAACCCCGGCCTAGATTAGGCAATTCTTTTACATGGTTCCTACAGAAAACATTTCTTCAGTTCATATAAATATCTATTCTGCTAAAACAACAACAGCTCACTATTACATTACAAAACAGATCATGCCAATTTCCTGTTTGGGATGATTCCCCATAATAAGCCCTTTGCTCCCTTAGATAAAAAACACGATATCATTAAGTGCTATCACCATAAAACAACAGCTGGCCAAAGTTCACATTATATTCATGCTCCAAGTCCTATCCTGTGGAATTCTGTTCAGGTAAAAATCACTTCTGAGCTGGGTGTGGTAGTGTATTAAAACCACTTTGCATTCATATCACATTCCATGGGCAGGCTAAGTGCCAATAAATAAATAAATATTTATTTATTTATTGGTAAATCTCAGCGACTCAGAATGCTGAGACAGGAGGATCACAAGTTCGAGGCCAGTCTCAGCAACTTATTGAGGCCCTAAGTAACTTATCAAGACCCTGTCTCAAAATAAAAAAATCCCCTTTTTGTTGGGGATCATCATATACAACCAGAAGAATGAGAAGTTATACTCCATTTAGATATTATGTGTCAAAATGCATTATACTGTCATGTATAACTAATTCAAACAAATAAAACAGTTATTTTTAAAAAGGGTCTGGGGATGTGGTTCAGTGGTTAAGTATCCCTGGGTTAAATCCCCAGTAAACCCCCACCCCTAAAATCACTTCTAAGTTGATATAAGGCTTTAAAATTGAGTTAAATAAAAATGATTATTGGTGCTAATCCAACTGATCCTCAAAATACACTGAGAAAGTGGATATTTTAAAAATTCAAGGTCTCATAAAAATTTACTTTCATATTCAAGTTGTTTTTTTTTTTAATTTAAAACAACAACAGCAAAACAAAGAAAACATGTTTGCTTTTCATTTAACAACGTTCAGAAATCTTTTTGGACTGCCTGCTACATACTTGTCGTCACTGTGAAACTTAACATCTTTTTTTCCTATTTGTTAAATGGCATTATAAAAATTGTACCACTCAGATGATGGAGATAACAGTTGCATTATATTCTTAATGGGCAGATCATATCTGGAATACCGTGTTCAATTCTAAACATTGCATTTTTAGGAAAATATAGGCAGATGAAAATATTCTTAGGAAAATGAAGAGGAACTTAAAACCTAAAAAGAATTGCTAAAGATGGTACGTATTTTTACCCTCAAGAAGAGCAGATTATAAGGGCACACAATAGCTCATTAGCTCTCTTCAAATATGTCCAAAGAGTCAGCATTGTTATTCTATATTGTTTGGAAAGCAAAATTCAGGCAATGGGTAAAAGCCATGAGGAGGCTTGTTGCAGCTCAAACTGAGAACTAGATTAGGTCTTTGCTTTGGGACTTAGTTGACTTCTTGATCCTCAAAGGTAATCAAGCTTGCCAGGTGCAGTGACAGGCACCTATAGTTCAGGTAACTGGGAAGCTTGATCCCAGAGTAAGAGTCCAGCCTGGGCAACATAATAAGACTCCATTAAAAAATAGTAGTGATAACAAAGCTTAAGCTAGACTTCTATTAGCTGGAATATTGTACTTTCAACTTTATTTATTTATTTATTGGCAGTGCTGAGAATTGAATCCAGGGTCCCCGTGCATGTTAGGTAAACATTCTACCACTGATTTATATGATCAACTCTTAATTCTGTTTTACATATTAGATTTTTCAGCCAGGTGTAGAGGTGCATGCTTGTAATCCCAGCTACTTGGGAAACTGAGGCAGAATGATTGCCAGTCTGAGGCTAGTGTCCGCAACTTAACAAGATCCTTAGCAACTGAAACTCTATCTCAAGATAAAAAGGGCTGGCATGTTGCTCAATGGTAGAGTGCACCTGGGTTCATTCCCCAGTACTGCAAACATAAAGAAATAATTAAATAAACAAAATTTAGATTTTATATCCCTTGTTGATCTTTGGTTAATGTAAAACCCGGAATCTGATACAAAATGAGGTCATGTCTTCTAATTCTATAATACGTTTGGAAAACTTTAGCTGATATAATTTGACATAGAACCTAGGTCCTTTTTTAAACCTTTTACGGCTTTAAAAATAACTGCAAAGTTGTACCCCATCTCATCCATATTTCTGACATACATTTTGAAGAACAAATAGTATAAAATATCTCATGACATCAAGGACATAGTTTGAAGACATGCATTACTTGCAGAACCAGAAATGTAGCATTTTAGTTTTTAGAAATGGAAACTTCAAGAGTATTTTCTTAAAATAGACTGAGTTCAACTTGTCCTGCAATTTTCTGGAAGAAAACCTGTTATCAATTTTCAGAGAATCCTCCTGGAAAGTGCTCTCTGACTTTCAGAAGTAGGATTAAAACCACTTTGCATTCACATCACATCCCATGGGTGGGCTAAGTGCCACCATGAAGTATTACTCGTGAATGCATCACACTGAGTGAGGGATGAGGGTGAGGGTAACAGGACAGAGCTGATACATGTGTGGGGAGTAGAAAGGGAGAATAGTAGTAGACAAAGCTCAACAGAAAGAAAGAGGGAGGACTGGCAGGTGCCACCGCAAGCAGCATTTAAGACCTTGAATAGAGCAGCTGATATTATACCTGAATGCATGCAAGGGAGGCTGTGGAAAGAGCAGAGGTCTTCTTTCCTTTGTAGAAAGGCACTTAGATGAAAAGAAAATTGCATACTCTCAGATTTTAATCCATTTGTGTCAAAAAATAGAAAAGCCTACAGATTTTGATGATGGTAATAATATACTTTATATTTCAATGCTATCTTCTATTTTTCAAAGTTCTTTCACATTTTATGGGACCAAATATAACATTGTAAAAAACTTAAAATTTTCTTGAAATCTTTGGAGCCCCTGCTTAATGACAACTGAATAAACAGTATTAAATATCTTTGTAAGGCCATTAAATGTAGTGGATGTCTTTGTACATTTTCTGATGCTATAATGACTTGTGATTGGGTAAGTTTATTAAAAAAAAAATAAGAAGTTAGTTTAGCTCATGATTCTGCAGACTGAAGGGGCCACATTTAATGAAGACCTTGCTGTTTCTGTGGGCTTTGTAGAGTCCTAAAGCAGCACAGGGCATCACGTGGTAAGACAGATTTGTGTGCTAAAGGGACTCCCTGTTTTATTTTGCTTCTTGAGGTGCTTGGGCTTGAGCCCAGGCCCTGGAGCATGCTAGGCAAAAGCTCTATCACTGAACTGCACCAGAGATCTCTTTTATAGCAAAGCCACTCCCTTCATAACCCTTTAATAGATCAATCCATGAACAGGTTAATCCATTCAGGCTGTCTCTGCCATTAAGACCTAATTGTCTCTCAAAGGCCTCACTTTCAAATACCAATAGTTTATAACTGTGGGGATTAAGTTCCCAGCATATGAATGCCAGGGGCACACCCAAATGGTAACAGTTGGTACATGCAAGGCAAACACTCTACCAACTGATCTATATCCCCAGCCTCTGAGGCTGGATTTGGAAGCTCAGATCAAGGGAAAACCAATATCTGAGAAACAAGTGTTGGGCAGAAAGGCTTTTTTCAGTGGTCAAAGAATGGAGAAAAGAGAGCTCATGCTCACAAACCCATTTCTCAAATCCAAAGGTTTAGAGAGTTGCTGACATAGGATAGGAATAATGAAAGAGAAGTAGGTTAATAAAGAGGAGGAATATTTATATCTTATTTTGGAAATAGGTGGAGATTTTCCGGGAACTTAGGTGCTACCTCTTTCCACCTCTTCTATGGTCTGATGTTTCTAGTCATAACAGCTGGTAGGTGTGCCTTGAAGGGGTAGGAGAAAGGCTAGGCAAGTCTAGGTCAAATTCACCCTGTTATATACTTCCAGACAAAATATTTCTCAAATGTTCCACCTGTCTAAATGCAGAGCTGAGTAGAAATATGACCTAAAGGTTAAGGCGGCAAAGGAGACAGACATAATATGAAGGTAGAGTTGCCAAGTGTTTTCATCTTATTCCAGTCACCCTTTGGGCATCCATGGGCCCAAGAGAAGTATCAATATTTTCAGCAAAAGCAGCCTCCAAGTTTCTGCAAAATAACATGTGTGCTGAAGTTAATACCTGAACCCACAGGTTAGACAGGCTCCCTAAAGCTAGTGGGAGATTAATGATGCCCAGATATGACCTCCAAAATTAGTGGGTTTTTTTGTTTGTTTTGTGGTGCTGAAGATTGAACCCAGGGCCTTAGTGCATGCAAGGCAAGCACTCTACCAACTGAGCTATAGCCCCAGCCCCAAATTAGTGGTTTTTAAGTCTACTAAGAGCAGGTGAAGCTCTTATTTAGGTTTTTCCTCAGTTAACAGAGTTCTGTGGTGCAGAATATTGTATAAAAAACGTTTGTCAAGACATTGACTAGAGGGGCTGGGGATATGGCTCAAGCGGTAGTGCGCTCGCCTGGCATGCGTGCGGCCCGGGTTCGATCCTCAGCACCACATACAAACAAAGATGTTGTGTCCTTCGAAAACTAAAAAATAAATATTAAAATTCTCTCAAAAAAAAAATTTAAAAAAAAGACATTGACTCGAGTGCTTATAAGCATGAAAAGCAGGTTCAGGATGCATTATATAAATTTATTCTGGTACGTTCTAATAAAATGTATGTTCATATGTCTCCTTAGGGTTGTTGGTAAAGATGGCACCCGGAGTGCTTCTCTTCCAGGAGCTCAGGAGTGTTGGTAAAGATGGCGCCCAGAGCACTTCTCTTCTGAGAGCTCAGGTCCATGATGCACTGAATGGCACGCGAACCATCACCTCCAATCCCTGTGAATGGCAGGAACTTTGACTGGTGCACCTCCAATCCCTGAAGTGGCAGGAACTCTCAGCCAATGAAGAAGTAGCAGTCCACTCTCCTTGCTCCTCCTCATCCTGAGTTAAGCCCATAAATATCAACACCCTGTTCGGTTTGCTTTTTTACTCTCTCTCTCTCTTACTCTCTCTTGCTCTCCCTCTCTCGATTACTCTCCCCTCTCTCTCTCCCCCCCCTTCTCTCTCTCCTCCCCTCCTGTCTCTCTCTTCCCCCTCTCCCCCTCTCTCTTATTCTCTCTCCCCGCCCTTCTCTTCTTCGAGTAGCCGCTATGGTCCTGCTAATAAAATCTCGGACAGGTAAACGGTTGTTTTGGCTTGTTGAGTTTACGGAGCTTTTTCCACTGCCCTTTACAAGGGCCTGTGCTAATGATTCCTAAAATGAGAACAGAAATGCTGATATTAGTCAGGTGTGGTGGTGCATACCTGTAATCCCAGCAACTCAGGAGGCTGAGGCAGGAGGATCAAAAGTTCAAGGCCAGGCTCAGCAAGCTAGCAAGGTCCTAAACAACTTAGTGAGACCCTGACTCAAGATAAAAAAATAAAAAGAACTGGGGATGTGACACAGTGGTAAGTGCTCCTCGGTTCAATTCCCAGTACCAAGAACAACAAACCCCAGAAAATGCCAACTCTTATTTTTCAAATACAATTTTAAGGATTATATTCTATTCAGACGCATAGGCTCTGGGTTCAATCACCAGCAAAAAAAGAAAAAGAAAGAAAAATTCTATGCAGATTCATGTACCATTGTATCATGTATTTATCAAGGATAAGGATACAGTCAAAATATAAATTTTGGCTGGGTGGGGGTAGCTCAGTGGTAAAGCACTTGCCTCCCAGCTGTAAAGCACCAGATTCAATCCTCAACACTACAAAACAAACAAGCAAATAAAAAACACTAGGTTATGACATAATGAAGGATCATGGCCACAGCGGGGGTATAGCACATAATGGATAAGAGAGTGGAGTCAGACTATAAGATTTTTTAATTTGTTCTATAAGTTATACATGACAGCAGAATGCATTTTGACACATTGTATGCAAATTGAGCACAACTTCTCATTTCTCTGGTTGTACTTGATACAGAGCAGACTATGAGATTGCCATTAACTACATTGGATTTCTTTTCTTTCTTTTTTTTAATGATGTTTGTTTCTTTTTATTCTTCATTTCACTTTCACTCTTATAAAGCCAAAATGACACATGAACTATATCCTCTTTTGAACACACACACACCACACACACACACATTTTAGTTGTAGATAGACACAATACATTTATTTATTTATTTATCTATTTTTATGTGGTGCTGAGGATCAAACCTAGTAGCTCACCATCCTAGGCAAGTGCTCTACCAATAATTTACAACCTCAGCCCCACTACATGGTTTAAGGTCCTTGCTTAGCATCTAGATGACCATCTTAAGTGACAGCCGCCATTGTAAGGAAAAAGTTTTGCTTTCCTGCCCAAGGGCGTTTCTGATCCTTGGGCATTTCTGAGAAAGGCTCACCATTCCCTCATACCAATCCAACCTTTAACTGCCCCCATTAGGACCCTCCCAACTCTGATTCCTGAGCCTCCCCCATAAAAGTCCCAGAACTCAAGCCTGTTTTGCCTCTCTCTCCTATAGAGAGATGGCCTTTATTTGTCAGCTCTGACAAATAAACTCTTGTGTATATCTCTGCCTGGTCTCGATCTTTCATTTCTCGCTTACCCATCTCTCATTCCTCGCTTTCCATTCATATGGGATTTCTTTTTCTTTTTTAAAATATTTTTTTTAGTTGCTGATGGACATTTATTTTATTTATATTCAGTGTTGAGAATTGAACCCAGTGCCTCACACATGCTAAGCAAGTGCTCTACCACGGAGACAGAGGTTTATTTAGGAAATATAACAGTGGTCTCCTTCATGTTTCATATAGAGCCCTTGCTGCTCTGCCACTGCTACTTTTTAAAATATGGACATATTTCTTTCCCCCTAATTTCTCCCTAATCCCTCCCTAATAGGGAAATAGGATTACCTTCCTTCCCCATTTTAGGCATGAGTTATCTGTCCCTGATAACCCACCATAAGAACAAAGAAATTCAGACTTTGGAGATGGCACCAGAAGATCTCAGAAATGACCTTCTCCCAAATTATCAAGTGAATTACAACTGTGACAGAGAACACATGGGATGTAGCCTTTGAATCATCTCTTTAAAAGCCCCCCTGCTTCTCTTGATAGGCAAAATTACAGCCTTTGGGACAGGAGTTCCATGTGTCTCCCCTTTGCTAGCAAAGCAAAAAGACTTCTTTTTCCTTTTTCTCAAAACTGTGTCCTTCTTTATTGGATTGGCATCTGGGACAAGGACAGAGCTTTTAGTAACACACATTCAAGGGAAAATGGAGGCAATTTCAAAAGGGAGATGCTTTTGAGGTAAAGCAAAGAATACACAATCAAGGGAGACCATGGACTATCATTCAAAGGAGATCATGGGCTAACTCCATGGGGAGAGACAGCTACACATTGGTGTGGGCGTTAATATTCATAAAGGGTTGCTGTTAGGGGGTTAAGGTGGAGACAGGGTGGAGCTGCACAATTTCACACCAGTTTGTTTGCACTTTGTGCATTTCCCTCATTTTACAAGGGCATGAGCCAAGGGCATTTCACTCAAGATTTTCAACTGCTTTCTGCATGTCAGAGGCTCATGGGCATTTTTTTAAGACTCAATTATCTTTCTCTTTATTATAAATCCCTATCTCATCCTCCTCCCCCAGACTTTGATCCCTTAATCTTAAGTGTTGGTGTGGGCTGAAGATCTACCTTTCATGGTGTTTCAGGCTGGCAAAAAAAGGGGCGATCCCTGGCTAGTCAGGGATTGAAAGTGTCAGTCTGACTGATCTAAAGGAGACAGACCCTGATCTCAGTTGTGGGATGGTTTAGAATTTTTGCTTTGCCATCCTCTTAACATGAAATTGTTATAATCAAAGTTGATGCCTTTGAAGATTCCCATGGGCCACCAAGAGATGTCATGGATAAAAGATGTCCCTGGAGAAGGATCCAAGGAGTTCCCAGAAAGGGTGGGTGGAGGGCTTGACTTATGACCAGTGGGGTTCTTGGCATATGTGACAGGAAAGAATTTCATCACAAGCCAGACAAAAGCATAGACAGAGGTTTTTCTAGGAAAGTAGATAGATACAAGGGACACTAGGTGCAGTCTCAAAAATGGGATGCCTTTGGGGTACAGCAAAGCATATCCATTCAAGGGAGAATGCAGGCTATAGCTGGAGGGAGAGACAGTTAGTTACTAAGTGGGACTTTCTGAATGTCAATTCTTTGTGTTTTGGTTTCCTCAGTTTTGAAATGGGGACAATATTAGGACCTAGCTATTAGAAGTGTTGTGAATTCCAAAGAATCAATACATGTAGAACACTTTGAACAGTGCTTGGATCTTGATAAATGCTCTATAAGCAGAAAGTGTCATTATTCAAGGATGTCTACTTGGAGTTCTAAGAATTAAGCAAAAGTCTCCTTAATTTTACCACATATTTTGAGGGATGGGAGAAGACTTTTAGATCCATAGTCCTTATAGTCTTATTTTCATAATTTTAAATCAATGGTAAATAGTAAGTATAATATTTACATATTTATCATCTTTTGAGATGGGTATTTTACCCAGGGCCTTCACATGCTATGCAAGTACTCTACTAATGAGCGACAGCCTCAACCATTTATTTTATTTTATGTTTTGGTGATGGAGATTGAACCCAGGGGCTGTTTACTACTGTGCTACATCTCCATCCAGTCCTTTTATTTTTTATTTTGAGAGTTTATTCAGAGGTTCTAGCAGGCGAACACAACTATACATATACCCTTGACCAAAGAACCGTCCTCCTCTGTCTGGAAAGGTTATTCTCTTTGACAGAGCACACAGGTTCAGGAGGGAAGCACATGGAACTGTAAGGGATGAAGGGGACACCCATCTAGCCAGTTGGACCATCTATCAAGCCAGATGGGCCTAATCAACCTTGGCAATCGATGTGGTGACAGATGTTGTGGCCAGATTGCCCTCACATCCTTTTTTTTTTTTCTTTGAAACAAGGTCTCACCAAGTTGCTCTGGCTGACCTTGAATTTGCCATCCTTCGGCCTTAGCCTCCTGGTGGCAGCATGCGTTACTACACCCAAGGCTATCTTTTTGTTTGTTTTGTTTTAAATTAGAGAATTTAGAGCTAGAGATGCGGTTCACTGGCAGAGAGAGCCAGTTTAATAAGTGCCAGGTCCTCGGTTCAATCCCCAGTACTAAAAATCAAAGCAAAACAAAATACAAAACAGAGAATTTAAACATGTGTATTAAGACTCTTGTCCAAGGCATTAATGAGGAAGACTGAATCAGGGAGTGTCCTGCAATAATCTAATAATCTCTAGAACATTGCTTAAACATGTAAATCATACTCTGCAAACAAAAGTAAACAAATACCCAGAATCAACTTTGGACATAGATGTTATTAACACTTTTTAACCTTTGTTGTTTTTATAAACAAGATTTTAAATACAAGGTGAGTTAAAATCCAGCATAAGTTTATATGGGTGAGTTGTCATTTGACTTTTTTTTTTTTTTGCCTTTTCATGGCTGCAGTCCATGTCCATCCCATATCCTACTTCCCCTTTTGCTGGGGATTGAACCCAGAGGTTTAGTGTATGCAAAGCAAGTACTCTACCAACTAAGGGATATCACCAGCCCCTAATGACTGCAGGTTTAAAACAGGTTCTATATATAGGCAAGGTACAATGAAGAAACCGGGGAAAACTGTATTATTCAAGTTAAATGATCCGTTTTGGCTTAAACTATCAAAATAACTATGACTACATTGGTGTTTTGTTTTGTTTGTTTGCTTCATTTTGGAAACTGAAGAATCAGCAGGATAAGTGGATAAAGAAAGAACCAAATTGTCCAAGCAACTGTCTTAATCATCCGCCCAGGAACAGTCAGTATAGATCTTCAAAATAGAGAAGAGGAAGTGCTGTGAAGGTGTTTGGGTCCAAAATAAGAATCTTTATTTTGGGTCCAAAATAAGATTCTTTAATTTCATGTTAAAGCATAACTTTTTTTCTTTTTTTGGTACTAGGGATTGAAGCCAAGGATGCTTTATGACTGAGCACATCTCCAGTTGTTATGTTTGGGTTTTGTTTGTTTGTTTTTGTGCTACTGAGCCATATCCTCAGCCCTTTTTATTTTTTATTTTTGAGACAGCATCTCTTTAAGTTGCTCATGGCCTCCCTAAATTGCTGAAGCTGACTTTGAACTTTCCATCCTCCTACCTCAGCCTCCTGAGTCCCTGGGATTACATGCATGTACCACCACCCAGGATAAATTTTGTTTTTAAAAGTATTGCTATTGGGTGGGGTTGTGGCTCAGTGGTAGAGTGCTTGGCTAGCATGTGTGAGGCACTGGGTTTGATTCTCAGCGCTGCATAAAATAAATGAATAAAATAAAGGCTTCTCAACAACAAACAAACAAACAAATAAATAAATAAAGTGTTGCTATTACACCACATCATGACACACACCTGTAATCCCAGAAACTCTGGAGGACAAGCAGGAGGATTTCATGTTTGAGGTCAGCCTTAGCAAAATAACAAGGTCCTAAGTGCAATTTTTCAGGACCCTGTCTCAAAATAAAAAAGAAAAAAGGACTGGGATATAGCTCAGTGGTAAAATGCCTCTGGATTCAATCTCCAGTACCAAAAATTCACAGTGTCAGTTGCTTATCAGCAGAAAGAAGACTGAAAATCCAGGGATGGTAATGCACACCTGTAATCCCAGCAACTCAAGAGACTAAGGCAGGAGGACCAAGTGTTTGAGGCCAGCCTCAGTAACTTAATGAGACTCCCATGTGTCTCAGTGGTAAAGCACCCCTGGTATCAAATGCAGCACCAAAAAAAAAAAAAAAAAAAAAAAAAGCAAGCAAGGGCTCAGACATAACATATGATAAAGGACCTGACTCTCCCATGTACAAGAAAATGTAGATATAAAAAGTTCTAAAATATAAACCCAAGAATTACTAATTAATAATTTGTAACAAATTGAGTTCTTACTTGTAGAAATGAAATAGCTAAAGCAAAATCAATTATTCGTTGCCTCTATCTAAAAATATCAAAACTCTTTTAAAACGATTTTTCACTATAGTTGATGTGAATCGAACTATCAATTAACTAAATTGATATTTACAAAACATCACAACTAACATTAGAATTGTTGTCTTTGCTAGTACCTTTTCAATTTTCTTTTCATATTCATAAAGATATTGGCTCACTAAAAAAACTAACTAAAATCATAACTATATAGAAAATGTTATCTGACTGCAACAGGATTGATTTAAAAATAAAAATAAGATATCTTGGAGTATTCATCTATTTGGGTTGCTATAACAAAATAACACTGGGGTGACTTAACACATTTATTTTCTTCTAGTTCTAAAGGTTAGGAAGATCAAGATGTTGACGGGGGTTGGGGATATAGCTCTGTTGGTAGAGTGCTTGCCTCCCATGCACAAGACCCTGGGTTCAACCCCCAGCAAAAAAAAAAAAAAAAAAAAGATGTTGACAGGATTGGTTTCTGGTGAGAACCTTTCTTTTTAATTCTGGCTTGTAGTTGGCCAGCTTCTTGCTATGCCTTCCCATTGTCTTTCCTAGGAGTGTATACTCAGTAAGAGGGAGACCAAGAATGTCTCTGGTGTCTCCTCTTATAAGGACATTAATTCTATTGGATATGTGCCACAAACCTATGACCTTATTTACTTTTCTGTTTTGTTTTGTTTCAGATAGTATCTCACCGTGTTGAATGCTGCCTCAGCCTCCCAAGTAGCTGGGATTATAGGTGTGTGCCACTACACCTGTTAGAATAGTAATTCTAACATTTGTCATCATAGCTTAATTTTTTCTGTCATTTATTTTGTATGCATGGAATGATATCACATGTCTTCAAACAAGCAGCTTTAGTTCATCATCATCATTATTTTTTAGGTTATTTTATTTTATTTAAACAGCATCTTGTTATGTTTCCCAGGCTAATCTCAAAGTCCTGAACACAGTGATCTTCCAGCCTCAACATCTCAAGTAGTTGAGACTATGGATGTGCATCACTATGCCTGACTAGTTTAGTGTTTTTTTGCATACTATAATAGTATATAAATATATGCTGTTATCATTCAAAATTTTCCCCCAAAAGGATATGTGTTGGAAACTTAATCTCTAATGTATCAATGTTAGGAAGTAGGGCCTATTGAGAGAGATTTAAATTGTAAGGGTCCACTCTCATAAATGGATTAATGCCAACTATAAAAGGACTGAGGCTGGAAGTTTTATCTCATGGTTCACTCTTGCCCAGGTGATGCCTCTGCCATGGGATGATGTGGCCAGACGCAGGCCCCTCAAACTTAGACTTCGCAGCTTCCAGAACTGTAACAAATAAATCTGTTTTGTTTAATCTCCAGTGTTGTAAAAACAAACAAACAAAAATCACTCTGTTCTTTACAAATTACCCAATCCCAGGTATACTATTATAGCAGTACAAAATGGACTAATACATTCTACTGTCAATAGACATTTTGGATTCTTCCATTTTAGATCTAATAACTTCTATGAACTCCATTGTACATATCTTTGGGGGCACATATGCATGTGTGTTAAATATGTATTATTGGGCTTGGCACAGTAATCCCAGTGGCTGGGGAGGTTGAGGCAGGAGGATTGCAAGTTCAAAGCCAGCCTCAGCAACTTATCAAGGCACCAGGTGACTTAGTGAGGCACTAAGCAACTTACTGAGACCCTGTCTCTAAATAAAATATAAAAAATGGCTGGGGATGTAGCTGCATGGTTAGGTTCAATTCCCAGTACCAAAAACAAACAAACAAACAAGCTGCTGAAGCCATTGGGACTGAATCAACAAAAACTTCTACTAGCATAATATGAGATTCCCATTGCTCCATATCCTTGTCAATATCAAGTATTAGCTACAGCATGTTAGCCATTATGGTGGTCTATATCTTAAATCCGAAATATGCATTCTTTGGTGACTAATGATGTGTAACACCCTTCACAGGCCCAAAATAACTGTACTTAGGTTCCCTTACCAAGGCTTCTGATGAGGCTATGTTTTTAGTATGTAGCTAAGGTCATGAACATCCTGATTCGGTGTACTCTAGGTCACTATGTAACCTATTGGCAATGTGACTTCTTTGTCCAGCCTGGATATAAAAAAGCCCTATTCGTCTTTGAAACTCCAGCTAGAGCAATTAGGTAAGACAAGGAAATTAAAGCATACTAGTAGGAAAAGAAGAGTTCAAACTATCTCTGTTTGCCAATGATATGTTTCTATATTTAAAAGACTCAAAAAACTCCACCAGAAAACTTCTAGAACTCATAAACATATTCAGCAAAACAGCAGGATATAAGATCAACACCCATAAATCAACCGTGCTTCTACACTCCGTTAGTTTTCTTATATACCAACAATGAACCTAAAAAAGAAATTAAGAAAATTATCCTATTCATTATGGCCTCAAAAAAAGAAAAAAAAAGTCAAACAAACAAACAAACAAAAACTCTAGGAATCAATCTAACAAAAAAGTGAAGGATCTCTATAATGAAAACTATAGAACACTAAAGAAAGAAATTGAAGAAGACCTTCGAAGATACTGTCAAAATGGCCATACTACCCAAAGCATTTCAGATTCAAAGCATTTTCCATGAAAATTCCAATGAGAAAAAGCAGTCATGATCTGGGAGCAGTGACACAATCCTGTAATCCCAATGGCTCTGGTGGCTGAAGCAGGAGGGTTGCAAGTTCAAAGCCAACAACAGCAACTTAGTGAGACCCTAAGCAACTCAGCAAGAGATCCTAAGTCTAATAAAATACAAAAAGGAGACGGGGATTTGACTCAGTGATTAAGCACCCTTGGGTTCAATCCCTCATACTCAAAAAAAAGAAAGAAAGAAAAAGCAGTCATAAAATTCATTTGGAAAAATAAGGGGCCCAGAATAACCAAATCAGTCCTTAGCCAGAAAAGCAAAGCAGGAGGCATCGCAGTACCAGACATTTAAATTACATCACAAAGCTACAGTAACAAAAATGGCATGGTATTGGCACCAAAACAGGTATGAAGACCAATGGAATAGAAGACACAGAGACAAATCTACTTAAATACAATTATCTCATACTTGACAAAGGAGCTAGAAACCTACAATGGAGAAATGATGGCCTTAAATAGTGCTGCAAAAACTGGAAATACACATGTAGTAGAATAAAACTTAACCCCTGTCACCCACCCTGCACAAAACTCAACTCAAAGTGGATCAAAGACCTAGGAATTAGACCAGAATCTCTGAACCTGCTGGAAGAAAATGTAGACCTAACATTCCTACATATTGGCTTGATAGCTGATTTCCTTAACAAGACTCCTAGTGCAAGAAATAAAATAAAAAATTAGTAAATGGGATGACATCAAATTAAAAAGCTTCTTCACAGCAGAGGAAACAATCAAGAACATAAAGAGAGAATCTACAGAATGGGAGAAAATCTTTGACACTTGCACCTCAGGTAGGGCATTAATATCCAGGATAAATAAAGAACTCAAAAAACTTAACACCAAATAAAACAACACAGTAAAAACAAGACAAAAACCAAATAACCAAATCAATAAATGGGCAAAGTAACTAACAAATACTTCTCAAAGGAAGAAATATGAATAGTTAACAAATATATGAAAAAATGTTCAACATCTCTAGCAATTAGAGAAATTCAAATTAAAATTGCACTGAGATTCCATCTTATTCCAGTCAAAATGGGAATTATCAAGAATACAAGTAACTGGGGTTGGGGATGTGGCTCAACCAGTAGCGCGCTTGCCTAGCATGCGTGCGTCCCGGGTTCAATCCTCAACACCACATACAAACAAAGATGTTGTGTCCGCCGAAAACTAAAATAAATAAATAAATATTAAAAAAAAAAAAAGAATACAAGTAACAATAAATGTTGGTGAGGATGTGGGGAAAGGGTACACTCATACATTGTTGGTGGGACTGCAGTTTGGTGCAATTATTCTAGAAAGCAGATTCCTTAAAACACTAGGAAAGGAAACATTTGACCCAGTTACCCCATTTCTGTCCAAATTTTTAACATATTTTCTTACATTCTATTAAAGAAGCTTGTTTTTTTTTTTTTCCTTTTACATGTAAGCCTTGAGCAACTGGCATGAATCTTTGGAATCTGATTTTGGACTTTTTATTCTATTCCATGTGCATATATATGAATCAATACCACAGTGTTTTTATACTTGTATTAAAAATAACTTTGCCATCTGCTAGAGTAAGTTTTCCAACTTTTGTCTTTCTAAAGACTTAATTTTTGCTTGGTGTGGTGGCTCATACCTGTACTCTCGGCAGTTCAGGAGGCTGAGGCAGGAGGATTGTGAGTTCTAAACCAGCCTCAGCAATTTTGCTAGGCCCTAAACAACTCAGTGAGGACCCTGTCTCTAAATAAAATACAAAAAAGGGTTGAGGATGTGGCTCAGTGGTTAAGTGTCCCCAAGTTAAAAACAAAAAACTTAATTTGCTATTTTTAGTCTTTAATTTTTTTATTATTTATTTATTTTAGTTTTTTGGTACTGGAAATTAAAACTAGGGCCTCATACATACTTGGTAAGTACTCCACAAATGAGCCACATCCACAGTTGGTTTTATTTTTTATTTTGAGATAAGTGGTCCAGACTGGCATTGAACTTGTGATCCTTCTGCTTTAACTTCCCAAGTAGATGGGATTACAGGTGTGTGCTACCATGCCTGGATGTTTTTATTTTATTAGTATTATTTTTGTGATGGGGTTTTGCTGTATTGTCCTGACTGCCCTCAAACTCCTGAGCTCAGGTAATGATCCTGTCTCAGCCTCTCAAGAAGCTGGGTCTACAGTTATGTGCCACTGCATCTGGTGGTCTTTGTGCCTAACCCAGATCTTAAATTCTGAGGGCAGTAATCCCAGGAATTTTAATTTTTTCGAAAACAAACAAACAAACAAAGGAACATGAGATGTTCTTTATCCAGAAGAAATATGTTAACTATATAACTTTAAAACAGAAATCCTCATCTATTATCCACCAAAATTTAAAGATTGCCAATAAAGACAATTAATAGCCGCAAGTAATTTAGTAAAACTCAACAGATGATGGCTGTTCAGGTACCACATTTCTAAATCTTCTGGAATTCATAAACCTTTGCATTGCTTGGTACGTAATTATTTTTCTCCACTCATCTTTGTGTGTGTGTGTGTGTGTGTGCGCGCGCGTGTGTGTCTAAATTGTCATATTTTTGTTTTTAGCTAAAACTATTTGAAAATAATCTTAAAATAAATTCCCTTTTTCTACCTGAATCTCTAAGTGGCTGTGCCTTTCTAATGATTTCTCTTCTTGTGTTTTCTCCATTTCTCTTTTTTTTTTAACACATAACTTTAATACTCCACATTATTATCTTGATCACAACAGTGGTAACCTTCTTGTCAACAATCTTGTGAGTTGAGGAGCTGATTCTCATTCTCATATCCATCAGGCAGATATGCTCTCCTCAGCTGGTCTGACTTAGGTATGGAGCCTCCATTCTTCACATGGCCAGAAAGGAAAGCATGGAATGTTGGGTGATCAGCCTTCTTCAGGGGGATGTTGGCTTCCAGGCACATTTTTACAAAGTCCTGGATAACACTGACTTTCTCTGTTTGCGGAGTACTTTTGCACTGAAGAGATGCAGTTAGGGGCCTCTGCTTCTTTCTCACATTCTGCTCTTCAAATTCTGCCTTCCTCTTGGTATGGGTCTTTGACTTGAGGTGGTCGCTAATAGCAGACTTGCAAACATGGTTTAGAACCACATTGCAAGAAATGCAGAAGAGTTTTTCTCCATCTTCATGAAGCTCACCTCCAAACTCAGTGACATGATCAAGGGGAGTCACATACAAAGCAGTCTTAGAACGGTTTGGGGCAGGTGGTTTTGGTGCTGTTACTACAAATCGTTCCATTTTAATCCTGAATTAGGTTCGGATTAGTTTCTAGTTTTTTTTTTTTCTTTTTTTTTTCTTGATACTTAGTAGTGAAGGGTCTCCAGCACAAAACCTCAGACACATCAAATCCTGGCACTTTCCGTTTGTTCACACCTGGAGACGCCTTCAAATCAGTTTTTCAACAAGTGGTGGTTGGGAAATAGTTTCTGGGCTTGCACCCTATTTTCCCTGAGGTGCCGGGAAGTCATGCCTTTACTTCTAGGTTTTCCGCCCTGCTCTTTCCATTTCTCTTTTATTGTCATCTTTTCCTTTCAACACTGGGGGAAGATTACACAGGAGATTTTTGTGAAGTAGGCTTGCATCTAAAGGGCTAGTATGGTTCAGAACCATGGAGAGCAGACCACACAGTTCAAGGGTCTATAACAAGATAGTGGCAAATCTGAGTGGGCCTTGTTCTAAACCCTAGGATTTAGAGCAGTGCCTGACATATAAAAAGTATTCAATAAATGTTAAGTGCAAAGAATTCTTTATAGTGGAACCAACTCAAACGAACACTTTCAGAGTTCTTTTTTTTAATATTTATTTTTTAGTTGTAGTTGGATACAATATCTTTATTTTATTTATTTATTTTTATGTGGTGCTGAGGATTGAACCCAGGGCCTCACACATGCTAGGTGAGTGCTCTGCCACTGAGCCACAACTCCAGCCCTTCAGAGTTCTTGATACATGCAACTAAACTATTTTTCAAAAGTGGAGTATTGGGTTTGATATGGGTGAGTGGTAAGAGTATATGCTCAGCATGTGTAGGTCCTGAGTTTGATTCCTAGCATCAAAATACCAACCACCAAAACAAACAAACAAAAAAGACCTATAAACAAAACAGGGTTGATGAGGCATTAGTATAAAGAACCACTAACTATAACTTCTATAATAAATTCTCTTCTTATCCTTCACTCATTTATTGTATGTGGGTGATGAAATAAGTGCCTACTCTGTACCTGGCCTCAAAAACCTCAAAATTCAGATGGGAGAACATACGACAAATGATCATATTATGATGAGACAGATTTTTTTTTAATATTTATTTTTTAGTTTTCGGCGGACACAACATCTTTGTTTGTACTTGGTGGTAAGGATCCAACCAGGGCCGCACGCATGCCAGGCAAGCGCACTGCCACTTGAGCCACATCCCCAGCCCCTGATGAGACAGATTCTATTCTAGAGTACACCATGGGACACAGATGAACACATTACCTTTAGATATAATAGTCAGGAAGGGCTATCTCATGAGAAGGTGACACTTGAGTGTTGAAATAATAAGAATTTTAATCAGGTGAAGCTGGGCACAGTGGTGCACGCCTCTAATCCCAGATACTCAAGAGTCTGAGGCAGGAGAATTGCAAGTTCAAACTCAGCCTCAGCAATTTAGCAAGGCCCTAAGCAACTTAGCCAGACTCAATATTATAATTAAATTAATATTATATTTAAAAATATTATAATTATAATTAATTATATATATATATTATAATTAATAAATAGGGTGGGGGATGTAGCTTAGTGATTAAGCACTCTTAAGTTCAATTCCCAACAATAACAAAAAGAATCAGGTGAATAAAAAGAATGATGAAATTGGTGAGATTAAAGGGAAATTTTGTGTAAGACTCTTTGCCTTTCTCATCCATAATACTTTCAATAATATATGATGGTCATTGGCCATGCCCAATTGAAGCAAGGATGGACACCCCAAAATAGCTAATCTTTTATCTACCTTTTTTTCGAATTGAAGAACATTGCCATTACATTTTTGGTAGGCTTTATTGAGATATAATCCAGAAATCATACAATTTGCTCATCCAAATTATACTTTTAGCACAGTTACATAGTTATGTATGCATTCATCATCATGATCGATTTTAGGGCATTTTCATAACCCCAGAAAGAAATCTGGTATTCCTAAGTAGAACCTCCCAACTTTCCCAAATCTGCCACCTCCTCCTTCTACCTACTATTCGTAGGCCAACACTTTTCTATTTTCTGTCTCTGTAGATGTACTTATTCTGTATTTTTCATACAAATAGAATCATGTAATATGTGATATTTTGTACTCAATGTCTATCACTTAGCATAATGTTTTCTAGTTTCAGCCCTGTTATAGCTTGTGTTAGTACACATATATATTTAGGTACTAGGAATTGAACCCAGGGGCACTTAACCACTGAGCCACATCCCTGGCCCTTTTTATTTGGAGATAAGATTTCCCTAAGTTGCTAAGGGGCCCACTAAGTTGCTGAGACTGGTCTTGAACTTGTGATCCTCTTGCCTCAGCCTCCTAAACTACTGGGATTACAGGCATGTGCCACGATGCCTGCCTAATGGCTTATTTTTTTTTATTATTGGCAAATAATATTCTATTGTGTGGATATAATACATTTTATTTATCCATTCATCAGTTGATGAACAATTGGGTTATTTCTACTTTTTGACTTTTATTAATAACATTGTTATGACCATTTGTGCAAAAATTTTTGTGTGGACATATTTTCCTTCTGTGAGTGGACCTGCTGGATCATATAACCTAATGTTTAATAATTTGGAAAAAAGTTTTTTTTTTTTTTCAAAATAGCTGCAATATTTTACCTTCTTAACAGCAATATATAATAGCTCACATTTCTCTACATCTTCACCACACTTGTTATTTTCCCTTTGATTATAGTTATTTTAGTGGGTATTAAATGATATCTTATTACGGTTCTATTTTCATTTCCCTGGTGGCTAATGATGTTGAATATCTTTTCATGTGCTTAAATTAATATTATATTTTAAAATATTATAATTATAATTAATATTTTTGTGTATCTTTCTTTGAGAACCATATAGTTATATCCTTTGGCTATTTTTAATTGAGTTGTCTTTTTTGTTGATGAATTTTATTTTTATTTATTTATTATGGTACTGGAGATTGAACCTAGTGGAACTATATCACTGAGGTATATCCCCAGTCCTTTTTATTTTTTTTCCATTTATATTTTATTTTGAGACAGGGTCTCATTAAAAGACTGAGGCTGGTTTCAAACTTGCAATCCTCCTGTCTCAGCGTCCTCTGTAGCTAGGATTATTGATGTGCACCACCATTCTTAGCTTATTAATTTTAATTGCTTGTTAAATGTTCTAGATCTTTTCCCTCTTGTATGCCCTTTTTTTGAGTACTAAATCCCAGTCGTATTTATATTGATTATATTTTTATCAGATCATATCAGACACATGATTTACAATCCATTTTCTTCCATTCTGTGGGTTGTCTTCTCATTTCCTTAATAGTGTCCTTTGAAGCACACTTTTTAAAATTTGATAATGTCTAGTTTATTTTTTTCTCTTTTGTTGCTTTGGCTTTTAGTATGGTGTTGAAGCAAGATTTAAAGATAGGTAGTTAGTGTAGTTGGGTAAATCGGGTCTAATATCAAGTCTGATAAAAAAAAAATGGAGTCCATTAAGAAAAAGGAGCTGAATCTGAGCCTGGGAAACTAGAACTACACCTGGGAAATTCAACTGTTAATATCCACCCACCCCCCTCCTTAAGAACTGTTAATGAAGTAGCTCTGCAAAACAGGGAGATGCTAATCAAACCACTCTAGGCCATTCCTGCCAAGATCTCTCCTCCCCACCCCATTAGTCCACCTGCTTCCCACCTTTTGGCCTTCCCACCTGCATCCCCCAACAAGTGCAGGATAGAGGGAAATGAACACCGGCAATGTGGAAGGACAAAAGAAGATCTTAGCTATAAAAGGGAGAAGACCTCCCCTTTCCAGGGATTCCACCTTTTCCGGTCCCCGGTCCCCTTTTTCCTGGAGGTGGGAGGGAGTCTTTTCTGCTATCCTGTAACAAAGCCTTCCACTTTCCACTCTGCACTTGCCTCAGTGTGCTTCTCTGGTGTTATACTTCAGCATTCCGGGAAGCAAGGGCTCTTCACAGTAAACAGCGGGTTAACAGTGTCACGTCTAAGAAACCACTGCCGAATCCCAGGTCATGAAGATTTCAACTTATGTTTTTTTCTAAAAGTGCTATGGTTTTATCTCTTATATTTAGTTTTTTGTTGTTGTTGTTGATGGACCTTTATTTTATCCATTTATTTATATGTGGTGCTGAGAATCTAACTCAGTGCCTCACACATCTGAGGCAAGCGCTCTACCACTGAGCCACTGTAATGCCCGATTCGTGGGACCCCCAATAGACTTCCAGGAGCTGAATCCGATGCAATCACACAAGAGTCTTTATTGCAAGCTCGAGCCTGGACTCACAACTGTTCCCAATGCAGCGGTCCCAGGGAGTGAGTCCCGGTTCTTTGTTCAGTGAGATTTTATAGGTTTTGGGGGGATACTCTATGCCTCACAACAACACATAGCAAATCATTCCATACCGCGGGAAAATCAAACAGCAACTCTTAACATTGATTAGCACATTCACTGGTGGGAACATGTTGGGTAGGGGTGATTGGTTAGCACAAGAGGGGGATTCGTTTGAACTGATTGGTTTAAACCACGGAGGGGAGTACATGCTGCACTACATGGTTTCCCAACATGTTATCAACCACCATAAACTACTGGGGGGTCATCTGGCATCCCAGGTATTTTCCCTGCCTCATGCTGATTGGAGGTTGCTAGGAGGTTGCTATGGGTCCTCACCTAGCTTAACTGAGTCAGGGACACCTGGCGCTGCAGAAGTCTCCTGTTATTTACAAACAGTTCAGCAGGGTGGGTATGTGCCTAGGAGTGCTCAGTGGGTTTTTCCCAGGACAAGGGTCACGCCCCCTTCCTTAGGACAGGCCTTGAGATAGAAGCTGCTGGTATTTATTTATTTTCTCACGACAACTCCAGCCTTATATTTAGGTTTTTGATTACTTTTGCATTAATTTCTGTTCATGGTTAGTTTTGTGACTGGTGTAAAGTAAGGGTCCCACTTCATTCTTTTGCATGTGGATAATGAGGCCAGATTTAAAGATAGGTAGTTAGTGTAGTTAGGTAAATTGGGTCTAATATTGAGTCTAATAAAGAAAATGGAATGCAATCTGAGCCCAGAAAACCAGAAAAAACACCTGGGAGATTGAAATGTTAAAGTTTCCAAGGCTCAGCGCATCCCAAAGAACTGTTAATGAAACAGCTTCCAGCAAGACAGGGAGATGCACCCTAGGCCCTTCCTGCCCAGATCACTCCTCCCTGGCCCTAATGGACCACCTGTCTTCCACCTTTTGGCCTTCCCACCTGCATCCCCCACTACATGGAGGATAGAGGAAGATAAGCAAAATAAAGGACAGGAAGGTAGAAGAACAAAAGAAGATCTAAGGTATAAAAGGGAGAAGATCTCCCTTTCCCACAGATTCCACCTTTCAGATTCGACCTTTCAGGTCCCCTTCTTCCTCTTGGAGAAAGTCTTTTCTGTTATCCTTTAATAAAGCCTTTTGCTCTCTACTCCACACTGGTCTCACCGTGATTCTCTAGTGTTATACTTCAGCATTCGGGGAAGCAAGGACTCCTCACAGTAAAGAGCGGTATCAATAACATTTGCTGAAAAGATATTTTTTCTCATTTAGTTATTTTGGCACTATTCAAAAAACCAACTGCCCTGAAATTGGAGGATTTATTTTTTGGTTTCCAATTCCATTCCATTGTTAGATATATCTATCTTATGCCAGTGTCACACTTTGTTACTTTAAAAGCTTCTTAAAACATACAATATCATATATAAAATAGAAAGAGTTGGGCCAGAGCAGGGGATGTTGCTCATTGGTTAGAGAGCTTGCCTAGCATTCATGAGGCCCTGGGTTTGATCCCCAGCACCACTAAAAACAAAGAAGGGAAAAAAACATGGGCTAATATGTAGATCATTTATACACACACACACACACACACACACACACACCACAAGTTTTGGTGTGTGGAATTGAACCCAGAGTCTCATGTATACTAAACTGCTTTATCACAGAGCTATACCCCAAGTTTCTGAATTATATTTATCTTTTTGTGGAGCTAGGCATCAGATCCAGGGCCTTGCACATTCTAGACATATCCTCCATCACTGAGCTATATCCCCACCCCTTTTGAAATTTTTATCTTGAGAAAAAATATTGGTAAGTCCCCCAGGCTGCCAACCTCCTGAATCAGCCTCCTGAGTAGCTAGGATTATAGGCATGTGCTACCATACCCAGCTTAATAAACTTATTTATTTATTTTTGGTACAGGGGCACTTAACCACTGAGCCACATCTCCAGTCCTTCTTATTTTTTATTTTGAGATGGTCTCATTAAGTTGTTTAGGGCCTCCCCAAATTGCTGAGGCTAGCTTGTGATCCTCCTGCCTCAGCCTCCAGAACTGCTGGGATGATAGGCATGAGCCATTCAGTAATAATTTTTTAATATAAAATTTTTAAGTTTATTCCTTAACCTCCAATCCTCTCATATACAGTTAGATATTTTTCTATGAGACAACTATATACTAGGGAATTGTCACATAGAAAAATCAATCAAAACTTCTGTGTACTAGGGAATTAGAAGTTTTTGATTTTAAAGCCAATACTCAATAGCACCATCTGCTGTTGAAATAAGTAAAATTTAATAATAGTGGTAAGAAGGGTAGATTCAGATCATCACATTTAAACGAATACAAGAAATCTATTAGTCCCAACTTTCTAAGCTTAAAGATAAAGAATTCAAGAGCCAGGAAAGATACACGAAAAGTATATGAAAAAAAGCGTATATGACAAGTATACGAAAATACAAGTCTGCTGGCATAATAATTCAAGTTTCTGGCATCTTGCAAAAATAGTATATACTATTACAAACTAAAATTTCTATAGGTGCTTTCAAAATAAGAAAACTTCCAAGGGAAAGTGATTTTTCATTATGATCAAGGATCTAGGGTTAAACTGAGTTCTGCTTCTGGCTTCAGTGTGCTTAATAGTTTTGGACAAATTAATTAACTATTCCATGCTTCAGTTTCTATGACTGAAACTGGCAACATATATACTTCTTAGAGTTTGTGAGATAAGTAGTAGTAGACAAGCATTGTGCTTGATACATGGGGATCAATAATGGTGATGTTGGTTTTATTCACAACCAGTGAGTTGATTTTGAATTCAGCCTACCCTGAATTCAATGTTCAGTGCCCAAATCCTCCTGTCTTTTTTTTTTTTTTTTTTTTTTTTTTTGGTGCTAGGGATTAAATCCAGGGCCTTGAACATGCTAGGCAAGCAGTCTACCAGTGAGTTACATCTCCAGCCCAGGGTCCAAATTCGCCAGATTCCTTTTTTTTTTCCTTTTGGTACTGAGATTGAATCCAGAGGTGCTTTACTACTGAGCTAAATCCCCAGTGCTTTTTATTTTTTATTTTGAGGCAGGATCTCACTAAGTTGCTGAGGGTGTTGCTAAATTGTTGAGGCTGGTCTCAGACTTGTGATTCTCCTACCTTAGCCTTCTGAGTAGCCGAGATTACAGGCATGCACCACCATGTATGGATTCTTCTCCATATGCTTTAAACTTGACCACACCAGCTATGAGATGGAACTAACATTATTATATATACAAAATAAAACACTCTGTGAACATTTGATAACACGGTATATGAAAATACAAGTTGTGTGAAAATAATATTTAATACAAATTGTATAGAATTCTTTGGGAGAGAAGGAAGCTAAGTCTCATCTTCAGGACTGAGATGAGAGGTCCTTAGTTGTTAATGTTATTACTTTTATTTTTTGTATGGAGGATTAACTCAGGGGCACTTAACCACTAAAGCCACATCCCCAGACCTTTTTTGTATTTTATTTAGAGACAGGGTCTCACTGAGTTGCTTAGTGCCTCACTGAGTTGTTTAGCGCCTCACTAAATTGCTGAGGCTGGCTTTGAACTTTTTTTTTTTTTTTTTAAAGAGAGAGTGAGAGAGGGAGAGAGAGAGAGAATTTTAATATTTATTTTTTAGTTATCGGCAGACACAACATCTTTGTTTTGTATGTGGTGCTGAGGATTGAACCTGGGCCGCACGCATGCCAGGGGAGTGTGCTACCGCTTGAGCCACATCCCCAGCCCCCTGACTTTGAACTTGTAATCTTCTGCTTCAGCTTCCCAAACTGCTGGGATTACAGGAATAGGCCACCACACCTGGCTTCTAATGTTATAGCTACATCACATTCTGCCTATGGATATTTCAGTCAATGACAGACTATAAATATGATATAGTCCTACAAGATTATAACTGAGCTAAAATTTCCCACCATCTAGTTACATAGGAGCTGTCATGACATAGTGAAATTTATTTCTTACATTTTTTAGTGATGCTAATGTAAACAAATCTGCTGTGCTGTCATTCATCTAAAAGCGTAACACATACATTATATTTATTTTTAAACACATACACTTTAGAGTACAGAACAGTATATGTGATAACTATAATAAATGAAGATGTTACTGGCTTAAGTATTTACCACATATGTTTTTTGAGACAGAGTCTCTCTATATTGCCCAGGCTGGCCACAAACTCCTGGGCTCAAGCCATCCTCCTGCCTTAGTCTCCTGAAAAAATGAGCTGCAGGCAAGCACCACTGCATCCAGCTTATACTGTACTTTTTTAAAAAAATATTTTCTTAGTTGTCAATGGACTTTATTTATTTTATTTATTTATAAGTGGTGCTGAGAATCAAACCCAGTGCCTCACAAATGCTAGGTAAGTGCTCTGCCACTGAGCCACAAGCCCAGCCCCAGCTTATACTGTATTTTTTATCATTATTTTATTTATTTATTTATTTTTAAATTTTTAGTTGTAGATGGACATAATGCTTTTATTTTATTTATTTTTATGTGGTGCTGAGGATGGAACCCAGTGCCTCATACTGTAATGCCAGATTCGTGGGACCCCAATAGACCTCCAGGAGCCAAATCCAACGCAATCACACAAGAGTCTTTATTGCAAGCTCGAGCCTGGACTCAACCATTTCCGATGCAGCAGTCCTGAGGAGTGAGTCCTGGCCCTTAGTTCCGTGAGGATTTATAGGTTTTTTTTTGGTCACTCTATGCGTCACAACATCACACAGCAAATCATTTCACACCATGGGAAAATCAAACAATAACTCTTAACATTGATTAGCACATTTGTTGGCAGGAACAAGTCGGTCAGGGTGATTGGTTAGTTCAAGTGGTGGATACTTTGAACGGATTGGTTTAGGCTGAGAGGGGTTGCAAGAGTGTATATGCTAAACTGCAAGGTTGCCTAATCATGTTATCAATCACGGAAACTACTGGGAGGGTCACCTGGCATTTCAGGTATTTTCCCTGTCTCATGCTGATTGGTGATTGCTAGGGGGTGGCTATGGGTCCTCACCTAGCCAGGGACACCTGGTGTAGGCAGATCTCTCCTGTTATTTACAGACAAATAACTCAGCAGGGTGGCTATGTGCCTAGGAGTGCCCTGTGGGTTTTTCCAAGGACAAGGGTCATGTCCCCTCCCTTTGGACAGGTCTTGAAGTAGAAGCTGGTTTCTCAAAAATGGAGTCACATCAGTTTCTCAACACGTACTAAGCAAGTGGTCACCACTGAGCTATAGTCCTGTAAGGATCCCGCGAAATGTCGGAGAAAGAGATCACCAAGTGACCACTCATGCAATTGGCAGAAGGGGGGATTTATTGAACCAGCATGCTGGGGCTCCGTGCCCACTCAAGAAGGGAAAGCAGCCCAAAGCCCCGAGCAGGGGCTGAGCACTGCTTAAGTACACTTTTTGGGGAGGGCGGAGGGCTTTGTATACATCAGAACAAATCATCATGAGGCGCGGGAAAATTGAACAACAACTCCTAAACATGATTGGTTCATTCATTGGCGGGAACAGGTCAGGCTGGAGTGATAGGTCATTCCTAAGGAGGGGGTTACATTTAAACTGATTGGTCCAGGCCCTGCAATGCCTATGTGCGACCACACAGAGCCCTTATTACTGGGCAGTTCCAAGCATTGTCTTAACAGCTACAGAAATTTAACTCAGACCTTGCAGCTTAGAAACTTTACAACACCGGGTCTTTTACCCTTTAACTTTTACGCTTTAACTTCAATTTCTTTTACCCTTACAGTCCCAGCCCTGATCATTATTTTAGAGTATACTCTTTCTACTTATAAAAAATAAAATTTAGGTGGGCCTGGTGGCACACACCTGTAATTCCAGCTACTTGGGAGTCTTAGGCAGGAGGATCACAAGTTTGAGGCCAGCTTGGCCAACTTAGTAAGATATTATCTCAAAATAAAAATAAATAAATACATAAAATTTTAAAAGGGCTGGGGATTTGGCTTAACAGTAGAGCTACCACTGGTATCACATATATACTCACTGCCCCCCAGAGTTTTCTGCTAAACATAGTATGCTATATTATGCTTATAGCCACCTCACATATCTTGTGTTTACCCTGTCTCTCTCTGAGCCATATCCCCAGCCCTATTTTGTATTTTATTTAGAGACAGGGTCTCACTAGCCTCCTGAGCCACTGGGATTACAGGTGTGAGCCACTGCACCTGGCTACCCTGTCTCTTGATTGCATCATATTTTGGATGTGCTTCATTTGATCTTGTTATTTTGTTCATCATGTCCCTGGGAGCAGAAGGCTATTGCATGTGTCTGTGTGTGTATATTTATTTCATGTATATGTATATAGATATATATACACACACATATATATATATATTTATATTTATATATATATATATATTTATATATTTATATTTATATATTTATATTTATATATATATATATATATTTCATATATCATATATCCTAGTAATCTAGCAGGCTGTAGCACTGAGGTTTGTTTAAGAACATTCCATCATGTTTACACATGATGAAGCTGCCCAATAATGCAGTTCTCAAAATGTGTCCCTATTAAGTATGACTATGTTTTGTCCATCAATCTTCCTCTCATTTAGTGACAGAACCTGTTCTCTTGACCTTGAATGCAGGCACATGACCAAGCTTGGGCAATAGTAGCACCTCAATTTTGTGGACACAGTGAATTGTCCAGAAGATATGTGATGTAAGTAGGGTCAAAGTCCAGAGGAGACCTAGAAACAGAGAAGTAGCTGTGATAAGCTACATCCCATGCAAATATGTCCTGCAGAGTCCTGCATTCCTAATAGAGTGTGGTGGAGACCTTTAATTGTTATCTCATATTCATTCTCTTCTTTCATTTGTTCTCTTCATTTACCAATAGAATCCTAGACTTAAATTTTCTGGCCTCCTTTGGAGATATGGGTGACCATGAGACTTCCTGGGGCTATTGGGATGTGAAATTGTTGAATGGCAGTTTTATGATTTGACTTTAAAACATTGGAAATGTGCTTTTCCATTCTCTTTTCCTAATTCCCCCACACTAGAAAGTAGATGTGGCAGTGACTTGGATTTAATACTGCAGATGAAGCTGTGTGAAATGGCATATGTAATCCCAGCAATTTGGGAGGCATAGGCAGGAGGATCACAAGTTCTAGGCCAGATTAAGCAAATTAGTGAGACCCTGTCTTAAATTAAGAGGATCATGAATTCAGAGCCAGCCTCAGCAATGGCAAGGCGCTAAATAACTCAGTGAGACCCTGTCTCTAAATAAAATACAGAATAGGGCTGGGGATGTGGTCAAGTGCCCCTGAGTTCAATCCCCAGTACCAAAAAGAAAAAGGGAAAAAGGGTTGGAGGTGTAGCTCAGTGGTAATGCAACCCTGGGGTCACTCCCTAGTACAAAAAAGGGGGGGGTGGTGGTGAGAGAGAGAGAGAGAGAGAAACTATAAATGAGTTATCTCAGATGATAGTATACAATCTGGAAAGGACATGTGTGTCCCTTACTGGTTTTGTGCCCTAGAAAACCTTCTGAGATAATCCCTAAATCTTAATTTTTAAAAATGAGAAGTGGGTACAGATTTCAAGGTATTATTTTTTCCCCTACTTTGCTCATTTCTCTCAGAAATGGCTGAGAGGGTATATATGGATGCTGAGAAGACAATATGTATTTTGTGGTGTATAATGGGTATTGTTTTTGTTTAGCAATAAATTTTCCCATCCCAATTTTTCTAGACATAGATCCTATCTCCTGACCTAAAAGAACAGAAATATGACCTATGCCCAGCTAGTGATACCCATCCCCCCTGAGAATTGCTAGGTTCAGGGAAAAGCATATGGTACAAGTGGAGCAGATCAGAAACTTTTTCTGGGATTGATATATGGATGCTGGGAATTAAAAAAAAAAAAAATCCATTTT
Source organism: Marmota flaviventris (assembly GCF_047511675.1). NCBI lineage: Eukaryota > Metazoa > Chordata > Mammalia > Rodentia > Sciuridae > Marmota > Marmota flaviventris. Next base: position 39,683,241 of record NC_092513.1, read on the forward strand.
TGCTTAATTTGTTAAGCTGAGAAGATATGATCTGGTAATGTAGGCAGACCCTTCCATGTGGAGAGATTCTTCCTGAAGAAGGAAACCAGAGAGAATTAGAGATGAGAGATAGCGTACACAGATGTTGAGTCCTGGGTTTTGTTTCCTAAAGCCAGTATTCTTGCAGCTTTTCTCTTTTTCCTGAGAGCTTTAGTCCACTTTTACTCAAAGTTACATGAGTCATAACATTCCCCACTTTGCTTAAATTAGTATAAATTTAATTTGTTTTGATGTTGAAAGCATCTTGACAAAAGGTTTGCCACTGTGACCACTGTAAATATCTGTTTTCAGGGGTATTCACAGTTCAAACAGTACCTGCCAAAAGTTAAAAACAATAAAAGAGACCAGGATATACTAGGATTATAGATTTTAATAAATTCTTACAGTGAAGTTTTTTTTTAACCAGAAACCAAGCAAGTTGTTGTTGTTATGTCCCTTTCATCTCCCATCCCCTTCCCCTGTGCTGGGGATTGAACCCAGGGCCAGTGAAATTACTCACTGGAAACACACCAGGTGTATGGATGTGATGTTAGATTGCAAAGTCAGCCTGTTAGACAAAACTTATTTAGGCTCCACAATGAAAAGGGATGATTTCTGCTACATGAATGAACGTTGGAAACATTTTATGAAAACTAAGAAGTCAGACACAATAGGCTTCATATTGTATGCTTTCATTTATATGAAATGTCCAGAATAGGGAAATTATAGAGACAGAAAATAGATTGGTATTGCCAGAGATTGGAGGTATGGGAGGGTGGAATAACTGGTAGTGCCAGGATTCTTTTGGAAATGATGAAATGTTCTGGAATTAGTAGTACTGATTGTGCACTTCAAAGGGTAAATTTTATGGTTTGTGAAATGTATCTCAAAAATCCACATAGGCTAAATTATCATTGAAAGTCCTTTTCCTAGAGTTCAACACAACACGCACATGGGCTGCACAACATCAGCCCAGCACCCCTGCACCTGGTCCCATGTGGCCACACCTTGACCAGCGAGGACCTGCGAGACTAACACTTACACACCAGAGACTCTGGAATGGTTAACAGCCCTCCAGGCAGTTGTTGTTCCTTCCACCAAAGTGAGGGAAGGATCTACTGGAATTTTGTTGTTGGAAAAGAAATAAGAAACAAACGACTATCACTATTAAGATGACCAACTTTAGAAGCACCTCTGCCATTCTTTTTTTCTTTTTTTTTTAAAGAGAGAGGAGAGAGAGAGAGAGAGAGAATTTTGATATTTATTTTTTAGTTATCGGCGGATACAACATCTTTGTTTTGTATGTGGTGCTGAGGATCGAACCCGGGCCGCACACGCATGCCAGGCGAGCGCGCTACCACTTGAGCCACATCCCCAGCCCCACCTCTGCCATTCTTTACAAAATAAAGCTATCCCCTGAATGAGAATGAAAAGCAGAAATCTCTTTTACTTCTAAAATGCATGAGAAATGATACTCTAGTTACCATTGCAATCCAAGAAGTGAGCTGTCACAAGCAGAATTCCTGACGAGGCTAACTCTGGGCATACTGGTCTTGTGGACATTTCTGGGACACCTTCAGCTTCCTCCAGCTTGTCACTCCTGGTGGGCTCCCCCCCCCCCCCCCCAATCATATAGACATTCCCTCCATCAACTCTTTCTCTTAGGGAAGGCTCTGGATGTCATCTTCAATGGGACAAAAGCTGGATCACAGTAACAGCCTTGTTTCATGCTGATTCTCGCCCCCCCCCCCCTCAACAAAAGCTGAAAGCCTTAAGCTAGGCGGGTGGGTGTTGGGTGTTGGCCGGGTGGGTATTGGCCAAAGGTCAGGCATTAGCCAGCAGGTAAAGGAGGAAAATATTTAGGTAGGAAAACACTCCCAGTGTCTCTGGAATTACAGAGACAGGTGTGCATGTACCTGTGAGTGTGCACCTGTCCGTGAGCAATGCCCCAAGTAAGAGAACTCCTGTGGAATACAAGCCTTGTCCACCCCATAAAATCTGCAGGTTTATGGCGGTGTTTAAGCCCCGCTAAACATCAGTAGTGCAAGGCCCAAAAGAATTCTCTTCCTTGTTTTCTTTGAGGGAGCAAATTTTACTTAAACAATAACACAAGAAGCAAACTCTTCAACACAAAGATGCCTTTTGAAACCTTGTTTTGGAAATAACCCAATCAATAAATGGGCAAGGGAACTGAATTGTTCACGCTAGAAATACAATCGGTCAATAAATATATAAAAAAAAGTTCAAATATATAAAAAATGTTCAACATCACAAGTAATTAGAAAAATGCAAATTAAAACTACATTGAGATATCATCTCATTCCAGTCAATATGGCAATTAACAAGAATACAAATAAATGTTGGTGAGGATGTGGGGAAGAAGGTACATTCATACATTGCTGGTGGGACTGCAAATTGGTGCAACCACTCTGGAAAGCAGTATGGAGATGCCTCAGAAAACTTGAAATGGTAACCACCACTTGACCCAGTTATCCCACTCCTCAGCATATACCCAAAGGACTTAAAATCAGTATACTACATTGATGCAGCCACATCAATGTTTATAGCAACTCAATTCACAATAGCTAAGCTATGGAACCAATCTAGGTGCCCTTCAACAAGAAAATGTGGTACATATACACAATGGAATGTTACTCAGCCATAAAGAAGAATGAAATTATAGCATTTGCCAGTGAATGGATGAAACTGGAAACTGTCATGCTAAGTGAAATAAGCCAATTCCAAAACACTAAAGGCCTAATGTTCTGATATGTGGATGTTGACTCACATTAGGTGTGGGGGGGTAGTGGAGGTTCACTGGTTTGGGGGAGAGAGGGTGTTGGGAATGGGAAAGACAGCAGAATGAATCAGGCATAAGTTTCCTAGGTTCATATATGAATACACGGCCAGTGTAACTCCATATCATACACAAGAATGGGAAGTTATACTCCATGTATGTATTATAAGTCAAAATATATTCTACTGTCATGTATAACTAAAAAGAACAAATAAAAAATAAAAAGAGTCCAACACAGCTAGTTTTATCTTCTACATAAAAGGAAATTGTCTTTTTAATTAAAAAAAAAAAAACAGCTAATAAAACTGCTTTTCTTCTTTTAGTGCTATGGATGGAATCCTGAGCCTTGTGCATGCTAGGCAAGTGCTCTACCACTGAGTTATACCCTATCATTTTAACTTTTCTTTCTTTCTTTTTATGTGGTGCTAAGGATCCCTTGCACATGCTAGGCAAGCGCTCTACTGCTGAGCCCCAACCCCAGCCCCCTTAACTTTTCTTTTTCATTGAGTATTACAGAAAGCAATATATTTGCATGTAGGAGTTCTGTTACAAAACTGTATCATAACTTGTCTCTCTCAGTTGTAGAAGATTCTCACATTATAAAATGCAAGGGATTGAAATTAGATACATTCAAAAGGGATTATGTATATATAAGACTTTCTAAATTGTACAGGTACAGGTAATTATAAGGAAATTAATTTTTAGACCTTAACTTGCAAGTGGTTTTCTTACTCTAAATTGATCTCTGACCAAGTTGTCATTTAATTTTAATCTATTGTTCTTCCTTACTTCCCGATTCTCAATTTATAGAAAAAATCCTTCACCTATCATAAATTTTTGCCATAGTAAAAACCTGAGTGTTCAAAAGTAGGGCAATTTAAGATACTAATGTTCGGGAAGCCTCATTTAATGAAGGCTCCACAAACCCAGAACACAACTTTGCATTTTTCCTTGCCTTATGTTTTTGGCACGTAATTCAGAGGGATTTCAAAAAACTCAGAGAGAAAATGGTAAAATTCATTTCATTCACTTCAGTTTATAGGAACACTATAAAAATGAAAATTAAGAATGGAAACCAGTTCAGGATTCTACACAGTAAACACTGGTTTCCTGCACTTCTACCACTACGAAGTAAACACACTAATAGAGGCTAAAGGAAGAGGCAGAAGAAGAAAAACTCGGCCGCTTGCAGACACACCCTTTTCCAGAGATTCACAAAAATGCAGTAAGTAGTTCAAGAGTTTCCCCTTACACTTGTGTTAATTGCAAGCACATTTTCTGTTCAGTGGCTGGGGCCACATACATGGCAGTCCATTTCTATAAGTATGGTTGTGTTCAAAGGATACACAGTCTGTCCTAAGCAGCACCAGACAAACTCCTCAAGCACCCCGTGGGCAGCGCACCCTCTGGCAAAGTGAGAGGGCAGGATGCAGCGCGAAGGACACATCAGTTGCTCACTGCAGCAGCCCTTTGGGAAGTCAAAGAGGATAAGCCTGAGAAGGTGAGCCGGGGTCTTCATCACTGTGACTGCACCCAATTAGGAGAGAACTTGATAGCTTGCCCGCAATACCTGGCTGGGCTCTGTCAAATACTAGCGCTAGGAACACCTCCTAAAGCCGCGTACCTGCCCCGCCCGGCTCCGCCCTTTTCGCTCGTAGCCCCGCCCACTGAGACTCATCCGTCACACCACTTCCGGTTCAACTTCCCTACCGGCCTCCGTCGCTTCTCAGTTCCTTTACCTCAGCTCTTTTCCCCGCCCCTACCGCCTTCTTTGACAGTCACGTGAGGGGCGACCGCAGGGATTGCCGGGAGTAGTACTGCCGGCGGGTCAGGGTTCGGCCTCAACATGGCGGTTCCGGTCGGGCAGTGACCAAGGTTTTGCTCTCGGGAGGACTGAGTGGCGATTGTTGGAATCTCCACCTATCAGGGTGGAATGTGAGGACGCCGGGGAGAGCGCTGAGGGGCGGCGGTGACGGGGAGGGGCTCTGTGGTGTTTGCCCTGAGAGCAGAGGCGGCGTCGTCTGTTCCTTCTACTTGTCTCCAGGCTCCAGTGTGGGGCCCCGCCCGGCCGGGCAGGCCGGCGGGCGGCGGCGGTAGCTGCTGCAGCCAGAGGATCTGCTCTGAGGGTGGGCCGGAGGGCGGGCGCCACCGCTGCGTCTGCCGCGGCTATGGCCCAGTGCGTACAGTCAGTGCAGGAGCTAATCCCGGACTCCTTCGTTCCTTGTGTCGCCGCACTGTGCAGCGACGAAGCAGAGCGGCTTACTCGTCTCAATCATCTCAGCTTCGCGGAGCTGCTTAAGCCTTTTTCTCGCCTCACTTCCGAGGGTATGTGGTGTCCTCCCTGTTTCTCTGGGAGAAGGAAGTTGGGGGCGGGTAGGGGAGAGAAGGGCGGTGTTTATGTCCCGGAGCCGGTAGAGTGGTGGCTGCGGCTGTGGTCCCGCGGTGCCCCGGGTGGCGGCCGGAGGAGGGGCCTTGCATGAGATTGTCAAGACAGAGCGCTCCTAACCTCCAGCTTTTCTAAGCATTTGCTTCCTCTAACAAGCCGCGTCGTTAAGTAATTAATATTAAACGAAAACCTGAGTTTCAAGAAGGGCACTGGGACTGTTCGCACGGGCTATAGGGAAGGAATCAGACACATTTGCAAGGCAGCAGTTTAGCAAGATGTTGCCTATTAAGTCGTCAAGGTGTAAAGAACAAGAAAGATTTGTCATCCTCCCCTGAGTGTTGAACTGGAGTTTTCAAAGTTATTTTGATTATTATCTAACGTTGAGGCTTATCTGTCTTAACTTCTGATTAGCTATTTTTTTTCTTTGAACATTTAAATATTAGGTATATAGTATAACCTCTCGAGAAAACACATGTGTTATATGAATAATAAAACTTGTAACAACTTTTTGCCTGAAAGATGAGGAAGTTAAGGACAATCGTGATTCATTTAGATATTTGAAGTTTTTTAGATTTGTAGCAATAGAAAAGTCCTAAGTTTTGGTTTTCCAATAGTCGTTTAATCATAGAAACATGTGTTTTCATTGAGGAGTTATCTATTTTCTCTAGCTTTAGATTCTTCATTAAGGTAAAAGATATTGGTTAAACCATTCATAATTTTATTTGATCGGGTAATAAGTGTGGTTTAAACCAGTATCTTGCAAACAGACCATTGCAAAAAGTACAAGTTCTTTGTTAAGGTTTATATAGATGAAGGGTTCTATAATAAACCTTTTGTCAAGTGAATGACTGATGTTGATTTGGTTAGGGTGACTTCTCCACCCAAAACAGTGCTTCACCATAAATTTCATGTATTTACATGCTACAGGTGTTCCTCAGAATGATAGCTCCAATTTTGCTCTGTATTTAAAGAGGGACCTGTCTCAAAAAAGAAAGAAAGAAACAATACAAAAGCCTCAAAGTTTGGAAACTCTTGGATTTTCTTCTGTTTCTACCTTAGCCATTAGTCTCAGCTCCTCTGATGTTGAACTAGGTCAACAAGAACAACAAAATGCCCTACATTTTTACAAATTCTTAAAAAACACACGAGTGTCAGTTTGACTTTGATGTGTGTACTCTTTCCTATGTTGTTAATAAAAACAATAATGCTAATACCTGATACCTGGTTTTTGTGGCTTTTCTCTCTTAATATTCATTGAATCCTTCATTATTATTGCCATTTAAAATTTGAGGACATTGAGGCACAGTGGTCTTGTCCACAGTCTTACATTTGGGAAAAATTTAAAAAAATATGCAGCATAACTCAAAACATTGTGTTTCCAATCATCACATCTCCTGTCAATGTCGAGAATTACTTATTTATATTGAAGTACAGTCCTGGCCAATAGAAATATAATCCCAGGAATTGGGGATGTAGCTCAGTGGTAGAGCACTTGCCTGGCATGCAGGAGGCACTGACTTTGATCCCTAGCACCAGCTCCCCTAAGATAATATGAGTCATGAATATAATTAAAATGTTTTAGTAACTACATTAAACAGCTAAAAGAGAAATGGTGAGGGTTTTTTTTTGTGTGTGTGTGTGTGTATGTATGTTTGTGTTGGTGATTGAATGCAAGGCTTCTTGAATACTGAACAACCTCTCTGCCACTTTAGCTACACCCCAGCCAGGTGAGATTAGTTTAAATAGTATATCTTATTTAAGCCTTACTTTACCATTTCAATAGACATTCAGTGTAAGATATTAATAGGATATTTTACATTCATTTTTATTGCTAGATCTTTGAACCTTGGCATGTTTTACACTTAAATTTCTACTTGGTGTAGAAGTATTTCAAGGGCTCAGTAAGCCACAGGTGCCTTCTGTATTAACTGTGCAGTGATATTCAGTATCAGTACACTTCTGGTTTTACAGACTGAAAAGATTTAGGGAGCGAACATAATGAAGTATATGTTAATGATAGTTGGAGAGGTGGTGGATAGGAAAGGGCAATCATTCCCTATGGGGGAGAGGATTTTGGGGTCAGAATGGTAAGGGCAAAAGGTATAAATAATGATTGAGAGGTTGAGGAACAGTGGGGAAACTGTTTCTGTTGGGGATAGTAAGGCAGAATGCCAAGATAAGGAGGACCTTGGATTCTAGGAAGAGGATTTTTAGATTTCATATCTAATGGTAAATGTGAGGCAAGGCAGTGAAATTTTGGGAGGTAAATGAGTGGTGTGGTTTACAAGGATGATAAGAGTTGATATAAATTTTAACATTTAACATGATTAAGATGTGGACTGTGGTGGTGGCATTAGAAATTTGGTGAAAAGTATTTAATTTTTCTGCGGTTTAGTTTTTTTTTTTTTCTGGTAAATATGTTTCGGGATTTTTTTTTGGCGGGGGGTACTAGGGAGTGAACTCAGGGGTGCTCAACCACTGATCCACATCCCCAGCCCTATTTCATATTTTTTACTTAGAGACAGGGTTTCACTGAGTTGCTAGGCTGGCTTTGAACTTTTGATCCTCCAGTCTAAACCTCTGTGCCACTGGGATTACAGGCATGCACCACCACGCCCAGCATGTTTTGGGATTTTTAACAATTGGAACAGGCACCTTTTATGTTACCGGTGGTGATTCCTCAAAGATAGCTTTTGTTTAGGCAGCAAGGCATGAAAATATCACTTCAGCAATATTATTTAAGAATATATCTATAATAAGTTAATACTTTCTTACAAAGAGAAAGGAATGTTAAAAAAAAAAAAAAAAAGATTCCGTTGCTGGCCTGCAGGTATGCTGTTACTTATGGTAAAAATTTGCTTTGAATGCCAACATCAGGTATTGTCAATCCAGTGCCAAGTATTTTTGTGAGACTTATTTTTAGGTTTCAGTGGGAAAATGTAGTTTAAAGTTATACTTGAGAGAGGGTTGTTAGAACAAATTTGAGTACCATTCATGTGTATGACCTTAATAATGTTTAGGCTTGAAGTCTTAGTCAATGGAGAGCCATTTTAGGTTTTTTATATACACTTTTAAAAACTGAAGTGTATTTCTTACATTATATTAAAAATGGTTCTTTGGGTTGGGGCTGTGGCTCAGCAGTAAAGTGCTCACCTAGCTCGTGTGAGGTGCTGGGTTTGATCCTCAACACCACATAAAAATAAATAAAGGTATTGGTATTATGTCTTGTGTCCAACTACAAATAAAAATATATTTAAAAAGTGGTTCTTTTTAAAAAGTTTTTTTTTGTTTTTGTTTTTTGGTACTGGGAATTGAACCCAGGGGCACTCAAGCACTGAGCCACATCACCAGCTCTTTTTTTGTATTTTATTTAGAGATAGGGTCTCAGAATTGTTTAGTGCCTTGCTAAGTTGCTGAGACTGGCTTTGAACTCATGATCCTCCTACTTCAGCCTACCGAGCCTCTGGGATTAGAGGTATGCACCACTGTACCCAGCTATTTTTTTATATTAAATGTTGGAGACTTACTGTTCAGTACAAATGTTGTGATCGTAATACCTTTTTTCCCCACCTGTGGTGTTAAGGATCAAGCTCAGGGCCTTGTGTATGCACTCCATCACTGAGCTGCATATCCCCTTAACATTTTTTGAAGAATCTCTACTGGCCATTTGTTTTGAAGAGTGGTAATGTTAGTATTAATTAGCCAAGCCTTGTTGTTTTTGCTTACCAATAGTTCTTTGATAATTCTAAGCAGTGGTTCAACATATCATTTAGAAAGTTTATAAGTTTTAAGAAACTTTCACTTAAACACTAGCTTTTGAAATATATGGCTTTCATTTTTTTTAATATTTATTTTTTAGTTTTAGGTGGACAAATATCTTTATTTTTATGTGGTGCTGAGGATTGAACCCAGCGCCTCATGCATGGTGGGTGAGCATGTACCACTGAGCCACAACCCCAGTCCCTGGCTTTCATTTTTGATAGGTGTTATTATTTCAAAATTGATTAGACTTATTTAAAGAATGAAAAAGATTGGAATGAATTTTTTTTCATAAATCTTGAGTAGTTTCTGTATGAACTAGGAAAACTGGCGATTAAAGTAGGAAATAATCTTTGCAAGATACTCTGTGCCTCTTGTTTTCTCAAATATTGTTAGGAACATTTCATCTTAACTATTAACTACCATGTTGTTGTAACTAGGTAATTAATCTCCAAGGTTTTCAAGTATCAAACTCGGTAAAATTCAAGTCAACTTCTGTGTGTGTGTGTGTGTGTGTGTGTATGTGTTTTGATGGTATAGGGGATTGAATTTAAGAATACAACTAAATTGAACAATTCTGAACCAATGTTTATAAATCTCATAGACTGAAGCAAGGACTATAGCAGGGTGGAGGTACTGGAGTGAGAAAAGGGATTTGGGCACTGATTATTTTAAAGAAGACATTTTATTTTTTATACCAGTGGAGTGCTAGGCAAGCATTCCACTGTAGAGCTACATCCCTATCCCCCAAAGGAAGGTTTAATACATACATGGCTACTTAGGTTGTTTGATAATTATGGTCCAAATTTAAGGAAAGTACTTTTTCAGTATGTTTCTAAAGATATCAGAAGTGTATCACAGTACTCTTAGGGTTGGTTGGTTTGTTTCTGTTACATAATTAGACCAGCTGGGAAGTTTAATTGGGGAGAGAGGCATGTATGTGTTTATTTAAACTAGGAAACGTAACAATTACAGAAGAATGTAGAGAATTCAAGAAGCATCCAGCTCTCCATTTAATAAATATTAACCCTCTGTCATATTTGCTTTTTATCTTTACTTTTCCTTTAAAAGGAAAGCAAATATCATTAGAGATGAGGGTGAAGTCCCCTTTCTGCATCACATTGGTCTCATTTCATCCTTCCATAACCATAGGTAACCACTCTGAATGGATTTGTGTGTATACTTGTGTGTACATATATTTACAGTATAGGTGCATATTCATGACTTATTTAGTATTTTAAAATTTTTAGTCTTGTTTTTGACTAAAAAGTTTTAGAAATCAGTGGAGAGATCACAGGATATTTATAAAGACTTGAAATACAGGTAAGTCTGACCTTTAAAAAGCTTGTTTGGTATAAAGCATTTTCTACTCAGGAAAAAGAAAATATTTTTGTGTGGGTAGGTACCCCAAACCAGTTATCCCAGTGTACTGCTGAGCTACATCTGCAACCCTTTCTACTTTTATTTTGAAGCAGGTCTTGCTAAATTGTCTCTTCGTATAGGATAATCCATGATGCAGTCAGAATAGATGATGATGGACCTCCTGCTGTTTATATGCTTTTGTCACTAGTCACTAGGCATGGTGCTCAGTGCTTTACACTTACTTTCTGAAATAAATCCTTAAAATAACCCCTTGAAGTAGATAGTAATCACTTGTAACAGATGAGGAAATTGAAACACAGAAAAGGAAGTTTTCAGTATAATCCAGATAATAAGTGATGTGTTGGGATTTAAATTAAGGTGTGGCTCCACAAGCTAGTTCTTTAATCTTTATAATGGACTGCTCCTAATATTACTCTGGAAACTAACCATCTTGTTTGATTATGTGAAAAAGATATGCTTATATTTTTCAACTGTGTACTTTGAGTACTGTGTTGCTACAATCATTTCAGAATCTATTTCTTGTCCTGCAACTCTGAACCACTGTTTATAAATCTTAGAGACTGAAGCAAGAATGTAGCAGAGTGGAGGTATTGGAGTGAGAGAAGGAATTTCAGTGTTGATTATTTTAAAGAAGATACTTTATTTATTTATTTTTTGCTGGGGATCGAACCAGCAAAAAAAAAAAATGTTATAAAATATGTACAAATGCATAATCTTTTATGAGTGCTTCTTAATCTGATTTAAATGGTAAACTTTTTCATAACAAGACTGATAAGTGAAATAATATATTGATTTGTATAATAAGTTAGCTGCATTTGTCATATAAGGTGAGCATTCTACCAACGGAGCTGTATCCTCAGCCACAGGAGATGTTTTATTTTTTCTGCCAGTTTTAGGGTTACAGCACAATTGTGCAGGAAGTAGAGTTCCCACATATACCTGTTACTATAGATGCCCAGTCTCCCTCACTATCAATCTTTTATGCCACAGTAAGAATTGATTTTTTTTTGTTTTTGTTTTGATACTGGAGATTGAATCCAGAGGCACTTTACCACTGAGCTACATTTGCAACCTTTTCTGTTTTTATTTTGAGGCAGGGTCTTGCTAAGTTGTCCAGCTTCCCTCCCGAGTCACTGGAATTATAGGTATGAACTACCTCATCAGGCTGGGCACTGACTTTTATGATAGTAAATTAAAATGAAGACGGAAGACTAGGAAAAGAATAGCGAAGTTCATTTACAGCATTTAACTTCCTTTTATTGATTACCTGTACTGCAATTTGCAATGAGACATAGAGACCACCATAGACCTTACTCTGCCTGGACCATTCTTAGGGTGAGGTCAAATTAGAGATTTGAATGGATGGTGGTTAGTTTCCAGCAACTCTAAATATAGAAGAAAGGAAAGTACCTACTGTAGGGAAATTATGAGCAGCAGCATAATGTGAGAGGAAGTAATCTTATGGTTAATAGACTGTCTATCTAGCTCTTTTGATATGGAATATTGTAAACCACTTGTATTTCTGAAAGTGTTCCACTTGGAATTCCTAGTTTCTGATTTGAGTAGGCTTTTTGTTTGAAAGCCATTAAACCAGTTTTGATTTATTGTGCATTATAGAATTAATTTTGCGTTTTTTTCCTCTCTTTTAAAGTTCATATGAGAGATCCTAATAATCAGCTTCACATAATTAAAAATTTGAAGATAGCAGTGAGCAACATTATTACCCAACCACCTCAGCCTGGAGCCATTCGGAAGCTTTTGAATGATGTTGTTTCTGGCAGTCAGCCTGCAGAAGGATTAGTAGCTAATGTGATTACAGCAGGAGATTATGACCTTAACATCAGCGGTATGTAATAAGGTTTATTATTATTTTTGAAATGAAAATCACTTTTGTTAGAAAAAGTAATTCTGTGAAATCATTGAAGATCATTCAATAAATATTTAAGTATATGAAGTGCTGGAGCCTGGTCCTATAGGACAATATTTAGAAACAATCCCAGGAATTTTGGCTCTTTATTTTATTCTGGTACCTAATACCCAGAACATGTATTTAATAAATATTTAATCAATGAAAAACAGTAGATAACATTTTTTTGGTGACATAGTAATATTATAATTAAATAAAAATATTGTTATTTTAATCTTGTTTGGTGATAAGTGGAGGAAATGTTTATAAAATATGAACAAATGCATAATCTTTTGTGAATGCTTCTTATCTGATTTAAATGGTAAACTTTTTCATAACAAGACTGATAAGTGAAATAATATTGATTTGTATAATAAGTTAGCTGCATTTGATGTGACTCTTTTCCATTATTAAAGTCTTAAGTTTACTGAAAGAGGATGGGACAGGTTTTTAGAGGAAAAGGATCAGAAGTACATCACCTAGTTACAATCTTTCAACAACCTTATAAAGTAATCTTTTTAGGCCAATATAATTTATCTAATACTTTAATGTCTCCTAATAACATATTAAAAATTTTTCTGCACCTGTAGAAAATTTACGTAGCATGTTTTAGGTCACAAAGTTAGTTGCGTTTGCATGGTTAGCAATATTTGTAAAATTATTTTGTTTAAATGTCCTGTAATTTCTTCTTTCTTTGCCATTAGTTTTAATTTCAGTAGCTTAGGTTAATTTGGTAATTTAATTTTCTTATATTTGGTGTGGGGGATAGACTCAGCGCCTTATACATGGTAAGGCCACACTCTACTACTGAGAGAGATTCAGTTTGATTTGGAATATTATGATTATCTTTACTAGTCAAAAAAATCTGAATTTCAGGGTACATATTTGATAAGTGCCCAGCATTTATTTTATTTTATTTTTTGTGCTTTTGAGTATTGAACCCAGTGTTGCTCTACCACTGAGCTACACACAAGCTCTTTTTAATTTTTATTTTGAGACAGGATCTCACTAAATTGCCCAAGTGGCCTTAAATTTGTGATTCTCCTCTCCTCAGCCTCTGGAATAGCTGGGGTTACAAGTGTGTAAGTGGGCCACTAGGCCCACCTGAATACTGTTTTAAACATGATGTGGAAACTTGAATATTTCCCAGAGAAAGTCGTGAAGTTTGAATTTTGTCTGCCATAGTTTGTAGTGTGAATGATAATGAATCAAATGCTAAAGTGTCTTTTAAGTTTTTATACTACAATATCCTTAGTTGGTTAGATGACTTGAATAAATCACTTAGTGTTTCTAGACTTTATTTCAATCTTTGAAAACAAAAGTTTCACTAATTGTTTCTTTAGACCTTTCTCAGACCTTTAATCTGGTGATTCCATTTTATGGGGTCTTAACATATTTGTTATTCATTCAGCAAATATTTATTGATTTCCTACTTTATGCTTTACATTGTGATATAGAGATTTTTTTTTTTTTTTTTTACATTGAGAGATATGACATGTTTTATCAGTTCTTAATCTAGTAGGGAGACAATCAGTAATCATAATACATCTATTTGATAATACATTATAATCACAATATGTTGTAAATACAGATATGGAATATCTGATATGCTAAAGTGCTGAGGGGACACAGTTATTACCTATCATATTAAAAATAAAAGTATCGATTTTATAATATAAATATTTCCCTGACCTCCAAAGCCCCTCTCCTCTTTTCTTTTAAAACATGTTTGTCAAAATGATGTATACACATAGGCATAATGCTAAAAAGACCTATATGGAAAAAATAGCAATGCTCTGCTTTCTGCTGTCTGTCATACAATTTCCCTTAGTGTTTTCCTCTAGTATTATATGTTCTAAGTAATATTTTTATAGTGTTATCTATGTCTTAATTTTAAATTTTATTTATTAACTTCTAATTATGTTTAAGGAGTTCTTAGCTTTATCACTTCTCTTCCTTTTTTCTTCATGTTCCATATACAGTTTCCATGATTTCTGCTTAATATTCACTGTGGTCTCTCAAAATTCCTCAGGAGAATTTTAAAATTTGATTAATTTGTAAAATAATCTGTTTATTCTCCTTGTAGAAGTCTTCCTATTTCATGTGTTTTTAGTAAGATGATATTATCTGCAAGTGAACTGAAACTTGCTTTTTGGAGGGGTCAGAAATTTTTGGATATTATAATAGTTTTGGTTCTCCAAAGGCTTATGTTCCATGTATTTTTTTAAAAAATTTGGGGGCTGCGTTTGGTGGTACAACATGTAATGCCAGCTACTCAGGGGACTGAGGAAGGAGGAATGCAAGTTTGAGGCTAATCTGGGTAATTTATTGAGACCCTATCTGAAAACCAAAGAAAAAGCTCAGTGATAGAGCGCTTGCCTGCCTGATAATTTGTAAGGCCCTAAGTCAATCTCAAGTAATGTTTTTTTTTAAAAAAAGTATATTGGCAGGTAGGGACTGGGATGTAGCTTAGTGGTAAAGCATGAGCTTAACATATTGAAGCCTGGTTTGGATCTTTAGCACTGCAAAAAAAAAAAGAAAGAAAAAAAGGAAAAAAATAGTTGGGGAGAGGGAGTGATTAGGAAAAACACTGAAAATCACTCATTGGGGAAAGATAATGAAAAAAAAGTTGATAAACACTGCTCTGCTCTCTTTGGGACTGTTTATTCTCCAAAGCTCACTCCATAGCTGTCATCCTGGGGATTTCTTTCCCTTTTTACGTCACTGTATTTCATTCATACCTTTGTGTGCATTTCATTGATTTGGTGAAGGGGATGTCTCCAATAACTGCCTGAGAAGAAAGGCAAATTTTTAAGACAGTTAAAAATTTTGAAGCCAGGCGTGGTGATGCACAATTGTAATCCCAGTGGTTTGGGAGGCTGAGACAGGAGGATTGTGAATTCAAAATTAGCCTTAGCAAAGTGAGGAACTAAGCTACTCAGTGAGACCATGTCTCTAAATAAAATACAAAATAGGGCTGGGGATGTGGCTCAGTCGTTGAGAGCCGCTGAGTTCAATCCCCAGTGCTCTGCCCCCCCTCCCAAAAAAAAAAATTGAGAATTGAATATCTGAGAAAATATTTTTATTTCATATAGTTTATTGATTGTTTGAATGTATACAGTATTAGTTAGAAATCTTTCCCTCAGAATTCATTCTCTTTTTTTCTAGCTTCTAGTTTTGCTCTTAAGAAGCTAGAACTATTATGGTACATATTCTCTCTATCCCTTCAACTTTTAGAAGATTTTAGAAATTTATTATCCCTGCCGTTTTGAAATTCCATGTTGGGCCTGTTATGACTCGTCCTTCACTTGTACTTTGAGCCCACTCCTTTTGGCAGTCTGGCTATTTACACTCTTTGGTCTAAAGAAATTGTGCTCTTAGAAATTCTTCATTGCTTGCTTCCTGGTTGTTTTGTGCTGTTCTTCCTGGAACCACTGTTAGTTGACTGTAGAACTTCTTTAAGGGTCTTATCTTTTTTTTTTTTTTTTAACATCTATTTTCTGAATTTTTCTTTTTTTGTGCCATCTTGTTCTTGGTATCTTAACCCTGAGGATGTTAATAAATTTTTATTATTTTTTTATTGTTAAGTTTTTTTTCCTATTTTTTTCCGTTCTCTTACTCTTGTTTTTCAAGTTTGTTTTGATCTCTTTCATTTTGGAGACTTTCCTCAAACATTTAGTAAAAGCCCTTAGTGTTATTTTCTATTTCAGATTGAAACATTAAAACCCTGACTGGGCATAAGAAAAGCTTTATCAGTTAGTGGACTTCCTTATTGGGTGATGAGGCTGGGAATAAGCTTGAGCATTGCCCAGTTTTTATTATTTATAGCTCTTTTCCTTGGGGCCATTTAGTTTCTCCAGGGAAGGATTCTCAGATCTGTCGTCTGGCTATCTGTGTACAAGGGGCCTTGTTTCTTTTAGTAGTTTATAAAGTGGGTTAGTAGTTGATAGGAAGAATGTAGTCATTATTTGATTGTGAGAAATTATTTTATCTAATTATGTTATCTGCATTCTCAGGGTCCTGCCAACATCTCTACACAAAGGATGATTGAGTATTATTTGCCTTTAAAAGCAGGTGGAGGCACTATTATAGCTGAACTCTTTAAGAAGATTTTTAAAAGAATTCCAAGTGTTGAGGATAAATAGCAAAAGAAAACTATTCTTTTTGCTTTTTCCCTGATACTTTATGGCACCTTCTTTCAGCTTTATTTATGTATTTATTTTCATACTGGGGATTGAACCTAGCATCCTGAGCATGCTAAGCACATGCCCTCTACTACTGAGCCACAAACCCAGCCCACAGATTTATTTTTGTGGCTTTGAAAACGGGGAATGAAATATGATACGGTATTTAATTCATTTGAATAAAATTCCATTATACAGAATAATGCTCTTTGGAGATTATTAAAAGGAATTTAGTCTATTTTAATAAGGTGTTAATTATATGTCCAGAAGTATGCTTCTGATTTTTACTTAATGTAAGTCAGCATCCTCTTCATCCATTCTGTTTAAGAAATAAATAGATGTTAGATATTTACCTCACAAGCCTAGCTTAACAGTGCCATATTTTCTTCATCAGATCGGTCAATTAAAGCTAGTGTTCCTTGGTACAGTAATTGGAAAGACACATTGATGGAATTGAAAGAATCCTCGTTATATACAGGTATTTCTTGTGGTGGTCTCAGTTTTCCAGATTGTTTTCTCTTTGCTCCTTGTCTATTGTCTCTTTTCCCACTCAGCTACTACTTTTCATGTTCATCCCAATTAAGGTCTAATTTTTCTAAAGTGAAGGAGGTCTGATGGTATCTGTTCATCTTTTGTTAAATATCCTATTACTTATTGTGTTTACTCTTGATTTACAACATATTTACTAAATCCAGGTTTTGTCCTTGAATAGTGATTTTGAACTGTGTCTTATTTTTGAAAAGGAAAAATATACTACCCTTCTTTACCAAGACAAAGTACTTTCTGCACAGAGAAACTTTAGTAGGATAACAGGGTTGCTCTTTCAGTTTCTAATAAAGAACATACAGAGATGGAAAGGGTATGCAAAATAGTGATTTTTATCTCCAAATAAATACTAGAGAATTTTTTTTTTTTTTAAGGAGAAGAAATTGGCACTAAGTATTACAGTCTCCTGTTAACATGAACAGTTTTTAAGGTATCACCCCCCCCCCCCACTTTCTGCAAAACAAACAGACAAACAAACAAACAAAAAAATAAAACGTCATTTGAACAATTATAAAAACAGAATGATGCCCTTGATTTATTAGCATTTAGCAAAATTAAAGGAGGACAAAAGAACCACAGTGTATACATCTTCACAGCCCTTTAGGGGGATATATGGCTGAAAGAAAAATTTGCCTTATTAACCTGACTGTGGCCTATCTTAAGGATGAAAGCTCATTTCTGCCGTATATAATTTTAAATTATTCCTTTGCTTCTCACATCCTTAGTTGAGTACCCAGTATCTTTTTGCATCAGTATATAGAAAATTATTGATTCAAGAACTTGTATCTGTGCTTGGTTTTTCTTTTTGATTTAACTTTAAATTCTATATACATTTCCATGGTTTCAAAGTCAAAGCTATAAAACAGTGTATAGGAGGTCTAGTCTATGTTCTTTTCCCTTTCTCATCTTCTCCTTTCTTTTTCTTCTTCCTGTCCTGTACAGATAATTAATTGTATTAGTTTTTTTTTGTTTGTTTGTTTTGTTTTGTTGGCTTTGGTGGTACTGAGGGTTGAACTCAGGGCTTCATGAATGCTAGGCAAGCACTCTACCACTGAGTTACAACCTTAGCACATATGTATTAGATTTATTCTTCTGTTATTTTTTAAATGTAAATAAATACATGTATTGCTCTTTGTTTTCTTCCTTTTCTTACACAAAAGTGCATACTTTTCTCTTATTTTTTTAATTTAAAACTTAATATATTTAAGTGAGCACTTAGTTGCAGCACAGAGAGACCTTCCACTTTTCCCACAGTTGCTTAAGTGTGCTTTTTAATGGTTGTACCATAGTTTATATAACCTCTCTCCTCCTGATGACATGAGGGTTTTCTAGTATTTTTGTTATTACAGGTAATGTTATGATGAATAGCTGTTTTGAAAGATCTATTTTGTTTATTTAGAACTCTCAATCCCCACTATAAAATGTATTCCTTCTCATGACAGTGTGTCTATAATTTAAGTTTAAGCAACAATGATGCAAGAAGGTAAAGAGAATGATAATTAAAATATATACAAATCTGTAGTCACTTAACCATATTTGTGGAGAAACCTTCTTATTTAACCAGTTTTATTGTCTCTTTTTCTTGCTATTGGTACTAAATGAAAATATAATGTTAATTTTGAGGCAGAAACTATTTTTGACTTATTGACAGGATATGTTATTAGTGAGAACATTGGTTTTCTATTGTGAATAGATACTAGTCTGTCACTCATTCTCCATTTTTTTGTCATTTTTTGGGTATAGATATACTATTTGTAGGGATATTTTTCCTCTTTTATAGTAGAGAACATGAAATTGTTATAATAATATGCCTCCTAATCAGACTACAATATATGTGTTGTTCTCACATTGTATTTGTTGGAATTAAATTTTTGTATATTTGGCACCAGGTACACTGTTTGGTCAAAATGTATGGCTTTTTTCTTCAACCCTCCAGTCATTTAACTTTTTTCTTTAACCCTCCAGTCATTGGTATTATAAGCTGAAAACATATTTGCTGTGTTTCAAAAGTTAAGATGAAAACAAAGAGAATGCGAGGTTTGTTATTCAGCACATGTAGTAAAAATAGAATTTCTTTTTAGTGAAACTGTGATTCAGGTAATCTGCTTTAGCCTCATAAAGCCAAATAAGTTCAAATGAAAAAAGACTAGATGTAATATAAAGTGATTAGAATGGAACAAGAAAGAGTTGGCACTCCAAGAATCATGTTATATACAATTATACAAAAAATGAAAATACTCAGCTTTGTATTTGATAAGGTAAGTATCCTTTGAAATTCCCTTTGAAGAAGCTTTATTGTAATCTTTCTCAAAGAATCAAATTCTAGAGTTTATCTACCACACCAATATTGACATTTTGAGCCAGATAATTCTTTGTCGGGGGATAACCTTGTCCTGTGCATTGTAAAATGTTTTCATTTTCCTTACTTCTTTCTGTAGAGGCCAGTAGGCACCACCCCGCCCCCCCCCCCTCCAGTTGTAACAACCAGAAATACCTCCAGACTCTGCCAGATGTTTTCTCAGGGGTTAAAATCAATTGAGAACCAGTGCTCTAAAGTATTGTTTATGAGTAGGATCTGCTTATGACAGTGTGATTAGTAACACTGAACTTTGGTTCTGAAATATTTTTATTCACATAAGTTATATTAGAGCATTAATAGGTAAGTGGGTAGTGGGAACATTGTGGAGGTTTGAGAATAACTCGATTTTATTTTTGCAAATACATATACTCTAATGTATGAATATATTAGGGTGAATGACTCAATATGTGTGTGTGTGTATATGTATACGTGATATGTATTTTAAGGGACAGATGAAAATGCTTGCTTAAT
Organism: Marmota flaviventris; assembly: GCF_047511675.1. NCBI lineage: Eukaryota > Metazoa > Chordata > Mammalia > Rodentia > Sciuridae > Marmota > Marmota flaviventris. The sequence goes on from NC_092513.1 coordinate 39,703,050, forward strand.
GATAAAATTATCATTTTTAAATATCTTTTAAGAATATGGAATTGAAATTTCATTTGTTGTGAACTGATTTTACTGAGGAATTCTAACTTTATATATTGTTAATTTTAGCTACTACTCCATGGTTTGAGTCTTATAGAGAAACCTTTCTTCAGTCGATGCCAGCATCAGATCATGAATTTCTGAACCACTATTTAGCATGTATCCTTTACTTCAATTCTCTTAAAATCAAATATTATGGAAGTTATTACTCTCAGAAATAATTGAATGAAGGCAAAATTATTGAAAGGTTATATGGAGTACAGAAATTATTATTATTTTTGGCAGTACTGGGTACTGAACTCAGGGCCTGGAGCATGCTAGGCAGGCATTCTACTACTGCGGTGTATTCCCAGGCTGATAAATAGTAATTAGTATTAACATTTATAAAAATAATAATTATTATTTTTGGTACTGGGCCTCAAACCCAGGGATATTTACCACTGAGCTACATCTCTAGTTCTTTAAAATTTTTTTGTAACAGAGTCTCCTAAGTTGCTGAGGGTCTTACTAAGTTGTTCAGACTGGCCTTGAACTTGCAGTCCTTCTGCCTCAATCTTCCAAGTCGCTAGGATTATAGGTGTGTATCACTGTGTCCAGTGATAAATTATTTTTTATTGATGATATATCAAGTTTTTGTTATTGTTATTTTGTTAAATGGCATACTTGATGTATAATTGCTATAATAAATTAGTTTTTGATTTATTTTGATTATAAGACATATTGCTTATTATTTTTCTAACTTGTGTATATTGTGCTTAATTAAATTTTTTAAAAATTTTAATTTGTTATATAAGACAATAGCATGCATTACAATTCATATTACACATATAGAGCACAATTTTTTGTATCTCTGGTTTTACACAAAGTAGAGTCACATCCTTCGTGTCTTCATACATGTACTTAGGGTAATGATGACCATCGCATTCCACCATCTTTCCTACCCCTATGGCTCCTCCCTTCCCCTCCCGCCCATTTTCCCCTTTGCCCTATCTAGAGTTCATTTAATCCTCCCATCCCCCTCTATCTCCCCAGTGTATTATGAATCAGCATCCTTAAATCTGTGAAATCATTCAGGACTTGTTTTTTGGGGATTGGCTAATTTCACTTAGCATTATATTCTCCAGATCCATCCATTTACCTGCAAATGCCATGATTTCATTCTTTTATTGCTCAGTAACATTCCATTGTGTATATATACTACAATTTCTTTATCTTCATATACTGAAGGGCATCTAGGTTGGTTCCACAGTTTAGCTATTGTGAATTGTGCTGCTAAAAACATTGATGTGGCTGTGTCCCTGTAGTTTGCTGTTTTTAAGTCCTTTGGATATAGACCTAGGAGTGGGATAGCTGGGTCAAATGGTGGTTCCATTCCAGGTTTTCCAAGGATTCTCCATACTGCTTTCCATATTGGCTGCACCATCAATGTATGAGTGTGCCTTTTCCCCCACATCCTCGCCAACACTTATTGTTGTTTATATTCCTAATAGCTGCCATTTTGACTGGAGTGAGATGATTGGAGTATTTTTGATTTGCATTTCTCTAATTGCTAGAGATGTTGAACATGTTTTCATATATTTATTTATTGATTGTATATCATATTCTGAGAAGTGTCTGTTCAGTTCCATGGCCCATTTATTGATTGCGTTATTTGGTTTTTTCGTGTTAAGATTTTTGATTCTTTATGTATTCTAGAGATTAGTGCTCTGACGTGCATGTGGTAAGAATTTGTTCCCAATTAGTAGGCTCTCTGTTCACCTCACTGATTGTTTCTTTTGCTGAGAAGAAGCTTTTTAGTTTGAATCCATCTCATTTATTGATTCTTGATATTAATTCTTGTGCTATAGGATTCTTATTAAGGAAGTTGGGGCCTAATCCGACATGATGGAGATTTAGGCCTACTTTTTCTTCTAATAGACGCAGTATCTCTGGTTTAATTCCTAGGTCCTTGATCCACTTTGAGTGGATGAAATTGCACTGAGGCAGAATGGAGATAAGCATGATGTACAAGAATCTGTCATTATGTTGATAGTTACATAATTTTGATATTGTCTATTTTAGGAATTTCCTATTGAACATGTAAATAACCTAAAAACTCTGAACAAAAAATCTTTAAGATTTAGAACTTTGAAGACTTGGAGAAATTATTTTGTGCTTGCAGTGAAAATCTATGAAATCATATTTTTTTCTGGTTGGGAAATATCTCCTTAAAGTTTATCTTAATAAGATGATCATATTGTGCAATAAGTGATAATTACCTTAATAATATGGTTTACAAGGTATGTTGGTAGCATCATCTAATGAAGTTGAACCTATGGAACAGTTTTCAAAATTGTCACAAGAGCAGCATCGGATTCAGCACAACAATGATTATTCCTACCCTAAGTGGTTTATACCAAATACACTCAAATATTATGTACTTTTACATGATGTAAGCGCAGGAGATGAACAGAGGTAAGTTTTATTTTTAATTTTTTTCTTATTTAATGATTTAACATTAATTTGGACATGGCTTGTTTAAGTTTTGGATTTATTTTTTACATAAAAAGTAAAAATTTGTTGTAGTATAAATTTATTAATAATAGAATTAGTTTTATCTTTTTTCTGGAGTTAACATCCAACAACTGAATCATTTAATGTAGCTTTCATATATTTACCCAAACTCTCTTCAATAGCTATCTCTTACATAGTCTTTGTATATAAAACACTTGAGGTTCTATACCAGTAGACCGTAATTGTTATTTCTTACATTATGTAAAATTATTTCTCATTTCTTTTCCCTGTCCCAGTTTTGCCTTTAACTTTTCACTGCCTGCTATTATAGGCACCTCGGTTTTCACTGTTTCCTCTCTTGTCCAGCCTTGGTTTTCTTCACATTCTCAAAAACATCCAAACAGCCAGGTGTGGTGGCGCACGCCTGTAATCTCAGTGACTTGGGAGGGTGAGATAGGAGGATCACAAGTTCGAGGCCAGCCTCAGCAATTTAGTGAGACCCTCAACATCTTGTGGAGACTGTGTCTCAAAATAAAACATTAAAAGGACTGGGAATGTAGCTCATTGATAAAGTGCCTCTGGGTTCAGTCCTCAATACCAAAAAACAAAACAACAACAAAAATTCAAGCATTTTTTTTAAGTTTCCTTTAATATTCATTATTAGCGATTTGCAGTAATACTTCTACCTCTGGGATTCATGAATCAGTTGTATTAAAAAAATAAATTCTTGAAAAATAAATATTAAAAGCAGTTTATTTATTATTTTATTTGTAGTTTATTTTGGTCTTTTTTTCAAGGTGTGGATCAAATTAATCTGTTGTTTTATTATTCCAGTGTAAGTGCTGTACCACTAAGCCATGACCCCAGCCCCTGTTATTTTGATACTTCGGTACCATTTAGGATATCTAATTTTATAATAATTTCTTACCACAAACCATTATTCATTGAGTGTTGGGTATTGAACCTAGGATCTTTGGTATGCTAAGCACATGTTTTACACTGGGCTACATCCTTTGCCTCATTTTTAAAATAAATTAAACTCAATAGAACCACAGAATTACTTTGAGGATTGTCTTTAGAATTTTTGGAAATGTCTGTAGCCTTATTGGATAAAGAATATTATTTACATAGTAATAATTTGAACTTTCTATTAAAATTAGTTTCTATGAGTTCTGTAGGGTTTATATCTTATATATTAAATGGTGGTTATAAGGATATTTAAGTAGTCATTGAAGTAATTAGATCAGTGGTTTTATTTTTAGTGGTATCATTGGTACAGTGAGCTGGAGTTTGATTTATTGAACTTGAGTATGTATATACATATATTTATATAAATTTTAATTAATTTTATTAATTTAGACTTTATAGAGTATGATATGATTTAGTTGTTTGCTCGGCTTGTTTTGTGTAATATCAGCATTTGCAATTGAATAATTCAGGTTTTTTTTTTTTTTGGTTCCACTCCCAGGATAGCTGATTGACTGAAAAACACCCATTTTAACTGGTTTAGCCTTGTGGACCCAAAAGTTCATTTCCCATAGTTTGTACTATTTGCTGCTGCTTTTTTTTAGAGAGAGAGAGAGAGAGAGAGAGGGAGGAGAGAGAGAATTTTAATATTTATTTTTCAGTTTTTGGCAGACACAACATCATTGTTTGTATGTGGTGCTGAGGATCGAACCCGGGCCGCACGCGTGCCAGGCGAGCGCGCTACCGCTTGAGCCACATCCCCAGCCCTACTATTTGCTTCTTAGGCCATTTTATAATTTGACTTGAATTATCTTACCTGCGAGAGCAACCTAGTACACTAGTATATTTAGTTTTTTTAAGGTATGTAATCAGAATTTATTTTGTCGCATCTGAGAAACAGCTCATGGATTCATCAGCTATAAATTTTGTAAGAAAAATAGGTGGATTTTATGTAATAAATGCCTTGTTTTCTTCTACTTCTTCTGAACTGTGTCCTGTTTTGTAAGATTTTGGAGGTCGATCCCCCCCCATCGCTACTGCCCCTGCTGGATTGAACCCGGGCAGTTCACCTCTGAACTCCATCCCCAATCCTTTTAATTCTTTATTTTGAGGTAGGATCTTGCTAAATTGCTGAGGTTGGCCTCAAATTTGCGATCTTCCTGATGTAGCCTCCCTGAAGTAGTGGAGATTATAGGCATGTGCCACTGTGCCCAGCTAATTTTCTATGTTAGCACTTTGGTTTGTTGAAAAATGTTCTCAGAGAATTCCTTCAGGTTCTATTCCCTGAAGACTAGTCCCCTCATTGAAAGGAAGCACTGCTGGTTTATGAGTTTAAGCTGGGTTGGTAAATGATAGCGTGTATTGTCTCATAGAAAGCTCAGAGGTGGATTCTTGTAAGGAAATTCTTTTTTTTTTTTTTTTTTTTTTATAGTTTCCCCAAACTAGTTTGATCACCTAGATTTTCTTTTGAGTAACAGGAATATATTTCTTTTGAATAACAGACTTTTTACTCCATGGAACCTACTTTGGTAACTCCACTTTACTATTTAATCCTAATTTTGTTTTGCCTTTTTTTGAGTATTATTTTTATATTAAGATCTTTTATCTAAAGTCTGCTCCCTAGTTACTATGATGCTTTTTCTTTTTTCTTAAATTTTTTCTTTTTTTTTTTTTTAATTTCAGAGCTGAATCAATTTATGAAGAAATGAAACAGAAATATGGAACTCAGGGTTGCTATTTGCTTAAAATTAATTCTCGAACGTCAAATCGAGCATCAGATGAACAGATACCAGATCCTTGGAGTCAGTATCTCCAGAAAAGTAGTATTCAAAACCAGGTATATGTAAAACAACAACAACAACAATAATAATAATGAAGCAAACCACAAAAGTTGTATTTCAGTTTTATGACATAATAGTATAAATGTAGGATTTTTTATGTTTTTTTTTTAAACTGGTACAGTTACTAATATTTATTTCGTGGAATCTGGCTATCCGCTGTGAGCTTTTAAATCAGATTCAAAAGCTGTTTTTAACCAACTGCAACTCTTCTCAGGTGTATAATAGTGTTAATTGCTCTTTTTTCTTAAAAGATTAAAAATGAATTATACAATGAAAACTGAATTAGATTGGCTAGACATGAATATAATAGAATTTTTTACTTGTCCATTAAATTTATTGTAAATACTCACAGTTATCATCCACATGCTCTGGGGTTGCTGTCTACATTTTCAACATGATGTTCTTTTGGATTTCGGAGCTCATGCCTTTTAGTTGGGTGGGCTTTTCCTTCTGAGCTTTCCTTTGGTTTCATTTTCTTCTGAATTTTTAGGAAGTGTTATTTTTCTTCCCTCACTCCTTTCTTAATCTATAGTCCTGGACTTAATTAATTGTCTTTTGACCAAAGTGGATAGGAGTAAGGTTTTAAGTGTTTTCAAACATCTAAGTTTACAGTTGTATGCCCTTGGTAATAGGGAAATGCAAGTTCCTTTGCTTAGGTAGATAATAAAATTTTTTTTGTTGTTGTTTAGAAGGAAAATAAGCTGTATTTTGTGCTCTTTATGTGACATTATTTTAAAGACATCAATTATAAAATGAAGTATTGATCTTCTAATTGAGTATTGATCTTCTAATTGAATATTGTTTAAAGATTTATTTAAGTTGTTTATATAATATGAAATTTTTAGTCTAGACATTGTGCTATTCCAATATTTTACTCATTTAAATATTGAAATGATTGCTAACCTTCTTTGAGATATGTTGGGGAAAATTCTTTAGGCAAAAAAGAACCAGTTGTATGTTAACAAGTTTTGAGTTTTAAAAATAGCCTTTCAGGGCCATCCTCAGAATAGAAACAATACTGAAAGTTTTGATTTAGAGTTTAGCCATGTAAAGGGAAATGTAAATCAAGTTGTCCTGTTTGAGAACTTTTAATGGAAGACAGAGGTATCAATCTCCGATCCATGTTATAATTTCCTTTAAATCTATGAAGTACTGATAGCACTTCCTATCTCCTTAAGTAACCAGTTGTATTTCAGAACAGCTTGAAGTTGAGGGTCAACCTAACATTTTCACTGTTTGTTCACATTGGTCCTTTTGTGGGGGGCATATCAGTTTTTCATTGTAAGCTTTCAAAATGTAGAAGGATAGCTCTCTGTCCCCTTTTATATTTTTCTAGACTAACTATACCCAGTTTTTTGGTCTTTCTCAAGAGGTTGTTTCAGATAGTTTCCTTAAGAAATTATAGTTTACATATTTTCCTCAAAGTGTGGCACTCAGAATAATTTCATATTTACTGTTCTCATGGAGTAGCTTGTGTATTTTAATTTTTCTTTGTTGACTGAGAAAGCAGTGCCTTTGTACCAGTGAATTTTGTACCAGTGTACTTTGCATTTGATATTTTTTCAAAACACTTGAATATATTCATAATCCACTCAAACATGCTAGCATTGTGAACATGACTTAGGAGATTTTATACTCCTTTGTCTTTTTGCCCCCTGACTCTAGTAGTCCATTCCTTGCCATCATTCCTTTAGATTCATAGACATTCGTATATACCTATATAAATATCTGTGTATATTCAAATGTGTATATATGTATATATCACATATAAATAAATTGAGATAGAGGTCATTTAAATTCAGAAGAATTAGACTAGTAAATTGAGTGGTGAAGAATTTAAAACTTTATCAGAAATGCCTTTATGGCTATCACATCCCAACTACCTTTCTTTCAAATTCTACTCATCAGATATTCCAAGAAACCTCTCACCACTTCTGGGCTTGTTCATAATCTCCTTATAGGGGGTTAATTCTAATAGTACTGTGTATTCAAAATACTTTTTATCTCCACCATCCACCCCCACCCCATCCTGGACTGTTACTTAATTCTTAATTAAGGAGTTAAGTGGATTAGAGTGTTAGAATAAAATACATAAGGCTGGGTATGGTGGTGCATGCCTGTAATCACAGCTACTTGAGGGGATCACAAGTTCAAGGCCAGCCTGGGCAACTATTTCAAAATAAAATAAAAATAGAGTTGAGGAATGTAGCTCAGTCGTAAGATAGTTGTCCAGCTTGATTGAGGTCCTGGGATCAGTTCCCAGTCCTGCAAAAACAAACAAACAATAACAACAAAAGAACATGGAAGAAGGTAGAAATTTAGAGGACTAGAAGAAAAGACAAATAGTTCATATGAAGCCAGTGGTTAGCAGAGTAATCATACTTGTTGATGGATTTGGTGGTATCTTAAACATGATAAAATGATTGTTAATGCTGTTTTATTTTATTTTGCTAGGAATCATATGAAGATGGCCCTTGTACTATAACTTCAAATAAGAATTCTGATAGTAACTTGCTTTCATTGGATGGATTAGATAACGAAGTCAAAGGTCTTGATATACTTCTTGATATACTCTTTTGATAGAAAACATATTGTTGTCAAAGCATGCTAACCTTTATAGATAAAAGATGGGGAAATTTTTGTAAAACAAAAAGATAATGATCAGGTTAGCTTTTCTTCTGAAGTGTTTATTGAATCCTTTGAGTTTGATTTTTGACCTTTAAAGTTTGTTTTATAAGAATAATATATCAGTTTTTTTAAAAACAATATTCGTGGAAAGCAAGGGAAGATGTGATGTACGACATTAATTATTTCCCCAATTTAAATGATTTTGAGAGCTGTATTTCTGTATTTTTAATTACAGTTTTGGTAATAATAGCTCTAAATATTTTTTGTTGTAATTTTTCTTATGGCTTAGTTGTGATATTTTAAAATAATTCTTTATATTAATTTAAAACTATTTTTCTTTATTTCCCAATTTACCTGAATTCTTAAATTTCTATTACATGTAGCAAGTATAAGCTCAAACCCTTTAAATGTAGGGGTGAAAATGTTAACGATTAACCATTAAATGTTAATCTTAGACGTCTAAGGTGTATGGAGAGATTGTAGGGTTCCATTTTTCTGGTTTTTTTTTTTTCTTTTTTAAATTTAGCAGAGTGGGGTAGTAGTTTTCCCATTTTCTCTTGCATTCTGAGAGTAAAAGAAAGATTTTTTTTTTTTTTTTTCAGTAGATGGCTTACCAAATAACTTTAGAGCTCACCCACTTCAATTGGACCAATCCAGTGACCCTTCTAACAGCATTGATGGCCCAGATCATGTAAAATCTGCTTCATCATTACATGAAACAAAGAAAGCAAATACTGGAATAATTCATGGTGCATGTTTAACACTTACCGATCATGATAGAATTCGACAATTTATACAAGAGTTTACATTTCGGGGCCTTTTGCCACATATAGAGAAAACAATTCGGCAATTAAATGATCAGGTAACACTTAACTTTTTGGATTTTATTTTTCAAATTTAAGTAAATACTAAAGAATGTAATATAAATTATTTAAAGAATTTTAAGATTTTTGTTTTGCAGTAGGCCATTGTTAGTACTTACTGAAATTCCTATCAGTGATGAAACTCTATTCAGTCCTAGAAGAAACTTATTCATTTTCAGTTTTTTACCATCATATTAGTTTGTGTGTGTGGTCCTGAGAACTGGACCCAGGGCCTCATTTGTGCTAGGCAAATGCTCTACCACTGAGCTACATTCCTAGCTCTTTAGGTAGTTTAAAGAAAAAAATCAGTGTTATTATAATCATTATTTACCCACTACTAAAGCTTTTTAAAGGTTATTTAAAAATTTTTTTGTATGTAAACAAAAAAATATTAAATCCTTATTTGTCAACATATTTAATCTTTTTTCTTAGCTAATATCAAGAAAAGGTTTGAGTCGATCTCTATTTTCTGCAACTAAAAAATGGTTTAGTGGCAGTAAAGTTCCAGAAAAGAGCATTAATGAGCTGAAAAATACATCTGGGTTGCTGTGAGTAAAATATTGCTGTTTTAGTCTTTCCTGTTTTTTGTTTTAACTTTGTCTAGTGTTTGATTATGTGTTGTCATGCAAACAATAACTACCTTCATAGTTTCTTAGTTTCACAGTGTCAAACATTCAGGTAGATAAGAGCAGTGACTGTAAGTTAGTTATTTAATTTTAAAAAATATGTAATTTGGACATCTAAAAATAAACTCTAAAGATAACTGGGAAAGTCACTTTGTTTTGAGACTGTTTCCTTCCCTATTTGCATGAAGATGGAATTAGATTACATATTCATTAATAACCCTTTTGTATCTTAAAGGTTGTAGTCTATGATTCTAACACATGGCACATATTTAGCAAATTTTGTTTTATAAAAAATCTTGTTTTAAGGGAGAATAAAATTAATCCATTTGGATTTTAATTATTTTTCCTGATGTAATTCCTGGAATTAACCATTTTATTCACTTCATAACTTTATCATGGAGAAAATACTTGCCTGCTGTTAAGAAGTTCCCACAGTTATAAATTAAATAAAGTAACTTTTTGTTTCCAGGTAGTTCTGAAACTTGACACTCTTCTTTGGGAAAGAATTCTTGTTAAAGAGAATCAGTTTTCTTCATATTCTGGATAGTCGAATAGCTTGTTATACATTTTATATTTAATGGAGTTGAGCGTAATAAATAAATAATATAATAAATTATACATATATATATATATATATATATATATATATATATATACATTTTTTTTTTTTATTGTATATGCAGGTATCCACCTGAAGCACCAGAACTTCAAATCAGAAAAATGGCTGACTTATGTTTTTTGGTGCAACATTATGATTTGGCTTACAGTTGCTATCATACTGCAAAGAAGGATTTTCTTAATGATCAAGCAATGCTTTATGCAGCTGGTGCCTTGGTTGGTATTTATTTTTTTATTTTTGCTTTGTGGGGAATTTAACCCAGGGCCTCATACATTTTAGACAAGCGCTTTACCACTGAGCTACGTCCCCAGCCCTTGTTTGCATTTTAAGAAAATAAAAACTAAATGCCTATATTTTGATGTATACAGACTTCCTCTCCAGAGAAGTACACCTCTAGCCTTGCATAGCATTGGGCTCAGTGCAGACTACACTTTTTCCCATGTTCACCCTACATAGTAGTTTTGCCTGTTAGGAGGTCCTTTTCTTTGTCTCCATCTCTGCCAGGATTTACATGTTGGTATTTTTTATATTCCCCAAGATGACCTCCAGTCATGCTAAGCTGCCTTTCTAGATTATGTAGGTCACCCTCCAACATGCCATTAAACAATTTTGCTAGTGCTTTGATTACACAGATGAATAGGCCTCAGAAGGACTGTCCTAACCATATTTTTCTGAGGTTTATTACTCTTAGGGCCGCTTGTACAACCCCAGTTATTTTCAGGTATGCATATATCATGTTATAGTAGACATGCCTTTATTTTTTACTGCTAATCTATTTCTTTCATATAGCTGCTATCTCTATTTAAATAGCTTAGAGGTAATATTTATCAGATAATAGATAAAATTGGAAAAAAGATACAGTCATACGTTGCACAACAAGGTTTAAGTGTACTATGTTGGTGTCATATAAGCATATTGCTTTAAAAAATTATACCACCTAGTAGTATTGTAAACCCATTATGCTGCCCATAGTATAAGGAAACACGTGAGTGCAATTTCTCAAAACGTATCCTTGCCATTAAATGATGCATGACTATATTGTCTTTGTATAATTCCATCATTGGTCTGTTCTGTGCTCTTGGAAAAACTGGGAGGAGGTGTACCTGAAATCTTAAGCTAAGTTCACTTGTTGTTTTATTTACACCAAAAACCAAAGTTAACTAGGTCTTCTTGGAAATCTCATTTAAATATTTAATTAAAGACTTGAATTTGACTGGAGAATTTTAAGATGAAAGCATATAAATATATTTTTTGAGTCTGCTTTAAGCTATGCAATTTATTTATATGTACAATAAGAAATTCTAATAAATTTCATTCTAATTTTTGAGCTTCCTGAATGCTAAATTATAAGACTTTTTCTCCTTTTGAAATGGTATACATTTTGTCTTCTCCCTTAGGAAATGGCAGCAGTGTCAGCTTTTCTTCAACCAGGAGCGCCCAGGCCATACCCTGCTCATTACATGGATACAGCAATTCAAACATATAGGGATATCTGCAGGTAGGTGACTATAATATTTATATTTTGCCCATTTAGAGGTAAATGTAATAGTTTTTTAAAAAATTTATATTTTGACATTTATATTTTTAATTATAAATAGTTCTTTTTGTTTTTCATGCTTTAGACTCTCAAGTTAATGTAGTGAGACAAATTGAGGTGAAAAAAATTAATATTTTATTACTACGTCTTTCCTATTTGGTTTTGATTAAGAATGTTTAGCTTATGTTATATTGAGGGTGCATTATATTGTAGGGACATTTCTGAACATACCTATTTTGAATTTTCCTTATTAATTAAGAGTTAAGTAACAGTCCATGGTAGGGTAGAGGTGGGTGGTGGAGATGAAAAGTATTTTGAATGCACAGTACTATTTAAAGTATTTTGAATACACAGTATTATTAGAAGGAGATTATGAACAAGCCCAAAAGTGGTGAGAGGAGGTTTCTTGGGATATTTGATGAGTAGAATTTGAAAGAAAGGTAGTTGGGATGTGATAGCCATAAAGGCATGTCTGGAATTGTGATTTTTAGAAATAATGTTGTGGTTGCATCATTATTAGTGAAAGGATATAGAGCTCTGTCTAGGTCAAAGCAATTATATATTTGGAAAGTGTTGACTGATAAATTTGGAAAAAGGGTTTGATATAAATTAGTGTGAGGAGGGTTTATCATTTATTATGATTATTCTTAAGCTGTAATTAAGATGTATATAGTAGTAAATGGGAGATTATTGAGTAGAGCCTTGACATTATAAAAGTTATTTTTCAGAATGATCAATCTGACATTTCTTTTCCTTGTAGTGCTGGGGATCAAACCCAGGGCCTTGCTTGCTCATTTTAGGCAAACATTCTACAACTGAGCTACACCCTAGCTCCTTTATTTTTCTGTTGTAGAATGGATGCATTGGGGAAGAGAGAGATATGAAAGCCATTTTGAGTCCTATAATGTTTATCAAGTAGAAGTAGTAATTGTAATAGCAATATGTGTACAATATAGCAACATTCCTATTTTTTTAAAAGTTAATGTTTAATTGAGTGTTTGGTACCTCAACTCACTATGTCCAAGTAATTTACACTTCATTTAATCATTAAAACAAACCTATGGTGTTATTTCTGCTTTATAAACAAGGAAATGGAAACTTCAAAAATTTAATTTACCCAAGGGTATAAAGCTAATTAGTGGTAGAACCACTATCAAATCCTACCTTTTATACATTATAATCTATTCAATAACATATTTATAGATTTTAGCAGAAGATATTGTAGCCCTGTGAAAAAGGAACTACTAAAAGGGATTGAGAGGAGAGATTCTAAAGGCAGAACTAGTACAGTGAACTACCAGAGAAACCAGAATAGTGAAAGTTTCAAGAAGGTTGAATATTTGTTCTCTGAAAAGATCTTCCTTGTCTTTATGAAGTATAGAACTTGTGGAGATACGCATGTAGAATTCCGCAAAAGAAAAGACTGTGTAGTGACCTAGATAAATGTTGGCAATCCTTTCCACAGCAGTCTATATGTGTTTCTGAATCCCTATTTACTGTTATGCATTATTTACCTTATAATCCTCATTCTAAATTGTCATAATTGATAAGATTTGTCAGCAGTTTAGTAGTTGGGATAAATTAGAAACATTGTATCAATTACATGTAGCAATTTTAAGAAGCTCCCTGATCTTGGAAATATTAAAATGTAAATAAATTTTCTTCAAATACAGTCAGCACAATATTTAGCATTGCAGTGCCCTCTTAGAATTCTGTGTTCCACTTTTGAATTGATGAGATTCTATTTCTCTTATAAGACTTTTCTTGAATTTTTTTCTTTTGGCTACTGGGGATTAAACCCAGGGTAAAAGCATGTGCTGGTGCACACCTATAATCCCAGTGTTTCGGTATGTTGAGGCAGTAGGATTGCTAGTTCAAAGCCAGCCTCAGCAACAGCAAGGTGCTAAGCAACTAAAACCCTGTCTCTATAAATAAAATACAAAATAGGGCTGGGGACATGGGCTCAGTGGTCGAGTTCCCCTAGTTCAATCCTCAGTACCTTCCTCCCCCCAAAAAAGGCATGTGCTGTATTACTGAGGTATACCCCCTACCCTTAATTTTTTTCTTTCATGAAGCCATCCTTCTCTCTCCTCAAAACACAATAAAAATCAGTTATTGTCTGTTTATTCTCTTTTGTATCAGTTTCTACTTTTAATATAGAATTGTGTCCTAGAAATATTTGAATTCTCAGCACTTCACTCTGCTGATACAATGTTTTGTTTTGCTTTTTTTTGTGTGTGTGCAAATTAAAAAAAATTGCTTGAATTGACAGATTATTTTAATAAAGTCCTGGACTTGTAGCCATTGGCAAAATGGGTAAGAAATAAAAAATAAATAAAAATAATAGTGTTAAGACCTGAGAGATTTTATAAAATTTATTTAAGAAAACTAAGTATTATATATGAGCAATACTGGTAAATAGAAATTAAGTCTTTTTTTTTTTTTTTTTTTTAAAGAGAGAGGTGAGAGAGAGAGAATTTTTAATATTTATTTTTTAGTTTTTGGCGGACACAACATCTTTGTTTGTACATGGTGCTGAGGATCGAACCTGGGCCGCACGCATGCCAGGCGAGCGCGCTACCGCTTGAGCCACATCCCCAGCCCTAAGTCTTTTTTACTTATTAATAATCTTAGGTATTTATAAATTCTAACCCTATATATAAAAAATTATATTTTGTAGAAAGTTTGACAGATCACCACAAATAATTTGAGACTAGTAAATTTTATTCTAAAAATATTGTTCACAGTGGCATTCCATAGTGGGTTTGAGTTAATAATCTTTGGTTGTTATTTTAAAGTCAAGTAAAATTCTGATATAAGGAATAGAAGTTAAAAGAAAAATCTTTTGCTGTTATTTTCCAAAGAAGTACTCAGCCTTGTCATTTCACAGAAAAAATGTTTTCATTTAGTTTATTGTTTTTGAAAATGAATAATCTAATTCTAGATTTCTGATATAGAAGTCCACAAAGAAAAACCAACTGATGAGGTATTTTTACCAAAAAAAAAAAAAAAAAAAGTTTGACTCGGATCACTCAGGCAACTCTGGTCCTTCGCTGTCTCCAGTTTAAACACATTATGGTGGTACTACCATAAGGAAAATGTCTAAATAGTCCTATAAGTAGCCAGAAAATGAAACAGAAGTAACTAGAGTTTGCAGTGAGAACCAAAAAAACCAAAAACAACAACAACAACAAAAAATATTGTTGACATGCTTATATTCTTTTGTGTTCAAATCAGTTTTTGTTAACTGGCTATTCATTCATAGTTACCAAGTAAATTCTAGCTTTTTTACCCACAGGAATGGTAATTTTGCATTGTATTCTTACTACAAAAATTTGTGATTAATAAAAGTTAGATGAGTTATGGGAATTTTCTGTATTTTTTTTAACACTTTTTTGATATGTGGGTAATAAGGATGTAGACTGTTTTTACTCAAAGTTTATAATTGTAATATTTTGCTGAATATGTTAACTTTGATGTGCTAAGGTATTGTTATTGCTGATTATATTTTTCTCATTTTTCTTTAGGAATATGGTATTGGCTGAAAGATGTGTATTGCTTAGTGCCGAAATTCTAAAAAGCCAAAGCAAATATTCAGAAGCTGCAGCTCTCCTAATACGGTTGACTAGTGAGGTACTGAAACTGTGTAACATTTGATTTAATATACATTATTTTGTAAGCATGTATCTTTTTTCATGAGAAGGTGTACAAAACATAAAATTAGGAGCAGCATCCTTTTGGGATTTATAACATAGCTTTTTAAGTTATTTGTTGAATTAATTTTAAGTATAATTTTTATAAATTGAATTTATTTTATTTAGACATTTTAACTCCACACTATATTATTATTAACCACAAATATGTATTGGGCATCTCCTATGACTTAGGTTCTATCTTATATGTAATGGTTTTTAAAACAACATGTATGTGCATCATTCTTCAACTTTAAAACAATAGCCACTGAAGAATTTTCAATCTTGTTTACAATTAGTATGAATTTTTTTTTGGTTCTGGGGATTGAACCCAGGGGCGTTTCACTACGGAACCACATTCCCAGGCCTTTTTATTTTTTATTTTGAAACAGGGTCTCACTGAGTTGCTTAGGGCCTCACTAAGTTGCCGAGGCTGGCTTGGAACTTGTGATTCTCCTACCTCAGCCTCTTGAATCGCTGGGATTATAGGCATGTGCCACCGCACCCGGCTAGTATGAACTTTTAAAGAAAATCATCTTAATCGTTTATAAAATTTTATTATGAATATTTCAAAACTGAGAAATGTAACCCATTTATAGTTGCTATTGAAGGTTATACAATAGAATTATTGAATTGCTTTCACCATAGATGTGTAAAGAACGGTAGTATTCTTTTGTAGGTATGGTTAAAGACATTTTGTAGAATACTCAAGAACAAAGGAACATAATCAAATATGTATTTTACCCCTTAAATTATCACTGTTCTGTTTTCACTCTATACAGTTTTAGGACAATCTTATTCACAGTTGTGATTTTCACGCTCAACCTATTCCAAATCCTGACTTCTTGAATTTTAGATTATTTTGGCCACTTTAAAAATGACATATCTACTTAAATGTTTTCAAGACATCTTAAGTTAAAATATCAAGAAATTCAAAAATTTTTTTTGTGTGTTTGTGTGTGTGTGTGTGTTTCTGTGTGTGTGTTTTGATGCAGAACTGGGAACAGAACCCAGGGCCTCTTGTAGGCTTGCAGTCTAGGTCAATACTTTACCAGTGAACTGTCATCTCAGCCCTAAATTTGAAATTTCATATCTGATGTTATCACCAGCAAACTCTGTTTGTTCTAGCAGAAACTGCTTGAAGTACTCCTGTATTCATGCTTCCTGTTAGTAACACAGTGGTGTGTGTGGGTGGGTGGGGGGATGTTTCATTTTCTTAAATATATTTTTGATTTTATCTCAAAATGGTTTACTAATCTCCTACTCCTCCAAGTCCTAGTTCTCATCCTTAATATCTTTTATCTGGACTAGGACTTTTTTCCTTTTGCTTTACTAAATTTACTTGTTCTTCATTAGTCCTTTATTAGTCATGTCTTTCAGATAGTCTTTCCCACTACCATAGGTCTCCTTTCTGCTCTCTCACATAGTGCTATAAAACTTGGCTTGTTCTGTTGTATTATATTGGAAGTTATATCTAAGCTGTTAGCTGCTTGACGGCAGGGAATTGGGCTGCCCTCTATATTTTTATCCCTGGTAACTAACACTTGTCTTGGCACATGGTACTCTACAAATGTTTGCTCACCTGAATTAGTAAGTCCTTTCTAAGAAGAGGGGTTTGAATGTGTTGCTGTGTTTTTCACACTAGGGATATCAGTGAATATAAAAATTAATGGTCCAGGAGCTTGAATAGAATTTTTTTTCTTGCTTAAATGTTTTTAATTGCCTTTCTACCTGCATATGTAAATAAAATTTCTTTTTTTGGTACCGGGGGGTTGAACTCAGTCAGGGGTACTTGACCACTGAGCCATGCCCCCAGTCCTTTTTTGTATTTTATTTAGAGACAGAGTCTTACTGAGTTGCTTATTAATGCCTCTCCATTGCTGAAGCTGGCTTTGAACTCACGATTCTCCTATCTCAGCCTCTTGAGCCTCTGGGATTATAGGCGTGCTCCACTGTGCCCTGCTAAATAAAATTTCTTTAGAGTAAATTCTTCTGCCTGCATTTTAGCCTTGTTATTTTCTGTTGTTCTCTTCAACTCTTGTTTTCAATTTTTTTTCTCAACCATTTGATTTATTTTGTCATGAAAGTCTAGAAAATGTATCACTGTCATTTACTGCTGTAGGGTAGTGGGTGGGAGCAGGTACTTTGATGCATTTTGCCAGAAGTTGTGATTTACAGTGGCTTGTTCTGCTATAGTTCTCATATTTTTTTTGTGACAAAAATAAAGATTACTAGGCATAATGTGTATAAAATTAATATTAAATCTTAACTAGTAATTTATGTAATGGCACACTTTGCTATCTGTGTGTATTTTATTAACTAGAAAGGCTATATTATATCTTGAAAAACATACTTGTCTCAAGAATAGAGAATATAATCATATACTGTTGATATAATTGAATTGTGTTCCCTAAATTTTTGCCAGTACCAAATGACAGCTATAAGACTGGGTGAAAAAGTTATGCTTTGAGTTGATTTTTTTAGAACTGCAAATTTATGGACAGATTATTGTTTTATGCTTTGGGATTCTCAGAATGGCAGTGCACAGCCTAGTCTAATGGGGAAAAAAAAAATCACGTTTACCACCATGTAGCATAATATATCCAAATTTGGTATTTTGAGACATTCCTACTATTTGTCACTACATTTAAATATCTTACTTTTTTTGTGTTTGTGTGGCACTGGGGATTGAACCCAAGGCTTCACACGTGCCAGGGAAGTGCTTACTACTGAACTATATATTCCGAACTACATTTAAATATGATAAACCAGTTTTAGACATAGTAATGAAAGTTTTTTGGGAGGGTGCCGAGGATTGAACTCGGGGGTGCTTGGCCACTGAGTCACATTCCCAGCCCTATTTTGTATTTTATTTAGAGACTGGGTCTCACTGAGTTGCTTAGCACCCCACCATTGCTGAGGCTGGCTTTGAACTAGTGATTCTCATGTCTCAGCGTCAGGAGACATGGGATTACAGGCATGTGCCACCATGCCTGGCAGAAGTTTTTTTTAAATAAGTTTTTTTCATCTTGGAAGCAACTGTTCCTGTTGGAAATTGATCAGCTGATAGTACCTTCCCAGTAACTTCACAATTATGTGAAGAAAAAAAAACTTAAAATATTAGATCCATTATGTGTTTGAAATTTGATTCTATGCAGTAGCTGCAACAGATGCCTTTATCAACTTTTTTTTAATATATTTTTTAGTTGTAGTTGGACACAATACCTTTATTTTTTGTTTTTATTTTTATGTGGTGCTGAGGATTAAACCCCAGCACCCTCGCACGTGCTAGGTGAGCGCTCTACTACTGAGCCACAGCTTTAGCCCTCAACTGGTTTTATGGAAATATTTATTGAGGTCTTTTTTTTAGTCTCTTTTAAAGTTGCTATAATAATACCATAGACTAGGTAATTTATAAACAGTATGAGTTTATTTGGCTTATGGTTCTGGAAAAAGGGAAGTTTGTGGCACTGGTACCTGGTGAGGGTCTTCCTGCTGCCTCATTCCAAGGTGAAAAGCAGAAAGGCAAGGGAGTATGGGAGCAAGAGGAAAAGAGAGGGCTGAATTCACTTTTATGACGAATCTAATTTCCCAGTCACCCATACCTGTGATAATGACATTAATTCATTTATAGGGCCTCTTGTGACTGAATGACCATTTTTATTAGGTTCCACATCATATCACTGTTGTAGCAAGTATTAAATTTTCAACATGTGAACTTAAGGAGATGGGGGATACATTCCAACTATAATAAAGTCTATGCTTCAGATTTTTTTTTTCAATACATATCCTCATATTTTAAGTTACTGTTGCCTTTTCAGATTTTGTTAAAATTATCTCTTGACTGTGGCAAAATTTTCCTACGCTGAAATTCTTGCCAAAATGATATCACAGGTTTCTTTTTCTTAGTTCCTTATATTGCACATATGCTAGTCTTACAGATATGAACTATTTTAAAACTTTATTTTTCAATTCATTCAAAGCCTCCACTTTCTAGATAAAATCATCCTTTGTAAAAATCCTTTGATTTCTCATCCATCAATATCAACGACAGACTTTTTTTTAGGCCCATTTTATCTTTTCAGAACAATGTTTTTACTGTTTTGGGTGTCACTATAAGAGAAGCTAATGAAGACTAGAGCTAAAGTGAGATATGAAAGTAGGGTATTCAGCATTGCAAACTGATTCTTTCTTAGTCAATAGTCTGTTGAATGTAAGAGTCAAAATTTTGTTTCAGCTAAATTAATATCTGATGTGGACTTGCAGGTCTGTCTTGAATTGGTTAGTTTTTGAGTGTTAAATTTGAGAATTCTTGGGTTTATTATTGCTAGTTCTCAACTGGATTATATATTAGAATCATCTAAAAACCATCACGGACACCTAGGGCATATTCCTTATTTATTTATAATGAACAGGATTCTTGTCTGTCCTACTTTTGCAAATGAGGCTTTATAGGAAATTAAAAATAGGTATATATATTTATGCTTTCTGTGCACATATTCATATGTTAAGAATAAACATATAGAACTTAAAGAAAAACTGTGAAACTGTTGAAACCTAAACAAAGTTCTGAAATAAAAATGTTAATTAGAGGGAATTACATCTTCTAGATATTAGAATGTATTAATGAGGCTACAGAAGTTAAAACTGTTTACATTTGATAGGAATAGACACATTATGGTATAGGATTGGAATTTCGTACTGCATATGATTTAAGATATCATTTAAAAATCAGTGGAGAAAGCTAGGTTATTTATAAATGGTATTGTGACATCAGACAAGCTATTTTGGTTGGATTCCTATTTGTTTTTTATATGATAACATATAAAAAAGAAACCAGTATAATACAAAAGATACACAACACACATGTTATTTATCTTGAAGAAAATACTAAGAGAACATTTTTAAAAATCTGGTAGTGATAATATCCTTTCTTAGTTTGATGCAATATCTTGAAACTATAAAAAGCAGAAATAGTGCACTTTACTACAAAAGAGTAAACTCTTTCTTGTTAAAACTGGGAAATAATATTTGTAAAATGTATGATAAAAGACTAAAATTGATAAGTATCCAAAGGGCTGTGACAAATATGAAAATCCATTTACAAAAAGATATTAACAGGCAATGCACAGGAAAAATACCAAGGCTCCCTAAATGTATAAAATGATTAATAGCCTTACTATTATAGGAATATATGTTAAGGAGCAGAGGTGTCATTTTTCTTTTATTAGACAAAAATTTTTAGAAAGAGTTTTTGACTTAGTGAAGTGAAAATGTGAACTCTTGTTGATGAGAGTATATAATGGTACACTTTTTTTGGTAGCAGTTTGGCTGCATTGGTCCAAATTTGAAATATATGCATGGCTTTCATAAACTTAGTGGTTCTACTTCCAGAAATCGATCTAGTAAAAATGTTTGAATAATTAATCAAAATGTTTTTATAAAGATACTTATTAATTATTTTTTAGTAACAAAATGAAATAATAATTGGGGCTATATTAAGTTATGGCACATTTATATAATAGAATACAGTGTAGATTTAAAAGACATGAGAGATGTAGATGTTTTGGAAAGATGTCCATGATATTAAGTGAATGAACCCAAATATGTATTAAAAATGTGTAGTTTTAAAAATATATATATTAGGCATATACATATACATATACATATATGGAGAAAGATACACACACACTAAAGCTATGAATAGTTGTTATCTCTGGCAAATGAGATAAAGCATGGGATGGGAAAGAAAGACATTCACTGTTTTCTTTAAACATTCTTTAGCCGGGCATGGTGGTGCACGCCTGTAATCCCAGCTACTTGGGAGGCTGAGGCAGGAGGATCACAAGTTCCAGGCCAGCCTCAGCAACTTAGTGAGGCCTTAAGCAACTTAGCGAGGCCTTAAGCAACTTAGTGAGACCCTGTCTCAAAATAAAAATAAATAGATAGATAAATAAATAAATAAAAGGACTGGGCATATGGCTCAGTGGTTAAGTGCCACTGGGTTAAATCCCCAGTAGCACCCTCACCCCCCTAAAAAAAAAAAATCTTTGAAAAAATATATTTTAATAATTCTTTTAAAGTAATGATTTTCCTTAAAATAAAATTTATTCCCAAGATACCCCAAGTCATTCTGATGCAAATTTTTTGTTAAGAATCATTCCTGATTAAGAATCAATTTCTGATTTTTCTACTTAATAGATTGGATATTAATTTCTTAGAGAAAACATCTGATTGTTTAGTTTTTTTGATGAGGGGTTTGAAGTAATAATAGCTGCCAGTTATTGAATACAATCTAGGTGGATTCCTTAAATGTGTTTAAACTCTAATATTTTAGGATTGCTACAGAGCTAGTTTATAATAATGGTCTGTGAACACTTTTTGATGTAACTATAATTTGTTTAAATTATTGCATTTAAAGTCAATGTTTTCTGTTTTCAACTTTCCCTGGGGAAAATAATGGCAGCAGAACACATGGAAGGGCATGGTAAGTTCAGCTTGAGACTAGCTGAAAACCTAGAGAAAGTTTCGGTGAAAACGTTGTTGATACTGAATCAGCAACCTTCAGCACTTTCTCAATTCTTTATAAAGTGATGACTTATTTAAAAGGTTGTTTTTATATAGTGATTATGTTAATATAGTGTGCAGTTTTTGTAGTCATTGTGTTTGTAAGGGTCAGTTGAAGCAGAAACTGATTTGAGTTGTACTATTTGCTAATGTATGTTTGGTAGGTGAAGAGAGACTATTTGAAGATCTTCATGACTTTTTAATGAAAAGCAGTCATTTAACCCTCTCAAATTATAGCAAAAATTGAGGATTCCTTTAAATACAAGAAAACTACAGAGAATAAAATAGTAGATAAGATTATTTTGTAATCTGTGTACATTCATTTGTATCTTTTTTTATCTTGGATAGATAGAAATATGCCATGTCACAGACTAATTTCTGGAAGAAATTAGAGTGGTCTAAGTCCATTTTTTCTATGCTTTTGTTATTTTACTTTATATTTAACCAGTATAGCTGTATAAGATTCCCAGTTTCTGCCCCTTTTTTGGGGGCATTTGGGAAGAGATTACAGTTCTTCAGAGATTTGTTACATGGTACATATTATTATCAGGCATCTGCTTACGCAAAGCAAAATAATTCATGGTGAAAGTTTTGGGTTTTGGCTTTTT
The DNA here is from genome assembly GCF_047511675.1 of Marmota flaviventris. Lineage (NCBI taxonomy): Eukaryota > Metazoa > Chordata > Mammalia > Rodentia > Sciuridae > Marmota > Marmota flaviventris. The sequence continues at coordinate 39,725,529 of NC_092513.1, forward strand.
AAGTGAAATTTGTGCTTTTTGGAAGAAAACAAACAAAATTGATTTGCCCCTTTATCTCAGTCCTCATATATTCTTAAGTTAAACTTTGGATATGCTATTTGCTAAGAGCGTAAATGTTTGTTTTTTAACCAGTTATCTTTTAATTTTGTGAAACTAACCATTGTTTCTTCTAAACATTCAATAGGATTCTGATCTTCGAAGTGCACTTCTTTTGGAACAGGCAGCACATTGCTTTATAAACATGAAGAGTCCCATGGTTAGAAAATATGCATTTCATATGATATTGGCAGGCCATCGGTTTAGTAAAGCAGGACAGGTGAGTGTATTTTCTTTAAAACGAAAAGGTTCTATTTATTTATTTTAAAACATGTCATTTGTCAATTTTTTATGATTTAAAATTAATCATAAAAGCTGAAATAAAACTTTGTTCTGAATTACTCTGTTGGTAAAAGTATAGCATTTGGGGCTGGAGCTACAGTTCAGTGGTAGAACACTTGCCTCGAAGGTGTGAGGCCTGGGTTCGATCCTCAGCACCACATAAAAATAAACAAATAAATAAATAAAGATATCATGTCCATCTACAACTTAAAAAAAAAAGTATGGGTTTGGATTTAGACAAATATGGGCTTAGATCTTATTCTGTTCACAGTTTGACTTTGGCCAAGTTGCTTATCTTCTCTGAACCTGTTATTTTATTTATAAAATTTTGCAATTTTACCCAAATTTTTAATGAGGCTAAATGAAATTGTATATGTTAAGGGCCAGATACACTGTGCATTCAAGAAGGGCTGAATGTTCCCTACTTGAACCTCTGGTCTTCTTTTGTACTTGAGAATGCTTTATAATGGTTATTGACTAAATTTCTAATGTGTAGAGTTCTGTTTCTTGTCTCTCAAAGCATTTGAGTTGGAGGGATCTTTATTTATACTGAGAGATTTCTATATCCCTAGTTGGAGAGAGCTTTGCTGGAGGGTGAGTAGCATTGAGATAATGGTTTACTGTAAGTATAAATAGAGATGCGTATTGAATAATAATCTCTATATTACAGGAACCAGTAATTGAACATATACCCATAAAATCAACATGGTGTTGCCTTTTAAGGAGTTTTCTATCTAGTAGAGGGGAATAGGATTTTTAAAAATTTAGTTAATACTGTAAGTTTTTGGTGGTACTGGGGATTGCATTCAGGGACTCACATGTGTTAGGTAAATGCTCTACCACTGAGTTACATTCTCAGTCTTAATATGTTTTAATGAACATACTTAACATTTTTACAAGTCTTTGTTAACAAAACTTGCCAGTGCTGTAAATGTTATTTCAAAGGTACAAAGAGGGCTGGGATTGTGGCTCAGTGGTAGAATACTTGCCTAGCATATATGAGGCCCTGAGTTCAATCCTCAGCATCACATAAAAATAAACAAATAAAATAAAGGTATTTTGTCAATGTACAATTAAAAAAAAAAAAAAAAAATATATATATATATATATATATATATATATATATATATATTTTAAAAAGGTGCGAAGAAAGATATTTAAAAATTCCTCTCAATTTTATGTGAAAGTTTTCTCTCTCTTTTTTTTTTTTTTTACTTTGTACTAGGGATTGAACCAGGTCACTTCACCACTGACCTATATACTCAGTCCTTTTTATTTTAAGATGGTCTTACTAAGTTGCTGAGACTCTCACTATGTTGTGGAGGCTGGTCTTGAAATTGGAATCATCCCTCCTCAGCCTCCCAAGTTGCTAGAACTACAGGTGTACACAAAAAACTTGGCAAATTTTTCTAATTTTTAGTAAGCAACAGGTTTTTTTTTTTTTTTGGTACCAGGGATTGAACCAGAGATACTTAACCATTGAATCACATCCTCATCCCTGCTTTTTAAAAAATATTTATTTTTTAGTTGTAATTGGATACAATACCTTTATTTTATTTATTTATTTTTATGTGGTACTGAGGATCAAACCCAGGTCCTTGCACCTGCTATGCGAGTGCTCTACCATTGAGCCATCATCCTAGCACATCAGCCCTTTTTTATATTTATTTAGAGACGGATCTCACTGAGTTGCTTAGGCCCTCGCTGAATTGCTGAGGTTGGCTTTGAACTTGCATTGCTCCTGCCTCAGCTTCCTGAGGTGCTGGGATTACAGGCATGTGCTACCACGCCCAGCAATAAACAACATTTTTATATTGGGTTCCTCCTCTATTTTTGGAGCCTGTGAAAAAGTAGGAAATATGTGGACTTATTGTATTTAAATAAAAAAACCTTTAAAATGTTTGCATAAAATTAATTTTATAAAAATTGATATACTTCATCAATTAGAATTTCTCAGACTCTAAAGTGGGGAAAAAACATTAAAAACAAACTTATTTTTCATGATCCTACTTCTATAGTAAGTGAAAATGCCTCTGAAATACATAGTAAGTGAAAATGCTTCTGAAACACATTCTACTGTTTGTCTTTGAAAGTTTTGTATTTTAAAAATGATGAATTAATAATATTAAGCATGTAATCTTTGTTTAGGAAAAAATATGTCTTTTTCTATGTATGTGTCCACTTTTGTGAATATTTTTATTTGTGAGAATGGTAGTGTCATTGGAACAGTTGCTTGTTTTTATCTTCTCAAATTATAGGGTTTGTTGCTTCTAGGAAATGCCTAGCAAGTTAAAATGCTAGATTTGTGTAGGTTGAGATATTTTGCTATGTGACTTTATAATATCTAACTGTAGTTACCTTACCCTGTGGAGTTAATGATTCCAAGTTGTCTGGGTTTGTTGTTTTATGCCACACTGTATACTCCAAACCCAGAAAAACTCTTTCAAACACAGTCTGTGGAACCTGAGAGTATGACTAGGAATAAGGATCTGCTGGATTAGCCAATGTGTGCCCTATTGAAGTTAGTCAAGAACATTATTTTCCTTAGAAGACAGAGCACATGGATTACATAATTTTGACTAAGACCATCTTATTTCTGAGAAACACTAACTTTTCATATTTCCGCTGAAAACCCAGGGTGTGTAGGTAGGCATAAGTGAGGAGGAGAGAAGAGATTACCTAGTAATGCCATTTCTCTTAGTCCTGTCTCTGCTTGAATGTTCTTCCTGAATTCTTTGTCTTGCTCAAGGACTGTTTATTCTGAGTATTAGCAAGTCCGGGTGTTTAAAAAAAAGAACTGGCATTATGAAAGTTTAGTCAGTGAAAAATGTTTAGGAAAGTGCTGAGGAAGGTGGATATGATTTTTAAGTATAACCTGGACTATTTTACTTTCTGTTTTTACTTTAAAAGATAGATTTTAAGACCGGTGCTGTGGTGCACACCTGTAATCCCAGTGGCTTGCAAGGCTGAGGCAGGAGGATCCTGAGTTCAAAGCCAGCCTCAGCAAAAGTGAGGTGCTAATGAACTCAGTGAAACCCTGTCTCTAAATAAAATGCAAAATAGGGCTGGGGATATGGCTCAGTGGTTGAGTTCCCCTGAGTTCAATCCCCAGTAAACTCCCTGCCTCCTACCAAAAAATAAAGACAGATTTTAAATCTTTTTTTTTTTTTAATATTTATTCTTAAGTTTTAGGTGGACACAGTATCTTTATTTTACATTTATATGGTGCTAAGGATTGAGCCCAGTGCCTCCTGCATGCTAGGCGGGCACTCTACTACAACCCCAGCTCCAGATTTTAAATCTTTATTTAAAAATTTTAAATGTTTTTAGATACTTTTCCAAGAAATTTTAAAAAATGCACTTGAACTGGACACTTACGCATTTTCAGTTGTTTTCTATATCAGTGTTTACAATTGTGTTGCTTTACCAAATGCTCATGGAGATTAGCTTGTTTTTTTCTTCCAAGAAATATTATTTAAAAATTAGTTTGAAACAATTTCAAACTTAGAAAAAAATTGCAAGTTCAGTTCAGAAATTGTTTATCTGCACCAAATCAAGAAATTGGCAATGATACGGTGCTCATATCTAATCCTCAGACCCCATTTATGGTTTTTTTAAAATATGTTTTTTAGTTGTAGATGAACACAATACCTTTATTTTATTTATTTTTATGTGGTGCTGAGGATCAAACCCAGTGCCCCACTCATGCTAGGCAAACACTCTACCACTGAGCTACAGCCCTGGCTCCCCCATTCATGTTTTGATCATTGTACCCCAAGTATCCTTTACTAAAAGACACAGGATCTTTTGTCCTTTTTTACTCAAAGAATTCCTTAACTTCATGAACTTGTCACTTTTGAAGATCATAGGCCAATTTTGTAGCATGTCCATCAAATTAGGTTTTCCTGGTATTTTTTTTTCATTAGATTCATTTCAAGTGGGTATCTTTATGGAAATGTCACAAAAGAGACACTATTTTGAATGCTATCAGGTGGCAGGTGATTTGGCTTTTATTTCATTAACAATCCAGTCAGTATTTCTTAAAAAGCCCACAAAGACATCTCTGACTATAATTAGTACAAAGTTTATAATTCCAGTTTTGAAAAGCAGTAAATACAAGAGTGTGCTGTGAGCCAGATACAGTGGCACACACCTATAATCTCAACTTGGGAGGCTGAGGCAGGAGGATGGCAAGTTTGAGGCTAACCTTGGTGATGTCTCAAAATTTTAAAAGATGAAAAGGACTGGGGATGTAGCTCAGTGGTACAGTATCACTGGGGTTCAATCCTCAGTACCACCTCCCTCCCTCTTAAAAAAAAAAAAACTTATACACATACACACACTCTGAAACAAAGATTTAGTGGACAGAAAAGCCTCTTTTGTTACCAAATCTCATTTGATATGAAGTCTTGTTGTGTTGCCTAGGCTGGCCTCAAACTCATGATCCTTCTGTCTCAGCCTTCCAAGTAGGTGGGATCATATAGGTATGCACCACTGTGCCAGACTTCCATTGTTTTAAGCGAAGGTTCTCTCAATTCAAAGGGTAGCAGTAATGGATAATTAATACCAAATATTTTCTCTTGGTTGTTATGGGGTGCAGTGATAGGCCAAAGAAAAGAATACCAAAGTGTCACTACCAAACACTAAAACAATAGTGTAAAAGTGTGTGTGTGTGTGTGTGTATACACACACACACATTTACACTGTATACTTGTAGTTGTAGCACAGACTAGGTATTTCTACTAAGCCTAATGCAGTGATATGAAGAGGGATAGTCATAGTAGAATTAGATTTCATAGGTAATAGTTACAAGCTGGCAACCCTGACCCTAATCTATGATTCTATATGCTTCTGCTTTGGAGATTTCTGGAGTTTTCCACAAAGTTTGTATCATGCCTGACATCTTAGATTTCTTGTCTTCAGTCAGACAAAGCAGGTGCTTCCTTGCTTTAGGACTTCTGTGTTTTTAGGCTACACTTGTTTCCTTCTTCTCTCTCTCCTTTGCTTTGGTTCTGACAAAGTGGGCTGCTCTGGGCCGAGCAGGCTGGCACTCAGGTACCTTTCTCTTTGGTTGCTTCTTTTTCTGATCACTTTTCTTCATGTGTTTCAGGAAGCTATCTTGGCTTTAAGAGTGCTTAATATGCTCTCTATATACGTTTTCTTGGCAATAATCTTGCCTTTAGTTTACTTGTTTACAACAATTTCTGCTTCATGTTGGATGTCATTGTAGATGTTTCCAGTTTTGCCTTGGTATCATTTGTGGGACATTCAGTTTTGAATAGCTTTCATTCCCTTGGTGTCTACAATATCACCTTTCTTTTTTTAAAAAAAAAAAAAAACAACAAAACTTTTATTTATTTATTTATTTTTAGAATTTTAATATTTATTATTTTTTTTAGTTTTCGGCAGACACAACATCTTTGTTTGTATGTGGTGCTGAGGATCGAACCCGGGCTGCACGCATGCCAGGCGAGCGCGCTACCTACTGCTTGAGCCACATCCCCAGCCCAAAACTTTTCTTTTTTAAAAAAATTTGTTTTAGTTACACATGACAGTACAATGATCTTGACATATCATACATTTGAATCAGATGGGGTATAATTTCTCAATTTTCTGAGTGTACAGGTTGCAGAATTACATTGGTCATGAGGTCACGTATATACCCACAGCAATAATAATGTCTATTGTATTCTGCTGTCCTTCCCTTCCCTACTTCCCCTCCCCTCCCCCCCATCACTTCTCTCTACCCAACCTAATGTGACCCACTTCTTTTTTTTCCCCCTCACATCTTCATACCTGTATTCTGTGTAATGAAGGGGGTCTCCTTCCCTCTTCCATGCAATTCCCATTCTTCCTTCCTTTCCCTCCCACCTCTCTTCCCTACCTAGAGGTAATTTTCTTCTCATGCTCTTCCTCCTTACCCCATTTTGAGTCACCTCCCTTAAATCAGAGAAGACATTCGGCATTTGTTTTTTTTGGGATTGGCTAACTTCACTTAGCATAATCTGCTCTAATGCCATCCATTTCCCTGCAAATGCCATGATCTTGTTACTTTTTAGTGCTGAGTAATATTCCATTGTGTATAAACGCCACATTTTTTAATCCATTCATCCATTGAAGGGCCTCTAGGTTGGCTCCACAGTCTAGCTATTGTGAATTGTGCTGCTATAAAATTGATGTGGCTGTGTCCCTGTAGAATGCCGTTTTTAGGTCCGAGAAGAGGAATAGCTGGGTCAAATGGTGGTTCTATTCCCAGTTTTCCAAGGAATCTCCATACTGCTTTTCAAATTGGCTGCACCAATTTGCAGTCACAACAGCAATGTATGAGTGTACCTTTTCCCCCCATCCTCGCCAGCACTTGTTGTTTGACTTCATAATGGCTGCCATTCTTACTGGAGTGAGATGGTATCTTAGAGTAGTTTTAATTTGCATTTCTCTGATTGCTAGAGATGGTGAGCATTTTTTTGTGTATTTGTTGATTAATTGTATATCCTCTTCTGAGAAGTGTCTGTTAAGGTCCTTGGCCCATTTGTTGATTGGGTTATTTGTTTTTTTGTTGTTTAACTTTTTGAGTTCTTTGTATATCCTAGAGATTAGAGCTCTATCTGATGTGTGAGGGGTAAAAATATGTTCCCAGGATGTAGGCTCCCTATTCACTTCACATATTATTTCTCTTGCTGAGAAAAAACTTTTTCATTTGAATTTATCCCCTTTGTTGATTCTTGGTTTTAATTCTTGTGCTGTAGGTGTCTTATTAAGGAACTTGGGGCCTAACCCCACGTGATAGAGATTGGGGCATACTTTTTCTTCTGTTAGACGCAGAGTCTCTGATTTGATTCCTAGATCCTTGATCCATTTTGAATTAACTTTTGTGCATGGTGAGAGATAGGGATTCAATTTCATTTTGTTGCATATGGATTTCCAGTTCTCCCAGCACCATTTGTTGAAGATGCTATCCTTTCTCCAATGCATGCTTTTAGCATCTTTGTCTAATATAAGGTAATTGTAATTTTGTGGATTGGTCTCTGTGTCCTCTATTCTATACCGTTGGTCTACCAGCCTATTTAGGTGCCAGTACCATGCTGTTTTTGTTACTATTGCTCTGTAGTACAGTTTAAGATCTGGAATAGCGATACCACCTGTTTCACTCTTCCTGCTTAGAATTGCTTTAGCTATTCTGGGTCTCTTATTCCAGATGAATTTCATAATTGCTTTTTCTATTTCTGTGAGGAATGCTGTTGGGATTTTGATCGTAATCATGTTAAATCTGTAGAATGCTTTTGGTAATATGGCCATTTTAATAATATTCATTCTGCCTATCCATGAGCAAGGTATATCTTTCCATCTTCTAAGGTCTTCTTCTATTTCTCTCTTTAGGGTTTTATAATTTTCATTGTATAGATCTTTCACCTCTTTTGTTAAGTTGATTCCCAAGTATTTTATTATTTTTTTTGAGGATATTGTGAATGGGGTAGTTTTCCTCATTTCCATTTCAGAGGACTTGTCACTGAACAATATCACCTTTCTTGTAGATTCATATGTATGTGGCCAAAGAAATAAGTCCATGTTTTCTAAAAGGCCTAGAGAATGTATTTCAGGTACCTCTTTCTTTTTGTGTTTATCCTTTTGGTGAGTTACTGAAAGATGGTGGTTCTGGTTAAAAGGTTCTTTAGAGTTGTTCACACCCCCACCCCACCCCTTAATTTTGATTTTCATCTGAGATTCCTGATATTGAAAACCAGCCTTCAGCTTTGTAATCCCCTTTCCTTTTTCTAAAATCACAAGATTCTTTTGCTGAAGCATCTTTTTCAAAGTGGCCACTTTATTCATTCACTGGGTGGTGATGGCACGGTGGTTGGTACCTGATGAGTCCAGAGCCAGATCTGGAGAAAAGCTCTCCATTGTCACTGATGAAACTTGGGTTTTTTTTCTTTGAGATTTTATTTTTTATGTAAAGATATGGCAAGTCTTTTCTGATTTTCTGTTAAAATGACTGCTATACTCTATTAAAATCTTTTCTTGATGCTTTACCTGCTTTTCAAGCTTGCTTGCTTTTTTTTTTTTTTCCCCCCAGGTATTGAGGATTGAACCCAGGGGTGCTTTACTATTGAGACACATCCCCAGCTCTCATTAAGTTATTGGAGGGGGGGTCTCGATAAGTTGCTGAGGGTGTCCTTGAATTTGCTATCATCCTACTTCAACTCCCAAGTATCTGTGATTATAGGTGTGCACCATTGTGTCCAGTGCTTTCTAAAAGTTCTCTGTAGTATATATGGTCAATGCAAATTTTCACCTCCTGATTTTTTATTATCTTTTCTATGAAGCATACTGTTGTACTCCTGTAAGAATGTGGTGATATGTACCTCTCTTGTGTGTATGGTGACATTTATTGCCATAAATGTTGCAGTTTTACTGTAATACTTACAGATTTTGGCATTCTGCACTATTTCTGTTCTGAGCACATTTCTTGTGTAGCATATAGTCAGTTTTAATTCCTTGCTGTTCTCAGCATTGCAGTAGGTGTGCTGAACAGCAGGTTGTACACATTAATCCTTGTAGAGACCACCTTGAATAGGAACCTGTGCTGTCATCTGATGCTGGCAGAAAACCCTGCCATGTCATGCCTAGGCAGTGTTCACTGTGCTGCTGTCCTAGTCCACTATTTGGAAGGTACAGTGCACTACTTCATGGTTGTCAGGGCACTGGCCAGTGAGTTATGGTTGGCAGGCTGGTGAGGGTCAGCATGTCTGGGCTGATATGTGAATTTTAATATAAAAAAGTAAGGTTTACTTATATTTCATGTAAATCTCTATGTGACATGGCATATGTGGCCACATAAATTAAATGCATATTTTTGGTTTAGCCAAGGGGGGAAAGTTTAGCATTTTTCAGTTGATAGAAAAGAAAGTTCTTTGAAAATATAGTACACTATGAGAACTGATTTTCACATAATACTAACAAAATCTACCCATCTTAGATGTTGAAAACTGTTAGTTTGTATAGGCCCTGCCTTCCAGAAAGAATTTGAAATAAATAAAGCAAAATTGAGAACTGAGCATTTTCTTCTAAAGTTTACCTTTTTGTTTGTTTGTTTTTTTGTGGTGATGGGGATTAAACCTAGGGCCTTGTGCATGCAAGGCCCAATTGAGCTATATCCCCAACCCTAAAGTTGACCTTTTAAGATGCCGCTCAGAGAAGTAGTGAGTAGAGATCAGACTGGTCTTCCATTCTCTTTCTTCATCTCTACACCTCTGCACCATAAATATACCCACACACACACCCTTCGGATGACTGAGGAATCTTTATATTCCATATGTGATTGTGTAATTTTGAAGAGGTTATATAAATACTAGTTTTATTTTCTTTTTTTTTTTTTTAATTTTTTATTGTTGGTTGTTCAAAACATTACAAATTTCTTGATATATCATATTTCACACTTTGATTCAAGTGGGTTATGAACTCCCATTTTTACCCCATATACAGATTGAGAATTACATCAGTTACACATCCATTGATTTACATATTGCCATACTAGTGTCTGTTGTGTTCTGCTGCCTTTCCTATCCTCTACTATCCCCCCTCCCCTCCCCTCCCCTCCCCTCTTCTCTCTCTACCCCCTCTACTGTCATTCATTTCTCCCCCTTGTATTATTTTTCCCTTTCCCCTCACTTCCTCTTGTATGTACTTTTGTATAACCCTGAGGGTCTCCTTCCATTTCCATGCAATTTCCCCTTCTCTCTCCCTTTCCCTCCCACCTCTCATCCCTGTTTAATGTTAATCTTTTTCTCATGCTCTTCTTCCCTGCTCTGTTTTTAGTTGCTCTCCTTATATCAAAGAAGACATTTGGCATTTGTTTTTTAGGGATTGGCTAACTTCACTTAGCATAATCTGCTCTAATGCCATCCATTTCCCTGCAAATTCTATGATTTTGTCATTTTTTAATGCAGAGTAATACTCCATTGTGTATAAATGCCACATTTTTTTTTTATCCATTCGTCTATTGAAGGGCATCTAGGTTGGTTCCACAGTCTTGCTATTGTGAATTGTGCTGCTATGAACATCAATGTAGCAGTGTCCCTGTAGCATGCTCTTTTTAGGTCTTTAGGGAATAGACCGAGAAGGGGAATAGCTGGGTCAAATGGTGGCTCCATTCCCAGCTTTCCAAGAAATCTCCATACTGCTTTCCAAATTGGCTGCACCAATTTGCAGTCCCACCAGCAATGTACAAGTGTACCCTTTTCCCCACATCCTCGCCAGCACTTGTTGTTATTTGACATCATAATGGCTGCCAATCTTACTGGAGTGAGATGGTATCTTAGGGTGGTTTTGATTTGCATTTCTCTGACTGCTAGAGATGGTGAGCATTTTTTCATGTACTTGTTGATTGACTGTATGTCCTCCTCTGAGAAGTGTCTGTTCAGGTCCTTGGCCCATTTGTTGATTGGGTTATTTGTTTTCTTATTGTCTAATTTTTTGAGTTCTTTGTATACTCTGGATATTAGGGCTCTATCTGAAGTGTGAGGAGTAAAGATTTGTTCCCAGGGTGTAGGCTCCCTATTTACCTCTCTTATTGTTTCTTTTGCTGAGAAAAAACTTTTTAGTTTGAGTAAGTCCCATTTGTTGATTCTAGTTATTAACTTTTGTGCTATGGGTGTCCTATTGAGGAATTTGGAGCCCGACCCCACTGTATGTAGATCGTAGCCAACTTTTTCTTCTATCAGACGGCGTGTCTCTGATTTGATATCAAGCTCCTTGATCCATTTTGAATTAACTTTTGTGCATGGCGAGAGAAAGGGATTCAGTTTCATTTTGTTGCATATGGATTTCCAGTTTTCCCAGCACCATTTGTTGAAGATGCTATCCTTCCTCCATTGCATGCTTTTAGCCCCTTTATCAAATATAAGATAGTTGTAGTTTTGTGGATTGGTTTCTGTGTCCTCTATTCTGTACCATTGGTCCACCCGCCTGTTTTGGTACCAGTACCATGCTGTTTTTGTTACTATTGCTCTGTAGTATAGTTTGACGTCTGGTATCGCTATACCGCCTGATTCACACTTCCTGCTTAGCATTGTTTTTGCTATTCTGGGTCTTTTATTTTTCCATATGAATTTCATGATTGCTTTCTCTATTTCTACAAGAAATGCCGTTGGGATTTTGATTGGCATTGCATTAAACCTATAGAGAACTTTTGGTAATATCGCCATTTTGATGATGTTAGTTCTGCCTATCCATGAACAGGGTATATTTTTCCATCTTCTAAGATCTTCTTCTATTTCTCTCTTTAGGGTTCTGTAGTTTTCATTGTATAAGTCTTTCACCTCTTTTGTTAGGTTGATTCCCAAGTATTTTATTTTTTTTGAAGATATTGTGAATGGAGTGGTTGTCCTCATTTCCATTTCAGAGGATTTGTCGCTGATATACAGGAATGCCTTTGATTTATGCGTGTTGATTTTATATCCTGCCACTTTGCTGAATTCATTTATTAGCTCTAATAGTTTCTTTGTAGAGCCTTTTGGGTCTGCTAGGTATAGAATCATGTCATCTGCAAATAGTGATAATTTAAGTTCTTCTTTTCCTATTTTGATGCCTTTAATTTCTTTCGTCTGTCTAATTGCTCTGGCCAGTGTTTCGAGAACTATGTTGAACAGAAGTGGAGAGGTTATATAAATACTAGTTTTATTTTCTCTAACATCCTATTCTCGATTAGAGAAAGAACCACTTACTTAATTTTGTATATATGTGTGTGAGATTTATTTTATCCAGTCCAAGACAAATATGGATTGTACTTTGTTTTCTTACAGAAGAAGCATGCTTTACGCTGCTATTGTCAAGCCATGCAAGTTTACAAAGGAAAAGGCTGGTCTCTTGCAGAGGATCACATTAACTTCACTATTGGGCGCCAGTCATATACACTTAGGCAACTGGACAATGCTGTGTCTGCTTTCAGGCATATTTTAATCAATGAGAGTAAACAATCTGCTGCTCAACAAGGGGCCTTCCTTAGAGAATATCTTTATGTTTACAAGGTAAATACCGTTTCAGGAATAGATATTAAAATTATATTGAAGTTGTTTTCAGCAAAAAAGCACATTCAGCTGTCTTCTAGAAGTATAATACAATGGTCTTGTTAGAGTATATATAATTATCCATCTTAATAAAGTTATGGCAGGCTATGTTTCTTGTTCAGACATCAGTTCAGTGTCCCTTTCAGAGTTTTTAAGAGAGAATTTTATATTTCTGTAAATATTCGATTTGTGACTATTCTTGAAATATTTAAACAGAAAAGATGCCACAAGCCTTCTTGACTGTTTCTTCATCCTGTTTTTATAGAACCACAATCAATTTTACAAAAGTGGATTCTCTTAAAATCCTTTGAAAATACACTTTTCTTTCGTTTCCTTATGAAAGATGAGGAGGTATGGATCTGTGAGAAGTAAACTAGCTATTATGGCATAACCTAGAAAAATTAATAGGAAGAAAAAATATTTCACTGAGGCAAGAGCATAGAACATATAAATATAAAGCATTGTTTTATGGAAGAATACGAAGTTTTAATTTCCCCCCCTAAATAATTATTTATCCGATATAAAATGACTACTCTGTTAGACTTTATTAATTTGAAATCATTTATATTGGAATTTTGGCAGATAGAATGCTAAAATGAGTCATAAGAAGTAAAATACATACCAAAATAACATTTGAAAGTGTAATATCAAGAGGGAACTAGCTAGCTAAGTAACCTTAGGAAGATCTTTGAAGGCAGAATAAGTGATATTTGAAGTTATTCTCAGTTATAAAATGTATGACTCGGGGCTGGGGATGTGGCTCAAGTGGTAGCGCGCTCGCCTGGCATGCGTGCAGCCCGGGTTCCATCCTCAGCACCACATACAAACAAAGATGTTGTGTCTGCCAATAACTAAAAAAAAAATAAATAAATATTTAAAAAAAAGTATGACTCTTACATTAAAACTAGTAATTATATGTCTTAATATTTTGCTTACATGTTTTTAATATCTAACATATTAAAAAATGAAACGTGAAGAAAGTATAGTTTTATTAAAAACTATTCTTTTTGCCTTATTTTATATTTCTCCCAGAATGTAAGTCAACTATCACCAGATGGTCCTTTACCACAACTTCCTTTACCATATATTAACAGTTCAGCAACACGGGTTTTCTTTGGCCATGACAGACGACCAGCAGATGGTAAGTAAAATTTTATTTGGTCTAAGTTACCTAATGGATATTTTTCTAAAGTTTCCTTTCTTCTTTTAAAAAAATGTTATGTAGTTGAATATTTTAAAATAAATAACTTTATACAACTTCATCAGTTGTCCTGTCTTCTGACAATAACAACTACTTCATTGCTATTTTTTAACTTTAAAAACTAAAAACAATTAAAAAAATTATAATTACAACAATTTCTCTCACATGGAAAGTACTTATGTTATATAATCTTGGTAAGCATTTTTGGTGTGAGATATTTCATTCAGTGTATATAAAGATTTAAAGTACTTTAACATTGTCTAGTTATATAGATTATTTCCATCTTTTTGCTTATATAAAATTGTGTTGTGATGAGCATCTTTGTATAAAACTTGTTTAACTGTTCATTGTGAAAAATTTCAAATGTACACAGAAGTATGTAACATTTCTTGTTTTAAGACTTTAAAAAATATATAGGATTATATTATTTCCTAGGATTGAGCCTTGGAGTGGCACTCCTAGACCAAAAGTGTAAAACATTACTATTAAGGTTCTTGATGTACATTGACATAAACTTTGTAATAGTAATAGTAAACCTTACTATTAAGGTTCTTGATGTACATTGACATAAACTTTGTAATCCTAAATATTTTTATATTGAGCTTAATGTTTCTCCTTGAAATCTAATTTAGTGTTCTTAAAAAATATTTTTTGTGTTTATAGCCACTTTTTAAAATTTATTTATTTATTTATTTTTGGTACTAGGGATTGATCTTAGTAGTGCTTTACTATTGAGCTACATCCCCAGGCCTTTTTATTTTTAATTTTGAGACAAGGTCTTCCTAAATTGCTTAGAACCTCACTAAGTTGCTGAGACTGGCATTGAACTTGAAAGCCTCCTGCCTCAGCCTCCCAAGTCACTGGGATTATAGGTTTGTGCTACTGTGCCTGGCTTTATTGTTTTTATTTTTTATTTTAATTGGTTATATATGACAGCAGAATGCATTACAATTCATATTACACATATAGAGCACAATTTTTCATATCTCTGGTTGTATACAGACTATATTCACACCATCCATGTCTTCATACGTGTACTTAAGGTAATGATATCCATCTCATTCCACCGTCTTTTCTACCCCTCCCCTTTGCTCTATCTAGAGTTCATCTAATCCTCCCATGCTCCCCCTCCCAACCCCACTATGAATCAGCCTCCTTGTATCAGAGAAAACATTCAGCATTTGGTTTTTGGGATTGGCTAACTTCGCTCAGCATTATATTCTCCAACTGCAAATGCCATGATTTTATTCTCTTTTATTGCTGAGTAATATTCCATTGTGTATATATACCACTTTTTTTTTTTTTTAATCCATTCATCTACTAAAGAGTATCTAGGTTAGTTCCACAGTTTAGCTATTGTGAATTGTATTGCAATAAACATTCATGTGGCTGTGTCCCTATAGTGTGCTGTTTTTAAGTCCTTTGGGTATAGACCAAAGAGTGGGATAGCTGGTTCAAATGATGATTCCATTCCAAGTTTTCCAAGGAATCTCCATACTGCTTTCCAGATTGTCTGCACCATTTTGCAGTCCCACCCTCAATATATGTGTGTGTCTTTTCCCCCACATCCTTGCTAACACTTATTGTTGTTTGTCTTTATAATAGCTACTATTCTGACTGGAATGAGCTGAAATCTTGGTTTTGATTTGCATTTCTCTAATTGCTAGAGATGTTGAACGTGTTTTCATATATTTATTGATTGATTGTATATCATATTCTGAGAAGTGTCTGTTCAGTTCCTTGGCCCATTTATTGATTGGGTTGTTTTTTTTTTTTTTTTTTTTTTTGGTGTTTAGCTTTTTGAGTTCTTTATATACCCTAGAAGCTAGTTCTCTGTCTGTTGTGCAAGTGGTAAAAATTTGGTCCCATTCTGTAGGCTCTCTATTCACCTCACAGATTGTTTTTTTTTTTTTTTTTGCTTAGAAGAAGCTTGGCTTTATTGTTTTTAATAGCAAAAAAGTGAAACTAAAATTCCTAATAGCAGAGAACAAATCAATATATTTTGGTATTTTTACATAATGGATTTATGCTTCAGGACGAGAGTGAACTAATTGTATATGTTTCAATGTGGATATGAAAAGTTTATTTATAAATGTCAATATGTGTATGAAAAAATTTATAAATTTGGGTATGAAAAAATTCATTTACTGTAAATTTTAAATATGCAAACCAATTCTATTCATTGTTTATATTTAGCCTCATGTGAGAATAATAGATTTTAACTTCAGAATAGCTCTGGGAAGAAGTTATGCCAGTGGGAGTGAGGAAGAGTAATTGGATTTGGGGGGATTGCAGAAAGGACATCAGCTATATCTTCAATGTTCATTTTATAAAAAAATATTAGGATAATGTGACAAAAGTTGACATTTGTTACATTTCAGAATGTAAGTATTTGCCACATTATTTTTCATTCCTTTTCTATATTGTTTGAAATATTTCATAAAGAAATTGTTCATGGTAGACAAGGAAAATACTTTCAGAGTCAAGAGAAAAATAATGTTGTCAACAAAGTTCCAGTTAAGTTATAGTTAATAAGAGAATATTTTATTTGCTTAGAGAAATAGAAATAGGCAAGAGTGAATGCATACATATTTATTTGGATACCCTTGATTTTTATTTGAAGTGTTTTTTTGTTTGAGGACATTCACAAACATATACTTCATTAATTTGCATTTCATGAACATATTTAATGGTGACTTTTTTCTTTCTTTCTTTTTTTTTTTTTTTTTTTAGGTGAAAAGCAAGCAGCTACTCATGTAAGTCTTGATCAAGAATATGACTCTGAATCCTCTCAGCAGTGGCGAGAACTTGAAGAGCAAGTTGTGGCTGTGGTTAACAAAGGAATAATTCCATCCAGTTTCTATCCCACACAATATTGTTTGAACAGTTATTCGGATAACTCCAGATTTCCACTTGCAGTTGTGGAAGGTGATATGCTTCAATTTCATTTTTTGTTTGTTTGTTTTACTTAAAGCGGATTCAAGATAATTTGCTGTATGCCATACATTTCCAGAGGCTGAGGGTGCAAAGATAAATTAAAAACCAGTAATTTACTGAGTTGCATTTATAAAACCAGTGAGGGCTCTAATATAGGTATATGCAATGTGATGCTAGGATATAGAAGAGGAAATGACATCCTTTAGTAGAGAGAAATTGGAAAACTCTTTTAGAAGAGGTAATTTAAAAACTGAATCCTGAATAAATGGAGCTTTATAAACTAGAGGACAGTCTAGGCAGAAATGAAAGCAAGGTCTGTTTAGAACTTTAAAGCTTAGGGTGAGGGGCGAGATTTATCAAAGTTATTAATGTAGGTCTTTCTTTCATAGAACCAATTACAGTGGAAGTGGCTTTTAGAAACCCTTTGAAGGTTCCACTTTTGTTGACTGATTTGTCATTACTTTGGAAGTTTCAGCCTAAAGATTTCAGTGGAAAGGATAATGAAGAAGTTAAAGAACTAGTAAGTTATTAAAAGGTATTTGTAATAAGTACATTTCAGTTATAGTCTGACAGATGCCATAATAATATTTCTGCTTCTTCTGTTCTGTGAGCTATGCACAATCTTTTTTTGCTTATTTTTCCTTTGTTTTAAAAATTTGTATGTGCTAGTGTTGAAAACTGAGAATACAGAACTACATAAAATATAAAAGTAAAACTGTATATTCTTAATATTTAGAAATAACCAACTTTTAACATTTTGCTGTCATTTCAGTCATTTCCATTTGTATCTTTTTGGCTTGGATTTGGAATTTCCTTATGTGTTGCTTTTTTCATTCTATGTTGTTTAATATGCATTTTCTGATATTCAAACATCTGAATATTTTATTTTTACGTAATTATTCAATATGTGTATGAAAAAATTTATACTATAAATTTAAATATGGGTATGAAAAAATTCATTTACTGTAAATTTCAAATATACAAACCAATTCTATTCATTGTTTATATTTAGTCTCATGTGAGAATGATAGATTTTAACTTCAGAATAGCTCTGGGAAGAGCTGTACCTATGAATCATCCATCGTGTATGGATGATTCATAGTATCCTCCTGTTATCTGTAGTTGTTTTGGAGGTTTCTGTTTGTATATTATCACAATAGTTCAGTGGTTATTTTTTATTTTTTTAATGGGGTGCTGGGATTAAACCCAGGACCTCTTGTATGCTAGGCAAGCTATCACTGAACTACACCCCTACCCCCTGTGATGAATATTTTTGTGCATAACTTCTTAGCCTTCAGAATATTTCTGTAAAAAAGATTCCTAGGTGCAAAGTTATAAGAGTTTTAGGAAATAAATATTTTAATTCTCGATTTTGCAAAAGGTCATACCAACAAGCTTCTCATTTGCAGCATGTGGCGATGGGTGTCTCATTTTTGCAGCACTGATTATTATTATTTACAAAAAAAACTTGGTTGATCTGATAAAAATATCTTCTTACTAATTTATTATCCATTTCATTGCTTTCCAGTGAAGTCAGTTATTGTATTTGTATTTCCTATTTTGTGCATTGTCCATTTAATAAGCTTCATATATATATTTATCTTTTTATTTTTATATTCATGTCTATGATAAACCTTTTGTATATATTGTACTAATTATTAGACTCAGGGACGCTCGGCTACTGAGTCACATCCCTAGCCCTATTTTGTATTTCATTTAGAGACAGGGTCTTACTGAGAGTTTTAATTTCTGAGGCTGGCTTTGAATTCAGAATCCTCCTGTTTCGGCCTTCCAAGCCTTTTTAATGCAGGAATGATTTGAACAAATGATTTTTGTTACCAGCTGATTGTAACAAATAACTTAGACAAGTGTGTGTGTGTGTGTGTGTGTGTATTTTTCTTTTGAGACAGAGTCTCACTAAGTCATCTGAGGCTGACTTTTGATCCTCTGCCTTAGCCTCTCTAGTTTAAGCTGTGTTTATAGGCATGCACCCCCTGGGCCTGTTTCCAAATATATTTTTTTAGCTAATAATTTATTAGGTTATTCACTAATATCTTTTATACAAATTTTCACTGTTTTGTACTCCCCCCAACTCCCATATATGTATGTGTGTGTATATATTTTTTCAACATATAGACATTTATTTTTTATCCCCACAAAGTACCTTACAGGTGTAGGAACTTCAGAAGAGCTGGCCTCCATGCAGGGACTCGGCATTACTGATGGTTTTGATCTCGTGGCTCCTCTAACTATATATGTGGTTTCATGATTGAGGCAGGAAAGGAACACTAGAACACTAGAATCTTGCACCAGAAAATAAATGCTTTAACCCAGACTATATTTTGAGTCTGGGAAATATCCTAGCATTTTGGTTCTGATCTGTGAAGGGAGAACTAGAAAGATATCTATTTGAATTTTTAATTTGAATTTTAATTATTTAGACTGTTTTTGTTCTTGAACTATTTTGATTTTTTTTCTAAAGATTACATTATTTAAAATGGTTAAATAGTTAAATTCATTGATGCTATTTTGTGATTATGAGAGTATGAACTATTGAAATTTGGAAAGGTTTTAAGAAAGATCTATTAGTTTTATAAATATATTAATCTGTTTAGCATTTCTTATTTTAAAGGAAGTTTATTAAGTTATATTAAAATATACAGTACTCTTAAACAGTTGCACTTTTTCCTGTAAATTTCAAATAAGATTTCTTTTTGGGGGGTGGGGGTGGTGGGTAGTTTGCTAGTGATTGAACTCAGGACTTTCCATATGCTAAGTATGTGTTTTGCCATAGAGCTAAGGTCCACAAATCCCAAAATCTAGATTTATTTAATGGGCTTCTTCTGGTGATGGATACAGATGCTGAACTGGAATTTAGGGAGATGTAATTTTTATATTTTGTGTCAAATAATTAGTTTGATGGTAAAAGTAAAATAAGGTTTATGAGAATCAAATTTACCTTCAGTGTGAGCTAATTAGCTCTGCTTTGCCATCTGACCATAGATATTTTCTCTTACTAATGTCAGTGGTTTGGAGGAAGCAGGTCTGCCTTTCTCCCACTGCTTTTGTTGTCCACCTATCTTTTCTGCATCATGCCTATTCTAAGTATAATCTTCCTTTTCTAAATATAATTGGCCAATTTGGAAAAAGATGTGGTTGGACAAAAAATGGAGAGATTTGTTCTTATGACAATATTAAATACCATTGCGGCCATTATTGACTATGAGCAGTTCAACTTTTTCTCTTAGTGTTTTATCCTCTTGGTGGTTGTATCTTCTTCAGTTGAGTTGGTAGAACAAAATGAAATGTACATATCAAGTACCCACTACAGCATGACCCCACTTTAGGGGTGGAAATAAACACTTTTCATGGAGCTTAGGAAATAGTAAGTACCTGGAAATGGTGGCACAGTGTAAAGCACTTGCCTAGAAGGTGTGAGGACCTGGGTTTGATCCCCAGCACTACACGCACTTACAAAGAGTCTAGTAATTATAACTTTAATTAGTTATTATTTCTTAGTATTGGTATATAAGAATGTTAATAATTCATTAATATTAAGTATTAATAATATTTTATTAGAATGTATATTTAAAAAAATAACTTATTTTTTAGATTACAGGTGAACCTGAAATGATTGGAACTGAAGTTATTTCAGAATTCTTAATTAATAGTGAAGAATCTAAAGTGGTAATTGTTTTTATCATTTTTCTGTTTTTTGCTTTGCTAAATAAGTAAACTGAAAACATTTTAAAATAAATTTAATGTATCTCAATGAAATTGTTTTATATCCTAGTATTTTTAAGAACTAAAATTTAGATGATCAGGAAACTGAAATTACTCAGGAAGAAATTGGTGGGAAAGTAGGTTTCTAGTGGTTTTTGATTAATTTCCTAGGAAACCTGGTGAAAAGTTTTCACTTCCTTATTAGTTTCAGTGTGGTAATTTCACATGATATTTATTTGAACAGCATATTTAGATTTTTATTAAAAGTATTATTGACGCTCTTGTATAATTGTTGAACTTAGAGATTTCCTTTGAAAAAGTTGCTTTTCAATAAGAAATAATTGATATTTGAAAAGTTTAGGTCATGAGTTTTTATTTCTGCAACATTACAGAATTTAGGTATTGCACTATTTAAGATATTATGAAAACATAATAAGAGTGACTTAAATATCTCCACAGGCAAGACTAAAGCTCTTTCCCCATCACATAGGGGAGCTGCATATTTTGGGAGTTGTTTATAATCTTGGCACTATTCAGGGCTCCATGACAGTAGATGGCATTGGTGCTCTTCCTGGATGTCATACAGGTAAAGTTATAGCATTGCTAAACAATTAGAAACTAATACCTAAATCATTCCATAGAATAAAATGGACGAAAATGAGGTATTTTCTAAATAGGGCAAATGTACCTTTAGATAAAGCATTTAGGCAGATGTAAGAATGACTAATTTATTTTAACCTCTACCATAGCTTTAAAAAATAAACAATTTTTTTCCCTTCTATTTTCTTTTGATAATTCTTTTGTTATTATCCAAATGTAGTAAATTCTTAGCAAATAAATTCTAACCATTTATTAAGATGTCTGCTGCCAATACAAAAACCACTTTATTGTATTCCATTTTTGAATATATCCTTTTTAAAAAGCATTGAACAAATTAAAAACCTTTTTTTTTTTCACTTCATTGAATATTAAACCCTTGAAATTCTGTTTTCTGTCCTGATAAAGACTGGGGTTTTAGTGTTAAATTGATATTTTTGATGCCCTATAATAGAATGTTTTACAATTTTTTGAATATTATAATATATACAAACTTTATTATCTTTTTTTTTAAAATTCAGGAGTCTTTCAGGATCTAATATTACCTGATAATTCAGATATGTGATTACATGAGTTTAGGTTGAAAAGATGCTAGGAAGGGAGTTCACTATAAAACTCTCTATCCCAGCCCTTTATTTGAGTGGATCTATCTTATAACAAATTAAAGTGACTAGTTATTGATAGATGTGAATTTAGCACTTATAAAAGTTTTTATTTCTGCAACATTACAGAATTTAAGTATTGCCCTATTTAAGATATTATGAAAACATAATAAGAGTCACTTAAATATAAATATTGGGAAGTTCTTCTGGAACATTTGGAAAACTTGATCCTTTTAACCTCCTGTTGAATATTTCTGTTGCCTTAATATGTATGATAAATTCAATACAAAATTAGAAAATAAGTGGAATGAACTCATGACTAAAAAGCTATAAACAAAAAAAATACACTAAAATTGAGCATTTTTATACTATATTTATATTTATATTTCTTGTTTGACAAGTACCAGACAAATTGTTGTAAATAATTTTGCTGTTTTATTACATTCTTAAAGCAAGATAAGTGGGTGTTAAAACTTTTTTGGCGGCGGGGGTGGGTGACTTCCCAGGGATTGAATTCGGGGGCACTCAACCACTGAGCCACATCTCCAGCCCTTTTTTGTGTTTTGTTTAGAGAGAGGATCTCACTGAGTTACTTAGCACCTCACCATTGCTAAGGCTGGCTCTGAACTCTCGATCCTCCTGCCTCACCCTCCCAAGCTGCTGGAATTATAGGCATGCACCACTCTGCCCAGCAAGAACTTTTTGAAGCTCTTTTCCCACTTGTGCAATCTGACATCTTGACCCAGTACCACAGAGTTATGGTTGTCAGTAAAATATAGCTAATTGTTTCATTTAAAGGCCAAACATAGGCATTAATATAATTTATATGTAATTGTATGGCATTAGTAGGAGGAAATTATGAATTAACTATTAAAATAAGTCCTATCTTAAAAACTGAGTTTTCATGATGTGGTTTTTTTTTTTTTTTTTTTGGTACTGGGGATTAAACTCAGGGGTACTGGACCACTGAGCCACATCCCCAGACCTATTTTATATTTTATTTAGAGACAGGGTCTCACTGAGTTGCTTAGCGCTTTGCAGTTGCTGAGGCTCACGATTCTTCTGTCTCATCCTCTCAAGCTGCTGGGATTTCAGACATATGCCACTGCGCCCAGCTTCATGATGTTTTAGTGTAGTTTAGTATTATGTAAAATGCTAGTAGGGAACCAAGTCAAATGTAGTGTGGGAAATGCTACATTATACATCTGGCCTTGAACCCTTTAGAGTAACTTTCAGCACATTAAAGGCTTTGAGTAGTCCTGCAGGAAAGAGAGTTGTGTACCCTTTTTCTTTTCTTTTCTTGTTTTTTTGTTAAATACATACATGTACTGTATGGAAGTCTTTGGGGAAAATCTCACATGAATTATTAAGAAAGTTAAAGCTGTCTATGCTTATGCTATATTTAATTTTCTTTGTTCAGTCTCTTGGGAAGATATGTTTATTTATAGTCCTGAAATTATTCAGGTTACTATATATTCAAATATGAGGAAGTGAAAAATTGACCTGTTCTGTGTTTTCAATTTTTTTTCATTTGAATATCTATCTTGTGATAGGCCAATTAACTATTGGACCCAAGGTATTCTCAGAATTTTTTTGATTAATAAGCATTATGCTTTAGAAAATACAGGTTTTAAAGGACTTCTCTTCAGTGATTTGTAGTCTTTATGCAACATAAGTAAATCCAAAAGAAATGAGAAATTCAGCAGCATAATATAGGTGGTATAAAACATGGAATTAAAATATACTTAATTCTTTGATTAATCATGTTAATCAGTAATTGAATTATCTGAAATTTAAGTATTCATATATTCAAGTTAAATTCTTGTCAGTTAACATATCAGATTATTTTAGGGCATTTGGTTGTTTTTTATTTCAGGAAAACATTCCTTGAGTATGTCAGTCCGAGGGAGACAGGATTTAGAAATTCAAGGTCCTCGACTTAACAACACAAAAGAAGAAAAAACATCTATTAAATATGGTCCTGATCGACGTTTAGACCCTATAATCACTGAAGAAATGCCACTATTGGAGGTATTTCACTTCTTAAAATGTAATGGACTCAGTAATTGACATAGCTGGAAGATACTTTAAATAAATTAATTTTAGACTTTGAAGTTGTTAATATTACATTGAACTATACTTTTAAAGTCTTGTTAGGCAAATTTTAAAGAAATTTAATTTACAAAATAAGGTAATTATATAAATTCATATTAAGTCACAGCCAGGTTATAAATTTATAAACTTTAAAATAATAGAAATTGGGAATACATTTCTAGCAAACATTTTGGTTATTAAACTCATTGGCTTTTTTGTAATTTGTCAAAATATTATGTGAATTAATGCTTGTAAAGTATTTAAGCAAAATAGAAGTATTTTGGGAAAAAAAGCAGTATTTCCTTCACCCTCTTATCTCACCCTATCTTATTTTCATATAGTATCAAAGGAATTTTAGTTACAAAATATGTCAGAGTAACAAGAGAAGGAAAAACATATTATTTAGTTGAAAGACATTTTAATATCAGGGAAATTAAAGTATTATGGGACAGGAAGTCTCAAAGAAGGGGGATTCAACTGCTCCAGAGAATTTAGGAGCAAACATTTTAAGCATCTAGAAGGATTTGCTTTTGGAGGTGGAGTGTAATGGGGATTGAACCCAGGGGCACTTAATCACTTGGACATTCCCTAGCCCCTTTTAAGTTTTTATTTTGAGACAAGCCTTGCTAAGTTGCTTAGGGCCTCACAAGTGCTGAGGCTGACCTTGAACTTGAGATCCTTCTGCCTCAGCCTCCCAAGTCACTGGGATTACAGGTGTGTGCTACCACACCTGGCAGAGAATTGCTTTTGATATGACTGTAGTTCATCAACTTCTAGTCTTTATGCCATTTTAATATTTCAAGTTTCTGGAAGAGAAAAACAGCCCACCTTGGATCAAATTTCTTACCTGAGTGCAGATCAAAAGTAGGGTTGTGTCATAGAAGTGTATAAATGTGAACACTGGAAGGAGACCCTTCTTCCTGCATCTTCAGGTTTCCCTAGTGGAGGTGTTTTTTATCTTTTTATGCCTTTCTTGTGCACTTAATTATAGTTTTAATAATTATAAGTAGAGTCATACTACACATGAAAATGGTGATGAGTGATATGTGTGTTTGTGTGTGTACATGTGTGCATATATGCAGTGTATGTATTCTACCCAGATTTGACACTTACTCAATTATGTTGCATTTAAATGTAAATAAAAGGCATATGGAGTAGAGCATCATTTTCTGGTTGAAAAATATTTTGTACATGTTTAATCTTTGATCTGCTGTCTTTGACCATGTTGAGGTTTTTAACTTACATGAAATCATATTGGATAGTTTTTTACTTTGTTGGATATAAGCTTTATATTTAACAATAGGCTTCCTTAGTCAAATTACAGATTAATTTATTTTTTTTTTCACCCTGCTGGGGGGTCAAACCCAGGGCCTCTTTTATGATAGGCAAGTGCTCTATCATTGAGTTATATCCCCATCCCCAGTTTTATTTATTTATTTTTAATATCTGCGAGTTTTAAATCTGGAGAGTGTATTTCTTTTCTTCTTTTTTTTTTTTTTTGTACCAGAGTTGAACTCAGGAGCACTCGAGTACAGTGCCACATCCCCAGCCCTACTTTGTATTTTATTTAGAGACAAGGTCTCACTGAGTTGCTTAGTGCCTTGTTTTTGCTGAGGCTGGCTTTGAATTCACGTTTCTCCTGTCTCAGCCTCCTGAGCCACTGAGATTACGGGTATGGACCACCATACCTGGCAAGAATGTATTCTGGATAGCAAGGGGACAGAGATCAAACTTTGTTTCTAGTCCCAATACCATTAATAGGGTATGGGCAACCCATTGTGTTATCTTTTTATTTACCAATATCCCTAAAGTACCCTTTCCTGTTGGATTGTTTTTGTATGCCTCCTATTCTGTTTAGTAATTATTACCTCATTTCTTTCTGTGTCAGTACTATACTGTTTAATAATTTTTTTTAATCTGACAAGACAAATTTATTTCATAATCTTTAATTTTTTTTCATGCATTTTGTCCAAGCTTGTTAAGTTTCCACAGTAATAATTTTGATTAGTATTGCATGGCTATAACTAGAAGTTAAGAGACTGAAGAATAATTTAAATGACTTAGAATTTAAATGCTGCTTTAGGGCTATTCAGCATTATAGTTGTAAACATTTGTTTGGGATTGTATAGGTAAGAATTTTTGAGATCTTTACTTTTGGAAGAGAATATTCTGATCAGTGTAGTTGAAGTTGTCAAAATAAATTATTCCTTTTTAAGTGAGTCTTCTAGTTTGTAATTTTCATTAAGCTAGATCACTTAAATGTTCTTCAGTTATTAAGACTGTTAATGTACAAGTAGTTTTTAAAAGCAGTGCTTCTCTGATAACATTGGCATGGATAGAGCTTTACTTTTTTAAATATGTGGCCTTACTGTGTCGCCCAGGCTGGTTTCATATTCTTGGGTTTAAGCAATCCTTTGACCATAAGCTCTTGAGTAGCTGAGACTACAGGAGCACACCACCATGCCTGGGTTTACTTTTAGACTTAGTTTTGTCCCTAATTATCTGTCCTTTGAAAGTTTCTTTAATTATAAAATGATGAAAGTTGAACCAGATGAAATGATTTTAACCTCTGTTGAGCCTGGCACTGTGGCATATGCCTGTAATCCCCACATGACTCCAGAGGCTGAGGAAGGAGGCCATCCTCATCAATTTCAAGGCCAGAATCAATTTAGTGAGACCTTCAGCAACTTTGTAAGACCCTGTCTTAATAAACAAGTAGAGGGCTGAGGTATAGCTCAGTGATAGGTACCTCTGGGTTTAGTCCTCAGTACACAACTTTCTTAATTTACATTCATCTTGTTTTTGACAACACTTGTTCTTTATTTAATCTTGCATATGATAGTTTAAAAAAATTGTTACAAAAATGGTGTTAAAAATGCAGATCTTTCAGTAGATCAACTTTCTACACATTGTTCCTTAAATTTAAAACATACATTTATATACCATTTTTGGAGGTGTGGAATTAGGATGAGTGACCTTTTCTGGGAGTACTGGGATGGATTTTCCAGTCTAAGTTTGATTCGGTCTTTCATGTATTAAACTGCATTCAGAAGTTGTTACCTTAAGTTTTCAGTTTTGGTTTCTTCCAAGTGAGAACCTAATGATAATTGTCATGTAATCTAAGAACAGTATATATCTAGTTTTTAGCAGCAGATAAAAAAAACGTTATTAGTGATGCCACGTTTTGGCCCCATGTCAGTTATTAATTAAAAGCCTGAGGTTGTTTGGAGTACTGTGGGTTTTATAATTATGTATATGTTATCAGATGCTCTTCATTAAGATCCATGGTATATGGTTTTATTTTAAGGATGTATATTTAAGCTTTTTAATCTGACAGTGATAAGGATTATAAGAATGATTGTTATTTTATAGTCATGTTAAATTATTTATAGTTTTTCTTGTTCATAAGCTACAAAGTTGTAGAATTTTTATAGCTTTGTTTTGTATTTTACCTTTAATAGCTCAAAATCGTGGCTGAGTAATATTGGTCTCTTTGTCTTCCTGTGTTTTCTAAAATGGAGCTGTTTATTTTTAAACAGCTATCAGAGAATTAATGAAATAGTTGTAAACCTTTAGTAAAGACATACAGCATCTTAAAAACATTACTCATTAGAAGTTCAAAATTTTTAACAGAAAATATAATAATGTTTTTTCCCTCCAATGCAGGTGTTCTTTATACATTTTCCTACAGGACTTCTCTGTGGAGAAATTCGAAAAGCATATGTAGAATTTGTCAATGTCAGCAAATGTCCTCTTACTGCATTGAAGGTTGTTTCTAAACGTCCAGAGTTCTTTACTTTTGGTGGTAATACTGCTGTTTTAACACCACTGAGCCCTTCAGCTTCTGAAAATTGTAGTGCTTACAAGACTGTTGTGACAGACTCTACCTCTGTGTGTACAGCACTCATATCATCAGCTTCTTCTGTAGACTTTGGAATTGGCATAGGGAGTCAGCCAGAAGTGATTCCTGTTCCCCTTCCTGACACTGTTCTTCTGCCTGGAGCTTCGGTCCAGCTACCAATGTGGTTACGTGGGCCAGATGAAGAAGGTGTCCATGAAATTAACTTTTTGTTTTACTATGAAAGTGTTAAAAAGCAGCCTAAAATACGGTAAGTATGATAAAATTTTAAAAATTTTACCACTATGTTTAATATAGGTATACATATTTGAATCAGTGTTTGATATTTGTTTAATATGTATTTTTTATTGAGAAATATTCTCTTCAAAAATGCATATTTTTATATGAAGTCATCCCAAATATATCTTAATTCTAGATAACCAAAAGTAGAAACTATTTAATTACATTGATCTTTTGTCCATAAACTGCATGATTCTTCTAAGTGTGACTAAGTTGTCACAATAATGAAACTAACAAATAACAATGTATTAAAATATCATGTCATTTGTATATGAAGCAACCTAACTACAGTCATTTGTTTTTAAGAAAATTACTTTGTTTTCCTTAGTGCCTCCCTCCAATGTATGAACAAAATGTCATTATGGTGTATTCAGAACAGATGATTAGAGTGGAATTAAAGTGGGTAATCACTGAAGAAATCATACCTAACTGACTTACCAGAACCTGTCGCCTGTATATTGCACAGCAGAACATTTTATATGTGATAATTCCCTTCTCATTTTTACAAAATTAACTAGGAATAATTATGCTACATTTATTTTATTCAATGGAATGTCTAAATATCTTGTAAAACTTTGAGGGTAAAAATGAGGTATTTATAAGTATGGGTACATTTTAAGTCCTCAGTAAATGGTAATTTTCCACAAGATAATGGAAGGGGAGTATTCTGGGCAAGGCAATCAAGGAAGGCTTTCTGGAATGTGGTAGTGGTGAAAAGAGCTTCCAAGGACAGTAAAGATGTCAGGATTTGCATATCAAGGGGGTAGGCAAGAGAGTAGTGGGATGTTCCAGGGAGTGACCATATCTATGAAAAAAAGATTTGTAACTTAGAAAATATAAATTGAATATAGTTTGTTCAGCCACAGTCTGAACTTAGTGTGAAAGAAGTAAAGGGAACAGTCTTTGAAATGTAAAACTGTATGGTGAAGAGCTCAGTAGTTGTACAGTAACATTGGAAACACTATCAGAGAAGAGGCATAATTGAGATATTACTATATGAAGCAAGTTAATAAGCCTAGAGTCAGGGAGGTTAATAGTTTCCTTCCAAATTGAGTAGAATTAAACTAAAGATGGGCTAACTAGTAATTTTAATTTATTGTATCGTCTTTGTTTTTCTCAAATATGAATGGTCCTGAATTATCAAGTTTTAAAATCTTTATTTGTAATTAGAGAATGATTTTTAATTTTTAATTAATTTGCATGTATTTACTTCTTCAGACACAGAATCTTAAGGCACACTGCAGTTATTTGTACCAGCCGATCTTTGAACGTGCGAGCTACTGTCTGCAGAAGTAATTCTCTAGAAGATGAAGAAGGCAGAGGAGGGAATATGCTAGTTTTTGTGGATGTGGAAAATACCAATACTGTAAGTTAGTTTAGAGCTGAATTTTGTTTGTAACAAAACATTTGAATTGTTTGCCCTTTTTAAAGTATAAGTTCTTTTTTTACTTCACAGGACAATATAAGCTAGGAATTTGGGAATGTTCATATAGAATATTGGGAAAACATCTTAATTATCTATTAACTCTATAATCTTATCCCTTAGAGTCTCTTCAAATGAAAGGGTCTGCTGATATTAATATAATACATATTTACATGATATATAGACCCTTATGCTAGTGATGTAATCTAAAAGAAATCTCTTAAAGTGCTTTCTAGTCTCATCATTGAGGTATATTCCATTGACATAATTAAATTAATGAAATTCTATAAGATTTCATACACAGTATTAACTTAGTAATCCTTTAGTTATATATTTCTAATAGTACTGTTCCTTTAATATAAGGCATTTCCAAAGTTTCACCATTTTTATGCACTCTAAATAACTGAATGAATGTTCTTGAAGAAGGAAATGTGATCTCATACAACTTTAGACTCAGATTAATTCGGTAGTACAGATACTACTTGAATTGTTAGTATTCTCTTGCTTTTAGCATTCATAAATTTGCAAGGTCGCTTTTTTTTAGAATATTTAATGTTAATATGCTAGTACTTTGATCTTCAAAAATATTAGTATGTTTATTAGTTGAACAAGAAAGTTTTTAGGGGCTGGGGCTCTAGCTCAGTGACAGAGTGCTTGCCTCGCATGTGAAGGGCACTGGGTTCGATCCTTAGCAGCACATGAAAAAAATGAAAACATAAAATAAAGGCATGCTGTCTATATTCAACTACAAAAAAAAATTAAAAAGTTTTAATCATTTCAAATATTAAAATAGCTCTTATTTAGGAGAATAAAAAAATTATGTACTGTTTAAATTGCTTCATGTACACATAGGCTACGTATTAAGGCTGTATTTTGTTTTTGTTGCTTATTTTTTTCCTTGCCTTAATTGAATGAGATCTCAGAAATATTAAAAGAAATAAAAAGTCCATGTTTTAATTAAAAATTGACAACAAATAATTTTTGACCTATTAAATATTGTCAGTACACTTATTGTGCTAGATTTTAATAATGCAGTGCCTTTCAGTATTTTTAAATTTACCACTGGATGTGCATTCTAGTTAAAAATACTCAGATAAAATGTTTATTTTTCTGTTTAAGAAAAGAATTTAAATAACTTCAACTTTCTGAAATGTGCACAATTACTTTAAGATTAGAAAAATCTCATCTGGTGTTAATTGGTATGGACTTGGGTAACGTCTGAATTTTGTTCTTATTGGAATAGTTTAATTTAGTGCTCCTTCTCTTTTTCATAGAGTGAAGCAGGTGTTAAGGAATTCCACATAGTACAAGTATCAAGCAGTAGCAAGCTCTGGAAGTTACAGAACTCTGTAAATCTCGCTGAAAATAAAGGTTTGTGCCTTTATCCCTCTTCAAAATAAATTCTGACAACATTGCTTGATTTTTCAAAGTAGTACCATAATATCATAAGGTTATTGGTGCCATCCTTAAAATTATCTTTTTTAAGCATTAAATTGTGCTTTCCTTCATTGATGTGATTGTAAACCAAATTACCCGTTTTGATCCAGTCTTTTCCATCTTTTTATTTCTTTCCACATTTTTCTACTTTTATTTTTCTTTCTGTTCCATTTTTCCCCCATTTGTAAAATCAGTACCTGAGTATGTAATCACTATGAAAAATTTAAGAGTTTAGTAATGTATGTACTAGAATATGGATATTTCTGTTTTCTTCATTGCTGATAGACTGGTGAATAGCTATACCTATATTTCTACTACTTTTTGTGTATTTTCATATCTGTAACATTCAAACAAAAGAATATGCATACTGTGTCATATGCATTGACAGTTGCCCAGAATATTCCTATCAACTTGTCATCTTATGAATAATATAAGAGTGTCTTATGGTTGTAAGATTGATATGAAGCTGAAAATGATATTGACTTTTACTGGAAAAGAACTGAATGATGTATTTCAAAAGACATAAAAATGTTCATATCCTTAGCCTCACATTAATTCTCATATAATCCTTATAATCTTTATATAAAAGAATTAATTTAAAATCTGGAAAAATTCATGTGTTCAGAGTAGTTTATTATGTTATTATGTTTAATGGGGAAAATTTTTTTGTGGCTTCAATGCAAATTATGCTACATTTCTAACTTTGGTCATTAAAACGTACTCATTGGCATTTTAAAAGTGTCTGCAATAGTGGGAAAACACACCCACATAGCAAAGTATGTGCATTAGATTAGTGTCATATATATGAGAAAATACTGAAAGGAAATGAAGAAATAATAGAGTGGTGGGATTGCCACCTTCCAGTTATGATCTTTTAAACTTGTTTATTTGGAACATCTCTCACATACATGTATTTTGAGAAAACTGAATTTTATCCTAAGAAGTTAATGAAGAGTGACTTCATTGAAACGAAAACAAAAATGTTTCTAAAGTATTAATTATAATTACAAATTGTTTGACTGAAAAAGTCTGAATAATTAATTAGATTTTACCTTGTCATAATCTGAGGAATATAGTAAACTTTTCCCTTTTCTTCCTAGAGGCCAAACTTGCCAGTAGGGAGAAGGGAAAGTTTTGCTTCAAGGCAGTAAGATGTAAGGAAAAAGAAGGTAAATGCATTTTACTTTTATACTTTCTTAAATGTTCATTTTATATTTTGTGGCAATGATATGATTAGTTTGTTTCCCCCTCTTTTTTAGCTGCTATGCAGTCCTCAGAAAGGTATACCTTTGCAGATATCATCTTTGGAAATGAACAGGTATGCATATGAACACAATGGTATTTGATTTAAAAATTAAAAAAATTCTGGGATATTTGACTATTTTAGCAAAACTGTTGCTTTAGTAGTCCCCACACTCTGTGGAAGGTGAACATTTCAACTGTTGAGTTTTACAACCTGTGCTCAGTCCCTAAACAAACCAAAACTATAATATAAACCATACCATTTTAGTTATTTAGAATTATTTCTCTTTTGAAAATTTTATATGAGGTAAACATAATTCTTGGAATTTAAAAAAAGCCGAATTATATAAGGGAACTTCTTTGTTAGGAGAAATGGTTCCAGTACAATATATAGATATTAACCCCAGGATATTGGGATATCATTTTATGGTTCTGATATTCAAATAATAAGCTAGACACATTAAGGCTATCTTGTAATTTTAAAGGTATTACTGTTGAGGGCAATAATACTCCATTATAATTGTGTATAAGAATCATCTTCAGGGTCTGGAGTTGTAGCTCAGTGGTAGAGTGCTTGCCCCTCATGTGTGAAGCCTTGGGTTTGATCCTCAGTACCACATAAAAAAAGAAATAAACAAAAATATTAAAAAATATTTAAAAAGTATTGAATATTATTATCTATCTATCTATCTATCTATCTATCTATCTATCTATATATAAAAGAATCATCTTGAGCTGTAGTTTTTAAGCTTTCAAAAAATGTTCACTGTAGATCTTATTAGATGCAGATTCTGATTCAGTAGAATGGGGGTAAGAACCTAAGGTTCTAAATAGTTATACTAGGTAATGTTGAGGTTATTAGTTTATAGACCCTAGTTTTGAATGTCAAGATTCTAGATGATTTTGTTAAAGTATAGGCTTTGCCTCCTCACCTCTAAAGCTATGGTTCATTGCATCTTGAGTAGTGGTTGGGAATTTCCATTTTTAACCAACCCTGCAGATAATGTGAACAGATTATTTGGGGACCTACTTTGAAAAACACTGGACACACATTATACAATTTTGTGTAATTGTATATTATTAATGGGATGATTTTTTGCTTTGTGTTCTCTTTGATAATTCCAAATAACTTTATAATTTTGTACTTCTTATCCTTGGCTTTCATTTGATACACCTCTGTGACAATCTTTGACAATTTAAGGAAGCAGCTGGAAATATTTCATGGCTATAAAAGCCCAATGGAGATAATATGCTTTGAATGGTTGAGTTTAGTTTTGGGGTCTTCAGTTGTTTGTTTTGTTCATTTCTTTAAAAAATCTAAAAATTCCAGGGCTGGGGCTGGGGCTGAGCGGTAGAGTGCACACCTGGTGTGTGCCGGATGCCCGGTTCGATCCTCAGTACTACATAAAAATGAATAAATAAAGTAAAGGTATTGTGTCCAACTACAACTAAAAAAAATATTTAAAGAAAAATCTCTAGAAACATCAGTATGGCTCTTAAATTATATTAAGGTTGTAATTGTTTATTGTATTTATAGTTAAATAACTTTGTATAAGACTACTGTAGAAGGCAGAAACAAAGACACCTCCCTTTTTTTCTTTTTAAAAAATTTGTTTGTTTAGGGGCTGGGATTGTGGCTCAGTGGTAGAGTGCTCACCTAGCATGCTCAGGGCCCTGAGTTCAATCCTTAGCACCGCATAAAAATAAATGAATGAAATAAAGGTATTGGGTCCAACTACAACTAAAAAAAAAAAAAAATTGTTTGTTTAGATATACATGACAGTAGAATGTATTTTGACATACATACAGGGAGTATAACTTCCCATTTTTGTGGTCGTACACGATGTGGAGTTACACTGGTTGTGTATTCATATATGAACATAGGAAAGTTTTATGTGATAACATTTCCCCTTTTGACACATCTGGTTGAATAAGTAAAACTTATCAAGTACTACAGATTCAGGAGAAAACTGTGGGACAGTGTTTTATCAGAAAGTTTCACTCATAAGGGAAAAATATATTTATTTATTAATATTTATTTATTTATTCTAATCAGTCAAATATTTATTTTCTATCTTATAGCTTAAGTCTACATGATATATACATAGCCTGTAATTCATGAAACCATAAGTGCAGAGATTTTACTGTGAAGCATAGTATTCTATTAAGGGAAGTACTATAGTTCTGAGTTCATTTAAAATTCTTTTCTCATGTTCTTTCATGTCAAGTGTAAAAGCCAAGTTAATGCCAACAACTGTTTGTATTCTGTTTCACTGGATATTGTCTTATGTTCTATGTATTCGAATGAGAAACACTTTGCTATTTTAACAGTAAAATATTTATTTTCAACATTTTATTGTTTTATTCATCCTCCCTAGATATTTGGAAGTCCCTGAGAGTATAGATTGATTATTTTGGAGTGACATCTTTTAAGGTGTTGAGTAATTTGTACCATATCTTTTAAGTGATCCAATAACCATCCTGTATTGAACCAAATTGATAGGAAGTTACTGAATAAGCCTTTTGGGTATATGTAAATTATAAAATTGTAAATTTTGGCAGGGTATCTTTAAATGAATGATATAGAATAAGTTCTGACAAGACATTTAATTAAAAGAATTTACATACAGATATGATTTTCTTTTAACAGATAATAAGTTCAGCAAGTCCATGTGCAGATTTCTTTTATCGAAGTTTATCTTCTGAATTGAAAAAACCCCAAGCTCAGTTGTCTCTGCATACAGAAAAACATTCCATAGAGGATGCTGTGAGATTGATTCAGAAATGCAGTGAGGTGGATTTGAATATTATCATATTATGGAAGGTATGTGCTACTAAATTATTTCAGCAAGCCTCAGTTTTTTCCCCAATGTGAAGTACAGTTTTATTTAAGACATTGCATTTCCCATTTATAATACAGAGCTTACAAAGTGTCATGTTATTTCCTTTCCCTATGTGCATGTTCCATATTCAAGTATTGAGAATGTCCAGTAATTTAATACAGCAACTCTACTTAAAAACTGCCACAGAAAGATGGTGTATGATGGCCTCACAGATATTTGGTTCTCAAGCTGAAGAATAAATGTGTACTACTGTTCATATATTTTCTGCTTAAATTTTTCAGATTCAATATTCCAGTTGTTTTATAACTTACTTTTTTTTAACAGTTCTATAAAACTTTTAAAACTTTTTGCCTAAAGAATTAATTCAAATTAGATGACTCTTTTCCTGTGTTATTCTTATCTCTGTGACTGAGAATATTGTGGATATGGTAAGCATGTTAAGAGCAGGGGTTATTAAACTTTTGATATTCTTTATTCTGGAAATTTCCATATACTTTTATAACAAAGGAAACATAACATCATGAGCCCTTGGGTACCATTATTACGGTTTCAAGAGCCATTAATTTCTTGTTATTCGTGTCATCCATTTCCTTTGCCCCCTCCCTCCTTTTTTTCATATTTACCTTTATTTTTTTGTTTTTTATTTTTGTTACTAGGGATCGAACCCAAGGCCTCACACCACTTGTTCTACCACTAAGCTATACTCCTAGCCGTGTTGTATTTTTTGGTTTGATTTGGTTTTTTCAGTGCTGAGGATGGAACCCAGAGCCTTTCACATGCTAGGCATGTATTTTTTATGTATTTTTAAAATGATGTATTTCATCTATAAATATTTCTGTATGTACTTCTAATAGATTTAAGACGTTTTTAGCAGATGAAGACTTTTCTTTTCATTGCTAGGGATTGAACCTTGGGTCTTGTACTTGTTAGGTAAACACTTTACCTCTGAGCTGTACCTCAAGTCCAACATTTTTGTTTTAATATAATTTTTGTTTAATATGATATATTTTTGTTTAATCCCATAATATTGTTATCTCTCCCAACCAAATCATTTATAATTCCTTAATAATTTTCTAATTGTTCCTCTGTTTAGTTTCCTCAGGTTATTTGAAAATACTATTGAATTTTAAAATACCGGTGTTTTAAAAATTCAGATTCAAGTAGAGTCCACATGTGGTCAACCAGAATTAGTATTTAGGCAGTAGTTTCCCTTAAAATGAACAGCAGTAATATAAAATCATTTTTTTTAATAGCACACCCTTTTGTATCATGCATATATTATTTTATTTAAAAAAAATAATACTATTGTGAAATTAAGGATGTTCTTGGACAACATCCTTACCTCAATTCTGTGACAAAGCTGTGATTTTGTGTCACCTACTACAAGAACTAGCGTAGATAGTCCCATTGTAGGTCATTAAATTGATTAAAATTTTGTAGATTGTTATTTTTATTAAACCAGGTGTTTTTAAATGGACCATTTTTGTTGTTGTTGTTGGGAGTATAGCTTTGTGGTAGAGTATTTGCCTAGCATGTTCCAGTCCCTGGGTTTGATGCCTAGCACTGCACAAATTCTTTAGGTATTTATTCTAAAGAATAAAAATCAGAGCATTCTAAAGAAATTTTTGCATATCCATGTAGCACAGTTCACAATAGCCAAACTATGGAACTAGCCTAAATGTCCATCAGTGGATGAATGAATAAAGAACATGTGATATATATATACACCATTGAGTTTTATTCAGCCATAAAGAATGAAACTATGTCATTTATAGTTGATTATGTTGAGCAAAGTAAGCCAGTCTAAGGGAGTCAAGGATCATATTTTTTCTCTCATATAGAAGCCAGAGAGGATAATGGAAAATAAAGGTATGGGGGGATGGTGAAGGGAGACCAGTAAAGAGACTGGGAGGTGGTGGGGAGGAAGACAGGGAAAGGGAAAACACTGCAAAATGATCTTGACCAAATTATATTGTTAATATGTGCATGTACAAATATGCAAAAACAAATTCCATTGTTATGTATAATTATATGCATCAATAAAAATTTGAAAACAGCAAAGAGAAGGTTTATAATGGGGGAGATTTTTTATTAATAAAAATAAACTGTTTTTGAAACCAAGCTTCATAAGAGTGAACAACAGGTGAACTGTTGCTTAAGTAATCTGATAACTGTCATTGATTATAAAAAGTGTTTTATGTTAAAAAGATTAGTTACATCCTATTAGCTTGAAATTAAATGCTTTTAAAGCTGAAAATCAAGATTATCCTGTTTTTAGGTTCAACAGTATTGCCCCTTAAAGTAAACCACCATTCATTAAGTAAATGTATAACAGACCCTTGGCATTCATGGCTGTCACTCCATAGGCTCATGCCATGTAACAATCTGTAATATTTTTGAGACAGGATTTTGAGTAATGTATGCTATATTCTGTTCTCATTTTGAAATCCACAATAACTTTGGCTGGGAGGAAAGTTTGACTTTTTTGAAAAATGGCCCTGAACAAAAGCCCACTACTAGTGTCACTGACAACATGAGGAAGAAAGCTACCTAAAAGTGTGATTATCCTCTATTGGAAAGTGGAAGTTTGAATGGGATATGAAGTTTGATAGTAGCTGGTACTTATAAATGTATTGCTACTCAGTTGACAAGTGGCTGGTAGATTGTTTTTTGAGTGAGAACTCTAGAGAATGCAGAAATGACACATTAAATTAAAGAAGTCTTGAAAAGTCATTTTAAATGTGGAATAAGATACACAGAAAGAATAGGACTCTTGAAGAAAATATGATTCAAGAGAAAACTAAGAACTTAAAAAGTTTTATGAAAAAGGAAGTTGGAAAAAGAAGATAAAACTCTTAACCAGTCTTTGCCAGAAATAAGTTTGTTTAAAAA
Source organism: Marmota flaviventris (assembly GCF_047511675.1). Classification (NCBI taxonomy): domain Eukaryota; kingdom Metazoa; phylum Chordata; class Mammalia; order Rodentia; family Sciuridae; genus Marmota; species Marmota flaviventris. Next base: position 39,763,101 of record NC_092513.1, read on the forward strand.
ATTTAAGCTTTTATGCAGAGAGGAGAATGCATGATGGGTGATTGTTGTTCAATTTCATGGGACTGTTAGAAAACATGTCTGACATTGTTTCAAAACCTTATTCATCAACCATTCACTCTTGAATTAAAGGTCACCTCCCTATATAACTCCTGGGTTTCTGGGTTCTGCACATAAGGATGCTGAAAAGGTTCTGGGATATTCTATGCCTTAATGCAATACAATTCAAAAAGTATATACCGTTGGGAGATTGGGTTTTAGCTCAGTGGTAGAGTGCTAGCCTAGCATGTATGAAGCCCTGGGTTTTATCCCTAGTAAGATAAGTTCAGAAATTGGAAGTAAACACACATTTAGAAACTTTTTTTTGATGTTGGGGGGGTACTAGGGATTGAACTCAGGGGCACTTGACCACTGAGCCACACCCCCAGCCCTATTTTGTATTTTATTTAGAGACAGCGTCTCGCTGAGTTGCTTCGCAGTTGCTGAGTTGCTTAACAGTTGCTGAGGCTGGCTTTGAACTCAGGATCCTCCTGCCTCAACTTCCCGAGCCACTGGAATTCAGGCGTGCACCACTGTGCCTGGCTGGAAACTTTTTATAGCATTTTGACTGAGTAAATTTTTGTTTATTGAATCTAATAGGCTTAATTTTTTAAAGCCAGTTTTTTTTAACTATGTTTACATGATGTGACAATAACAGTATATCAGAGCCATTTAAAGATATGTTCTTTGAAACAAGCAGTTAAAGAGGGAGATTTATAAACTGGAACAATTACTTAATATAGATGAAATCGGCTTACTGTCTTTAGAAGGAAAAAAAAGCCTATTAAAGCAAATGTATTTATATTTAAGGTGTTCCAAGGACATCAAATTTCCACTGATAGGATTTATGATTACACTCACTAATTTTTCTCTGCTATGAGATGAACCCTGGGGCATTTTTATAAGCAAGAATGTAAAAGGAAACCTTTTCCCTATATATTGGCAGTTCAGTAAGGATAGAGGGGCAAAACCATGTGTTATGACATAATTCTTTTGAAGAAGTTTCTTAAGTAGAAAATTAGGAACGATTTCAAGATTTATCTCTTTAAAACACCCAGGCCAGATAAATTATATTGAATCAAAAGAGGTTTTGGGGGCACAGTCTTTATTGATTGAATGAATAAATAAAAGTTGAAATACTGACACAGCCATCCAAGGTTATTGATAATTTATACATATTAGCCAAAGTATTTCTGCCTTCCATCAAATGTTTAGTTACTTACTTTTGCAGTTATTGCCAAAGAGGGTAACATTTTTTGCTTTGTATTTTTAAGGCATATGTTGTGGAAGACAGTAAGCAGCTTATTTTGGAAGGTCAGCATCATGTTATTCTTCGCACTATAGGAAAAGAAGCCTTTTCTTATCCTCAGAAACAGGTAATAATGTAGTTTGCTCTGGGGTTTTCCTGTGAACTTGTGGGAGTTTTTAGTTTGATTGGTTTTTGTATTTTGAAGAGATCTGATTTGTTCAGGATTTTATATTGGGATTTGGGTTGGTTTGGTAGCAGACAACTTACTAAAATTAGAATTGATGGCTGGTGATGTGGATCAGTGGTAGAGCACTTCCCTAGAGTGCTGAGGCCTTGGGTTCATTCCTCAGTACCTCAAGAAAATAAAATTTAAAATGAACAGATATTAATTTTAAAGTTGATAAGCACCTATAAGAATATTAAAATGCATTTATAAACTTGAGTTTTCCTAAGATATATTCTATATTAAATCTAGAATTCCTAACTATGTAAAGAAGTGATTTGCTTGAGAGGAAGGGAAGCGTATTCTCTATATTTTATTTGTTATAACAGCACCACACCATTGTAGAACTCTAGAGGACATTATAACATGTAAAGGGTGGCCTCTGGAGTTGTGCAGCAATAGTGTTTAATATGATTTCTTTCTTTTTCTAAAATACCATTTAATCATGCTAAAAATTTCTTTTAGAAAATTTAGTCACTAATAAATAATTTTGTCCAGTTATTTAAGTGGTGGTTCTAATGTTGTGTTCATAAATAATTTGCATGGTGTGCCCCTATTATTTTTTATTATTTTTATTTTAAAATAGTTCCCAAATTTACAGAAAAAGTTGCAAGAATAATATATAGATCTCTCTCACACTTTTCACTCAGAATCACCAGTGGTTAACATATGTCTTACTTGCTTTATCCTTTTTTAAAATTTACATGTATATTAATTGTTTTCTTAATCCTTCTCAAGTAGTTATTGTAAACTGCAGACCTATAGCTCTCTGTCCCTAAATGCTACATTGTATATTCCTAAGAATAAAGACAGTAACATAATCAGAAATGACTGTCAAGATAGTCAGGAAGTTCAAAATTGATGCATAACTTGTCCGTGTTCAGGTATCACCAGAGATTTTGGTTATTATATCCTTGTAACTATTTGGTTTTTCCTATCCAGGATCACACATTGCATTTAGTTGTCCTGTCTCTTTAGTCTGTTTTAATCTGGAATAGTTTCTTACCCTTTTGTTGTTGTTGTTGTTGATTTTTACTTTGACATTTTTGAAGAGCCTGGGCAGGTAATTTTGTAGCATAGTATCTTGTTTGGGTTCTTCTCATGTTTCCTTATGATTTCCTTATGGTAGTGTCTACCATATTTCTCCACAAGTTGTTTTTTTACTTTTCCTAATAGTAAATAATGTATGTGGAGTTCATTTGAAAATGTAAATGTCTGGTTTCTTTACTAATTTTAGCATCTGTTGGTAAGTCTATAACTTGAATCAGTTTTTACTCTGTTGATATTATATAATAGTAATTTTCCATTAGTTTTCTTTTAAGATTTTTTTTTTTTTTAAAGAGAGAGAGAGAATTTTAATATTTATTTTTTAGTTTTTGGCAGACACAACATCTTTGTTTGTATGTGGTGCTGAGGATCGAACCTGGGCCGCTCGCATGCCAGGCTGGCGCGCTACCGCTTGAGCCACATCCCCAGCCCTCCATTTGTTTTAATGGAGATACTAAATTTAATCTCAAATCTGTTGCTTATTTTAAGGAAATTGGTTTTCTTACTTCAGTTAATATAAAAATTCCAAGTTTTAGTTCTAAATGTCATAAACTTTTGATATTTTGGAGTGTCTAAGACAACATCAAGACAGCATTTAGAAAATGAAGTTGTATGTTTCTATAAACTTTACTCTAGTTTTATTCTCATTTTACATAGTATATATTGGCATAGCCCTTTTATTTCTCTGTATATCACCATTTCACATATTATTAAAATAGTTTATATTTCCCCTCCTCTCTTTCTCTCATATATATGTAAAAAAAAAACTTGGTAATGATAGTAAATGTTATATATATTTTATACATATATATATACATTATATGTTTATATATATATCATATATATATATAAAGAAAATTTAAACTTGGAAGACAAGGCAATTTCTTTTTTTCATAGCTTTATTGAGGTAAAAATTGAAGTACAATAAAATGCACATATTTAAAGTATGCAGTTTGATCAGTTTTGACATGTATGAAAACAATCAATATAAAAAGCACTTCCATTACTTTTTTTAAAAATTGAAATCATGCAGACTATGGTTGATGCTGAGTAATGTTCCATTGTGTGTATGTATATCAAAGTTTCCCTATCCATTCATCTACTGAAGGGCATCTGGGTTGGTTCCACAATTTAGCTATTGTGAATTGTGCTGCTATAAACATTGGTATGGCTGTGTCCCGGTAATATTCTGTTTTTAAGTCTTTTGGTTATAAACTGAGGAGTGGGATAGCTGGGTCAAATGGTGATTCCATTCCAAGTTTTCCAAGGAATCTCCATACTGCTTTCCAGATTGTCTGCACCATTTTGCAGTCCCACCATCAATGTATGCGTCTGCCTTTTTCCCCACATCCTTGGCAATACTTATTATTGTTTGTATTCTTGATAGCTGCCATCCTGACTGGAATGAGATGAAATCTTAGAGTAGTTTTGATTTGCATTTCTTGAATTGCTAGATAGAGATGTTGAACATTTTTTCATGTTTGTTGATTGATTGTATATCCTCTTCTGAGAAGTGTCTGTTCAGTTCCTTGGCCCATTTATTGATTGGGTAATTTGGTGTTTTGGTATTAAGGTTTTTGAGTGCTTTATATATTCTAGAGATATTGCTCTGTCTGATGTACTTGAGGTAAACATTTGCTCCCATCTGTAGGCTCTCTATTCACCTTACAGATTGTTTCTTTTGCTGAGAAGAAGCTTTTGAGTTTGAATCCATCCCATTTATTGATTGTTGGTTTTAATTCTTGCGCTATAGGAGTCTTATTAAGAAAGTTGAGGCCTGATCCGACATGATGGAGATTTGGGCCTACTTTTTCTTCTGTTAGGTGCAAGTAAATGGATGGAGTTGGAGAATATAATGCTGAGTGAAGTAAGCCAATCCCATAAAAACAAAGACCAAATGTTTTCTTTGATATGAGAATGCTAACTCATAATGGTGATGGGAGCAATCAAGGAACTTTAGATAGGGCAAAGGGGAGTAGGGGCAATGGGGTAGAAGTGATGGTGGAATGAGTTAGACATCATTACCCTAAATACATGTATGAAGACATGAATGGTGTGAAAATACTTTCTATACAATCAGTAACTTGAAAAATTGTGCTCTATATGTGTAAAATGAAATGAATTGCATTCAGCCATTATATATAACAAATTAGAATAAATAAATAATTTAAAAAATCAAAGAAGCCTAATCAAGAAAAAAGCAAGAACACAAAAAATTAATATCAATGGAAAGGGAGCTATCAAAATAGCCTTTCAGATGCTAAAAATATATTATGGTAATATTGCAATTGTATGTCAACATATTTGGTCTATATTAGAGAAGGATCTGTGTGCTACTGAGTAGAAAGTGTATTCAGTCATTGATGGATGAAATATTCTATATATGTCTGTTAAGTCTAAGTTTTTGATTATATTATGTAGTTGTAGAGTTTCTTTGTTTAGTTTTTATTTGGAAGATCTATCCTGTAGTGAGAGAGGTGTGTTAAAGTCACCCAGTACTATTGTGTTGTGGTCTGTTTGAGTATTGAAGTTGAGAAGGGTTGGTTTAATATACACAAATACTCCATTGTTCGGGACATAAATATTTATGATTGTTATATTCCACTTCTCTTAAGCAGTATGAAGTGTCCTTCTTTGTCCCTTCTGATTAACTTTGGCTTGAAGTCCACTTTATCTGATACAAGGATAGAAACCCGTTTGTTTATCTGATCCATATGAGTGATGCTTTTTTTCCCCATCCTTTCACCTTCAGTCTGTGGATGTCTTTGCCTATGAGGTGAGTCTGTTGGAGACAGCATAGTATTGTGTCTTGTTTTTTAATCCAGTCTGCCAGACTATGTCTTTTGATTGATGTGTTTAGGCCATTAATGTTCAATATTGAGATGAGATTTGTGTTTCTGGTCATTTTCGTTTATCTCTAGTTTTTAATTTGAATTAGTTTCTACTTTGATTGACTGTTCCTTTAGTGTAGTTCCTCCCTTCAATTTTTTTTTTAAAATTTCATCTTCATGGAATATTTTGTTGAATATTCTGAAGTACAGGCTTTCTGGTTGTAAGTTCTTTTTAAATTTTTGTTCAACATGAAAGGTTTTTATTTCATCTTCAAATCTGAAGCTTAATTTTGCTGGATATAGGATTCTTGGTTGGCATCCATTTTATTTCAGAGCTTGGTATATGTTATTCTAGGACCTCCTAGCTTTGAGGGTCTGGGTTGAGAAATCAGCTCAGATCCTTAATGGTTTCCTCCTATTCGTAATCTGGTATGTTTTCTCTCTCAGCCTTTAAAATTCTATCCTTATTCTGTATGCTAGGCATTTTCATCATGATGTGCCTTGATGTGGGTCTGTTGTAATTTTGCACATTTGGGATCCTGTAAGCCTCTTATATTTGATTTTCCCATTAATTCTTTAGATTTGGGAAATTATCTGATATTTCAGTGAAAAGATTGTGCATACCTTTGGTTTGTATCTCTGTACCTTCATCTATCCTGATAAATCTTTAATTTGGTCTTTTCATGTTATTCCCATAATTCTGGGAAATTCTGTTCATGGTTTCTTAGCATCTTCTCTCTGGGGGCCATTTTATTTTCAAGATTACATATTTTGTCTTCATTGCCTAAGGTTCTGTCTTCCAAGTGGTCTAATCTGTTGGCACTGCTTTCTATTGAATTTTTAATTTGGCTTATTTTTTCCTTTATAAGGATTTCTGTTTGTTTGTTTTCAGAATCTCTCTTTATTGAAATGATCTTTTGCTACTTGTGTTTGCTCTCTTTTATCATCCTTTACTTTGCAGATCAGTTTAATTGTGTACATTCTAAACTCTTTCTCTGACATTCTTCCACTGTGGTGCTGATGGATTCTATTATTGGAATATCTTGGTTTGCTTGGGGTGATTTGTTCCCTTGGCTTTTTCATGTTGATTGTGTGTCTTCCCATCTGACAGTATGGATCTAAGGCAGTAGATTTTCTACCCTGTGGACTTATTAGTGTTCCCGAAGGTATCCAGTACCTTTCTTGCTGAGAAGCTGCCTTTCAGTTTTCTTGGTATCACTCCATGGAGCAGCCAGCAACATGACCTTCTTTATTCTACCATCTTGCTAATCTCCAACAAGGCAGTTTCATCACATTGTGATTAAAGACTAATATTGATGACCTACTGAGAATTGCTTAACTTGATGAAGCTTAGCTTATTACTCATTTATAAAACAATGATTAACAGTACTTTATATATTTTCCTTCTTGTGGTGTTCACAAAATAGAATCAAACTCTTACTGGGAAATTATTTTACAAATTGTCTAGCATTGATTGTGAAGATACTTGTTGCTTTAAAGCCAGAAGAGAGAAACATTTTTAAATATTTTCTCAGGAAATGAGCTTCTGGCTATAGGTATCCTTTATTGGCTGTTGTTCATATGTTTTTCTCCTGGCAAATGACATATAGAATTTACTCAGTATAATTTATTTATTCAGTGCTGTGGATTGAACTCTCAGGGCCTAATGCATGCTAAGCTTATACTATCACTTAGGTCATCTACCTTAATTCAGTATAATTTAGAAGTTTCAATTTTTTGGATGACTGGAATATATCCCATCTATGTGAACTCAGTTATAGTGATTTAGCATCTCTCTGTAGTGCAACTTCCAAGAAGATGATAATATAAAGGACTTGAGTCTGTAAGCCTGAATGACAGACTCTGGAAAAAGGTGAAATCACCAAGGTTAATATCAGTTTTCAAGTCTTCTGAAAGGTAGGCAACTAACCCATCCAAAGTAGGCATATGTTAACATAGTTAGTGCATCACTCCTGTGTTTTGAGTCTTTCATTGTAAATTTAAATTTGTTTAAAGTCTGAAATAGTGTATTTTATACAAGTGCTTTTTAAAAAATATTATATTTAGCTACAGGAAATTCTCTTATTTGGTACCAGGGAATAATGCAATCACATAGGTAAATAATATATATCATTTATTGTGTGTTTGTCATTTATCAAGCATTGATTCAAATCGGTACTTCTCTTAACAATCCTGGAGGTGTAGGGGGATGTCCTCATAATCTGGATCCTCTTGTTTAAGCAACAAAAGATACACAAAATTTTAATTTTAAATCATATGGTTAGAAGAAAGAAGATAACACAGTTATTAAATGCATGGGCTTTAGGGGTCAAATAGAACTGTGTTACTTAAGATCTTGTGCAACCTTTAATCTTTCTGAAGAATTCTCCTCCTGTTTATTTAATTATTTTTAAATTTTCTTAGTTGTTGAGAGATCTTTATTTTATTCATTTATTTATATGCCTTGCTGAGAATCGAACTCAGTGTCTCACACATGCGAGGCAAGTGTTCTACCATTGAGCCACAATCCCATTCCCTTCTCCTGTTTGTTTTATCTTATTTTTTCCATTGTTTTTTTTTAAATTGGTGCATTATACTTACTTACACATCATGTTGGGAAGTCATTGTTAAATATTTGTACATGAACACAATATAACGATGTAATTTGGCCAATATCACTCCCCAGTATTTTCTCCCCTCCCTCCTTTCCCCTAGTCCCTTTCCTTTACTCTACTGTTCTCCTTTTGATTTTCATAAGATTTTATTTGATCATTAGATGGTATTTTTTTAGTCAATTTCCATATATTTGTGTATTACACGAGTTTCAAGTGTTTTGCTTTTTACATTTTTTTTATGGAATAAATTTCTAGACATTAAATTGTTGGCCCATATGGTTATATACTTATCTGTTAACACTTACTAGAATATATACTCTTTGGTTTTTTTATTTATTAATTTAAAATTTTTTTAAAAATATTTATTTTTTAGTTGTAGTTGGACACAATACCTCTATTTCATTTATTTATTTTTGTGTGGTGCTGAGGATCGAACCCAGGGCCCTGCACCGATAGCATCAGCATGTTATTGGGGAAAAAATAAAATAAAATAAAATATATATATATATATATATATATATATATATATATATATATATATTAAAAAGCACTATATATGTGTGTGTGTGTGTGTGTATGACATATTTATTTATATAATTTATTTTTATTATATATATAAAAGCACTATATATATATGTGTGTGTGAATGATTATTTATATAATTTATTTTTATTATAAATTTTTATAACACACACATACACACACTGGTGATTTTTTAGTTTCAGTAGTCAGTGGGTTGACTCTGGACCTCATTATTAGAATCAGTACTGCAGTGTTCATTTTTTAACAAATTTAATGCTGGCTTTTTATAACCACATAGATTTAGAGATCAGCAAACTTTTTCTGAAAAAGGCCAGAAAATAGATATTCAGGTCTTTGCTGGATAGGCAGTCTCTATAAGTGGAATCCAAAAGCAGCTGTAAAGACTTGTGAATAAATGGATGTGGCTCTATTTTGATAAACCTTTCTTTACAAAAACTGGAAGCAAACTGGATTTAGACCATTGGCTGTAATTTGCCAGTCTTTGGGTATAGGTCAGAATCATACTAGGCTAGCAGGAAACTAAAAATCAAAATTCTTGTGTGTGGGAGGGTAAATACAATGAAAATAATTAAAAAAGAAATAATATAGGATACTTCTATTTTCATTTAGATAATAATAATTAATATTTAAAAAATATTTATAATATGTCTAATGCTGGCTGTATTGATTTTTTACATGCTGTTAACCTTCAACCAATATAGCTAAAGCACTATAATCTATAGCAATATTCTTTCAAAATTGAATTTTAAGTCAACCTTAGATTTTCAACTATTTTTTAAAAAAATATTTTATTAGTTGTTGATGGACCTTTACTTATTTATATGTGGTGCTGAGAATTGAACCCAGTGCCTCATACATGCTAGGCAAGCACTCTACCACTGAGCCATGACCCCAGCCCCAGATTTTCAACTATTAAAACAGGTGCTATGCAATTGAATGTTTACACCCAAAGTTCTAAGCAATTTTACTGAATGAGAATCACATCAAACTTTGATAAAAATCTAACACTGTTTGAACCCACTTTTTTATGAAATCAGTCATAAAATATTAAGTAACTTATTCAAGATCACAGAGCTAATTTGTGAAATTGTTGGAATTGAACCTTAACTCCAGCACTAAATGAATAAGTGAATTTATAATTTCAGATCCTGATAACTTTATTCTGGATTACAGTGCAGATGATAACAACTGTTAGTTAATAGTAGAAAACTGTTTATCCTTTATATTCTCTTTACTGGTTTTAACTTCTTTTGTTTGTTTACACTGTACTCCCCCCCCCCCCCCCATCTTTTTAACAAAGCAGTGTTTTTATTGTCATAAATCTTTTCTTGTCTTTTCCCAGGAATTACCAGAAATGGAACTGTTAAAATTTTTCAGGCCAGAAAACACTGCAGTTTCCTCAAGACCATCAGTAGACCAGCTTTCTAATCTCATTAAAACGAGTCTTCACTACCCAGAATCATTTAATCATCCATTTCATCAAAAAAGGTTTGAGGTTCATTTTATTAGAATATTCCTATAATATATGCACACACACAAAGTTACACACTTTGTGTATTATTATTTTCTTATTTACTCAGGCAATGGTATTAACCCAAATACCTAAGAAATTTAGAATAATATCAAGTCCATAGAAATTACTTTTTAATAATTTACACTTTACCACAATTACTATATGATGCAGTTGTGCATGGACATTGCCTGGCCATTTCTGAGTTGCTAGAAGTTTCCTTTCTAGGAACAAGGAGAAGAAATAACATTCTTAAATTGTTTCAGTCACAACATGACTCTAGTATAAACTCCTAACAATTCAAATTTAGATGGTGTCTTTTCTGAAGATTTATTAAGTGCTAAATTTCATTGGGCAAGATGTATTTGTAATTTTGGTAAATAGACTGAACATATGAAGTTCTAAAATAAAATGTCTTAAATATGGTGACACTTCAAAAGGCTTCCAATTTGCAAATATAAGATAGAGGCTTATTAGAATAATGTGATAATTAAAGTTATGAGTTTTGGTGGAGTCACAGGGGATAGAGCTGGGGATGGGTAAGACAAAAAGAAAATGAACAATGATACCTGGGAGATGAGCTTAGGAAAAAGGAGCCCACAAAGAAGACTGACTGAAATGGAGCAATTACAGAAAGAAAGGACCTACTAGAAGAAAGTGGAATTTCAAAGGTCAAGTAGCAACTGTTGAAGATAGAGAAGTAGTGAACAGTTAAACATAGTCTGGAAATATCAAATAATATATGGACCAAACTGTTTGTTCACTGGGCCTGACAATAAAGTTGTCATTCATGACTTTTGAGAAGATTATCAGTATTTAGTGGGGTAGAAATGTGGTAATAGTAGGTTGAGGAGAGAATGGGTGGTAAGGAATTGAATTTACTGTATTGACCACTCTTTCATGTGGTCAGGGATGTCCTTGAATGGGGATCAGGGAATATCTGCTAATATCTGTGTACTAGATAAGATATGTGTATGTTTATAGTATTGGAAAAAATGATGTGATACAAGGAGAGTATTGGAATTCTTAATACCTAGAAAAATATACACACTGATAAATGACAGGATTAGCTTTGGACTAAATTTATGTTGAAACAGAAAGAAGAAAGCAGGAAGAAATTTTAGCAAGTCTATGCATTATAGAGCACTTCCATCTTAGGGAGTGTTTATAGGAGCAAGGTGAACTACTTAGAGTAATCTTAGATAAGAGAGTCAAAGGTAGAGAATTTGGAAAAGGAGAAGTTGTATCTATTGAGAGGATTGACAAGCTGCCTGAGGACACACTGGAGTTCTGGGCAAAAAGAAGACCTTGACAAATGTTTAAGATAAACAATATTTATAAATTAACTTAAATGGTTCAACCCTCACCCTTTTTTGCATGTTTTTTTGAACTTTGTTATGTTAAGCTGTATTACACAGAGTATATTTATTTTATATCCATTTTTTAAATTTAATATGTCAGTAAGAGTCAACCACTGCCGAAACTGTGGAATTATAAGTTTGAATGTAGGAGAATTCATTTATTTACCTTACTTTTGATGGGCTTTTGGATTATTTTCAAATTTGAAGTGCTTTGATTTCTGCCACTGAATATTTTTGTGTACCTGTCCTGGTTCATGTGCTTGTTCCCCCACCCTCGCCCCCTTTTCAGATTTGCCCAGGGACTTTCCCAAAGTGATTTTACCAATTTGCAAGTCCTACTAGGAGTATATAGTGGGAGCTCCTTCTGTTCCATACCTTTATCCATACTTACTCTTGTCAGATTTTTAAAATTAGCCATTTAAGTTAATTTAAAAATAATTTTGATCTTCAATCTTTATTGAGGTATTACTATGCAAAACTCCATTTTGTATGCTTTTGTCTGAAATAGATGCACCACTAGGATCGCCTAGGGAAATTTAAGAAATACAGATACTTAATGCTTCAGTTCTACTGCAGAGATTTCAGTTTGATGGGCCCAGGTTAGATGCTGGGCATCTGGATTTTTTAAAGTGCTCTAGGTGATTCTAATGTATGGCCAAAGCTGAGGGGGTGGGAGGGCTTTCATATTTATTCTTATTGAACCTGTCTTGGCTTCACATAGCTCCATGCACAGTTTTGTTTCCTTAATTTTTGTTTTTGAGGGTGGGTTATTGTTGTTGTTTTTAGTACTAGGGATTGAACCCAGGGGCACTCTTATCATTAAGCTACATACACAGAGTCTCACTAAGTTGCTTAGGGCCTTGCGAAGTTGCTGAGGCTGGCCTTGAATTTGCGATCCTCCTGTCTCATCTTCCCTTGTTGCTGGGATTAATGCATGTGCCACCACACCTGGCATGATACTCCATTTAATCCTGTTCTACTTTATCCATATTTATTAATCCTGTCTTACTTCATGTATTTTCTAAAAAATCTTAGATTCCATGATGATTTTTCTCAACCTTAGTGGGCTTTACCTTAGAGGTTAGGATATTTAGGAATTTGCCACAACGTCTAGTCTATTGGAATTAGAAGACACCATACGATCTAGGCATTGTAGGGAAGTATGTAAAGCAGGATAGATCAAACCAGAAGAGTGGTTACATGAAGCATCACAGAATCAAAACTGTGCTTAGAAGTATGTGAGAAAAGTGCAGGCCAGCTCAAGGATAAAATAAATATAAAATGTGACAGTTTTTTCCAACCTTGGCTGCATATTAGAATCACTGAGAATTTTAGAAACTCCCAAAACTCATGGTAATTAAATCAGATTCTCTGAGAGTAGGAATCAGGCATCTGTATTTTTTGTTTTGTTTTGAGTGCTACTGGGGATTGAACCCAATTTTCAGGCCTCTGTGCCACATACATTTGGGGCTTAATCCAGAGGAGCAGCAGCCACCCTCTTGACATTGCATATTTCTAGGGTACAAAAAGTGAATCAAATTACAGGTATACATTTAACGCTTCTGATTGCATAGAAGACTATTTTCCATAGGGAAAATAGTCTCACCTCCATAGTCAACATGGATGATTCACAATCCCTCAGGGAAGGTAAAGGGAATAAATAACTGCTGAACAATTATCACAGTAACGAATATTGGGAACAATTTTGAAATAGAGACCTGAGTGATTACTCATCCTTGTGAAACTAGAGAGGGTAATTGAGAGAGCAAGAGAAATAGCTGGGAAATAGTGGTCAGAGAATGGGTGACTGAAAATTATTTCAGAGATAGCTTTTTTGGGTGATTAAAAAAAGTTTGTGATATGGTCATGAAAATTGGGTGGCTGAGTTTTGAATAGTACTACAGATTATGGAGATGGCAAGTCAGGAATTTGAGAAGTTGTTGAATGTGAGTCATGTATCTAGACAGTGAAGTTATCCAAATTAACGACAAGACTTGAGATTGAAAGGGAGAAAGCAAACACATGGCAAAGCTTTTAAAATGAAGCCAGTAGATAATGTGGGAGGGGAGAACTACGGCAGTGTCCTAACTTAGGTGCTATGTATCTGCTTGATGGCTAGAACAGGTGCATTTGTATGTTTCACCCTACACATGCCTCACCTGTACCTAAAATATTTCAAAATACCCATTGCTTTCTCTCTTCCCAAAGAATCCCTGCTACTATGTTACTATCACTGCTGTGAGTTTGTCAGCATAAGGACAGAAGAAAATATAAAAGCTCTGGCATAGCATATGACAAAAGAATGAAGGTTTCCTTACAGGAGAGGTAGGAGGAGAAAATCGTCAAGGATTGGTGTTGAGAACTACATCAATAACCCCAAGATGTGGAAGATGTTGGGAAAATATAGCATATATCAAGGTGTGATGGCATACCAAATACCAAATACCTATAAGACCAGCTATTGGGAAAACTGAGGCAGATTTCCATTCAAACTGCAGGTTAAAGGTCAGCCTGGGATACTTAGCCAAGACCTTGTCTCAAAATACAAAATAAAAAGAGCTGGGGATGTAGCTCAATGGTAGAGCAAACCTGGGCTCAGTCTCTATACCACAAAAGAAAAGAAATGCAGTACGTATTACTATAAGGAAGGGCTATCCAGCAAGTTGTATACCTAGCCAACTTTTAGATGAAGTTAGATGTAGAAACATAGAAGAGATTGAGGATATAGGGTTTTGGTATTCCAGAAAAGAAAAGAAGAAATGTGGGAAGGAATGAGGCAGTAGGAGGTTTGGTCATGGCAGTAGAACATTGAAGCAGTAGAGAAATGAGAATATAAGAAAGAATAAGTGAGATAACAAAGAAATGAATTATGCTAGGTTAGGTGCCATAAGCTTTTCAAAAGTCAAAACATATATTGGATGGTGTGTATGAAGGTTTAGAAAGTGTATTTACTGGTCATTCTCAGTACTTAATGTGTTTTATTTTACCCAGTCATCACAAAAAACCCAGAAGAGTTAGGCATTATTATTATTATTCCCAGTTTACAGTTGAGCAAAGTAAGATACAGGGTTGCTGTTGATCTAATATTTGAACTCTAATAAACTGACTCTAAAGCCAAGGCCTTTAATAATAATCAAATAATTAAATGCAGAGTTTATGGAATCATTGTCAGCAGTTTGGTTTCTGGGCAGTATTTGTGACTTGTCAGTTTAGTAGTTCAGAAAGACTACTTTATAAAGCAGTGGTTTTCAAAATGTTGTTCCAGACCAGCAGCAGTAGCATCTGGGAATTTGACATACTGAATCAGATAATTCTAGGAGTGGAACTTTTTTTAATGTGCCCCACCAGATGGTATTTGTGCATGCTCAAGTGTAAAAAACACTCATTTGGAAAGATTGAATTGCATCAGCATGGAATCCCAGCTACTTGGGAGGCTTAGGCAAGAAGATCACAAGTTTGAGACCAACCTGGGCAATGTAGTGAGACCCTGTCTCAACATAAAATAAATAGGGGTAGAGATGTAGCTCAGTGGTAGAGCACTTTTCTATCATTTGCAAGGTGCTGGGTTTGATTCCCAGAACTGCAAACAAAAGGCTCCTGCATACGTCAAGACACATGGTAACTTGAACTTGTAAGGAAAATGAGGTAGAGTGAATTAATTAATTTTCCAGAAATGCCTGAGAGACAGACTTGACAGGAATTTGTGAAGAAGATTGGAAAGGGGGACTATTGAGGCAGTAGGAGGAGTCAGTCTGATGCCTAAATTTTGCTAGGATAAACGTGGGTGCTCTTTACAGAGGTAGTTAATGGAGGAAGAGAATAAGGAATGGAGAGACCAGGAAATATCTATTTGGATATTTGTTCACATTTGTTCACATTTCTTCTTCTAGTAGCATTTAAATAAGGCATAAAGAATTTGACATTTGAGGATCAAATGGGAACAGAATAGCATAAATTCCTGGGTTTTTGCTTTGGTCTACATTATGCAGTTGAGGTTTAACTTAATGAGATGCTATAGACTGGAAACCTACACATCAGTCTTTGTTACCCTCCCCACCATGTGAGAAATTTGTGGGGGAGCTTAGGGCACAGCACCAACACACCTAGGGTAGTTTTTTGTTTAGGGATACTGATACTTAGTATTGAGGCATTGTATTAATATATTATTATTTACAAAGTAAATTATCTTAAATCATTTTGGAACTTGATTTTTCCCTTACTTGAACATGTATATATTTGGTCCCAGGGATTGAACTCAGGAACACTCAACTCCTAAGCCACATCCCCAGCCCGATTTTTTATTTTATTTAGAGACATTGTCTCCCTGAGTTGCTTAGCACCTCACCGTTGCTGAGGCTGACTTTGAACTCGAGATCCTCCTGTCTCAGCCTCCTGAACCACCGGGATTATAGGCGTGTGCCTCCGCACCCAGCTCTTGAATAAATTTTTAAAGTGCATGTGTTCTGTTAAGATATTCAAATGTGTGTGTTGGTTTTGTTTTGTGGTGCTAGGAATAGAACCCAAGTCTAGGCCAGTTCTGTAGTCTGAGCTACATCCCCAGCCCTGTTAGATATTCATAAGTGTTATTTTTAAGAAAGCTGCTTTTAAGAAAAAGTACACAGCTGACTTTTTGTGTTTATTTTTCTTCTATAGCCTTTGTTTAGTACCAGTCACCCTTTTACTTTCTAACTGCTCTAAGGCTGATGTAGATGTGATTGTTGATCTCCGGCATAAAACAACAAGGTAAAGATTTATTTAGTGAAAGTTTATTTTGTAGCTTAAGATTTAATGTAATTTTAGAAGATTTTACTTTTTTTAAAAATTATTCAGATAATTGCCTTAACATTGATAGAGAAAGTTACTCAATCATGCCCTAATTTGTGGTGTGGTATTACAGAAGAGTTTCAGAGGCATTAAAGTTTTCCCTCGCTAATTTTCAAATCAAATTCCATCATTTACTAGCTGCTTTTGTGGGCATTAAATGAGATAATCTTCTCAGAGTATTGTGCTTAGAAAGTAGTAACTGTTAAAACATGGTAAGCATTATAGTAATGTGTTGTTATTATTAATAAACAGTTGTCTTCATGAAATAATTTCTAGAAATAAAAGTATTAGATGAAAGACATCATGGTAATGGGACTGTGGGGGGGAGAAAAACCCCTGCAACTTACCATTTTCCTTCTCCTTTAGTCCAGAAGCATTGGAAATCCATGGATCATTCACATGGCTTGGACAGACACAATATAAACTTCAGCTTAAAAGCCAGGAAATTCACAGTTTGCAGCTGAAAGCTTGCTTTGTTCATACAGGTGTTTATAACCTTGGAACTCCTAGGGTGTTTGCCAAGTTATCGGACCAAGTTACAGTGTTTGAAACCAGTCAGCAGAACTCCATGCCTGCCCTGATCATCATCAATAATATGTGACAACTTGCAAATTTATACTGAAATCCACAAGAATCAGTTTAATTTTGCTGAATGGTTTTTACAGCAGTATTTGAAATACCTAACTTTTTGGAGGTTGGTGTCTGATTGCTGCAAAATACTTCAACCTGTCACCTTGTTGATGATGTAAAGCACGTTGGACTGAGAATACTTAAATTCTTTCTTTTTTTTTTTTTTCTTTAAACCTGGTAATAATTTACATGCTCATGATACAGATTTCAACATATCCATGCACCTTATTATGCCCCGTCTTAAAAAACAATGTCTAAGTCTGCTGTTACAACTTGTCAGTGGTATGAATATTAAGAGATGATTTTGAGGAAGGAAAGGCCTTATTGGCAATACTCCTGTTAAGCCATTAGTCTATAAATTCCAGCTTTACTGTGAAGTTCTATAGAGCGTTAAGTACAGTTTTTCCTTGTCTTGCTTCACACAACTCTCCAAAATCAGTTTTGGACTTTGGTTATAGAGTCTTCATATTTCAGTATCTGGTGGTCCCTATGGCTTATATATAACTTTGTAAAGAAAAATCATTTTTTTTCCTGATGATTTGAAAAATAGTTTTGAAGGGAGTTTGACTTTTTTTCCTCATTCATCTCAGTATAGAGTGCACTATTTCGCAATATGAGATTTTTGTCATTAAAATCATTTTATTATATTACTTTAAAATTGAGTTGATCTGTTTAAATATAAATCTACTCAAGTTAATTAAAATAAGCTTTTCAAAAATGTATTATATTTATAACAAATGTACTGTAAATAGAATAAAGACATGCTATTCACTGTATAGATTTATTAGATGCCTTTTTTAAAATCTGGTTTTCTGAAGACCTAATATATTCTTTATTTAAAATAAATGCCAACCATATACAGCAGGTACCAGCACAATTTCCTGTGAAAGCTTTATCGTCATTGTTTCTGAAAGTGAAATATGGTCTTTGTTCTTAAATTTCTTAAAGTCCTTGATGGCCTTATTATATATGAACAAATGAATGTTGTCTTTAAATGTTTTGTGTTTGATGCCTATTTACAAATTTGAATAATCCCCTTTTTCTAGTGGAAAGGAAGATCAAAGTTTATTGAACCTATTGTAAATAACTACCCTGCTGACTCTGATGCTGGTTGTGACAGACTAGATAGTTTTATCTTCCTGCTGAGGAGAAGTAAAAAGTTAACAAAAGAAAACCTCTTCCTGAAGTGTTGCCATTATAATCAGTCATTGGTGGATCAAAATCCAGAGGAGGAAATGCCAGAGAGGTGAGGCCAACATATTTAGGACTGTTTGCTTTGGGAGTTTTTATAATTCAGGAAGCAGTAGCCTAGAGACGCAGTCATATATTTCACATATTTTGAAGGTAAGAACTGTATATATCAGGAGAAATAATATAAATTGAAGTAAGGAGAGAAAAAAAATGGAAAATAGGGAAAAAGTTAAGAGAATACTGGACTCAGTAAAAATGTCTTGTAATGTTTGAGTACCTAGGAAGAAAGGAGGGAGAGGGATAGGGTAGCAGCAGCATTGAGAGAATCTCTGATAATTGTCCAAAAATTTGCACGTTCAAGATGTTCAGTAAATCCCAAAAAACATAAATTTAAAAGAAACCTATATTCAGATGCATCCAAGTGAAACTTCTGGAAATGAAAGACAAAGATAGAGATAATCTTAAATCCAGAAGATAAAGTCTACTACTTTTTCCTCTCCTGCCTACAAACTGGAGATTGAACCCAGGGCCTTGCACATGCCAGGTAAACACTCTACCACTGAGCTACATTTCTAAATTTTATTTTGCAACAGGGTCTTGCTAAATTATATAGGCTAGCCTCAAGTTTGTAATCCTGCTTCAGCCTTCCACGTAGTTGGGACAGGTTTGTGTTGCCACTGTGCCTGGTTTGTTTGTTTTGAGGGGGAGATAGATATGACCCCCTGACTCACATTTGACAAGTATCCTACCACTGGGCTACAGCCCCAGCCCCAAAACTTCCTTTAACAGTAGCAATAATTAAATTGATAGATGACTTAACAAAAATGATGGAAGCCAAAAGACAGTGGAAAATCTTCAAAGGGTTGAAAGGAAATAATTACTAAGGCACAGTTCTACACAGATTATCCTTCAAGAATAGGCGTGAAAAATAAAAAAGAATGGGAGTGTAACATTTTCAGACAAAGAATAAAAAAACAGCATTCACTTCCAGGTAGCCCTAGGATAGCTGTCCAAATCTAAATCTTTCTATTCATTCTCCAAATGATTATACAAATAATAAGTGCAAATGAAACCAGACATAATCCATCCTTTCAGCATAACTAGAGAAAGAATACTACAAACTTCAAATTTTCCATAAGTGAAAATTTTATTGCTAAATTGCAAGAAGCTATCTCAAGTTTCTACTGCAAGCCTTTGTAGAGAATGGAGGCCAGAAAGGCAGGAATCCAGAAAGATGGTGCAGAAAAGAGAGACAAGAGCAAAGGGAAGAGGGTAAGCTAAAATTACTCTAGAGAAAGCCTACTGTTGTATTTTTGGGGTTTGGACAATGTGAGAATAAGGGAGGAGAGAGTACAGTGACAGAGCATTCCTTTCTGAATTTTGGAAGGTTACTCTGAAACCTAACAAGTGATTCCTGAAACCAACTATGTCCACTAGAGGGCACTTGGAATGCAATTTGGCATCCATGCTGTAATTACCATTTGCCTTCAAAATTAGCAGTACGTGACACTTTGTAGTTAGTAATTCAAGAAAAATGTGACTAGTTTTTGTTTTTGAATGACATTTTGGGGGGTCAGTTCCCCCTAATAACAAGTAATTGGAATATTCTCACAGAGAATCTTGTAGTTATTTTACATCATTCCTATTGGACTCCTGGACCAAGCATTTCCCATTCCTTGTTTTACTCTGTTAAGTACCAGTGATCCACTCTGTATTTAACAAAATCTTTAAGATCTGTGGTGATGGAAGTTTGCTGCCTCAAAGCACCGCACAAAGCTTCTGAAACTAATACCAGACATCCAGGTTTTCCAAGTCCTTGGGTGACCTTTATCATTAGTCATCATTTCCTGACCTACTTTCTCACAGTCTCTGTCTCATCATCTGATTCCTACACCTCACTCTCTCTCTTGATCTGCTTTGTGAAACAGAAAATTCATATCTTAATGTAATGTAACACAGGTCTCCACAGAATACATACAGCAGGAAAAAAAAAATTCTATTATTTTGTGTCTTCCCTCCCCAGTATACTCATCCAAATTCTCCAGGCCCTTTCATGAAATATTGAGTACCATAACTCTTTTGGCCAGTGTCTTCCAGTCAATTTAAGAAAAGCTTTAATTTTAATGATTAATCTTTTCAAGCAGTTAAATAGCATTCTGAATTTTGTAAAGTTTTTATCTCTATTGAGAAGCTTCAACTGGGGAGGAAGGTGGCCAGCTTCTCCCTTTTTCTATTGTGCTTCTCCTTCCTGTCTCAATACATCTGGCTACTTCTGAATTTTCCAGAACTAAGGGGAAAAGAGTAAGTAGGAGAAGCAAAGGTGAAGGAGGGTCTTACCTCACTGGTACTATGATGATCCATCACAGATGGCCTCTGAGCACTCTTCCCCCCCTCCGCATTTTTTATTGGTGTATTATAATTGTATATAATGATGGGGTTTTTTTGTTATATATTACAAAATATAACTATAATGGCCAGTATCATTCCCCAGCACTTCCTCCCTTCCCTTTTCCCACTTCCTGGTCCCTTTCCTCTACTGGTGTCCCTTTGATTTTTTTTTTTTTTTATTTTATATTTATTTTTAGTTGTAGTTGGACACAATACTTTTATTTATTTATTTTTATGTGGTGCTGAGGATCAAATCCAGCACTTGCAAGGCAAGTGCTCTACTGCTGAGCCACAACCCTAGCCTGGTATCCCTTTGATTTTATTTTAGTTTTTTAAAAATATTTTGTAGTGTTGATGGACCTTTATTTTACTCATTTATTTATATGCGGTGCTGAGAATTGAACCCAGTGCCTCACACATGTGAAGCAAGCACTCTACCACTGAGCCACAACCTCAGCCCCTCCCTTTGATTTTAATGAGCTCCCCTGCTCCCCCACCTTTCTTTTCCTTTTTCCTCTTTAGTACCCATACATGAGAGAAACTTTAGTTACCACACATGAGAGAAAACATACAACACTTGATCTTCTCAGTTTGGCTTATATTGCTTAACATAATGCTCTTTAAGTTCCATCCATTTTCCTGCAAACGTTATAATTTCATTTTTCTTTATTACTGAAGAAAACTTCATTGTGTATATATACCACATTTTATTTATTCATTCATCTGTTGATGAACACTTAAGCTGGTTCCATAGTTTGGCTGTTGTGTGAATTGTGCTGCTATAAACATGGGTATACATGTATCACTGTAATATGACTTTTAATTCTGAGAAATACCGAGGATCAGTATAACTGGGTCCTATGCTGGTTCCATGCCTGGTCTTTTTTTGGGGAGGGGGGGTTTCCAGGAATTGAACTCACTGAGTCACATCCCCAGCTCTATTTTGTATTTTATTTAGAGACAGGGTCTCACTAAATTGTTTAGTGCCTCGCTAAATTGTTAAGGCTGGCTTTGAATTTACGATCCTCCTACTTCCGCCTCCTAAGCTGCTGGGATTACAGGTGTGCACTACCACGCCTGGTCCCATGCTCAGTCTTTTGAGGAATATCCATACTGATTTCCATAATTTACCCACCAACCTTGAGCGCTCTGGTCTTGACAATTGTTTAATGCTGACTATCAGGGGATGTTTTCTGTGTTCTTGGGAGACCCCTGTCACTGGACATCTCTCATCTGAAGTTCACCAAGTGTGGGCAATACCTCCTTGCTAGAATGGCTGTTTATGGCTGTCTCTGTCTCTTTAGAGTTCCAGTTTCCTTTTAAATCCAACTGCAGGGTGGCTTTCTCTTGTAGCCCACCCTCATCAGTACAAAGTCCCAGCAACTACAAATGCAGACTATTCCAAATGTACCCACTTCTCTTTGTTCAGAGGAACGAGCTGGTTTCTTGAGGCTTTCCAACCGAATGCCTGGTGTTAACACTGTTCTCTATAGTCTCCATGGGCTCCAGGTCAAACTGTTGGTGAAGTCCCTTTGGAGCCCTCTAAGCCTTCATCCTTTTTATACCCTTGAGATGAATGTTGAGTCACCTGGATGCTGGATGCTAACTCTTTGCAATTCCTTCATCAGCTGTATAGTACATCATTTTTGGAATGTGGGAGTATTCTCTGTCTTTTCTTGGACTTTAGGACATTAGTGAAAATTAAGATGGAGTCCAATTTTTTTTTAGTCCAATTTTAACTATCCATTTATTTTATAAAACAGGTAAGGTTTATTCGTGTCATTATTACTGCATTTTGGCCATTTCTAAAAAGTAATAAAACCAATTGACCCATCGAGGTCTTTGTTGGGTTGCTTGCAATATAGATTTCGTTAATACACTAGTTATATTTTTATTTTCCACTTTTTTTTCAGGTCCATCTCATCATCTGCCCCTGTGATGTCTATCTTGTGCTCTTGTTACATAGATGGGATTGCTTCTCTAAGTTTTTTGAAGTTTTTATGAATGTATCTTTTGTTATATTCTCTCTGCTCTGTGACCACACCATTCATATAATTTCCCTACAGAATATCAGAGAAAAGTGGAATGGAAATGGATACTTTGAAAAAGAAAACAACATGGCCAAGGGTTTTATACAAGAACCCTCGAGTAATTTTAACTTTTGCTGTTTTTAAACCAAGGTTAACAGCTGTAGAGGTTGCTGCTGAATATTTGCCTTCGCCCAAACTCACTGAGATTTTTTTTCTTAGAAAAATGGCTGGTCAGTACAATTTCTTGTCCCACCTACCTTCTCTGTTTTTCTTCTGATTCAAACTCCAATAAGGGACACTTTCATCTTGATTTTCATGATAGAAATGAAAAGGGAGGAAAGTGGCTTTTTTATTTTTCTCCAAAACTTCTTTTTAAAACATATTCATTTACTACAGTGCTGAGCATTGAACCCAGGGCCTTTATGTTTGCCAGGCAAGCACTTTGTCACTGAGCTCCCTTCAACATCTTTGGTGCTCTCGGTTTCCTTTTTAAACTCAGTTTTCTTTAATGACCCATGAATAGGTCTGATTATTTGGGCACAACATGAGGTTCCCCATGGGGGGAAAAAAGGAAGACTAGTTGTTGTTGTTTTTAATTATACTACCTTGATACTGAGGATTGAACTCAGGGCCTTGCTCATGCTAGGCTAAAGCTCTAACACTAAGATACATCCACAGCCCTTTTTGTTTTATCTTGAGACAGGGTTTTGCTATAGTAGCCAAGGCTGGCCTTACATTTGTAATCCTCCTGCTTCAGCCTTCCACGTAGCTGGGATACAGTTGTACACCAAAAGCCTGCTCCTATTCTTTTATTCCTTTTTTATTTCTATCCTTTCATGGACTCTTGGGTTAATGATCATAGAAAATCATAGGGAAAGTGCCTTTTCTCCTGAATTTTTAGGATATATAATTAAACATTTAAGAATCAAAACAACAACAAAAGAATGGAGCTTTAAGACTAGTTGAAAAACAACAAAGAAATGGCAATATAATAGAAGGTTCCAGAGTAACAAGATAAAGTGAATTTTTAAAATAATCGTGTAATAAATGAAAGCTAACCCTAATGTTATTCTTTAGAAAGCTATTCTTATTATGAAAAACAGAATCATAGGAGGTTAATTAACATCTAGGAAATCTCTCTTAGTCTAAACTGAATTGCAGTTTGGGAAGATTTAAAACTCTTAAGTTTAATGTTTGAAAAATTGAGATTGCCTAGCAGCTAAATTTTTATGCTGCGTATGTCACATGAATATATCAAGTCAAATGAAATGGACAACTAAAACTCTGATTTGCAAAATAATTATTGCCAATGTAATATAAGTAATATACATAGGAATTTGGAAGTAGATGCTTTATACATTCATTTACCTATTATAATTATTTTAAAATGTAAGTTTAGATCTACAATATAGGTAGTTAGAATTGGACAACATGCGTACCACACATTTGCCAGTTATAATTATTTTTAATATATAAGCTTAGATCCACCATTTTGAACAAGATTATCAATCACAGGTACCCAACCAAGATTGATCGATTCATCTCTCTCTCTCTCTCTCTCTCTCTCTCCTCCCTCCCTCCCTCCCTCTCTCTCTCTCTCTCTCTCTCTCTCTCTCTCTCTCTCTCTCTCTCTCTCTCTCTCTCCCTCCCCCCTCCCTCCTCTCTTCTTTAGCCCTAGGCATCACCACTTAAAGGTCCTATAGACATTTGTATTTTTAATGTTCTGAGCTACCCTTTCCTCCCCAAGCCCTATTACTCCTACAGGCTTCTCTATCTCAGTACCTAGTGCTACCATTCAGCCTTTCACCAAAGCCAGGATACTGAGAGTGGTCTTAACTTCTTCCTCTCTCTCATTTTCTACATCTAATCTAATTAACCACCATGTCCGGTTGATACTACCTCCTGTCACATGAATTCATCAACTTTTCTTCTTTTCCATTGCCACTATAAGAGTGCAGGTTTCTTTGAATCACCAATCAGGCTTACTATGAATATTACTTAATGGGGACACACTTTCAGGATACTTCATCTCCAATCTAGTTTCCAAATTATCCTTCCAAAGAGCAAATCTGATCAAGTTAATTCCCTTGTTTGAACCCTCCTTTTCTTAAAGCAGAGTCCCAAACTCTTGCCAGATGGATTTAGTTTAGATTCATCTTTTATCACAACTCAACCTGGTGTTCAGTGCTTGGGCTTTTAAAAATGTCAGCTTCTTCAAAGCATCATGCTTTCTCTTACTTTTGGGTCATTGTATAAACTCTTCCCCCTCCCTGGAATGTACCTTTCCTACACAGCTCAAGCCAATCCTAGTTGCCTTTCAGGATTCCAGCTCTGCCTCTTCCTGAAGCCTCCCCAAATCCTCAGAAGTAGCTTCTCTAGCCCAGGATGTTGCCTGAAACATCATGCCTGGCTGAGACTTGCTGGCCCTCTTACAATTCCCATTTGCTTCTTTACCTTGGGAGAAGAACCCCATATATTTAGTTGGCACGTGGTTTGTTACAGTAAAGTACTCTATTGATGTGAAGCCATGTGTCTAGATTCCAGCCTATGGCATATAATTGGAAGTGACTTCTGAAAAGTGTCTTAAAAGGGAAAGAGTATGCTTTCTTTTTTTACTTTTGCTATTGGCCAGAAAGCACAGTCTGGGATGGCTGAGAGCCATCTCTAGGCACAAAGAAGTAGTAGTGTTGAGAATGGAGCAACAAGGTAGCGAAACCCATAGTCTTGATGATTATAAAGTCTACATAGTAGCCTGGAGCTATCTACCTGTTCTCTTGTGTAAAAGAAAGAAACTTTAATCTTATTAGACTTTAATCTTATTAAAGCCACGGAGTACTTTTGATGAACATAACCTGACTAATGAAACTCTGTTGCCATTATCAGTTGTGTATATTCTTCCCTGTGTTAAGATCCTTGAAGGCAGGTGTCTTATTCAAGGATAAGACATTCTGGCCAAAGATTTTATGTTCAAAAATATTTGTTCAATGAATAGATCAATAGACTGATTTGGTGTGCCATATTTTATTCTTTAGCAGCCCCCCACTCCCTCCATTTTGCAGTGTTGGAGCTGGAACCCAGGCCTTACACATAGGTGAATGTGGTATCACTGAGTTAAATCCCCAGTTTAACCCCCATTTTTTTCTCTCTTAAAATTTTTATTGTATATATTTATTGGGTATAATAAATACCCAATAAATATTCCAATATATGAATACAATGTGGAATGATCAAATTAGGCTAATCAACATTTCTACATTTTCATCACCTCAAAAGTTTGTCATTCCTTTTTTAAATGCTTTTATTAGTGCATTATAGTTATACATAATAATAAGGTTCATTTTGACAAAGTCCTACATGCATGAAATATAATTTGCTCCCTTTCATTCTCCAGTGTTTCCTTTTTCTTTTCCCTTCATTCATATCTACCTCCACCCCAATTCTTCTTCCTCTACGTGTCTTCCTTCTATTTATTCATTGTTTAATTGGTGCTTTATAGATATACAAAAAGTGGAATTCACTTTGGTATCATATCTGTACATAGTGTAATTTTGTCAAATTCATTCTGCATGTTCTCCTTTTCCCTGTCCCTCTTTCCTCCCTCTCAATATTCCACTACTCCACTGATCTTCCCTCTATTTTTCTGGGATCAACCCTGCACCCCTCCTATCCCCAGCCTATGTCCTCCTGCTCTCCCTGCCCACCCACTTTGCTCGGGCTTCCACATATGAGAGAAAACATCCCACCCTTGTCTTTCTGAGTTTGGCTTATTTCAGTTAGAATGATGTTCTCTATTTCCATCTATTTAACAGCAAATAACATCATTTTATTCTTCATAACTGGGTAGAACCCCACTGTGTATATATACAACAATTTATCCATTCATTCATTGATGGTCATCTAGGCTGGTTGCATAACTTAGCTATTGTGAATTGTGCTGCTAAAACATTGGTATACATGTATCACTCATTTTAGATCAATACCAAGGATAAATACCAAGGAGTAAGATACCTGGATCATTTGGTGATTGAGAAATCTCCTCACTGCTTTCCAAAATGGTTATACTAATTTGCAGTCCCACTGACAATGTATGTTATACCTTTTCCCCAACATTCTAGCCAGCATTTATTATTACTTGTATTCTTGATGATTGTCATTCTAACTGGAGTGAGATGGAATCTCAGTGTAGTTTTGATTTGTATTTCCCTGATTGTCAGAGATGTTGAATATTTTTTCATATATATATCCACTTCAATTTTTAATACAGCAGTTAATTTGGTTGAGGGGAGAGCGCTGTTATTGTAGACAGTTAACCTCTGAATTCTCCATCTCCCAGAGTCAGCTTTTTAAAATCTTATCTTTGATGGGGTTCCCCTCACCACGTCCAAGAATACCCCACCATAAGCCCACCCTGGCTGTGCTTGTCTGGACAGTTGCTGCTCTGGCCTTCAAGGCCACCTCTAGCCACTGGGCAGGTAAGTTTTCTGCTGCAGTTTTTCCCATGATGCTTTTCCCATGATGGACCAACCCAGCCCCTTTCATAAGGCCTAAAGCACAGTCAGTACTATTAGCTTTAGCAATAAACAAGAACTAAGTAAAGTCTTGCTGATGTTGACAAAATCCCAAACCAGTCTGTTTTTAATAATAAAATGAAATCACTCAGAATGATGAAATTTTCAAATTTAAACAAAAGTTTTAAAGTCTAATTTTTATCCATTTGTCTCAATAGTCTTATGGGTTGATTGTGGGGCAACATAGAGTCCAACTGCAGTTTATAATATATTTATAAAATAGTTTCTATAGTGGACCACAAGCAAATCTGCCTAAATTTCACTGCAGAGGGAGATGTGAGTTTTGTTACTCTGGATAGGAAGCAACCAGCTCTTAGTTCCAGAAGACAGATATCTTATTTTCCAAGGCTGTTCACTCACTATATGAACATCCAGGAAAAGGTAGTCTGAAACAAAAAGATGAGTAAGCTTCCTGCTTGCATGGCCTGCAGAATTGCAAGAGACTGTGGAGAACTGTTTCCCTATGGAAGGCCCAAGGCCGCAGCTATCGTGTCCCTTAAGAACACCCTTGAACATTTAAGAAGCTGTCTTGAGCCCAGTGTGGTGTCAGTGTTGCATTCCTGTAAAACCTGCCACTCCAGAGGCTGAGATAGATCAAGGCCACTTGGGCAACTCAGACCTCTATCAAAACAAAAAATAGAAAGGATTTGGGATGGAGATCAGTGGTAGAATGCCTGTGAGTTCAGTACTGAGAGAGAGGGAGGGAGGGAGGGAGGGAGGGAGAAAAAAAAAAAGAAGAAAGAGAAAAAGCAGCAGCTGTCTTGACTAATGAATGTTAGGCGTAGCAAATAGTGGGGTTTGGTGGTGTGCACTATTCCTTTAGACCTAGCAGCACTTGGGAAGCTAAGGCAGAAGAATCCGTTGAATCCAGGAATTCAAGATCAACCTGGGCAATGTAGTGAAAGCCTGTTTCAAATAGAAACAGAGTAGCAAGAACACTTTTAGAATGTACTCCTGGAAAACTACCATAAAAGTATTATCTTCAAGGAAGAAGGAAGTGTTTCATCAGGAAATTGTTAGATTGCTAACCAAGGACCAAGGACTATGAGTAGCTTTGGGAACCACATTTATGCCCTGTAGTGTAATATCATAAACTGAAAGTCTGCATTGGGCATTTATTTGTTGGTACCACAACCACAATTGATGATAACCAGAAATTCTTTGCAGATAAAGAAAATCATTCTGTAATCTGTGTCCTCAAATGACCGAGAAAGCAATTCTGGGGTTCCAAATATTCACAGAAACTTTTCTATTTGGAGAAGCTGACACCTGTTTCACAGCTTGTTATTTCCTTTTTCTTACTTACCATTTTGGCTTTGCATGCATTCAAAATGTTCTATATTTAGTGTAAATTTCCCCATTTGAGACTGGATTATATTATTGAGGATTTTTAACTCTTGCCAAGTAAAGTAGCTTTACCTTCAGCACCTTATTTAGGACAGGAATATCAAAACACTCATATTTTGTAGTTGTTTATTGGCTTTTTTTTTTTTTTTTTTTTTTTTGGTGGTGGTGGTGGTTTTTCTGTTGTTTTTAAATGTGTGCTGAGGATTGAACCCAGTGTCTTGTACATGCCAAGCACACACTCTGCCACTGAGCTACACCCCTAGACCATTTTACAGTATTTTTCATTTTTTTCTGGGACGGAATGATATAACATAGGACACATATTTTAAAAGAAAGAGAAAAGCTGACCTGAATTGAAGAAATTAAGTTCTGAATTTTAGACAATTTTTAGGTGATGGGAATTAAAATTATATGTTCTTCCATTTGCCAATTAGAAAATGTCATATACAGGTATGTATATGTGTGTGATATGCATTTACTATTTTGTAATGTTAAAATATATGACCCACAGTAGCTATTTTGAAAATGAAAATTCATTTCAGTGATCAAAACAAGGTCCCTATTTAGTTGCAACTGATTATGCAGTTTTATACAAATGAAGTTCTCTAATTTATTGACTTAAATTTAAGTTTTCATGTGTTAAATTTTCTTAGAACGTGGAATCTTCTTCTATGGCCATTTTGAATGTGAAGCCAGGTGTTGCAGGGATTGCTGTCTGGTGCCAGAGCAAGACTGGCTGCCACTGCCAAGAGCGTTCATAAAGTAGCGTTTCCCTTGGTCACGTTCACTGTCTTGTTTCTTTTTTTTTTTTTTTCTACATTTTTTATTGGTGCATTATAGTTGTACGTTATGATAGGATTTGTTGTTACATATCTGTACATGCATACTATAACAATATAATTTGGCCAATATTACTCCCCAGCACTCCCCCCTCCCTCCCCTCCACCCACTCCTTGGTCCCTCTCCTTTGCTCTGCTGACATCCCTTTAATTTTCATGAGATTCCCCACCACCACCTTTCTTTTAAGTTCACTGTTTTAATTCCTTGAATTCTCAGAAAGCTCTTTCACCAAACACTGAGCTCTATCACCCGTATAGACTGAGGTGTGTATGCACATGCATATGCATTTCGATGAATGTGTAATGTTTACCTCTTTATTAATTTACAGAAAGCAATGCCCCTGTGTAGATCAGAATGCTGGGGTCAGCAGATCAGTCCTTTGCCTTCTTGCAGGCAAACTACAAAGGAAGCCAAATGCTAATCCAAATGTTTAAAAAATGTAAAGGAGGATTTCTGACTTGAATCTTTAATGGTACTGACCTATCTCAGTTCATGGAAGAAGACACAGAGAGAATAAACAATTTGTGGGTAAACTAACGATTGAAAATGTGTCTGAAAAGTTTACAGATATCTAATCCTACAATCTAGAGTTGTCTGAACAAGAAACCGGAAAGTGATCTTAATTTAGAAAGGAAAAATCAAAATATGTGAAGCCTGGTTTTTGAGAGAGCCTGATTAAACACAAGGAGACTTAATTTTAAACCTGTACAACTTGTTTCCAAGGAACTGGAGCTTGGTAGCACTGTTTAAGAAGAGGAGTTCCTAAATCCAGACTGAGGCCAAATGGGCACGTGGAGTCTGCATCCTTGTGTCCTGATACCATCCCATTGATATCAACCTTGATATGAAATTCAGACCTCTCTGAAGCTTCCTCACTAAAAAAATAAAAAATAACCATACCTAGCATTTTTGACAATTTCATGATTTGAGATTCTGGTGCCAGATGTTAAAATCATAAATATTTCTCTAAGTTACCCACCCCCCTCAACAAAAAATCCCTTTTATATTAAAGAGTATTCTTTCCTAAAAAGGGATCTCTTGGTACAGATCTTGAGGACAGCTTTATTCCTCTAATTTACAATGATTTAAATAAACATGACTGAAATATATCTTGAAAGTCAATAAGGTTCAGCTCAGGAATTTCTGTATAAAATATTTTGATCAATACTCTAGACAACTAAAACCAAGTCATTTTTCTGGCTGGATAGAAAATAACAATCCCTAAGTTTTCCTTAATCAGAAACATGTATAAAAATTAATATAAATCACATTTTTAGGAAAAAAGCAAAATTGATTGGGCCAGGTGTGGGCCTATAATGCTAGCTACTTGGGTAGCTGAGCCAGGAGAATCTTGAGTTCAAGGTCAGCATGGGCAATTTAGCAAGATCCTGTCTCAAACTAAAAAGGCCTGGGTATGCAACTCAGTGCAGAGCACTTGCCTAGCATGCACAAGGTCCTGGGTTCAAAAATAAATGAATGAATGAAGAAAAAAAGAAAGGAAGAGAGAGAAAGAAAATTAAATAAGAAATTTAACTGCACCATTAAACTGGTTATGATCCAGACTGCATTATCATATCTAAATACATTTACAAAAAGATACTATACATTTTGAACTTTCTTTTGAAAAAGGGTAAAAAGTTTATTATATAAAAAACATAAAGGACATTCAACTTCCCAGGATGTTAGAAGAGGATGGTGACCGAAATCATGCCACAGAAGCCTAAGCTTTGGTCCTTGAAAGGATATGTTTCTCTTTTGTCCTTTTATCTTTTCTGTCTTTAAAGAAATGAAACGAAGGATTGAATCAAGCGTTTCAGGGCATCTCAGGTGATGAGGGTTTATCCCAGGAAACTCAAGAATGTCAAGAAGCAGACAACACCATGCCACTTACTAACCCCTGTAGACCCATGGACCTAGAATGTCCTTGCATTTGGGGTCCAAGGAAGCAGCTCATCCCTTAGTAGCCCCACCCATCCCTCCTGTTCTCAGGTATATACTCAGTTTCTGCTTCCAGCACCTGCGGCAACTCCAGCTGCTTCTACCCTTGCCTAAACTTCTCTCTATCCTTCCGTGGCTTCTGCTTATGGATTTACAGGCATCTCCCCGAGAAGTTTTCAAATCTTGCTGTTGACAACTGCCTTTTCTCTGCGTGGATCTATTTCTTCACAGCGCTGCTGGAAAGGAGTCTTAGTCCAGGACACCTCATAAATGAATCCCCTCTGCTTCTATATGAGGGAAACTCATTTGGCTACTGTTTCAAGAAGAGGGGGGTGTAACTGGCAGAACTAGCTTTGTCTTAGTGCCATGTCAGAAATAGATGGGCCATCAGAGGCACCCTGCAGGAGTGGAATTTTAGTTGAACATGACATTTTGCTTTTCTTGTGCTTTTTGTGCTTCTTATGAGATGAATTGTTCTCTTTTCTATTAAAGTTAAACCTGTAGTCTCGAGTTTCCCAATATGTAACAAAAACCTGTTTACTGTAAACTAAAACTTAAATTTCACAATATGTGATCAGATGTAGCCACTTTTTTCCTTGCTATCATTTTTTTAAAAAAAAAAAATATTTGTTCTAATTAGTTATACATGACAGCACAATGAATTTCAACTCATTGTATACAAATGGAGCACAACTTTTCACTTCTCTGGTTGTACACGATGCAGAGTTGCACCATTTGTGCAATCATACATGTACCTAGAGTAATGATGTCTGTCTCATTTCACCATCTTACCTACCCCCATACCCCCTCCCCATTATGGATCAGCATCCACTTATCAGAGAGAACATTTTTGGGGATTCACTTACTTCACTTAGCATGATATTCCCCAACTCCATCCATTTACCTGCAAATACCATAATTTTACTCTCTTTTAATGCTGAGTAATATTCCATTGTGTATATATACTACAGTGTCTTTATCCATTCGTCTATCGAAGAGCATCTAGTTTCGTTATAGTGAATTGAGCTTCTATGAACATTGATGTAGCTGCATCACTATAGTATTTTGATTTTAAGTCCTTTGGGCATAAACAGAGGAGTGGGATAACTGGGTGGTTCCATTCCAAGTTTTCTAAGGAATCTCCATACTGCTTTCCAGAGTGGTTGTACCAGTTTGCAGTCCCACCAGCAAAGAATGAGTGTGCCTTTCCCCCCACATTCTCACCAACACTTATTGTTGCTTGTATTCTTGATAATTGCCATCATGACTGGAGTGAAATGAAATTGCCATTTTCAGTTACAAAATCATATGACTAAAATATAGCCATTTTGAGCTCCTCTACACGTATAACATATGTCCATATTGGGAGCAGGAATGCAGACTTTGATATCTATGCCACAACCCCCATTTAGACACTCCCTTTGTCCTACATCTTCCAGTCACAATGTGGATAGTGTCCTCAACAAGCCAATCATAACTATAGCCCTTCCCTTTCCCTTCCCCAATTTTAAAATAGTCAATCACCTAGATTGTAAGCCTTTTGTGAGAAGATGCCTCAAATGGGACCAAAAGAAGAAAATGCAGATCATTCCACAACACTGGTATCAGGATCTGGGCTGGAAGAGAAACAGATAGAAAGGGTCTGGAAGTTTCTGTTCATCATAATCTATCTGTTCCCTGTGTAGGAACAACAGTCCTAAGCTCATGCGTGGAGATGAGAAGACAATTGGTATGCTTTGAAGTTCTATCGTAAAACAACTAGGAATCTGTGACCAAAGAAATGGAAACAGCAAGTTAAAATACTGAAAGAGGTTGATAGAAATTGGGTATATTTTCAGACTTTAGTTGGCATGAGTGTAGGTGATAGGGAGAGGAGGGTATTCAGATGAGCAGGGGTTAGAATATGATTTTGACACACATTTCTGAGTTCTGATTCCATTTTTTTAAAAAAAATCTTCAGTTCAATTTTCCAAGTAGATTTTCCACTAAAAGAAATTTTGGGATGGTGGGGGGCAGGGGTGCTGGGAAGTGAATGTAGGACCTATACATATGAAGCATGTGCTCTACTACTGAGCTGTACACCTTTACTCTCAAACAGATATTTCTAATTGTAAAAGTTAAAATCAGCTTTCTGTATCAAATTAGTCTTGTTTGAGCCAGAATATTGTGACATGCTATTCCCTTCTGGGTCTAACCACCTCTGGCTGAACAGAAAATTGGGGTTTCAGAAGTGTACAGTGGAGGTCCAAAGCCTGGAGTAGTTCTGAGAAACTCTGAGGCCTTTCTTGACCTCCCTACTTCCCCACAATTTCAAGAACTTGAAAATACTGAACAAAAATCTTTTCAAAATGGACATAACAAATAGAGTAAGATTTGGTGTTATAGTCTTTTTTGCTGCTTACAATAAATGGGTAGTTCCATTTAAATTAAAGTTTTGTTAATTTATTGGGCAAACATTTCAAAGATGATTAGGATTTTATTTGGGAGTGATTGGCAGCTTTCCACATTTTTCTGTCTCAGTCTTTGTTTTCAAGCAGTAGTTAGCCATAACACATACCCATTTGGGGATGGGATTTCATATAGAGGATTATAAAACCATACAAAACTATTTAATGCTGAGTAATACGCCATTATGTATAAATGCCACATTTTTTAAATCCATTCATCTATTGAAGGGCATCTAAGTTGGTTCCACAGTCTAGCTATTGTGAATTGTGCTGCTATGAACATCGATGTAGCAGTATCCCTATAGTACGCTCTTTTAAGGTCTTCAGGGAATAGTCCAAGAAGGGCAATAGCTAGGTCAAATGGTGGAGTATTACTCAGCACTAAAAAATGACAAAATCATGGAATTTGCAGGGAAATTGATGGCATTAGAGCAGATTATGCTAAGTGAAGCTAGCCAATCCCTAAAAAACAAATGCCAAATGTCTTCTTTGATATAAGGAGAGCAACTAAAAACAGAGCAGGGAAGAAGAGCATGAGAAAAAGATTAACATTAAACAGGGACGAGAGGTGGGAGGGAAAGGGAGAGAGAAGGGAAATTGCATGGAAATGGAAGGAGACCCTCATTATATAAAATTACATATAAGAGGATGTGAGGGGAAAGGGAAAAAAATCAAGGGAGAGAAATGAATTACAGTAGATGGGGTAGAGAGAGAAGATGGGAGGGGAGGGGAGGGGGGATAGTAGAGGATAGGAAAGATAGCAGAATACAACAGTCACTAGTATGGCAATATGTAAAAACGTGGATGTGTAACCGATGTGATTCTGCAATCTGTAAACGGGGTAAAAATGGGAGTTCATAACCCACTTGAATCAAATGTATGAAATATGATATGTCAAGAGCTTTGTAATGTTTTGAACAACCAATAAAAAAAAACAAAACTATTTAAACAAGAGGACTTTAAAAAAATAGACCAAACTATAAATTTAATTTGTGGCCCCAGTTTTTTTTTTTTTTTTTTTTTTGTACTGGGAATTGAACCCAGGGACACTTAACTGAGTCACATCCCCAACCATTTAAATTTTTTGAGACAGTATCTCACTAAGTTGCCTAGAGCCTTGCTAAATTTGCTGAGGCTGGCTGTGAACTTGCGATCCTCCTGCCTCAGCCTCCTGAGTTGCTGGGCTTACAGGTGTGCACCACAGCACCAGCCTCCATCTGGCTATTTTTGAGGAAACTTTTGTAGTTTTAGTGTGATAATAGATGACACTGGGTTTTCAAGGTGCTACAACCTCCATGTGATCATCACAATCCAGTATCATTTTTCATCTTTATAGAACCAGCAACTTGATTATAAATGCTCCAGAGATATTTAGTCTCCAGTAGAAAAGACTCTTGTTCAAATTCAATTAGCGTTGTAAAATTGATTCATTTTTAGGGCAGGAACTTCTTTCCAGTGTTAATAATATTCAAGACTAATATGCAGTAAGAAGTTATCCCAGTTTGGGGGATAATAATGAGATACTATTGTTCATAGTTTCCGTGGGTCAGAGATTCAGGTAGAGTGGAGGAGATGCCTAGTCTCTGCTTCCCAGTGGCTGGTGTCTCACCTGGGGGATTTGAAGGGTGAGGGCTAGAATTGCTGAAAGTTCATTCTCTCTTATATCTGGTAGTTGATGCTATGCATTGTCTGAGACCTCAGATGGGCCCTTGGTTGGAACATTGATAAATGACCTTTTGATGTGCGTGGGCTTCTTCACATCATCATCATATCATTTTAAAACTACCACTCTGGGCAACTGAATTATTTATCAGATCATTTAATTTTTATGTCTCAACAAATAAAGTCGATTTTTTTTATAGCTTTCACAGATAAAATAGGTCCATAATTTGCCATCTGGAAGATAAATACAA
The DNA here is from genome assembly GCF_047511675.1 of Marmota flaviventris. Classification (NCBI taxonomy): domain Eukaryota; kingdom Metazoa; phylum Chordata; class Mammalia; order Rodentia; family Sciuridae; genus Marmota; species Marmota flaviventris. The sequence continues at coordinate 39,798,632 of NC_092513.1, forward strand.
TCATCCCTTGGTATCCTCAGGGGATTGATTCCAGTACCTCTTGTGAATACCAAACTACTCAAAGATTCATGATGGTATAGTATGTGCATATATCATTTAATTTAAAGGACTTGAACCTTTATATTAAAGCCTTTATATCAACCTACAGACATCCTTAAAAATAGTTTAAATTATCTCCACATTACCTATAACACCTAATATAGTGTAAGTGCTATGTAAATAAATAGAAGTTGTACTATTTTTTAGGACATAAAGAACCCCCATCCTAGCCCAACTCTACTCTCTTCTTGCTTTTCAAACCTGCAGCCCTATTTCTCCTAAAACGATCCCCCCGCAAAAGTACTTTTTGGTGACTGAGTTTCCCAGATGCAATGTTTCTTCTTCCTGAGTGAACCCACTTAGTACAGACACAAATTATTTTTCCTGAGTATTTTTGATCCACAGTGGGTTGAATCCATGGATGTCAAACCCACAGATACAGAGGGCTTGTTGTACAGGATCTAAGTGCCAATGCTACACCTCCTCTCCATGTTGGGTATGGTGCATGTCATAAAAGTCAGTCATAACCTCAGTTTTTTCAAAGTGGAGTTTTGGGTAACTGTTATCAATTATCAGGGTTTAGCATACAACCTGAAACTTATTGGGCTGGGGATAGCTCATCAGTGGTACAGCACTTGCATGAGGCTGTGGAATCAGTCAACATCATTTCAAAAAAAAGAAAAAAGGAAGAAGAAGAAAATAAAAAAGAATCTGTCTGCTTTTCCTGTTAAGGAGAATTAATTTTGTTAGGCTTGATTCTAAATCACATGAATTTCCCGGCTTAAGAAGACAGTACTTCATGAACCTAGATCCTGTCTGTTTCTCTCTTCTGGATACATCCACATGAGCTTCCTTAGCTTGCTTTATAAAGTATCTTGATATATATTATTGAACTATCACCCATGTTAGTTTACTGAAATTTTATCATTAAGTTAGCTGAATTCATTTATTATAGCTAATTATTCAGCAAAATTTCTACATTAAATTCCCAAATGTATTGGTAAAATAATATTTTCCAGAAAATGTACCCTGGTGCTCTTGAAGGACATTAATTTGCTGCATATCCTTGTTGGGGCTTAGAATACAATTCCAGAAGTATGGTACCCTGGAGTGCTGAGTTCTTTGGACTGAGGGAGATTGGAATGGCTACAGAAGCAAGGTCTTCCCAAATTTCTGGCCTCCTGTCTCCTGTCCTTTCTCCTCCAAATTGATTCATTGAAAAACAAAACCCCTCTCTTCTAAGGCAGATCATAGAAACTAGAACTCCTCTTCCTTGAAGTAAGCCATAAAATCTAGAAAGTTCCCTCTCTGACCCTCTCCACCTCCCTTCAAAACCCTCCTGTGTCTTGTCTCATTGCCATGAGGAAGGAATACTATACAAAAATGCCAAGAAGAATATGAATGAACAGACCTGGCTAGATTTCCCTCTCTGCCCATCACTGTTAGATCATGCCCTTTTATCCAATCACATCTCTAACATGGGTTCCATCCTTCATCAAAACTAAACATAAAAAAGATTTTCCCTGGATCTTTAGGTCTGCATTTTTTAAGGTTCCCATGTCACATAAAACTTTGATGAATAAATGTGTTATGCTTTTTTCTTGCTAACCTGTCCTTTGTTATAGGAGTATGAGCTGGGACCCTTAGGTTGGGTGAGAAAAGGAAACACCTCTCTGTGCCTATGTCCTCAACCACTCAGTTTTAGAAAAGCTTTTTGTAGGTTAGCCATTTTCTTTTCAGCAGTCTGAACTTATATGTTGTGATGAATTTTAAGACTTTAATTTTTAAAGGTTAACATTATTTCTCTATTCCAGGGAGCTAGACAACGTTGATTGCTGGAAAAATGCACACCCACACCCACACTTTATTTTAGAGACAATGTTCTGTTATTCCTTGGTCTGAGCATGACACACTTCTGATTGCTCCACTACATTTTCAAATTGATGTCTTTTTTCTTCTAGTGAAATAAATCTGAACTGTATTCTGTCCTAGGTAAAACCCTATTCAGCTTTTTTTTTTTAGTTGTAGTTGGATACAATATCTTTAATTAATTTATTTATTTTGATGTGATGCTGAGGATCGAACCCAGGTCCTCACCTGCGCTAGGAGAGCGCTCTACCACTGAGCCACAACCCCAGCACCCCCATCCTACTTTATAAGATGCTGTTCTCCTATTGTACTTACTGGAGTTCATCTGTAACAATAAGTAAGGCATTGATTTATGTAAGGAAATCTTTGTAATTCTGAGAAGTTTCCAGTTATGACAGTAACTATGTTTTATATTCTATTGCTTAAAATGAAATCCTTGAAGATTTTAAGTTTTTCTAAGCATTTTTATAAACCAGATATAGCTAAATGCATTCATTTGTTCTACAAAAAAAAAAAAAAAAGAAGAAGAAGAAGAAGAAAAAGAGAGAGAATAAGAATTGATGTTTTAAACTTCATTGGAGTTGTTATAAGAATTATTTTTATTTTTATTATATTACACTTTATTATTATACATATAGTTAAATTAAAATATGCAAGGTGTTTAATATAGGCCCTGACACATATTAAGCTCTTCCGGTAGCTATTTCTTACTGTTCTGTCATTATTATGAAATGACCCCGAGAGCCAAATGTCCAAGTTTGCACACGTTGTCATAGCCAGCTAGGTTTGGAGTCCAGATCAACTGATTACTGTTCTCACGCTTTCCACCTTATCACAATCATTTATATCAGCTTCTGGGACAAGTCCCAGCTCTACCTAATAGGGCAAATTATAAGTCATGGAACAGGAGCACCAATCCTGTCTAAGCAGAGCAGAGGGCTCCCGGCTTGCTCTGCCACAGGGACAGAGGAAAGCCACAAGTGGAAAAGACCAGAATTAGTCCCGAATTTGAATCGTATGGCTTATGGGTACCAGAACCCTTTCTCCCAGTAGTCTGGGACAGCTCTCAGGGTTACTTGGAGGGGTGACTTACAGAATTGCAGATTCTACCCAGAGGAAGACCCAGGGAGCACAATGTGGAGTAATAATGCTTTGTTCAAAGTTCATTCCAGCGAGTACAGAGGACCCAGAAACCAGGAGTCTTTTGACAAAGATTTGTCCTTTCTAGGTTACCACCTTCTTCCTGATAGCACATCCTCTAGTTCACCAGGCAAATCCTGTGAATTCTGGTTTTTACCACCCATGTTTCAAAATTTCATAGAGATGACCTGGGACATGGATGGAATTGAAGATTTTGATTTGATTAGAAAGTGGTAAAACCCAACAGATGTAGCACAAGTATTCTAAAGCAATTAGCTGGGACAGCCAGAGCTATGAATGGAAAGTCATTATGCAAATATAGGACATTAAATGTTTGTCTTGCTTGCATGGGTAATGTCAGGTCCTGTTTTAGACCCAAAGGAAAGGAGGATAGATGCAAAATGTTTTCTTTCAGCACAATTTACCCCATTTTGACCCAGCTGTCCCCCATTAAATCAGCCAGATTTTGCTTAACAATGAAGACCTGCCTGTGATTTCTGATGTGAAGGATGTTCATCTTGTATTCTGGTCTGGCTTCCTTTCAGAGTCTCCTTTCTCAACATGGCAGGTTCCCCCCACCCCCCCCCAGTAAGTTTTCAGGGTTAAGAAGACTCAAGAAAATAAGCAAGGAAAATAATGTTTCAAAAGTTTGGTCCTTTTCCCACACGGTTCCCTTCTCATCAGGTGTGACACCTGTTTGTAGAGACAAAGGGTGTCCATTCTGGCTCGTCACCTCACAATTCAGGTTGTGATAAATGATGCTTATTCCTCCTTCTTCTCAAGTCTTTTCTCCCCAGAACCCTTGGATACATAGTGTTACCTTGCCAGAGAACTGCCTTGCCGGATGGGGAAAGAAATAGGAACTGTAACTCTTTAGTCCAGCAATTACCTAAATGAAAAATCCCAAGGGAAATAAGTAGTGCTTGTTTTCCAGAAGGTTCAGGGTAGAAAAATGCTGTTGTGATGTTTCTGAATATTCCCCATAAAATCCATGAAGAACAGCACCAAGTTGGGAGGCATATAGAGGGGAAGGCTTTGGAAGGAAAGAGAAAAGAGGAATGTCAAGAGGAAGCCGAGCAAGAAAGTGCAAATCTGCTTTATACAGGATCAGGGTTTGGGATGTTAGTCTTGCCACTTATTTGCAATGTGAACTTGCCTCAGTTTCCTCTCAGGAGCGGGAGATAACACCATCTGTGTTCTCTTCAAGTTTGATTACAACAAATGGAACCCCCCACCCCCCAAAAAAAGTACTTTCTGGTGACTGAGTTTCCCAGATGCAATGTTTCTTCTTCCTGAGTGAACCCCGGTGAATCCCTTCTCATTATCCAGTACCCATTTATTACCCTCCACGCTGACAGCATCTTCTGGTCACTTGTTCTGTTCTCAGAGATGTTTATAGCCCTTTGTGTCCAATCCTCAGTTGCATTTAGAAAACCTGAAAAAAAGTTTTAGGGTAAACACTATATTAGTGCCACTTAGATTCTACTATTGACATTTTACTTTATCACACCTTTCTATTTAGTCATCCTCTATTGGTTCATCAAGTCACCTTATATTCTAGACACAGTTCAAAACAAATTGAAAGCACCAGAACACTTACCCTTTCAGCATACAGATAATTATTTTCATTATCTTTCACTTTTCCTTTAGGTAAAAGTGAAATGTACAAATATTAAGTGTACGTTTGCTGTTTTTTTGACAAATACATACAACCATGTAGTTCAAATTCCTGTTGAACTATTATTGTGGATTGGATATGAAATGTCCACCAAAGACTCATGTGCTGAAGGTTTGGTCCTCAATGCAGCAGTGTTCAAGGTAATTGGAAGTAATTGGAAATATGAGGCTCTGACTTCATCTATGGATTAATGCATTGATGGATCAATCATTTGATGGCATTATTGGGAGGTGGTAGAGCCTGCAGGAGGGGGTGCCTAGTTGGCTGTGGGTCTTCCTTGGGATCCATCTAAGTCGTATTATATTCAGAGTTTTTGAAAACCCCAGGCTGGGCCACAACTATGCTAGCCTCTGTAGATGATCAGAGGAGATGCAGGATTAGAAACTTTCCCCTCTTTTCTTTCCTTTTTAAATATCCCTGTAAGCATAGTGAGTAACCAAAGTGGCCATTTGATTTACAGAAAGGTCTGGATATTTCCTAGTTTAATTTGTTCCCTTTCAGAGCAATATTCCAAGAACAGATAGAAGCTGTTGGAGAGTGGGTGGAAGCGGAAGGTACTTAGAAATGTTCTGTTACATTTTTCAAACAAAGTCATTGACGACAATACAGAGAAAATGAGATTCATAGAAATGTATTGGAGAAGAATTACATTAAGTGTCTCATAAATTTAATGGCTATTGTTTTGAACTACCTGATAGATTTTCTGGTATAGAGATTGCCGTGAGGCTGAATTTCTTGTTTCAATGAGAGTCGTGATTAGCATTCAGATAGCTCCCAGGCACCTCTGAGAGTGAAATAAAAACATTGCTCTGGAAAGTCAGTTATGGTGAAGCTCTCCACTTATGCATTTATTATCCTCACCCATGTTGAATTTTTATTATTTTAACTATTTCAAGTGATTATCTTATGAGCAAAATTGATGAAATCATGGGTGTATATGCTATGTTTGCAATTTGTGATTTTTTTGTATTGTTCCTCTTACTTTTGTTGGGTTATAAACATAATACAATCTGATTTTTGACAATCATTTGTTTTCTCTCTTTTTTCGTTTTTGTGGTGCTGGATATTGAACCTAGGGTTTCAACATGGTAAGTACCAGCTTTACCACCGAGCTACATCCCCAGCCCTGTTAGTTTTCAATTACAGGGTTTTAAAAATTATAATATCTTAAATAATTTATTTATAAATAAATATGCTATAGTTTGAATGTATCCCCCAAAAGTTCATTTGTTGAAAACTTAATCTCTAAATGCATATATTAACAAATTTTGACATGGGCCTTTGAGAGGTAATTAGGATTAGATGAGTTCATGAAGGTGGGGATCTCCATGATGGCATTACTGACTTTATAAGAAGAAGAAGAAGAGAGAACCTGGGCTAGAATTACTGTTCTGTCTTGCTGTGTGTCATTCACCATTTTATGATGCAGCAAGAAGGCCCTCACCAGATGCCAGCATTATGTTCTTGGACTTTACAGTCTCCAGAACACTGAGCTAAATAAAATTCTAATCTTTATAAAGTATCCAGTCTGTGGTATTCAGTCATAGCAACATTAGATGGACTAAGACAAAATAATATAATGATATCTGAACTATATAGGGAAATATATCACATTAAATTTCTTATCTAGTGTCATTTACTAGCTAATATTTATGTTCCCATTTTAAAGAAATGACTTCAGGTGTTTTTTGTTTTTTTTGTGTGTGTGTGTGTTGGGGGGTTGAACACAGGGCCTTGTGCATGCAAGGCAAGCACTCTACCAACTGAGCTATATCCCCAGCCCCTGATAGCCTTTCAAAAGAAACTTTTAACAGGAACTAGAGGATCAGCTATTTTTCATTGGTATACTTCTCTTTATAGTTTAATTGAGGAATTATAAATCTTCATAAGCCAAATACAGTGATTTTTGCCATAATTAGCTTCTTACTCTGAATGGTCCAAGTGATAGTTTACTCAGAGTCTTTAAAAAATACCATGATGAGTCAGTCATAATTTCCTGATGAACACACTATTTCTTTGCTATAGAATAGTGTCTGTAGCACTAGAGTGTCTAATAGTGTCTATAGTGCTATAGAATATTAGTTTGAGAGGGCTTCTATAACAAAGTGTCCCAGGCTGAGCGGCTTAAATAACAATATGAATTGCCTCATAGTTCTGTCTGGAGACTGGAACTCCAAGGTCAAAGTATCAGCTCTGGTGACTCCTTCTGAAGGCTCTGAGAGAGTTTCTATTCCATGCTTCCCTCTTGAGTTGTCTTTGTGTTCATGTGCTTTCCCCTTATACATGTCTCCAACATCTCCCTTTTATAATGACACCAGTCATATTAGGCTAGTTCCCAACCCCATGACCTCATTTAACTCAATCACCTTTGCAAAGGCCCACTTTTCAAATCAGATCACATTCTGAGGTACTGGAATTAAGATTTTATCATATGTATTATGGAAGGACACAATCTAAATGGTCATGAGTGTCATTTTTTAAACTTTCTACAAACTCTCACAGAGCCCAGTGTCTAGGAGTACAGTTGGTAAATGATATGGTAGGTATAAGCTTAACCGTTTAAGAATTTGCTGAAGTGTTTTCGGGAGGGCTGTACCCACTTGTATTGCCACAAATAGCATATGAGGGTACCCGTTCCTCTATATTGTCACCAACATTTGGCAGGGTCAGTCTTTTTTTTTTTTTTTTTCCTGGTACTGGGGGCTGAACCAAGGGGCACTCTATCATTTAGCTATATCCACAGGCCTTTCTATTATTTTATTTTTCAGACAGATATCACTAATTGCCATGGCTGGCCTCTAACTTGTGATTCCTCTGCCTCAGCTTCTTGGAATATAGGCGAGGGCTATCATGTTCATGTGGCCCCTTTTTTAGATTGTTGCCATTTGAACAGGTATGGAATAGTAACTTCTAGTGGATTTAGTTTACATTCCATGAGTGATGAAGTTGAGCATCTTTTCGTGTGCTTTTTGGTCATTCGTTTAGAAGAGTTTATTTTTCTTAGACAAAGATCCTGAGTTTGTGTCAAAATTTATTAATTTGCTAGGGTCAAAGGAACGGAGAAGGGGGGATTAAGTGGTTAAGTAGGAAAGAGAACGATTGTATAAATAACTAATCTCTTTAAAGTTAAAAGAATTTGCAGTTTTATTTCCCATCATGACTCTATCTGTGGTTATAAAAAGGCTGGCAGGGTGGCTAGGCTTGTTGATGACCAGTCAAGAAAGCAAAACCATCTTTAAGCAAATGTCGAACTGATCAGTGGAACAATACTTTCCTCTGCGAAGGGAGGTGTTGATTAGGTCACTTGACAGGAAAGAGTGAAAAGTGGTAAAGCCAGAGCAGAGGCACAGCACCAAGGAAGGCAGAATTTTAAAGAGGTTATTATTGCCTGTTGCTATTTTAGTCTAAGAAAGCAGGTCTTCCATTTCTTTATTTAGGAGAGGTGGGTGGTGCTGGCAAATGAACTCAGGGGCACTTAGCGACTCCACATCTTCAGCCCTATTTTGTATTTTATTTTAGAGACAGGGTCTCACTGAGTTGCTTAGTACCTCACTCTTGCTGAGGCTGGCTTTGAATTTGCCATCCTCCTGCCTCAGCCTTCCAAGCTGCTGGGATTACAGGTGTGAGCCACCACGCCTTGCCCAGTTCTTCCATTTATTGAGGGGCTACTCTTTCCCTTTATAACATTATAGAGCACAAGTCAGTTGAATTGTTTTTGTTTTGTTTTGGGTACTGGGGATTGAACCCAGGGCCCCGTAACCACTGAGCCACATCTCCAGCATCCCCCCACCCTTTTAAAATATATTTTATTTGGAGACAGAGTCTCTCTGAGTTGCTTAGGGCCTTACTAAGTTACGGAGGTTGGCTTTGAACTCTTGATCCTCCTGCCCCAGTCTTCTGAGCTGCTGGGATTACAGGTGTAGGCCACTGAGCCTGTCCAGTTGGACTGTTTTGCATAATAAAGTGAAGGCAGAGGGAGTTTCTATGGACTGTCTGAGGAAGACTACCTCCAAAATCAGAATGGCCTGGAGGAAGGAGGGTGGCTGAACCCCTGAAGAGGCAGCCAAAGGAGATTTAAGAACAAACTAGACGAAATTCTGAAGTTTTTAGAAATGCTGCCTGTGATTACCCTTGTTGACTCCAAATTTCAGTAAATTCTGCTATGCTGGACATAAAACTTTATATGAGTGTGGGTCTGTTTGTGTTTGTGTGTGTAAACCAAGGACAAGGAGCTGAATTTGACATTTAGGCTGATACACAAGAGGTAATAGGTAGCTGATGAGTACAACCAGAGCAGGACCAGTGAGCCCATGAGAAGATAAGTCCAGGGAGTGTGCAGACAGCTTTATAGAACATTAGACCTACAAGTTGTGGGCAGGAGGGTTTCAGGTAATTTTGTTTAAATCAACAGAGTGACACTTGTTGACATTGGAATTTTATGATTATTGTGCCCTTATAGTTTTTTTTTGTTTTGTTTTGTTTTTTGTTTTTGTACCAGGGATTGAACTCAGGGGCACTCAATCACTGAGCCACATCCCCAGCCCTATTTTATATTTTATTTAGAGACAGGGTCTCCCTGAGTTGCTTAGCTCCTTGCTTTTGCTGAGGTTGGCTTTGAACTTGCCATCCTCCTGCCTCAGCCTCCCAAGCCCCTGGGATTATAGTATTCACCATTGTGCCTGGTGGCCCTCATAGATTTATGTTGAAATCAATTATTAATGAAACAAATATTTCAATGGAAAACATTAAGATTCATATTAGTGAATAAGATGGACATCATTACCCTAAGTACATGAATAAAGACACAAATGGTGTGAATATTTTTTGTATAAAACCAGAAATATGAAAAAGATGTGCTCTATATGTGTAATATGAATTGTATTGCATTCTGCTGTCATATATAACAAATTAGAATTAAAAAATACAATTAAAAAGAAAAAAAGATTCATATTAGTGAAGGTATAGTTCTCCTGGGATCTATTCCCAGTACAGAGAGAGGGAGAGAGAGAGAAAGAGGAAGAGAGATAGGCAGACAAAGGGGAAGAAAGGAAGGAAGGCAGGAAGGAAAGAAGGCAGGAAGGAAGTTAGTTCAGTCTATTCAAGTTTTTAATTCATTTTAAAATTAGAATATTTGTTGTTTGCTAGTGAGTTATAGGCATTTCTTATATATTTGGAAAATTAATAGCTTATCTGATACATGGTTGGCAAATATTTTCTCCCATTCCATTGGTTGCCTTTGTACTTTTTGTTGTGCAAAAGCTTTTTAGTTTGATGTTATCTGGCTTGACTATTTTTGCTTTTGCTATTTGAGTTTTTGCTGTCCTACCTATGAGGCTCACTAGAGAGTCCTGTTATATATTTGAGTTTGTGGCAAAATTACTGCAAATTGAACCATGCTGACAGACATTGGAATTCAGTTGCAGCCAGAGTAGAGTAACCTCATTAATATTCCAGGCATTCATAAAGGACATACTTAGGAGTGAGGGTCATATAATAAAGCAAGTCCTATTCTATCTAGTGTACTCCGAAAACTCAAAAAGCAAGCCTTATCAAAAATCTACTGGGTACACTGAAGTTGAAATTTGAATCCTGCAGGTAATGTCTCAAGCTTTCCACAGATCTCTTCAAAAAAGCCTATGTAACTTCAAAGTGATCAGTTATAATAAACAGCCAAATAGAACAACTTAACATTATTTAGAATGAGATATTCAGAATCTAAAAATGTATTTCCAACAAGTCCATTGAAGAATAAAAAATTACTGGACATATAAAAAATAGGAAAATGTGAATGATAGTTAAAAGTAGGTAATTAAATAGATACTGAAAAAGTCTAGACATTAGATTTGACAAACACCTTAAAATCTGTTTGAATATATTCAGGGACTTGAAAATATGGTCTTAATGAATAAACAGAGAAATGGAAACTATAATAAAGACTAAATGAAAATTCTAGAATGGGAAGGCACAATAACTGAAATAAAAAATTCACTCAATAGGCTTAATAGATTAAACTTGGAGGAAAGAAGGGCAACAAATATATAGTTTTCTGGGTTGGGGGTTGGGGTTGTGACTCAGCGGTAGAGTACTTGCCTAGCACGTGGGAGGTCCTGGGTTCACTCCTCAGCACCACATAAAAATAAATAAGTAAAATAAAGATATTGTGTCCATCTACAACTAAATACACACACACACACACACACACACATATTCTACTGCTGCATAGAGTTGCTGGGCAACAAATTACCACACATTTAGTGGCTATAACGGTCACTTTGAATTTTCAACTTGACTGGATTAAGAGACAGTAAGGATTAAGAGGATTATGGGTGTATCAGTGAGGGTGTGTCTAGGAATGATTGGCACATGGGATAGCCAATTGAAATGAAGATCCTCCTAAGTGTTGGCAGCACGGATAAATAGGATGATGGCTGGGATGAAATGAAAGTTGGAAGAACAAGGAAGCAGCAGATGTAAACTCAATTTTTCTTGCACAGGTTCTTGTTTGCTACTGCGATCATCTGAGGATATAGGACTCTCACTTCTTCAGTCTTCCAAAATGGACTCTGTCAGTGATTCTCCAGGAGCCTTTGGTCTCCAACTAGGGTAGCACCTTTGATCCCTCTTGTTCTGGGGCTTCAGCCTCTTGGACTGCACAGTTGCTGGTTCTTCCAGCTCTCCAGCCTGCAGGTGGCCACTGTAGACTCTCCAGCTTCTGGTCTTGTCAGCCAACCTAATAAGTCCCCTTTTTATAATTATATTTCCTGTTGATTCTGTTCCTCTAGAGAACCCTGACTAATACAGAGGCTTAGAGGAATACCTATTTCGTTTTTTAAAAATATTTTTTTTTACTTGTGTATGAACTTAATGTTTTACTTGTTTTTATGTGGTGCTCGGATGGAACTCAGTGCCTCACACTTGTGAGGCAAGTGCTCTACCACTGAGCCACAACTCAAGCCCTCCCATTGCATTATTTCATAGTCACTGTAGAGCAGAAGTCCCTGCATAATGTAGCTGAATTCTCTACTCATGATTTCAAAAGACTACAATCAAGTGATGGACTCTCTTAATATAACAGTACTGTGATGAGAACCTTTGCTAATGATGCTTGATAATTCTTTTTTTTTTAAGAGAGAGAGAGAGAGAAGAGAGAGAGAGAATTTTTTAATATTTATTTTTCAGTTTTTGGTGGACACAACATCTTTATTTTTATGTGGTGCTGAGAATCGAACCCAGTGCCCCGTGCATGCCAGGCAAGCGTGCTACCACTTGAGCCACATCCCCAGCCCTTGATAATTCCTTATAACTTGGAATTTCATATATAAACTTGGTTTACCTTAGAAAATGTAGGCCTTTCTGTAGTTTTTCTTTTCTTTTTCTTTTAAGGTACTGGGGATTTAACCCAGGCTTAGGGCATACTAGGTAAGCATTCAACCACTGAGTTATAGCCTCAGCTGTCCCTGTAATTTTTATTAGGAATTATAATTATCCAGTAAAATTTCAAATCATTGTTACCTCTGTTGATGTGATGAATAGCAAACACTACCAGCAACAATCTGAAAAAAATTTTGTCTACTCTGAAAGCTGAATTTCAAAGAAAATAGTCAGATGGAACTCTTGCTCCAGATAGCAATCTACAATAATATCTGGAGACATTTTAAATTTAGCTTTTACAAAGAGGATGACATTATTATTATTGTTATTACTTTGCAGTGATGGGGATTGAACCTAGGGCCTCACACATGTTAATTGACAGGATTTTTGAGATTGAAGAACCATAATTGCCTCATCATGCATTAGTATGTAATCATATATTATATATCCCAATATGCATTAATATATAATCACCATGCCTCAATATGTAATCATATGTCATATATCCAAACATGTGCCTCTTCCACCGGTATCCAAGAGTTTGTTGTCCTCCTGCCTCCTGTGGTCAGTATCTGCTTATCTTCAAAGTATGGTTGGAGGAGCAGCAGCTCTGTTGTCCCCTACATGTAACTCATGCACATGTTTCAGTTTGGGAAGTCCTGCTCGTAATTCTGGGGAAGGAAGAAATTGGATTCATGCACATGCCTGAGTCATCCACTTGATTTCTGCTGTCTAACTGCTTCCACTTCTGCCATGGGCCACTGTTCACTTTTCTACTGGTAATCCCCTAGAATTCCTGAACCACAGTCTTCTGTTTCTTCCATATCAGTAATATCTTCCTTTAATTTCCATGAAGTCTAATATGAAAAGTACCAAAATGTAAAACCATCAAAGGAGGTTTGCAAACCACTTTGGAAAACCCCTTAAATCTTAATCCCCTCTCCAAGGAGGGTCTTCCTGAAATCTCTCCTTGCTTCAGGAAGCCCTGACAGAGCAGTCATTTGACTCCAGGTTGCCTGCCCTGCTTAGCCATTTCTACCTTGTATTATAACGTTTCTTACTCATCACAAAGTTCATGGCCAAGCCATCCGTATTAAAATATTAACAAGAAAAAAGCATACAACTTTATTTAATTTATGTGTGTGTGACACAGGAGCCTTCAGAAATGAAGAGACAAAGAAACAGAGAAATAAGGATTTTTCATGATAACTTTGAAGAAGAAGTAGACAGTTGTGGAGAGATATGATCAAAGGGAAAAGGGAATAATTTAATGGCAATAAATTGGGTAGCATAGGAAGACCTGGTTGTTCAGATTATTCTGTGTCCCTGGATAACATTTCTTCCCTCTAGGTGTATGGCACACGAGGGGCTTGTCACCTACTTCAGAGGAGGGCAGGGAATTCTTGCATGGCCTGTTTCAGGGAAGAACAACAAGAGCAGGTCAGAGTGTCCCTCATGCTTCTGTTCTTCCCTCACATGCCAAGGTGCCCTGTTTTGGAATGGTGCATCCTGAATCCCATCGCCATCTTGAGCAACTTGTGAGATGTGGTATTATTCCTCAGCAGATGTCCCAAGTCTGACTTATTTAGTCTTCAGCAACACCAGCACTGAGTAAAACTGGAAGGTTGGAATTTGAGCAGCTCAAACTAAGGTGTCTGTGTACCCCTGACCCCACAGAACTGTTCACTGTGGGCTTTGCCACTTTAAGTCTGTGGTTTCCAGGCCAGTGTTGGACAGACATGGCTCTTCAGCCTTCCTGAACTTCAGTGGAAATCAATGCATCTCCTCCTGGCTTCTCTCTCTCTCACACACACACACATACACACAGAGTATGCTCCCAAGGACATAGATTTTCACAGATGTGACAGTATTAATCCACATAACTTTTCCTACGTGCCAAGCTCTCAGCTTGCTTGCTCCAGCCTACAACAGAGACGTGAAGACAGTAAACAGTGCAGACAGTTGCCCTTTGGTCCACGAGCTCTCTTCAACTCTGCCTTGGAAAATATAAAAGAGCAAAACACCTAATAATAATACTCATTCCTAAACCAATTGTAGGTCCAGAGAGTATCTAAAATGAAAGGTTTTTTCTTTTTTGGGTCATGTAAAATTCTCAGTCAAGTTTTTGGGGAAACTCTCTAAAAGGAAGAGCGCTAGCTAGCATCTATCACCCCAGGACCCCGCCAACATGTGGAGCTATCTTGGCTTTCATCTTCCTGTAGCAAAGCAATTGTAAAGACACAAGTTGTTCCTGAAACCAGCTTCTGGTTTGATATTATGAAAACCCTCAGCCACTGTGGCCAGGAAAATGGTCAGTTTTCCTGTCTGGTCAGATCTTATTTCAGAGTCTACTGATATTAAACATTATCTATTTCCCACGTCACCATTCCCTGTCATTAACTAAGATAAATCACTCTTTACTACAGTGGTAAACTGCCCATTTCCCGTACAAAGTCCCCAAACTCTGATAATAAAACCCATTTGGCAGCAAAACTGCCCTGTTCTGGTCTAATTTGACTACACCACCATGCCTGTGGACAGGGGTCTACGCATGCTCTCCTGTGCAGTGCCGGTATTGGTGATCATTTGAAGTGCAAGTTTTAATGTGTTTGATCACTGCATTATGATACTACACATCCTGCTAGGAATGCTCTGCATTGGGTATGTTGGCTTCTCACTGTATTCCTTTCTTAAAAAAATCTAGAAGATTCTGAATTCTGAAACACACCTGCCCCTAGGGTTTCAAATGAGAGGCTATGGATTTCCATTTGCAGAGGGTTCTTAGTCTCCTTAGTCTTGACATCTGCAAATACCAACATTTACTTTAGGAACTGAATCTTTATCTCAGTTTTACCAAGAAGAACATTCTCTCTTACATGCCTTTCAAAATTCTGCTTATCTGATGCTACAAGCACACAGGAGTGGCTAGATAGGGCCATCGCTCCTCCTCTGCCTCTCCTCTTTGTTTTGTTTCAAAGTCTAACTATGTCTTTGTGAGGAAGAGTCACTTCTGTTGGGATCTCAGGCGTAAATAAATTATCCCATTATACAGGACCTGGACTAGTCCCTGTAATGCCATTAACTCATCTTCTAGGAGTGGGAGCTCAGAGGTTTTCCAAATTCACATTTATAGTGTTGTCAATTTCCCAAATTCCCAAATACAATGTTGTATTGCAAGCATAACCGTGTGCTGCATAGCAATGTTTCAGTCAAGGATGGATCACATATGTGATTACGATATTGTCTGGGGACTTCACAGCCATCTCAGTTTGTGTAAGTACACTCCATGATGTTCACACAACAGTGAAATCACCTACAGATGCATTTCTCAGTATGTATCCTTTGTTGTTAAATAATACATGACTTTATTGATAGTCCAATAGGAGGGACCTGCAAGTCTGGTTTGGGATAGAGTATTGGTGCTTCAAAAAAACCATTACATCATGAGACTTTGATTAGCATTGGTATTAATCAATTGAAAAGATGTTTTTAATGTAAGAGATGCCAAGCTGAAGCCACACAGGGTAATGCTACTTGCTTAATTTTGCACATTAATTTAGCTGCTTTGATTATAAAAATTTCCTAATTTTTGGCAGGCTATTATGTTGTTTTCTGTAATTAAAATGTCATGCAATATTGATTAAAAATATCATGCATGTTAGCTCTGTAAATTCTCCTCTGTTTGGAAATTCAGAAAGGGAACTTTGATCCAAATGCCTACCCAATAAATACTATTAAGGTTTTATTACATAACAGATCCTCCTTCTGAGGGTAACAGATCTCAGGCATAAATAAGATACACATAATTTGTATTTTTAAGATACACATAATCTGGTCAGAGAAAGATATGTTAGAAACTAATAAGATTAACACTAAAAATGGAGTATGTTAAAGTGTGTAAGATACAAAAACTTAGTCTTATAGGGCATGGAAGGCAGTACTTGCCTTTGGACCATTGCTTTAGACTGAAACAAAGCTAAATCTTAGTTTCAGAATCTAAATAAGTATATGTTTTGCTTATATTTACATTTAACATTTTCCATTAGAATACAGTGAAAATCTGGAAAGATCTCTAAAGATTCTAGTCCCATCTCTGCAACAAATTTTCTAATAAACATTTTTCATCAGTCAACAGGGGAAACTTGTGACAAAAACGTATTCCCAGACCCCCCAACACTGAGTCAGAACTTGATGGTAGGGCCTGGGATCTGTATTTTATTTAACAAACATAGCAGGTGTTTATTAAGCAGGATAAAGGTTAAGCAAACCTGGACTTTATTGTTTTGTGAATACTTTTCCAAATCTGCAAATTCAAAGCAAGATCTGCTTCACAGTGGATAGAATCCTATCCAGGTTTTCTCCTTGTGCGAGTTATGATTTTGATAATCTTTTCTTGAAGGCATTGTACCTTTTTAAGTCATCTGATTTATGTTTAGAACATTCTTTTGTTATTGCTGTTGTTAATAGACTATTTTTGGTGCCGTTTGAGGTTCATAGGTGTTTTAGGCAGCTTTTTTGCTGCTGTGACTTAAAGACCTACCAGAACAATTGTAGAGGAGGAAAGTTTATTTAGGGGCTCGAAGTTTCAGAAGTCTCAATCCAAAGATAGCAGGCTCCATTCCTCAGGGCTCAAGATGAGGCAGGATATCATGGCAGAAGAGTGTGGCAGAGGGAAACAGCTCACATGATGATCAGAAACAGAGAGAAAGGTCTCCACTTGCCTGATACAAAGCCACGTCCCTAATTCCCACCTCCTCCAGCCACACCCTAGGACTTCAGTTATCACTCAATTAATCCCTACCAGGGGATTAATTCACTGGTAGGGTTAAGACTCTCACAACCCAATAATTTCTCCTCTGAATCTTCTTGCATTGTCTCATATGTGAGCTTTTGGGGACACCTCACATCCAAACTATAATAAGAAAAGCTGACAAAAAGTTAAAAAAAAAAAAAAAAAACTCCCATAAACCTCCTCACTCTCTCTCCTGAGTTTCCTTTATCATTACATTAGTGTGGTACATTAGTACATTTGATCAGCCAATATTGATACATTTATTAGCTAACATCCCTACCTTACATTAGGGTTCACTCTAATGTAAGAGTGAATCTGTACATTCAGTGGGTTTTGGCAAATTTATAATTATGTTTCCACCATGGTATCATATAGAATAGTTTCACTGCCCTAAAAATTGCCTGTGCTCTACCTATTCATCTCTCTCACTAAGCCCTGGTAGCCATTGATCATTTTATCGTCTTCTTAGTTTTGCCTTTTCCAGAATGTCGTATAGTTGGAAGCATAGTGAGTGGCCTTTTTTTCAGGTGAAGTGCTTAACCTGGTCACTGTCACACAGAGTGTTTAATAATAAATGTTAGAACTGTGTTCTACCAAAAAAAAAAAAAAAAAAAAAGAAGGCCTTTTCACATTGCTTGTTTCATTTAGCAGCATACATTTAAAGCTCCTCCACGATTTTTGTGGCCTGACAGCTCATTTCTTTTTCTTGATAAATAATGTTCCATTGTATGGATATAACCACGGTTCCTTTGTCCATGCACCTATTGAAGGACATCTTGATTACTTCCAAGTTTGGGCAATTATGAATAAAGCTATTATTAGAATTTGTGTGCTGTTTTCTTATGGACATAAGTTTTCAACTCATCTGGGTAAATACCATGGAGTGTGTTGGTTGGATGATATGTTAAGAGTGTGTTTTATTTTGTTAGAAATTACAAAACTAGACTGGTCAAGGCGTGCGGCGGCCAGCGATGAAGCCGCCTATTTCAATACAAGCAAGTGAGTTTGACTCCTCAGATGAAGAGCCTATTGAAGATGAACAGACTCCAATTCAGATATCATGGCTACCTCTGTCACAAGTGAATTGTTCTCAGTTTCTTGGTTTTTGTGCTCTGCCAGGTTGTAAATTTAAAGATATTAGAAGAAATATTCAAAAAGATACAGAAGAACTAAAGAGCTATGGTATACAAGACATATTTGTTTTCTGCACCAGAGGGGAACTGTCAAAATATAGAGTCCCAAACCTCCTGGACCTCTACCAGCAGTATGGAATTACAACTCATCACCATCCAATCCCAGATGGAGGGACTCCTGACATAGCCAGCTGCTGTGATATAATGGAGGAGCTTGCAATCTGTCTCAAGAATAACCGAAAAACCTTAATACACTGTTATGGAGGACTTGGGAGATCTTGTCTTGTAGCTGCTTGTCTCCTTCTATACCTATCTGACACTGTGTCACCTCAGCAAGCCATAGACAGCCTGAGAGATGTAAGAGGATCTGGGGCAATACAGACCATAAAGCAATATAATTATCTTCATGACTTCCGGGATAAACTAGCTGCATATCTATCATCAAGAGATTCACTATCAAGATCTGTGTCAAGATAAAGAGTTTCAAATAGCATATATGTATATGTGACCATGTCTGAAATTTGAGTTCTCTAGCATCATTTGTGTTGAAACCAAACTACCAGTGTTATCCACTTCAATGTAAATGTATATATGCAGATATCCCTAAAGCCTTTATTGACAAAATTGTCTCTTTCACTCATAACACACAGACAGAAAATTTGGTATAGTTTTCCTTTTAGAAATATACTGGCTGCTCTGGTATATTTTACCTATGCTGGGAAAAAAATACATGCAAATTTGTATTAAAAAAAAAAAAAAAAGAAATTACAAAACTACCTTTCAGAGCTCGGTACCATTTTGCATTCCCATTAGCTACAACCAAGTCTTGGTTACTCTACATCTTCACCAGGATTTGGTATTGTCAGTATTTTGGATTTCAGCCATTCTAATAAGCTTATGGTGTTAGCTTATTGTTGTTTTAATTTGTAATTTCTTGTTGACATATGATGTTCAGCATCTTTAATATGCTCACTTGCCATATGTATGTCTTCTTTGGTGAGGTATCTCTTTAGATTTTTGCCTCTTAAAAAATGATTTGTTTTCCTATTGTTGTGTTTTACAAGTTCTTTATGTATTCTGAATACCCATTCTCTAGTATGTGTTTTGCACAGATATACTTCTAGTCTGTGGGGTTTTATTTGTTTGGTTTTCATTTTTGTAACAGTGTTTCCTGCAAAGCAGAAGTTTGTAATTTTAATGAAATCCAACTTAACAATTTATTTCTATAAAAAATCATGCTTTTGGTGTGGTAGCTAAGAAGGCATTGCCAAACCCCAAACCACTTTTTATCCTATCTTCTAGTTTTATGGTTTTTGAAGGCATAATGTCTGCATCTAGCCTCACTATTTTTCAGTGTGGATGTCTACTTGTTCTAGAATCGTTTGTAGAAAGAATATCATTTCTCGATTGAATTGTCTTTGCTTTTTTGCCAAAGATCATTTGACTGCATTTGTGTGAATGTAAATTTCTAGACTCTCTATTCTGTTCTGTTGAGCCATTTGCTCATCTTTGTGCTGATACCACACAATCCTAGAACATCCTTTCACTTAGAGAATTTTTGATTCTGATTTCCAAGGATTCCTTCAAAGCCCTGGCTGCACCTCACAAAATCCCTAAGCTCAATTTTCCCCTTCTTCCTTCCCTCTTTTTGTCTGTATCTATTCTAAGCCAAAGAGCTTCATTTGTTAAGACTTATAACTCTGGAAGAATAGGTTTTGATGCTATCGATGCAGTATTAACTCTAATGTAAATATCTTGAAACCTGAATTTGTGTTTGCCATGTTCAAATATTCAGTCAATTTGCCTGGCTGAAAAGTAGGATTATAATATTATGAATGAAATCTCTAAATCAGAAGACCTTTGAAGCATGTCTTATATATGATTTTATCCTTCACAGTGCCTGAATGCGGATCATGGATGAATAAAGGAAGGAAGGAAGGAAGACAGGTAGGCAGGCTCCTTATCTTTGTTCAAGCAGAGATAAGGTAGTGTGCAAGAATGAGCAATTTAGAAACAATGGACCTTTCTTAGGAAAGAACAGGACTGGGAGCATCAGACTGGAGGTAGTCAAGGGGTTAAATTTGAGTCCTTTCAAAATCTGAAGAATGCCAAGTGACCTACGGTGAACTGAAATGGGAGCTACTTGTGATGGTGTAACATATACCCACAAATTTGTTGACATGTTAAAATTCCTCCCTTACAGAGGCTTTTCCCTCTCCTTTGAATGGGAGCTGGATTTACTGCCTTGTTTCTAACAAATGAAATGTGGTAGAAGTGGAGCTGTATAATTTCCAAGTCATAAAAGCCATCATTACTTCTCCCTTTCTCTCTGGTATTATTTGGTTTTAGGGAGTCACTACCCATGCTCCAAGAAATCTTGGGTGGACCTCTGCAGAGGCCCATGTGGATAGGGCCCGAGGTCTCCTGCCAAAAGGCAAAACTGACTTGCTGGCTGTGTGAATGGATGAGGCATCTGGGAAAAAGGGACCTCTAGATGGTGACAGTCTAGATGAACATCTGTCTGAGCATCATGAGAAATATTAAACTAGAGCAGCCCAGCCCAAGCCACCCCTGAACTCCTGATCCACATAAACAGTGAGAGATCCTAAATGCTTATTGTTGTTTTAAACCACAGGATTATTTTGGAGTATTTTTGTTATGCAGCAGTAGATAGCTAATACACCAGGCCAAGGCTGTATCTGCTGCACTGTGTTGTGCTGCCTTTGGTTTGGTCACAGTTGTCCTCAGTCCTGCTGAGGAATTGATGACCAATGATAAGGACAAGTGCGGGGAGAGGATGCTATCCCTCTTCCACGGTGTGGTTCCTGAAGCATTTGTGGTCTCATCCTCCTGCCTTTATATATCTTTATTTTTTCTTTTTCTATTGTTTCTCCCTCTCTATTCCTTTCTTTTCTTCTTCTGTTGTATTAGCAGGCACCATCGGTCACATCTCCAGCTGCTACTCTCGTTTTCTCTTAACAGAACACCTGTGGAGAGTCATATACCCAGCTTAGTCTCAGCTAATATGGCAATGACATTCTCCTTATCAGTGGTGGCTCTAGAGGGGACATGAGGCCAAGGAGAGGGAAGGGAAAGTCTGGCAGAGATGTTAAGTCATAGCTCTGGCCTTGCTGGACTCCATTTGAGTCTGGTAGGGCCCTCCTCTGCACTTCTTGGTAAGTGAGACATCATTATTTTTATTGTGATTCTACCTTAGCAGGTATTCTGTTACTTGTTGCTAAAAACATTCCAACCAATATAATTTTTCTTCTCTCTCTTTCTTTCTCCTCTCCTGGCAGTAATGTCAAAGAGACTCCAAGTTTATTGTTATTTTTTTAATTAAGGATATTCTCTGTAAAAATGATTTCTGACTTTCGGTCAAGAAGAAGAGAAAATAAGATGTTGTTGTTACCTTGTATAGTAAGAAACACAGCAGTGGGTTCTAATAGGTGTACGTTTCCTATTATCCCCAGTTAATAAAATTGAGATTAGGTAACTTGACAAGGTCACATGGTTAATCAGTATGGATTTGAACTCAGGAGTCAAATATCAGAGTCTATGATGTTAACCTGCACTCGGGGCTGCCTTTTTGTCTGAAGATATCTGCTTTGGATGGGGCTGATGTGGCTCTGCCAGCCACACTCTCCTTTTAAGGGTAGTTTAATATTCAATGCTGAACCTATGACACAAATTAGGCCAATGAGTCCATCCCCAAAACTTTTTTTCTGGAATTATTTAACAAGAGAATCTGTGTCAAGTGATGTCTCCAAAGCAACAGATTGTACCTGTGGTGGATGTGATTATCATCACACCATGAGGTTAAAGTCACCGTGGGGAGACGTGGTCAAAGGAAGGAGACCGGTGGCTCTTGCTGCTATTAGTTGAGTCCGCATCCCCCACCAAGCCCTATCTGTATTGACTCTTCAGTTATGAGACATCATATTCTTTCTTTTTGCTTCAGCAAAAAGAAATTTGAGTGTTGTTTTATCACTGACAGGCTTGCTATGCACTGAATTGTACCCTCGCCCTACGTTGAAGTCCTAACCTCCAGAACTTCTAAAGTAGTTGTATTTGAAGACAGGGCCTCTAGAGACATAATTAAGATAAAGTCAGTAGAGTGGGATCTAATCCAAAATGGCCCCTGGAGGGGAGTTCTTCCAAATTCCTCCCAGATGTTGGTTGTTTGGGCTGGCCTTACCTCCCCCTACCTGCTGCACCTGACAGGGCCAGGAGGAAGCAAGTAACTCAGGTTGGATTAACATCCTGTTTCATGTGCTTGACTCCAGTGATGGGTTCCTATATGGACCCAAGGCCCAAGCAATGCCATAAGACAGCCCTAGGGCTATTTAGCATGCATTCCTGGAAAGTGAATCACCTCACCTTGGTTTCCTAAACTAGGAGAACAGACACTTCAAGTCCTAAGGTGGTGCTGTATGGGAAGAGCTGTTGGAAAATGAAGTCAGAATTGAGGCATGTGGAGCTGGGAAATATGCACATGGAGGGAGACACTAGTGCTAATGCCTGAAGTGATTTCTGCTCCTGTACTTTTCAACTTTTCAATTGTGTGAACCAATATGTTCTGTGCTCCTCACTTTCTTCCTCTTATTTTCTTCTCTTAGAAAGGAAGGTCATTTGTTTCATCCTGGACTGGTCAGGTACAGAGGATGCTAGAAGACAAGCCCTGGCCCAAACTACTAGAACCTAGAAGAACATCAGGAATTGTTTTTTTCTGCACAGCCTACTCTTTTTGGTGCAGATGCATTGGAGAATTGCTTTGAAAGTTGACCAGTTACAATTTTTTTTCCTCCTTTTTCCCCTTTCCTTCTTATTTCCCATTCCTTCTGCTAGAGTTGCTTATATCAGTTGGAATCATATTTGTGACTCTTACCATTTTGACTCTTGTTTAGCAACACAGAAGCCATGGACATTATTCAGCAGATGAAGACATAACCATGTGACGCGACACTGGGGATTCAAAGTTGAATGAGAAGCAAACTGAACTTGTCTTCAGGAAGCCTTAAACAATCTGTGAGCAGTGGTGCACATCTGTAATCCTCAGACTTGGGAACCTGAGGCAGGGGGATTGCAAATTGGAGGCCTCAGCAACTTAGTGAGGCCCTGCGCAACTTACCAAAACCCTGTCTCAAAATAAAAAAAAAATAATAATAATTTTAAAAGGAACCTTAAACATAGTGAACTGTGGACACAATCCTGTGTGACATGTGCCACATTTGGATATAGAGTGAGATGAAGAGATGGGTCGGGTTCTCATTTGCACTAAGGAGTTAGGAAAAGCTTCCAGGAACTATAAAAGACATTCTGTTTTTCATGACACTGTGATTGCTTGACAGGAGGGCTCTGGCAACACTGAAAAAACACTATCAATATTAGAGAAAAAAGTAAATCAAAGAAAACAAAATAGATCCTTCTAGCCCCCAAGGTGCTCTCTTTTCAACATTCAGCAATTAAATTTCTAATCAAGGTCATTGCTAATGAAATCAATTAGGTGAATGTTCCAAACTCTTTTCCCCTTCCATGAAAAGTTATTATCATTTCTTTTCACTAAGCTTAAAGAGAACTAGGAGTTTATATGATTTGTGCAGAAGGAATGCCCTATAGCCTTTCTTTAGAATGATGGACAGGAAAGCTGTTATTTGACTCTTCGAGAGTAGACAGTGCACATCAGCAGGTGAGGTGGCCCCTATTCCTGGGAGGTAGCCTGTTTTGGTTTCCTTTTCTGTTGTTTACATATACATGAAATATACACATCTTTCACTACTGAAAACACCCACAGCCCTAGAGTAAAACGGGCCTCGGGGTCATTTAATGTGTACTGTTTCCCCCACTGAAATTCCACGTAGTGTATAGATTTTTTTTTTTTACTTTTTATTCATATTCTCCTTGCCACACCTATTTTTTTAATTAAAAAAAAATTATGCCAAGGCCTGAGCAGTTGAGTATGCGCTCCCAGCTTTTATGCACTTATGGTCCTAGATATCATGTTTGTTTTGTTCTCCTGAAACATTACACTAAAAGCCACTTTTTTAAAAAAAAAAAAAAAGGAAAATTTATTTGGGGGCTCACAGTTTCAGAGTCTTAGTTCATGCATGGCTCACTCCATTCCTTGGGCCCTGAGGTGAGGCAGAACATCCTAGTGGAATTGGGTGGCAGAGGAAAGCAGCTGGGAACATGGCACCCAGGAAGCAGAGAAAGAGCTCTTCTCAGCAAGGACAAGATATATACCCCAAAGGTATGTCCCCAGGGACCCACCTCCTCGAGCCATGCCTTAGCTGCCTGCATTTACCACCAATTTAATTCCTACCAGGGGATTAATTCACTGATTGGGTTAAGGCTCTCACAACCCAATCATTTTACTTCCAAACCTTCTCGCATCGTTTCACACGTGAGCTTTTGGGCGACACCTCACATCTAAACCATAACATTCCACCTGTGGCCTCAAAGGCTCATGCCCATTTCTCAATGCAAAATTCATTGAGTCCGTTTCCAAGACTTCCCATGGAATCAACAGTTCCAAGATTGCCCAGAATTCCAAGTCCAAAGTCTCCTTTAAGACTCAAGGCAAACTCTCAGCTCCTGTAAAAATCAAAAGCAAGTTGCATATATTCAATATATAAAGGTACAGAGTTAAATGTTTCCGTCCCACAAGGGAGAAATAGGAGCATGGAAAGAAGGGATGACACCAAAACAAGATCAAAATCTAGTTGGACAAACAAGTCCTGTAGTTCCATGTCTGGCATCTGGAACGCAAGGCAGCATGTTCCCTCGAAAGGGTTTGTGTATCTCTACCCCTGTGGCTTTGCTGGTTGCAGTCCACATGGCTTCTCTCTTGGTCTCTGATTAATTTGGGCAGCTTTTCTCTGCAGACATTCCACCGTACTGGCATTTCTTAATCTTGTGGATCTCCCACTGTAGTTTTGGCTTCCTTCTCATATCTCCATGTATCACCCACCCAGAGGGTGCCCGCAGGGACTCTGAACTGTTACACTTTGCCTGGTCTCCCAGGCCTTCCTTTAAAATTTTAGTGGAAGCTTCCATGACCCCCTAACTCCAACACTCTGCATTCCTGCAGAATCAGCACCGTGTGATCTGCTGCCATCTTTTTTGGGGGTGGTGTACAATGGATTGATTTTTTTTTGGGGGGGGCGGGGATCCAGGGATTGATCTCAGGGGCACTCTACCACTGAGCCACACCCTCATCCCTTTTTTGCATTTTATTTAAAGACAGGGTCTCACTGAGTTGCTTAGTGCTTTTGCTGAGGCTGGCTTTGAACTAGAGATCCTCCTTCCTCAGCCTCCCAAACTACTGGGATTACAGGCATGCATCACTGTGCCCAGCTGTACCATGGATTGGACCCAGGGGTGTTTAACCACTGAACCACATCCCCGGCCCTTTTAATTTTTATTTTGAGACAGGGTCTCACTGAGTTGCTAAGTCTGGTTTTGAACTTGTGATCTTGCTGCCTCAGCCTCCTGAGCCGCTGGGATTACAGGTGTGCACCACTTCACTCAGCTGCTGCCATCTTGAACAGTAGCCAAACCTCAAGGACTCTGGCTACAGAAGCCTCGGAGCATCCTGAAACAACTTCCTAGGTCACCCTATGCAAGCAGCATGCCCCAGGATCTCCTCTCACAGGAATTTTTACTTTTACTCCCTTGAGCTTGGGATGGGTGTGATCTTGCCAATTCTTGATATGCCCTCAAGCCGTCTTTTCTATTGTCTCCAGGTGAAGTCTTTAGCTTTAGTGACTAATTCTTTAGCAATCACAGTTTCCTTAGCTCCAGTTTTACTCAGTTTTCTGGCCAAACTACAAGTTTTTCAAATCTTTCATCTCTGCTTTCTGCTCCTGATTATTGCAATATACTTTGCTAAAAGCTGCCAGCAATATCCACACCACTGTCTGCAGGCTGTACTGCTTTGAAAGTTTCCTCCACCAGATTAATTAATCCATCACACAAAGTCTCGGGACATGGGAAAAATGCAGACAACTTCTTAGCCAGAATGTAACATAATAGCCTCTAATCCAATTTCCAATAGAGTCTTCTTTCTCCTCTGAAACTTCATAAGCCCTGTCTGTACTGTACATAGTCCTATTTGCATTCTATCTTATGAATTCCTACCAGAATCACCCATTAATCTTGATTTACCATAATCTAAAGCATTTCCAGCTTGCATCTCTAAACTTTGTAAAATTCCTCCCACAAATTCCAAAAAACTCCAAAAACTTTTGATCCACATGGTCCTGTTAGTCACAGCAATGACCCTACTTCTTGGTACCAATGTCTGTTTTAGTCAGCTTTTTCACTGCTGTGGCCAAAAGACACCATGAGAACAATTTTAGAGGAGGAACAGTTCATTTTGGGGCTCACAGTTTCAGCAGTCTCAGTACATAGATGGCTGACTCCATTCCTCGGGGCCTGAGGTGAGGCAAAAAATTATGGTGGAATTGTGGTGTGGCAAGGAAGCATCTGGGAACATGGCACCAGGAAGCACACTGTGTATGCTAACTTTTCAAAAAAACTGTAATTTGAAAAATTTCTGGTAGCATTTCCTTAGGAAAATGACTAAAAACATTGTCATGGTTTTCTTGGAGAAGATTATATGAATGTCTATGCTTTAAATGGCTAAGGATTTATTGACTTTGGGGATATTTGGATGACCTTGGTTTTAATGTTATTCAGCTCATTTAAAATAAATTGCTGTTCTTGTTCTAAAAGGGTTCCTTCCTACATTCCAGGCACTGATGGTGTGGAACTATGTTTACATTTTGATTTGATGTGTAGGATTCTAGGCTTATATAGTAACGTGAGCCTTAGTTAATATTCTGTCAGGATAATGGCCCCTGATATTTCTGCACCAGGAAAAGTCATTTTCTTCCCATCAGAATCTATAGTTATGGTGTTAGCTGTCATTTGTGTACTTCTACAATAGTACACTAAAGTAACAGTACAAACCATTAGTACTAAAGAACATAAGCTCTAGAATGAGATGTACCTGTGTTTAAAGCTTCACTGTGCTACTGACAAGTTCCATAACATTAGGTAAGTGATCATTGGGGCTTTTTATCTGGAAAATAGTGTAATATTTATGCAAATATTTTAATCACTAATGAAATAAAATGCTTAGTAGGCCACTTATTAAGTCATCTAATAATAGACATTCAGACATGAAACTATTAGTATTGTCTTCTTTTTATTTCACTTTTGTTTCTCTCCCTATGTACTTCTGATATGAAAATAGCTTTGACATTTATAATGTTGATTTTGTTTTCATCTTTTGGCTATTGTGTCCTTTTAAATATCTACTTCTTCCTTCCTGGTCTTTGCCCGTTCTTTGTTTTTTCTCTAATGATTTCACAGATTGTGTATCATAACCTTACTTTATTTTGCCCATTTTATTTCTCTTGTTCTTTGATGACTCGTTTCTTTTTCGATTGGTTATGCTGACACCTGTGATCAAATTTTCTAACTCTAACATGAAATTTCATCCTGTTCTTGTCTCTCTTATGGTTTGGATGTGAGATGTCCCCCAAAAGCTGTCCCCCAAAAGCTCAAGATATATATATTTGTATCTGGCGAGTGGAGTCTCTCTCTCTACTTCTTGATCATCATGTGAGTTACTTCCCTCCACTCCACTCCACCATGATGTCCTCCTTCAACTTGAGCCCTGAGAAATGGAGCCTGCTGTCTATGGATTGAGACCTCTGAAACCATGGGCCCTTAAATAAACTTTCCCTCTTCTACAATTGTGCTAGTTGGGTCTTTTAGTCACAGTGGCATAAAAGCTGACTCACACAGTCTCTAAGGATGATCTTGGAATCAGCCAGCAGACCAGTCACTTACTGAAGATTGACTTGGAATAAACTTGCAACATTTACTGGTTTTAAAGGACAATCTGAATGTCCCAGTCCCCCTGGAGGCCAATCTCTGAATGGTGATACATATGAAAGAAACATAAATCAGGCTCCAGGCAAGACATCACGGAACATCTCTTGAGAATTTGGAAATAGAGAATTTATACTGCCCTCCCATCCTAGTAATCATATTTAGATAATGCTCCTTTCCCTCACTTCCAACCTTCATAGGCTCCCTCATATCCACTCTTTTTCCTGTCTTGTAGTGATAGGTGGACACAATATTTTTATTTTATATTTATGTGGTGCCGAGGATGGAACCCAGTGCCTCACACATACTAGGCGAACACTCTGCCTCTGAGGCACAACCCCAGCCCCTCATTCTCTCTTTCTTATGTGATACCCTCATTCTACCAAACTAGGCCTCTTGATTGCCACTGTCCCCCATCCACTTTGCCAAGCTCCTCCTGCTCTCTCCATCCCCCACATTTTTTCTCTGAGTATTTCCATGCTTTGATCACAGGTGTCAGCATAACCAATCGAAAAAGAAACGAGTCATCAAAGAACAAGAGAAATAAAATGGGCAAAATGAAAAATTAAGACGTTTTCTGATTCTCCATATCTCCTCTCCACCTTTGGCACCCATTCCTTTTAACACAGGAAAGTGCTCAAAAGAAATTTTTGGTACAAAAGGACTGTAGACCTTATGTAAACATGACTTCATTTTTGTTCCTGAAAACACCTGCCCACAAAAGATAAGTTTGCAAACGAATAAATAACCTCAACCTTTGCTTCAGGAAATTCTTACAGACCAATTTATTGGAGACAATACATTGCTTATCTGGGCAAAACTTTGTGTATTAATTAGAGATTACTTATTCAAGACTCTCTCTTTACTGTGACTACCTTAAATTATTATATAAACATTATAAAATGAAGCTTGCTTAAACGGAGCCACCATTTGACCTAGCTATCCCTCTCCTCGAACTATACCCAAAAGGACTTAAAAACAGCATACTACAGGAACACAGCCACATCAATGTTTATAGCAACACAATTCACAATAGCTAAACTGTGGAGCCAACCTAGATGCCCTTCAAGTGGATGAATGGATAAAAAAATGTGACATATATATACAATGCAATTTTACTCAACATTAAAAGAGAATTTAAAATCATGGCATTTGCAGGTAAATGGATGGTGCTGGAGAGTGCCATCTCTTTCTCTCTCTGTTGTGTTAATCAGAATACTAAGTGAAGTTAGCCAATCCCCCCAAAACAAATGCTGAATGTTTTCTCTGCTATAAGGAGGCTGATTCATAGTGAGGGGGGACATGGGAGGATTAGATGAATTCTGGATAGGGGAGAAAGGTGGGAGGGAAAGGGGGCAGGGGATTAGCAAGGGTAGTGGAATGGATGGACAACATTATCCAAAATACATGTCTGAAGAATCGAATTGGATGTCAACATTCTTCATATATAAACAGAGATATGAAAAATTGTGGTATATTTGTGTAATAAGAATTGTAATGCAAAAAAAGTACATGTATAAAGTCATGAATTGGTGTGAACATACTCAATATACCAAGATATGAAAAACTGTATTCTATATGTGTAATAAGAATTGTAACGCATTCCACTGTTGTGTATTTAAAAAAATAAAATCAATAAAACTAAAAACTAAAAAAAAATAAAATGAAGCTTGTTTATACATTTTTATATATCAGGTTCATATTGCATATAAAAATATAATTTACATTTACATATAACATAAATACCTATGAAGTTTTCTGCCTTGAAAGATCATTTTAAACCGCTTGAGCTCAGACTCTATTTCCTAAGTTGACATGACGGAGTATTGGGCCTACATTTTCTTCTAGTAGGTTCAGGGTTTCTGGTCTAAGAGAATCCTTCTTTTAAATGAGAAGAAATATTTTGCTCCATTTTAGGGAATCTTTTTTTGTTTCTGGAGTATAGTTTTGTCTTGTTTTTTTTTTCCTAAAAAAAGATTGAGGAAAAGAGGAAATAGTGGAGAATGATATTGCTCAAATTATATTGTTAATTTGTCTGCACATGCAAATATGTAACAACAAATCCAACTGTTACATACAAGTATAATACACCATAAAATAATTGTTATTACTTTTTTATTTTTTGCAGTGCTAGTGGTGGAACTTAGGGTTTCTTGCCTTACCACTGAGCTAGACCCTCAGTCCTGTTATTACTTTCTAATTGACAAATACAAATTGAATATATTTGTGGTATACCATATAATGTTTGATATATGTGTTATGTTGTGAAATGATTACATCAGTTGAATTATCATACCTATTACAATTTCTTTTGTGTGCATGTGGTGAGAATGTTTAAAATGTTTTCTCCTTAAGAAAAATTTGGTGTATATACACAGTGGAGTTTTATTCAGCCGTAAAGAAGAATTAAATTATTCCTTTGCAGCAAAACAGATGGAAATGAAGAACATTGTGTTTAAGTGAAATAAGCAAAACAGAGAAGGCCAAGTTCGTGTGTTTTCTCTTATATGTGGAAAAGGAAAAGAAAAGTGGGTGGATCCCATGAAAATTGAAGGGAGATCAGGAGAGTAGAAGAAACACACCAGGAAGAGGGAGGAAAGAAGGGAAGGGGGAAATACTGGGGAACAATAATGGCTAAATTACATTGTTATATTTTGTGCATATACAAGTATGTAACAATAAATCCCACCATTTGGGGAGGGCACCAGGGATTGAACCCAGAGGTGCTTAACCACTAAGCAACATCCCCAGCACTTTTTATTTATTTTTTAATTTTGAGACAGAGTCTCACCAAAATTGCTTAGGGCCTTGCTGTGTTGCTGATGCTGACTTTGAACTTGTTATCCTCCTGCCTTAGCTTCCCAATCCACTGGGATTACAGGAATATACCACCAGCCCCAGGTCACCATTTGTATACGATTATAATTCATCCATAACAACATGGAAAAAATGTTTTCTCTTGGCAATTTTCAAGTGTACAATATATTGTAGCTCTATTTTTAACATTCTGAGGAATCTCCATACTGTTTTACATAATAGCTATACCAATTTACATTTCCACCAACGTAAAAAAGGCTAAATGAAATTTCTACATAACAATTTTGCTTTTTCTCCTACCTCTTCCTAAAACTTGGACACTCTTCTTGAGTTAACTAGGGCTCTCCTGCTGTTCCCTAGGGATCTGTATGACATTCAGACCACCCTTCCCACTTCCTCTCTGCTACACATTTCCTGGTAATTGTTGATTTTGTAATAGCTATAAAATCCTAGCAATCAAAGCAGGAATTCTGTTCTTTGATTTCTTGAAGTTCACGTCCAGAAGAACTTAGGGCCCCCACGGGTCAGTATTGCTAACAATATGTTAAGATTTTAGCTTTAATCATTTTGGGTTGGATAAGAGGGGGAGTAAAGGGTATGAGGGTTAAGATGAGGAAGAAAGAGGGAAGAGATAGGACCAAGAAGGGTAGAGGAGACTGGGCCTTCCTGGTACGTATTGAAGCTGCATATGTGATGGCATGGTAAAGTATGGAGTTATGACTTTCCAGGTAAGCCTTCTTGTTTGATCTTTGAAATCTGGAAAACTTGACCGTGGTTCCAATATTATAGGCAGAACTGAAAAGAAAACTTACCTATGATCTCTCAACATCCAAAGAGAGGAATCAACCCTTCTGGTCCTTGAAGAAACAGTTTTTCTCCCAGAAAGAGTGGAGGCTCCTATTACTAGGGAAAAAGAAATGATGTTTGCCCTGGCTAGCAGATGGTTTCAATACATTATATGTGATAATTTATTATAAAGTGATTATTGTATACCAGGCAGCAGCAATGGGTGATATTTCACGATTTTTTTCCTCCACATTTATTGATGCATGAACACTGTTTTCTTTTTCTTTTTTTGTTTTATTTTGAGACAGGGTCCCACTAAATTGCTCAAACTGGTCTTATACTTGCAATCCTCCTGATTTAGCTTCCCAAGTAGCTGGGATTACAGGTGGACAACATGGCACCTGGCTAGGAATCATATTTTTTGAGTAACTTACAGTCTACTTTCAACTGCCTGTCAATTTAAGTTGTTATTGTGTGAAATTATGGTAGTGTGCATGAGAATTTACCTCTAATGTACTGGCTCTGTCTTATCCCCTGTGTCACTTAATTATGGACCGTCATAGAGTAATTATTGTGGGATCTAATAATGAACTTCATTTATAATGGAGAAATTTCTTAATAAATAAAATGTTGCAGTCAAATTTGCTGATGATTTTGGAGGTTTATAGCCCTTGAAAATTACTTGGGAAATAGCATTGACTTACTCGAGATAAAAATATGCTTCTCTTTCTGCCTGTGCTCACAGAATTTATGCAGTATCTGCAAAATTGAACTATATATGAAATGCTCTACAGTACGTTTTAATTACAAGAGAACAGACTGTTTGCTTTTCTCAATCACCCTCTGACAGAATTTGTGTCATGTCAGCAGACGATTACTCTTTCTCCTATTGTGTTAGATTGATAGAATGTGCTTCAATCCTGCAATCTGAATCAGCATAAGAAAGACTGCTAGATTTCATCTATTTTATTCCTTTACATATTTCTCTGCCACGGGGAAGTAGTGAAGGTATTTGTGTGAGCATGTAAATCAGGAAAGCATTAATGGGAAGACATGAAGGCTCTGTAGAGAGAGACAAAGGTGGAGAGAACAGAAGCCACGCACATCTGGAAAGTTGCATGTTGGAAAGGAAATTAGTAAAGAAGAGGCAGAGGAAGACTTTACTCAAGGGATGTGAGATAATATGTCTGAAAGAGAGTTGGAATGTAACAGAGGATAGATCTGAGAAGTAAAGGAAATCAGCAAAGTCGTCATTTTGTGGGGAAGCTGAGGCTGATTGATGGGAACCCTGAGCATTTGAGGTGGTGGAGATGCTGTCTTGGGGATGCTGCTCTCGCTGTGAGGCTCTAAGGAACACAGAACTCCCCTCCAGTGAAGAAGGCTGACCAAGTCCTGTGCAATGGGTTGAAGTTAGCTCTTAATTATACAGCCTTCTTTGCAATGGTCAGTGTCAATCGTTTTCTCTTTCTACGTCTTGCCTTTCTGCTCCTGTGACAGATACACTTCATACCATGGTTCAATTTACTCCTCAAAGAGTGACAGATGTGGCACTTTGAATTATACCATGAATCACAGCTTTGATAGAATTTGTAGAGTCCAAACCTTGGTAAATAAGAGTAGATTCTGGTGTGGTGTAGGTTTGGGGGAGGAGAGTCACTAAACTCTCAGGCTTCTAGACCACCAAGTAATGTGCAAAATATCAATCTTCACCACATCCCTGAGCCTCATACTGTTGCCGATTTGTATCCCTGTGGTAGAGATCAGGAGTGGAGTGAGGAATTAGGAAAGGAATTACATATATTGATGGATCTGAGGGGGAAATAAGGGCCAGGGCCAAGACTGCAATCTTGTCTTAGACTGTTTTCTGTTGCTATAACAGAATATCTGAAGCTGAATAATTTATAAAGGAAAGAAGTTTATTTTGCTCATGATTCTAGAAATCCAAGTGCATGGCACTTGTGTCTACTCAGCTTCTGCTGAGGGCTTCATGGTAGAAAAGTGGAAGGGGCAAGTGGACATGTGTGGACATGTGCTGTATAACAACTTGTTCTCATGGTAACTAATTCACTCTTGCAGAAGCTATATTAATCCCGTCATCCCACCCAACACATAATAAAGGCCCCACTGCCTCTCAGTAGTCTTATATTCACAAGTAAATTTCAACATGAGTTTTAGCAGAGATGGACCACATCAAAACCATAGCAGATTCTAATAGGTTGAAAGCTAGGGATAGACTAGGACCTAGTCCTAGTTAAGCCGACTTTAAAAAGTTTCAAAAGAATCTTTTGATGTAGCAAAGTGATAAAATGTACCCCCTGTTAAAACATCTGCAGCAATGTTACATTTTTGGAGCACATCTTGTGTCACAATTCAAGAGGAATTGAAAGAGGGAAAAGACTGACCATTAGAATAATTTAGAAATGAAAAAATTGGGCCTTAAACTGGAGAACCAGGCTAGCAAACATGACGTGGTAATAGCATGTCTGAGAAGATGATGGAGGATATATGAGAGGAAAGTGGCAGTCAGTTCTGGTGATTTCTAAATGCCATGTCTGTAGTTCACTTGGGTCATTTAAAGACACAGATTCTGGGATGGGGATGTAGCTTGGTGGTAGAGCACACGTCTAATATCTTGGTTTGAATTTGAGGTATCCCCCAAAAGCTCCTGCTAATACAGGGATATTCAGGGTGAATGATCAGATTATGAGAGCTGTAATCTAATCAATCTATCCTAGTTTGAGTGACTGGGTGGTAACTGTAGGCAGATGGGTCATAGCTGGAGGAGGTGGGTCACTGGAGGAGTGCCCTGAAAGGGTGCATCTTCCCTGTGGCCTTCTCTTCTATCATCTATCATCTCTCTGCTTCCTGATCCCACCATAAGCTGAGCAGCTTTCCTCCACTGGGCCCTTCCCCATGATGTGCTGCCTTACCTTGGGCCCAGGGCATTGGAGTCGACCATGTATGGACTGAGACCAATGTGAGCCCCAAATAAACCTTCCCTCCTCTATGTTGTTCTTGTCAAGTATTTTGGTCATAGCAACACAAAAGCCAACGAAAACATCCAGTGTGCAGGAGGTCCTGGGTTCCGTCCCTAGCACTGCAAAACAAAAGAAACAGATTCCAGAAATTCTGATTGATCAGGTGTGACATAATAATATATAAATATTTGGTCTCTGCCTCTAGTACCTGGTACAGAACTCCTAAAACCCTTGTAACTTCCTGAGAGATAGGGGTGACAAGTGCACCCTTGTTCTAATATTTGGTTTTTGACAAGTGGTTCCTGACACAGAGCTCCTACTGCCTTAGAATTTCCTGAGTGATAGGAGTATCCTTTGTTCTGGGAAGGTGACTTTTGGTGGGTTCTTGGATAGAAGCTGGTCACTAAAAAGACCAAGGCATGATTTGAGGCTTGGAACGCTCAGCCCCACCCTCATCCTTTGGGGAGAGGGGCCGGAGATGGAGTTCATAATTGATGGTGATGAAGCCTTCATAAAAATCCATGAACCATGGGGTTTGAAGGGCTTCCTGTTGTAGAATGCACCTGGAAGCATACCTTAATTCCATGGGGCAGAGGTGCCTGTGTACCAGACCCCTTTAGACTGCACCCTATGAATATCTTTATCTGGATTTCACGTGTCTCCTTTAACATATGGTATGCAATAAATCACTGCTGGTAAGTAAACTGCTTTCTTGGGTTCTGTGAGCTATTCTAGCAAATTATCAAACACAAGAAGGGAATTGTGGGAAGCCTTTGGTTTGTAGCCAAGTCCAGCAGAAGTTGTGAGTAACCTGGGACCTACTCTCTGCAACTGGTATTGGATAGTCTTGTGAGCCTGGGCTCTTAAGCGGTGGGCTCTGATTAGTGTCAGAATTCAATTGAATTATAGGATACCCAGTTGGTGAAAGGGAATTGGTTAGTGTGAGGAAAAACCCACACACTTGGTCTCAGGAGTGTGTTGAGTGAGTGTAGGAGAAGGAAAACCAGTGTTTGTTTTTCCTATCTTACACTAAGTCTGGGGAGGGGTCTTGGTGATTCTGATAAGTGCTCAAGTTTAGAGGCCAGTTGCCACTGGTTCTGAGAGTCCTAACTTCATTTCACATTAGAACCACTCATTTGTTTAATTTTAAACAAATAGAGACTCTACCTTTTACCCTTTAAGTCAGAATATTTGGGAGGGGCTCAGGCAGGAGTAGTTTAAAAAGTCTTCCAGTTGGTTTTATTGTGCACCTAAGATTGAGAACTGCTGCTCTAGATCTCTGTGTGGTTGCTGTCATTTGACCTTAATGTTCTCAGAGCCTAGACAGGAAGAAAGAAGAAGCATTACAAAAAGAGAGTCATTTGGCTGAGGATCATTTAGGGTAAAATATTTGACAATTATTTTTTTTAAAGGAAAAACATAAAACAGATTGTAAAAAAAATGATTCAAACACATAATTTAAAATATCGGGATGGTGACATCTAGTATTGAACTTAGACACTTGTTTAGAATTCCAGTCATCTTATTTTCACTGTCCCCCCACCTTGGCCAGTATTCTTTAAAGTGAAAAGAAAGTGTAGGGCAGGCCCAAGATGGCTATAGTTAGGAGCTCTTGGCAAGACTTCTGGCAGGCTCTGCTTTTAGTATGCAGCCAAGGTCATAAGCACCCTGATTTAACATATATACTCAAGGTCATAAGCATCTGCTTCTGAGCATGCACTCCCTTATGTAACCTGTGGGCAATGTGCCTTCTTTGTTTGGCCTACGTCTAAAAAAGGCCTATGGAAAGATTCAGGGAACTAATGTGACTGCAGGCTGCCACCACCAAGTAAAGCATAAGCATGTCTCCTCTCCCAACGGCTCCTCTTCTTCTTCCATTTGCTGGGATCCCAAATCTGTTTCCCAGGGTCTGAGCCTCTGCAGGGCAATTGACATATAGTTGGCAAGATCTCATGTAAATGAGAGATGCCTCAACTCTGGTGGAGGAGTGGGGAACCTGTGGCCACTGAGTGGCATGTAGCACTCAGTCCTATTGCCATGGACTCCTGTGGAGAGTTGGGATACAGTGGATGGGTTCCCTATGAGCATAGAGAAGGCTTCTGATTTCCCTGTGAGCAAACACAGACCCAGCGAGGTGGACTGTGAACAGAGTTGTGAAGCTCAGGGCCAATCCATGGTCTTCCTTTTTTTTTTTTTTTTTTTTTAAAGGAAGAACATAAAACAGATTGGAAAAAAAATGATTCAAATACATGATTTAAAATATCAGGATGGTGACATCTAGTATTGAACTTAGACACTTGTTTAGAATTTTAGTCATCTTATTTTCACAGCAGAGATATTGCAGACAGGATGGAGAAAAGGCCTGAGGAGCCACACACATTTCTTCAGCTTTGAGAGCAAAAACGAAGGCAGCTTTATAAGAAACTACCAAGATGAAGGAGTTGAAAGATAAGGAAGAGGCCTTGAAAACCAGAGTATTGTCACTGGAGGAGGATCTCTATACTTTGAAAATATCCCTTGGCCTCCCTTCTAGTGCTGAGGAGTCAGAAGAGGAGAATGGGGGATCAACACCTGTTGGGCCACTGGTAATGCAGAAAAGGAAGTAAGAGCAGCCAAAGGCTCCAGTGGGCGGCCAGCAGGGGTCAGGCCAGGTAACCAAGTTCACCACATTCCACCTGTCAAATAGAGTTGGACTTGGGAAAGCAATTGAGACAGGCCAGGAGAGCCTGCTTTGTTGTTACACCTGTGAGATTTAGAGATAAATAGCATTATGTGTAGCACCCTGAAAATGGAGAGATTAACACTTTTTCTTGCAGCAGAGATTGCAAAATAGTCAATGCCATGGAGGCGTATGGAAGAGCCAAGAGAGCCCAGGTGTGCCAGGAGCCAGCAGGGACAAGAGACTCTAGGAGGTGCTCGGTGTAGGTGAACCAGAAACCAGCATATATAGGTGAGGCACATACACTGTCTAGTGCTTAGTACACTGATGGCTCCAGCCTGGGTGAACCATGGTAACTGTGGAGCCAGATACAGACACTGTCTGGTGTGATACTAGTGAAAAATAAAGTATATAGTGAGCTGAGCTATATACCATCTGGATGGTGGTACCAAATGAAGTATCCCCCATAGTAATGTATACTGAGAACTGTGCTGTGTATCAAGGTTAAGTCTTGTGGCAAAAGCCCTCAGAGATAGGCCACAAGGAATGGATGATCATAAGACATGTTACTGGCCACACCCCTCCCATATCCCTAGCCCAGGGAATGACAAGGCAGATGCATTGGCTAGGATATGGTGGTTAGAGCAGGTACTTCCCACCAATATGGCAGCTTGGTTGAACCACCACTTATAGCATGTAGATGTGAAAACCATGTGGAATAGTCAAACAGGGGACTGCCTTTAATGTGGAGCACCTGGGTAGATGCCTACCAGTCATATGTTTGTACTCAGAAGTATCCACATCCTTGACATCTTAGAGCCATGGATGGCCAGGTAATGTGTGAATGCATCCCCTTGACATTAAGGAAAGTTGGCTACATCGGCCCTTTACCGAAGCCAGAGGTTTCCACATTTGCCTTGATGGCAGTTGATACAGCCTAGGTTTGTTGTTTCCTGTCCTAGCGGCCCAGCCAATCAGAGTACTATGATTTGCTTTCTGACAGCGTTAACAGCCTTATACAGCTGGCCCATCACAATAGAGAGTAATCAGGGCACCCATTTCACAAGTCAGGATGTGCAGCAATGGACAACTCAGTTATAGATTCAATGGAAGCTGCATGTACCAAATCACCCACAGGCTGTAGGCAATATAGAAACATACAATGACCCATTTAAGCAAGAACTTGCAAGGGAATGTTCCCTTTCTTGCTCCCACTGGATTGAATCAGGAGAACACTGCAGATTGGACATGGCCCTGGATATTAAAAGCTCTCCACCTCCATTGGACAGCCCTGTTAGCTCCATGGGAGAAAGGTTTGGAATGTGATCTCCTTGTGACACCATTGGTGACTAGTGAAAGGCCCTTCTGGGTACACGTTACCTGGCTTGGTCCTGCAGGTGGGACCCAGATTTTCAAGGGCACTTTTGTTATTTCCCTTTGGTAAATTATGTGTTCCCTAGTGTTGGTACACCAGCCTGCTGAGGTACAGGACCAAGTTATGCAAGTATCATATCACCACTCAGGGAAGTCACCACAGGTGGCCACTGTGCTTTTCCAGGACTCAAAGCTGGCTGTATTCTTCAAGATGGATGTGATTTACCTGTATTAGTGACTGTCACTGCTTTGCCCTTTCATCCATAGGTATGTCCTTGCTAATACCATTGTGGACTGGGCAAACTCCTACAACAGAGTCACAAACACTTCTGCCTGCTGGGTATGCCTGTGAGCTCTGCAGCCAGATGACCCTGGTAAATCAATCTATGTCCCTTGGATACAGCTGGGAAAGATTTTTATTGCTATTTAAATATGGGATGAAACTGGTTTTAGTAATCCTAGGTAGTGGGGCTTGTCTTCTGGTTGTATGTGTTGCAGTTTGTATTGCTACTGTGGCCTATGGAGGCAGGGCTCTGCCCTCCTTGCTAAGGGAGGAAGAATTCAACCACATAGATTGTACTGTGAGGAACAGTAAAGTGGTGTTTTGCAGGGCAGGCTCCCTCACTGAGATTTCCGGTGGGCTGTTTTTAGTATGTAGTCAAGGTCACGGACACCCTGATTTACTATATGCATTCAAAGTCATAAACATCTGCCTGTGAGCGTATGCTCACTTATTTAACCTGTGGGCAATGTTCTTTCTTTGGCCTGCATGTAAAAAAGACCCATGGGAAGATTCCGGAGACTAACGGGACTGGGCTTCTGCTGCCTCCAAATACAGCATGTTTACTATCCCAGCTGTGCCTTGTAAACTTCTTCCACCTGCCAGGATCCTCAAACTGTTTCCCAGGGTGTAAACCTCTGCAGGACAGCTAGGAAATAATTCCCAGTAGTTTCTTAATCTAGAGTCTTCAGGGGTATAAAGTGGATGACTTAGTCATGGGTGTAAGTGTAGGTGGGAGTATGACAACTCAAAAAGTAGAATTATACTCTTTCTCACCTTTCAATAAATTTGGGGAAAAATCAACATACAAGTTATATGAAGCATAAAGGATATAAAATAATCATCCCCAAATACAAGCCCTTGGTATGCTAAGTTGGACTAGATCTTCCTACATTCCAATCCTAACTCAAATCTAGAACTTTCTTGCCCACTCATCGCTCCAGCCAGATGGGGTACCTAACCCACTTCATGGTTCAGTTAGTGCAGAGCACTGAGCGCTCCCAGGGGGCAGGCAAAGAGAAGTCCAAAGCCCTCCCCTGGTATACTCACTCCTTGCTGATCATGGCTCAGCAGGGAACTAAAGGAGGGATGCAGAACCTGCAGGAAGACTGAGGAAGAATCACCAGGAGGCCATGCTTTGCTCCTGCAATCTCCAAACCTGTGCCTCTGTCTATGCTTTAAGGGGAAGCAGGGAATTAGAGGCAGGGAGGAGAGTCCTGACTGTTGTAGTTCACCTGGTGCCTTCCTCATCATGGAAATGGGAACAGCCCCAACTGCATACAAGTTGTTTTTCCAAGGCAAAGGTGTCATTTCTGCACATTAATCTCCTTTAAACTTAAATGATGAGAAAACGATACATCTAACCCTCCTTGGACACTTTCCTGGAATCTTGAGAAGCTGTTGCAAATAATGGAAATGTACATAGAGGTCATAAAATATGGGGTCTTCATGAAAATTTATCACAGTAGAGTGGTGTTATAGAGCAGTGTTAAAGCACTTGCTTAGCACTTGCAAGGCTCTGGATTCAATCTGCAGCACAGGGGAAAAATATCATTAAAAATAAGATTTCTAACCACGATTGGTGGCACAAACCTATAATCCCAGTGACTCAGGAGGCTGGGGCAGGAAGATCACAGGTTCAAGGCTAGCCTTGGCAACTTACCCAGACTCAGTGAGAACCTATCTCAAAATAAAAGAATACATTAACTAATTTTTTAAAAAATGACTGGAACTATATCTCACTAATAAGCACCCCTGGGTTCAATCTCCAGTAAAAAGAAAAAAAAAATTCTAGCTGATTGGTTATGGTAGCAAGAACTATAATTCTAGTTAGTTGGAAAGTTGAGGCAGGATTATAAGTTTGAGGTCATCCTCAGGAAATTTGTGAGACCCCGTTAAAAAACAATTTTTTTTTTATCATGTGGAGAAGGTAATTTGAGACTAGATATCTAGGAAGGATGAGCACCATTTAAAGTAGGATGTGGAAAGGCTGAGAATGTAGCTCAGCAGTTGATCATTTGCCTAGCTTGTAGAAGGCCTTGTATTCAATCCCCAGCAGTGCATTTCAAAAGGAAAGAAAACAGGATGTGGGTACCAGTATTAGAAATATGGATATATGTTCGGAAACACATGAAGAACACAACCTGCAGGTCAAAGTTTCAAACTGTGTTTAAACTTTTTTTTTAAATCATTTTTGTTTTGTTTCTTAATAAAAGACTTTCCATTTCATTTAACTTGCAACTTGTAACAGAAATAAACCATAATGAAATAATTTGGATCTTAATTTTTTATGCTGAGGAACAGGCCATTTTGCTAATTCCATAATCGTATCAACAAACAAATTAGTATTTATTCAATTTGTTAGAAAATTTGGAATCTTGCTTGAACAGCTGGCTGTCTTTGCTTGCGAAATTAATTGTAACGAATGATCTAATTTCTTAAGAAAATGCATTTGAAAAAAAATCCTGGATTAAATAGATTTGTGGCTAGTAGGCAGGATTATGAAGTTACTCTGTGCCCTACTATGGCTACTCTGGAAATCCCATTTTGGGGCTTGATGCTCTACTAACAAATATCACTTTATTTTTATTTTTTTAAAATATTTATTTTTTTAAATATTTATTTTTTAGTTTTAGGTGGACACAATATCTTTATTTTACATTTATGTGGTGCTGAGGATCGAACCCAGTGCCTCATGTATGCTAGGTGAGCACTCTACCACTGAGCCACAACCCCAGTCCCTAACAAATATCACTTTATAATAACACTTTCTTTTGGTCATCAGTCTAATGACAAAATTAACTGTTTGAGGCAATTGCAGTATAATGTAACAGTCTGAATTTGAGGGTCAGTGCTGCATTTGATAAGTAAACATGGGACTGGATTTTCACTTCCTATGTTTAAATAATTAAGGATGGGAAGGTTAGGTATGTCTTAGTAGCTCAACCCCTGAGGGCCTGATCCCGGACACCTGGCCCATCTACATCTGATCACATTCAGCTCTCGTCATAAATAGAGAAAGCTTATGACCTGTCTTTCTAGGACAGCTGTGGTAATAACACATTAATATCTGCTACTTTCAGATCCTTTGATTCCGAGTTCACTTATAAACAGAATAGAAAATGGTATCACAAAGTATTGCTTGGCATTTGATATCTTTCCTGTGAAACTCAACGCTCCCAATCTAGTTTCATTGACCCTACTTATTAGAACCATGTATACTGTGGCACATTTTCCAAGTTTGATGGGAAAATGTTAGGTGTTGTAGGCTATGGATGTTCTTGCTAACAAGCATTGTACCAGCCCTTAAAACAGTGAATTTATACAAGCATGGACATTAGTTTCAATAAGCTTTTGTTTTCATATTTAAAAAAAGTAAATGGTATCAAACGGTTATTTTTTTCATTTTTTCTCTTATTTTACAGCATTGTCTATAATACTTCTATCACTGTTGAACTCTTAGTGATAATAGAAAACATTCTCTTTTTATTCATTTTTTTTTCTTTTTTTGTACAGGGAATTGAACTCAGGGGCACTCGGCCACTGATCCACCCTCGCCAGCCCTATTTTGTATTTTATTTAGAAACATGGTCTCACTGAGTTGCTTAGTGCCTCACTTTTGCTGAGCCTGGCTTTGAACTCGTGATCCTTCTGCCTCAGCCTCCTGAGCCACTGGGATTACAGGCGTGTGCCACTGAGCCCAGCTTCTTTTTCAATTTTAATGAAAATGCTTTCAGTGTTTCTGTATTTAAAATGTCTACTATTACTTTTGAGTAAATAAACTTCAACATATTTAGAAGTTTTGCTCTCTCTTTTTAAAATACAAAGAATAGCTAGTTGGACTTTTTAGCACCAATTATTATGAAGTTTTTATTCTCCTTTAAGGATTTAATACTCTTGAAATATTAAATCATGCTTTTCCAGTGCTTGAACTCTTCTTGAATTCCTAAGTCAAGTCTTATGTGGTTATAGTTGTTCATTAATATATTGTTAGATTTGATTGGCTATTTAACATTTTTTCTTACCTATATTTCTAAGTGAAAGTGATTGAGTTGTTCTATATGTATATATGTTTACTTTTTATTTTCCTCCCAGCTTCATAAAGATATATTTGATAAATAAAGTTTTATATATATATATATGGTATATAAGACATAGTGTTTTGATATACATACATTATGAAATGATTAAATCAGATTGATTATATTCATCACCTTACATATTTATTAGTTTGTAATGAGAAATAATCAATCTACTCTCTTAGCAATTTTCAAGCATATGGTACATTATTATTAATTGTAGTCACAATGCTGTACAGTAGATCTCCAGAATTTATTCATATTGTTTAAGTGAAACTTTGTTCTGTTTGACCAACATCTCCTGAACCCTCCCCATCCCCCAATCCCTTGGCCAACATCATTTTACTCTCTGCTTTTAATGAGTTCACCTTTTTAAGATTACATATATAAGAGAGACCATGCCATTTTTGTCTTTCTGTGCCTTCCTTATTTCACTTAGCATAATGTCTTCCAGGTTTATCCATGTTATCTATCACAAATGGCTTGAATAGTATTTCACTGTGTTTGCTTTATTCATTCTTCTCTCCACTCAGGTTAATTCTATATCTTGGATATTAAGAATAATGCTGCAATGAACTTGAAAATGCAGATTTCTCTTCAACATACTGATTTCATATCCTCTGACATACTAAAAGTGGGATTGCTAGAACATATGGCAGTTCTATTTTAATTTAAAAAAAAAAAACACAACAACTCATACTGTTTTCAATAATGGCGGCACTAATTAACATTCCCATCCACAGTGTGCAAGAGTTCCCTTTTCTCCACATCCTCACCAATACTTGTTATCTTCTGTCTTTTTGATAATAGCCATTCTAAAAAACTCGAGTTGATATTATTTGTGGGTTTAATTTGCATTTCTCCGGTTACTAGTAATGTTAATTTAACCAAAGAGAAATTTGCTGGGCCTGGGAATGTATTTCAGTGGTATAGCATTTTCCTAGCATGCATGAGGCCCTGGGTTCAATATCCAGTACTGCAAAAAACAAACAAATCAAGAGGAATTTTCTTCAATAGTGGAGGCAGCAAACAAGTTCTTTTTATTTTCTCTTTGAAACTGCCCTACCTGTGATACCTGGGAAAATGCCTGACTGTATATTTATTAAAATGGTCAATAAATGGAAAATAATGGAAGATTCAAGCAGAATTATCAATCAGTAGTAATGGAAGTTGCAAATTTAGAGCAAATACCTAACTAACTTTAGAATCCATTACTTCATTACAACAACCCAACACATATCGTAAAAGTAGAAATATATCAGGAAGCAAAGCACTACGTACGGTCACCTACAAACCAGAACTCATAAAACCATGAGTTAAATGGTATTTAAACAACATGTAGGTACCATGTTTAAGTGCTTTCTATGCTCTGACTCATTAAATGTCATTTCACTCTATGAGAATAATTCTTTGCCCTTATATAATAAAAGGGGAATGGAAGTGAGATAATTTGTCCAGGACCCCAAGGTTGGTAAGTGCTGGGGCCAAAAGTCTGTTCTCTAAATCACTGAACTGTTCTTTGAGATTGAAGAGGCCAGTTACAGAATCTAAGAAAATTGACCAGAAAAAGGGAAGAGAA
The DNA here is from genome assembly GCF_047511675.1 of Marmota flaviventris. Lineage (NCBI taxonomy): Eukaryota > Metazoa > Chordata > Mammalia > Rodentia > Sciuridae > Marmota > Marmota flaviventris. The sequence goes on from NC_092513.1 coordinate 39,843,109, forward strand.
ATAAAATTATAAATCACATTAATTAATTGATTCCTTCAAAATCATTCATATATATAGTGTTATTTTGTGCTTGGAGTTTTAGCCATGAGGTGAGGGAGAAATTCTCTACTCTCATTTACCTTATAGTCTAGTTGGAGAAGCAGAAAACAAATACATGTACATATATAGCAAATGCATGTCTTAAAGAAAAATAAGGCAGAGAAAGGGGTTGGGCAAGAAGAATTTTTTTTTAATTTTTAATTTTTTTGGTGGTGTTAGGGATGGAACTCAAGGCTCACACGTGCTAGCCAAGCATTCCACTACTGAGCTATACCCTCAGCCCCATGAAGAGGTTATTTTAACTTGAGTAATCAGCTGTGATTTTTCTCGAGGGAGAACAAATGCAGCTATGGAGAGAGCCAAGCAAAAATCTTGGTAAGTGCATTCTGGACAATGCTAATACACTAAGGTAGGAATGACCTTGGTGTTTTCAAGAAATGGCAAGAAATCCAGCAAGGCTGGAACAAAAGGGTGAGAGAAATAACACCAGAAATTGATTTCAGATAGGTAGCTTCACTTATACTTCTTCCAAAAAAACCATTTTAAGTCCTGTCTCAGTAGAATTCCAGGAATATGACAACCCATGAATATAAGCCATGTTCCTTGCTCTGGGGTCCTGGAAAAAACATCTGAAAATTCATGCATTAGTGAAAGTGAATGCTATAGTTCCCATAGGCAGTGCTTTCAAGTGGAGTTTTTTTGTTTTCTTTTTTTTTTTTTTATAGAATTCAAGTTCAACATTAACACAATTCCAAGGTTCATTTATTTGGGCTCAAATATTAGTTGATTGCATTCCAAATATTCCTCACGGCCACGCTGCTTATGTAATATTTTAATTTTTCAGAATGACTCTCAAAATTCTATTTGACACCTTTGAACTTAATTAATTATGTTTTGTTGCTGTTATTTTGAGGGTTTTTTGTTTGTTTCTTTTGTTTTGTTTTTCAATATTAGGGATTGAGCCCAGGGACTTGTGCATGCTAGGGAAGCACTATACCACTGAGTTACATTCCCAGCCCCTTTAAAATTTTTTTATTTTATTTTGAGACAGGATCTAGCTAAGTTGCACAGGCTTTGAGCTTGTGATTCTCCTTCCTCAGCCTCCAGAGTAGCTTGGAATACAGGCATGTGCCATCACACCTGGCTTAATTTCGGTATTAATAATAGTACCAACCACAACCAGAATGATAGCATTATTTCCATAAGAAAATTAACTCTGGGTCCCATTGGTGGGATCAGCTCACAATCTCCCCACCCAGCTTACTCTGATTCTGTTGATTTGTGGGGCCTAAGCATCAGCAGTGAGATTTTTAGGGTTCTTACGGCATAAGAGGAAACCCTAAGCAGTTAAGTAGGGTCCTGGTGACCTAAGTGGTAGTAGGGAATCATACAAGAGTCCCCAAAAGTCAGGAGGAGGCAGATTCCCACTGTCCTCAGCAGGAAAAGGAAACAGAAAGCAGAGGATGGGAGGGGCAATTCCAGCACAGAGGGCAGTACATTCTATGGCAGCATCCCATTACTGGGATGCCCCTCACACAGATCTTAGTGTCCCTGGGACTGAGTAATGGGAGGCCCTATTCTCAGTAGGAACCAGGAGGAGCTGAATTCATGAATGAAACATACATCTCCAAGTAAGAGACATTTATATGTCAGGCATTTTTCTAAGTCAGAAACTGCCTTATGGACTTCTATTTATGGATCACAAATATTTCCTTTTTGTTTTTACCGCGCGGAGATTAATCTCAGGGCCTTATGCACACTAGGCAAGTGCTTCACCACTAAGTCACATCCCTAGCCCTTTTCTACATATATTAAAAAAATAGTTTAATAAACCGGAAGCTATAATAGGATTATTTGGATTTATGTTTTTTCATAGATCAAGTGGTATGATCTAAAGTGCTAGTTTCTCTCCAGAACTGCATTTTGGATCCATCATTCCGGTTGTATTGTGGGTGATGCAGAGGGAGGCAAGATGGGGGTCAGGCAGAATCTCTAAGTAGTGATTGAAGTAGTGCGGAAAAGAGATGTTGGGCCTGATGGAGGTCAGGAGACTTTGCATTACTTTGCTAGTAAACTTGATCAGACAGCGAGGAGGGAGAATAACATAGGATGCTTCCTGCTTCTTGGTTGACCAAGTGGGTGACAGTGAGCACTGAAGTGAGCACTGATAAAGGAGCAGTTTGCAGGGGGAGGGGGCAAGTGTGAGTGCATTGAGTTTAATGCACACAGAGAGGAACCATATGGAAAGATGCAGCAAGCCTGAAGCTCAATCAATTAGAGATTATGAACCAGTGTACCTGCATACAGGTGGCAACCAAACCAGAGAATGTAAGGACCCCACATGAGAGCTTATAGAAGACACAATGTCTAGGAAAGAACCATGATGAACAGCAGCATTAATGATCGTATAGAGAAATACCAGTGAGAGTATATGTTCTGGAAAATCAGAGTGTATCTTTAATCTTTTTATAGAGTACCTAAACCAATCTGTCTGCTCTTAACTACTTAATACTGTTCAGGCATGATTAGTAAAAACACAATAACCATAAAATAGATTGCTTCTTTCTCCTTTAATCCAATACTTAAATATATCGTTATATGATTATATGCAAAAAATTAATAGCAAGTAAAACAAGATGTGAATATTTGCATTGACTTAAAAGTTTACTTTAGGTCTGGGGTTGTGGTTCAGTGGTAGAGTACTTGCCTAGCATGCATGAGGCCCTGGGTTCGACCCTCAGCACCACATACAAATAAATAAATAAAAATAGAGGTATTAAAAAAACAAAAAACAAACAAACAAAAACTTAAAAAATTTGCTTCAGTCAATTTCATATTGTTTTAGTTAATGCTACCAATATTGTTAAATTTTTCATATATTTAAAATTGTCAATAATATCTCAGTTTTCTAATTAGCAAAACCAAAATATTTTCAACTTTTTAAAGAAGAAATTAATTGGAAATAAATATGAAAAATATTAATAACATTCAATAGTGGAAATCTGTGTATTATATTGTTAAATTATAATATACATTTAAATTTCAAAACATTATATAGTTTAAAATTTTATTTTTTATTTTTCATTATTCGGCTATGGCAGGCAGTGAGATTACAAAGTTCTTTCTATATGTTTTGAGTGCATCAGGATTTAAAATCCAACATCATGACTATTATGTAATTCATTGATATGTCAAAAACTGCACACATATAAATATAAGTGAATAATCACTCCATAACTTCACATTTTTGATCAAAATTGAGTAATAAAAAATATTAGATACACATATGTGTAATTGTCACAGTGGAACACTTGAACTTGTACAATTAATATGTTAATAAGAAATTATCAGTATTTCATAAGTGATGGAAGACCTGCTCAATTCTGTTTGAATGTATGATTCTGTTTCTAAGAAAGAGATTTCAATAGTGCTGCAGTTCACTCGGGCCCTGATTCTTCCCACTACAGTAACCGCTGACTGCCAACTTTACAAGAACCGTTGCCAGATGAAGCAAAGGCATGGAGCCAGAGGAAAACCACCCCGTGAGTGGTCCTTTGAGGCCTGTGCTGCTAGACTAAGTGGAGCCAGGCTCATCAGCCCGAAGGTCATGCATGGAACACTTATCTCAGGCTCTTCTCCAGGCAACCTCTAGGGGGCAGTCACAAACCAGGGGGCACTGCTGGGGAGGAGGATTCATGGTAATAGGAATGGCCATCCCGGATTTCTTTAAAATATTTTGCCTTTTTATTTCATCTTCAAACTGACTATTTTTCATGACAGTTGGTACCAAATTCCAAAGTTGCAAAAGGAAAATTTTTATTCCCTAGAAACGATTAACATTGCCCAATATTACTAGTTCCTTATATGTCCTTCCATAATGTGTGTGTGTGTGTGTGTGTGTGTGTGTGTGTGTGTGTGTGTAAAACAAATGAAAGACATGGAATATACATGTTATCAACTCCCTCCACTGGCTTTTGACAAAAATCAAAGTGTTTTTCTCAACAGAGCCCAGACATAAGCATGGACTTCTCAGCCTAATTTAGTTCTAGAGGAAAGTCTGTTAAGGGGAAATGCATTTACCAACAACTGCTCAGATATGCAAGCAACACATTACCCACATGTTCTAACTTAACCCTGGTTGTGAGGACCCTGTGTCAGAGAGTGAAAACGAACAGAGAGACACACAAATGCACATGCACACACATGGTGCCAAATTACATGACCTTAGTCCTTTTTCAATTCACACAATGTCTCAGATAAATGTTCCATTTTTGAATTTTTTCTTTTTTTTCCTTTTCTCCAAAATAACATCTGAATATATTTGGGTTTGGGGAAGGATTCAAGGGACCTCAAGGTAACAAGGAATTGAGGGGCCCCTAACCCATATGGAGTTGGGGGAGGAGGGAGCTATCTTACACCCTTCCTGGTTCCTGCTCTGGATCCGGTGTCCTCTGAAGTATTACTGACCGGTCATGCCCAGCAGGGTTGGATCCTATGTAAGCACCAGTAGCTGAAGACCTGCCATTTGTCCACCATTTTGAAATCCTTGTGAAATCCACTGGTCATCTTGGTGCCTCTTTGCTCCTTCTCAGAGTACATACACATCGACATCAGAACCCATGGTACATTTTGCTCAGAAATGAGCATTTTTCATTCATCTGCCTGATTTTCTTCCTACCAAAAACAAGGTGACCTTTTCCTGGAGGATATCTGTTCTGCTAGGCTATGCCCAGTGAAGGAAATAACTAGCTCCATCCTTCTCTCATGTTGTCTAGATATGTTCACTGCTTTTTCCACTCTAGGAATTTGACCTGGAGCAGATTGCCGGAAGAGGTGTGTCTTTCTGCTGTTTCTGTTTCTCTTTGTCACCTTCTGTGGGAATGAAAATTGTCAGTGGCAGAGTCTCCCTCATGGCATAGCCTTAGTTTTCCTTATAGCTGGCTGAATGGTAAATTCAGCAGGGATTGAATCTTGATACATGAATTAGAGCATAAAGAACATAGAAAATTATTTCTTTTCTAAGACTTATCTTGGTGACTTCTTGCTAGAGACAAAAAAAGCCACTTTGGTTATCAAACACCCCCAAATCTAGATAGATCTTTCTTCTGGGAAGCTGTTGGTTATACAGCCGTAAGGAGGTTAATGAAATGAAGCTGGTTTCCCTAATAAGCAGTGCCCTTCCTGGCAATAGCTTCTTCCTTCAGGATCAGGGAGGATGCCAAAAGTTGAACATCACAGTCACCCTCTTGGTGGTTCACATCCATCTCAGAGGATTCAGCCTCTTCAGGCCTCCTCTCTGACATGGAAGTTGGGGATGGCTCTTGGTGGCTTTGCATAGCTAATCTGCAAGCACTGTCCTTCCAGAAATGTGGAGAACATTTTACTGTGGAGGGGGGTTGGTTGCCTCTGGGATTTATGGAGATCATGAATGTGGACATCTTAAGAACAGCCAAGCATCCATAATGACATTTTAGTCTACAATGGTTCACATCAACAGTGATGGTCCCATAAGATTACCCTGGAGCTAAAAAGTTCCTATTGACTAGAGACATTGTAGCTGTTGTGATGTCATAGGGATCATGATGTTGTAGTACAACGTATTCCATGTTTGTGATGATACTGGTATAAACTTGCCTACTGTGCTGCCAGTCGTGCAAAAGTATAAAACGTATAATTATGCACAGCACATAATAACACTTGCTAATGATAATAAATGACTATGTTACTGGTTTATGCATTTACTAAACTATACTTCTAAACCATTATTTTAGAGTGTACTCCTACTTACAAAAAGCAAAAAGCTTAGTGTAAAACATTAAGCCGTGTTATAGGAGCAGCAGCCTCACATATCTCTGTGTCTCCAACTGCATCAAGAGGCCATATATACATATGGGTCTTCGTGTATGTGTGCATGTCTGTGTGTGCGTGTGTATGTGTGTGTGTGTGTATCAGAAACAACTATGTAGGTTTGTGTTACTGGTGGATGTTTACACAATGACAAAATTGTCTAATTACATAGTTCTCAGAATGTATCCTCATTGTTTGGTGATGCATGATTTATAGTTCTTTGAAGTTTTTGATGTGAGATAATCATAAGAAATAAGTCAACAAAACATATTTCACTACTTTCTTATAAATAGGAATATCTTATTCCATGCTAGATCTCCATGCTAATTTAAAATGTATAATATTTTATTGAATGAATATATAATTTTATCAATTATGTTTTCAAGTGGCTATTTTCTTGATTGAAGTATATATTTTACATGCAGAAAACACACTGACCATAAGCAGATAGTTTGATAAGTTTTCACAAGTGTATGCAATCAAGTTACATTATCCAAATAAATATATAAATATTTCCATTATCCAGAAATTTTCCCTTGCTCCTCTTTCCAGCCAATTCTACTTTGTGCCTCTCATTCAAGGAGGTGATTGCTATTTTTGTATCAAGATCTTTGTATGAATAGAATTACAAGCTACATATTCTTTTGTGTCTAGCTTCTTACCAAAATTATTTTGTGATTTCTGCATGGTTTTGCAAGTACCACATTTATTGCTAAAAAGTATGTTTTTATTCATTATTTATTCACTTTTAAAAAGCCTCATTGAGGTATAATTAATTCTCTTTTTAATATGAAAATCACAATGTTTGTCTATACTCCATTGGAATGTTTCCCTTTTTTTGTTTTTGTTTTGATTATTTTGAATTAAACATTTCTATACAAGTTTTGTGGGCACATAATCTTCCATTTATTTTGATTACATATCTAGAAGTAGATTTTCTGATTGTAGGGAACAGGAATGTTTAATGCTTTTAGAAACTGCTCAATGATTTTCCAAAGTCATTTGGACATCTTATGGTCTCTATAATTTGGTGTTTTCAGTGTATTTCATTTTAGATTTTTTTTGTGGGTGTGAGTTCATTAGGGTTTCAACTTAAATTTCACTGATGATTCATTTTATTGGCTGTGTATGTGTGTTTGTGTCTAGGTTCTCTCATTTATTTATTCATTCTTTTAAAAATTTTAAGTGTATGGTACTGTATTGTTAAATATAGGCCAATTACTGGTTATCTTTTTGTATGTCTCTGTCCAATTCTTAGATGTTATGAAAATACATGTTAAAAGCAACTCCAAGTTTGTACACATTTATGCATTTAAAAAAATTTTTTTAGGAAAATTCCAGGTGTCCAATTACTAGGACAAACAGTTTCCACATAGAATTCATATCAAGTTCATATCAATATGTGGTATCAATATTCTGTATCAATATTCCCCCACACTCTCACCCAACTGGAACTTCCATTCTTTTTAACCTTCACCACTCCAATAGCCAGCAATGCTAAATCATTGCTTTGATTTGTATTTCTTTGTTTGTTAGTAAAATTGAACATTTTTTCATATGTTCACTATTTATTTTTTATTTGTTCTAATTAGTTATACATGGTAGTAGCATGCATTTTAACATATCATACATAAATGGAATATAACTTCTCATTCTTCTGGTTGTACATGAGAATCACACCAGTCATATAATCATATATGCACTTAGGGTAATGATGTCCAATTCATTCTACTATCCTTTCTACCCCCATATCCTCTCTTCTCCATTTACTCCCCTTTGTTTAATCCAAAGTATCTCTATTCTTCCCTATTCCCTCATCCCCTTACTGTGAGTTAGCATCCTCATATCAGAGAAAACAGTCAGCCTTTGGTTCTTTGGAATTGGCTTATTTCACTTAGCATATTCTTCAGCTCCATCCATTTACCAGCAAATGCCATAATTTTATACTTCCTTAAGGCTGAGCAATATTCCATTGTGTATATATACCACATTTTCTTTATCTATTCATCAGTTGAATGGCATCTAGTTTGGTTCCATAGCTTAGCTATTATAAATTGAGCTGCTATAAATATTGATGTGGCTGTGTATTATGCTGATTTTAAGAGTCGAATAACTGGGCCAAATGGCAGTTCTCATATGTTCACTATTTCTTGTTGTGAATTGTCTGTTCATATTCTCTTTTTTATATTGAGTATTATATCTTCCTTATTAACTTGTTTTTTTTTTTAATTTTTTTTTTTGTTCCTAGGGGTAGGAACAATATCTGTTTAAATGTTTTATTTTGGTAAGTGTACATTAGCAACTGTAAATTGTAGTTGGACACAATACTTTTATTTTATTTATTTTATGTTTATGTGGTGCTGAGGGTCAAACCCAGCACCTTGCACATGCTAGGCAATTGCTCTACCGCTGAGCCACAACCCCAGCCCTCTTATTAACTTATAAGATATGTTTGTATGTCTGCAGAATAACAATTGTTGTTTATCATGTGTTTCAAGTGTTTCCCAGAATTAATTTTTTATAAACAGAAATATTTAATTTTTAATATAATCAGATACATCAATATTTTTATTATTGTTTTTTGTCTTTTTTGGTTCTGTTTAGTAAGAATTTTTCTACTGCAAGATTATCAATATTTTCCTCTATCTCCATTTTAGTGCTTAAAATATCTTATTATTTTGGTCTCCTTTAAATATATTCTTTTCTGCAATTTTTTCATTCTGCTTTTAAAAATCTTCCAATTCATATTTTAATTAGCTAATAATTTATTTACATTTCTTCCCTGAATTTTGCCATTTGTGCTTTGTTACATTCCTTCATGAAACAAATTCTCTAAGTTTTTCAAATTCATGGTGATATGTGTGGTCACAAATTTCAACAGTTTCATAGGAACAGTTTTCTGATAAATGTGGATGATCTCATTAAATTTTCTGCCCTTTTTCACAGTTTTTCTTTTATTATCTTCATATCAATGTGCCAGGTTTTAAGTTTGTGTCACCATTGAATGATTGCTCTTTTGCAGCCTCAGTGGCCCACATTTAACCCTCTGCATCCATGGATTCTGTCTCTGCAGATTCAATCAGATGCAGATCAAAAACAATGGGGAAAAATTGCATCTGTACTGAATGTGTACAGCCTTTTTTTTTTTGGTCATTATTTCCAGAACAATAGAGTATAATGATTATTTATACAGCAGAAACATTGCATGAGGTATTATAAATGATCTAGAGATGATTGAAAGCCTACAGGAGGCTGTATGTAGGTTAGATGAAAGCGCTATAACATTTTACATACCAGATTTGAGCATCCACAGATTTGGGTATCTGTGGGGTCCTGGAACCCATCCTGGAGGATACCTAAGGACACCTGTTCTTCCTGCAAAGGTGGCTTATCAGTCGGATTTACTATGCATTCCACCCCTTGAGTCAAACTTGGTTCAGAAAGACTCCTGCTCCTGTCTCTTCTTCTCCCTCTTGTTAACCCATTCTCTCTACTTGTTGTGAACAAAAGGTACAGACTTTGCCTGTGAGATGAGCTGTTCATTTGCTGGGCTCCAAGCACCCTGCTTCTCTTCACCAGCACCGGCTTAGCTTCCAGCCAGTGTCTGCTGGGAGAAGTGCACGTGTTCTGGAATCTGCCCTGTATGCCTGTCTCTAGTTTTATTAAAAATGAAGTAGGTGAACTTTTATTCAGTTTCCTTTCTGCTTTTGTGTGACTTCCATAAAGTTAATACCTAACTGAGGTAGTCATGTTTATCCTGAAATTCCTAACTATTGATTTTTAAACTTGATTTTAGTTATTAGCTATTTTTTAAAACATAATTTCTGTTGTTCAGTTTAACAGTTGTTTGTAGTTCTTTTAGATTTGGGGGGAAGGAGAATGTCATCTGAAAATAAGGATAATTTTTGTCATTGCCTTTTCAATATTTATAGCACATAATTTTTTCCCCAGGAACAAATATCTGTTTAAATGTTTTATTTTGTTGTTTGACTAAAACATTTCAGAAACTATTGGAGTATTATTGGAGATAACTTCTTGTTCCTCACCATGAAAAGAAATGCCTTTGAATTTCACCATTGAATCCACTCCATGTAATAAATGCATTGCGAGCGTCAGATTTGACCTATGCTAATATCAGAATACCTGGTCCACATTCCATCTCTCTCCCCTCCATACTCATAGCACAGTCACTTACCCACCGTGACATTTGCCCCTGTGGTTTCTAATAGGAATTTGTACGTGGGATAAAATCTGTTTGCCATCCTTGTTCCAAACAACTAAGTATTTATACCTCATTTGAAGTAATAGGTAGGTTACCTGATGGAACCCAGATTCAAACTTCTAGAAGAAGTAATAGAAAATGATCACAACTAATTCCAACATACATTTTGTCCTTCACTTGCATAGAGGGGTCATCTGTGATAGTAGATGGGTTCACCTAGGGCAGAGATTTTTTTTTTTAAGAGAATTAAGTGTTGAAGACTGAGAAAACAAGTAAGGATGTTGTGCAAACTCCAAGGCCATCCTTTATCTCCAGCAAATAGTGGGGCTTCTGGGCTCAGGGATTTCTAGAAAGCCCTCCCTACCCTTCCTTCCTGATGTCCTGCTTCACAGAGCAGGACATGGCCCTCTGCAGCCCTGGACATTTGATCCCTCGCTCCCCTCTGCACATGTTCTTTGTTACCCAGCAACTCTGACTGACAAACCTGAGACCAGCTGACCAGTGGTCTTCATCATTGTTCTCAGCACAGACCAGAAGGGATACAGTGAGTCATTCACCTCACAAGGGATGATACCCTTGCTCTTTTCTTTTAATGATAATTTTGCAAACTTAGGGGTAGGAACAAATACCTGTTTAAATGTTTTATTTTGGTAAGTGTACATTAGCAACTGTAGTATGGGTCTGGAAATGACTGGTGAGGCCATCTGATCCCTTAATTTCCATGTAGGATGACTATTTTAGATCAACACATAAGCAACTAGGATCCTATTTCTACCAACTCCGATGTCTTGTTAAAGTCAACAACATACTGTTTGGAGCTCCAGTCCGAAGACTTATTTAAGAAAATAAAAATTTTTAGGTGTTTCCTGGTCAAATATGAAAAATAATGCCTTAGGCTTTTTATGTCTCAAATTATTAACATATTTTAAAATTCTCCATTGTATTACCATAGAAGTAGTGAAAAAGTAAGCTAAGTTTTTGGTGCATTTACAAACTATTGTATTACATTCAAGGACATTTTCAAATGCTCTAGAGATTAATGAAGCTCAGAATGATTCTATATTTAAGGTTTTGTAATGAGGGTCAAGTGTCTATAATAATAACTCATTTGCTCTGCTATAGCCCAATTAGGGATGTTCAGTTATTAGGAGTTCTGAGTTATAGTACCACATCTGCTCTCATCCTTTGCACTGTATGTGGATTGAACAGATTATGCCTTAAGTTTTGGTACTGGGTACCAAGCATCAGTAATCATGGATATTACAAGATTCAGTAATTAGCTTATAGAAAAGATTAAACACAAGACAAGTGTTCAAATGGATAGATGATACCACGTCTTTTCTGATTTATTTGTAAATTCAATTCACTGCTTGTATTTTTTAGAATAGAAGGCATCTCTGGACTGGGGCTGTAGCTCAGCAGCAGAGCACTTGCCTAGCATGTGTGAGTCACTGGGTTCAATCCTTAGCACCACATAAAAACAGACAAATGAAATAGAATAGAAGACATCTCTTTTGGAAACACGGCAATGCTCCTATAATTGTAAACGTGTGATGGGTACCTCCAAGGAATTGCTCTCCAAGAGCTTCTAGAGATGAGTTCTTGGGGGGCAGTTCTACTTCTGCCAATCAGCTCAGGCATTCCTCGGTGCCTGGGAGCCTGGGTATATGGCTTCTTCCTACTTCTCCTTTTACAGTGGTGATCTTTCTCTGACTCTGCTACAGCAGTGCAGCATCTGGGGCAGGTCAGGCACAGAGCTACTCATTACCTTAGTGCACGGAAATTCCAGGGTATGAACTAGGTGATTGAGGCAACCTACAGACATCTCATCTCATGACTCAGTTTAAAGTCATCATTTAAACTCAGTTTAACAACAGGTCATTAAAAGAATGAATAAAACATTATTTGAGGCGTTCTTGGTCGTCACTGCCATCTCCAGCCCAAAAGCTGATTTCTAGATTATTATGATTTGTTTGAACTCTGCTTCAGAACACCAGATTTCTGAGACTTGGGAATCTTTCAAATTCTAGTTCCAGATCTTCCTCTTCAGCTTCATAATTGACTGGTGGGGTAGAAAACTGTGAGTAAAGGGAATGGTAATTAGTTAGCTATACTTGGCATGAGAAACCACCAGCTCTCTCTTACAATTGCTAACCTTTTCCATTCAATACCAAATACTTAAATGAGCATTGAAATTGGAGCCCTGAAAACCTAAGTTTGGGTCCTAGGTTTGCCATATACCATCAGTTTTGCCTCAAAAATTTAAGACTTAAGTGTCTAGTTTCTCATTAACAAAATGGAGAGACTCTTTGCTTTTCTTACTTACAGGATTGTTGGATGATCAAGTAGTTTAACTAAGTATCACTTATGTTTAGCTTCATGTTCCTCTAAGAGAAGGTGGATCCACTGGAAAAAGCCAGTTCTATTGGAAATGGAGTTTTAGCTAAGTAATAAAAAACTGCCCAGAGGCAGGTGAATTAAATATGATTAGGGTTCCTGAAATGTTTGAGGGTAAGCAGAGAGACTAGCAGACCCTGGTTTCTGTGGAAAGGGGACAATAGGGGTCCAGAGTGGAGACGTGGAAGACGTCTCTGCCTACTTCCTGACATGTCCTGGTCTGACTTTCTCTCTGTTGCAGCAAAGCCCAGCCAGGTCTGTATATTCTCTCTCTGTTCAGGTGGAATAGGAGAGTCAGGGATGGTCCCGAGGGCAGTAACTTTAGTACTGTAGTAGGAGCAGGTAAATCATGGCTAAGGATAGAAAAACAGCAAAGATTCTTCCGTTGCTCTGGTTCAGTGCAGTCCGATAGAACTTTCTGCAATAATAATGTTCTGCATTGACCATTTCAGTAGCCACAAGCCACATATAGTTACTGGACATGGGAAATTTTGCTAGTGCAACTGAAGAACTGCATTTTTTCATTTTATTTTAATTTAACTAAAATTTGAGTTTAAATAGCTGCAAGTAATTCAGGGCTGCCAAATTGGACATGTGCTTTAAGGGCCAAAGTCAGTTCATACCAGAGTCATAATCTGTGGGCTGCATAGATATATTTAGTTTGTAGTTAGAAAAACAAACCTGATTAAGTTGTCGACATTTAACAATGAAGAGTTTTGAGAGAAAACTTGAATTTTAGGCTTTTTAAAACAACAAAATGGCAGGCTATCTGGCAACACCAGGCTAGCAGTCCTTGAAGGCACCAATTAATTTGAGCTTATCAGAAGCTATTGTGCTTTTGTTTTATCTTATGCCCTGCCTGCTTCACCCTTTTATTTTGCCTGCCTGATTGCCGCAGGCATTTGTTTTGGGGGGATGCTCATTTAAAAAAATGGGTTCACCTTTGTAAAAAAGATTTATTAAACTCCTAATTTTACCTAAGGAGTTTGGACCTTAGGAGGTCTCTTTTGCAGATATCAGCTAGAAGGTGCCTCTCTCAGACTAATGATAAAAGAGGTCAAATCCAGGAGAGCAAAGGCTTTAAACTCTGTTTTAGCAGGCTTGTACACTGGATTCATCACATTCTAAGTAGGCAACTTTAGGCAATTCTTCTGGCCTCTCAGAAACTTAGTTTTTCTATTTGTAACATGAAGTCAATAATGGCTTCTACTGCACAGTGTTGTTACACAGTCCTAACCAAATGAAGTATGTAAAGACACTTATAAGTCATACTCAGTAATAAACTTAAAATTTGGGAATAGTTTATTTTAACTTGATTTATAATTTTTATATTTAGAACATCAAATTTGGAAAGAAACTGGTGAGGACCAAATTGTGCAAAGAAAAATCTCTCTCTCTCTCTCTCTCTCTCTCTCTCTCTCTCTCTCTCTATATATATATATATATATATATATATATATATATATATATATTTAGTTATAGATGGATACAATAATACCTATATTTATTTATCTTTATGTGGTGCTGAGGATCAAACCCAGTGCCTTACCCATGCTAGGGTGCTACCACTGAGCCACAACCCCAGCCCTGTATCTTTCTTTTTAATAAATAAAAAAAATTTTATTTATTTTTAATAAACAAAAATAAAATAAAATATAATAGACCTTATAGGAAAATAGTTGTATTTTAAGCCTGATGAGATGATAGGTTTATTAATACTCTGTTCTTTGCTTAGTGGTATTCTTAATTTGGAATTGAAAAGGAACCAGAAGTAAAAAAGAAATCAAATTCATATGGAGCATAGCATCACTAAAAATCCTTAAAAATAGTGCAATGAATATAAGTGTGAATATAATGAAGGGAATTTGGAAGGAGGAAATGAAAGTGATCTTTGTAAAAGATACTATGTGAGAAAAGTAAAAGGAAGGAAAATGAACCAATGGGCATGCAAAAAACAATGGCAATCATAAACTGTTGCAGAAATCCAAAGGTAAGTAAGAAAAACTATGTCTGCTATAGCCTGTGTCCGAGTCATCAAAAGTGGTGGCAACCAGCAGAATTTATCAATCTTTAGTGTTATTTATTTTTGGAAAGTAGCAAAAGCTTAATCCCTTTAGGATATTTGATTATGAGAAAAATGCTTAGGAAATAAACATTTCAGTATGTGCTAAATGCAGGATGGTAGAAACAAATAATCAGAGCTCTGCTTTCTAAGAGTTATCATCAAGCTGTAATTTTAGTAGGCTTAAGAGTTGCTTGATGTTTAGGAATTATTTGTGGATAGCAGTCCTAGGGAGAACTGAGACTACAGGATCAAGGGGCAGCAGGGAAGATGGAGAGAACTACCAAGATCATTGCTGATGATATGCCAATGTTGTATAAAATTTAAAAATATGCCTCTTTGGGACTGGGTTGTACCTTTGTGCAAAAAAGAGACATGGTAGAGCCATGGCAGGGTTGCATGCTATGCACTGCAAAAGGTCTTCCAGCCCAGAAGCCTGCACAACTCAACATGGCAGCCTCAAATGTGAGGACGTATGCATGGGAATTCACAGGACATGTGGGGGAGGATTTTTGTTGTTGCTATTGTTGTTTTTATTGTTATAGGTAATTGAAGTAAGAGTTAGGCCAAGATCTCTCAATCCCTAAAAGATTTGAGGACTATGTTGTATGTGAGGGTGTACAGTGTGTTTAGGGAACTCTGAGCAGATCAGTATTTTTGGAAACTGTATTTTAAAAGAGGAGTATTGGTTTTCTAGGGCTGCCATGAAAAATGACCACAAACTTAAGTGGTTTAAAACAACAGAAACTTTTTTCTCTTATAGTTCTGTAAACCAGAAACTCAGAAGTTCAAAATCAAGGTGTGCACAGAGCTGGTTCCATGGGAGGATGCTGAGGGAGAACCCATCTCAGGCTTCTTTCCCAGCATCGGGGGCTGCTGGCAGTCCTTGGCATTCCTTGGCTTGCAGATGCTTCATTCCAACCTCTGCCTCTGTCTTCGCATTGACTTCTCTGTTATAGGAACACTTGCCATTGGATTAGGATACCCTAAATTGCAGGTTGCGTTGCATTTACAAAGATGTCTCTCTCTCTCTCTCTTTCTGAGTAAGGTCACAGACATGGGTTTTGAGTGGACATATCTTTGGAAGGCCATCATTCAACCAGTAAAAGGGAAGTCATGGTAATACATTAGCAAAGTGGGCAGGTAGAAATTTACCATCTGATATCATGTGACCACTGCACTGCTTATTTATATCAACTTAAGGTTTGCTGTTATTCAAACATTTCTCAGTTACATGGTATTTATTTTACCCTAGGCATTCATCTCTCGTTTTATACTTGTCCGGTATGGTTTTACTGCTATGAGGCAATTGTCTTAATCAGAAAGGCACAGTTACCATGTACATGTTTCTTATGTTTGAGAAAAGCCCCTGAGCTATTGCTGGGTAGTCTTTTGAGTTAGAGCCTAAATTTTCTATTAGATTGAGACTTGTTTTAAATTGTTGATGTCCTAGCACCATTTTTCTACTTACTAGATTTTGCAGATTGATTTCCGTTGAAGTATTCCTCTAGTCAATGGATTCTCCTTGGTACTTGGTGTTTTAGAAGAGCATGATCTCTGATATAGCTTGAATGAGAAAGGCTACAGTAGGATACATAGTTAAGGGTTTGGAATGCTCACTGTTACTTACTCCAGTGTCCATAAGTTTTTAAATTAGAATGCTGAAATTTTTTTTTTCTGAAATAGGTTTAGTTACAGAAATGAAAAAAATATTTTTTTTTTTTCTTTCACGGAATTAAAGGATCCTAGAGCTGATGCACAGAGAGATTAACTTGCTTGTCAGAGACTAAGCTAAGTGTGCAGGAGCACTAGAATCCAGTGCACATTCGGCTCATGCCTGCTGCTTACAATTAAATTTGCAACATTTTTTGGGGGGCTGGGAATGTGGCTCAAGTGGTGGGGCCCTCGCCTAGCATGCATGAGGCACTGAGTTTGATTCTCAGCACCACATAAAAATAAAATAAAGATGTTGTGTCCCCCTAAAACTAAAAAATAAATATTTTTGAAAAATTTGCAACATTTTTGAAAATGAGGTACCTAGAATAAAGCCTATTTAAACCAGGCATTCCTATTGCATAATGATGCATCTAGAAAGACAAACCTGGCCCCATGCCTTTTTTTTTTTTTTTGTATTGGGGATTGAACTCAGGGGCATTCAACCACTGAGCCACATCTCCAGCACTATTTTGTATTTTATTTAGAGACAGGGTATCACTGAGTTGCTTAGGGCCTCGCTTTTGCTGAGGCTGACTTTGAACTCCTGATTCTCCTTCCTCAGCCTCCTTAGCTGCTGGGATTAAAGGTGTGCACCACTGCATGCACCCCTGCTCTCATTCTTTATCGTTTACTTATTTCAAAACCCAAGGATGGCCTCTTTTCCACATTGCCATGACCATTTTTATATCTAATTCAAAATATTAGTTGAATAAATGAATTCTTTGTTTTTTGATAACATTATTTTGTCATTCTTTCTGCCAAAATGTCTCAGCATCTTCTACTGAATTTTCCCCCCTCCCCAGCTTCCTTCTTCTCTTTATTTTCTCCCAAGATCCATCTAATATTTACTACTTTTCCTTCTCTGGATTCAAAAGTGGGAAGGTCAGATTTTGAGGGAAAGGAGAAAGGTAGAGAAAGACAAATGGGATTTTTCCTTCCTGACTTTCTATTTTTTTCTCTTTTCAGGTGCAAATATTGTATATAAAAAATGAACTTATGTGCCCATCATCGAAAAGTTCTTAAAAAGTAACTCTCATAATTTCATCTGCACCAGGATCTTATCTGAATACTCCAAAAATTGTGGATGATTGAGTCCCACACAGGCCTTACATATCTAAATACAATCATGCATCACTTAATGACAAGGGTACATTCTGAGAATTGCAACATTAGGTGATTTCATTGTTGTGTGAACATTATAGAGTGTACTTACATGAACTAAGTTGGTTATAATGTCACTAGGCAATATGACTTATGGACTGCCATTGTGTATGTGGTCATCATTGACCAAAATATTGTTGTCTTCTCTGATATAAGGGGGTGACTCAAAATGGGATAGGGAGGAAGAGCATGAGAAGAAGATTACCACTAAATAGGGAAGAGAGGTAGGAGGGAAAGGGAGGGAGAAGGGGAATTGCATGGAAGATGGAAGGAGACCCTCACTGTTTTACAGAATACATATGATGATGTGAGGAGGGGGAAAAAAGGAAGTGTGTCACATTAGATTGGGTAGAGAGAAGTGATGGGAGGGGAGGGGTGGGGAAGGGGGAATAGGAAGGGCAGCAGAATAAACTAGACACTAGTATTGCTGTATGTATATACGTGACTGTATAACCAATGTGATTCTGCAACCTATATGTACACTCAGAAAAGTGAGAAATTATACCCCATTTGATTCAAGTGTATGATATGTCAAGATCACTGTACTGTCATGTGTAACTAATAAAAAAATAAAAGAACTGAAAAAAATTTTTCATAAAAAAGTAAAAAAAGATAATTTCACTTGTATGATAACACATAACATACATGTAGTATATAACATATTCATACAAAATATATTATGTAACAGGTATGTGTGTAAATGTAATATCTGAAAGAATATAGGGGCAGTATACTGAAGTGGTATTAGAGACTTCCTGCTTTTGAATTTTTAATGAGTCTATTTTGAATCATTCATAATTAGGGGAAAATGTTAGAATCAGAAATTGCCTAGGAGCTCTGGACCTTTTTTTCATACTTTATCAGTGCATAGGAGTTGTACATAATGGAGGGATTCATTGTTACACATTTATATACATGCACACACAACATAACAATATAATTTGGACAATATCACTCCCTAGTATTTTTCCTTTCCCTTCTCTCCTCCCTTCCTTTGATGCCTTTCCTCTCCTCTAATAATCTCCCTTTGATTTTCATGAGATTTCTCCCCAACACACACACACACGCACCTTTCTTTTCCTTTTTCTTACCCAGCTTTCACAAATGAGCGAAAACATATGACCCTTGACTTTCAGAATTTGGCTTATTTCACTTAATGTTCTCAAGTTCCATCCATTTTTTCTGCAAATGATATAATTTCATTCTTTATGGCTGAATAAAACTGCATTGTTTATATATGTCCATCAATGGACACCTAGGCTGGTTTCATAATTTGGCCATTGTGAATTGTGCTGCTATAAATATGGGTATGCATGTACCGCTTTATTATGATAACTTTAATTCTTTAGGATAAATACCAAGGAGCGGTATGGGGTAGGTGATATGGTGGTTCCATGTGCAGTCTTTAGAGGAGCCTCCATACTGATTTCCATAGTTAGTGGCTGTACTAACTTACAATTTCACCAACAGAAGTGAAGTGTAGAAGTGTTCCTTTTTTTCACATCCTCTTCAGCATTTACTATAATTTGTATTCTTGATGACTGCCATTCTGACTGTGTAAGATGAAATCTCAGTGTAGTTTTGATTTGCATTTCCCTAATTTCTAATGATGTTAAACATTTTTTTATATAATTGTTGGCCATTTGTATGTCTTCTTTTGAGAAGTGCCTTCTTAATTCATTTGCCCACTTATTAATTGTATTATTTGGGTTTTTTTGTGTGTGAGGTATTTTTGAATTTTTTTATATTCTAGATATTAATTTGCTATTAGAAGAGTAGCTAGCAAAGATTTCTCCCATTTTGTAGATTCTCTCTTCACATTCTTGGACCTTTATTTTATTTATATGCAGTGCTGAGAATTGGCCCATGCCTCACATGTGCTAGGCAAGTGCTCTACCACTGAGCCACAAACCCAGCCCTTCTCTTCACATTCTTAATTGTCTCCCTTGCTGTACAGAAGTTTTGCAATTTGATTCCATCCCACTTATTAACTCTTGGCATTATTTCCTGAGCTTTAAAGTGTCCTATTGAGAAAGTCATTGCATGTGCCTGTATGCTGGAGTATTGACCCTGTATTTTCTTTTAGGAGTTGCATAGTTTCTAGTCTAATTCCTTGATCTTTGATCCTTTTTGAGTTGTCTTTGTGTAGAGTGAAAAATAAGGGTTTAGTCTCATTCTTCTACATATGAAAAATGAGTTGTCCCCAGCACCATTTGTTTAAAAGGCTGTCTTTTCTCTGATGTAAGTTTTTGGCACCTTTGTCAAGGATCAGATGACAGTATCTGTGTGTTTGTCTCTGTGTCTTTATTCTGTCTGTTTTTATGACAGTACTATGCAGTTTTTATTACTATAGCTCTGTAGTACAATTTGAGTCAGGTATTGTGATGCTTCCAGCATTGCTTTTTTTTGTGGGCAGGGACGGGGGGGTGGGTACTTAGAATTGCTTTGTCTATTCTGGGTTTTTATTCTTCCAAATGAATTTTAGGACTGTTTTTTTTCTCCTAGTTCTGTGAAGAATGTTATTGGTATTTTGGTGGAAATTGCATTGAATCTGTATATTGCTTTTGGTATCATGGCCATTTTAACAATATCAATTCTGGCTATCTATGAGCATGGGAAGTCTTTCATCTTCTGTGTCTTCTTCAATTTCTTTCTTTGATGTTGTATAGTTTTCATTGTAGAGGTCTTTCCCCTCCTTGTTTAGATTTATTCCTAGGTATTTAATATTTTTGAGGCTATTGTGAATGGAATTGTTTTCCTAATTTCTTTCTCAGCAGATCTATTATTGGCATATAGAAAAGCTATTGATATTTGTATGTTAAGTTTGTAACCCACTACTTTGCTGAATTTGTTAATTAGCTCTAGGAGTCTTCTGGAGAGAGCTTTTGTGATCTTCTAAGTCTAGGATCAAATCATGTGCAAACAGTGATAATTTGACTTCTTCTTTTCCTATTTTTAATTCGTTTTATTTCCTTCTCTTGCCTAATTGCTCTCTAGAATTTCTAGTACTATATTAAATAGGAGTGGTGAGAGTGGACTTCTTTGACTTGTTCCAAGTTTTAAAGGAAATGCTTTCAGTTTTTCCTATAATGTTGGCTTTGGGTTTTTCATATACCACTTGCATAATGTTGAAGTAGATTTCTTCTATCTCTAGTCTCTTCAGTATGTTTATTGTGAGTGGGTGCTGAATTTTGTGGAAGGTTTTCTGTGCATCTATTGAGATGACTAAATGATTTTTTCCTTAATTCTATTTATGTGATGAATTACATTTATTGATTTGCATAATATTAAACCATCTTTGCATCCCTGGGATAAAACCAACTTGGTCATGATATACAATCTTCTTAATATATTGTTGAATATAAATTCCTAATATTTTATTAAGATTTTTCATCTAAGCTTGTCAAGGATATTGATCTGTAGTTTTTTTTTCCTTGATGTATCCTTATGTGGTTTTGGTATAAGTATGATTATGGCTTCATAGAATGAATTTGGAAGTGTTCCATCCCTTTCTATTTCATGGAAAACTTTGTAGTGCATTGACATTTGTGCTTCTTTAAAGGTCTGGTAGAATTCAGCTGAGAATTTATCCGATCTTGAGCTATTTTTTTTGGAACGCTTTTTATTATTACTTCTATCTCATTACTAGTTATTGTTCTATAGATTTTTCTACATCCTCTTGATTCTATTTGATAGGTCATATGTATCTAGAAATATATCCATTTCTTCTAGGTTTTCCTGTTTATCAGAGTTTAAGTCTTCAAAGTAATCCCTAATGATCCTCTGGATTTCTGTAATGTCTGGGGTGATTTCTCCTTTTTCATTTCTAATTTTATTAATTTGCTTTCTCTTTTTTCTTTTGGTTGGTTTGGCTAGGACTTACCAATGTTGTTTATCTTTTCAAAGAAGCAACTCTATTTCATTGATCCTTTGTATTTTTAAAAATTCTCTATTTCATAAATTTTGGCTCTGATCTTAATTATTTCTTTGCTTCTACTGATTTTATAATTGGTTTGTTCTTGTTTTTTAAGGGCTTTGAGATGCTTCATTAGGTTGTTTATTTGGGATCATTCTGATTTTTTTTTTAATGTAGGCACGCATATCTGTAAACTTTCCTCTTAAAACTGCCTTCAGAGTGTTCCAGAGGTTCTGGTATGTTGTATCACTATTCTCATTTGATTCTAAGTGTTTTAAAATTTCTCCTCATTTTTTCTATCATCCATCCATCATTCAAAAGACTATTGTTCAATCCTATGTGTTTCTGTAGTTTCTGTAGGGTTTGTTTTGTTTTGTTTTGTTTTTGTTGTTGATTTCTAATTTCATTCCATTGTGATCTAATAAGAGTCAAGGCATTACACTTTTTTCTTTTTGTATTTGCTAAAAATTGCTTTGTGGCCTAAAATATGGTTTATTTTGTCCTCATGAGCCTCTGAGAAAAAAATGTATTTGGCTATTTTGGAATGAAATATTCTATTGATGTTTATTAGGTCCATTTGATTTATAATATTTTTAAGGTCTGAAGAGTCTTTATTGAGTTTATGTCTGGATGATCTATCTATTGGTGAGAGAGGTGTATTGAAATTACCCAGTATTATTGTAATGGAGTCTTTCTTAGTCATTAATTTGAGTAGTGTCTATTTTATGTAATTAGGCATACCAACATTTGGGGCATAAATATTTACTATCATTATATCTTCTTGCTGAATTGTTCCCTTTACCTTTATGAAGTAACCTTTGTCGCTTATTAATTTTGGCTTGCGGATGTGAGAGTAGCTACTCCTGCTTGTTTTGGGGCTCCATTTGTATGATATATCAATTTCCATCTTTCACTTTCACTATCTTTGCCTATGGTATCTACAGCCTTTGTGTTATTTCTCTCTGTTTTTGTTTTAGGAGTGGATGTCCAAGAGTGAGACTTGAGCTCCCCTTACCCCAGAAGTTCCTACTTGGGGCCTATTCATTAGTTTGCGGGTTTTATCTCTTCTATTCTTTGTATTAAAGTATAGATGAAGTTTGAGTTTGGTTAATTTGTGTGTGGAGCAAAGTATGCTGTCTCTTGGCTGGGTTAATTCAGCAGCAGAGTCTCTACCCTGTGAACTTGTAGTATTTCTGTAGATTCCCAGCACCTCACAGAAAAGGGGGTGGGGGCAATAGAAACAACCAAAGCAAACAACACACAACATTAAAATAAATACCCAATGCCTACTATGACATCTACAACACCAATTACCACAAAAACAGGAATGGTGGGGCCAGCAATTGCTAACAGCAAAAATAATAAAAAACCATGAACTAGACTAGGCTTTAAATAGGTGTCAACTATGTCATCCACAGTTCTAATAACTGCACTAATATGAATGGTGGGGCCAGGAGTTTATAAACCGAATAGTTCTAAAAGATGGTAAAAATACAGTTCATTAAGAGAAAAAATATATGATAGGAGGGTAGAAGAAAGTTTAGAATTTTCAAAGCATAAACAGAGAAAATGCAGAAGAGATGTAGCAAGTGATGGTTATAAAGGAGGAGTAGAAAAATAGAAAAAAAAGTAAAGGGTGAGAGAATAAGATAATTTGGCTCTTAGTGGAAGAATAAAGGAGATAAAGAGGAACAAAAAATAAACAAACAGAAATAAAACAAAACAACAATAAACAAAAAATCCTAACCCTCAAAAGATAAGAAAAAGAAAAAATAATTATCATTAAAAATGGTAAAAATGAGAAAAAACCAAACATATACCTATATCAATATCTGTCTATCTATCTATCTATATTTATTTATTTATTCCCAGAAACAAATCAGTATAGCAAGAACACACACACATAAAAATTCATAGTGAAAAATAAGAGAATTGTCTCCACTGAGGTGGTAAAAAATATCAAAAAGGATGACTGGTCACTGCCTTTGTCCAACTGTCCTTTTTTTCATTTTTTAAAAATTTTAATTTGTTAAATATGACAGCAGAATGCATTACAATTCATATTACACATATAGAGCACAATTTTTCATACCTCTGGTTGTACACAACATAAAGTCACACCATTCATGTCTTCATACATGTACTTAGGGTAATGATGTCCATCTCATTCCACCGTCTTTCCTACCCCCATGCTTCCACCCTTCCCCTTCCTCCCCTTTTCCCCTTTGCCCTATCTAGGGTTTATCTAATCCTCCCCCCCACCACCACCACATTATGAATCTGCAGTTTTAAATCAGAGAAAACATTCAGCATTTGGTTTTTGGGGATTGGCTAACTTCACTTAGCATTATATTCTCCAAATCCATCATTTACCTGCAATGATATGATTTCATTCTCTTTTAATGCTGAATAATATTCCATTGTGTGTATATATGTATACACACACATACACACACACACACACACACCACTTTTTCTTTATCCATTCATCTACTGAAGGGCAACTAGCTTGGTTCCACACTTTAGGTATTATGAATTATACTGCTATAAACATTGATGTGGCTGTATCCCTGTAGATGCTGTTTTTTTTTTTTAGAGAGAGAGAGAGAGAGGGAGGGAATTTTAATATTTATTTTTCAGTTTTCGGTGGACACAACATCTTTGTATGTGGTGCTGAGGATCAAACCCGGGCTACCTGCATGCCAGGCGAGCGCACTACTGCTTGAGCCACATCCCCAGCCCTGTAGATGCTGTTTTTAAGTCCTTTAGGTATAGACTGAAGAATGGGATAGCTAGGTCAAATGGTGGTTCCATTCCCAGTTTTCCAAGGATTCTCTGTACTGCTTTCCATATTGGCTGCACCAATTTGCAGTCCCACCAGCAGTGTATGAGTGTGTCTTTTCCCCCACATCCTCACCAACACTTATTGTTGTTTATATTAATTTCAAGAATCAACAAATTGGATGAATTCAAACTAAAAAGCTTCTTCTCAGCAAAAGAAACAATCAGTGAGGTAAACAGAGAACCTACAATTTGGGAACAAATTTTTACCACTCCCACATCAGATAGAGCACTAATCTCTAGGATATATAAAGAACTCAAAAATCGTAACACACACACACACACACACACACACACACACATACACACAGAAAACAAACAACCCAATCAGTAAATGGGCTAAGGAGCCTAACAGACACTTCTCAGAAGAAGATATACAATCTATCAACAAATGTATGAAAAATGTTCAACATCTCTAGCAATTAGAGAAATGCAAATCAAAACTACCAACTGCCCTTCTTTAATTTCTTCTTGGGCTATGTACCAGAAGAAAGCAAGAGCGAGGGCTGGGGGTTGTTAAATTCCTCCTCCTCCTCCTCCTCCTTCTTCTTCTTCTTTGTTGTTGCTCACCAAGCTGCAGCTGGAGTGTCCTAAAACAATGGGACACTTCAGGTTCCCTTCTCACCTATATTAGGTAGGATAGAATGGGAGGAAGTATTGTCTCTTGGAGTTTTGTCTGCACAGACTAGCCAGATCAATGCACTCCCAGGGTGGGGCCTCTACAGAGTTCTATGAGTGGAATTTAGGAAGGAGGGACTTAGGTCTAATTAGGAGTCAGGGCTTTGTTGGGCAGTATCTGTTCTGGGAGAGATTAGATCAACACATCCCTGGGGTCAGGTAGATGCTCTGCTAGGTGCCTGGATCTCAAGAGTCTTGCAAGAATTCTACTTCAGAGGCCAGGGAGCCAATCTCCCACATATTCTGTGGCCCATGAATATGGCCTTCCCTGGCTTAGTCCCTGAGTGTATTCACACCTTTAGTTTCCAGACTCTTGGGCTGATGATGTGAGCCAACAGGCTCAAAGGGAAAGTGAGTTTCCTCCCTTTCATTTTTCTCACTTGAATCCCCCTGGGTACAATCTTCTCTGTGTCTGTTTCACTCCCATTCCACTCACCATGCCCTAGCCCACACAGTAGGTGCTTGCTGGCACAGTATGACAATGTTTGCTATGTATGGTTTACTGGCTCCCAAAGCAGCAGCTGCAGAGTGGCTGTCTCAAGATGACTCAGCCCTTTTCAGTCAGTTTAGCAGCCCAGAGCATTTTCAAACAGCAGTTTACTGTGCAGCCTCTGGATCACCTAAGTTCAGGCTGCTTTTCTGATCTGCATGCCAAATTTGTCTGTTGCGTTTATCTCTGGGCTATCCCTCCCCTCTGCGGTTAACCAGCCATTGCTGCTGCCACCACTAGCTTGACTCTCATGTGCTCTTTCTTCTTCTTTGTTCAATGCACCTGAATTTCTGGGTCTCTAAGAGACTCTGATTTGTCTGATACTGATTTTCAGTGATTTCCTCTTTCACCCACTTCGCTGAGAAGCAATACTTTCACTGCTTGACTGCCAGGCCCTGGAGCAATTGGAAAGGCAGCCTTCCTTTAACCTGACTCCTAAGGAGCTCCTGTCTTTAAATGACAATGTCACAGAAGCTTCTGAGGAGGATTACCTTAATTAATATCGTTTAAATAATTTACCACACAAAAAATGTTTTATTCATCTCCTCCCTGAGCCTTCTCTTTTGAAACATTGTAAACTGCAGATAGCACATGTTTAACTCATCTTGTAAATTAACCTCTTCTACAACAGAGAATACAAAATTCTCTGCTCACCTTTCTCATTGTGGCAACAGCTATAACTCTTAAGATAAGTTGATCCAAAGTCATAAATGAAAAAGAAATGTAATGATCACCTTTCGGGCTAGATACACCATTTGGTTCAGGTGTCATAAAATATATCATTGCTATGGAGTAACACTACAGTATCTTGGGATGGGAGTGATTAATTATTTAAAAGTAAGAAATATGCGGCCAGGGTTGTGGCTCAGCGGCAGAGCGCTTGCCTAGCATGCGTGAAGCACTGGGTTCTTTCTAGGCACCACATAAAAATAAAAACAAATAAAAATAAAGGTTAAAAAAAAAAGAGTGGGAAATATATTGTTTCCTATGTGGTATTAAGTTTAAAAATTTTAAAAAATGAATCAGTTTACCAATTCTCACAGTAAGGGTTATACTTTACCATTCTGGGTCCCTGAATAAAAAGTCCAGGAAAAGTTGATTTTCATATTTATATTTGTGAGGCAAATAGTTCCCCAGACTCTTTGCCATGTGGCCACTCCTATGAAGAAAGAGAGGAAGAGGACGCACAGCATAGTTCTGGTTGTGTGAGTGTCTCTGTGCTATTTCTTTCTGTCTCCCCCATACATTCCAGGGCCATACAGGTAAATGTCCATCCAAGATGCATATTTGTAGATAAGCAACTCTTGCAATTCAGGTACGTCAACACAGTTGATGTCTCCAGGTTCTCTCAAAGCACTCCGAAAGCGTCTCTTCTTGAATCAGTATGGTTCTCTGGAAGTTCATCTTGGTCACGTTGCCATTGCTATTTCTGATTGGGTCTACTAGGCACTTTCCACTAGGGATCCTCAGCCAAAGTCAGGCTTGAGTAAATTGTTATTTG
Organism: Marmota flaviventris; assembly: GCF_047511675.1. NCBI lineage: Eukaryota > Metazoa > Chordata > Mammalia > Rodentia > Sciuridae > Marmota > Marmota flaviventris. The sequence goes on from NC_092513.1 coordinate 39,869,979, forward strand.
TCGTTTATTTATTTAAAGAAACGATTAGAGTTGACCATAGCAATATGGGAATAAAGATATTCTTTAGAAGTTATATGTTCTTTTTTTTTTTAACCTTTATTTTGTTTATTTAGTTTTTTTTTAACGTGGTACTGGGGGTTGAACCTAGTGCCTCGTGAATACTAGGCAAGCACTTTACCTCCAAGCCACAACCCCAGCCCTATATAAGGTTCTTGATGGTAAATTTTGATGAATGTGATAACATATAAATATACATACATATTATGTACACACATATACTCCCTTTGCTTAAAGCTACAATATAATGCCAAAACAGTTAAATAAGACAAATAAGATAAAGTCAGGTAACAAATACGAAAATGTATGAATGTAGTTGTTTTTCATTTATACATGAGAATGTAGAATAGAGATGGCCTTTGCTTAAATGGAGTATATGTATGTACATAATATGTATGTATATTAATATGTTATGTGTGTATATTAATATGTGTATATGTATATATGTGTATAATGTATAATATGTGTATAATGAATATATCTGTGAGTATGTATATACGTACATACATATACATATACATATTTATATACCACATACATGTATATATTCATTTCCTCTGTGAACAGTGTTGCATTTTTTTTCTTATAACACTGGAGGAATTGGACATGAAAGTTAATAAAATTTTATATTGAGTTAATAAAATTTTATATTTTATACTATATTTTAGGCATGCTAGGTTGCATTTAACCAGCATACTACCTGTCTAAATATAATTTTTAGAAAGCTAAAAGCATCATTCTCATTCTAATGTAGATCAAACAAATGTTAAAGATTTACCAATTCATTAATGATGGAATTGATAAGAGGATAAAGCTGTTCAAAGAGTATTTTGAAGAACTGAGTGTTTATAGCATTTAAGGGGAATGTTAGAATAAGATTGTTCTATAGGGCAATAAAAAAAAGTAACTTTTCTACCCTAAGGAAATTACTTGTAACTCTGATGGAGCTACCTACAAGTTAACATATAACTCCACAGAATCTAAACTCTTGATTCATGTATAAATTATACATAAAGCTCTGTATAGATCAAACAAAGGAAAAATGTTACCCTGGATAATTAAGTAATCTGTGAGTGGGCTGGTTAAACAATGCCCCAGGATGACATTGAAAGCTCATCCTGAATTCTCTTTGCTTATATCCAAGTATTAGATATCTCTTAGCAAGCCCTATTATGTATTTTATTATTCTCATTAACTTGGTAGAGTTAAGAAAATATATTAGATTAAAATATGCTCAACTGCATATATTTAACAAGACAGTAAAAAGACCTGAGTTTGAGCAGGCCATCTCTATTCTACATTCTCATGTGTAAATGAAAAACAACTACATTCATACCTTTTCGTATTTGTTACCTGACTTTGTTTAACTGTTTTGGCATTGTATTGTAGCTGTAATTTTTCAAGTTGTGTGTTATGCCAAATTCTTTTGGGAAATAAACAATATTAATGTAGAGTCACACCAATAAATATTTAACTTTGCATGCCTATGTACACCTCTCTCTATATATCTTTCAAACTGTAGATTAATTATTAATCATGTGACTCCTTTCACGTCTCCAAGACTCTGAGTCACCTCACTCAGTTGGTTATCTATAAATGAGGTTGCTTATTGTAAGTTGCTTAATGTAAATATGAAAAAACTTTCTAAGGCCATTGCTGGTATCCCTAAGCCAATTGGTTAATTCAAATATGTAGAATTATTATTATTATTATTATTGATAAGGAAAGAACAAAATCTTTACATTATATTTTCTAAAGAAAGATGAAACCCACCATCACTCTTAGGAAAACAAGTTCAAATACCTGACTTTATCAGATTCTATGAAGAATAGGGTATGACAAACTAAAAACAGTTACTGACCTTTTTTTAAAAAAATTTTTTTAAAGTTTTTATTCCAATTTGTTATATATGAGGGCAGAATGCATTACAATTCATATTATACATACACAGCGTTTCATATCTCTGGTTGTACACAAAGTAGAGTCACAGCATTTGTATCTTCATATATGTACTTAGGGTAATAATGTCCATCCCATCTCAGTTTACCATACTGACCTTTTTTGATAGCAGATTTCTTATGATCTTTTATATAAGTTTTGACTAATCTATTCTATTATTCCTAACTATCTTAGAGTCCTCTAGATAGTTCAGATTAATGCTAATTGTAAGATTAGTAATAATAATTATTATAGCTTTTACTTGATATTCTAATTTATTATTTATTATACATGAGAACGTAGAATAGAGATGGCCTGCTCAAACTCAGGTCTTTTTACTGTCTTGCTGCAAAACTTGTAGGACCAATTTTGTACATTCATCTTTTGTTGTCATTGACGTTGTTTTTGTTGAACATAGAGACAGCAAAACAAAAAATTAAAATCCAGGGCCTGGTTACATGATTTATCACGATTAGAAAGAAATCTAATGGTTAGCCTTTTCTGAATCATAAAGTACTGACACTCAACTCCCAGAATGACATATAAACTTCTAACCCTGCTGATGTGCAAAAGAGCAAATGCGAAGTAGTTGACCTCCAGAGATTTATGTATTTATCAATGTTAATTCTTAGACATCTGGGGGAATACCTGATTCAGATCTATCCATGAATACATTAATTTAGCTCTCCTTAATTACATATATTTTCTTTCTTTCCTTCCTTCCTTCCTTCCTTCCTCCCTCCCTTCTTTTTTTTCTTCACAGGTCACCAGGCTTACTCTTTTAAAACTGTTCTTTGACTTCAAATATGGTGAGAGTCAACATGTCTCCTATATTCCTAAAGACCTTCTAGGGCCTTAAGTTTTCTCGAGTTAGGTTCTGTTGTAATTTCTGATTTAGGATGAGATCTCTTTTCAGTGTTTGTCCAACTGTAGCTCTTCTTGATTGTTAGTCCTAAGACAATCCAGACAGAAAATGGAGTGCCTCTTCTTTAATGTCTCCCACCCACACTAACCACATAAATACAGCCTGCAAGCAAGGCTGGGTTTTCTGAAGGATTGGCATAACACAGAACTGAGTATTACAGCGCCTGTTCTTAGAAGTTAGTGTCTTCCTTGTTTTCCTTTTTCTCCTCAGGCCTCAGCTATCCAGAATTTTCAAGGCTCCTTGCATCCTTTTTTTTTTTAAAATCAAATTCTTTACTTCTTACTTTCTTCCCATTCCTGGGCTTTTCCCCTCCTCTCCAAATAATTAACATTTTATTAGGAAAAAAGAGTTGGTTCCCCCTCCCCACTTTTTCCTTGTTCCTTTGTTTCACAGGGGTTTCTTTTGTCAGCTAGGATGGCTTCCAAGATATTCTATTAAATGAGAGTTTTGAGCTGGGTGCAGTGGCATACATCTGTAAGCCAAGCGGCTTGGGAGACTGAGGCAGGAGGATCGTGAGTTCAAAGCCAGCCTTAGCAAAAGCGAGGAGCTAAGCAACTCAGTGAGACCCTGTCTCTAAAGAAAATACAGAGTAGGACTGGGGATGTGGCTCAGTGGTTGAGTGCCCCTGAGTTCAATCTTTGGTACTCCTTCCCAGCAAAACAAAAACAAAAACAAAAACAAAACCCAAGAGTTTTGGGATGGGGGTGAAGTTCAGGAGCAGAGCCCTTGCCTGGCATGTGTAATCCCTGGGTTCAATCTTCAGCACTCCCGATTCCAAAAAAATCTCCTCCCCACAAAAAGAAAGCCACCAGCTGGGTTTTTTTAATCAAAGGAATACCACATGCATAAGATTAAAACATTATTCAATATTTAGAGAGACAATGTAGAGACAACATGATTTCTTTTCTCCCCGTAGTTAAAAGGCCTCAATTCTTCAGGTCTCTTTTGCTGTATACCTGCTGCTTACCCTCCCAGTTCACTCTCTACCTCTCATCCCTGCACAGAGATCCATTGGGAATACATCCTTAGGTTCCCCACCTCTAGCTTCATGTGGGAAGATACTAGGGGGAGAAGAGAGACGTGGGCCTTGGCTGGCTTCCTGAGTTTCCATTGGTTGCTCTCCCTAACTGCTCCCTTCCCTAACTGCTCCCTCCTTCCAGCTCTGGTAACTTTGCCCATCTTTCACTTCTTCGGACCTTTTTGTGGTCACAGTGTCTCATACTATCAGGCTTCTTCCCCTCCCACCCTTAATTTATAAACAGCTTCTTTATAAAACTCAGTTTATTCAGTTTGAGGGATTGCTTGCAGGGATTCCCAAAGATAAAAATTGAGCACAATTTTCTAGAGCTTAAATGTTAGGCCGTACTAACTCACATGAGATCTACCTTAGGCCTTTACAGGCATAATTATCAGCTACATTGATATAATTTATTTACCCACTCCTTTATTGGTGAAAATTAGGTTGTTTCCAGTCATCCTGTTTGAACATCACTGCAAATATATATTGTTGTGCATGTATCTTTGCATATACACATAAGCAGGCTGGCAGGACAAATTTTATTTTTACTTATTATTATTTTTTTTTTATTTTGGTGCTGGGGATTGAACCAGGATATTGGAAATGCTACACACATGCTCTGCCACTGAGTTATACACCCCTAACCCCCAGGAAAATTTTAAAAAGTAGTAACTGCTCTACCAAAGAGTATTTGTATTTAAAATATTAATAAATATTGACAACTACCCTCCTTAAAGTTTGTATTCATTTATATTGCCACTGACATTGTCTTGCCAATATAGTATAGTCTTTGCCAAACCAATGGGTGGAAGATGGTATCTCATTGCCATTTTAATTTGTACATTAAATATTTAAGTTTAACAACTTTCCATTTATTGAAAAATATATTTTCCCTGAGAAGTCCCTTTCCCTATATCTCTTATTGATATGTAAAGTCTTATTCATATTGAGGAAATTAATCCTTTGTCTCTCATATGCATTTCAAATATTTGTTTTCAGATTGTTGTTGTTTTCTAACTTTGATTTTGGAAAACTTCCAAGGAAAAAAATTAATATTTATCAGTCACTTCTCTTAATATCATTCTTAGTACCCTTCCCCATTCTAAGACAACTGAAAGATTCACCCTGTTTTTCTTCTAGTATTTTTACAGTTATTACTTTTATATTTTGGAGTTTAAAACAGTAAACTCTCTAGAAATTTTTAGTGCAAAGAATTAAGCAGATCTCATTTCTTTCAGATGCTAACATTGTTCCATCTCCATTTCACTAATCTTACCCTTCTTCCCATGACTTGAAAGAATGCCATTTTTACATAAATAATAAATATCCTTATTTATTTGTGTCTAATTCTGAATTTCTGAACTGTTCTACCATTTTACTAGTCTAATTAATTAGTTGTCATAGACTATGTTATGCTATGATAAAAATATTCCTAAAATATCAGTCACTTAATAAAATGAAAGTTCATTTCTTGCTTAGACTCAATTTCTTGCTTAGACTCAATGTACCGGTAGGTACAAATGGGTGTGGGTTTGGTTTTTGCTCTATGTGGAGCCTGTAGAGTAGGGGAAAAGCAATATTCAGAGAATTAACAGCTGACAGTTTGCCAGAATTTAAGAAAGATGATACACCATGTCTTTATCAAGGTAAACTAAGAAACACGTAATATTGAAACCACAGAAAATCTGAAAAAAGAGAAAATAGTAATAGCAATAGAAACTATCTACAAAAAAATGACAATTAGACAAATTGCAGCCATAGATACCATAAGACAATGACCATAGTACCTTCAAAGGTATTACCTTCAAAAGTGTACCTGTTAACCTAGAATTTTATACTAAGCTAATAATCACTTGGTGAAGGAAAAATTATACACATTTATACCTACAATGACTGAAAGTTTAATACCCACAGGGCTTTACTGCTAGAGTTATAACTGACAGCCTGTAAGAAAAGAGAAAGTGAGCCTAGATGAAGCAATAGATGCAAGAAGCCATGGTGAGAATAAAAATGGGAAAAAATCTCAGGCAAATCTGTATATTAGTACTAAAAGCAGCAGCCATAGTAGTTCTCTTTTAAATTTTTTTAATAGCCTCAGCAATTATGTTTTTATTTTATTTTATTTTTCAGGGGGTGGGTACCAGGTATTGAACTCTGGGGCACTCGACCACTAAGCCACCTCCCTAACTCTATTTATTTAGAGACAGGGTCTCACTGAGTTGCTTGGGACCACACTTTTGCTGAGGCTGGCTTTCAACTCATGATCCTCCTGCCCCAGCCTCCTGAGGGGCTGGGATTACAGGCGTGTAACCCCGCTCCCGGCTATATTTATATATTTTTTAGATGACTTTAACATTTTTTTTATTGATTCTTTTTAGTTATACATGACAGTAGAATCTATTTTGATATATTTGTACAAACATGGAATATATCTTATTCTAATTAGGATCTCAGTCTTGAGGATGTACACAATGGTGAGATTCACTATGGTGTATTTTTATATGTTCTTAGGAAAGTTATGTCAGATTCATTCCACTGTCTTTCCTATGTCTATCTCCACCTCTCTTCCCTTTATTAAAAAACAGTTTGATGGGCTTTAAAATAAACTGAAATAAAATAGGCATGGCATGCTGTATGGAATGAAGGCTCATTGGAGAGAAGCTAAATTGTTCTAGAACCTTAATTGTGAAATATTCATTGATAATTTTAGAGCTACTTAAAACAATAAAAATAGCTCTGCACGTTAAAAATGTAAGGACCACCAACAAAATGATAGAATGTAGAAGACAGTTAAGAGAAAAAGTCAATGAAATATAACTTGATTACAAATGATGACATGATGGGAATAAAAGAAGCTACTAGAATCTAGAGGATAGAGGTCCTCTTCCTCTTTAGTTAGTTTAAATATTGGTTTGCCTCTTGGTTATATTTATTCTGTTTTCTTCTTCAGCAAAACCACATGTGCATATGTCAAAATGCGTTACCTGTCTTTCCCTATTGTTTTATGTGCTCAGTTTTCTGTTGTCTTACACCTCTAATTGTGTTTTCAGCAATGTCTGTTATTTTTTGTTTGTTTGTTTCTGCTCTCCATGTGGCCATGGATTTTGTGGCAATATGATGCTCTTTTATTTTTTTATTTCCAGTTTTCCAGCTTATTTTGCCTCTGCTTTCTCGAGCCCTTCCAATTCTGTCTGTATTCCCAGGGATGGGTGTAGGCGTGCATGCATGTGCGCATGCTTGTGTGTATGAAAAAATTCTTTTGATGTTTAAAACATTGGCTTCAATCTCATTCTCGGTATAATCTTTCTGATAAGTGGTTATCTACCTTTCATACATCATGTTCTTTTTCCTTCAGTTCTCTGGGTGCTTTACCCTGGTTCCTTTGGATAAGTTCAGTTTTGAATGGAGTTATTCCTGGTTTAGTCATGGGTATGGGCCAGGGAGTGCCTGAAGGCACAGCAGGATTGCAAGATGTTGCCTATGAAAGTTTTCTTATTGATGTTTTGCCCAATGACATGGTTCTATTCCAGGTTAGGAGAAGTAGCACTGGATTTTCATGAATCTCTGCACGATACAATTTTCTAATAAATATAAAAACATGGTTACCTTTGACTTAGCTTTCACTACTCTTTAACTTATAAAAATTGGCAGCTGGGGACTGCGTATTTTCCAAATTTTGTCTCCCCTTGCCACATTGATAACCTGCTTGTTATGGAAATGCTGTCTGTACATTATTGGTTGAACACCTCTTCTTTCTTGCTCCAGGCAGCCCAGGTGTAGTCTCTCCTTTCAGAAGAGGCTGTTTTCCACTTTGGGATTCCACAACCTCAGAGAGTTCTGCCCTGAAGTTTTGCCCTAAGTATTCTGAGCAGGAATCTTCTCCTGGGGCTTTTTTTTTTTTTTGATAGTGGGGCAGAATTCCCAGGCCTTCTCGTGTATTACTTTTTAGGATTATATGTATTCTCTGGTAATTTTGAAACTGTTTTTATTGATTTCCGTGAGGGTTGGTGTCAGAGCTGTTTTTGTTTCATAAAACTGGAAACCAACTTCTGCCAGTCCAGTTTCTTGATAACAGGCTTCCTTCCTCCTACAAATAAGATTTTAGCTCCTTTTTCCTGTAGCAATGGAGGATTTACCAATTTTTTTTTCTTGAAGATAGGAACAAAGTCACCCCTCCCTATTTTAATGACTTAGAGTTCAAGCATTAATATTTCCTCTCTATAGTTGTGTTGGTCATCTTTTTATCCCTGTGACCAAAATACCCAACATGAGCAACTTAGAAGAGAAAAAGTTTATTTTGGCTTGTGGTTCCAGAGATTCAGTCCGTGGTTGGCTGAGTTCATTTTTCTGGGCCCAAGGTCATGCAGTACATCATTGCAGAAAATAATGTTGGCAGAGCGCTGCTTGGTTCATGGCTGGCCAAGAAGCAGAGAGAGGAAGAGGGGAAGAGACCACAGGGAAGAAGAACCTTCCCAGTGCATGCCTCTAGTGACCCACTTTCTCTAGCCATGCCCCGCCTGCCTTCTCTTAGTACCAGTCTTTTCAAACTAGGATGGACTGATTATGTTATGGCTCATTTCTGAATCATTTTACCTCTGAACATTTCTGCCTTAGCACAGGAACATCAGGGGGACACTGCAAATCTAAACCATAACAGTGGTATACCATGTTAACAATTGTCATATGTTAAAGGTTCTTAGGAGATTTTAATTTTACAAGTATGGGTCAGGAAGTTGATCAAGAATGTTTAAAATTAAAAATCTATGATATAAAGCTATGCCCCAATTAAGAAAATGTTATTTCATTAAAAAAGGAAAATTGAAAACCTTAAAAAAAAAATCACCATGCAATCCCTATTGCTAAAATTATTCCACCATTATAGTTTAGACTTATAGGGTCTGGGGATAACTGGTATGTAAAATGTAGAGGAATAAAATTTATTTCAGTTGTTTTGTATTCTTGATTTTACAGTTATACAAATTATCACCATTCTTCCTTTTTGCGGGGAGGAGTACTAGGGATTGAACCCCAGGGGCACTTAACCACTAAGCCACATCCCTAGCCATTTTTACTTTTTATTTTGAGATAGCATCTCACTAAGTTGCTTAGAACCATGTTAAGTTGTTGAGGCTGGCTTTGAACTTGTGATCCTCCTGCTTTCAGTCTCCTGAACTGCTGGGCTGACAGCCATGTGTCATTGCACCTGACCAGTTATACATGTTGTTGATGTTTCATATTGGTAATGTGATGTTTTAGGTGAGTAGTTTTTGCATTTTTTTTTCCAGGGCTGGGAATTGAACCCAGGGGCTTATGCAAGCACTCTACCACTGACCTATACTCCTGGCCCTACAGTTCTTATCATAAAGAAAAAATCGGGAAAATTTTTTATTGAAATACATTAATTAAGATAGCTTATATCAAGACCACAGCCTGAGCTAATTATAACTCAGTAATAATTGACAGTTTGCAAATATCCACATAAACAAAATTTCCTACAGCTGTATTTTATTCTGAGCAGTGGTGAAGATTGTATAGCAAAGGACTCTGTCTGAAATCTCTTTAAGTCCTCTTCTAGGTACATGCCTCTTTTAACCCAGTGCAGAGTTTGGAGAGGCTCAGAGCAGTCATTCTCCATTTAGCACTCCATTGTCCTGAAGAGGCTGGTGTGTTTCAAGAAGTCCATCTTGCTTGGACCACATCTGCCGCTCTGGGTAAAAGGGTTATGCTCCCTACAAGCAATAGTGCTCCAGCTACAAAAAATACATTTGGTAAATACAAGCTTCTCTATTTTGGATTGTAGCAGACTGTCCTTGAAACTGTTGCTGTTTATATCTCCCTGAAGGAAAGACTTCATTTCTTTAAAAATAGAACAATCTTCTTACTTACTCTAACAATAAACATATTTTTCATGTCTAGTCAGGTGAAGAATACTTGAAGCATAATTGGCAGTTATCATAAATATTGTTGGAATCAATTAGGGACTTATTATCGGTTATGGAGTTGTATCTTGTCTTGGAAGCATGCTTAATGTCTAGTCTTAAACTACCTATTTTAGGGATAAATGATTGTAACTTTCTAGGTTGGTCATCCTCCAATATTCATGATCACATTTAGGGAGAATCCACTTCTTTATAATATTGAATTTTCCATCCTTTCCTGTCTTCTTTTTTGTCTCTACTTTTTGTTGTTGATGTTTTCCCTTCATGGTGGTTTTATTATATATATATATATTTGCTATAGCATTTGAGATGTTGTTGTTGTTTATTATATGATCTCATGGGGTAACATTTGTATGGGGTAAGTTGTTAAATTTTATCCATTTTGTAATATAATATATTGTATCTCATTTGTTGTATTTATGATATTTTAAAAATAGAATATGCTATATGCATAATAGGCACTTCTATAATAAGCAGTCTTAATATTAACCTGTTAATGAGATTTTCTCCATGCTCTGAGCACCATGATGTTTAATTTTAATATATTTGGGCACTATACTGCTACCAAATGCAACCAATACCAAAGCATAGTCTAAACAAACCATCCTGAGCCAAGTGGTGTTTCCTCTGTTACAGCCTCTCCTTCCAGATTTTTATTTTGAGTTCCAGTAAATGATTTTGACATGCTCTGACTATGGTGCTCTACCTACTGCAAAAGAACAAGGGCAGAGGATGGGCACTAGATTGGAATCCATCTGCTGACAACTTGTGATGCTTTTAAAGACATACTTGAGACAGCAGAGAAGAAAAATGATTAGAAGATTAGTAGCAGTCTTCTGACAGTTTGAAGGGAAACTGAGATGACTGAACACTTGCTTAAGTGAATGCCTAAAATACTTCCCCACAGGAACTACAGAAACCCATTTAACTAAATTTAGTCAGAACTCTTAATTTCTAGGAATATAACCCAATGCTAAACTGGGTAAGTTTGCATTTTTGATTAACTATTCAATAATTTTAAATAATGAGTTTTAAATAATGGGGTTTTCAGTTAATGCTTTTTCCTCCTGGTAATCATATAACCTACCAATAATGATAATTTTAAACACTTTCTTTCCACTATTTTTACCTCTTTTCTCTTTCTTTCTCTTTTTGGTACTGGGCATTGAACCCAGGTGCACTCTATCACTGAGACACATCTCCAGTGCTTCTTTTACTTTTTATTTTAAGACAGGGAACTACTCAGTTGCCGAGGCTGGTCTTGAACTGGCAAACCTTCTGCCTCTGCTTTTCTGAGTCACTAGGATGACGGGGTGTGATATCATCCTGGCTTATTTTTCCCTCTTAGTTTTCTCATCCAAGTGCATTGGCTAATTCTTGTTGACCTGTATCTTTTTCAAGAGTTAGATGGGGATAATTCTATAGTAATCATGTGGATACACCTTGAGCTAACTCTTTATGAAATATGAACATCTTCTCTTCTCCCTATTTTATGACAAGTTTTAACATCAGAAATTATTAATTGTATAAAATGCTTTCCTGGCCTGTATAAAAGACATTGCATGCCAATAAATATATGAAAAATTGCTCAATCCCATGAAACCTCAGGAAAGTGCAAATTAAATGAGACAGCACTGCATTCTACCTGAAATGTTAATAGTAAAAGGGTTGACTGCTGTCAGCATTGATGAGAATGTGAGCAACTTGAACTCTCAAATGATGCAAATGGGAGAATAAATTGGTACCACCACTTTGAGAAAGCTCTTTGCCTTTATCTCTTGAATTTGAATGTTCTTTATATCATAAAATCTAGAGTTTCCACTACTAGGTATGACACCAAGGGAACTGTATATATATGTGCACATGTTTATGCTAGTTTTATTCATTGTTAACTGAGATTGAAAAGCAATGTCCATTCACAAATAATAGCATAGGTAAATAAATTGTAGCATATTTACATAAATATCTACCTTTTAAAAAGGTACTGTATTTTTCTTTGGCCTAATATGTTGGAATATTTTAATAATTTGTCTAATATTGCCAGGTGTTTGCATTTCTGGGTCATTTCCTTGGTCATGGTGAAGTGGTATTATTCACACTTTTCAGGCTAATAGGATTTGACTTTATTCTTTTGGATAGCTCTGACATACCTGAAGTTCTTATTTTTCACATGTCTTTTTACACTAACATAGTCCTTCCCGTGACTATGAGCTTGTGGATTTTAGCTTATCCATATGAGGCTATCCATAGTACACAATTCTCTTTTCAGGCACAAAAACATTGAAATCCTTCATTGAGTATATCTGAATCCTATTTCTCACTTCAATATTAACACATTAAACCTCCAAAAGTAGTTTTTTTTCCCCTGAGTGATTTAGTCACTAAAAGACTAGTCTGAGAAAATCCTATGAGCCTATGACATTAAATATGATAATAAATGGATGGAAAATGATTTAGAAATTTTTATTAAGTTACTCTATATTGTAATTAAATTTCTTGGATTGTTTTTGTCAGCTACAATTATAAGATTCTTGATATGCTAGAAGAACACTTTCATAACATATTACCTTTCATCTGTGTATTTTATCTTTTACTTTCTATGAAGATGGCTATGATCCTATGAAGATGGGCCTTTGATGACGCGCTCCAGGTAAGGTAAGGTGAACTAAACTTGTACCATTTGTTAAAGTAAACTTAAAGGGCTATGCACAATTATGTAAGAGGTTAAGAGTGTATTAATCTGTTCACTCAATAGTTATTAATCACTTTGTTTTTGTAATAGTTTCTGAGATCCTACTGTATATCACCAAAATGTGTTCAAGAAATGACTTTTAAAAATTAAGTGAGGGGGCTGGGTTTGTGGCTCAGTGGTGGAATGCTTGCCTAGCATCTGTGAGGCACTGGGTTCGATTCTCAGCACCACATATAAATAAATGAATGAAATAAAGGTCCATCAGCAACTAAAAAATATGTATAGGGGCTGGGGATGTGGCTCAAGAGGTAATGCGCTCACCTGGCATGCGTGGGGCGCTGGGTTCCATCCTCAGCACCACATAAAAATAAAATAAAGATGTTGGGTCCACCGAAAATGAAAAAATAAGTATTAAAAAACTCTCTCTCTCTCTTTAAAAAAATTAAAAAGAAAATATGTATAAAAAATTAAATGATGGGCTGGGGATGTGGCTCAAGCGGTGGCGTGCTAGCCTGGCATGCCTGGGGTGCTGGGTTTGATCCTCAGCACCACCACATAAAAAAATAAAATAAAATAAAGATATTGTGTCCACAAAAAACTAAAAAATAAATATTAAAAAATTCTCTCTCTCTCTCTCTAAAAAAAAATTAAATGAGAATGGGATATTTTGGTAGTCTCTTTAGAAATTGTTTCCCCCCCTTCTTTTTAACAAGAATATATGTATTAACACTCAGAATTAAGCACTATTTAGAAGCATGTCTCTATCCCTCTCTTCTCTCTCTCTCTCTCTCTCTCTCTCTCTCTCTCTGATATATCTTCCTGATATAGTCAATTTTATAAACTTTCTCTGTCGGGTTGAATTGTCCAATTGGTGAGCACAACACCTGAGGTGCCCTGTGCATCTGAGTTACACATGTGCCAAGATTTTAATTGCCTTTGGCCTTCGGGGGACCTCACTGGGCCCAGGCAGCCAAGGTCTCAGTTAAATGAAGGCAGCCTCCTACATCTAATCTGGTGAGTGTTGAAGGCTGTCCCTGTGCATGGAAGGCACTGGACACCACTTTCTATGTGGCTCTTTGAACCTTCTATCTCTGCTATTCTTTTCCTGTTCTCCTACCTTCTTTTTTTTTTTTTTAAGATTTTTAAAATTTTTTTTAGTTGTTGATAGACCTTTATTTTTATTTATTTATATGTGGTGTTGGGAATCGAACCCAGTGCTCACACATGCCAGGCAAGTGCGTTACCACTGAGCCCCAGCCCCAGCCCTGTTCTCCTACCTTCTAACCCCAGTTTTGTGAACAAATTCTCATTTTTCTTGGGCAGGCTTCTTTTCCCAGTCAGCCTAGGATTTGCTGGTCTTCAGTCAGGGCCATTCAGTTGCTATTGTCTGGCAGCTCAGATTCTCTTTAAGGCCAAACTGGCTATCTGTTTAATAAACCCAGCAGTAAGCCAAGAAAAAAGAATGAATAAAGATAACACAATCTACTAACTTTCTAATTTTCACTCACCAACTGATTATAAGCAACATCTAGACAGTGAGGACCTAACTTTATGTACTGCAGTGTACTATATGGTGCATTTTTTTTGAGGTGCTGGAGATTGAACCCAGGGTCTCATACATGCTAAAAAGTACTCTACCACTTAGCTGCACTAGCCCCAGTCCTCAGATATCGTACAACTTATGTACTTTCCCGAGACAAATGCCTAAGACAAAATTGGTAAGGAATGATTGAAATAATGAATTGCATAGATTGATTTTTAGAAAATGAAACAAAACAAAACAAAAACAAAAAAAACCCACTAAACATTAACACTGCCCTGATGACAAAGTAAACTGTGTGAAGACAGGAGCTGGTATGGTTTGCAGAAGGGCATGGAACTAGGTTGAAGATATTTTGGCTCTGTTCCCAGCTTGGCTGCCTCATTACCATGTGACCTCAGGCCAGTTATTTTACCTTACTGAGCTCTAGTTTCCTCACCCCCAAATGACATAGCAATACTTGCCGTTTCTACCCCAAGGCTCTTCTGAAAATGATATGAAAGTGATATGAATACTTTGAAAAATCCTAGAGGGCATTCTTATGATGTAAAAGAATGATCTTAGGTTTAAGATAAAGGAGCTATGGTACTTTGAGATTAGTATGAAATTGGGTTAAACACTGAAGTAGGGATTCTCACAGTGGTTTTACTTTTGAATTTTAACTATAAAGTATTGTATTGCTTCATAGCTATTACATAAGATTAGTAAGATCTGGTTTTAAAGTGATTGTGTCTTCTCTTAAATATGACTCAATTATTTAAAAATTTCTTGAGTATAATATAAATATTAATGGAAAAAATATGATTTTTCAGAATGTTGGTGTTGTGATGGGCAAATGGTGCGACTTATGCAGTGGAGGGAGAGAAAGAATGTCCACGCTTTTTTGCCCTTTTCAATGCTTTATTCATTCAAATAATGCAATACAATTTCACTCTATAGGTTCCTAATCAAGAAAACGACAATCCTTAATGCTAGGCACTGCAATAGACATAATCAATTCACAGCAAACAATTCTAGATTAATTCTAAGCACTGCAAACACACTTAAATCATCAGAGGCTCCTGATACACATTCCCTCTGCATGCTAAGCTCAAGTGTCAGATCAAAAGTCTCAAGCCCTAGGCTTTAAGTCCAGCAGATGCACACTGACTCAGGCCCCGGTGATCAGATCAGGAACCAAGGCAGTCTTCCCCTGGGGTGGAGCTGATGGCTGGTTAAGGGTCATAGGGAGAAGTTGCAGTTCTCACCAGGGCCAAGATGTGGCTGTAGAGTTTGAGAATGGTGAGGAAGATGCAGAGGATCAGGCAAACAATGAGAAGAGTTGGGATGTCAGTTCAAGGTCCTCATCAGGCTCTCCAGCATGAGGGCATCAGTGTCAGCTGGCTGAATGTCTGTTCATTTGCTCCATCATTTATACTAAATTTGGGGGCTTCTTTCAATCCCTATCAGCTGCCACCAGATTTCTCAGTGATGTCATTTGTCCTGGGGTTAAAGCATCTGAGGACAACATGACAGAGACTTCACTCTGAGCTTGTCAGGGTGGGGAGAAGTGACTTGTTTATGTCAGGGCTATGCCTGATGATCATATTGGAGGGCTCCATAGACATGACTGGTGAGACTACAGGTTGCCAAGTAGAGTTTTTAAAATGGAGTTGCTGAGGTAAGGCCTAAGGCCATCCTTACAGTTGGTCATATTTAAAATGAAAAAAAATTTTAAGAGTAGTTTCTGTACCACATTTTGGAATAAATGTATTTCATTTGATGAATCATGCCCATGTTTAACTTTTATACAATCTACATTCCATTATATAAGTAAAAAATTTCAATTGTCTAAATACAAATCCATCAAAGCAATAATTTTATTTAGCTGAATTTCAGATGTTAAGACCACATGTTAGAAAATTTTTAATTACTGTATTTATTCAGTGATTTTAATACTGAGGTTTGAATTTTTAACAACCATAAAAATGAGATTTTTTCCCCCTTTTTCTGCTATTGGGAGTTGAATCCAGGGCCTTGTACATGCTGAGTAAGTGATCTACCACTGAGTTATATCCCCCATCTTTTAAAAAATTTACTTTGAAACAGGGTTTCACTAAGTTACCCTAGCTGGTCGTGAACTTGCAATCCTCTTGCCTTAGCCTCCCAAGTAGTTGGGATTACAAACAGCATGTGCCACCATTCTCAGGTTTTGTTTCTTTCTTTCAGTGCTGTGGATTGAACTCAGGGCCTTTTTCCATGCTAGGAAAGTGCTCCATCACTGAGTTACATCCCCCATGCCCACCTTAAAAGTGAAATTCTATATACTATTTCATTGCTTTTACCAAGGTCATGTGCAAATCTAAAACACCAGGTGAATATTGTTCAGCTTCACCCAGATAGCATAAATCATCTAGAGTATTACCTATTACCTACTTCATTAAACAAGCATGCATTTCTTTTTTATTTTGATTATGGTCTCTGTAATTAATTAATTAAGTTTGGTACTAGGGATTGAACACAGGAACATTTAACCACTGAGGCACATGCCCAGCTCGTTTTTTTTTTTTGGGTGTGTGTGTGTGTGTGTGTGTGTGTATTTTATTTAGAGACAGGGCTTCCCTAAGTTGCTTAGGGCCTTGCTAAATTGCTGAGGCTGGCTTTGAACTAGTGATTCTCCTGTCACAGCCTCCAAACCATGGGGATTACAGAGGTGTGCCACTGCTCTCAGCTATAATTTATTTCTTATTAATACAAATAGAAGTCATTAATTATGACAACTTAATGTTTTATCCAAACTTTGAGTGTATGCGCACTCTCTCTAGTGGACCAAAAATAATTAAAAAAATGGATGGTGTAATAAATTTAGAACAAAAGCTATTGAATAAAATTCACTTCTGTCTTATCATCGTAATTTATTCTTACTATTACAGGTTTTAAAGTCTTTTCAATGTCATAAAATATTAAAGTTCTTAAATTTCTGTAGTTATGCCTTTGCTGTGGGGCTTATCAGGCTTCTGAGAAATATCAGTTGATGGAGTGGGTTTGAAAGGTTCAGTTAGCATTTCTTAGGTTTTGAATATTTCCTGTTTTTTTTAAAAAAGCTGAGGGCTAGGGGGCAGGTAGCTCAGTGGTAGAGTGCTTGCTAGCATGTGCAAAAGCCTGGGCTTGCTTCCCTTGCCCTGAAAGGAAAAAAAAAAAGAAAAAAAAAAAAAGAGCTGAGACCTTGAGGCATCCTTCAGAGTATTAGAGAGAGACTTACTAGATGAAAGACTAGGAAATTTGGTGTTTAAACAAAAAGGGACAAGTGAAACATCACTTGTTTCTGCTGAAAGAGACAGAAAGAAGAGCTTTAAAGATTAAATTTAACAAATATTCAAATATTGATTAGCATGCACCAGGCCCTCTAAGGGTATTAACTCATTTAATGTAATTCTCACAATGGCTGTATCCTTGATTTTGCTTCCTAGTACAATAGAAGAAGTCTTGCTTTATTTCAGAGGAGAACCAATCAGTTTTAACAAGTCTGCAGTGCCCTGGCTAACAAGACAAATCACAAGGAATGAGGTTAAAATGAGAAGAGATACCAATGGCAGTCATCTATGCAGCCAGGCACATCAGATGTAGCCTTCACATTTCTTACAAGATTAACCCTCAATTTCTATGATATTACCTTCCTCTTAGTTGTAAACTTATCTTAAAAAGCCAACCTTGCCTAGGATCAATGGTCCATTGGTAGGTAAGAAAGGGTATAGAGCCCTATCTAAACTAATGATTTGGTGGAATTAACTTTGTAAACTATCAGTTGAACTGGTGTAAATAAAGAGAGATGAAATGTCAAGGGGAAGTCAATACCACAATTTTTGCTTCCTCATCATTCAAATTTATTTTGCTTAGTTTTTTCCAAGTGTTTTATTTAATATGTTGCTCCACTTTGCATTTCAACTCCTCTTAAATGTAACATCTAAAAATGTTACATTTCACATTAAATATCAAATTAGCTTGAGTAACTGTTAAAGTACTCCAAAAGGAAAAATATTGAAAATGAGTTTGAACTTGATGAGTCCATCCAGGGAACTAATGGGATGTAAGGGAATCTTTTCTGTGCCAGATACTATACTTAGTATTTTAAGTTATCCCACTTAATCGCACAGCCTTACAAAGTGGGTATTACACCCACTGTTTGAGGACTAGGAGAGTCTCAAGGAGGGTAGAAGCTTACAGTTAATAAAAGGCCAGGCTTTATAAGCCCAGGTGGTTCAGGCTTCAACTTGCACAGCACTGAGACTAAGATAATCTTGGTAAGAAGGTACCAAACTTGCTGGCGATCGAGAGATAATTCAATCTGAGAATACCGAGCAAATAATGGCAGAAGCTTTGTTCTAAATTTGTTACACAATACATTTCTTTTATTATTTTTAGTCCACTAGAGCGAGTCTCCATACTCTTAAATAGCTGGTTAAAACATTAGGTTGTCATAATTAATGGTGTTCTATTTTTATTACTGAGAAAGTAAATTATGCCTGCACACATTTGTTGGAAAAAAAAAAGTGATACAGCTAAGGACTAAATTATCTAGCAGGAAAGAACATTTGAAGAACGGTAGCCCATGGCCTAGAAGGTCCATTAAAGCACCGAACAGCTTGTCCATTGAAGCAGGATGGGCGGCTGCGCTCAGGGGCCTACAGAGTGCACAAAGCTACAGGGGGACTACCCCAGTGTCCACCTTTAGAAGTGAAGGCAAGTCCTAACATAAAGCACATACCGCACTCCGACAGTGTTTCTATAGGAAGGACGGGATGGGGGTGAGGGCGGAATTATTAATCCAGGTAGAAAATACATCTTTTTCTCCGAGTATTTGGGGGAGGAAATGACATCCCTTCTCGAGATGCCCTTCCTCGCCAGGTATATCATCCTTCATGATCGATTCCTAAAGTGGAACGCATGCCAGGAGGCGACGCGTTCCTTAGCCCAGTGCGGCGAGGGGAGCGCAGGGTCCCCAGGCGGCGGGGGCGGCGGTGACGCAGGAGGCGACGGGAGCCCGGGTCCCGCGGCGCGGAGGGGGTAGCACGGCGTTGTGCGGCGCGGGCCAATGAGGACGCGCGGTGTTTCTGGCGAGGGGAGGGCGGGGGCTCCAGGTTTCCTCGGGTCCCGGCGCAGCGCCGCCTGCCGAGTTCGGAGCGAGCGGGCGGAGCCTGCGGGGGTCTCCGGGCGCGCCTGCCAGTCCGGATTTTCCTCTGAGGCGCCCCCGCCTTTCCAGGTCCACCCCCTTCTCCGGCCCAGAAGCGGCTCCGACGGCTTGCGGCCTCCTTCTCTTCGCGCTCCCCACCTCGGCTCGCCACGCGCTTCGCCGGAGCCGATCTTTGCCTGGTGTCCCGGGGGCGGCGCCGGCGGGGGCGCCTCACCCCTGCCGGCGGCGGTAATGCCTCTGCCTTTGCCGCCCTTGCGGCCGGACGGGCAGCTGGCAGCGGCTGGAACCAGAGCCGGAGCGTGCTCGCCGCTGGCCGGGACGCCGCCCTGGCCTGCGCTTGGCTCCCGCGGCGGCCGCAGGGTGCCGGGGTCCGGCGCGGCATGAGGTGGAGGTTGCGCGCCGGCGAGCGCCCAGCTCTTCGGCCCCCAGGGCCCCCGCGGGCCCTAGCGCGTCGCGTGAGCAGGCTGCGGCCCCGGCGCCCACGCTAGCCCGGCGCAGGCACGAGACGCCGCGGCCCGGAGAAGGAGGCGCAGGCCCGCCGAGCGATCGCGGGCGGCGGGACCCTGAGTTCTGGGCTCGGTCCTGGGCGGATACCTGGAGCCGCGGGCAACCCCGGTGTGCTGCAGTTAACTGCCCCTCTCCGCAGGGCGCCGCGGCGCGCAGCCTGCGCCTCTCCCCACCTGCAGCCCCTCCTCCCGCCGCTGCCTGGCGGAGGGAACGCGCGTCCTCGCCCTTCCTCCGCCTCTCCAGGTTCTCTGGTCTCGGGACCCCCACCCGGACTCTCTTCTTCCTCCACCTTTCCTCTTAGTCCTCCCGCGCCTCTCCTCCCCGGCTCCTCGGCCTCCCATTCATTCCGTGCGCTTCATCCCCTTTTCTCCTTCCGGCTCGGGCCCTATTCCCAGAGCCTCTCTGCACGGAACCGTCGGTATTCTCGGGGTTCATAGCACATTCATGGAAGTTTAGGGCCTGGACGGTGGCCCCGAATCCGGCCTGAGAGCGCAGCCCGAGCTGCAGGCTGGGAAGAGGAAGATGTCTGTGCTCAGGCGAATGATGCGGGTCTCCAATCGCTCCCTCCTCGCCTTCATCTTCTTCTTCTCCCTGTCCTCGTCTTGTCTTTACTTCATCTATGTGGCTCCGGGCATCGGTAAGTACCGAGACACACCCTCACCTCCCACGGTCACAACCGAGAAAATGCCGAACGTTAAGGATGTTACTTGTGGGATTTGGAGGCTGTGTAAACGGGGCCCTCAGAAAGCATTTTATTTGCACTGTTATTTCAGACGTGTCAAACTGCCTGCAGGCATGGCTTTGCTACGTGAATTTTGTTAATGTACGTTTAAATAACTTAAAGCATTGCATTAAATGGACATAGTAGGTGTAGGTGTGATGGCCCAGGATGCTCTGGACGCGTTCTGAAGTATTCATAACCCGCTTTATCCATTTAATATCAAATCCTAAGCTGGATGGTAGTTTTATTCAAACATCCTCAGATATAATAACTGGTTGTAAAATTATAATGGAGAAACCGGCAGCAGGGAATGTGATCGAGGTCAAGAGTGTACCTATTCTAGTGTTCTAGGTCACTTTTTTAGAATGGGGTCAATGAACATTTGTGTTATACTTCAGGAATTTTTAGGGTCTGACTTGTCTTGTAAAAAACAGTGCTCCATTATTTGGTATGCGTGGATTTGCTTTTCAAGGGCAGGTTGCCTCAGCTACCTGTTAGGATGACTTCGAAGATAAAATAGTGATTAAAATAATTATGTAAGGCAATTTGTAGTTTAAAATTTTAAACTTCTGTTTAGCACTTTAGGCCTTTGGTCTGAAATACAGAATTGGCTTCTTTCTTAAATTTCCTAATTCCTCATCCCCACTTTTGTTGGTAAACCACCAACTTGGAATTATTCTAATGAATGAATAATAAGAATTTCACATGGATATGAAAATACATCGTTATTTTCAAAACTTTTCTGAATTTTCCTTGGTTATTGTGTTTTTAATGTTAAACTGTTAGTAACAGTGTGCATCTCCTACCATTTTTCATTAGACACTAAGTTGGTTAAAAATGTGATACTATTATAGAGTGAAAACACCTGCAGAATTTTGAGATGGGTGTAATAGATATTGTTATGAATTGTTTGGGAGAAGGAAGAAGCAAGCCTCATCCAGACTGTTTGACTTCTTAAAGAAAAATCACTATGTGACTTTTTCTTTATTAAGGTTTTAGATTGAAGTAAGAAATATACACTCAGAACCAGATGAGGTGGTGCAGGCCTGTAATCCCAGTGACATGGGAGGCCCAGGCTAGGGGATCACAAGTTCCAGACCAGCCTCAGCAACTTAGCGAGGCCTTAAGCAATTTACTGAGACCCGTCTCAACATAAAAAAAACAAAAAACACTGGGGATAGAGCTTAGTGGTAAAGCACCTCTGGGTTAATCCCTAGTACCAAAAAAAAAAATAAAAAAAAAAAAAATACACTCAGATGATGATGCTTGAGAAGATAAATTGCTGACACCTTGATGTATCTCAAAATAGAAGTTTTAGGGTAGAGTTTGTAGAAGCATGGATATTTTAATATTATTTTCCATAGATGCAGTTTCTTTGTACAATAGCAACAGCAAACAACACCCCCTTGAAGCCTATAATACTGACAGTAGTTCATAATTTAGCCTGAATTACATCTTGGAGCCAAACTCTCTTATGGCTGAAATATGTGTGTGTAGGAATACCCTTTATTGGTCCCAAATATTAAGTTTCAAATCTCTTCTATTAAGAAGCCCCTATTCATCTTACCATATTGGCTAGTTTGGTAGATGTCAATCTTTCGTATCACTCAGTTGGCTTGATGTTATCCAACATGTTCAGTAAAGACTTTCCTTAAGGTTTGTTATTTATTTATTTTTGCCATTTTGGAAGTCTATACGTTAATTCCTAATTCTATGGCTTTTTTTTTTTTTTCTTTTACTTTCTCATGTAACTTCTTAGAATTTGGACATCCCAGTGGGATGTTATTTTACTAGACATTTAACTTTGATTTTGGAGAAGGGTTTTTTTTTTTTTTTTTCCCCTTTTGGTTTGCTCTTAGATAACAATGTTCTTACTTTGTATTTAACTTGTTACTTTGTATTCAACTTGTTAAAGTCATATTACTCAAAAAGTTAACTAAAGAACTAGGTGTGGTGGCCCATGCCTGTGATCCCCAGGAGGATGAGGCAGGAGGATTTCAAGTTCGAGGCCAGCCTCAGCAATTTGATGAGACTGAGCAACTTAGCAAGACTCTGTCTCAAAATAAAAAGGACTTGAGATGTGGCTCAGTGGTAAAGCACCCTTGGGTTCAGTTCATCAGAGGGGGTGGCGAGTGGGGGAAGAAAAGTTAACCAAAGGAAATCAGAATTCCAACTTTCATTTGATGTCATCCTTTTGTTTTTAGTTTTTTGGTTGGTGTGTTAATATATTATCTGCAGATTCTTAAAATTCAATTGATGTGAAATACTAATATATCTTTTATATATGAGTGCTTAATGTTTCCATAGAACAATCATATTAACATCATAAAAATTTGGGCAGTTTTCTTGCAAGCAATTAGGTTGACATAATTTAAATACTGTCTTGAATTTTATTTAAAAAACAACAAAAACCCATTAAAGCTAGTAAGAAAAGTAACTTAACCAAGCTTATAAAATACCATAAATTTGTAAATTGACTCTGGTTCAAAATCCTGTGCCATCTAGCAACAAACAAAAACAAAAAAGCAAAGCAACCCCCTTCCCCCACCAAAACCCACAAAACCTTCCTACTTATCTGTATGTCTTTTAAGTATTGGGAAACAGTTTTGCAAAATTCAGATATTTTGCTTGAATGTTCAACCTCTTATCATTGGCAACAAATGTTGTCTTTTTTATAAGTGTCAGGATCCGTTTCTTCATATTTGAGGAAATATAGGTCAGACACACAAGTCTAACCATGGTGTGTCTGTTGTTCCCACAAGTAAACATGATGTCCCATGAAAAATGTGGCTAGTTGAGTTCACAGTGCGACAATCCATTCTCTGCAGACATGCTTTGGGTTGAGACAGCCATAGTACTTTGTTAGGCAGCAGAAGTGCTTTACCTGTGCTTCCCATTCTGTCCTGGATTTCTTAGCGTTTTCATTAGACCTATAGAAATTTCTTCATGAAATGCATCATATTTTAGCTTGAATTGCCTCTTGGGGGCTAAATTTTCTTAAGACTGAGATATATGTTGAAGGACTCTTTATTGGTTTTAAATAAATGTTTCAAATCTTTTCTGTTAAGCCGTCCTTGTTAATCCTACCACATCAACCTGCTTGGTAGGTGTCAGTTACATTATGTCAACATCTGTGTTTGCCAGGTGCCCTTCTCAGACAGGACTTTTCATTTTAGTTACTCTTCTTTGATCTCCTTTGCCTGTGTTCCTGTCTCCTCTCTTCTCTCCATTGTGAGCTGATACACTACCTGATTGTAGTGTGCTGGTTGCAGACGGCATACTCTGTTTAGTTTCCAGTGATTGTCGATGTTGCTTAGCATTTTCTGGGCTATTTGGGTCTTAATGTACAATGAGTTCTGTAGAACTTGAAGCTCATTGTTTTTTTCCCCTGACATTTCTGATTCATTCAGGAAACACAGGGATAGTCTTTAACTCTAGTGTTAAGGGTAACTTAAGGGAGATACAAGCACCCTCCCCCTGGCCACCCCATAGGAAATCCACGGACACACTGCCCTAGACTACCCAGGAGAGGTAGGAGCCATGAATTGTTTTTCATCCTATGTTGGCCTTTGTGCCTGATTGCAAAGAGATGAGTACAGTTTCCCTCCAAGGTTTTTACTTGGTGGGATTGAGACTAGAATTTCACTTAATAGGAAGCCATTTCTAGTATAACTTCCAACATAATCCAGTTATTTCCCTGCTGTCATATCAGAGGAGAAGATGAACTAGCTTAAAAAATTCATTCAACAAATACAAATGGAGCACGGGAGAGAAGCTAGACATTGAGGTACCAAAGATAGATGGCAGAAGCAGTCATCAATGAGGATGAGCCTGGGGAAGGAGCTGCAGCAAGTCCTTGGAAAGCATGTGGTGGAGAGTGAGCACTGGTTAAGTATTTCAGCTAGTGGTTGGAGTGGGCCATCACTAGGATTTTTCCAGACTGAGCAAAGGGTTTCTGGTCAGAATGAACAGCATGAGTAAGCTTCCAGAAAGTGGGAGTACTATATAGTTCCATCTGGCTACAACTCAGGGTGTGGGGTGGTAGATGGGTCAGATTGGGAAAGGTTTCTGGGCTCACACAGCTTTATCTAAGCTGTCTATTATTAAGAAAGAAATCAGTGGGCCTGTAATCAGTGAGGCAGTATCAAGGGGGAGACTGAATAATCTCCCTGGGAGTGGGAATTTCATAGTCCATTTGACTCACTAGCATCCCAGACCTTTCCTAGACTAGTGAGAGGCTGTTTGGTATTTTGGGTAGTGGTGGAATCTAATTGGGCCACTTTGGTCTGAATTCCTGTGGGCCATTTTGAGGAATTACCTGACCAAGTGTTGGGTTATTTGGGCCACCATGGGGTTTGTATCCTACTGGGAGTGGTGGAGTTGGTGGTCTTGGGTGGTAGGGTGCAGGCATATGTATTCTGGGAGAGGTGGCTTAGTCAGGTCCTTGCTCAAAGCCCCCTTGACCTTTTTCTTTTTCTTTTCCCCTTTCAGTGCTGGGGATCAAATCCAGGGCCTCTTGCATTGCTGGACAGGTGTTATATGTCAAAAAACTACACCTTCAACCCTCACCTGTCATTTTGATTGAGCTTTTCTTTGGGCTTCTCAGAAAGTTGCTATTTGCCCTGCATGTTTCTTATCATATCCCTTTAGCCTCCTGGCTCTGGCTAAACTAGCCTGGCTCTCTCTGTTCTTAACCTGTTTTATTATTTTTATTTGTTTTGTTTTGTATAAGACAGTAGGGTATATTTTGACATATTATACATCCATGGAGTATAACTTAGGATCTCATTCTTGTGGTTGTACGTGATGTGGAGTTTCACTGGTTGTGTATTCATCTATGAGCATATATGAGGAAAGTTATGTCCGGTTTGTTCTACTGTCTTTCCTGTTCCCTTCCTCCTCCCTTCCCTTTCATTCTCCTTGTGTAATCCAGTGAACTTCTATTCTTCCCAACGCTCCTCCCCTTATTATGTGTTAGTATCCACATATCAGAGAGAATACTCAGCCTTTGGTTTTTCGGAATTGGCTTATTTCATTTAACATGATAGTTTTCAGTTCCATCCATTTATCAGCAAATGCCATAATTTCATTCTTCTTTATAGGGTGAATAATATTCCATTGTGTATATTTTCTTTATCCGTTCATCTGTTGAGGGCACCTAGGTTGGTTTTATTGCTTAGCTATTGTGAATTGAGCTGCTATAAACGATAATGTGGCCGTGTCACTGTAGTATGCTTATTTTAAGTCCTTTGGATTTATACTGGGGGTCAAATGGTGGTTCCATTCCAAGTTTTCTGAGGAATCTTCATACTGCTTTCTAGAGTGTTTGCACCAATTTGCAGCTCTACTAGCAGTATATGAGTGAACATTTACCCCCTCATTTATGTGGGGAAACATTTATTGTTAACTTGTATTTTTTGGGGGGGGTACTGGGGATTGAATCAGGGGTACTTGACCACTGAACCACATCCCCAGCCCTATTTTGTATTTTATTTAGAGAGAGGGTCTCACTGACTTGCTAAATTGCTGAGGCTGGCTTTGGACTCTTGATCCTTCTGCCTCAGCCTCCCAATTACATGCGTGTGCCACCTCGCCTGGCTGCTACTTGTATTCTTGATAATTGTCATTCTGACTGGAGTGAGATGGAATCTCAGTGTAGTTTTAATTTTCATTTCTCTAATTGCTAGAGTTGTTGAACATTTTTTTTAAAAAATATATTTGTGGACTATTTATGTTTCTTCTGTGAGTGCCTGTTCAGTTCCTTTGCCTATTTATTGATTGAGTTAGTTGTCTTTTTTGTTGTTGTTGTTGTTGTTTTTTGGTGTTAAGTTTTTTTTAGTTCTTAGTATATCCTGGAGATTAATTTGAGCTATTTTAGTCTGTGTTGCATTGCAAAAGCTCTTTGGGTTTTTCCTCACCAGATGCTCTGACCTGCGTGGCTCTTTCATGAGTTCTTCTGCTTTAGGCCATGGTGTTGGTCTTATTTATTCTCTGGGCCTCCCTACTGGCCTCACATCCCATGCTGGTTTTAAAAAGGGAAATAATGCAATCTCTATTTCAGAGTAATATTTCTAGTGAAAGATGGGGTATAGAGGACAGAACCAGGAACAGGAACAGCAGATGAGAAGTTATTGCAGTTGGTCAAGCAATAGAAGGTTTGATCTGGATCAGACTTGATAGTTGCACCAGGAGGAACTAAGTATGTGAATAGTGCAGTTGAAGAAAAGGAAGTGTCTTCAAGATAATGCTCAGATTCTAACTTAGACAACCAGGTAACTAGTATGCGGGAGTGTAGAAAGACATGTTTTGATGGGGCTGTTTTGATTTTAGAGAGATTGAGTTGGGGTGCCTGTGGGACATCCAGGAAGGATTGTGTCAGTAGGTGGGCAGATGGAAGTATGGGCGTGGAGCCCAGAAGAGAGATTGGAGTGTCTTTAGTCCATGGGTGGGTGACATTTATCTGTTTCTCCCCCAACACACCTGAGTAATAAACTCACTCCTGCAAGTGGAAGTGACTCACTAAGTTACTTACTCTTCAACATGGAATCATAGGCGCTAAATCAGAATATGGAGAAGGCCTAAGTGTAGTATGGAGGTATCCCAGGAGATGCTGCTACCTTTTTTTATTCTCCTGTCTTGTGAGAAAGGAGTCGGGGCTGGGGAGGTAACTCAGTGTTAGAGCCCTTACCTAGCATGTGCAAAGCCCTGGGTTTGATTCCCCAGCACCACAAAAACAAAGGATCCAGTCCACACTCAAGGGGACTGGAGGCCCTTTTAGAGATGGCCTTCCACATTCAGATTACTGTTCTTGAGTAACGCTTGTAACCCAGCTCTGTAGTGTCAGTGTAAATTAATCCAAATCCTATGGTCTTGGGGGAAATTAGGAAAATTTATTGACTCATTGAAATCTGGCACTGCTAAATACCGTTTAGCACCTTAGTCTTTTATGAATAATATGAGATCTAGTAAGCATTGTGGCAGAAAGAAGTAGTAATATGTTTATCTGCAGCAGCGTCTATCATTTCTCCCTTTTCTTGTTTGCCAAAGAGAAGAATAGCCACATCTGTGGATACCTTTAAAAGGGAAACTCCTAACCTAGCTTTGTAGTCTTTGTATATGATAAGTATTCGTGTTAGTCAACTTTTTGTTACTGGGACCAAAATACCCGAGGAGGGAAACCTTATTTTGGTTATGATTCCAGAAGTTTAGTCTGTGGATAGCTGAGTTCATTGCATTTTAGCCCAAGATGAGGCAGGATGTTATGGCCAAAAGCCATGGTGAAGAAGTGCTGCTGCGTTCATGGCTGACCAGGAAGCAGAGAGGAAAGCCGGGAAGGGACCACAGGGAAGATGAACCCTTCCCCGGGTATGCCCCAAGTGACCCACCAGCTCCAGCAGTGCCCCGGCAGCCTGCAGTTCATTCACCCAATTCATTCAAAATAGGATGGACTGATTAGGTTACAGCTCTCACAGTACAATCATTTCACCTCTGAACATTCCTGTATCAGTGCAGGAACTTTGGAGGGGACACCTCATCTTTACAACATAACAGGATTCCAAACGCCGTTTGGAATTTGGTTGGGAAGAAAATGCATTTATTTTCCTTTTGAGGCAGTGTTATATATGGTGGTTAATTTCCTACCCATCCAAGCCTTATTTGAGGTGGTATGCTTTAATGAGCATCTTTCCCAGGTCCCAGAAATCTTGGTTCTGATTTATTTTTAACATAATCATCCTGGCAGAAGCCTGTTTATCATAGGATGTGCTACAAGGTTTCTCGGGGCACTAGTACTTTTAGGCTTCATGCTCTGGTGGTTCCAGCTGTGACGACTACGTTCCTCATCACAATCCCTGTTTTTGCTTCTCTCTGCAAGGTCCAAGGCCATGAGAATCCTGGACACAGAGGCATTGGTGTTTCTGGTGCCAGAGTTGTAGATAGAGAAGCCCCAGGAGCAAAACCCCAAAGGTAGCTGGCGCTTTGTATGGAAAGTGCCATAGCCAGTAGGGCTAGCCTTTGTGTGAAGAAAGAAGAAAAAACAGACTCTCTGGGTACTTGCCCAAAGTCTCACCCAGCTTGGTGGAAGAGCTGAAATGTACACTTTAGTATTCTGGATTCCCCTGTTCCTGAGTTGAAAGAACTGACATATTCTGCTCTGGAAACTTGAACATTTGGAGAAAATATGAACCCCATTTGAAGGGATAACCATACAGATGAAACTTTCCTTACATGGCCTCAGGAGTATGACTGCTTTTAGGATTATTGTTAAGAAACACAGACATGCACACTAATTACTAACGGACCTGAAATCAGTGTGATAACAGGCCTTGTGAGTCCACCTGTCCCTGCATGTTTTCAAGTGAGGGTAAGTGACCACCCGTTAGGGTTGGCGAGGATGCTTTGCTTGAGACAGGACAGATCACCAACATGGCTTCATCTCTGTGCTGTGTTGACCGTGTGCCCTTCACTCCATGCACCCGTGGCCTCCCAGCCACCTGTCCTTTTTCCACCCACACGGGCCTTCTTGGACTCCTCTTTCCTTTCAAGCCTGCATTTCCTGTTTGTGTTGGGCCAAAACTGTGGAGGTGGGTGGGAAGTCCAAGGGCAGAGTCCTAGGAGACTCCTTGGCTCCTAGGTTGCATCTGGGTGTTCCTCAGGCTCTGAGTGTTTACAGTTTTGTCCTGGCGCCTTGGACCAGCCTGGCTTTTGTCACCAGTGCCTGAGCTGGCAGTTGGCCCATTCGAGCAGAGCAGTCTGTCCTGTGGATTCCTTCCTCTCTTTTCCTTTCTCTGCTTGCCCCCTCCTGTTATTTTTAATTTGTGGACAGTGCTGTGATTTAATATTTAAAAGATCCTTTCCTTCCATTTCTGACTTTTGTCAGGATAATAAAGAGAATAATTTTTCAAGTAATAAATGTGATTTAAATTGGAGATCAGGTCAATTGAAGGTTGAAAGCAGACGTTTCTGAAGGTACTTACAATGCTATTAACATGCCTTTCGAAAACTAAGCATTTCCTCTACTTGTAACTGGGTATTTTTACCTAATTTCTTGTCTCACTAGGGAGTGAAAGGGAGCATCCCAGTTTTACTCTTTTCTAGATATAAATTGTACTTTTGGGACCACTCAGTGTGTTATATTTCATGGTCACATTCCCGTGGGCATACATGCTTTTGGTCATAGAAAAAAGTTGTCAGAGTTTGGTGTAAGCTACAACAAAACCCTGGTTAGTTGAAATGGGAGTTCGCTTGTCAGTAGTCATGTTTTTTGGCTTTGTGGCCCAGTAAAATATTTAGGAAGGTAAACTTAGTAATGTTAAATCTTAAATTTATTAATTCACCTTTTTCCCCCCTTCTCTGGGAGTGTAACAAATAGGACCTTTTGCTGGGATCTTTGTTTTGTAGGTTAATTAGTTGAGTTAGTAAAAGTTTTTGTCTTCAACAAATCCTTGTTGTTGTATGTTGATTAAGAATGCAGATGGACTCTCCAGGGTCTGAATGAATTGTGCATGCCTCAGAAAGCTGTGCAAAGGAGGATGCATAAGTTTAACTAATATGGAAGGAAAAATTCCTGTTTGGCTTATTACAGATGTTATTAATCATGTTTAGAGAATTAATATGAACAGTGGTTTTTCAAATATTAATGTGCTTAAGCCATAGTTAGGGTGGTCTGCTTTAATAACCTTATTTCCCAGGAATTCCACCAGAGATTCTGAGTGCAATTCTGATTTACTTTTGAATGTGTCTCAGGTAATTCTTCAGTCTTGGAACTATGTTTCTGAAAAACACCCCAAATGGTGGTGGTGGTGGGGAAATTAAGTGCTAGCTAGGTTTACTTTTCTCAATTGATCATCATAATGCCCTTTGGTCTTTTATAGAGTGAATCTTACATTTTGAAAACCAGGTTAAGTTGTTCTAAGATAGGAGTAGCTATAAATCATGGTGAGGATTTTTTTCTTCCAGAAGAGAAATGGACAGATAAATTGCTTAAGATAGCTAGAATCTTGTACTCCTTTATGAGACTACAGTGAGTAGGGGTTTGTTATAGGTTGATCCTAAATGTGTTATCTAGTGTTTATAATTATTAGAAAGATAGGTTGTAATTCATTTGAAACGATTAATAAAGTTCTCAAAGTGTACAGCATTACAGGTTACCCAGTGGAAGTAATTTCGACATAACATTTCCCAGTATTTGGCTAGAAAATTCTTTTTATAGTATCTTTATGAGAGTTTTTGCTATATAACTGTATCAATTTTGTTACTATAACATATCATGATTAAAGTAGTCTGTCTTGTTTTTAAACCTTTTTATGTATTTGAGGTTTGCTAATGTTAGTGTGAGTTTACTGAAATCATGTTACATATATGGTATTTTGATAATTATTAAGTCAGTCTGGTGGTGGGGCATACTTATAGTCCCAGCTGCTTGGGAGGCTGAACCAGGAGGATCTCTTCAGTCCAGGCCACTCGGGACAGCATAGTGAGACTGGGTCTCAAGAAAGGAAAAAAAAGAAAAAAGAAAATTACAATTTCTAATTAGAATGCAGTTTCAAGTTTGAGTCACAGAAGAGAAATTGGACTTTTCTTTTGAATCTGGAGACTGAGGTAGAGACTTACAAGGCGCCTTGTTTACTGACTCAAAAATGGGCTCTGGATTTGGAAATCTTTGAAGTTAATTTCCTGTCCAGCATCCCCTTCTCTGCTTCTTGTTTTTCTTTCGTGACTTAAGTAGGGTGAAATTCTAAAAGGCGTTTTATAATCATGAAAACACCAGGAGATTGGGGATAGTTGTAAAACATAATTGAAATAGTTCTCACTTTATTTTTTTTCTATTTTCTTATATCAATAGAATTCCCAAGTGGGTAGGGAGATTTGTTTCACATTCATCTTCTATACTCTGAAACTACTGATTTTGAACAATTTTATAATGTTTCCTAGGCATGTTTACTTATGGTTTGTTTTTTTCGGTCTGTAATGTGGTTGGGTTTCCTGATTAGATCTTTAAAATCTGTTTAATTGCCTACACGTTTCCTTCTCTGATTCCCTCATTTCCTCCTGATTGTGTTTTTTTTTTTCCCAATGTGGTTCATTAACTCTCTTGGGCTCCCATAAAACTTTAAAGAAGCCGCGCATTATTTTATATGAGTACCACAGTGAATCAACAGAAGGACTCATAGGTATCTTGAGTGTTTTCAAACCACTGGATTCTGGGTCTACTTTTTGAATTATCAACTATGTACAGAGTAGGCCGAACTCATGTTCTGTTGCAAAGGAACTTCTGATGTTTTAGGCAGTATGTGCCTCTTAGGATCTTGGCTATTTCGGCAGGAATCCACAGGACCCCTTACTTCCTAGCTCTTCTTGGTAAATAGTAGACATTCAATAACTATCTGTTGGGTAAACACCTCTCCAGCCTCAGCATCTGTAATGTAAGGCCATTGGAACAATCCATTTTTATATGAGAATGTTTAACCATGATCAGTATTTAAGCGCAGATAATCTTCAGACAATTTAAGACTGTCAACTGCAAAATGAAGGGATAGAGACCTGTTGTCTAAGTTTTAGTGTCTACAGCAGCAAAGTTTGAGCTGTTGGCTAAGATTTGAAATAGATCTGTACTGTTTGTGATCAT
Source organism: Marmota flaviventris (assembly GCF_047511675.1). Classification (NCBI taxonomy): domain Eukaryota; kingdom Metazoa; phylum Chordata; class Mammalia; order Rodentia; family Sciuridae; genus Marmota; species Marmota flaviventris. The sequence continues at coordinate 39,902,112 of NC_092513.1, forward strand.
CATTATTATCTGCCTGATATAATAGAACTCTGAACACAGCTCATGACTTCTTTGCAAGGTGGAGAGGAGGACAGTATAGGCTGGTAATTGTACAACAGATGATCTTGAGTCAAAACCTGACTTGTATTGGAATGACAATGGTCAGATAGTCTCTGTTTAAATAGTACTTTGACATAAAAGGAGTTGATTGTTTAATAGCCTGGAACAATGTCAAAGTTTTTTTTGTTTTTTTTTTTTTTTAATCTAAGCAATACCTTAGTCCTAGGCAAAGTATAAACAGCATTTCATATTTAGTCTGGTCTAATCCTGGGGCTTATACCACTATCAGTAGAGGTAATATCTTTTCCTTTACCAACATGGATGAGTAATGTCTGGGGATTTATTGAACATGCCCCTGAATGTAGAAAGAAGATAACTTTTCAGCATATGAACCATATGAAGAAGATTGCTGATGTCTGTAGGAAATAGTAAGGGGTAAAGACACAAGGTATTTTGCTTTTTTAAATGTTACTTATTTATATGTTCAGTAGTTAAACTGGCAACTCTGTTTCTCTCCTATAACTTTTAAAAAAAAATATTTATTTAGTTTTAGGTGAACACAATAACTTTATTTTTTATTTTTATGTGGTGCTGAGGATCGAACCCAGTGCCTCATGCATGCTAGACATGCACTCTACCACTGAGCCACATCCCCTGCCCTCGCCTATAACTTTTAAATGTCTCTTCTGGCTTTCTCCTGCTCATGTTAATTGAAGTCTGATTTATTCCTCATATTTTCACTTCCCTCATGACTTTTTACATTACAGGTTTCTCTTTCTCCTTGTCTTTCCATGTCCTTTGTGACTTTGAACCTTTGCTTCTTCTAGCTCACTCCCTCCCCTCCCCCCATTCAGATCTGTGCTTAAATCCTGAGTTTCTGATTCTACTTGTGTAACTTATTTTTGAGTTTTTTCTTTTCATCATATCTATCAAAGGATGGTATATCAGTTTCCCAGGACTGCTAAGCTCCTTGCCACACGGAGAGTGGCTTAAAACAGTCCAAGTTTACTTTCTCACAGTTGTGGAGGCTGGAAGTCTGAAATGAAGGCTGGTAGGACGTTTACTCAGGCAGCTCTTGGAGTGAACTGTCTTGCCTTTTCTAGGGTCACATGCTGGTCTGCTTGCATGGGTGTGGCCACATCGCAGTGTTCTACTCTGTCTTAACTTTGCTTTCATGTGCATGTGCCTTTCTTTGTGTGTGAAAAATCCTCTTCTCCCTTTCTCTTGTAAGAGCAATTGCCTCGGATTTAGGGCTCACCCAGATAATCCAGAATGATCTCTTCATCTCAAAATCCTTAACTGGAATACATCTGCTAGGACTTTTATCCAAATGTGGTAACATTCGCAGGTTCTGGGAATTAGGATGTGGACTATCCTTTTGGAGACTCCCATTCACCCTGCTACAGGCAGTTACAAGAACTAAATGAAATATAATTATGTGTATATTTACATATATTTAGTTACAGTCTTTAGCTCAAGTCCTGACCAAAGTTGGTACTCAGTAAATGCGAATTCATTTCCTTCTCTTTAGAATCCTATGCCTTCCGTTGTCCTGCATCCGCGCTACATGTCCGCAGTTTGTCCTCCATTCAGGGTGTTTCTGCTTTTGTACCCCCCACTGCCCCCCCTGTTGGACCAACAGGGAATCTTCTACCTTTACTCCATTCTGCTGTGCCTTGGTTGTCCGCATAGCTGTGGCCTGACCTCCCTGCACCTCTCCAGCTGTATAATGTTGTAAAATTATGTTTACAAGACACACAGTAATGCACAGATGTTCTCACTAGCATTCCTTGCTTAGGCCAGTATCGTTTCTGGAAGTTTGTTTTTTCATCCTTGGCTCAGTTCTGCTACTCTGTGGTGGCCTTTGTATGGTTTGATGTAGGACAGATATAAGGTATTTATATCACTGGTAACAAATGTCATATGCAGTTTTGAGTAAAAAAAAAAAAATTCAGGGTTGGGGATGCCTCATGTGCACAAGGCCTTGGGTTCAATCCCTAGCACCACACACATACAAAAAAAAAAAAAAGTCCAGGTGCTGTCAACCAATTGTTGTTCATGATCTGTTTGATCCCCTTCCCCACCTCGTTCAGTTGAACTTTTAGATCCTGGTTTAGGTAGAATTATTAATGTTAGTTTGATTTTTTTTTTAATCGAAAGTTTTCGTACATTTTTGAATGGTTGTTATTTTAGTTTTCTTATTTCTCTTTCTCTTTTTTTTTTTGATGTCCATTCAAGTGGAAAAATATCGTAAAATTTTGTGATATTTATAGCCTAGTATAATAAAATCAACTCTAAACAAGTGAAATCTGATTATAGGACTGCTTTCTAGTAAGTGGGTAGATGTACTCTTAAAAAATGATTGCGGTAAAGCTTATGTAAAACCTGGATGTTTCTATTTATCCTTTATGGGTTGTAGGTGAAAGAAAAAAATCACTCTGCTTCTCTGCTCATTTTATTTCACGCTGTGTTGCTGTGTTGTTTGTAGTTGGACAAGTTCACATTTACATAAAAATGGGAAGAGAGGTAGTAAATGTCATGTTTTTCTCATCTCCCTGCCACCTGGAGAGAGTAGAGTAGAGCCCAGAAAGTTAGTTGAGCTTCTTAGCTTTTTCATTCAGCATTCATTTTCTGAAGAGTGTCATTACTGTGCTCAGTGACAACTTCTCTTAACATTGGAAGAATCGCTAAGTGACCCTTGTTAAGTCTTGATTTTGCCCAGAGATGAGCTTCTGCCTCTTGTCTTGAGTGGAGTTCTGACTCCCTGGCTTTGTGACTCCAGAATTGAGAGTGGAAGAGGCTTTGGAGGGCACCTGGTGCAGGGCTGCCTCTGTAAAGTGAGGAAACTGGGCTCCAGTGAGTGTCCCAGGCAGGTACTAAAGTAGCAGAATGTGGACCAGCAGAGGATCTGGGTTTATTGTTCCCTGGGTTTATAGTTACCCATTTCTCCCCAGGAGGAAACTAAGGGCCTGTTTTTAAAGCACTTTTTACAAAGAACTAAGGTTACAAATCATAAAAAATGTACATTAATTTTTTTAATCTCATCATTTTCACGATCGTGGTAGGTATATTTGTGATGGAAAGGGAAGTAATTAACTCTTGGACAGAAATTACCAAAATAGATATTGAGTCTAGAATAGCCTTCTCTCCCAAACGCATGAAAAATATACAGGATCCATTGCAAGATCTTCATGTATACTGAATGTTATGATTTGTGGTATATTCATCATTAAGTAAAGAATCCTTATATTTGTTGAATTTTTGGTTTGAGGGAATTAATGTAGAATTAGAAAAAGAAAGTTTTATGACTTGGTTTGGGAATTTAAAACAAGGTAACATTTTGAAATAACTGTACATTTAATAGTAGAAAATAATTTTGATAAAGAGTTTGTTGTGGTATTTCAGTTTGTTCATTTAGTCTATTTGGTAGATGGATATTGCCGTTTTAATTTTTTCATTTTTAATAAATCTGTTTTTGTACCTTTAAAAAGTAGACAACAGTCATTTTACATTTCTTTTTCCCTTTGGGCATGATAATGGAGTCAATCTTTGTTTATTGGCTAATTCTGAATATTATTAAATAAGCTTATCATATTAATGACATCCCCCCTCCTTTTTTTTTTTTTTGTAGCCAACACATACCTCTTTATGGTACAAGCTCGAGGTATAATGTTGAGAGAAAATGTGAAAACAATAGGACATATGATCAGGCTGTACACAAATAAAAACGCTACCCTCAATGGCACAGGTAAGACAACTTCCTCTCAGCTTTGCTTGGCTTCTGCTTCTTACCCTTATAGGCATAGAGCATTTGACCAGATCTTTGAAACTCTAATTTTGCCTCCCAGTGACTCCCTGTTAGAGATGAAGACTTCTCCTACTAAGTGCACTGGTAGGTTAATTTATTGTGCAAATGAGGTCTGTTCCATATTTTAGGATATATAAAGCTGTGGTTTCAAGGGTGATGAGATTTGGTGTAAAGATACTTAAAAGTTCACTCCTGCAAACATAAACTATACAGAACAGCTTCTGCTTTTTCAGTTCATCTATTGTATTTAAATTAACCACAAAGAATAATTTATTCATCTCAATGAGCCTTGGTACTGTTTATACCTATTCTTATTTCTAAAATGTTTTTCCAACTACTTTGGCCCCATACTTAGTTGTTTTACATTATAGGATATTCTTAATTTTATGACCTTTTTCAGGGGCTAGAAGAGAAGTTTTATAAAATTGGAAATCAGTACTTGCTCTTTTCAAAATGTTATCTGGAAGTAGAATCTGCATTAGTGTCACAAAAAGTTAAGATTTAATAGGCTAAACTAATAATGATTTGGTGCTGTGAATATGAATGTGGTGTGAATGGGTTTTCTACTGTGGAAGAGGTCTTCCCACAGTGTCTCACAAGTATTGTAGGTTCTGCTTTAAAGGGATCCATGGGATTGATTGTCAGTTGTTGTATGCTCTACAACATTTTAAATGGTTGAAAATAAAGATTTAATTAATGTGCGTCAATGGTTGCGGGTCACTATAGACCTACAATTACTGTTCTACTGTCTCTGTTTCCTCCTCTCAATAGAATGTCTACCTCCCAGCCATAAATGTTGTTTCTTAAAAGTACATTAAGGCATATAGTAGTTTTAGATCCTGCTAAAAAATGCAAGACTACCAATTGCATACCAGTTTGCAATTTAACATCACACATACTTTTACAAAACCCATTCTAGTCATTTGCCTAATTTGTTTTTGACGCTACTAATCAAAACACTCTTGTTTTCCTTTAATTTTTTAGCCTTCATTTCTTTTAGCAAGACTCTCAACATGTGGACATTTTAATAGTACAGTACAGTAAAAATCTCATTAACGGTTTTCTGCATTGATGCTGTAGGCCTACTGAATAGTAGGTCAATTTTAGGAGATGTTTAAAAGATGGTTGTTTTTTATTTTGATACCAGGAATTGAACCCAAGGGTACTTAACCACTGAGCCACATCCCCAGCCCTTTTTTTATTTTTTATTTTGAGATAGGGTTTGATTAAGTTGTTTAGGGCCTCGGCTTCCTGAGTCACTGGGATTATAGGCATGTGCCACTGCACCTAGTGTGAAAGTGTTTGCTACAAGTCTGTTAAACTGAAAAGAAATATTAAGTTAAGGTTACTGTATTTGTATGAATATTAAAAGTGTGCATATTATAGTTTTTTCCTGAGATATGAATAAGTTATGTGTGGACGTTGAGTTCAATTAGGAGAAATAATTACCTGAGCAAGGCAAATTTTCCTTTAGCAGTACGCGAAAAAGAAAAAAAAAAAAGAAATCCATTCTTCCTCTCACTTACAGTTTCAATAATGACAAAGCAACCAGTGCATACTTTGATTGACGTTTGCTTAGTTTCATGAACCTTTGAAAACCTTTCATATGGTTTTTTTTTACTAATGGGAAAACTGTCCTTAGGAGACAGGAATGGATTTGGTTCTAACAGATGCCTGGAGGTGATGGCTTAGCTACAAAGCCTTTTTGTTCTCATGTAAAAGTCTGGAAGTTGGTCATCTGTGGCTGTTATGGAGATTTCTTCATAAGTCATCACATGCTTTTCGTCTTCTGCTCTGCCACATAGCATCGCAGTGAACTCCCAGCCTGCGGTGGCTTCTGGGGCTCCGTTCTTTGTATTTGTACTTGACTCAGTAGGAAGGAGGAATGAAAGGAAGAAGAACAAATTGGGTACCCCCTTTTAAGGAGCCTTCCCAGAAGTCCCACACAGTATTTCTTCATACATTTCTCCGGCCAGAACTTAATCGCATGGGCACATATAAGTACACTGGGAAATGAAGTCATGGAGCTGGGAACACTGGTGCTAGAATGAAATCAGGGTTTTACCTAAGGAGAGAGGAGTTAAAGTAGTCAGTCCTGAGGCTCTGCCAGGTTCATTGGCTAGCATTTATCGAACAGTTAGTATAGTTTGTATACTCAACTCGATGTGGAAGACACAGATTAGGAAAAACATTCTCCCTTTACACACAGCTTTCTCTAGGCTTGGAGATATGAAAATATAGTTATTTACAATGCAGTTATTATTTCTGCACAGACAAATATATATAAAATTTTGCAAAAAGGAGATAATGACCGATAAGGTGTACAAAGGGCTTAATTGAGCCCTAGAGGAGAATTGACTAATAATACATGGTGGCTCATTTAAATTTTAATAATAAAGGGTACATAGCTTGTTACATTTATGAGTACATTCGATTTCAAAAAGAAGTTTTAAACACCCTACGTGACTTTATGTGGCATCAGATGTAAATAGGTATGTATTTTTGTGCAGAAATCATATCATACTTTAATGATGCCTGCAGAGCCAGTCAAATTAAGAAAACAAGATTTACTCATTGAATAATTACTGAAGTAGGTGATGGGGTCATGCTGTGTCAGGGTTGGTGGGTTGGTTAGAGGTAACCTTGTATGCTTTCTTAGTGGATATATGCGTGGAGACCCTCGGGCATGTCCTGCCTGATAGGGTAAGTTGGTGATGAACAGAAAAGAACTCAAGGGGTTTCTGCCACCCTTTTAAGGCGGCCTTTGTAGAAGAAATAAAGCCATTTAGGAGGTGTCCTTTGGTCCCGTTCTTCTTTTCCGTTAAGTGATAAGGTCCAGTGAGAGTGGAGTAGGGGACCTGTCCAGAGGTTTTCATTTTGTTTCCTTTTTCTTTGGGTGTGGTTCTGGATGGGAAGAAAGAGGAAAGGGCCCAGAACTCGTTTCATTTTCATTCATTCATTAGATGAAATAATGTCTGCCTCTTAACAGCATTGTGGTGGACCTCAAGTGCTTCTGGCATGCATAACCTTTTAAAACTGTCACCTATTTTGAAAGCAGTGGTTATATTTGATGGACATGGCTCACCTAACCACTTGTGTAGGAATCATGATTTTTATGGGTTTATTACAGTATAATCTCCAAGAGCTTAAATCATCATTGGCTTTATTATCAGTTGTAAAGGGTTTATTTGCAGCATGTTCCTGTTGTGCCCTACAGCTTTATTGGATGATAGAAATCAAAGACAATTGAATTTCAATTAAAAGAGGTATACAGACAAAGGACCCGGGTAGTGGATAGAGTTATATATTATCATACATTGGAATGAGGTAAATAGCACTGGACAGAGTGCTCAGGATTGTGGAGACATATCTGTAAGTGTTACAGCCCTTATGATCATTTATAATGATGTGGCTAAATAACATGTTTAGCTCTAGTACTGTATTGAAAGCAAATGAAGATAATGTTGCATGTCTTTTTTTAAAAAAAAATTATTTATGAATGTATTCTTTTATGAAGATTCAGTTATTCTAGCATTAGAATAAACTAAGTGAAACAATTCTCTCTGGTTTTCTTGTCACCACACTCCCCAGAGGGAGTGACTTTAACAGTTTGTTTTGTGGAAATGTCTAGAGAGCTTGAAATTTCAGTGAGTTGGATGTAGGCCTATGGAATTACAGTATGTGGATAAGAAGAGGGGCCCCAGTATTAATGACAAAAATTAGTAAATTATGCAGAGTAAATATTCTGATTTAAAGTTCGTATACAACATTAATAAATCATTTGAGGATACAGGAGAATGTTAATATTTTTCTGCCTTAGCATTATAAGAAAATGAGTTTTTGAAATAGAAAAAGGCAGTGACCCTAGGGACAACATTATTTAACCTCCATTTCCAGCTGCTATAAATGTGTATTATATACTAGGTGCTTAAGAAAAATTGACTGAAAAGATTAAGAAAAAGCATCATATTTATGTAGCTAGTCCATCTGTTCTGGTGGCATATACAAAAATAAAATCTGTAAATGAACTTTGTGTCTGAGTATAAGAGAGCTTGTAAGTGCGAGAGCTATGTAACTTGTGCAGAGGAACTTTCTGTTCTGTAGTTATTGTTTTAACCATTCATGTATTCATATTGAAAAGAAAATTATATAAATTACTTAAATTTTAAGTAGTACACACACATATGTTTTTTTTTTTTTTGGTACTGTTTGTCATTGAGCTACATCCCCAGCCCTTTTTAATTTTTTATTTTGAGACAGGGTCTCACTAACTGGCTGAGGCTGGCTTGAACTTGGGATGCTCCTGCTTCGGCCTACCAAATTGCTGGGATTATAGATTACCCAGTCAGGATCAAACAGAAACAGCAGTCTCCTGTCACACTCTTCCTGAGTCCTAATCCTCCAAGAGAGCGACTTTTGATTTTTAACAACTTACTCTGTGCATATCTTCCTTCTGTTCTGCTGTTCCTCCCTCCCTCCTAGATTGAACCCCCTGCTCTGAGCATGTTAAACATGCATACCCTCTACATTGGGCTACACTCCCACCCTTATTTTGCTGTTTCTTTATTATCAATTGTGACTGTTTCTGTTATGGAAGTAAGACATATGTATGTAATTAAAGGTAGTTTGTTTTCTTAAGTGAAGTAGTAGACATGCTTTTGTGGATCTTTTTATTTTTACTAATGATACTTGTCCCCCTGCCTCCACCCCCATTTGCTATCTATGCATCTCTTACTGGGTTTTTTTTTTTTTTTCCTGAGCAGTTTAGGAACATGAATTGACCACACTTAAGAGGATTTCATATTCCCATGTCATTGTTTTCTCTGATCACAGTTACTAGATGTAGATGAGTTTTTTCCTTTCTGCAGACTTGTAGGATTTTTTTTTTTTTTTTTTCCCTGATCATGAAATTTTACAAGGAACATCTTGGAGCTTTGTTTTTCTTCTCTCTCTGGGTACGATGGGCCTATCAGTATGGAACCTCTCGTCCTTTGATTCTACAGAATATTCTCTATTATTTCTTTGATTATTTGCCTTCCTTTTCCCCACCCTGCCTTCTTTTTGGAACTATTTGGATTTGTGGCTTCTGAAAGAATCATCTAAGTTTATCATCTTTTATTTTTTGGTTTTTATTTATTTTTTCTTTCTAGATTTTGGGGGATTACTTTGACTTTATTATAATCCTTTGATTTAATTTTTCAAATTTTGACAAACTTGTAATTTTTAAGAGAGAAATGCTATTTGTATGTGATTTTTTTCTTCCTGTGTACCTGAAATAGGAATGCAAAATAAAGTTTAAGTTACAAGCAGTAAAATCTATTTGTTGATTGGAGATATAAATAACTCTTAGGTATGAATCAAGGAGTTTGACCAAAAGGTACTGCAAAACTCAACAGTAATAATCTTAGCTATTTTTTGTTGAGGTGACAGAAATCTAACTTATGCTTACCACTAGAAAAATAAGAGTCCCCGTAGAGGTGAAACCATTTTTAAAATACGAAAAACTGTCCTGTGAATGGATAATTTGAAGGTAATGCACTCCACTATTGTCATGTATGTAAGATATAAATAAAAAAAATAGGACTTGAAATTGATATACCTACATTTTTTAAAAGCACCTTAAGGAAAGAATCAGAACCTTGTAAGACTGCCTTACACTTGTTTTATGTTTGTCCAGTATCTCTAAGTCTTATAGATAAATGTTGGTGGGATGCATAATGTGGGCCCCAGGAGGAGTTTCTATGACCCCGCTTTGTCCCTGGGCACACAAAACCATGCCCATTGAATCTCTCCTGCCCCTAGAGCCTGCAGGATCTTCCTTGTCAGATGCTTTCCAGGACTTCTGGAGAGGGCTGGGGGAATTCTCTTACTGGGGTTTTCCTACTCCCTGGTGGAATTGTCCTTAGCAACTGTACCAGCATCGTTCTCTATCGTGTTTGCTTTTTCTGGCAATACAGTTAATGCCTTATTGATGACCTGTCAAGTTAATAACGGAGCTTTCCATGCAGCTTTTGAAATTGGACCTTCTCCTCTGGCTTCTGTCTCTTCCTTGGTAGAGAGGTCTGGAGCCTTTGTCCATCAACCTCCATGTGGCAACCTTGGCAGGGCCCTGTTTCATAGATGGACCTGGAGATGGGGTGTATTTCTGTCCTGAAATGTTATTCTGGCTCTCAGCTGTAGCCTCATCAACTCAGTTTTGATAATGAATGAATATTTATACAGGGGACACATTTAGTTTGCTCTGACTCTATTCACATACCTCATAAGCATACTTCTGCCATTTTCCCATGGGTCCGAGGGTCTGGCTTTTACCTCTTTCATTGGAGCTGATCATTGAAGATTGAAAGAATATCTTCCCATTTTCCTAAAGTGTTTGTTAGAGCTTCATTTTCTGTGGTATCTGGTTGGATCCAGGAGACAGTTTTTTTTTTTTTTTTTAGTTGTAGTTAGACACAATACCTTTATTTTATTTATTTTTTATGTGGTGCTGAGCATCGAACCCAGTGCCTCTCACATGCTAGGGGAGCACTCTACCACTGAGCCACAACCCCAGCCCTAACAGACAGTAGTTTAGTCAATGGCTTCCATCTTTTATCTCGTATGCACTGTATTCTCTTAATCTTCATAGCAGGAAACGGACAAGTTGTGGTTCTTAGATTTGCATTTCAGAACTTTGTTCCAAAGAGGGATTGAAACGTGATCTCTTTGGTTCCACATTTAAGAATCCTAAGGTTCTGATTGTCTCACGCTGGGTCAGGTGCTCTTGTCTAAACCAGTCACTCATAGCAGTAACTATTGGGTATTTTTATAGGCCCAGAAGTATTCTGAGCTCTTTATGTACTGTAGTTTATCAGAAATCTGAAAATGACAATAGCAGGCAGGCAGAGATGAGAAACTGAATAGTGTCCTACCCTGAAAGCTAGTACATGTTAGAGCAAGAGTTTGAACACAAGGATTTGAACTTGGTGCTCGGAACCACTGCCCTATGTACAGCATAACTTGCTGACTCTAAGGAGAATGGACCAAACTGTAATAATAGCCTCAGGGCTCCCTAGGAGCTGATGCGGGAAGGCTGAGAATGACTTAAAGGTGTAGAGTAGGCTGTGTTAGAGAAGTAAGTTGAGTGGGTGAATCTTTCTTTCTTACTGTGAGGTGTTAAGAAAACATTAGTCCCACCCCTCTGTTCTTTGGATGCTAGTAGCAGTGTGCTGGGTTGAATGTGGCTGTGAGATAGTGGACAGAATTCCCTGGTGCATCTCTGTACTCCCTTTAGATCTGGCCCAGCCAATGGGTTGCAAATGGTACTGCTGTTTGTGTGAAAGGATGGGGCCAAGCTGCTTTCTAGGCGTCTCTTGGGAAATCTTGACGAGTGTCTGTTCCATCAGCAATTTGCTTTTCTCTAGTTCTTTCTAGATAATTGCTTTAAAGTACTTCTGTGGATTACCTATTGTAGTCATCCCATTGACAGTGACATTTTATACTAGAAGCAAAGCAGAAGGCAATTTTTTTTTGGTTATAACTTTCTTCTCTCTCTCCAAGATTATCCTGAAGGCAATAATTCAAGTGACTATCTTGTTCAAACAACAACGTATCTCCCGGAAAACTTCACATATTCACCATTTCTTCCCTGCCCAGAAAAACTGCCTTACATGCGTAAGTGTGAGCTAATTTTGACTTATCTGTTTACTTGTGTTATTACAAAAAGAAAAAAGCCACATGATTTGAGCACATTACAACTGTGGGTGATAATGTTCATATTATGCAGCATGTAATTTTGTTTGTTTTTTTTTTTTGCAAGGGAGAGCAACTTTTTGGATGGTAGTGATTGAAAAATGGAAGAAAAATAACAAAAGAGAAAATGACGAATACCCATATTCCTACCATCCATATTTAAAAACTATAATTTGGCTTGCTTACTTCTAAAAGCTTTTGTGAGAGTAATGTGTAGTCTCAGTTTCCTATTGGATATATTAGAACATTACAGATTAAGCTAAAGTCCTTTTGGATCACCATTCTGATGTTTTTCCATCTTCTCCCTCAGAAGGCACCTCACTTCTTTTGTGTGTATTCCTGTAGGCTCTTCAAAAATTTTTAAAACTTAGGTAGATGCTAGATACATGAAAAATATTCAGTTTCTAAAGTTTTAATAATTTATAAAAATGGTCTTATAAATTATATTTGACTCTGACTTGCTTTTTTTAGTTACTTTTTTTGAGAACTATCCATGTTGTTACATATAGATATAATGTATTTCTCTTAATTGCTTAACTGTTGAAGAGTATGTTTTTGTATGAATGTACCATATTTAATTTACCTGTTTACCAGCTAATACACATTTAGGTTGTTTTCATGTTTTTGGTATTACAAAATAGTATAATAATAATGAATAAAATATAGATCTGTGCGTGGTTCCGATTTTCCTGTGCATGTATATATATATGCATTCGTGCTTGAGGTGGAATTACTGGCTCTGCTGGCTTGATTTTTCCATATTTTTTCAAATTGTTCTAAGCAGCTATACCATATTTCCATAAATGTACCAATTTGATATTGATGGACTTTTTAATTTTTGCTAACCTGATAGATTAACAAATGTCTTAGTTTTTACTTTCATTATTACTAGTAGGCTTAAGTAAATTTTTATATTTGTTTTTGAATTTTTCTCCCATGTGACTTGCTTGGGCTTTATTGGTTCCTTGTTGGTTATTAGGTATTTGTATTGATTTGGAGGATTCTTTATATTCCTGCCGTGATCTGTTGTCTTCTCTGTGTGTTGAAGTATCTTTTTTTTTTCAGACCTGGACTTGTCTTTTCTTTTTGTTAATGGAGTCTTTTATTTTATAAATGTTTAAAATTATGATTTTCAAGTGTGTCAGTCACTGCAATGTTTTTGGCTTTTTCTTATTCCAAGGCTATACAAATACCTTTATCCTCTCCTAATAATTTTAATATTTTGTTGTTAACTTCTGCATATAATATGTGGTAGTGACCCAGATATTGTATACTTTAAACTTATATTTTTTCAAAATTAAGAGGAAAGTGATTGGATGTGGTGGCACACTCCTGCAATCCCAGTGCCATAGGAGGCCAAAGCAGGAGGATCATAAGTTCAAGGCCAGCCTAAAAAAAAAAGATTAAAAAAAAAAAAAAAAGATTTACCTTTCTATGTCATCTAAGACCATGATTTTCCAACTGGAGGTTATCTCAGAATCACCTTAATGATCTTGTAAAAGTGCCAGATTGAATTTCAGTTTCAGTAGGTCCAAGGTGGTGCTGAGAATTTTCATTCTAACATATTTAATGCTGATGATCCCTGAGCCACACTTTGACTGCCCTGCCACCACCTCATCTAAGGTAGTGACTCTCATTTCTGGCTACCTGATAGAATTGCCTGGGGAGCTTTTACTATTCGTGGGCCCAACCTGTAAATTCCTGATTTTGTTGATCTAACCTGAGGCCTAGGCACTTGTTGAAAAGAACAAATACTTGAGTGATTCTGACCTTGCTGTCTCTGCTGACAAGAGATTTTTGTGGCCATATGTTTTTCATAACTTTGTTATTACAGCCTTGTTTTCCTAAAAAAATGAGTGTTTCTGTCTGCAGTACTGAAACCACTGGGTAATGTTCTGTTGAAATATTGATTACAGTAATTTCTTCTTCATAATATGCATATTCAGGGATTTATGGTTTTAGGAAATCTTTCTGTCTTTGGTTTAGTTACCATTTTCTTAATTAGTGCTTTATGAGTACTAATTAAACATCTGTAAAGTGTCTGCCTGCCAGCCCCCTGGTGCTAGCATTCCACTCTTCCAGTCCTGCAGCTTACTGTAAGTACCTCTGCCCTGGAGCTCCAGGGATTGCTTCATGGCTGCTGTGGCTGCCTTTCTGCCCACTTGGTGCTGTAACTGCTTTCTTCTGCCGTCCTTAACGTCTTGCATTCTTTCACAAGGAAGATCACACTGGTTTGGCAGCCACTTTTTCAAGGCAGGCTTTCTTTCAGGCTACTAGCTTTGGGTCCAACACCAATCAATCTCATGTCCAGGTAGTAGTGGCCAGGGGACTGGGTTATTTGGTAGAAAATAAGCCGATACATAGGTAACACTTGAGAAAAGGGACCATGGGTACAACCAGCATAGTGAGGATTCTGCCAAAAATTTTTTGCATAAGCCACCTAGCAGAGAGAGCCCCTTCACTGGTCATGTGACCTGTGCAAAGGGGAGCCTCTGTTTTTACCTATCTGTAAAGTCTGAGATTATAATGCCATCTTTAGAGTGTTTGGATAAAGTGAAGCACAGTACCTGAAGCTTGGGTGACATTCATTTAATAATCCCTTTTCCTTCTTCTTTGAATGATGGACCTAGATTTTACGATGAAAGGAATTGGAAACCAAGGAGAAATGTGTGGAGTTGTTTTACAGTTAACTGAGCATCCTTAGTATTTTCCTTAATTAACAGGATATTTCCCATTGATAATAGAAAACATAACAAAAGACCTAATGTAAAATGTTGTATCACACACAATAACTGAATGTAATACCTTCTCAAATAGGAGAGGGAATTTATGTAAAGAATGAGATCCAGTTGGATGAAAACCATTCAAGTATGAGTGATATTTAATTTACATATAATTACCAAAAGGGAAGTTAACTTAAAGTGCTTGAGGATCTAGCTGTCAATCCTTCATGATTTTTCTGTGTAGCATTGGGACTACCAGCACTGGTTTTCCATTCAGTTTGAGTTTTTCAAATTGAAATTAAGAATAAAAGCTTTTCATGGATTTCAGCCGTTTGATATTTAGTATTAGTTACACTGTGAAATCTATTTTAATGTGTATTACTTATATGAAGAGTATGAGTGAATACTTCATTAACTATTATCATTTGCAGATTCTCTAGAGGGAAAATCCACTTTCAGCTTTATTGACTGTATGTAAGACTGTTCCAACCAAGTAAAATAGAAATTTCATCCTATTTAGAGCAAAAAACATTAAGTGCTTTGCAAGGAAGTTTGAGTTTGATTTGTCTGGGTAAGGTAGAAATAGATGGTGTAAGCTGTATGCTCTGCATTAAAATATATAGACTTACCTTACGTTTTCCTATCTTCTAATTCTTATTCAAACAAATTACATTTGCAGTGACATTTATATATGCTGTTCCTGCTGTTTGTGCAATAGTTGCCTTTATGGTTTAACCTGATAGTTCCTGTAGTTGCTTAGCTTCTGTATATAACAAAAGGTACAAGGGCTTTTTAAGGTGAATTTAAATAATTCAAATGCAAATCATCAAAGAGGGGAAAAATGGGCAAACTTCAGAAAATTCAACTACTGCTTCATATGACAAGCCATCATGCGTATGCTTATTGTAAAAAGACAGATGTGAGCCATTTTAGAGTAAAGAAACGATGGCTGAACAGCAGCTGCCCAGCCGTTCTGGGTATTCACAGGGGCAGGCAGAGGAGAAACAAAGCCGGGTAGGATCCTCAGGGTGCTGGCTAGAAACAGGCAACACACTGAGAAGGGCAGCTGCCACTAGGAAGGTAATAGATGAGGCTCAGGGAAGACAGCAGTAAGAGAGGGACTCTGGAGGTGGGTCTTCAAGATAGCTCAGTGGGTAGCTGTGAAGGCCATCAGCACCTGAGGGGGCTATGTGTGTTCCTGCCACAGAGTGTGCTGCAGCTGGAGGGGGGCGTGTAAGTGGGGTGTGCAGGAGGCCACACTGCTCAGGGAAGTGCAATGCCCTGTGCAAAGCACTGTGTAAAGGCATCCCTCGGTGTCTGTGAGTTGGGCTTCAGGGGGAGCAGATCCCTGAGCTGGTATGCAGGGTTGATTTATGAGCCTGTGAGCATTTCTCTCAGATGAGAGCACACAGTTTTCAAAGGGTCTGGGGCAAAAAGGGTGGAACAAAACTCAAAGCAAAAACACTGTTGTAGGGGAATGGAAAACCATCAAAGGCTTTAGGCACATGAAGATGGACTAGGAATGTGCTTCAGAAAGATGATTCAGATGAGAGGTGAACAGTGGATGAGTGTGGGGAAATTCTGGAATCAGGGACACCAGTGAGGAACTTCCTGCAGAGGTTAGAGAGGAAAGGACAAGGGCGTGAGCTAAGGCTGTGGTGTTGGAGAGGAAGAGGCACAAGAAAGGAGCTTCAGGGTGCCCAGGGCTAGATGTCAACACTGACTGGGGGACTGGGGTTGATTTCTGCTTCCTGACTTGGTGATGGTTAACTGAAAGAAGCAGCCCAGGGTAAACATCACAGGAATAGAATGAGGAAGTTAATGAGTTTGGTTGGGCATGTTTTGTTTGAAGTTCAGGAAAATTAACTTGGGGTCTGAATTTCATGGGCGAGATCTGGACTGCAGACAAGAGGAAGTGCAACTGGAAGAAGGCAAAGAGCGGGGCCCTAGGAGGAACAGCACTCCTGGGGCCGAGACCTGTTCAGAAGAGGAAACCATCAAGACAGAGGGAAGTCAGAGGACAGTGTCCCAGGAGCCACTGAGAAAAGCATTTCAAGGAGAGATTGTTTCTTCTTCAAAGAAGCAGGTAGAATGAGCAACTGTGGAAAGGCAAGTAGGAAGTTAATGCAAGCAATTTTGTTTAGTCCACTGGGGTAAAAAGTCAAGTATATAGTCCTGAAAAATGATCAGATGTATGTAACAACTAGTTGAAAAAAAAGTTTGGTAGGAAAGGGAATGAGGGTAAGGAACCTGGGAGGTGGGGCTCAGGGAAGGTCTCTTTCAGGAAGAGGTAGAGGAGCTTGGGTTGTAGGCTTTATGTAGAGAAAGGATTGGGAGAAGAGGGTTGAGAAGGATAAGGGAGAATGGCAGATGGGGAGTCCCTAGAGAATGTGAAAGGAAAACAGAAGCTCCCTGAGGGTGAAGCTTTCACTATGGGAGGAGGTGGGAGCCCCCCCCCCCCCCCCAGGCCACATGACAGTGCAGTGGAGGAGGTGTTGCTTCCCTGTCTAAGGAAGCGGGCCCACTGCGCATATGCAGAAGCAGCCAAGGATTTTTGCACTGTGCAGCTCAGGAAGGAGGAACAAATATTGAGAAAGTTTTGATAGAAAAGAAAAGGGGAGTCAGAAAGCCCCCATGGAGGACCAAAGGCACACATCGTGTGACACTTGTTTTTGTTGAACATTTGCTATGTGTGTGGCCATATATGAAGTATTCTCACTCTAATGGTGGGATTAAAATTGTGCTTATGTGGTTTTCCTCAGTGCTGTTTTTTAGGTAGAGAATATGAGAATGGAAAGTAAATGCTCCAGGGTAGGATTGCAGCCCCTGTGTGGCAGGTCTGGAAGAGAGGGGGTTTAGGGTGATGGTGAGTGTGAGGGTGCTATGATAGGGTGAAGGCCATTTGTTTCTTGGAGGGTGGTTCAGGGATGACCTGTACCCAGATCAGCTGGGATGCTTGTTAAAAATTCTGGCTTCTAAACTGGGCACAGTAGTGCATGCCTGTAATCCCAGCGGCTTGGGAGGCTAAGGCAGGAGGATGGCAAGTTCAAAGCCAGCCTCAGCAAAAGTGAGGTGCTAAGCAACTCAGTGGGAGACCCTGTCTCTAAAATACAAAATAGGGCTGGAGATGTGTCTCAGTGCTCGTGCCCCTGAGTTCAATCCCGCTACCTGCCTCTCTTCCCCTACCCCCGCCCCCCGCCCCCAACAACAACAAAAAGCAGGCTTCTAACAGCCAAACCCTACACCTATGGCAAAAGTCTTAGTTCTTGGTTGCACACCATGGAAGGTGTGATTTATGAATATAAGGAATCTATTGAAAAACTGTCTGGAGAGTTAGGCTCAGAATTTGAGCAGCTGAAACAAGGCCGAGGCCACCTTGTGAAGTGTCTCTTCTGTCCCTTGGCAGAACTCATGGCTCCCACCAGCAATGTTCAGGTCTGGAGAGAGAAGTACCACCATCTGGTGCCCCTAAAGGCACATGCTTCTGCCTCTACTTCTCCTGAAAGATAGGGTTGTAAACTGCCCCTTTCCTCATGCTATTTCCTGCTCCATAGTCCCATTGGGTATGCATGGCCTCATGAGTTCCTGCCAGAGGGGCTTAGAGAATGGGTTATGGCGTCTTCGTCTGGCAGGCAGGACTTGCATCAGCAGTTCAAGTAGCTGAAATGTACCCAGATCAAACTGATGGCCACAAACATGACCCTGGGCATCTACTGACACAGGTGCTGATGAGGCTGGGGATCTACATTTTAAACAAGCATACCCCCCCACTCCCAAATAAGCAAACCACTTTATTTGGAGAATAGGTAGAGAGAAAAAGATGGAGATAAAGCAGAGAGGCCTCTATCTCCATAAGGCTGCAGAAGGAATCTCATGGGAGGCAAGTGGTGGGCAAGTGAAAGGTTTATGAGAGGGTGTAGTGGTGGCAGAGTTGACAGGCAGTTGGTGCCAGGCAACGGTGATTGTTACTATGTAGAAGCAGAGATGCTGCTCAGGGGTGGTGCAAAGGCCTAGAAGGTTACCTGTCAGGAAACGCCTGTATGGGAAAGGTGGTGTGACTACAAGCACAAACTTTAAAAGAGGGTGAATTTATGGAGGAAGGAAATAAATGATGATTTGTAAAGTGCAGGTATGAGTCTGTGTATACATTCTTTTGTGGCAGCCTTCAAAATTATAGACCTGGGAATGGGAGCACCTTTCACTTAGCACACATTAAAAGGGAAGAATATGGTATCCTTAAGATGAAGAACTTGAGAGGGCATTCTAGAAGGAACGTTGAGGGGCAACATATGGAAATTTCTTGGCAATTAAATGGTTCAAAAACACATTTGGAAAGGCAGTAGGAGTCGATGATAAACTGTATTTTCTTGAAAGACATGTTATTAATTTTATAATAGCTATTTGGGAACAAGAACGAAGCAGTACATTTCATGCACACATTACAGGGTATGTCCCTGTGTTAGCATGCTAAAACATGAACGGATGTGTCTCGGAAATCAGAGAGGGTAGAAGTCTGGATTGTGTCTTTGAAGGAGATTGTCAGTTTTATTATAGAGAGTAGGAAAACAATTTGAATAAGTTTAATGAAGGGTTTGAGGCCTCTAGGAGTGGACCAAGGGCTCATTGGTTAGATTGTGAGGCGGACAGAGAGCAAAGACCGTTGACTCCAAGGAACAGTTAGTCATTCAGAGTAAATCAAGGAGAACCACAAGCAAGGGAGGAAAACAGGTGTTAGGAACTGTGGGCTGTCATCAGGTTAGGAGACAAGAGCCTGGGCAGTTTGGGGCTGTTATTTTGGGTCACCTACACATAGAACACCTTTTGCACAAGTGCCTTAAAAGACATATTTTAGCAACTGATACAAGGAATAGAAATGTAGGGAGGAGGGTAGAGTTTGGAAAGGAATAGACATGGCCAGCTTTGCTGTTTCCACTTACCCTGTGCCCAGGCCTGTACTTGGCACAGCCTGTGTTACTAAAGCCGTCACTGTCTCATGTTTAGAATGCTTGGAGGTTGGTCATTTAAAGAATAGTTGAGTAAGAAATCATTTGTTAAGCAGAAGTTTAAAATTCTAGAAATGGGGAAGCGTAAGTAAAGCATTTGAAATAGATAGTTGCTAATGTTGGCTTCAAAGGGTACAGTAGGTGACCAATGGCAGGATGACTCATAACTATTCAGCCTCAGAGCTCTACCCAGGAGGTAGCGTAGAGATGGGGGAGGGAACATGACATCTTATCATAAAAATTCAGCTCTGACTTTGGAGAGGAATTCATCTGAAGGGACATTTCTGGGGGATATTCAGGTCTTTCACGCTGTCACCAGAGCTTTGGGCTGTGCACATTTAAAACCCTGAGGGCAAAACAGTGACAGAGGCCAAGGAATTAGGCTTTTGATAACAAAAAATACAGGCCTTAGATTGAGTGAAGAAGCCATTTAAAACTGCTGATTTATAGAAAAAAGAACTCTTTGCCTACATGTTATGTGCCTTAAATTTTACTTGAAATGGTACAAAGTATAGGCAATTTGTGTGTATTGAGTATTTGTTATTTTAAGAATTGCATTTTAATAGAAAAATCCTGAATCATGTCATGTGACACATTTTAATCCACACCTCAGTAAGCCTGCCACTTGGGCCCATGTATACCCAACAGGCCCAGGGCCATTTTCATTCCATGTCTTGCAAATTCAGCATTAGGAAGTTATAATAATAAATGTTCCCACATAACCAGTAGCATAGCACATTATTTGCTCATGGAACAGCAGTAAAGCAGGTTGGCTTGGCTACCTGACTAACAGGTTGCCTAACCTTGTGTGGGAATCCCTGTTCTTCACCTTTACCCTCCAGATAGGCTGCAGCTCCCCAACTCTCCAGACTCTCAGTTCTCGTGCTATTTCCTTTCTGACCCCAGCACCACCTTCCAAAGAGTGAAATTTATTCCAGTAAATTATATTATTTACAGATTGGTCACACTACCAGGTAAAACAGCTTTCAGTCAATATATTTATTTATTTTTGAACTTTAAATCTCCAAAGGAAGGAAGAAAGCACTTCTTCCTGGTTGAAGCTGTCAGATTTAGCACAGGTGGACTGTGAAGATGGGAGAGAAGGGAGTCTTATGGAGCCCATCGGATCCTCCCTCTTTAGTTGCCCTTGAAACCTCAGCTAGTAAAATCAGGGGGCTGGCTAGGCAAGTGGCTTTCTTTCCAAGTACCTTGAAGAAGGATGTATGTTCTCCTGCTTCATTCACAGCAGTTGCTTTCAAATGCTTTCTTCAAGCACTGACACACTTAAACCCGAGGGTATATCCAATCTGTAAGAGAGGCGAAAGTGGCCTTGGTGGGGGACCTAAGTCCCCCCGAGCCTCACAGACTTCCCAGGAGGATTTTTTTTCTACTGAAGGCAGTTTGGGGATAGCACATAACCACTAGCTTATCTGCTGAGTGCTGCTTCTTGGCCCCCTCTTTAGCATACCCTCTTCCCTTCCCTGGCCATGCACAGGATCTCCTCTTTGAGTTGTTGCTGCTGATACCGAAGGCCAACTGTATTTCATGTATGGATATAACCACCATGGGAGACGGGCATCACAGCTCTCGGACAGTGGAGGAAGCCAAGACAGAGAAAGATTAAGTAATTGTCCCAGTAGAAGTTGGGATTCAGCTTCCAGACAATCTGACTGCTTATTTAACCCTTGAGTTAAATACCTAGTGGTGGCTGTGCTTGTCCTGGGAAGACTGTTTTCTTCCCCCACTTCCTCCCCAGCGTAGTGATGTTGCTGTTACCACTGGAAGGACCACCCCAGTGCCGCTGGGTCATTGTTGGTGTTCACCCAGCAGGATGTGAGGACTCAGAGCAAGGAGCAACAAGCCCATAGACACTGCTGTCAGACTCTGAGGGGTATGGATGGGGAGGCAGTCACAAGGAAGGTGAACTTACGCACCTCAGGCATCAGGAATCTTGAGGGACACAGGAAGCCCTCTCCGTCGAGGAGAAAGATAAAAGGCCCCTCAATTTGGCAGTGCCTGTGCATTGAAGATGGTAATTAAACTGCAGATGATGCTGGAGAAAACTGCTGACAATGATGATTACAGCTGTTGAAGCAATAAAGCTGGAAAAAAGGAAAAAAAATTTGGATTAACAGTGCATAAAGATTGCCAGCTTCAGTTACTTACATGAACTGCTTATTATTTAGCCTAATCACTATCATTTTAGCAATCATGCATACTATTAAATGCATCAGATTTATTTGCGTGAATTTTATTTGATTACAGTGCTAGATTCTGTTTTTGTCAGCTGAGTCATGGTAGTCTGTATTTGTGTTGACTGATCACTCTTATATTTAACTTTCCCTTTCTTTCCAAGTTCATAGGTCTCATTCCATTACGTAAATTCGACCTTTCCAAGATTAGCTAGTTTGTATATATCTTGTTACACTCAAGGGTGGTATTTCATATAGGATTGTAAATTTGTCAGCAGAACAGGCAAACATTAGCAGATTGCAGTTATTTTTTTTCCGAGCTTACTCTTGGAATCATAGGCATTTGCAACTAAAATCACTTCTCTCTGGCATGCCTCCGTGCTACTGATGGTCCTGCCTAATCAGAAGGAAATGGAACGGGAAGAGAGGCCATTATAAAAACATTGTAGAATGTACGGTAGCAGGAGGGAAGGGGCTCTCTGGAGAGGAACTGAGTGTTTTTTATGTGAAATCATGGCCACAAGAGGCTCAGAAGACTTGACGTGGGAAACCTCAACATTGGTTGGTTTGTATTTTATGAGATGAGGAACTTGGACGGAAGAATTTGGCCCAGAGGGAATTCTAGGGCAATTTGTACCTATGTGGGCATTAAGAGTCTGGCTGTAAAAAGACTACTGTGGTTTTATCCTACTAGCCTTCATTGGAAACACCATGGACAGTATTGCTTTGAAGGGGCATAGTGATCATGCAGCTGTTTTAATGCTCAGGCAAAGATACAGAGCTTCCTGTATCAGTTTTTGACTGAGTTGAAAGAAAAAATTTTTCCATCATCAAGATTCATTCCTGTTTTAAAGGGGTACATTAGAACACTATTAGTGAAGAGCATCTCCAGTAATATATACTTGTTAATTTGGTGAGTGAGCACTAGTTAGACCAGGAACATCTAGAAGTCTCTGGTTTTTCAGTTTTGTGGACCAAGAGGACTGATACTCAAAATAAGTGGGTTGAATTGTATTTGCAAATATCCTCTCTTAAGAAATGTCAGTAGCAGGGGTATACCTCAGTAGTAGAGCATATGTTTAGCATGCAAGAGTCCCTGAATTAAATCCCCAGCACCAAAAAAATAAAAAATAAAAGAAATGTCAGTAGATAATGGTGACAGTTGCTAACATTTATTGATTTTTACCTGGCACTGTACTTGATCTCACAGATCACAGTCCTCCCTCAGTATCTAAGGGGAGTGGTTTCAGGACCATCCCTACCCACAATATGAAAATCCTTCTATAGAATGGTGTAGTATTTGCTTGTAACGTACACCCATCCTCTTTACATATACCAAAACAAGATTACGTATAATACCAAAAATAATGGAAATGCTCTGTAAATGGTTGTCATGCTGTATTGTTTAGGGAATAATGACAAGGAAAAAAAGTCTGTGCATGATCAGTGCAGATGCAATTCTTTTTTTTCCCCTAGAATGTTTAAAAATTTAAGATTGTTGAATCTGTGGCTGTGGAACCTGGCTGATACAGAGGGCCAGCTGTATTTAACGTAGTGGATATAACCACAATGGGAGATAGGCATCCCTGCACTCCCTGACAGAGGAAGAAGCCCAGGCAGAAACATTAAGTTATTGTCCCAGTAGAAACTGGGATTCAGCTCCCAATCTGACTGCTTATTTAACTCTCAAGTACTGTTTCATTTGTGTCCCCTATGCTGAAAAGGCTAAACCTAAAAATAATTCTAAAACACTTGAATGGTTATTAAATTGCAACAATATGCTATAACAACATGAAAACATTTTTAAAAAATATATTAAATATCCAGTATATTACTTAAAAGCAAAAGGTTAGATAAAGAACTTGACTTTCTTTGGGGTGGCCATATGAATTGTCAGCTGAAAGTGAAAGGTGCTACTAATAATTATGTGGTGAAAACAGTAGTAGACCTTACTATGCTGTTAACTAGATTATGCCATCACCCTACTGATCATTGTTTTTCCTTTGTGCATCTTAGAGGCAAAAAACAAAAAATTAAAATCATTTTTCATGTTTTTGACTTCTAGGGGGATTCCTCAGTGTCAATGTAAGTGAAGTCAGTTTTGATGAAGTTCACCAGTTGTTCTCTAAGGATTTGGATATTGAGCCAGGAGGTCACTGGAGGCCAAAGGACTGTAAACCCAGATGGAAGGTGAGTTTTTTTTTTTTTTTAATAATGTGATTATTACTGTGTATTTGAAAAAATTTGCACTTGGTTCAAAATATATAGTAGAATATCATTAATTGTTGATAAATTCAGTGTTTAATGCATAGGCATTTACGGTTCCACTGTGATATACCAGTGTTACTCGTGAAGACTGTAAATGTTCCTGTGCACACATAAAACATACGCTTGTGTGTTCAGTCCCTGGGAGTCCACAGTAAAAAAAACACATCACTTGGATTTGACTTGGAAGACAGATTTTTTTCCTCCTTTTTGGTTGGTTCTTTTTTTTCTTTCTGTTTGGAAGGGAGGCTGAGTTCTCTGCCTCCTGCAGGTGCCCCTAATAACTACAGACCTGCAGGCATAGCCCCACCAATTCCTGGATCTATGAGAACTCACTGAGAGGATATTAATATCCTGATTTTCAGTTGTGTCCAGCATTGTCAAGCTGTTTCTCGGAGTCATTAATCCCAAAGAGGCCACTCATAGGTCACTGCAGTACTTGAAAGGGAGGACTTTGGGCTCTTCACTTGTTTCAGAAGATAGAGAACAAGCATTTGGTTTTTTGATATGTCAGAATTCTATTTAATGTTTTGTTTGAAAATCTGTAAGGGGATAGGTCAGCCTCTTCTGCTCTTAAAACTTTTGAAAACCCTGATTTAGAGTTTCTCTGAATAGCGTGAAATTGTTGTCATGTTTCAGTAGGAAATGGCATTTGTGTAATTCATATGAGAACTACAGGCGATTAAATCAAATTTATCCTAAAAGAATGTGCTATAACCTTAGTCTGGGAATAGTTTTCAGCTTCTCTTTTAAAATATTAATAGAATTCTAATTTTTTTTTTCAGAAAGCAGGTTTGATTTATTTATCCCCCCCCCCAACATCCTTGACAACATTTATTGTTATTCGTATTCTTTTTTTTTTTGCATTACAATTCTTATTACACATATACAGCACAATTTTTCATATATCTGGTTGTATATTAGAATTCTAACATTTGAATGTTAGTCCCTACTCCCCACCCCTGCCCCAAAAATGTCACTGGTATTGATAGAATTATTTGTTGTTAGACTCATGAAAAAGATCTTCTGACTTCATTGACCTTGAACTCTTTGTGTCTAGGAATGCATAAAATTTATATCTGCATCCCTAATGCAGACCATATTGTTTTGTACAAGGTAGAAGAGAAACAATTTTATTGCATTGACTTCATGAGACTAATAAATGCCTCTCTGGCTTTGCTACAAGTGATTAAATAAATGCTCACCTTTCTCATTGCCTCAAACAAGTTGTGAATCTGCTTAAATGGATTTCAGTACAATTTTTTTGCAAAGTATTCTATTTTTATTATTGCCTTATGCCATTTTCCAAGATCAGATTCATTGACTGTATGAAATATGGCCTAATTTACATACATTCCACTTTTTTAAAATGTTCTAGGCAAAAAAAAAAAATGTTTTTATTACTTTGAGTCATGAGTGTATATATTGAATGCTAATGGAATAAAAAACACCCAATTATCAAGGACACGGAATGGCATGAGGGTTGATGCTGAGACGTGAATAAGATTTATAATGTACCCTTCTGGTGGGCACTGTATATCATATTAGTGGGATAATTTGGGATTGGAAAACTTGAGATTTATTGTCCTTTTGCCTGTGGTCCATACCAGATAGATTTTAAATTTTATAACACTTATAGGCATAAAGAACCAGATAACTGTATGGTGCTGCTACCTATACAGAGACCAGGAATATAACTTTTAGTCCAAGGTCCCTTAAGGATGGTTCCAAGCCATCTATTTCAGAACTCCCTAAGGCATTAGTAAAAATGCAGGTTCTTGAACTTAGTCCTGAGATACTCTGACTCTAGTAGTGGCAAGAACCTGCATTTTAAAATCAAGTGCCACCAGTTTGGGAACTGTTCCTGTAGGTATTAGAAACAAGGAGGAAGAGGCAGGCAGAACTGAAAATACCACAGGGGAATGAGGGTAGCCCTTTCTCTAGTCTAACTCAGTGGCGAATAGCTAGATGTGCCCTAAACTAACCTCATCTAAAACCACGTCGTTTAAGGGCACATAGCTGGTCATGTTCTTTAAGTTTTGAAAGTGGGACAAAAACTTGGTGGAAGAAATTTATGTGGTAGATACCTTTCTTACCTCTTCATAGCATGTTTGGGAGAAAATAAGAAAGGATAAAATCAGTGCATAAATTCAGTAAGATTAGTGGTTTGAAGGTGGGAACAAACTGAATGCTTGAACAAGAGGTGGTGAGGAAAGATTTGGGAAGATGAAATGATGTTCTTACAAAAGACAGTGACCAGATGTTCTCTACCTCCGCTGGGGTTGTATCAACAGAATGGCTCACACAGCAAATTAGGGCACAGAGAAGGATGAATGTCCTGAAAGGAAGGCTATTAAACCTTAAAATAAATGATCCCAGAACACTGAGGTCTTTTTCTAGATAATGAATTTGTAAACTATTGAGAATGTCATTGCACAGCTACAAGGGGCATGCCAAATGAATTTTTAAGATACTATCTGGCTTTATTTTAATAACAAAAAATCTTAGCTTTAGGTATATTGTTTATAATCTTTGGCATCTCATTACAATTTGGACATTTATTTGCTATTAAATATCAATTTAGCTTATTTGAATTTGCCAAGACATTTGTAATTTCTTTCTCTATCTCAGTAAACTTCTAAGATTTAAAAAAAAAAAAGTTTTTGGTACTTTAAGTGCTTCATTGAGGAATTTACTGTATTAAGGATTACAACTTTTCCTTTGTTGATCCTTATGTTCAACTTACCAGTTAGCCTAATTGTATTTAATTAATGTAGACTGTGGCCATTTGGTAGCTTCCTTTCAATAGTTATAATTTGCCTTAAGCACTTTTATAGCCCGTTCCACTTTATGCCATAGGCAGCCAACTTGTGGCCAAGAACAAAATCAGGAAGGGCAAGCTCTTCCCGTATTTCACTAATCATTTCCTGTATTAAGAGTGGCCTCTGAACTGATTTAATAGCCATATGTGATTTAGGAATCCCTTGAATAGTCCAACTACACTTAAGCACATTAGCAAGTCCAGGCAGCCATACGGAGGGGACAGAGCGTGTGTCTTGGATATTGGGTCAGTATTGCTATGGCAGTCTCTCAAGGTCCATAGGCTCCTGAGCTAAGATATACATAATAGGATAAATAATAGGAGTGGGAACCACAATAGTGCTGGTAGGGACATATATTAGAATCTTTTTAGTTCCTACCACCTACCCAATAAAAAATCATATAAACAAGAGAACATTAGTGTCCAAGCAGCCCTGATCCCCTTTTTTTTTTTTTTTAGAATTTTGTCCCATTTATGATTCTGGTAATACAGAATGATGGGTAAATATCACTGTTTTTCTTTTTTCCTTTTTGGTGCTGGGGATTGAACCCTGAGCCTTGTAGTACATGCTAAGAATGTACTCTCTCTACCTTGAGCTATATACTTCCAGCCTCAATGTTTCTATTTTTGGTTGATGATATCTAATGTTGCCCTGATTTTATAAGTAGGGTTCAGTAAACTTAGGAATTCTCAATTATTTTCATGTGTTCATTCATTAGTAAAATTTAATTAGTTATGGGAAAATTTTAATCAATTCTAGAGTTAATGTTCTTATATAATTTTCCGGTATAATCAGTTTAGATTGTATTAAAAAATCCAGAATATAGAGTGATACTGTGGTATCTTAGTTACATATAATTTACTGTTGGGTTCTTTGAAAAGCTAATAGTTTCAGAATTTATAATCTGTAGAAAATTTGTTTTAATTCCAAATTTTATTAGAAAATTCACAGATTATCATAAAACCAACCTAGCTCAGAAATTGCTAAGGAAAGTAACTTAGAAAACATTTTAGCTTTTTTTCAAGGGGCAATCTGAATTGTAAAAAAACTTATTAACTTGTATGACAAAGCTTGGGTCCAAGAGAGAGGATTTGAGTAAGTGATGTTTGATAATTTTTAACTTACTCTCATGTAGTAGTTAACACCTTTTATGTAGGTGACATTTTTTATGGATTCCAAGTAATTTACTTTATTTTTAATTTTTTTTTTGGCAGTCCTGGGGCTCCAGCCCCGAGCCTTGCTCATGATATGCAGCCATTCAACCACTAAGCTAAATCTCCAGCTCATTTTTTTTTTTTTCATATTAAAGGAAAGATTGATGTACTTAGAAACCATTTGTGTTTTCATATGCATTTTTTTTCTTCTACTTTTTGGGTGAGCACAAATTTCTTTGGTTTATACAGGACAGACTTCTTTCTTTTTTGTACACGGTGTCTGATCCTTTTTGTCAAGCTTAACATTTTAACATAATTTTGTTGCCAATTGCATTTTAAACTGTTTATGCTACCACTAAAATAAACTTACAAATATATCAAAAGCTTAATTTGTGCCTTTTGATTAAGTGAAAAATAGTAATTGTCAAACTCAATTTTGTCAAACTTACCTTTGACAAAAAGGTAATTGTCAAACTTACCTTTATTTTATTTTGTGGTCCTATTAGATATGGTTGAGTTCTGTCGTACACTGTACATATTTATGGGGTCAGGTGTGAAGATTCAATATGTATGCAATACATAAGATCAAATCCGGATAATTAGCATTTCTATATCCTTATACGTTTGTGGTTTCTAAGTATTTACAGACTAGAAACTCCTTTTTCCCAGCTCATCATAAAATACATGATTGATTGTTTCAAACTATAGTCTGCTGCGCTCTAGAACACTAAATCTCCTTCCTCTTATCTAAGTGTACTTGGTACCCATTTTCTAACCTCTCTCTATCCCTCCCCCCAAGCACTTCCTAACTTTTAGTAACCAC
The DNA here is from genome assembly GCF_047511675.1 of Marmota flaviventris. NCBI lineage: Eukaryota > Metazoa > Chordata > Mammalia > Rodentia > Sciuridae > Marmota > Marmota flaviventris. The sequence continues at coordinate 39,930,672 of NC_092513.1, forward strand.
TGTTCTTTCTTATTTGAGATCAACATTTTCAGGCTCCACATATGAGAGCATGAGATATTTTTCTTCTGTGCCTGGCATTTTTCACTTCACATAATCTCCTTCACAAGATTTTTTTGTTTGTGAACTTGAAAACCTCAAAGTCATTCTTGCCACATCCCGGTTCCTTCACTCCTCATGTGCAACATAACTGAATCCTCTTAATTTATCTCTTAAATGTTTTGAGAACTCACGTACCTCTCCTCTCCTCCTCCCTCACCTTAGTTCAAGCTGCCATTCCCTCTTGCCTCAACTTTTGCATTCATTTCTTATCCGGCTCCCTGGGTCCAGCTTTGGTTTTCTCCAGTCTGCTCCTTATACTGCCACTGCAGGAGTCTTGGTGACGACAAAATTGAATTTTTCACTCTCTTAAAATCTTTCAGTAATTTTCTGTGGTGTTGTAGGACAGAGACCACAATTCTTACATGGCTTTAGAGCCCATCTGTACCTCCCAGCTTCCTAAAACCATAAGTAGCATGAGGTGAGTGTGTGTGCTCACTCTTCTGTCTGGTGAGAACATTCACGAGGCTATGAGTCTGAAGCCATCAGAATATTTTTTTTAAGTATTTAGTTTTTAGTTGTAGTCAGACACAATACCTTTATTTTATTTTATTTTTTTTGTGGGGCTGAGGATCGAACCTAGGGCCTCGCATGTGCTAGGTGAGTGCTCTACCATTGAGCCACAACCCCAGCCCAGCCATCAGAAAATTTTAAGGATCTGTTTTATCTTTACCTCCAGGATTTGCTGCTGTATTTATTTACAAATGTGACTCTTTTGTTTTAAAGGTGGCAGTTCTCATTCCTTTCCGTAATCGACATGAACATCTTCCAATTTTTTTCTTACACCTGATTCCAATGCTTCAGAAACAGCGCCTGGAATTTGCCTTTTATGTCATTGAACAGGTGAGAATATTTTTCAAAATAGCCAAAATGTTAATATTTTTCAAAACTTAAACTCTTAGATATGGCTTGATTAAAAATGTTTAGCTATGATTAATGAGGTAATGCAAATATTTGGTCTTATAGTTGAATAAAATTATATTTTGGATTTTTTCCCTTGTAATTATTATAGTTTTCTTGTAATAATTTTAACATGATCAGATGAATTGACAAGCAGTTATGTTTGACTTTAGTATGATAGCTATGGTGTATTTTAATGACATTCTTAATACTGGATTGTCAAACCATGATTTTCAAATAACTGTATAGCTGATTTTTGTAGGATTAATATTCCTTTGACTCGTACTATTGTCCAGTTTTATGTGTTCATTAGGTTTATGATTTTTGTTTATTCCTGAAAACTTTGTGGAGTTTCACATAATTGAGAAATGGCTTATTTTTTAATTCAGACTGTTCATGAGTGCTTAACTTGTGTATTGCCTTCTGGACTCAGTGGGTGCACACTGTAGTGTAACTCAAAGTCCTGTTCCACATTGTACTGAGGCTCTCTAGGATCCCCTGAGATGCATTCATAGTATTTAATTTTGAAAGAGCATTTCAGTTTTCTGAATTTAAATACAGAAAATGAAGAATAAGGTTTTTTATTGTGATTTTTAATAGCAAAACATAGGTAATTCTTGATGAGGGTGTCTTCATACTGTGGGGTAGTTGTTGGCTAGCCCTGAAATTTAATAATGAATCAATTTTATTAGGTAATCAAGGACACCTCAATGAGAGTCAGGTACTAATCCTTAAAAAAAAAAAGTGGTATACATTGAACATTTGCTGTCCTGTTTTTGTAGTGTTCGAAAGATATCTTTCCTGGTAGAGGAATTTGGTCTGTCTCTGTTGGAGCCATACATATTTAATTTGCTAACCTTGCTTAGCCTGGCGTTAGCAGCGGAGCACTAGCCTTTCCAGTGGATAGACACATCTCAATAGCTGACAAGTAAATAGGCATCCAGTGAACTGACAGGTCAAAAAGCCACACATTGCATAGAGGTCCAAACCATGTGATGCCCAGGATTACTTCCAATTCAGAGATTCCATGATTCTTTTAGAAATAGAAATAACCAGAAGAGAGTGGATTTAGCAAATAATGGCAAAACCAAAAAAGTTTATTCCAAATGTTTTGAATAGATATTGTTAAAGCTAAGTAAATAATATTCCCTTAACATGGTTTACATGGAATTGAAATGACCCTGACCTAATTTTATAGTCTGTGTCTTTGTTTAAAGGCTGTGAATTATAAGCATAATGAAAGAATTTAGTTAATCTGTGTTCTTCTTAAATGTGCATAAAATCATGTTTCAAAAACCTAAAAAAAGGTGTGATAACACTTGAAGACCAGGTCTCTTTGCCAGCTTATACCACTTTTATCATTGTTACCTTGTCTGTGTGTGATGCATCAGAATTTATATTCATGTACACTGACCTTTTGAATTGCTCTATGTCATTGCCAGCACTTGGCACTTTAGAGTACCTGTAGTAGTAACTTATTAAAGTTTTAATTAGTGTTTCCCCCATGACTCATGATGCCGATCACCTTTTCATGTACTTATTTGTTATCTGGGTATATTACTTGGAAAGTTTCTTTTTAAATCTTTGCTTATTTTAAAATTGGATTGTCCTCTGATTGAGTTTATAAGAACTCCTTGTGTTTTCAACTATAAGTCTTTTGTAAGACATAAGTTTTACAATTATTTATCTTTAGTCTGTGGCTTGGCCTTTTATTTTCTTGACAGTGTCTTGTGAAAAGTAAAAGGTTTTAATGTTGATGAAGTCCAGTTCATTTTTTTTTTTTATAACTTACGCTTTTTGTTTTATATTTGTGAAATTGTGCTCTAAGATTTTCTGTGTCTTCTTCCTGAAGTTTATAGTTGTAGCTGTTCGAATTAGACTACTCCATTTTGAGTTAATCTTTATATATGGTATATATGGTAATACATTTTTTATTATTTATTTTTCAGTTTTAGGTGGAAACAATATCTTTATTTTTATTTTATGTGGTGCTGAGAATCAAACCCAATGCCTCATGCATGCTAGACGAGCGCGCTACCACTTGAGCCACATCCCCAGCCCCCATTTTTTTTAAATCTATGGCTATTTAGTTATTTTATCACTGTTTATGAGAAAAAAATTAGCTTTTTCTCATTGGCACCATTGTTGAAAATGAGTTAACATACTTGTATCATCTGTGAGATCTATTTTCTGATTTCTCTGTTCTGTTCTGTTGAATCTGCTTGTCAGAGGGACCTGCTAGGATTTATTTTCCTGTTTTTCTATAGGTAAATAATAGAATAATAGACAAAGTATTTTAGAGATATTGCTATTTTTTTTCTTTTTGGTAGCAGATACTCAAATTTTTACTCCTAAGTTAGTTTTTCCTCCTTTGTGTTTTATTGGTTGATTCTAGACCTGCTTCCCCTGACTTCCCCAGCTTTTTTCCTCTTCTTTTTCTTCCCTGGAGTAGTTGGTATTTAGTGTAACATGCTTTTGCGTATGGAAATCATCCTTTAAGTTTTCTTCCGTTTGTGTATAATGTTGTATATCGTGTCTGGCTTTCTTTATTTTTAAACATATTTTTTTAGTTATTGGTAGAACTTTATTTGTTTAGTTTTTATTTATTTATATGTGGTGCTGAGAAATGAAGCCAGTGACTCTCACATGCTAGGCAAGCACTCTATCACTGAGCTACAGCCCTAGCCCCCTGGGTACTTTTTAATGTAACAACCCATCTATGAAAATTTACCTTCTTATTATGCTAAGTGAAGTTAGCCAGTCCTCAAAAAACAAACAAACAAACAAAAAAAACCCAAATGCCGAATGTTTTCTCTGATATAAGTGGGATGACTCAAAGTGGGGTGGGGAAGGAGAGCATGGGAGGAAGATTATTTCTAGATAGGGAAGAGGGGGGAGGGGATTAGCAAGAATTGGGGAATGTGATGGTCATCATTATACAAAATATATGTATGAAGATCTGAAAAAAAAAGAACCTATAGAGTGAAATTGTATTGAATGATTTGAATGAGTAAAGCATTGAAAAGGGCAAAAAAAATTTACTTTCTTGATTAAAAAGTCATAATTTTCTGCTACTTTTTTGTCAGCCTTAGTTGTGGGTGGATTTCTAGATCAGTATTACCAATGCTAGTTTCCTTTTCCTTTTTCTTTTTTTAAACTGTATTCCCCATCATGTACTGGGACAGAACATAGATGTCTTTGTGTTTTTGAAGGCATATTCTCCTGAGAGCTCAGTATCATAATTATTTGATGTGTTTTGTGTATGCAAGGAAAACATCTTTGCAAAACAACTAAGATCTATACTTTCACTTTCAAAGCTAAACCTGAATCTCAGCCTTGATCAGTATTAATTCAGGACCACTTATTTGATAAAGTGTGGTTCTGACTAGAAATATCTTTACATATCTACGTATGAAGTAGAAGAATAATGTGTTTGGGTTTTTTTTTTTTTTTTTTTTATGATGAATGGGTGGCCAGGAGAGGTGCTAAGAAATTGAAGAGCAGCTCAGAAACTTGAGTTAAATAAGGAGGATTGTGAATGGGTTTACCTCTTCTCCTTTCCAGACTCCAAAAATGGAAGTGAAAGAAAAAAAATCTTTTAAACCACAGGGGCAGAGAGATGGGAATAAGTGATAGAACTGACCGCTTCCCCAGAAGCAGGGAATGTTGAGAACCAGGTTCTTATAGAGGGCGATTGTGACCAGAATGGAGTCAAACTTCTGCTGTTGAGAAATAGTCTGGAAGTCCTGGGCTGTGGCGAGGAGATGGTTTAGAAGTCTGATTACAAAACAGTGAGAATCCCCAGTTTCTTGGCTTTGCTTTCAGTGCTAGGTGTTTACTCTCTTGTATTCTATACAAAACGAGGAGTTTATCCTCTGGAGAAACTATGAGCAGCTCCTGACTGTTGACACAGCTGTGTTGTGGGGCCTAAACACAGTGGTAAGTTAGTCTGCAGGCTGATGCCAGGGACCCTCAGGTCTTTCCCCTGTCTTAACTCTTTGAGGCCAGCTGTCGGGTAGGAATTCCTCTACCCTTCAACTGGGGCAGGCCATGAGTGGTGGTGACTTCATCAGAGAAATAGATTAGGCCCAGGAAGAAGATTCCAGATCTAATATTTGGAGGTCTCCAAAGGAACAGCAGCCCATTCTCCTTCATTCAATAAAGAGGGTACTGCAGTGCTCACAACAGATAAGGTCCCATTCTGTTGGTGAGGAAAGAGTAGATAATTTTGTGTCAGATGGATGGAGGGCACAGGAGAGTAGGGAGAAGTGTGTCCTTATCTAGAGAGTTTTGAGGAAAGCCGCTTTGAGGAGGTGAGCTCAGAGCATCCTGAATAATAACAACGTAAAGGAACAGGTAAGGGCTGGAGGAAGCTTGGCATGTGGATTGCTCTGGGAGGTCATTGTCACCATAGCATCCAATGAAGAATGCTCGAAGTCAGAAAAGTGGGTGAAAAGCTCTTATGGAAGGGCTTAATTATCAGGTCAGGGTGAGGACTTTAATTATTATGTGTGAGGTAAAAGATGCCCGTGGCCTATGAGTGAAGAAATGACATGATTGAACTAGTGTTTTTAAATAATGACACTAGGTGTTGTGTAGAGAATAAGCTACAAATGGGTCAGGGCAGAAACAAGGAGAGGAGTTAGAAAACTTGGGTAGTCATCCAAGTAGGAGAGATGATGATGACTTGGGCTATTGTGGTAGTGGTGAGCAGCAGTCAGGTTTGGGCTGTGTTGGTTTAAAAGTGTTATTATTTGCTGATAAGTTAGACATGAAGTATGAGTGATGGACAGTCAGACATGATGCCAAGGTTTTATCTTGCCCAGGGAAGGACATTGCTGTTTGCTGAGCAGCAGACATGAAGGATGCTGGAGGAAGGGCAGTGGAGATTAATTGTTTTAGTTTGGTTTAAGGGTGATGTGGTGTGGGTCAAGTGGGGTTTCAAACAATTCTTGGGTACATAAGTGGAGATTCTGTTAGCTTTGCAGTGCCTTCGTTTCCAACATGATTAGGCAGCTAAGGGTCCCAGTTTTTGAAGAAGTCTTCCACTATAGAGACAAAACCAACCAATAAAAGGGAGCATGAAAAATAGAGATAATCAGAGAACCTTAAGGTGGTGGTATGGTCAACAGAACTCATAGTTAGAATCTACAGAGACCAAAGGAAAGATAATGAAAAATAATCTCTGAATCAAAAACAGGACATCATAAAGAACAATCAGAGTAAGAATATTTTTGAAGATAAAGATGTGATTAAAAAAATTTGAACAGAACAGCTGGAAGATAAAATAATGCTTAAGATAAGTAAGAAAAGAGGAGGATCTAAGAGTACTGGTATATTTTGGGGATAACCATCCTCTAAGAGGGTCTGGGAGTAAGAGTGAATTGCTTGAGGAACCAAATTCTGTGGAAGTGGGTTTTGGGAGGAGGTCATAAAAGACAGCACTGCTTCTGTCTTGCTGTCTTGGATCACTTGCTCTTGGAGAAGCCAGCTGTTATGTCATGAGGGTGCTCAGATAATCTGAGGAAGAAATGACCTGCTTGCAACCTTGTGCCAGCCATGTGAGTGAGCCGCCTCAGAAGTGGATCCTCTTGCCTGAGTCAAGTTTTCCCACTGAATCCCTGAGCACTTGGGAGTAGAGATGCAGCTCTCTTCTCTGTTCCCAGAATTCTCTCTCTAGAGAAGCAGTCAGCATAATAAATGACTGTGGCTCCTGACCTTGTGCTGGAGGGATGGACCCAGGGCCTCATGCATGTTAGGCAAGCATTCTACCACTTAGCTCTAGCCACAGCCTCTGGCATTTTTAAGCCCCTAAGTTTTGCTGTGATTTGTAATATATCAAGATAATTATGCACTCACTAATAAGAATTCTGGAAAAACTATAGCAGAAAGAAAATTTTTGGTAGTAGAAGGAAGTGACCAAAGAAAAAAATATAAGAAATTTTTCCTGACGTGAAAGCTAGATTTTAGAGACCCCACACGTACTTATGAATGAAGTGTAGATCTATTATGAAACATGTTATTTTGAAATTTTAGAATAAAAATGAAAAGGAAGATATTTAAAAGGTTCTATAGGAAAAATGACAAATCAATCAGAAACATAGGAATTTTCTTTTTTTTTTTTAATTCATTTTTAGTTATAGGTGGACACAATATCTTTATTTTATTTTTTTATGTGGTGCTTAGGATTGAACCCAGTACCTCATGCATGCTAGGTGAACAGACTGCCACTGATCCACAATTAGCAGTGCTGACAGCTAAAAGATATGGAGCTATGCTTTTTAAATTCTAGGGCAAAGTAATTTTTGACCTAATTTCTTTCTTTCTTTTTCTTTTTTTTTGGGGGGGGGCGGGTGGTGATATTGGGGGTTAAGCCCAGGACCTTGCACATGCTGTCAACCTAGAAGTTTTTACCCAAAATGCCAACTCAGGTGTGAGGGTAGACAGTGTCATTTTCAATCACTCTTTGGCTAGACACACACACACATACACACACACACACATTTTTACCCCCTGCCCAAGCTCTCTTACTTAGGAATCTACTATACATTGTGCCTCAGCAAATTAAGCAAACTGTGTAAAAGATGTATATGATCTAGGGCATGAAGGAGAAGCCCCAGATGATAGTCACACATGGTCCTAGTCCAACTTCCAGCAAGAAATGATGGTAATAGAGTTGAGCTTGGGAGAGGGAGAGGAGCTGAGAGATAATCTGATGTGTTTCTGTGATTGCATCACTTATTAATAGGTGTAGGGCATATCTATGGGGCCTTTTATACAGAAAATAATAGTTAATCTTAGCTTAACAAAGAAAACAACATACTCATTACCAAAGAAATATTTACATAGTTCTAATAAAGTAAACTCTTTTTTTTTATCTTACAATTTTTAAAATTTGTTTTAATTAGTAGTAAACTCTTGATTTAACAAAAAATTGTGCTATAACTGTAGTGGGACACTGGAGGGAGGGACGGCAGTTGTGGTGTTTACCTCCTCTACCTCTATGGTAAGAAAGCAAGAAATAGCCACATTTCTCATTACCTCAGAATATGGAGATGAATACCAGAATAAACAGCTACAAGAACTGAAATGTATTACTCTTGGCTGATGAAGATAGGTTAAACATGGAACTTATTTTTATTATAAGCTTTTTAAAGTATTATGCCAACATTTAATAAAAACAAAATTTTAAATCTTAAAGGAAAATAGTGTATCAAAGCCAATTTTGAGGTACCAGTACCAGTAATGTTATATTTGCCTCCCTTTTATTTTCTCCATTTCACTGATGAAAAAAAGGCTTCAGAAAGTAAAGTGATTTCTTTTTCTTTTCTTTTTTTTTTTTTGGTACCAAGGATTGAACCCAGGGGTGCTTAACCACTGAGCCATATCCTAGCCCATTTTTATATCTTATTTAGAGACAGCATCTCACTGAGTTGCTTAGGGCCTTGCTTAGTTGCTGAGGCTGCCTTTGAACTGTTGATCCTTCTGTCTCAGACTCCAAAGCCAGGATTATAGGTATGCACCATTGCACCTAGGGCCCAATACAGTGATTTCTGTGACCTCAAGTTGGTGCAAGAACCAGGTCTAAAAATGAGTAATTTCCCAGTCTCAAGTCAGTGCAATAGTGTGTGTCATTAAGATCAATTCTTTCTTTATTTTCCTTTTTATTTGGTACATTATAATTACATATAACAGCGGAATTTGTTACATATTTGCACATGCACACAATTTAACAGTTTAATTTGATCAGTGTCTGTTCGTCAGCACCTCCCCTTTACAACCTTCCTTCCTCTCTCCACCCAGTTTCCTTCACTTACTCTGCTGATCTCCTTTCTGTTTTCATGTCTCATTCACTTCTGTCGTAACCCTCTCTTTATATTTTGGAAAATTGAGAAATGTTAAGACATTAATAAATGCACCCTAGTTTTCTTTAGATGCTGATAGCATCTTTTTTATTGCCAGTACATTTCAATATATTTTCACTACTAAGTGAAGGAAAATGGTCATAATATACGAAGTTGGGTTTTGTGTAATAAATCTCTATATTTTATCCATTAAAATGCTCTTGTTTTTTTATATAAGAATAATAAAAAATAAACTCTTGCCTATGTACTTTATTATTTTTTCTAATAAAGGAAAATGTTTGTAATAAAGGAAGCTGGGTTTATGTAGTACATTATGATGTTTTTGTCTCTAAAATGATCTTGGTTCTATTGTAAGCATTAGTAATGCAGAGTTTGACCTTACTGGCTTTTGATATAGGGAGAAGAGAAAGGTTACTGCCTTTTGAGTTGCTTTCACTTTCCTGCCTTAGTGTTGATGGCATATGGAAAGTGTCACTAAAAAATAAAACATAATTTTTTTGGTCATAATCTGTGGCCCAGTATATTTGGTATAAAGCAGAAATGTAAATTATATTATAAATATGACATCGAACCAGTAGGCTAGATAATAACAGCTATTTAAGTATTGTTACCAAAGTATAATATTGTAAGTCATATACTATGTAGTGCTGTTTCAGTCAGCAGCAGGTCACAGGGATGGTCCCTAAGGTTACATGCCTGGTAACATCATAGCTGGCTTGGTTCCTGTGTGTACACTGCAATATTCATACAACAATGAAATCATCTAATGATACATTTCTCAGAATGTATCTCCATTGTAACATGACTCTTGGCTTTGTTTAAAAATCCTGACGTATGGTCGTGACTTATCTATTTGATTGGGGCGTGATTACTATTGTTATTTGCCTACGAGTCAACAAATTAGAAAATTATAGGAAAAAGATGACAAAGCCTTAGTACATTTCTGCTTTTCTCTCTGCTCTTTCAAGACTGGCACACAACCTTTTAATCGTGCAATGCTTTTCAACGTGGGCTTCAAGGAGGCCATGAAAGATAACGTCTGGGACTGCGTGATCTTCCATGATGTGGATCATCTACCTGAAAATGACCGAAACTATTATGGATGTGGTGAAATGCCTCGTCACTTTGCAGCAAAGCTGGATAAATACATGTATATGTAAGTAGTGTGCATTCTTCCTCATATCATACAGTGTCCTTGGTCAGTCGTTGCATTGAAATGGTAGCAGCATCAGGCACCTAAATCAGAGAGCTTGAGAATAACATCTTTAACTCCAGCCTGTCCTTTTAGGGAACCAGGATGTAGAGTAGTTTGTCATCTATCTGGGCACCTCCCTTATGTAGAAGTTTGAATGCTGTGTGAGGGAAAGGAGAGCCTGGAAGTCAGGCACGTGTAGATTTAAATTTAGGTTCTCACACTTGCAGGACTTGGTTAGTTACCTGGACCTCTGAAGATTGGTTTCCCTTTCATTAGAACAGTGTCTGTAGGGCTGTTCTGTGGAATCACACATGCCCAGAGCCTGCCACATTTAGGTTTGGAATGCTGGCCTCTGCTTCGCCTCCCTCTTGTGACAGTGCAGAGACACAAAGACCTTTCTTCTGCAGTGTATCTTCTTCCTAAATCATGGATTCTTGACTTGTTTTTTAATTATAAGAAACAAATCTTTTCATTTTCTGATTGGAGATACCTTAAAATGTGAAGTTATTTTTTTAGAGCTGTGAGAGTAACTTAAATTGACATCAAAGAAACCAGGTCTAATCTGGGAAAGAGATCATAATATTCACTGGCTAATGAAAATGGAGAAAATAGAAGTCTGTTGCCTGGAGCAGGGAAGATATTGCCTGCATCGTAGCTTTGGCTGGTGTCCAACCTACAGAATAAAGAGAGGCACAAAGTCTCAATGACACAAGCCCATGGATTGGCATCAGAACAGAAATATTTCCCTCTCTCCCTCCCACTGTCATTAGAAACACCTTTTCCTTTTTAGTGCTATATCTGAAATTCAGGTTCTGGGTAACCTTGGGAGAGGCCATCAGAGTTGATGATCTGGTTCTTGGCTCTTCTGGAAACTTGACTTTGCTTAGCCTGCTAGACTCAGATGGGTTCCAGGATAACTGTTTTCACTATAAAATACCATAAAGGTCATATAAGCTAAAAATTCAAAATTATTTTTTAATACTTGAAAATATCAATTGCTGATAAACAAAATATTCCTATCCCTTGGAAAATAGCTTAGGGAAGGTGGTGGCAGGTCCAGGCCTGGGCTGGACATGTATAGACTGCAGTCATTGTAGAGAAGCCTGAGGCAGCATCCCTGCCCACAGTGCTGATCACACTCTGGTCCTACTGAACTGAAAACTTAGGTCCTCCATATTTAGAACCTCTCCTACTTTGGATAGTTTAAGATAAATACTACAAAAATTCCGCTCCATTTTCTGCCTTTAGTTTTTCTGTTTTACCCTCATTTTCTCGAATCTTTACCCATTGTGTATGTAATGCAATTGCGTATTTCCACTCCAGCAGAACAGCTAATAGAATTAATACGCTTGTTGATTTATACATGTCAGTAAGCATACACATATTAGATTCAATGATTTTGGCTTTCTCCAAACCACTAGCTGGGCAAGAACAGTCCAAGTGGTATGGAGAAGACAGCACTGCTTGGACATTGGCTCTGTGGAACTCCCACCAGCATTATTTCAAGACACCCTGAACTCTTGTGTGGGTCTTGTAGGGTCTTCTGAGGTGGTGTCTTTAGGGTTAGTGTTGTTCTTACTGTCTTGGGGTATCTCTGGAAGAGGTTTTTTAAATTTATATTTATGCTGTTCTATATGATAAATTATTTACTTATAATGTATTTTTAATAAATTCAGCTAACTTTTAAAGTGTTACTAGTTTAGAAAGATGTAACATTGCCTTGACAGTTATGAATGTATTTAATCAAGTTTGCTTTTGTGAAAATATCATACATTTTTTGAACACAGTTTTGAATCATATAAAGTAATGATACTAAATGTTGAATTTCAGTTGTCACAAATGTTTTATTTGGTGTTTAACATAACACATGTTCTTATTTCATTATTTTACATTTTCCAGAATACAATTTCATCTGCCTATTTGTTTATTTGGAAGATACAGGTACATTTTGTGAAACACATGAAAGACTGAAAATTTGATCTCATGTGGTAAACTCTTATGATTTCATTTATAGAATGCTGTGTCCTGTTTTCTTTTTTAGTCTGCCATATAAAGAGTTTTTTGGTGGTGTAAGTGGACTGACAGTGGAACAGTTTAGAAAGATCAATGGTTTTCCTAATGCCTTCTGGGGATGGGGAGGAGAAGATGATGACCTTTGGAACAGGTATGTTGAGGTACAAATTCCTTGATAATAGAATTTCTAAATTTCATTTTTATTAGGTAAGTCATATTTGTTTGCTTCAAGAAAGAATTTTTGGGGATGGAAAAATTTTGAAGTTCTTAAATCATATTTTGCATTTCTTCCCTTATTCCATTAAGAGTACCTTCTGAAATTATGGTAGTGTACACATTATAGCATATTTTTTATTTTGAAATTGAACTCACAAAATGTATTTTTATGCATTTTTATATTGTACTATAGAGTTCATTATGCTGGATATAATGTAACCAGACCAGAGGGAGACCTAGGAAAATACAAGTCTATTCCTCATCACCATCGAGGGGAAGTCCAGTTTTTAGGACGGTAAGTTAACTGTCATCTTTGGATATCAACATTTTAAAGGTATTTAATGTATGAAGTTAACATTAACATTTGGCAGGTTAAAAATTTGCCAAAGAGAATATTCTCTATGGAAGGAAAGCACTTTTTGTGCTTGTTTTGAAAAGAAATTACACACACACACATATTTTTACATTATATTAAAGAACCCAGATATATGTTATATTTAGGAATTAAGTTAACTATTTGTTTTTAAAATGTTTCCATTTCATAAAACAACACATTTTATTTCAGGGATGTCTAAGTTGTAAGAGTGCAAAATAATTTTTTTAGGTGGCTTTTTTTTTTTTTTTTTGTCCAGTAAAAATACTAATTTAGAATAATGTTTTAGAGATTTTTAATTATTCATGAAAACTTGAAATTATAAAGAGCTTTAATTGTAAGTTAATCTAGAATTATATTTTACATCAGCTTTCCATTTTTGAACATATTTCTGTTATTTCTTTTTCTCCTTTCACACTGTAGGTATAAATTACTAAGGTATTCTAAGGAGCGTCAATACATCGATGGGTTGAACAATTTATTATACATGCCAAAAATACTGGTTGATAGGTTGTATACAAATATATCTGTGAACCTCATGCCAGAGTTAGCTCCAATCGAAGACTATTAAAAGAAGTAGCTGTCATGGCAGGGTAGACCACAGTACTGGATCATAAACTTGGAGTGCACTCTTATTGGAGGTCAGCAATTGGATGTCTCAGTGCCCTGATCTCTGAGAAGAGCCAGCAGTCCTCAATGTTTACAGTGTGGGATTACATACATTCATCCTTCTTACACCCCTCCTCTCTACTTCAAGACACACCCCATGGCGAGCACTGCAGAAACCAGAGCCGTTGCTTGAGATTGGAAGTTGAGAGAGCTCCCCACAAAGAGAAAGTTTTTTTTTTTTTTATACTGAAATCTATAATTTAATTCAAGAGAATGCTTTTATTTCCGTTTAAACATACTTTGTACATATGTGATGTAAATTAATGTGTTCAAATTGTTGAGAAATAAGATGTGTTACAGTTTTGCATGTAATTGGTTATGCTTTCCTTGGACTTTTATAGACATTTTTTATTTGCATGGAAAAAAAAATAAAACACTGTAAATTGATGTCACTAAACAAAGGTTAACCCCTGTGTGAAATGAAGGAACTGTCAATAATTGACAGTAAATTAATACAGTAAACTATTATACTAGTTTTCAGCTTTAGATCTCCAGCCTCTCATATGGAAGAAGTCACAGCTTTTGTAGGGCTTTAAAGGGAAAGAAGAAAGGACTTAAACAGCTTTTCTTCCTGCCAGGATTACCTGTTTTTTTCCTTGCTTGCAATCTCATCAGATTTTGCTAAATCACAACCATATTGTTTATGCATATTGCATGAGTATTACCAAGAAAATCTTAAAAGTTGTGATGTGACATGATATAAAGGACCTCTTTGTTAAATGTCTTTCATGTACCTCTGGTGTGTCAGGGATTTTGTGCCTCAAAAAATGTTTCCAAGGTTGTTTATACACTGCATTTTTTTTTAATTCATAATGAATAGCAGTTTTATTATTTCTAGTTCAGAAGAGCCAAAAAAACCCCAGTATCTTCATTTTTAAAAAATTAGTTTTCTTTTTCAAGAATGAGCTACGGAAAACCCAGTAGTACTTATATAAATGAGTTATACTATTAGATAAGAAATTAAATGTTCTATTTTTATGAAGATAAATGCTTACTAGATAAAAAACAAATTTTAATTCTCAGACTTGTAGAATTTCACTTTTGAAAAGGACCCTTTTAATGTCAGCTGGTTTCATTCAAACTGTTTTTTTCATTTTCAAAAAATTGAGTGTTAATTACTAAAATTTTCTTGTTAAAAGTAAAAGTTAATAGAGTTATCTTAAAATGCATTATCAGTTATTTGTAATATGACACTTCTGAAGACAGCTCCAACTACCTGATACCAAGTATATTTATCTTAAAATTGGGCAGAGTTTTCCATGGCAAAAAACAAACAATATTTTTACTTTGAAACTTATCAGTTATGTAGATTCTTTAAAATATCCTACAATATTTGGGGGGTTACTGGATTAAACCCAGTCAAACTTTACCATTGGACTGTATCCCCTGTCCTTTTTATTTTTTGATTTTTGAGACAGGATCTCACTAAGTTGCTGAGGGTCTCACTAAATTGCTGAGGCTGGCCTCAAACTTTGGTTCCTTCTGTCTCCAGAGTTCCCCGGATTAGAGACACGTGCCACCAGGCCTGCGTATTTTCACAAATTTAAGACAAAAAGTTGTGTACCTATTATAAAGTGAATCTTCAATAACAATGAAGAATGATAGAATTCTACACTTGAGAAATGTTTGGGTCATATTAGTTTTGTGGGTTGTTCACCTAAAACAGAAATATGATTGTTTATCTTGGGTTGCAAGTTAATTTTCAAATGTCATTTTCTGTGGCAGTTTTGGTAATACAAATGATCACAAGCCAAATCATAAAATAATAAGAATTGTTATACTTTGAGAAAACTGATAGCCTAGTATGATACCAAACAGATTTCCCATATTGCTTTCTTAGAAATATTTTCAAGATATTTATCTTTTAGTTTTTTGTGGTACTCAAAATAGTGAAAATCAAACGTTCTGCAAATTAAGATATTTGTATTTAATTTGTGTATCTGGTCATTTTGCTTCCCACAAGCCAACATAATTTTTTAAATTGGATGAAATGAAAGCAGAATGGTAATGATAACAAATGTTTGCTGACCACTAACAAGATAGTAGGGATATAGGAGCATAAATAACCCAGTAATACTCAAATATTTTAAAGGTTGGCAAAAATCAAGATAATTTCTGAGTCTTATTAGGGAAACATTTTTCTCATTTTAATGTGACTGTCCAAAAACATCTTTTCATTTTGATGCCTATTTTACAGTTTTTAGAGAACTCAGTTCTATACTATCTGCCTTATTTTCTTGTAACATTAATATTGGTTTAGGAGTGGGATGTAAATATTAAGTACAGACCTAAAATTATTTTTGGCTATAAACAGTGACCTTATATGTTTTCCATATAAATGAAAAGAATGAAAGAGATTTGCCCAGTTGTCTTCATTGTATGACAATGAATTTATTTCCTAAAGATTAACAAATAATTGTGAATGCAAACTCTCTTCTATATGGTATGTTTGGCAGACTTATTAATGAATATGTATTGATTGCCTATTCTGTATTGGGTGCAATGCTAGGTATGTCTGTTTGAAAGTATTATGTCATTTCTAAACAAATCAAGTCAAGCAAATTGAAACATTTCTGAAATTATGAAGACATCATCTGATAACTTATCTGTTATATTTCCTTTATCTGTGGACATAGACATATTAAGAGTTCCCATGGCACTACTGTATAACTATATAGTGTCTTTTACTAGAGGAGGAATCATAATTAATGGGCTTGTCAGTAGAAGAGAAAAGGGAAAAGTGTACACAGTGGTGATGTTATGTCTAATTCACAGTGAAGATAGTTATTTAATTCTTTGCCCAAACTAGGGTATGATAAGTATTTTTTAAAGTCTAAATTTAAATTTTTGTTTGTATTTTGTGAAAGATGTTCTCTCAGAAAACCTTACTAACAATATTATATAAGTACAAAATTTGTGTGTTAAAAACTTATACTTGTGTCCAAGCCAAAATATTGATATCCACTTTAAAACAAAATGGAAAAGTATCCAATGCAATATACTCCTTTTGGAGGATCCCTACAAGTGAAAGCAGATTTAATGTCATATTATTTGGCCTTTGCTTGTCTCTGTTATATTCCTGTATGTACTTTTCAAATAAATAGTATTCTAGAGAATTATTGCCTTGGATTTGCAAGTATGCCAACTAAGAGAACAAGTGACCGTGGTATTTATCAGAAAGAGGAAGTGTACTTAAAATTATTTTATTTATTAAGATATAAAAGGCTTCTACATAAATGCACTGAAATAAATGCTATTAATTTCTTGTACTCTTTTTTTTGCTTCTCATGGAAATGTTTGTACTTTTTTATTATTGTCTTTTATGAAATATAATGTTCTACAGACTTTGTGTGATGATGTAATTATTTTCTCTCAGGAACTCCCCCTTCCCCCGGCTTAGCTGGTGATTTTTGTTTGTTTTCCTGAATATCCAGTGAGTTATTGATGACAGTCTTGGTTGACTTTAGGGTTGCAACATGAGTATAAAGCAGCCATAGTTAAATACACTTAGCGATCACATCATAGCTTGTACTTCAAAAAAGACTAATATTTTCATTAGTACATTTGGTAATCTGTTATATCAAGGCAAATATTTAAGACTTCACTTTAAACATAAATTTTCTTCTCCCTGCAAAATTTCAGAAAACTAAGCTGACATTAACTATGGACAGTTCATTTTTCAGCTATCAGTAGTCAAGAAGATCTTTAAGGCAAATCTTGAAAATACTTAAGAGACTAGATTTAAGAGACGAGTACTTGGGCTAGATTGTGAGATCATGACTTTTATCAACTTACTATTTCTAAGTACTATTAATTTTTTTTTGCATAGCATGATCTATAAGGATATGACCACATATATCACACATAAAGCCAGTTGTTAAATTATAATAGTTCAGTCACTTAATCATTTAAAATCATAAAATTCAATTAGGTTAGTCTGCCCTAGATTCCTGTATATGGTACTAATATGTCCTCTGATGGAACAGGCTAACTCAATATAATAACCATGTATACACACACACACATACTTACATATATTCTTTAAACACATGTATTAAAGTTTGTGAGCATATTCTAGACAAAAATGTGTTTTGGAGAAGGCTCTTAAGGACCATAGCTATTCTTCTTGATGTAAGTGACGTCAGAAAAAAAAGTGATCACTCATCTGTTATGCAATTAAAAGAAAGATATATGGTTTGAAAAATAAAACTTGAATCTTTCTTAACAGATTCCTGTAACATTTTGATAGACTTGAAATCCATTGCTAATTTAATCTTCCCAGTTTCATCAATGAGATTCTGTGCTTTGGAGGACCTTAAGCAGTATCAAACACTCCTATCTACAGGTATTTACCACTTTGTTTGTTCAGAACCTATGGAGTGGAAACTGCATGCCATCTAATGAGGTGCTGGTTTGTGTCCCATATAAAACATAGGTTTTGTATTTCACTAATGCAGTGTTTATTGAACAGCTTTTCTCCAGGCATGTAATATTTCTCAGCTATAACTGTATAGCTGAAGGGTATATGTTTCAGAAAAGTAGTTGAAATGTTCTTTGGCAATGGGCCTTAACAACTCGCAGTAAACTTTGAGGAGGACCGTGGAAGGTGAGGTTGGAATAGTAAGTTAAGACTTAGGAGTTGGACTGATCTGAATTGAATTCGGGGATTCCCCTGTCATTATCTGTGAGAAATTAGTAAAAATTGAAAGCTTTATAGTTCTGTTTCCTGCTCTCTCAGTCTAGGTTGATAGGAACAACTGGAAGATCATTGAAATTATTCAACAAGGTAACCCTAATCGAACACTTAGCACAGTGCCTCACATTGAACAAAAACATGGTTCATATTAAGTCAGTTTCCACCTTTAGTTTCCACCTTTTCTTTTGTGAAAATTGTTCTGGATAATATTTAAAGAATGACACTGCATTCTCGAATTCTAGGAAATTGAGTCAGTGATGATGATATGAAATTATGTAAACAATTAATAAATCTGGCAAAGGTACACAGTTAAAATTTGTCAGTAATGAGAAAAAATGTGGCAAATATTAATCAGAGTCTTTTGTTTCTTTTTTAATGATATATATATATATGTATATATGTGTGTGTATATATATATATATCATACATATATGTATATGCATATATACATATGCTCTCAAGTTCCATCCATTTTTATATAAATAACATAATTTTGGTTTTCTTTATGGCTGAATAAAACTCTGTTGTGCATATATACCACATTTTCTTTATCCATTCATTTGTTGATAGACATCTGGATTGGTTCCATAATTTGGCTATTGTGAATTGTATTGCTGTAAGTATGAATATACAAGTGTCACTACAGTGATACTTTAATTTTATGTATATAAACACACACACATACACACACACATATATTCTTAATATTTTTTAGTTGTCAATGGACCTTTATTTTTATTTATTTATATGCTTTGCTGAGAATTGAACCCAGTGCCTCACATATGTTAGGCAAGTGCTGTACCACTGAGCCACCACCCCAGCCCCTGATGTAATACATTTTTATATATATTTATTTATTTATATGTGGTGCTGAGAATTGAACCCAGTGTCTCACACATGCCGGGCAAGTGCTCTACCACCGAGCTACAACCCCAGCCCTCTTTATATTTTCACCTGTTAAGTTTTATTGTGTGACTTGCAGATACATTTGTAATCCCAAAGTTGACATTATTGCCCACATTGTTTTATTGGTGTGTTATAGTTGTACATAAGAAGATTTGTTGTTGTACATTTGTATATGCACACAAGATAACAATATAATTTGGCCAATATCACTCCCCAGAACTTCCCCCTCCTTTTTTTTTTTAAAGCAACTTTTTTTTTTTTTTTTTAGAGAGAGAATTTTTTAAAAAAATATTTATTTAGTTTTTTTTTTTGGCGGACACAACATCTTTGTTTGTATGTGGTGCTGAGGATCGAACCCGGGCCGCACGCATGCCAGGCGAGCACGCTACCGCTTGAGCACTTCCCCAGCCCAGAACTTCCCCCTCCTTCTAAACCTCCCACCTCTGGTCTCTTTCCTCTACTGATCTTCCCTTGATTTTCATGAGGACCCCTCCATATACACATTTTTCTTTTTCTCTTTATTCTCTAGCTTTTGTGTATGAGAGAAAACGATGACCCTTGACCCTCTGAGTTAGACTTATTTTGGTTAACATAATACTCTCAAGTTCCATCCATTTTTACATAAATAAATGGCTGAGTAAAACTCTATTGTGCATATATACCACATTTTCTTTATCCATTCATTTGTTGATAGGTATCTGGGTTGGTTCCATAGTTTTGCTATTGTGAATCGTATTGCTGTAAGTATGAATATGCATAACTAACTCTTTAGGATAAGTACCCAGGAGTGGTATTGGGGTGGGGGTGTCATATGGTGGTTCCATGCCTACTCTTTTGAGGAGCCTCTGTACTGATTTCTTTAGTGGTTTTACAAATTTACAATCTCACCAACTTTGTGAAAGGGTTCCTTTTTCTCCACATCCTCTTCAGCTTTTATTGTTTGTATTCTTGATGACTGCTCTTCTGGCTGGTGTAAGATGAAATTTCACTATAGTTTTGATTTGTATTTCTCTAATTTCCAATGATATTGAACATTTTTCATGCATTTGTTGTCCATTTGTTGAGAAGTGTCTGCTTAGTTCATTTGTTCATTTATTAACTTGGTGGTTTGGTGTTTTGACTTCTTTATATATTAATCCTGTGTCAGAAGAGTACCTAGCAAAGATTTTTCCCCATTCTGTGGGTTCTTTCTTCGCATTCCTAATTGTATCTCTTGTTGTGCAGAAACTTTTTTTTTTTTTTTTAAAGAGAGAGAGAGAGAGAGAGAATCTTTTAATATTTATTTTTTAGTTTTCGGTGGACACAACATCTTTGTATGTGGTGCTGAGGATCAAACCCAGGCTGCACGCATGCCAGGCGAGCGCGCTACCACTTGAGCCACATCCCCAGCCCAAGAAGCTTTTTAATTTTATGCCATTCCATTGAATAATAACTCTTTGGCATTATTTCCTAAGCTTTAGGGATTCTGTTGAGAAAGTCATTGTTTGTGCCTCTATGCTAGACTGTTCCCTCTACATTTTCTTCTAGGAATTGCATAGTTTCTGGTGTAATTTCTAGATCTTTGATCCATTTAGAGTTGATTCTTGTGCAGGGTAAGAGATAAGAGTCTAATCTCATTCTTTTACATAAGAATAACCAGTTTTCCTAGCACCATTTGTTTAAAAGGTTGTTATTTCTCCAGTGTATGTTTTTGGCACCTTTTCACATAGATGACTCTTGGTGGGTTTATCTCTGTGTCTTCTATTCTGTGCCATTGATCTACATGTCAGTTTTTACGCCAATACCATGAAGATTTTGTTTCTATAGCTCTGTAGTATAGTTTGAAGTCAGCATTGCTGCTGCTGCTGCTGCTGCTGCTTCTTTTTTTTCTTTTTTTTAATTAGAATTGACTTGGCTACTCTGGGCCTTTTATTTTTCCAAATGAATTTTAGGACTGTGAGAATGTCATTGGTATTTTGATGGGGATGGCATTGAGTCTGTATATTACTATTAGTAGTTTAGCTATTTTAACAATATAATTCTGCCTATCCACAGGAAGTCTTTCTGTATTCTGAGGTCTCCTTCAATTTCTTTCTTCAGTGTCTATAGTTTTCATTGTAGGGGTCTTTCACCTCCTTGGTTAGATTTATTCTTAGGTAATTTTTTTTAAAGGCTATTGTGAATGCAATTGTTTTCCTCATTTCTTCCTTGGCAGATTCATTGTTGGTATATAGGAAAGCTATTGATTTTTGTATGTTGATTTTGTAACCTTCTGCTTTGCCAAATTTGTTTATTAGCTCTGACAGCCTTTTAATGGAGTTTTTTTGGATCTTCTAGGTATAGGATCATATCATCTACAAATAGTTATGATTTTACTTCTTCCTTTCCTATTTTTTTATTCTAATTTGTTATATATGACAGCAGAATGCATTTCAATTCATATTACACATATAGAGCACAATTTTTCATATCTCTGGTTGTACATAATGTAGAGTCACACCATTCTTGTCTTCATACGTGTACTTAGGGTAATGATGTTCATCTCATTCCACTGTCTTTCCTACCCCCATGCCCCCTCCCTTACCTTTCCTTCTCTTTGCCTTATCTAGAGTTCGTGTATTCCACCCATGCTCCCCCAGCCCCATTCCCATTATGAATCAACATCCTTACATCAGAGAAAATTGGGAATTTGTTTTTTGGGGGGGGATTGACTTACTTCACTTAGCATAATATTATCCATCTCCATCTCTTTACCTGCAAATGCCGTGATTTTTACTCTCTTTTAATGCTGAGTAATATTCCATTGTGTATATATACTACATTTTCTTTATCTGTTCATCTACTGAAGAGCATCTACGTTGGATTCACAAGTTAGCTATTGTGAATTGTGCTCCTATAAACATTGATGTGGCTGAATCACTGTAGTATGCTGTTTTTAAGTCCTTTGGGTATAAACCGAGGAGTGGGATAGCTGGGTTCCATTCCAGGTTTTCTAAGGAATCTTCATGCTGCTTTCCATATTGGTTGCACCGATTTGCAGTTCCACCAGCAATATGTGAGTGTGACTTTCTCCCCAACACTTACTGTTGTTTGTATTCTTAATAGCTGCCATTCTGACTGGAGTGAGATGAAATCTTACTTCCAATTCTCGGGTCACTAGAGATGTTGAACATTTTTTCATATATTTGTTGATTGATTGTATATCATCTTCTGAGAAGTATCTGTTCAGTTTATTGACCCATTTATTGATTGGGTTATTTGGTTTTTTGATGTTAAGATTTTTGAGTTCTTTATATATCCTAGAGATTAGTGCTCTACCTGATGTATGTGTGGTAAAAATTTGCTCCCATTGTGTAGGCTCTCTATTCACTTTACTGATGGTTTCTTTTGCTGAGAAGAATCTTTTGAGTTTGAATCTATCCCATTTATTGATTCTTGATTTTAATTCTTAGGAGTCTTTTTAAGCAATTTGGGGCCTAATATGACACGATGGAGATTTGAGCCTTTTTTCCTTCTATTAGGCTCAGGGTCTCCGGTTTAATTTCTAGGTCCTTGATCCACTTTGGGTTGAGTTTTGTGCATGGTGTGAGATAGGGGTTTAATTTCATTTTGTTGCATATGGATTTCCAGTTTTCCCAGCACCATTTGTTGAAGAGGCTATCCTTTCTCCAATGTATGTTTTTGGCGCCTTTGTCTAATATAACTGTAATTATGTGGGTTTGTCTCTGTGTCCTCTATTCTGTACAATTGGTCTACAAGTCTGTTTTGGTGCCAATATCATGCCGTTTTTGTTACTGTTGCTCTGTAGTATAGTTTAAGGCCCGGTATAGTGATGCCACCTGTTTCACTCTTGCTAAGGATTGCTTTAGCTATTCTGAGTCTCTTATTTTTCCAGATGAATTTCATGACTGCTTTTTCTATTTCTATGAGGAATGTCATTGGGATTTTGATTGGAATTGCATTAAATCTGTGTAGTGCTTTTGGTAGTGTGGTCATTTTGACAATATTAATTCTGCCTATCCAAGAACAAGGGAGATCTTTCCCATCTTCTAAGGTCTTCTTTAATTTCTATCTTTAGCATTCTATAGTTTTCATTGTAGAAGTCTTTCACCTATTTTGTTAAGTTGATTCCCAAATATTTTTTTTGAGGCTATTATAAATGGGGTAGTTTTCCTTATTTCCCTTTCAGAGGATTTGTCACTGATATACAGAAGTGCTTTTGATTTATGGGTGTTGATTTTATGTCCTATTACTTTGCTGAATTCATTTATTAGTTCTAGAAGTTTTCTGGTGAAATTTTTTTTGTGTCTTCTCTGTATAGAATCATATCATCAGTAAATAGTGCTAATTTGAGTTCTTCTTTTCCTATCTGTATCTCTTTAAATTATTTCATCTGTCTAATTGCTCTAGCCAGTGTTTCAAGAACTTTGTTAAATAGAAGTGGTGAAAGAAGGCATTCCTGTCTTGTTCCAGTGTTTAGAGGGAATGCTTTCAATTTGATTCCATTCAGAATGATGTTGGCCTGAGGCTTAGCATAGATAACTTTTACAATGTTGAGATAAGTATCTGTTATCCCTAGTTTTCTAGTGTTTTGAACATGAAGGGGGTGCTATATTGTGTTGAATGCTTTTTCTATATCTATTGAGATGATCATATGATTCTTATCTTTAAGTCTATTGATGTGATGAATTACATCAACCTTGCATCCCTGGGATAAACTCCACTTGATTGGGGTGCACTATCTCTTTGATATGTTTTTGTATTTGACTTGCCAGAATTTTATTGAGAATTTTTGTATCTATGTTCATTAGAGATATATATATTTTTTTTGGTCTGAAGTTTTCTTTCTTTGATGTGTCTTTACCTGGTTTTGGAATCAGGGTGATATTGGCCTCATAGAATGAGTTTGGAAGTGCTCCCATTTTTTCTATTTCACAAAGTAATTAGAAGAGAATTGGTATTAGTTCTTTATAGGTCTTATAGAACTTGGCTGTGTATCCATCAGGTCCTGGGCTTTTCTTGGTTGGTAGGCTTCTGATAGCATCTTCAATTTCATTGCTTGAAATTGATATGTTTAAATTGTGTATATCATCTCGATTCAATTTGGACAAATCATAAGACTCTAGAAATTTGTCAATGCCTTCGATATTTTCTATTTTATTGAAGTATAAATTTTCAAAATAATTTCTAATTATCTTCTTATTTCTGTCATGATATTTCCTTTTCCATCACAGATGTTAATGATTTGAATTTCTCTCTCCTTCTTTTCATTAGCTTGGCTAAAGTTTTGTCAATTTTTTTTTTTCCAAAGAACCAACTTTTTGTTTTGTCACTTTTTTCAATTGTTTCTTTTGTTTCAATTTCATTGATATCAGCTCTGATTTTAATTATTTCCTCTCTTCTACTGCTTTTGGTGTTGATTTGTTCTTCTTTGCCTAGGGCTTTGAGATGTAGTGTTAGGTCATTTATTTGTTGACTTTTTCTTCTTTCAAGGAATGAACTCCATGCAGTGAATTTTCCGTTTAGTACTGCCTTCATCATGTCCCAGAGATTTAGATGTGTTGTATCAGTGTTCTCATTTACCTCTAAGAATTTTTAACCTCCTCTTTGATGTCTTTTGCAACCCATTGTTCATTCAA
This sequence comes from Marmota flaviventris, assembly GCF_047511675.1. NCBI lineage: Eukaryota > Metazoa > Chordata > Mammalia > Rodentia > Sciuridae > Marmota > Marmota flaviventris. The sequence continues at coordinate 39,955,219 of NC_092513.1, forward strand.
TAGCATATTATTTAGTCTGCAGATGTTGGAGTAGCTTTTATTTTTCATTTTATCATTGATTTCTAATTTCATTCCATTATGATCTGATAGAATGCAGGGTAGTATCTGTACTTTTTTGTATTTGCTAAGAGTTTCTTTATGGCATAATATGTGGTCTGTCTTAGAGAAGGATCCATGTGCTGCTGAGAAGAAAGTGTGTTTGCACATTGATGGGTGAAAAATTCTATATGTCAGTTAAGTCCAAGTTATAGATTGTATTATCAAATTATATAGTTTTCTTTGTTCAGTTTTTGTTTGGAAGCTCTATCCAGTGGTGAAAGAGATGTGTAAAAGTCACCAGAATCATTGTGTTGTGGTCTGTTTGACTCTTGAACTTGAGAAGAGTTTGTTTGATGAATGTAGATGCTCCATTGTTTGGGCATATATATTTATAATCATTATGTCTTGTTGGTGTATGATTCCCTTAGGCAGTATGAAATGTCCTTTATCCCTTTTGATTAACTTTAGCTTGAAGTCTACTTTATTTGATATGAGTATGAGTATGGAAACCCCTGCTTGTTTCTTCAGTCCAGGTGAGTGGTATGATTTTTCCCAACCTTTCACCTTGTCTGTGGATGTCTTTTCTATGAGATGAGTCTCTTAGAGGCAGCATATTCTTGGGTCTGTTTTTTAAATCCAATCTGTCTATGTCTTTTGAATGGTGAGTTTAGGCCATTAATATTCAGGGTTGTTATTGAGACATGATTTGTGTTCTTAGCCATTTTTGTTATTTAACTTAACTTTGTTTCTCCTTTGATTCCTTTTTTCTTTAGTATAATCCCTCCCTCTGCTGATTTTCATTGTTGTTTTTCATTCCTCCTCATGGAATATTTTGCCAAGGATATTTTGTAGTATAGGTTTTCTAGTTGTAAATTCTTTTAACTTTTGTTTATCAAAAAAGTTTTTTTTTATAATATATGGTCTATCTTAGTGAAGGATCCATGTGCTACTGAGAAGAAAGTGTATTTGCTCATTGATGGATGAAATATTCTAAATCTAAAGCTTAATTCTGCTGGATATAAGATTCTTGGTTGACATCCATTTTCTTTCAGAGCTTCATATATGTTGTTCCAGGATCTTCTGGCTTTCAGGGTATGGGAAAAATCTGCAGAGATCCTAATTGGTTTCTCCCTATATGTAATCCCATTCCTTCTCTTGTGGCTTTTAAAATTCTTTCCTTATTCTGTATGCTAGGCATTTTCATTATAATGTGTCTTGGTGTGGATCTGTTGTGATTTTGTACATTTGGCATCCTGTAAGCCTCTTGTATTTGGTTTTCAAATTTATTCTTCATGTTTGGAAATTTTTCTAATATTATTTCATTGAATAGATTGTTCATTCCTTTGGTTTAGAACTCTATGCCTTCCTCTATCCCAATAACCGTTAAATTTGGTCTTTTTATGGTATCCCGTATTTCTTGAATGTTCTGTTCATGGTTTCTTACCATCTTCACTGTGTGGTCTACATTCTTTTCAAGATTGTATATTTTGTCTTCATTTTCTGAGGTCCTGTCTTCCAAATGGTCTCATCTGTTGGTGATGCTTTCTGTCGTTTATTAATTTGGTTTATTGTTTCTTCCATTTCAAAGATTTCTGTTTGGTATGTTTTCAAAACCACTATTTCCCTATCAAAGTATTCTTTTGTTGCTTGTATTTGCTTTTTAAAAAAACATTTATTTTTTAGTTGTGGGTGGACACAATATCCTTATTTTATTTTTACGCGGTGCTGAGAATCAAACCCAGTGCCTCACACATGCTAGGCACAACCCCAGCCCTGTATTTTCTCTCTTATATTATTCTTTAGTTCACAGAACACTTTAATTATGTATATCCTGAATTCCTCTGTCATTTCTTCTGTTGTGCTGGTCAGTATTCTAATAATGTAGTATCTTGCTTTGTTTGGGGCACTTTCTTCCCTTGTTTTTTCATGTTGTTCGTGTGTCTTCCCTTCTAGCACTGCATTACTGTTTTTACCCTATAGGCTTATAGTGCCCCTGCAGGGTTCCAATACCTCTTCTTTGGGGGAAGAACTATGTTAACAGATCCCAATGCAAACAATATACAACCTTAAACCAAATAGTTGCTATTAAGATGTTTACAGTTTGGTCACGATATATAGAAATGATGAGTTCAATTATTATCTACAATCTAAACAGTAGGTTTGCAAAAGGGTTTACCTTTTCTGATGATGGACAAAGAACCAGGGGTGAGGTGTAGGATGAGATGCTGAGGGGGTAAGAGGGGAGGATATAGAGTTATTATATCTTAGGAAGTGTGAAAGAGGAATCTAAACATGATGGTGAGTAGCAGGAAAAGAGAGGAAATGATTTGGGGTAGACAAGTAAGTGGGAAGACAGTAGAATACTTAAAACAAACACACATAAATATTAAGAAAAATTTAAAAATGTAAAAATAGGGAAAAAAGAATATACAACTGTAATATACTATTCAGACATCCCAGTCCTCAGTATCCTAATTCGTGCAAAGTACTTGGTTTCACATATGTTGGGGATATAAGGGAGCAAGCATAGAGAGAGAGAAAAGAAAAAAAAAAATCTTGAAGGAAGAAACAAGGATTGTTTGGGTTGGAGATCAGTATCTTTCCTGCTTTCCTTCTTATCCAGTGTGTGGGGTTGTCTGTTGTTAACTGTATCTCCTCTCTCAGGATGGTGATTATTACCAGGGTTGGAGGATTGGTATTGGGTGGAGGGCACCTGGAAGTGGGGTATGATGCCCGCTGGTCCCCAATGGGAGACTGTACCCCAAGGATCTCCTTTGGGGCCCACTTGTTTGATGTGGGCACAGATTATATTGCCTGTAGACCTCACAGTTCCTGGTTTCTAAATTAGTCTCTAGACTGTATCTCACTCACCCTCTCCCTTTCTACCTCCTAATTAGGAACCTTTCTCTTCCAAGGTCTTGTGGGTTGTACTCTGGGGACTTCACACCTAACTTGGAGAGCTGTTTGTATTGGGCAGTCACTGTGCTGGGTTAGTGACTGCAGGGGTGGGGAGGTGGGGAGGAGTTGGCAACTATGGTACCTGCCAGCTGGTGTTCCAAACTGGGAGATGCCCTACCTAAAGATGTTGACGAAGTTGACCTAAGATGGAGGCGGCTGATTTCATCGATGGGGTGTAGGGTGGGGTAGGGGGACCGGACTATGGCACTGGGCAATGTATTCAGAGATGCAGCTCTGTGGCGTGCAGTATTGTGGCTGTAAGCTGTCTTCAGAGCCTGTGCGATGGCCCCAGGTACAGGCAGGCTACCATGCATAGGGGACTATGGCAGTGGCTGCAGGGTCCCAAGATGGTGGTGAATGGGATAGGGGACACATTGGGAGATGGGGGTCTACACGGGAGTGGCAACCAGAGTTCCTGAGCATGGGTAGTGGCTGGGTGTCCTGTATGGGATCCATGTCTGGGATTCCTGCTCAGGTGGATGGCCAGGAGTCCTGCACAGGTGCTGATGCCAGTGGTCCCACTTGGGCACTCAGGAGTCCTGTGTGAGCAGTCAGGGTAGTCAGGGTGCTGCTCTGATACTGAGGCCTGGATCCTTCACAGGCATGGCAGCCTGTGATTCCTGCATGGGAGCAGATGTGGGGGAGTCCTTTATCTCTCAGAGAAGCAATATTCCTGCTACTTGAATCCAGGTCATGGAACAACACAGAATGCTGCCCCCCTCTGGTCTGCCATCTTGGATCCCCCTCCTTTTCTATTTTCATCCCTTTTATTTTCTTCTCTTGCTTAATTGCTATGGCTAGAATTTCTAGCACCATATTATGTAGGAGTGGTGAGAATGGACATTCTTGTCCAAGATTTTAAAAGAAACGCTTCTGTTTTTCCCCATTTACTATGATGTTGGCTTTGGGTTTTTCACATATAGTTTTTATGATGTTGAGGTTGGTTCCTTCTGTCTCTAATTTCTTCAGTGTTTTTATGATGGATGGGTGTTCACTTTTGTCACTTCTCTGAATCTGTTGAGATGATGAAGTGGTTTTTAATTCTATTTATGTGATGAATTAGACATTTGTTGTTTTGCTTATGGTAAACCATTTTTGCATCTCTGGAATAAAACCAAGTTGGTTGGGGTATACAGTTTTCTCAATATGTTGTTTAACACAATTTGCTAATATTTTTATTAAGTATTTTTTTGCACGTACGTTCATCAAGGATGTTGGTTTATAGTTTTCTTTCCTTGATATGTCTTTATCTGAGTTTGGTATGAATGTGATACTGGCTTCCAGACTCTGTGTTTTTCAGAGATTGGTGGAATTAAGGGCAACATGGGAAACACCTATTTTGGTATGTAGCACCTGGGAGGCATCCAATAACTTGAAGTTTCTCTCAGCTCAAAACTGAAGAAGTTAAATGTCCCTGTGCATCTGAGCACCTGCTTTCTCCTTCCTATCTTGGTTTTGGGGTTTTTTTTTGTTTTTTTTTTTTTCATTTCTCCTGAGTTTTCCTGGAAAACTATGGCTAGAATTTCCTCCAAAGTGGTGGGAATAGTTTATCTCTGGTGTACATAATTGCCACCAAGGAAGTTCTTCCATTCTTCCCGCTGCCTCTGTTGTTCAATACTCACTTTCTAACAGTGTCCAGTAGAATGTTCTCTGATGATGAAAATTCAACATCTGTGCTGTCTGATGGAATGTTCACTGGCCACATGTGGTTCTTAAGTGTTTGAAATGTAAGTAGCAGGACTGAAGATTGGATTTAGGATCTCGTTGAATTTTAACTAAATTAAAAGAGCAAAATGCAGCAGGTGATTTCTTGTACTTCCAAAGCATTAACTTCATGGACTCCCTACCAAGGAAACTCCCAAGTCCAGATTCCCAGCTCATAGTTCCTATCTCTTGTCTCATACTATCCATCTATTGTTCATTCCCATCTATTGATAGAAAACCAAAAACTCACTTTAATGAAGCTGAATCTATCAGATTCTCCTTCAAAATCCAGTCTGTTTCTGTTTTCCCCTCAATTTAGTAAATCAAGAGACAAACCCATGAGTCATCTGTTTTTTTTTTTTTTCCCCTCTGTAGTCATAACTAACCCCACCTCACTTCTGTATCCATCTGGTCCTTTGTTTCCTCAACAACTGTCTGGAATTCCCCCTCTTCTTACCAGAAGGCTTTGTCTCCTTTGAATCCATCTCCCAGATGCTACAGAAATTGGCCTTTCAAAGCACTCACTGGCTTGCTTAAAACCTTTCAGTGGCTCCTGTAGCGTACAGATAAGGTACAGGTATTTCTGCTTCTCACATCAGGCCTTAATGACACAACCTCTGGCTGCCTTTCTAGGGACTGCCACCTTGTTTCTACATCCTCTCAACACCTGCCAGCTGCCCTGAGGAGCCAGTGTCCTGGGCTTGCCTTTGCACGCCATCTTTCATACCCCATCTGTTATCATTGGGGTGTGCACTTGAGGTCCAGGTCTTTCATGTCCCAAATGAAGAATTGAGTAAGACACACAGAAGCAACAGGCAAAGTGCAGAGTTATTGAAGGTGAAGGTGGATGTAACTAACACTCTGTAAGGTAAAGCAGAGTGGGCCAAGTGATAAAGAGGCTCAAGGACCCAATGTCTGGAAATTTGTGTCTTACATGCTGAGCTGTGAGGTGTTCCCTGTCCTATAAGGACCAATTGAAGATCTTAGCCCATTTGCTCCTAATGGTTTACTTTTAAAAAAACCTAATTAGAACATTGCCCACTTTACCCCCAATTAATCATTTAAAATACTGAACTTGTGGCGGGAGTTGTCATGGCGATAATCCACCATGGTGGGAGTTGTCATGGTAATGAAATTTACCAATAAACAGGGACGTGACTCATCTCCCTGTCTTATCCTCCAGTGGCATCTTTCTTATACCCTGCCTCCACCATCTTGGTGTCCCTGAACTTCTACCTAACATTTTCCCCTGAGAGAAGTGATCTCCAAGTTCTTTTTGGGTGACTGAGGGGCTCCCGGAGGTCTCCTCTGATAGCTGCTGCAGGCTGACAATGGACTGTTGTCCCTGCTTATTTGGGATTCACAGACTTCTTGCCCTATCCAACCAAAATGAGACAGCAGAGTACCTGGGTCCATTTGCAGGATCTGTTTGTAGCCATGCTGCAGTATCAGCTGGAGTTTGAGGGCTTCTGAATGAGAAGAAATAAACCCTGTTAGTAGGTTTAGCAGGCAGGGTCCAAACAACAAAACCAGAAGGAGTATGGAAAGGGATGCTGTCAGGGGTAGTAACCAAGACATCTAATTTCACAATTTTGACCATGATCCCCATGACTCTGACAATGGCTGTCAGAATCTGGAGGCACTGACTATTAAATTTTTTTTTTGTTCCATCCATAACAACTCCAAATTGGTTTGCATAACAGCAGCATTTCTCCTTCAAGAAGAGACATAATCCCCCCTTTTCAGCGGTTAAAGTCCCCTCCTATTTTGTAGAGTGCTGCTAATGAGTCCATCTGATTTTGGAGGGTGGTTATGCTTTTTGCTGTTTCCTCTAGGCTATCAGAGAGATCTTTAGACAAATCCTGGAAATAGGAGAGGGAAATGGTTAGCCCCCCTACCCCTGTGCCAACTCTTGCAGCTATTACCAAACCTACTAGGAAGGGAATTGTTGCCGAAAGCTTGGTCCATGTCCCCAATGCCAATCAGGTAACCAGGACACAGTTTTTGAGGGGGGAAAAAGAAAAAGGCAAAAGAAAGTTTATTGCTTTGCTAGCAAAGGAGAAACATGGGGAACTCCTGTTCCAAAGCCTGTGATTCTTCTCATGAGCTGGAACAGAGGGCTTTTAAAGAGGTGACTCAAAGACTATATTCCATGGGTTCTCTGTTGGAGTTGTAATTCACTTTTTAATTTGGGAGATGGTCATTTCTGAGATCTTCTGGCACCAGCCCCAAAGTCTGGATTACTTCATTCCTATGGTGGGGGTGTACTCAGAGACAGATAATTCATCTAGGATGGGGAAGAAAAGGTAATCCTATTTTCCTTGAGATTAGGGAGGGGGAGATATTAGGGAGGAGCTGGGAGAGAGGAAGAAAAAGAAACATGTCCATTTTAAAAATAAGTGGCGGAGCAGCAAGAGTTATATTCAAAGCATAAAATTACAGAATCCATTGGATAGCTCTTTTGGCTCTAGTAGATGTCATTAAAAGTGTGATTAGAGATTGATAGTTAGGGGCTGTATCTATGTTTGTGGCTAGGTATATCAGCGTACATGTCCCCGTTCAGTTGGCTGGTACACACAAGTAACCCAATTTGTTCCACACAAGAAAAAGATTCCTGGTGTCTCCATTGGTCCTTGTCCCCAATGCCAATCTGGTAACCAGGACACAGTTTTTGAGGGGAAAAAAAAAAGGCAAAAGAAAGTTTATTGCTTTGCTAGCAAAGGAGAAACATAGGGAACTCCCATTCCAAAGCCTGTGTTTCTGCCCATGCTGGCCTGTGGGGTAATTTTTAAGGTAGGGTTGAAAAGGTGGCTTTCTAATGTTTCCAAGTACTACCCAGAATCTTATACCCTTGATACAGGACACCTGGAACTTGAGCCTTGTTTGGGTTGTAATAGGTCCCGATATTGGCAGATAAAATGAAGTGTTAGTCATATTATTTTGATAGGACTGGAGGAGCTAAAGTGCCCTTCCAGTCCTTGTGTTTTGGTCATCTCTGTAATTTGGAAGTTGTAAAAATCATCTAAAGTCATTAGCTGGAATGCAGGACTTCCTTCATGTTTAGGATGGTGAGTCCTTTTGCTGGGATGACAGTGTTTTCTTTAGAGGTCGGAGACAGGCATATCCAACTCCGTATTTGATTGGCTTAGTGGATGGTGGGTAAGGTTTAAAGTTTTTAACAGATACATTGGATCCAAGAGTCTTCCTAGATGTTGACTTGAGCCAATTACTGGTCATAGGGTGAGGGTTAGTCCCAGAGTCAGGGAGGGAAATGGGGAAAAGCAGAATGAGGCTTTTAAATATGGTAGCAGTCCTCTGGAATAGTAACCCCATGTTAATGAGACAGTAAAGGTCTTATTGTTGACAATACAATCTTAGGAATAGCAGGATTCCACACACAATAAACCCATGGAGAATGATAATTCCCCAAATTGGAGTCCCACCTCAGGTGGGGTAAAGAATCAGGAGACATTCACTTATCTTTTGGTGGTTGCTTCTTGAAAAGGTGTAAGGTCCTTGCTTAGCATCTGGACGGCCATCTTAAGTGACAGCCTCCATTCTAAGAAAAATTTCACTCTCCTGCCCAAGGGCGTTCCTGAGAAAGGCTCACCCGTCCCTCATAACAACACAACCCTTTACCACCCGTATTAGGACCCACCTGGCTCTAATCCCTGAGCCTACCCCATAAAAGTCCCAAACCCCAAGCCTGTTTTGCCTCTCTTCATCTATGGAGAGATGTACCTTTATTTGTCAGCTCTGACAAATAAACTCTTGTGTGTATCTCTGCCTGGTCTCAGTCTTTCAATTCTCACTTATCCATCTCTCATTCCTTACTTTCCCTTCAAAAGGAACTTGAGGTATTCAACTGGATGACTGGTCCAAGTTTCCTCAAGTGGGGTGTGATGGCCGGGGCATTGCTCACTTCACCCTTGATAGACTTTAATAGCTGTGGAGTAGCCAGAATTACCTGATACGGACCTTTCCATCTTGACCCCAGTTGATCCTCTGGGGATCCTTCCTTCCGGGTTTTTATGAACACCTGTTGTCTGGGTTTTACTCATAGGGCCCCTCTCTCTTTAGAAGTTGGAAGGACTTGGTTTCCTATGGTTTGAATAGCCAGATGGAATTTGCCCAAATTGTTTAAATATTTAATGAGTTCAGTAGCTTCTGGATCTGCCATAAGTTCTTTTGACAGAAAAGGTCCCTCATAAAGCATTTCATAAGGGCTATATTTAGCTGGGTCCTAGGAACATTTTGAGTTCTTATGAGAGCGATAGTCTCCTGTGTTTCAGAAGTCTCTGGACAGAGTTTAGCTAGGGCCCGTTTTAGGGTCTGGTTGGTTCTTTCCTCTTTTCCTGATGACTAGGGTCTCCAAGCTGAAGTTAGGTGGTATTTCATTCCCAGGGCTTTGGCAACCCTTTGTGTGACTGAAAGGGACATGAAAGAAGGTCCACTGTCACTCTGTAAGCTTTGGGGAAGCCCAAATCTAGGAACGATTTCTTTTAATAGGGCTTTTGCTACTTCTGTGGCCTTTTCTGTCCTTGTAGGGTAGGCTTCACCCACCCAGTAAAAAAGTCCACTAGGAAAAGTAAATATTTAAATCCCTGGATTTGCCGGTCTCCTCCTGGGTGTGTTCCCTTGTGTTGTGTTGGTTCAACCAATTGGGGGAGCCTGGGCCTGGGGTTGTTATGAGAGCAAAGAGAGCAAGCCCTGTAGATGTCTCTCACTGTTTTGTTTAGACCATCACCCAGACAAATTTGGGTAGCCATTAAGGGTGGCTCCTCACCCTAGGTGGAAAGAGTCATGTAAGGTTTTAATGGTCTTCCATTGAGTTGACATGAGTAAATAAAGTGGTCCATCCCTTTCCCACTATTTCCCTTGAGTGGCTCCTGCCCCGAGAGTAGCCTGTTCCTCCCCTGAAGTACAGATTAGGTGCACTTTGGAAGGGGAGCAAAGCCGTAGCCAGAGTTGGACTTATTCTCATGGCTGCCTCCTTGGGTATTTGATCAGCTCTTTCGTTGCCTCAGGATGCTTTTGACACATGCTTTTGATGTTCCCAGCAGTGCATGACAGCTACCCTTTGGGGGAGAGTCACAGCTTCCAAGAGCTGCAAGATTTGTTTCTTATGTTTAATGGGGGGACTGTCGACTTGTCAGGGGGCCTCTTTGAGCATTTTGGTGTAACACCAAACACATACTTGGAGACTGTATATATATATAACACTTTACCCTATCCTTTTATTAAGGCTCTAATTAGGGCAATTGGCTCAGTCTATTGAGCTGAAATCCCAGGGGGCAAGGAGAAGCATCTATTGTTTTTTTCTAGGCTAACTGCTGCATATCCAGCCTTCCTCTGACCATCTGTGAACCACTCCTCCTTGGGATTAGGCAGGGGTTGGTCAGGTAGGTCTGGCATAGGTCTGGAGGGTTACTTCTGAAGCCAGATTTAAAATTAGGTAGTCAGTGTAGTTAGGTAAATCGGGTCTAATATCGAGTGAAATCTAAAATGGAGGCCGTGCGGAGAATGACTCGGGAAAACACAGGACAACTCATGGAATGTTAATGAAGTCCCAAAAGGCCCTAGGCCAAAGTCCACCTCAAAGAAATGTTAATGAACAGCCCCCAGCAAAAAGGTGCTGACTCAGAAGTCCTTCCTGACCAGATTACTTCTTTGGCCCACCTGTGTCCCACCCCTCGGGCCTTCCCACCTACATTCCATCACTGAAAGAACTATAAAAAGGGGAGACAACATCCCTTCCACGGATTCCACCTCTTGGGTCCCCTTCTTCCTCCGGGAGAAGTCTTTTCTGCTGTCCTTTAATAAACTTCTAATTTCTACTCTGACCTTGCCTCGGCGTGCTCTCTGGTGTTATTCTTCAACATTGGGGAAGCAAGGACTCGTCACCGGTCAACAGCGGTAACACTTCCTCACATGAATGTTCAGCTGGGAGGTCAGTTGGCATTAGAGAGGCTGGATTGAGAGTATTACATGTACTGATACTGAAATCAGGATTACCCAAGAAAACTGCCTCATATTTTGTGAATTTCTCTCCTGTCATCTGTAAATGCCCTTTTATTTCCAAAATGGCTTTAATCTGGTGTGGGATGAGGACCTCAAGAGATTGTCCTAAAGTAATCTTAGAGGCCTCTGTTACCAGGAGGACTAAAGCTGCCACCATTTGCAAACATCCTGGCCACCCTGTGGTTACTCCATCTAGCTTCTTGGAGAAATAAGCCACTGGCCTGTGTTGGCCCCCCAGGTGTAGGGTCAAGACCCCTGTGGCTATCCCTTTTCTTTCTGCCATACTAAGTATGAGTGGCTTAGGTAGGTAGGTATTCCTAGGGCTTTGGCCTGGCTAAGGGCCTGCTTTATTGTCCCAAAGGCCACTTCTTTTTCTTCACTCCACTCTAGAGGCTCTGAGTCTGGCTGTTTTGGGGTTTTGTGATAAGGCTCAAGTTTGGGATCTGGATTCGACAGAAACCTGCCATTCCTAAAATGGAGTGGAGCTGTTGCTTATTAATGATGGACCCAAATCACAATGGCCCCTATCCTGTCCAGGGAGATTTGTACCCTCTGTTGGCATATCTGAACCTTCTTTTTAGATACGTTGTACCGTCTTTCTGCCAAGAGTGTTTGCATGATGTTCTGGCTGGAGACCTCCTAGGTTGGGCTACATATTAGCAGGTCATCCTCATATTGAAGGATGCCTCCTGCTTGAGCCTGAGATCCTTGCCAGGGTCTTGGCAAAGAAATGAGGGCTAAGCCTAAACTCCTGAGGGAGGACTAACTGCGGACATTATTGTCTTTCCTTATTAAAAGGATTTTCCCATTCAAAATCAAGAAGATATTGGGATGATGGGTGCAGTGGGATTGAAAAGAATACATCCTTGAGATCCAGCACCTTAAACCAAGTAGTCATCTGGTATTTGCGAGAGCAGGGTATAGGGTCTGCAACTAAGGGGTGTACAGCCTCATTAATAAGTTTCAGATTTTGGAGATGGGTACCAGGGATTGAACTCAGGAGCACTCAACCACTGAGCCACATCCCCAGCCCTATTTTGTATTTAGAGACAGGGTCTCATGGAGTTGCTTAGCACCTTACTTTTCCTGAGGCTGGCTTTGAACTTTCAATTCTCCTGCCTCAGCCTCCCAATCCACTAGGATTACAGGCGTGTGCCACTGCGTCCAGCTAAGTTTCAGATCTTGTAGCCAGTATTCCCTGCCAGGTTTTAGGACAGGCAAAATTAGGGGATTACAGGGAAATTGGCAAGATTTAAGAAGTCCATATTGAACTAGCTCATAGATAATAGGTTGTAATCCCCATTTTTGCCTCTTCCTTTAAAGGATGTTGTTTTTTATGTGAGTAATGGCCAGGGTCCTTTAGGGTTATATGTACTGGGGGAGCATAAAAAGGTTTCCCTGGGCTTCCTGTTTACCAAGCCAAAAGATTTACTTGAGAATCAATCTCCTCAGGTACAGGGTCACTAATGACCCCAAAGAGTGTTTGGGGTTTGTATCCCAGTTGAAGAATGCCCCTAGTTTTGCCATTATGTCTCATCCTAGCAGTGGAAGAGGAGAGCTGGGGATAAGAAATTCATGAGTAAAAAGATCATCAACTGGGCAAGGTATGGGAAGGGTGAAGTATCTTTTTTTGTTTATCCCTTCAAGGCCTATCACAAAAATGGACCTGGAAGAAGGCTTTCCAGCATAAGTGGTCAAGCAGAGCAAGTAGTCCCCATATCAACAATGAATTGGATCTGCTTACCCATAACCTCCAAGGTTACCTGAGATTCCTCAAGACAGATGGTGATATCACATGGGGGCTTCAGTGGCCACCTTGGGCATCCTCAATCAGCTTTCTCTCCATCCAGGAGGGCCTGTTCCACTTGAATCTTGACTGACTTAGTCCCTCTTTTGGAATAGGGGCAGTCAACTCCCCAGTGCCAGGGGTCTTCTGAAGTGTTTTTACACCATTTACAAGGTCCATTGGTGGCCTTTGGCAATCTCTTGTCCAATGCCCTGTGCTTTTGCATTTAAAGTGGTCTTTTCCTGAGGTCCTCTTGGATTTGCTCTGGATGGTTTATGGGTCTCGCAGGCATTGCCAATTATGGCCACCATAAGTCTGGTTTGCCATCTATCTTTGCTGTGATCCTCTCTACCTTCCTCCAAATCCCTGGTGTTGAAAACCATAAAGGCAGAGTCTAGTAATTAGTTTCTGCTTGTCAGAGGTCCCATCTGAAGTTTTTGTAATTTTCTCCTAATGCCTGAGGCTTATTGGCTAATGAAATGTTGGCCTAATAGGGCCATGCCTTCTAAAGAGGAGGGGTTTATATTGGTATATTTTCGGAAGGCCTCTTCTAACTTGTCACAGAATGGTGCAGGGTTTTCATCTTTCCTTGGGTAATACTTTTTTTAAAAAATACTTTTTAGTTGTAAATGGATCTTTTATTTATTTACTTACATGCTGTGCTGAGGATCAAACCCAGGGCCTCACACATGTCAGACAAGTGCTGCACCACTGAGCCACAACTCCAGCTCCAATACTTCTTAATTGGTCATAATTTATTGGGTTTTGTATGCCTTTCTCCATCCATGTCATCTGGATTCTCCTTGTCATTCCTGCGGGAGTATTATAATCCTAATTGGGGTATTTTGTTGGAACTCTCTCTGCCCTGGGTGGGGTTTTCCCTCCTGGGCAAAAATTTCATCAGTTTCCCTTGAGGCTGCCCGTTCCTTCTCCAGTGGGTTGCAGTGTACTGTCAAGATAAATTAAATGTCTTTCCAGAACAAATCAAAAGCCATGGTTAGGATTTGAAACCCGTTGGCAAATCTGGGTCTTCTGAGTATTTCCCTAGTCTTTCCTTACCCTGTTGGATGTCGATAACATCCAAGGGGACTTTCACCCTCACAGTCACCTCTGCTCCAGCCACCTCCCTGAGTGGTAACATGAGGGTGGCAGGTCACTTCCTTTGAATTCCTATGACTAGGACCATGAGCTCCCTGTCTACCACTTCTGGTATGTTGAGGGCTTAAAAGCTTTGGAGAAGGGATGGCCTGTAGGGTTCCTCCCTAGAAGGATTGTATGGAGGTGGTTGCCATAGTTGCTTCCCCTGAGAGACAGGAGAGCAGTTTAACAATGGATCATCTAGGGCATCAGGATTTGGGGCAGTTTCCTTAGGGGTCCCTTGCGGGATCTTGTCATCACATAGGAGTGGATTTGGGGGACCATGAAGGCTTAGACATAGGGGACTTCTGACCACTTGCTTTGTCTCCTGCAAAAGAGGTCTAGTTGCAGGATGGTATAATAATTTTGGCTTCTATTCAGAGGCCATTGCTCTGAATCCCTTAGCTCACATTTTGTCCAACAATTATTAGAAAAAAAAAATGTCTTTTTTGAAATTTTTTTTTTTTTCAAATTATCAGGGCCAAAGCATTTCCAATGACAGAGAATACATCTGAGCGGGAAGTCCTGTGGAATGGAGGTGATCCCTCCCATGTTGTCTATGCTGGAAGAGAGAAGAGTTTTTAGTTCCTGTAACTACAGCCATGAATTCCACCCAAGTCATCCCTCTGAGGAATTAAGGCCTTCAGGTTGAGTGTTTCACAGGAGTCCCTGTAGAATTCCCACAATAATATTTGTAGTCAGATATCTCTGGCCCCCATGTTGGGTGTGCACCACTTCCTTTGAGTTTCTGTGACCAGGACCATGAGCCCCCTGTCTACCAATTTTTAGACACAATTTTCTTCACTCCTTTTTTTTTTTTTTTTTTGGTACTAGGGATTGAACCCAGAGTTGCTTAATCACTGAGCCACATCCCCAGCCCTTTCTTAATTTCTTTGACACAGGGTCTTGCTAAGTTGCTTGGGGCCTTGTTAAGTTGCTGAGGCTGGCTTTGAATTTGTCATCCTCTCGCCTCAGCCTCCTGAGCCACTGGGATTACAGAAGTGCACCACTGAGTCCTGCATTTTTCATTTCCTTTTGAATATAGACTTTGTTTGGTTTGGCCCCATTCAGGGGGCCACCATGTAACTCCATGATGTTTTCTTTTCTTTTCTTTTTTTTAACAGTGGTGTTTAGTCTCACTATTCTTAGGACCAAAAAGGACCCATATAGTCCTATGTGAAATGGCATACCAATTGTCCCTATCCTACCTTTTATAGTCTTATTAAGCCCAGAAAAAGAGGGGAAAAACCAATTTTATCTTGGCCTATTTAATTTTGATTGGTGGTTAAAGAGATAGGTAGCCATCATCGCTAATAGTCCCCATCCCTCAGAGGGAATTTCAGGTAAACAATTAAGAAAAGACAATAGGTGTTTTGGAGGCGGTAACCCCCACAAGAGAAATAAGTGATTGACTGAGAAGGAGTGAAAGTCCATAGGAGGTGGGAGAAGGCAGGGAACAGAGAAGAGGTGGAGACAGCACCATGTTGAGCTCTGATTCAGCTAATTTCCTTTTGGAGTTGGGGTAGTTGGATGATTGTACAATGTGCCTGCATTGGTGAGCTTTGTCTTGAATCTGGCACAGACTAAGTCTAACTGTGGTTCACAGGAGTCTTCCTGACTTTTAGCTGCCTGACCTGTGCCTGTGAGAGTGTGGAAAAAAGACCAAGAGCTCTAAAATGACATTATAAGCAAGCAAAGCAGTTGCGAGCACATAGACTCACCAGGAAGTTAAACCTACAAATAGTGAAACCAAAATGTCAACAAGCCAGGTCAAGCACATGGCAGGGAGGCTGAGTAGTACCATAGAGTTTGATAAAGTCTCAGGGCCTCCACTCTTCCAGGCTGTAGAGTTCCCAGTGTTCTGAGCACAGGTGCCTTCTGATCGCCTCAGGATGTGATTAGTTGCTCCTCAGTCTGCATATGGTACTCACAGAGAGCCTGATAAAAAAGACAAGTAGACTTAGGTGGGCTTACCTACTGGCTGGCTTGCCAATAAGTTATCATTTGAGTGTCCAGTGGGGGGGGGTCCAGGTCCTTGGTGTCTCAAACAAAGAATTGAGCAAGACACACATAAGTGACAGGAAAAGTACAGATTTATTGAAAATGGAGGTAAGGATAGCACTCTGTAAGGAAAACTGGAGTGGGCCGAGAAAGAAAGACTTAAGACCCCAATGTCTGAAAATTAGTGTCTTATATGCTTAACTGTGAGGTGTTCTTTTTCGTATACAGACAGGACTGAAGACCTTACCCCATTTGCTCTCATTGGTTACCTTATGATACCTGATTAGAATATTGTCCAATTTTTCCCCATTAGTTACTTTAGAAAACTGAATTAGAATACTGCCCACTTTACTCCCATTGGTCATTTTAAAATACTGAATCTGTGGTGGGAATTGTCATGATAATGGAACTTACTGTAAGCAGGGACATGACTCATATCCCTGTCTCATATCCTCCAGTGGCATCTGTCTTATACCCTGCCTCCACCATCTTGGTGTCCTTGAACTCCCATCTAACACATGCACCAAAGGACCTACCACACCATTCCCAAGACTCACGTAAGCTCCTCCTCTAGGACTTATTTTCCTCTAATCAAAGGAAAAATTTCCACTCATTACCTGTATCCTTGCCCTACAGTACATAAACCTCATTAAGGCATGGCTTACACCATTGCATTTATTTGATTACAGGTATTTCTTTTCTCCTGAGAGTTCACTCTGAGAGTAGCAGTTCTGTCTTCCTCATTTTTATACTCAAGCATCTAGCATAGTGCTCAGCGAAGGAATTATTCCACCAAGGGAGCTCTATTTGCCAACAGGAAAGAAGTCCACTGCATTCTAAATTACTTTTCCATTAATACGTTTACTTCATAATTACTGGATTTTATTGAGTAGGATCAGTGCCTGTATTTTGACTATTAAGGGCCATCTTAAAAATCTGTGATTCACCTACAAATGTATCTGAATAGAGATCCAAGCTCTCTTTAATTCAGTGTATTTTTAAAAGTTTAAAAATATTTACTGTTAAACATAGATTGTAGTATTTACAGGAAAGCAAAGATTTCACTATCATAGTTTTTATTAAATTAAAAAATAATCAAACAATTTTTAAAGCCACCCTTCTCACAAGAGTATTACATGACACTAATTTTTTATAAGCTTTTAAGAAATTGGTGACACAAATATTTTGATAAAAGCTTGAGAGCAGGTGCTAAAAATGCCTGTTTGGCTTCTCGAAGAGAAGGTGTTCATTTACCTCTGGAATATAATTGCTGTCTGAGGTAGTTTTTAAAATGTATCCAATTTCTGATGATTCTAACATTTTTTTGACGTGTTTTCCCTCCTCCTAAGCTTCTCCTTCACCTGTCCTTTTCTTCCGTCTTCTACCACCATCTTTGTTAGCATCAGGAAAAATGCTGGCTATAATTTTCCTGCAGTCTTCATAAAATACTGGGACTCCTTCGTTCAGACAAAAGAGGGTCACTTTATTGTGCCCTTCCTCTTGACCTTGGTATAAATGTCATTTTACATAGGCTGGTCATACAGTCTTTCAGCCTGTTTAGTAACTTCTGACCACCTGATTTCTAGTCTTTCCAATCTCAATACTTCAGGCATTTATTAAGCACCTATTGTGCTCAATGCTGGGGAGGATGAATGAGATCAAGTTCTTTCCCCAAGTAGCCCACAACCAAGTAAGGGAGATGCTTGCCAAGAGCTTCTCATCAGGGCCAACCCCCTTCTTGAAATGCTTTAAATCAACTTGGAAACTTTAAAAAAAAATAATGAGAGTCTTCATCAGGTGACATGAAAAGAAGGGACGTTCCATGGACTATTGCCAGGGAGGGGCATCACCTGGTTCCTGCTAGGGAATGAGGGTTGGAAAATGTGCATCCCCCACCCAGCACTGTCTGTTGGGAGCAAGGGAACTGTCCTGCATCTTAGCTGTGTCAATGTCAGTGTTGTGGCTGTGACATTATACTGTTACACTGCAAGATGTTATGGGGAAGAGGACTAGGTAAAGTATACATGAGATCTCTCTGTATTTTTGGTTTGTTTCTCATGCTAGGAATTGAACCCAGGGCCTCACACATGCTAGGCAAGTGCTCTACCACTGAGCTGCACTGTAGTGCTCTCTATTGTTTTTTTACAACTGCATGTGAATCTATCATCATCTAAAAAAAAAGTCAAAGAGAGCAAATGGTGCTATAGGAAAGATGACCAACTCCACTCACAATAAGAGTTCAGATTAAAATTACCCTGAAATACCAATTCTGACTTGTTGGATTGCTAAAAATGCAAGTGTTTCACAAATGCTATTGATGAGGCCATGGAGAACTAGGCACTCTGAGGCATCGTTGTCAATTGCAAAACATCACTGCCTCTGCAGGGGGTAGAATGTAGCAATGTCCCAGAAATCTTTTAGGCTTGTGTCCTAAAGACATGTCTCTACAAATATGAAACCATGTGTTCAAGGTTATTCATGGAGGCATTATTTAGAGCAGCAAAAGATGAGAAGCACTTGAATGTCTCTCCAGAAGGGACTGGTTGAATAAGTTCCACACAATGGAACACTCTGCAGCCACATAAAGGAGGAGGGGTGAATTCTATACTCTCATGAGGCGTATTAGTTTCCAGGTTAAATCCACATGAGAACATAGAATTCAGGAGGTGGTGTGGGGAGGAATAAGGCTTAGACACTTTATATAAATGCTGTTTTGTGAATGAAAGAAGGAGAAATAAAAATATGCATGTGTATTTGTTGCTTTTTACAACAGAGAGACTGGCAGGATAAACCAGAAACTAATAACCATGATAGTCTATTGGGGTGGATGGCAGTGGGGGCAGGGCGTAAAGATAGGAGACTGCTTTCAGTATCTTTCATATAGTCGTGAGTTGGAACCAGGTAAGTGATTTTGCTTATCAAATATTAAATTTAAAAAGCAAACCCAAATTGATTTTAAACAAATTTTAGAAAGTATTTGGACAAAACAAATATTTAATGAGTTTGCCATTAATGATTAACCTTAGCAAGTGTAAAGAAAACTTTCATTTGATAATTGTTTTTGCTGCATTATATAGATGTCACTAATACCATTTTTTTGTATTGTGTATGGTTTTTATTTTTCTTCCTATTATAATTTTGCATTTTTCTTTCATACAGTTTATTTGGTAGTTAATGTGAAAAAGGTAGCATCTATCCTTTGGTGGCCCTATTAGTGGGTTAGCAGACCCTCCACCCCCGCCGGAGTCCTTTCCTGGACAATCAACCTTAACCACCTCAAAAGTGGAGTTCCACATGCCTTGTAGTTCTCCCTGGCTAAAGCTCGCTGGATAAGGGATAGAGCCTAGCCCAGAGAGAGCACCACAACTCACAGAAAAGCCAAGCTACTCCGACTTCTCAGGAATTTGAAGAGACAGAGACCGGAGACAGCTAATTGTTGAGGATGGGGGTGTATGTCAGGAAATATTTGGGGCTTAGCTTAAATTTCCTTCTGTGATTAAGTGAGCAGATAAACTGCTCTACAGAGACAGAATGGAGAAAGCTCATACTGGAAATCATGCAGCCTCAGAGACAAAACACCCAGTCCCTGATGGGCCCCAAGGTGTTCCCAGTCTGTGTTCTGTGAGATACACATGGGTCCTTAATCCACTGTCATTCAATTAGCTGGACTGGATTTGTTTCTTAAATGAAATGATCCTTAGTTGATGCATTGATATATCTTTTGGAAAAGTTTTGGCCTCAATAAAATCAATTTTGACTATTATCAATCAAAGAGAAAAGCTATAATCAGATATGTTCAAATCTACATGAAAATAGCCATACTGGAATGAGACATCTTGGAAGACCAGAATCATTTCTTTTTCATTTTTACATGGTCCTCTTAATAGGGGTTTAATACGTATTTAGTAAAGGAAATTTTTCATTTTTTGGTTGTTGCCCTTTCAATATGGATTCAGGTTTTGTTTGTTTGTTTCAGTTGCTTTTCTCTAGAATATAGAATCTCAAGGATACAGCTTCAGTTTCAGCTGGATTTGAGGATCTATGCATACTCTGGAACAGTTATTCAGGGATCTGGTTCATTCTGTGACTAGGAAGTCCAGGGAAGCTGATTTAGATGCTATCCAGGTTTGGGGAACTCTTTAAATGGATAATAGTTTAGGCTAGTGGTTTCAGCAGTGATTCACATTAGAATAACTGGGGGATCTTTTAAAACTACAGTAGTGTCCTTTTACCAATAGTTTTTCACAGTTTCTGTTACTCATGTTCAGTCATGGTTATAAAGCATTAAATGGAAAATTCAAGAAGTAAACAATTTGTAAGCTTTGAATGATATGCCTTTCTGGTGATTTCTTGAACACAGGCTTTGCAATTCCATGACAGTTGATCTGCAAACTAAGTCACTGAGTAACTAACGTGTGTGTAGTGGATACAGTGTGGATACACTGAACAAAGGGATGGTTCATGTTCTAGGCAGGATGGAGCAGGAAGACATGAGATTTCATCACACCATCCAGGATGGCTTCCTGGGATAGATGGAGAAGGTCAATAGTAGCCTAACTCAATGCCTATAATATTTGTCTCACTTCATCTCATCATGTAGGCATTGTGTCATTTCACATCATCTCAAGAAGGATGATTACAGTACAATAAAATATTTTAAAATGATCACGTTCACATAATTTTTATTACAAATGTGCTGGAGATTTATAATATACCATTTCTAATACTTATCCTGATCAGTTAACCATTCTGAATATTTGTAGAATGGTATGGCCAGTTTATACATTGTTTCACAAAGATAATAATTCATTATATTACATGCCTGCAACTGGCCAGGCACTCTTTAAGCTCTTTCCTTTTAATACCTTAATTCATCCTCACAACTACTCAGAAGGAATGAAAGCAAAGATCACTTTAGAAGCTATAGGAGATTGGTTCCTTAGCAGAAGAGAAAACAGTCAAATGTTAGGCACTGCAGCATGTTCAAGATAAACCAGAAAATGGAAAGTGGTTGCTAGGCAGGGTAGTACACACCTGTAATCCCATTGATTCAGGAGGCCGAGGCAGGAAGATCAGAAGTTTGAGGCCAGCCTCAGCAACTTAGTGTGAGACCCTGTCTCAAAATAAAAAATAAGAAGAGCTGGGGCTGTAACTCAGTGGCAAAGCACTCCTAGGCTCAATAACCAATAAGAAAGAAAGAAAGAAAATGGAAAATGGTTAAAGAAATTTTGAAGATCTATGCAAGTAGAACAAGGAGGAACAGATAAGAAATTTTGTACATCTCAGAAATTTACTGCCTTATAGAAACCTTGTGTGTGTGTGTGTGTGTGTGTGTGTGTGTGTGTAGCATTGAGGATTGAACCCAGGGCCTCATACATGCTAGGCAAGCACTCTACCACCGAGCTATAGCCCTTATATAAACTTTTTTAGAAACGAATTCCTGACTCTACACTTTAATTCCAAAGAAATCCAGTACACACTGATTGTTCTTAGTCTGAAGGGTTTTGTTGCTTCTATGAAAAAAAAATTGGCATTACTTTTATAGTGTGCTTTTATAAGGACATAAAGCTATACAAAGACATGTTAGACTACGCTGGAGGAAATAATCAAGTAATTTTTCAATAATGATGTTTTAGTAGCTACTTACCTAAAAACCTCCTTTAAAAGTCATTGCCTGAGAGATGTAATTTCACTCTAGGCACAGAAGCTAAAGTACCATAATTACTAATCCCATTGGAGGAACAAATTGAATAGGAATCATGAAATCACAGAATTTTAGATCAGGGAGGAAACTTTAAAGTTATCCAGAGCATTTTCTTTACTTCTTATTAGCTATCCATTAAAACAAAAGGAAACACAGATGGAATCTTCTACCCCTCTGGGTGGTGGTACCAGCCTTTCAATTCACCACATTCAAACTGTCCCAGGCACGGGACTGGACTTCTGAAAAAGCTGGGTGACCCTTCTCACCTTCGCTGGCTTCCCCAGCTTCTTTAATCTCTTAACTAAGCTCTTCTGTCTCTCAGGAGGAAATGTTTGAACCTCTAGCTAGGCCAAAATCACTTGCCTTTCTTTCAATATTGACATTTTCAGCCTCAAATTTTTGTCCCTTGGCTATTTCATCTTTTCAGGAATAGCATTTTTTTTTTTAACTTATTTGCCTGGTGCCTCCTACATATGCTTCTAAGAACCAGCACACTTCTGTCCCTTCTATGAGTTCCTCTGTTTCCCAGGAATCAGAACACATTTTTCTATTATACTACCATAGCGGGTTTTTTTTTTTTTTTTTTTTTTTTTTTTGTACTGGGGATTAATTAAACCCAGGGGCACTACTTAACCACTGGGCCACCATCCCCAGCCTTTTTTTTTTTTTTTTGAGACAGGGTCTCCCTAAGTTGCTCAGAGCTTTGCTAAGTTGCTAAAGCTAGCTTTGAACTTAAGATCCTCCTGCCTCAGCCTCCCGAGCTGCTGGGATTATAGGCAGGCACCACCACACCAGGCTACCATAGCATTTTGCATACTCATATGGCAATGTTGACCAGTTGGCTGTCTAGCCTGCGTGCCTTCTTCCCTTCCTCCCTTTTTTACACTTTAGCTTGCTTGCTTTCTTCTTTCTCTCTCCCTTCCTTCCTTCCCTCCATCTCTTCTTTGTTTCTTTCTCTTTTTTCCTCCTCTCCTCTGGGTCCTCTCCTTTTCTTTCACCAGTAACATGTTCCTGACAGACCCTGTATCTTCATGCATCTTTATAGTTCCAGCACCTGATTCAGAGTAGGTGCTTGATAACTGTGGTGAATGGATGAAGACATACATGCTGTCATAGGCTGAATAATGCTCCCACAAAGGCTGAATCTCAGAATCTGTGAAGTGTCACCTCACAGGGTAAAGGACTTGGCCGGTATGATTTTAAGTTAAGGAATTTGAGTTAGGAGATCTTCCTGGAATATTTGGGGGACCTCATGTACTCACATGCTTCCTTATAAGAAGGAGCAATGAACCAAGGAGTACAAGTGACCTCTAGAAGCTGAAAAAGACAAGAAAGCAATTCCCTCTGAAGCACCCTGACAACCATAAGTTCTGGACTTGTGTCCTCCAGAAATGTAGGATAATAATTCTGTGTTGATTTAAGCTGCTGAATTCGGTCCCTTTGTTATAGTAGCAATAGGAAACTAATATATATGCCCATGTGAATTAAATCACATATCCTATCAATGTATTAGACATACTTCATAAAATTATTTATTGAAACCTGCAGACAAGACACATAAGAAATAAATATATAGAGAAACGTTCACCTTCACTAATTAAAAAATTAACACAATCCCAAGATAGAATGGTATGTCTATTGAAGTGGCCACACGTTGTTAATAGGCAGAACTAGTAAGGTTGCAGTGCCGTAGAATGTATTATATAATGTATTCAGACACTAATAGTACCCCAGAAGCTACAGTTCTTGGGAACTCAGTATGTGCTATGCGTTGTTGTGAGATCCTTTGCATGTATTATGAAAACTGCTTTCAAAACAACCCTCTGGAGTAGATGCTATGATTATTCTCATTTTACAAATAAAAAGAAGAAATCCAGATGCGGTGGTGCACACCTGTAATCCCAACTGCTCAGGAGACTGAGGCAGGAGGATCACAAGTTTGAGGCCAGCCTTGGCAACTAAGCAAGACGCTGTCTCAAAACTTCAATAGGTTTGGGGATGTAGCTTAGTGGGGTTCCATATCCAATATGGAAAAAAAGGGGTCGGAGAGGGACAGAGGAACAAAGAGAAAGGGGATTCACTTTCCACCTTCCTGAATTGGCTCCTTCCTGAGGATCACTCTCCTCATCACAGAGGGTGGCTGCCAGACAGCCAGGTGGTATTATTCCAGGGAAGCATCTCATTTTTTTCTATCTATAAAAGAGAAGTCCTGAGTGCCCCTTTGATTTGGTCATTTTAGTTCTCCTGCCCATCCCTAAATTAAATATCACAGCAAATGAGATTTCACTGGTTGATTTAGACCAACTTCTAAAATCAGCCTCTTATTCTCACTCCCCGACCCCAGGAGCTCAGGGCTAAGATGATTTCCATTGCTGTTCAGTGGAAGGAGATGGAATGGGAGTAAGTGATGTAGCTGTAACATCCATTAAGGAGCATTTGTGAATTTTCCTGTGTGTTTGTCTACTTTAGTGGAGCCCCAGGCAAAGACTCCGCCTCTCTGAGCAGAACTACAGCTTCCCATGAGGGCCTGGACTCCCTATGCACCCCGAATCCCCCCACAGGGCTGTGCCCACAACAGTGCCAAATTCAGTCAGGCTCCCATCTCATGCTGCTTCTCTGCCAGGAGGCCTGGAACAGAGAGGGTCTCTGCCTTCAAGACCCTGGTCCAAACCCTCTCAGTAGTCTTTAGCTGTCATTCTTTTGGTCCTGGGTCTACTCAGAAGCACATTTTAAATAGACTCATTCTATTTTTTAATATTCTGAATGGCTAAGCTCTTGAAACCAGTCCAAGTATGCAGAACCTGGAGTTTGTCATTTGAATTAGGTTTACCTGAAGGAGCTGGTAGTTTTCTAGTGTTTCCGAATAAACTGCTCAATCTCTTGTATTTGATGGGTTCTGGTTCTATTTCTCACATGTCTGTGTGACAGGAGGGAAAAAAAAATCCAAAACCAAAACAAAACACCCTGGAAAGCCCAGTGATCTGTAACGACACAGATATAAACACTTTGCCCACCTGGGGCAAAACCTTTTTCATTCCTTCCTTCCACATATTGGAAAGGACTCCTATTCCATGGGCTCAAACGTTTATTAATCACCTACTATGTGCTAGGCACTAATCTCCAGAATGTGTCTGATATATTTTCCAAGTGTTACCTTCATGAAGAAGCCTGGGAGAGAATTGAACAACAGCAGATGGGATAGAGAGGGAAGATGGGAGGGGAGGGGAGGGGGGATAGTAGGGGATAGGAAAGGTAGCAGAATACAACAGTCACTAATATGGCATTATGTAAAAATGTGGATGTGTAACCGATGTGATTCTGCAATCTGTATTTGGGGTAAAAATGGGAGTTCATAACCCACTTGAATCAAATGTATGAAAGATGATATGTCATGAGCTTTGTAATGTTTTGAACAACCAATAAAAAAAAAAAAAAAGAAGCCTGGGGTGTGATATTCATTCAGCTCAGTACACAGGTGGCTGCCCAGGGCTCTTGCACTGGCCTCAGTATTCTCTGAGTTTCCCACAAGCCTCTTACCCAGTTCCATAACCTCCAGCCTCCTGGGGAGTGACATTAGCTGCAGCAACAGCAGGTGGGTGACTGCTGAGCCCAAGGGCAGCTCCACATCTCCAGGGTTTATTTAAGAAAACCTGCATGTGACCTGTCTCTGCTAACAGTGGTTCTGGAACAGATCTTCGGCATTTGCATAGATTGCTGAAGATGAATTACCATCTGCCTTGGCTTTAAATTAACTGGGGGCAGTTCTAACCCAGAGAGAATGGGGAGCCAGGAAAATGGAGTTGATTTGGGGCTTATTTCCATTTTGAAAGGCATTTAGAAGAAGTAAGGGGGTTACGGGAGGGGTGTGTTCTGTGAACCATGAAGTAAAAGGAAGGAATTGACTGTAAAACTGAGGGTTTGGTGAGAAATTATTCTTCGGAAGTGCTGCCTCTGCTGTCACTCTTGGTAGAAAAGTGCAATTGGAGGCATAAGTGCCCTACATTTCCTTGTTTGACAGGGACTATCAAAATGTTTCAGGAAGTGTTTTCATATTCATGATTTTTATTTTCAAGAGATATCTTAATTTTCTTTTCTGTGTGTGCACACAATGTCAACTTCAAAGTTATGAGATTAAAAGCAGGCCTGACTACTTCAAGTTCAAGTTGGTTAAAACTGAACTTCATGTTCAAATGACTACAAATCTGTGCTTCTGCCTATATTCCTGAGCTCAATCACTTGCTCATCCGATTCAACCTGCTTGCCAGGAAAGATGCCCGAGACTCCTCTAATTCTCTCACAGCCTACGGCAAAGCTATTACTGATCTTGCTGTTGATTTTCTATTTCAAATAGACATTGAGCAAAAGAGGGAAATGTAAAAAACAGCTCCTGACACTCAGGGCTCGCCTCGATGTTATTAGGAGCTAATCTAACTCTAACAGCCAGCCGTGTTGTCTCCTTGGATACAACAATCTCACAGAACATCAGCATCTAACAAGGTCATTGAGACCCTGACAAAGTAACACAAAGACAAAATTACTGTGAAACCTATAAAATACCACACACTTACATCTCCCTGAGGTGAGTAACTACTGCTGTTTGACCAATTACCAGCTTTCTTATCTTGGCTCTGGTTTGCCCTCCCCATAGGTAGGCCATGGAGATACCCAGCTGTAGAATTGCACCCACTTTCTGACAGCATCCAACTTAGAGTGCACCCCCACTTCCTTAGTCTCTCCTCGAAGTCACACTTCCAAAGTCCAGATTTTCTGACAGTTCCTCTCTGACACCTTGTTAGTGAGCCGCCTTCTGGATCTCCTGGTATGTTTTTCTTCTTGTTGAAAAGAATAATAAGCACACTGATTGACCTGAATTGATGTGCTCTGGTGGACTTGGGCTGTGGAGAATTGACGCCATTCTCTCCTTGCTAAAATTGAATTTTGTCCTTCATCCTCACTAGCCTATGATTTTGCAACAACAATGTCGTGTATATTCTAGGTTCTTCCTCTCCCATTCTTCTTTCATGCTGTCTTGTGATTATCTCCTCTGCCCCCACCAGTGAATTGCATAAGGCTTTATTTATCAAACATGGGGCACAGAATACGATATATTGACAATATCAACTCCTAGCCAGGCATGGTGCAGTGCATACGTAAACCCAGCAAATTATGAGTTCAAGGCCAACCTAGGCAACTTAGGGAGACTCTGTCTCAACAATTTAAAAGGCTGGGGATGTAGCAAGTGATAGAATGTCTCTGGGTTCAATCCCCTGTACTGCAACAAACAGACAATATAAACTCCTAGATATATAAGGTGTCTTGACTGATGTGTTTTTTTTACAACTACAAATATTCCTCTACATATTACATCTACTTTAAAAACACAATTCATATTATCTTTCATATACACAAAATTCTTATAATCAGGATTAGATAAATAGTTCCTCTGTATTATGTGGCTGACTGAGTGTTTGCCATGAAATTCACAGATGTTTAAATGCCCAATAAACACAAGACAATATATTCAACATTACTAAGCAAAGTGAATAAATAAATAAAAAGTTGAAATAAACATTAGATGTAGTAAATGTAATTTTTTTTTTTTTACTTTTCAGGTGGCAAAGGTTTCAATGAATACAAACCCAGAATAAAATTTGAAGGAACCCCCTAGGAGGCTATATGGCTATATTAGTGTCTAGGGTTACAGAAACAGTGCCACAAACAGTGTGGCTTAAAACAACAGAAATGTATTGTCTCAGTTCTAGAGGATGGGTGTCTGAAATCAAGGCATCTGCAGGACCATCCTCCCTCCAAAAACCGTGCAGGAAGGGTTGATCCTTTCTTGCTCTCTCCTAGCTCTGTTGATGGCTGTCCATCTTTGGTGTTCCCACTCTGAAGCTCCATCACTCCATTCTCAGCCTGTGTCCTCACGTGGAGCTCTCCCTGTGTCTCCTTTAAAGTTTTCCTCTTATAAAAAGAATAATGATAATGTACAAAAATGGCAATTTGATATGGATTAATCTAACATAGGTGGGACAAAGATTTGCTAACAACATTGAACAGAATCAGAGACATCAGTTGGCCACATATTTTAGAAAATCTCAATATACATTATAAAGTCCAGCCGGGCATGGTGGCTGTAATCCCAGTGACTTAGGAGGCTGAGGCAGGGGGATTGTAAGTTCAAAGCCAGCCTTAGCAATTTAGCAAGGCCTTAAGCAACTTAGTGAGACCCTGTCTCAAAAAAGTAAAATAAAATAAAAGGGGCTGAGAATGTGAATCAATGGTTAAGCACCCCAGAGTTCAATCCCCAGTACCCCCCCCCAAAAAAGTCCAAATTTACATTTCATTCTTTCCAAATTTCTTGCTTTCTCTCTATGCAGCCAGATAGATGGTATCAAGATATTAGATTTGAAATTGGAGGACAGTGGAAAGACTTCATGGGATGTTTAGGCCTAAGCTGTGTGTCTGGCTCAGGTTCACCGAAGGATTCTGGTTGGAGACTCTATGCAAGCAATAACTCTCCTTGCTCTAGCCACAGAAGGTGACTGATAACAAGGTTTCCTTCAATAGATTCCTGTTGCCTTTAAGATAAAGTCTCCAGCTCTAGTGGGTGACAGGTAAAGCTGGGTTTCACTGGGACCTCATTTCCCACCACCCCAACTCTACTATGGCAGAGAGAGACAGTGTTGACCAACTCAGATTCACCCTGTTCTTCCAGAATGTAGAGTTGTCCTGGGGAAAGACTCTGGCCAGGAACCCTATTTCTCAGTGCCTCTAGATGGGACCATGGACTAGGGTTTGAATGTGTCCCATGAAAGTTCACATGTTGGAAACTTAATTCCTGAATGAGGCCATGGTGGGAGGTGGAGCCTAGTGGGAGGTGTTGGGGTCATGAGGGCGGATCCTTTATGAATGGATTCATGCCTTTCTGAGTGGGATAATGCTCACAATAAGTCAGTTCCTCCTCTGCAGGGACTGTATTATTTACACGAGAGTGGTTTGTTATAAAGCAAGGCTGTCTCATGGTTTGGCTCTTTCAGATGTGCCCACTTGCTCTCTGGATTTCTGCCATGAGTTGCAGCAGCCTGAGGCCCTCACCAGAAGCTGAGCAGATACTGGGGCCATACTCTTGGACTTCCTGGCCTCCGGTACCATGAACCGAAATAAACCTCTGTTCTTTATAAATCATCCTGTCTGTGTCAGGTATTCTATTTCAGCAACAGAAAACAGATTATGACACCAAGTAACTAGCTCTGACCAGTAAAACGCCAGTTTGATCTTGTGTCAGCACACAGGGGCTTAATACCACACTCTTTCTCTTCCCTCTGTCGGCTGGCTAGATGTGACCAGAGTGGCCCTTGAAGTCACAGACTAAATTAAGCTGCATCTCAGAGTCACCATTTACAAGAAAAAGGTCCTGAAGAATTGCCAGAGCAAGAACTTCTGCATTGGACCTGGCATGAACGAGACCGCTGAGAATTGGGGTGGTTTGTTATAACTGCACAGCCTCAACCCACCTTAACACAATTACATTATGAATCAAGCTGTTTCCTCTTTTTACCAAGTTGTTTTCCTTGACCTGGTCTTGCAGTCTTTATTCTCTCTACCTAGAATCCCTTCTCCCTTTTCCACTTAACTACAAAACTCAGATTGAGTGAAGGCTATTCCGAGATCATCTCAGACTTCTTCGGGCTGTTGGCTTCTGCCTCCCTCCTACTCTCTCTGTGCTTTGTACCATAGCCCCTTGTCAAAGCAGGATGGATGATATAATTATCTTCTTAAAAGGTTGTGGGCACTTTACTAAATGCAGGCATCCGGTCTTATTCTTGATGCTTCAAGCACCTGCAATAGTGCCTGGCCCCCCGTGAGAGTCCTCCATACATAGATTTTGGATTCATCAAAGCGTTTTGGGTGTGTGAGTGTCTCTGTGGTTTTGTCCCTTACTCAGCTGATTGTGCCAGATGGATCAGAGGGGCTGAGTTGCTGCAGATATATCCAGCTGGCTCGGCACTACTCTTAAAAATCAGTAAAGCACTTAAAAGAAATGCCTGGAGTAAAGAAATGGGCCCTTACCATTCATCTTTTGCTATTCAGCGAAGGTTACAGAAAAATGAAATGTTCTCATTTGCAGAATCTGTGTTTTTAACAGCTGCAGATCATGCTTAATGTGTGCTTTGCTTGCAAGACATTGGAAATTTGGATCTCTCCCAGAGTTCTGGCTAGAAAATTGCCAGCAATTTTTTTTTTTTTTTGCTTTTGTGTAAAATTTGAATTTTTTTTCCAACAGGAGAAAGGAACAACAAGTGGATAAAAAAAAAAAAATCAGTTCTCACGAAATGGGAGGTGCTTTCATGGGAATGTTTTATTGTCTCTTCCCGAGTTTCTAACATAGCTTATAGAGTAGGAACACTGCTTTTGTACAAAGGGAATACTGTCAGTTGTGTGGGATCCTGTCACTCCGTAAGCTCCTCATGCTTTGGGGTTGCTGACTACTGCAGTGGTGGAGTAAGAGTAGGGGCTGAGCAGAGCGGCGATGGTGTAGTGGCGGTGGCCAGAGTCGTTCGCTGTGAACACCACCTAGGGGAGAGGACAGACAGAGCTGTTTGTAACAGAGCCCAGAAGTGTGAGGCACAGTCAGAGAGATCACTGGAAATCCAGTGCAAAATTAATTATTTTTATTTTATTATCTCATTTTTGGGGAACAATTAGAACAAAAAGCAAAAATTCAAATACCCTGGCAGATTAAGCCTCTGGAGTCTTGTGCAGTTCTCAGAAATGCCCTTCAATAGGTGAATGGATAAAGAAACTGTGGTATATATACACAATGGAATGTTACTCAGCATTAGAAGAGAATAAAATCATGGCATTTGCAGGTAAATGGATGGAGTTGGAGAATATCATGCTAAGTGAAGTAAGCCAATCCCAAAAAACCAAAGGCCGAATGTTCTCTCTGGTAAGTGGATGCTGATCCATAATGGGGATAGGAGGGGAAGCATGAAAGGAATGGAGGAACTTGAAATAGGGCAAAAGGGAGGGGAAGGGAGGGAACATGGGGGTAGAAAAGACCGTGAAATGAGATGGACATCATTACCCAAGGTACACTTATGAAGACACGAATGGTGTGACTCTACTTTGCGTACAACCAGAGAAGTGAAAAATTGTGCTCCATATGTGTGCTATGAATTGAAAGGCATTCTGCTGTCATGTATAACAAATCAGAAGAAAGTAAGTTTTCTACTGCCTGCATGATGAGTCTCTTGTTTTGCAATTCACCCCATAGTCTGGATGGCCCTCGCCTGACTGAGTGGAGTCACAGCCTAACATCCATTTTCTTGGCTTCAGAAAAAAGGTGAGGAGAAGGTGAACACCGGCATCCAGAGACTGGAGACCGGCTAAGAAGGTTGACCAAAGTCCTACTTTGAGAACTAGAAATTTGGATCGGGAGGAACTGTTTTTCCTGTTTTACAGATAAGCAAACCAGACTTCTGAATTAGTTTACCCAAGTTCATAAAATGACAGAGCCCCATCAGGAAGGCAAGTCTCATGTCTCCAAGCCCAGAGATTTTCTTTGTATTTAGCTTAGAAATTTAGATTCTCCCCCGCCCAGGGAAAAGGAACAAGTATATGTATATACCAAGGAATGGAATATGAACTAAAAGAATTCTACTTATAATAGAATTATAGAATTATAGAATTCTACTTATAATACAAAGAGATTGTGGAAAAGCCTATTGGAATTCTGAAATGTGTATGAATGCTTTTGAGCTTTCTGACTGGGCCAACTAGATCAAAGTGCTGTTGTAATTCATTAGTCACACTTCTCAAAGTCACTGGAGTATCTGAGACTCAGGGGCTGGGTGGCCTAGGCGACAGGAGGGAGGGAAGTGGGGGTTGATTTGATTGAGGAGAAATCTGGAGGGCAGTAATGGGGTATTTAGTTTTACTTATTTTTGTATGCAGGCCCTGGGTTGAGTGTTTAATAGACTTTTTGTTCCAATCAAAGAAGACTGGAAGACTTGGGACAGGAGGAAAAAAATATCTGAGTGAACCATACCAAACATAAAAAGAACATTCAGGCAAAGGGAGGTGAGACTCTCCTAAGAATCTTCTTCTGAAGAAGAGAGGGACTCCTTCAGGTTCACCCTGGAAGCAACTAGGAAAAATTTCCTAACTTTTTTGGTGACAATAGCCTCTGGCTCTGTCTCCCTTAAAATTGTAAAAGGCATAGTCTTGTAATCAAAAATCCATGAAGTGAAGAGGCATATTAGTTCCATAGGAAATTTTCTAATTCTCCTCGGTAAGTCTAATATGGCTACCTGGGTCACTGGCCAGGAGGAGAAGACCAGCTCTGAAGGGCGGTGAGTCTCTGGGAGGTGCTTATCTGCAGGAATGGAGCTCATGGCTGAAGCCACTGTGCACTGTCCCTGGAGTGAGGTGTGAGGGACACATGCTTCACTACTCTCTTTCCCTCTTGCTCCCCTTTTTCTTTCAGGCTCCAAACTAGGCTTATGACTCTTCCTACTATGTCTAATATCATCCACTTCCCTTCCATTCCAAGAGCAGGGGGTGTGTTTTCATTTCTAAATCTCTGGTATCTTTGAGTGCTCAACACATACAGGATTTTATTTTTCAAATATTTGTTGAATGATCATTAAAGAGTGAATAGTAGCTGATATCTATTGAATAGGAGCAGCCCCTTCGTGGGCTGTATAGTGGTAAACCTTTTCACAACCTCAGGCTGTGACCCAGGGTGGAAGGGGCCCAGGGAGGCTAATCCAGTGCTGAAGGGTAGGGCTGAGAGCCTTCTGTGCTGTGCCCAAGCTGATCCCTGCACTCCTCTGTTCAAAAGTCTTGTCTTGCTGCCTGGCTGAGGAGTAGCCAGAGACATACTTCCTGGTAGAGGGGACTCCCTTGGTGACTTGTGGGCCCCAGAAGTCAAACAGTCACCTACAGTTTCCTTGGTAACACTGTGCTAAAAGAACTGTTCTGTGCTAATTGAAATTCTCAACCATGACTAAGCCAGAGAGAATGGTTGCCTTTCATGCTGAGCTATTTTCGATGGAATTACTTGATCTTTAACTCTGACCAACAAATCTGGATTCTATTTCCATGACAGCCATCTGTTTTAAATGACTTATGGAGTTCAGTCAAGGAGGTGGCAGGGAGACTGGGCCCATGTATAACTGCTGGTGGATCCTTACCTCATAAGGAAAAGAAGAGAATGAACCAAAGTTTACAAATATGGCTGCTTTTTCTTCTTCTTCTTCTTTTTTTTTAACTTGGCTTCTCACAAGAAAAAGGGTTCCTAAGGCAGTGTGAGGACATCAGAAGTGAGGCCAAACCCAGCCTGGCCCCTGCTGGTAAACAGGCCTGCTCCTTCACTTACTAGCCATGTGACTTTTGATGAGTCATGTAACCTCCCATGCTTCGCTTTTATCTGTGATGTGAGGATAATTGGACTGACCTTAGTGGGTTGGTCATGAGGTTGAGCTAGGTTAGTGGAAAACACTTACCATGGCGCCTGACACGTGATGTACACTTAGTGATTTTATCTATTGTGTTGCCATTATTAGTTTGAATTTATTGTCTTTCTATGCATTGCCAAGAATGGCTTATTCAAACCTCTGGGGAGCCAGATGTGTTTTGAATACAGCATTTCCCAGCTTTTAAGAGAAATAAAATGGTGCATCCTTTCTTCTGTTTACCTAACACCTTAAGTGAGGACGGGAGGGCTGCCTCATAATGAAACATTAATAATTCTTCAGCAAATAAACAAATACTCACATGAGATGGGATGAATAGACCATCATAGTGTTACAGAAGTTTATGTTGCCAAATGAGTTTTCACCAAACTCAGAACAGGGTTGGCTTCTCAGAGTGTGGATTTCTGATGGTAACATGGGAAAGGGAACCTGTGGTCATTCAGAACTTTCCTTATGACACTTAAGGAAAGTATACTTACTTCCATGGTATGATAAGTGCAAACTGTGCATATCCTGGAGCTTAAAAAAAAAATCCCAAACAACTCCAGGGTCTGTGTACTCACCTCTGCATATTCATGGAACGGAGAAATGCCAAGTGCCTTCCAGTAGGATTTGGTGTCTAATTCCACCCTGTAGAGCCCTTCTACAAACTTTTCGTCTGTTGTGAGCCCATGTAGCTCTCCGTTTTCACCGGTCTTCCTATAAGGTACATAAGTCTAGGTTAAGTTAGGCATGAAGGGAGTAAATGGCCCAGCAAAGTGGTACCACACACACATATGTGTGTGTATGTATGTATTTGTGTGTGATATATACACATATGTATGTGTGATATTATATATATATATATATATATATATATATATATATATATTTTTTTTTTTTTTTTCCCCTTCAACCAAACTAGTAACTCTCTGAAATCAAGTGGCAAGAAATTTTTTGAAACTTTCCAAATATCTCATTGTAGATTTTTGTTCTTATAAGAACAAAATACAGGTATAATGTTAATTTAAAAAGTCTTAGGTCTGGGGAAGTAGTTCAGTGGTAGAGCACTTGCCTACCATGTGTGAGGCTCTGATTCTATCCTCAGAGCAACAACAACAATAACAATAATAAAATCTTGGGATTCACGGTTGGTGATTGGATGAAAATTCAGGACACACCCTGGAAGTGGCCATAAGGTGCTCTAAGTGGCCATAAGGAACTCTCCTGTTCCCCAGGACCACAGGATATCACTTTTGTCCCCACTGGCATGTGGCTGTCTTTCAGAGAGTACTATTTGTTCACACTGTGGGAAATCTAAAATACAAAGCAGAGCCTATATTGACTCTTGTTCCTTTTATATGATTGATCTCTTTGGTATTTCTTTGCCAAAACAAAATACTAGGGAAATTCTATTTCTATTTAGGTACCCGCTCAATTGTTGAAATGTTAGAAATGGCTCCCAATTAGACTACAAACCCAAGACGGATAAAAATGGAAGTTGTCTTTAGTGATTTTGATCATGACTGCCCCTGTTTTTTCTTTTCAGTTCCTTTTTTATGTGTTGTGCATGTGTGTCTTGGTATAGGAACATCTGAATACTTTTGGTGTCCAGTCTATCTCCCACGTAGAATATCTCCCATGTTGGGCTTGGCATTTTACATAAACATGAGTGAGTTAAAAAATAAAATCTCAATTAAAACTGCATGAGGGAAATGATCTTCCTAATGATGGGTGAAGAAGATTCATAAAGTAGTTCTTGGGATTCAATTAAAACCCAACAGAAATTCTTCTCCAGGAGATGAAATACTTCAGAGCTTCTTTTCTGCTTGATGATGAGGGTTTCTTAGTAATGCTTCCTTTGGTTAGTTTGTTTAGGTTTACTAATATGGATTTTGTTTGAAATTCTTGCTAGTGGAGGTAGAAAAGCTCTATGAAAATGGTAAAGTGGTTAATAAAAGGTGAGAAGTCATTTTTCCACACTGATGGGTGATGGAGAGATTAGTCTGTGGCTAGAATTTGCCTTACATGTCCTTCTCCTAGATGTTTTTTTTTTTTTTTTTAATTAAGCTTGACAATAGCCAGTTTTGTACATAGTAGGTACAAAAGCCCTGGATTCTATATAAACTCCTCCTAGGTGTCCCCTCAATGCTCTTTCTCAATTCCTTTCTTTTTATTAATAAATTAACACACATTGTCCATCATGCTTAAAATTTTAAGAATTTTTCCGGCATGGATGTCACCTTAGGGAACTTTAGATTCACCTTAGGAATCTGTGAAAATCCTGAAATTCTATATATATTTCTGTATAGTGTGTTTATTGTGCATTTTTCTGGGAATGGCGTCTATAGTTTTCTCACTTTCTTCAAGTAGTCTGCGACCTGAAAAGTTTGACTCCTGTTAGAGTAGAGCAGTTAGACACTCCATCTTTTTCTTTTTCTTCTCATCAGCCCTAAATGATGCCCTGGTCACTTCCAGCTAAGCAAAGCAAGAGGACATCCTTCTCAGGCCATATTTGTCTACATTTTCAATCTATTCATAGGAGTTTTTTTTTTTGTGTGTGTGGGGGGTGGGTACCAGGGATTGAACCCAGGAACGTTTAACCATTGAGCCACATCCCCAACCCTTTTTAATGTTTTATTTTGAGACAGGCTCTTGCTCAATTGCTTAGGCCTTGCTAAGTTGCCAAGGCTGGTTTGAACTCACGATCCTCCTGCCTCCGCCTCCAAGCCACTGGGTACTTGTAGGTTCTTTAGCTGGTGATGGAAAAAGTGGAAAGGGTGAATGGAAGGATAGAACCAAATCCCATGGCAGGGTTCTCTGGAAGCTTACCCAGAGGCAAATGGCTCCCAGGTGCCATCAGCCGCCTTTTTGAACACTTTCACAGACACCTCCACAGCAGGACTCCCTCGCACTGCATCTAGGACTTTGACCATCAGAGGACAGTTGGTTTTACCAGTGCCCTGAGAGACATGTGAGAAGTCAACAAAATTAACCAGAATGAAAGGACTTATTCTTTATGGTGTTGGAAATCCACAACAAAGCCGGAAATACATGCTGATCCAATTACCAGTAACATAAGTGTTGACAATTAATGAGCTTTCCCACTCAGTATATTACAGGCATAATTGTTTCCAAAGCAAGATTGGTTTCTGCCTCCAGACACACTGCTATCGACCAGGGACGTGCATAATGAATTTTCAAGGATAAAATGGGCCCTCTGAGAACGGTTGCTTTGTTCAGCCTCTCCATTTGAGTGAAATACTGAAAAGATGCAATGTGTCATAGGACTGAATAGTTTTTCCTGAGGTCGTTTTAATAAGTGGTTGCTATAGTAATTCCCTCTTACTATCTGTTGTCAAATAATGTCAGAGTACTTCCTGGCCCCTTTGGTAGTATTAGTTAATTCTTCCAGAGGATTTAAGAGTCAGATATCTGACTGGAATATTGTTCACCAAACAAACATTAATCAATCCATAAACACATTCAGATTAGCCAAAGGGCCAGAGTATAATCTCTGTAGTTTGTGCCCTAACTATATTTATAAAGGGATGCTTTCAGGAAAATTCAATATTATCAGCTTCATTAAGATGATATCTTTATTTCTATCATGTGTCTGAGGACACTGGTGTGCTAGGCACTGAGACTTAACGCACTAAAGCAACAGAGTAAAGAACACAACAGAGAAAAAAGCCCTAAGCTGTTTTTGAAGTTCAAATCAATGATATTAAATGTAGGTGCTGAGTACCCTTGCCCTAGTAACACAAGCTGGTTGTTAAAGCTGGAAGAAGTCACTTCTATTTAATCTAATGTACATCTGCAATGTCCAAAAGGGACTTGACAGAATTAACACTCACCACGGGGTCAGCTTCGGACACAAATACCAGTCCAGCGAGGCAGAGGAGGAGTAGATGGTGAGAAGCCATCCTGTCAGGACCCAGTGGACTTCTGTGATGGCTACTCTTGGTTTGGGGCTTTTATACCCTCTTTTTCCAATCCAGGCTGCTGATCCCTGCCAATCTGACTCTAAACCTGCTGATTCTGATTATTGACTTAGTCAACAAAGGGAGAATAAGTAACCCACACAAATATGAACCTTGTCTACAGAGATTAGAGCATCGGAACATTAGCTCTGTGGAATATTCTTAACTGGTCATTTGACTAGTTGGATCACTAAAACCCAACCTAAACAGAGCAAAATTAGCCTCTCCCTGCTTGACTAATGGAAGCAGCATTCTTGGGATCTTCCACCCTGCTTTATTTCTGTTCATGTTTCCCATTTGCTATTCATTTTTGTCTTTCATTTTAGATGACAGATGTAATTTGTGATTTTTCTTTTCTTTTTTTTTTTTTTTGGTGTGTATGTGTTGAATGATATTAGGTTGCACTGGCTTGAATAATAGTACATTGGAAAACATCATGGCACTATATATATGTCCATGAGCCAACAAGAAAAACCCTCAGCAGTGCTTCATTCTCAAAAGCATGTTTTAACCAAACAGTCATTTAGTCACTCAGAGGCCCTGCTTAGTGATTTCTCTACATTGAGTGTATATGTGAGGATGTATTCTTCCCAGATAAGGTTCACCTCAACCCAGGGAATAATAGCATATTTCAATTTGGCATTGATGAGCCTGAAATACAGAGAACCAAATCTTTACTGTGTCTCCTCACTGAACATGCAAGAATAAGGCTACCCAGCTGGCTTCTGTCAAAGTTAAAATATCTGGAAGGAGGTAGAGATGATTGTTAGAAATAGAAACTAGAGTTGACAACACTCTTCCTCCTGGATGACCTACAAGTCTAGGAATTATAATAATTTGATGATTTATTGATAAGTACCAACTCTAGTATGTATGTGCATGTCTGTGTGCCTTTGTTCATGCATAAATTAAGACAGGTCTTTGTCCTTATAAAGACAAATATATCAGAGATAGAAGACAAACATTTTGGGTAAATGCATCTCAAGGATGAGTCCAGTTTGGAGCACTAGAATTGGGGGAACATTCCCACAGCTGACAGAGTCTGGTTGGAAGTTTAATAAGAAATTATGAAAGATAAGAGCTTTCAGGGTGTGGGGGAAGGGACAGGAGGTATTCAAGGAATATGGATGGGTGTAGGAGACTCCAGGAGAGTGGGTTAACTGTAGCAAAGGAATAATGAGCAAATCCAGTGGAGAACATTAACTAGGGCTGGAATCCTGTAGCCTCAGAGTCTGAAGATGAAGTAGCAGTGGAAAGAGTTTTGAATTTGGAGTTAGAGGCCATGAGTCATCAGACTCTAGTTCTGCTACTCAGTTTCCTGGACACTTCAGTGAGTTACTTAGTATCTTAGACATTCAGTTTACTCATTTGTAAAATAGAAACACCTACTTTTCTACTTCAAAGGACTGATCTAGTAACTTTTATATGATGATACAAAAGCGTTTTATACACTGGAAACCATGATTCTGCTGCAAAATCACAATTGTAACATGATTTGGTTCAGCATCTAGGCCTAAGGAGAAAATCCTTTAATATCATATGTTGTCATCCATTATCCTCTTGATTATTTCCTGTTGCTCAGAACCTAGATAGAGTCTGTTCCCTGACTGCAAATCCTAAATCTTCAAAAGTTCTTTCACAATCCAGAAATCTTCCACCCATACGTTTTAGTACTACACCCTGTAGAAACTAAGAATTGCCTCCTATAGACCTTGTGAACTGGCAATGCTGGGCTGCCACCGGCCCAGAGACACCAGTGTTTCTTGAAACGGTTTGAAATAAGTTGCTAAAGTTGAAATTGAGACATGTTGCATAAAAATCTGGATTTTTATCTCGTCTTAAGAAATCAGAAAAGATGGCAGCAGTTGGCCATCTTTGTTGGCCAGGACAACAACCAGCAGCATCTCATTCACATGCCTTCCTTCATGTCAGAGGCCAGGTGATATTTCCAGTGGCACTGTCATACTTGAGGTTCTTTTAATGCATGTCCTGTTTTCCTTGTCTATGTGCCTGCCCAGCCTCTTGAAAATTAGTGTTTGTGATTTGGGATCTTTCAGTAGCAAGTTAAGTAGTGAATGACAGCTTATTTTCTTTTTGCCAAATAGATATCCCTATTTATTTGAATGCTTTCTCTTTTGATGCCTGGAATCTTCACCAGAACTTTGTCCTTCGGCATTTTCCAATTAGTCAATGTTCCTCTTCAAATGTGATGCACTAAACTGGATACATCATCCAAAAAAAATCAGATCAACTCACAGGACTATGGCAAAATGTGCACCCTTAGGGCATTTCAATTGTAGTTGCTATGACTCACCTCTTCATTATAACACTACCCATTGTGACCCTACGGGCGACAAAGATCTAAAATAACCATAGAGTTTCCATTGTCCTGTGCTTTGCTCATTTTTCCAGTTTAACCTAAATGTGGAAGCTCAAGTTTATCTTGGATTTATCTCATCCAGTTAGTTTCAACTTACCACCTCATCCTATTGACATTATTTAATAGTTGATTCTGTCAGTCACTGAGTTAGAGCACCCTCCAAGCCACATGCCCTAGGACACTTCAACTTGCTTGCCTTCTCCACTGCATTGATCTGGAAATCATTAATAAAATTTGAATTTGAACCAGACAAAGAGGTGGAGAGCAAGTGAGGCAATTCAGAGTACAGGAGGATCCCGAGTCTGATTGGAAAATCATTGATAAAACATATAGAGATAGAGATTATTTTAATATCAAAAGAAGAGAAAATTTGTGCAGAGGATTGAAGACAAATACAGGTAGGCTGCAGTCAGAGCCAGACAGTTTCTAGAGAGGAAGCATGCATGCTTTAGGTGAGAGAACAAGGCTGAGGCAGGAAGGAAAATTGAAAAGGAGAGAAGAAGAGCATTCTTTGTCAAAGGGCTGCTTGTGTGAAATAAATAGCAATGACACATACAAGAGAAGTCCACTGCTTCTTGCCTGAGAGGCAGTCTGTGGATGAGAGAGGGTCATGTGGATAAACACAGTTCCCCAAAAGAGAAGAGAATCTGCCTTTTCCGTGTTTATTTGAATTTCTGAAAGCTCTTCTCAGAGGATGGTGACGTGGGATCTGTTGAGACAGATGAGTTGAGGTCAAGGGTCACCACATTCCTGGAGTTTTAAGTGGTTGCTGTAGATGCTGTGTGAGCTGTGGCGACACTATAGGTAACCAGGATCCGGGGCTGGGAAACCAGAGGAGAATTAGAGCAACATTGAAGCTACAAGTTTAAGTCTTCTCCTCCCCATGTACTGTGTTTCTTCACATTTTGGCCTTGTGGCTACCATCTAGATGTTTAATAGAGGTGAAGAAGACTGATTTGTTAACAACATTCTTCCTCCTCCTTCAGAATATGTGGTGGTTAATGAGCAACTCGGGCCTCTCTTGGTTTAAGATTCTTCTCCCTCTTAATGTACAGCCTCATTTATTATATAATATATTATTATATTTATATTTATTTATATTATAATATTTATATTTATATTATCATTTTTCATATCACAGATAAACCATTTCTCCTTAACGTGGTTTCTGAGGGTGCATGTCAAACGGCAAGTCAGGGGTCTGTCCACACCGAGTGTTCTCTAACATGACTGTGAATAAGCTGATTAGCCACATGGCTGGTCAAGTACTTGGACTGGGCCTCCCCAGGTGTGGGGAGAGGGGGGGAGGGCAGTGACAGTGTGGGGGCCCTGGATTTTTGTAGGTTAAAGAATTCAATTTTGTCAGCTCCCCTTGAGGTGGATAAGTCCTAAGGGTTTGATTAATGATAAGCAAATCATAAAAGACTCATTTAAAAACCATAATGCCAATTTAATTAATGGTTAGATGGTTGCTAGGGAAGCGAGGAATTGGAGGAAAAGGACCTGGCTGATTTTGTGAAAAGATTTCCTCCAGGCTGTGGGAGAGCCAGAGAAATTTCCTTACCTTGCTGCAGAGAACACGTTTCCCAGGCTGGGAAGGCTGTGTATGCCTAATCTCACGTGCCTTTCTTCCACGGAGAGTTACATAAACACTGAAAACATCTTTTCCTTTATGTCCCCTGCCTTCCTTGTTTGCCTACCTATGCAAGTTACAGCAAATATTATTTAGTAATTAGTAAGTTAGACCTCTTTTTATTTTTTGGTAATTATGGTTTCACTCCAGTGGTTCAATTTTAGAAGTCATCCTAGTTGAACAGCAATTGAGAACTCCCTGGGATGAGAATCTTCCACAACTGATATCTTGCATGCTGCCAGATCTCATATTCAGGGGCCATATTATCAAGAGCAGTGATCTTAGCCCCACTGCTAGTTTGAGAACTTACCCTGTCTCTATCCGGGACACCCTAATTTGTCTTATTAGCTCAGATGATACCCAATCAAGTCACCCATGCTTTAGTCTACATTTTCAACTGTCTTGGTGATCTTATGTATTTTAAGGACTTTATCCACAAATAGGCATTAGATGCAGTTGGAGTTTTGGATTCTAGAGTCCCTCAAAGCTCACCCACCTACACTGAGGGGGAGATATGCAGACAGAAAAGGAAGTTCAAGACTATTCTGTCTAGTTGGCCCACTTTCCTTGGGCTTCTTTTTGTCGGGCCCTGTGTCTCTCAAGCAGCTAGTGTGGCAGGGCAGGCTTGAGGGGGTGTGGCACTTAGATGGGCCAATCTGGCTGTGATCTGTGAAGGATAAGTCTGAACCACCATGATGGAGAAATGGCAGTGAACATGGGGCTGGGGATGTGGCTCAAGCGGTAGCACGCTCGCCTGGCATGCGTGTGGCCCGGGTTCGATCCTCAGCACCACATACGAAAAACAAAGATGTTGTGTCTGCTGAAAACTAAAAAATAAATATAATAAAAAATAAAATTCTCTCTCTCAAAAAAAAAGAAATGGCAGTGAACAGACAACTTTCCAATCACATCCTTGGGATGCTTTGTAGCTTAGTACTATTTACAAGAAGTCTGCACTGGGGTTTGGATAAAAACACCAACTAGAATGAAAGAAGATTTGACTGATCTTATCTCCATATCCACTGCTTCCTTAAAATAAGCTGTACTGATTCTGTGGCCATAAGTCAGAGTCCAAGATTCCAGAGTTAGCTTTTGGGCACTTCTAGTATCTTTTGACTTTGGAAGTATGATTAATAAAGAGATAAGCTAAGTTCAACTAATAAAAAGAAGCAACCAGTGAGCACCTTCTGGATATAAGTCAATGTGTTAGCCACTATGGTGGGAGTTATTGAGAGACATACACCTTAGAGTTGCTTGTAACTTAATCATTAAGAAAATACATTTATCCCATTAAAATGGAAAGCAGTAGATGAGGTGGGCAATATCATGGAAATCTTACGTGAAGAGATGAGATTTAAGCTTGATTATCAAGGATAAATATAATCTGCCTAGCAGAAGAGGAGTTATAGTATGTGTAACTCCTTTCCCAGACAAGTGGGGATGCATTTGAGATCCTCAAGTTGATCTGAGTGGAAGGGGAAATTAGTGGCCCAAGTACCTGGAAAACCCCAAACCTAGGATCAGATACTAAGTATAGAATCTGTCAAAAGCATCAGTTTTAAAGGGTGAGACAGATTTAAAGTAGGCAGGAGGTAATGGAATGGTAAGGAGACAAAAGATCAAGCAGGTTAAAAATATGATCAATTTTGAAGCCTGGGATCTGATGAACTCTGGCTTGAGAGGCTTCTGGATACTGTGATTTCCACACACATAAGAATAATTAGACACTTATCTCTCTCTCTCTCTTACACACACACACACACACACACACACTCACACTACAGCCCTTTTGCATAGATGGAAGAGATTGTTTCACTTGGAGGTGATGAGCCCAGGGAATTCAGCCATCCAAAGTCCCTCCTAGCAATTCCAAGAACAGAAGGCACCATCCCTATGTAATGGATTAGAATCTGTCCATACCACACCGAGGTCTTAAGGGGTTCTGTGCATGATAGTTGTTGTTGCTGTTGTTGGCTTTATTGGGCTCTAGAGCCTCTTCAAAGAAGGAATTGCTCTGGGTTGAGCTCATAGGACAGGCAACCTCTCCTAACAAGACATGAA
This sequence comes from Marmota flaviventris, assembly GCF_047511675.1. NCBI lineage: Eukaryota > Metazoa > Chordata > Mammalia > Rodentia > Sciuridae > Marmota > Marmota flaviventris. The sequence continues at coordinate 39,998,088 of NC_092513.1, forward strand.
ATCAGGAGGAGCAAAGGTACAGACGTGGAAAAAGTGTACCAGGCATGGCCAGAGAACAAGGAGCACAGCGATGCCTCTGTGTGGGTTTTACAGTCCTCGCAGGCTGAGCCAGAAAGAGCTTGGAGCAGATTGTGGAGCCTGTGTAACTTTCCTGAGAAGCTAGTGTTTTTCCTATAAGAAAGAACATGAACCTTTCTGGTAATTTCAGGCTATTTCCCATTACTCTGTTGTGGGGTGAGGAATCCCTTTGGGTACCCTTGTAGGAGCTCCTTGACCATGAATCAAGTGTACTGGGTTTAGGGATCCACAATGGTTAGAGTTGGGAATACATGACCTGCAAAGTCCCTTCCAATAACAAGTCTTTAAGGGGTTTATTGAGATCCTTGAGTGGTAGAATGACCAGTATGAAGAATAGGAAGACGAGCCAGAAGAAAGAGGGAGGCTGGAGGAGGAAATTCTAGAGGCTGAATGGCCACTTAGACGTCTATTGAATCAGCAGGAACTGTTTTAGTCAGCTTTTTTGCCACTGTGACTAAAAGACCCAACAAGAACAATTTTAGAGGAAGGAAAGTGTACTTTGAGGCTCATGGTTTCAGAGGTCTCAGTCCATAGACAATCGGCTCCATTCCTTGGGACTCAACGTAAGAAAGTATGGCAGAGGGAAGTAGCCCACATGATAATCATCAAGCAGAGACAAACTCCACTCACGAGCTACACACTATATACCCCAAAAGCATGCCCCAATTTTTACCTCCTCCAACCACACCCTACCAGCCTTCAGTTACCGCTCAGTTAATCCCTACCACTAATAGAGTTAAGGCTCTCATAACCCAATCATTTCACCTTGGAATGCTCTTGCATTGTCTCACATGTGAGATTTTTGGGGACACCTAATATTTAAACCATAACAGGATACAACCTGTGGGTCAAATCTACTGGCACTCTTGTCCTTCTGGGGTTGTGGATCTTGATTCTATCTTCACATGCATTTTTTCTATCAATGGATATTAAAAGAACAATTTCTATTAGGTGAAGGCCTGCATATATTTTCTCATACTTTTAAAAGATATATTGCATCATAATATGCACACAATAAAATTCTCCTTTTTAAGGAATACAGTTATATGAATTTTGACAAAATTCATATATGGACTTATGAAACTAGAACGAAGAGTTAGAATATTTTCCTCTAATAAGTTCCCTTTTGTAGTGAATTTGATTCCCCAACTTAGCCCCTAGCAATCTCTGATTTGCATTCTGTCCCTTTGATTTTTTTCTGTTGCATATGCCACATAAATGGAATCAACTATCCCACCCTTGTGAATCTGGCTTCTTTCAGTTAGTATAATTCTTTTAAACATTCATCCATGTAATTCCATGTTTTAGTAACTTTTAATTTGTGAATAGTATTCAAGTGAATGGATATACACAATTTACTCATCCATTCCCACTCAATGGATACTTCAATTGTTTCCATTTTTTGGTGATTATTTCATACTTTTTCAAATGCAAATTGAACATTCTTGAAAAGATGAAGAGCATATCTGACAACTGTAGGTTATATATATGAAATGAAATGAGTTGCCCAAGAACTTAGAAATTAAGATGTGGGAAAAAAAAAAAACACTACAAAATCATCATGCAATGAGAAAAGAAAAAAAATGAAAAAAAAAAAAAAAAAAGAGAGAGAGCCATGCTTAATCACCTTAATCACCTGGAGGTCCACAAATTGTTGGTGTCTGTGGGCAGAAATTAGAAAATATTCAATTTGGATGGAAAAAACACCGCCTCTTTATTTTTATAAATCTGATTAAAATCCAGCATTTCCTTAAAGTATGAATGAAGAAAAAAAATAAGAGTCATAATTAGCAGTACCTGTGAATTTATTACCAGTTGACTTTGGACATATTATAGATATTTTCATATTACATCTAGTTGAGAGACATATTTGGAAATATCCTTTATGCTCATCACTGCTTTGAAATTATAGATCTGGTGCTGAGTTTTATAATTAATATAGATACATAACATTGCTATATCACAATTTGAAAAAAAATTAAATCGTAGTTTTAGGTAATTAATTTCCTTTGTAATTGCCTATATTTAATTTTTTGCAAACAAGTTTAAGGACCCCAAGAGAGAGAAAAATAGTGTCCAAGTCAGCAAGGCTTAACTGCAATCTAATGGACTCTACCAGCATGTGTAAAGAAAATGGCAGTCATCTCTGGTTGACAGTGGAAGGGAAATAAAAAGGAAGTTGTGACATCGGCTTTTTGGATTGAAGATTTAGTTTCATTAGCAGAACTTTCCTTGGAATAAGAAAGATTGCTTCTAAGACTTCCTGTGGAGATATGTCACAAAGAGAACCTCCTAGTCATTCTGATCTGTGTTGACACTTTTCTTCCAACCCTCCTCTTTCCCTTCCTCCATTTCCCTCCTCCTCCCTCCCTCCCTCCCTCCCCCTCCCTCCCCTCCTCTCTTTCTTTCTTCCTTCCTTCCTCCCTCCCCTCCTCTCTTCCTTCCTTTCTTCCTTCCTTCCTTCCTTCCTTTCTTTCTTTTCCATTGCTGGGGATTTAATCCACAGGTGCTCTACCACTGAGCTACATTCCCAATCTTGCTAAATTGCTGAGGTGGCATTTGAACCTGCAATCCTCCCACCTTACATTCCCAGTTTGCTGGGATTACACCACTATGCCTGGCTGACTGCTGGATTTTTTAATGGAATATTGCTACCTTAGAGTTCTAAGATACTTCAGTGTTTGTAAACTTGGTCACTGAGAATCCATCTCTGAGATTTCTGATGCAACTATGGTTCTGAGCCTCCACAGTTGACTTTGGACATTGATCAGCCCAGTGAATTAGCAAACTTGCCCAGGTAACGCCCCCCAAAGGGAGAGGGCCAGCTGGGCTTTACCTGGAGGCACTCTGACCTTAGTGAGCACCACTCTTGCAAAGTCAACAATAGTAATCTGGGCTGATGGAGAGCCACTGATCATAGACTAAAGGAGTGTGTGCAATACATAATGTAAATAAGGAGCAGTGCCTGGAGGACAGGGTGTTGAGAAAGATGGAGGGGTTGAAATGTTTCTTCAGGTTAGAACCTCAGAGGATTAGAGAAGGACTCTCTGACAGAAAGACGAAGGCAGTGAATCAAAATAGCAATTGAATAAGTGGAAGATTTCATTTATGAAAAGGGTAGTAACTGAATATTTAAATGCAGAGGCTAAGGAGGCAATGCACATATAACTCAAGTTAGATGTCCCTGCAAAAATTACATGCTTTCTCCAAACATGGTTTTGACCTGGAAGAGATTATCCCGGACAAATGGACCATAAAAATAAACAATGAGGACATTCTTAGGGTGATTTGCTTCACTAGTTGGAGATGGAGAAGGATGACTGGTTTTTCCAGTTGACAGGGTTCTAAGACCTACTAAGTGAACAAAAGAGATTGACAAAGAAACCAGGTGTATACTCCTTTATCCATACAGACACAAACTCCTCCCTCTAATTTCCAAACTTTCTTCACTTGTGCTTATAACCACTTAGATCACTCTCCACCCATTCCTTCCACTGAGTTCCAGATAACTTTAATGCCACTGTGTACCAACTCCCCTTACCCTCAGCCAGTGCCCTGGTGTCCTGTCTACTTCTCCATCGTAATTGGAATGTGGTCTCTCCCAGTAACTGCACTTCTTTTGAGTTTTCGTCAGTGGTACTAGTTCCCTGATCTGACCAAGACACCTTGGAACCCTCGATATTCCTGTTGGGGATTAGCTTGCCTTCCCTCCCAGCCAGTGACCTTCCAGCACAGTCTTCCAGTCAGTCCTTCCAGCACATCTCGCACCAGGCACTCTCAATGCTATATGTCTTGTCTTCTGCCATTTCCCTATCCTCAGTGTCTGATTGCACCATCTGATTGCAGAGTTTCTCTGGAAGGAGGCAATGTGCTAAGTTTGCTTAAGGGAAAAGTGACAAAATGATCTTAATCCTGCCCTAATAAATGCATTTAATTCTTGGGTAGCCCTCTTTGCAGGCTTGGCAATTTTATATCTACACTCATACTTTACTGACTCTTTCTAGCATTTCCTACTTATCTTTTTAGACTTGGGTTAAAGCTGGATGTGGTGGTGTCTTCCTGTAATCCCAGTGACTTTGGAGCCTGAAGCAGGAAGATCACGAGTTCAAGACCAGCCTGGGCAACCTAGTGAGACGCCCATTTCAAAAACAAGAAGAGTTGAGTTAAACACTTAAACTTCATTTCTTTTGTGAACGTTTCCCTGACTCTCCTGATTCTGTCCCTTGATTCAGAAGAGAGTACATTATTTCTTCTAGGCTACCCCCTATCTTCTATCCTTCTAGACTACTTTGACCTTAATCTTTGTCCTCTTCCAAAATCATCTGTGATCTACTCTTCATTATATTTCTACCCTCCTTCTTCTTATCTCGTCCTATCCTCTATGCTGAAAACAAATTCATGTCACTTCAAGGCAACACCTCCCTCTCCACCTTTCTGCAGCCTTTGACTATTATGCCACCTCTCTTGTTCCTATCCCTGCCACAGGCTGGCCTAGGTCCCTTCTTCTCCTGTGCCATCATGCACAGCTGTACCAGCAGTCTCGGCCCCTTCCTCTTCAAGAATTTTTGAACTTCAAGATATTATTATCATCATCAATTCCAAAAGTGTTCTGTGTCTCCAACCTTGGTCATTAATTCCCAGAGCTGCTCTGTCACCTCTGGGTAGGGGCATCTACCTCTTCTTTCTGGCCCCACCTTATCTTCTGAATCTCCCAGTGCTCTTGCCATCCCAACAGGGCCTCTAGTTGAACATGTCTAAATCTTAGTTCCCAAAGCCTTCTCCCCTTACCCCATCACCCCTTCTCCAAGTGGAATCACTCACTGTTCCCCTGGTTAGTCAGGGCTAGAACCTCAAGAGTTATGCTTTTAATCACTCTTCTTCCTAGCACCAGACTTTAAAAAGTCACATCAATTTGATTTCTCAAGTATTTCTTCTATTTCTTTCTGTTTCCATAGCTGCCAGTCGAGTTCCAACTTTCATTGCTAATCATATAGCCTTTTGCCATTATGTCCCAGCTGATCTCCTTAATGCTAATCTGTTTTCCATATAATCTTTTCTATAAGCTACTGCCAAATTAATCTTCTTAATGCATACCTCTGATTACATCACATCTCTCTTCAGAAACTTTTTCCCCACTCCCTGTGGTTAGCCAAATAAGTCCAATTGTCCTTTGTCTGACATTCAGAGAGGGCTATGACTTGGTTCTGCTCCATCTTGGTTTATTGCAATGTTCCTTCAAATACCAGCTGAACTGTGGGCAAAGTCCTGTATCAGGCCAGTCCTGTGCCCTCATCCCTTTCCTCAACCATTCTTCCTCACACTGCCAACTGCCCGAAGGAGCACACACCAGGAAAGTGTTGATGAGGGCAGTGTTCATACAAAAGGCCCCATGAGAGGCAGTCACAGAGGTAGAAATCAGAGGCTCTGGAGACATCAGACATGGAAAGTGAGTGAAAGGAAGAGCCAAGGATGACTTGGGTGCTTTCTTTAGCTTTGGAGCATATTTAAGTAGGAAAACTGTAGTTTCTCTAGTTAGAAATATGAAAGAAAATGAATCTAGTCTTGGACGACAGGTGGAGGGTGAGGGGTGGATATGCAGGCATTTATTTCCAGATGGCAACTCAAAAGGAGAGCCTGGGAGATGGAACTTGGAAGAAAGTGTGAGGTAGAGTCCAGCATTTGAAGGTCACCAACAGACTTTAACAGTAAAAAGTCAATGATAGAATTCTAGGGTAAACCAGCATTCATGGTAAATGTAAGAGAAGCCTGAAACAGGTTTTCCCAGGCAGAGTTCACTCTCCTGTGAATGCTTTGCAACCCCCACCCCCTGCCATTTTTTTTTTTTTTTTTTTTGGCACTGGGGATTGAACCTAGGGGTCTTTTTTCCACTGAACCACTTCTCCAGACCTTTTTATTTTTTATTTTGACACAGGGTCTTGCTAAGTTGCTTTGGGCCTCGCTAAGTCCTGAAGCTGGCTTTGAACTTGCAATCCTCCTGTTTCAGCCTCCTGAGTCACTGGGATTCCAAGAGTGTGCCACCGTGCCCAGCAGCACCCCTCTTAAAACAGTTATGCATCAGAGTTGTTTGTGTTCACAATTTCTCTTTCTTGGAGGCAAGTGTTAGGCCTTCTGCATTCTTGCATCCCCAGCTCCTAGTTCATGGCATGATCTGCCCTATAAATGCTTACTGAATGATTCAATAAATGAATGGAGTTACTCGTGTTCAGCTAGACTGTACTTTTTCCCTCAGAGCACTGAAACTTCCGTTGCCCTTTATGTCTCATACCTGAAGTTTCTGACCATAGGTCAACAATCGCCCTGGCGTTTCCTGGGTTCTCCACTGCAAGAGCCAGTCTGACTCCGAATCCCAAAGCTCCTCATTCCACTCTTGATGGTGCCTTCACTTTTCTATCTGCTGGTCTGCACTCACCTCCCGTGGTCGCCCAAGTCACCTGTGGGCTTCTGTATCTGGTTGAGGATTCATTTCCTTATTTTTGAGTCTAATTCAAAGTTCCTTTATTGTGGTTCAGCAGGATGGGCAAAAGGAACCTCTAAAATATGCATTCTAGAAGATAAATTCACCTAACTTACTTAGCCCAGGACAGATTTGAAAACTGGAATTAACTTCTTTATTCTGAATTTGAGTATGAATCTTCTGTTTGGGGGATCAAATGGGCAACAGGGTCAGTTGGATAAATATTGATTTAAAAACTCAACTGCAACTCCTGTGTGAAAGGGGTAGTTTGCATTTTTTGGTAACACCCCCCCCCCCTTTTTTTAAAGCCTTCTAAGCACCTTCCCACTTTCTTACACTAGGATCATAATCAAACTTCTTCCTACCCACACATTTGACATTAGTGGTTCTCCAAGTGTGAGCCTGAGACCAAGAGAATCAGTATTCTCTAGGAACTTGATAGAAACCTAAAGTATGAACACACTGAATTTGGTGCTCTGGGGGTGGACCCTGACAGTCTTAAAGAAGCCCTCCAGGTGATTTTGATGTTAAAGTTTGAAAACCGGTGTCTTAGATGCAACTAGTGCTCAGGAGTAAGATTGGGCCAGGGAATCCGACCTGTTTTTTTTTTTTTCTTCCTAGCTGAGTAATCTTGGGGTAATTGCTTAACCACTCTGAACCTTATATTTTTTCTTTAGAAGATAATATTTGAGTCAGTTATCTTAACAGTTCTGTGGCTCTGTGAACACCTCTAAAGACAATGATGGAAAATTCCCAAGTTAATAGCAAAGGGCTTCAGGGTATTGAAGAGAGGCTGACTGGTGGCCAGGTACATGGCTATCTTTCTACCTTCAACCTTTCTCAGAAAGAAGTCCATTTGGCTAGGTGTCTGAAAGCAAATAGGGATCTCCTTGCCTCCATTAATCAGGTGCCAAAGTTCCAAGTTGAAAGAGGCAAAGCTAATCATTCATGACACATGGGTTCTTTTGTGCCACAGTCTCTAACCTGCAGAGAAAGAACTATTTGCAGATATTAGTAGCTCAGGAAGGCCAGTGCACAAAGATCAACCCAGATTTCAACAGCCAAAGGAATATCCAAACAGTGGCTTAGTGTGACCGTGTTTTAGTTACTTGTAAATTCAATAGAGCGGCTTGTTCATTGTGCTCTCAGTCTGAAGAGTTCAAACTACAAGGTCACTCTGAAAATGAGTGCTGATTCTTGCAGAGAAGAAAACCATGGCATTAGCTGCTTGTGTAGTCAATAAGACTCCTTTGGAACACAAATCAACTTCTATTCTTTTAATGCATATTCATGCCAACACTGTAATTCTTCCATTGGGACAAATGTTTGCATTAAAAAAGAAAAACAATATCAATTTCTCCATAGCTTTATTCGAGTCATGTGTAGCCACATTTGGCTTTTTCCCCATTGCCTAGTTTTTAAGAGGTGCTCCAAAGTCATCATGAAGGTCAGTGCTGATTTGGGCTAATTTGGATTAGTGTTTTCCTAATAGCACAGTTGCAGTCCGCCACCGCATCTGCAACCTCTTGTCCCCAGACATGTGGGTATTGTGGGACTGGAGCCAGCTTCTGAGAGGTAAGCTGCCCTATCTAGCATCATGTCCCTCCCCTGGAGTCCTTCACTGACTTAGCCTCCATCTGGCCTCAAGGGTGATAGATGCCACATATTAATGCATCTGAACTTGGAGCTCCACATGGTGACTCATGGTGCATTGGTTTTTTTTTTTTTTTGAACTTTAAAGATCAGATTTATTTGGAGAAAACAAAAAACCCACAACCCAAAGGATGGGATTTTACATCTCAACACATCTTCCAGGTAGTAAGTCTACAGATTACAAATCATTTTCATAGAAGATATTTTTGTACAAATTTTACATGTATTCAGGGTGGGACAAAAGTCAACCCCTGTTTCTATTTTAACAGGGGCTAGGTAGGGTAGGGGAGTGGGACAAAACAGCGCTTTTTTGGATATAACTATCTGGGAGTAGACATGAAGAAGGCAAACTCTACCTTTCCATTATCTGCAACCAATGGTTTAAAAAAAAAACCTGTTTGATCTTGGTTCTCTCTAAAAGCCCACTTCTAGTTACTAGCTGACCCTGTCAATTACTTCAGGTTAATTCCCTGGACATGCCTTTTGCCCTCTGGGTAAATGGTTCCTTATGCCCACTGCTGCAGCACACAGACCAATACTCTGCAGGCTGGCCAGGCTTTAGACTAAGATTGAAGGCAGAAGGGCTTGCAAACAAGAGACCAAGGTGTCATCTGTCTGCATGTACCAACACTGCCCATGAGGGGGAAGAATTCCATCTACCTAGTTGACCCCTACAAAAGTGCACATAAAAGCAGACAAATTAAGCTACTGTTACAAGAGAAACCAGGACCTTGTTAAATAGTTCTTTCCATTATCATTTAGTCTCTCATAGGAAGATAAAAAAACAAATTCCGAAAAGCAAAGTAACCACACATTGGTCTAGGCCACATTATAAATCCAAGCACTGGTGTGGAATTTCAGTGGAGAGAAGAAAACTTGTTAAAAACCCCCCAAAGTCATAAGAAAGTCTTCCAATTTAACTGTCTCTGTTTACCCATCCTTATTCACCACCCAAGACCATCAATTCTAGACTAGTCTGATCTGTAAGAGGGGTCAAAGCAGCAGGAGCAGGCATGGATGGAGGGAAGGAATGAGAATCAAAAGACATCAAGGAGCTGATTTGTTTGAGAAAAGCAGTGATTCCTCAGGTGACAGCTTCCAGTGGCTGAGATGTAAAATGCCTAAGAGAGCAGATCCGAGAATTAAATGGATTGCTTTTTGGGAGGTGAAAGTAGTATGAAGAACATGAGATGACAAGAGTCTGATTTTTTTTTTTTTAAAGCTTCAAGGTTTCAACAGAATGTGGATGTATTTGAGCTTTTAAAAAGGATAGCGGTTTAGAAAGGGCAAAACCAGGACGCACAAAAGACTGGGAATTCCCATGACCCTAAGTGCTTCCTGCTCCAGGAAATAAAGTGTTTACTGGAGGTCACACCTACTACCCAGTGCAAACTAATCCATCACCTCTCAAAAGCTTTTCAAACCACAATTTCCCCATTTATTTTGGTCCCTAAGCAGTCCTCTTCTTTAGTGGCCTGTAGACTCACTCCCAACTACCCCCCTGGGGGGTAAAAAAATAAAGGAATTCCCCCTAGGCTGGCCCCAGTAACTCAGAATTAAAGTAAGAAGAAGGGCTGGCAGCCTCCTGGAGACTAAAACAATTTGAGACTAAATCTACCTTTCCAAGGATGGAAAATTTATTCAGATAATGTTTGAGAATTCATATATGCCACAATAGAATAAGAATTAAAAGGTAGAAATCTCACTCTTCCTTATACCTCTACCTCCCCTACTGCCCAACCAATCCAGACATTTTACCACTGTCATTACCATCTCTTCTAAATGGAGGCCCCTAGGCACTAATCACACAGGCAACTGCATGGTATTGTAAGAACACACCACAACTTTTCCATTAAAAAGCTGTAGTCTCTGTCTCTCTGGCTACATTGGCGATTCTCCGGTAACTTCAATACTTTAAAGGCTGCAGCAGCATGCAAAAGAATTTCATTTCATTTTTTTAAAAAAAGTTAAGAAAGGTCTCCAGGAGATGGTGAGTTTTATTTGTCTTGTCTGGATAGAGGTTTGATTTGCTCTTGAATGTTCCAGGGTGGAGAGACTAGGAGAAAGCACAGGACGCAGAGGTCTACTCAGTGTAGTCTTCTCCCTCATTTTCATCTTCACCATCCACAGAGAGAGCGGCATACTTGCTTGCAGAACTGAACTTAGAGGCTGGATTTTCCTCAGGTTTCTTTGGCTCAGGTGCAGATCTGGAGTCTTGATCCTTTTTGCCCTCTTTCCTATCTGACTCCTTCCAGTGATCTTTGTTCCCTCCATCTCCTGGACCACGGCTGGAGTTCCCAGTTTGGCCTTTTGGGACACTCATTCCATCTATTTTATTATCGTCTTTCCTTGTGGGTCCTTCCTCAGATGGCTGAGCTGGAGCTACTTTCCCCCCACCACTTGTGGGGGATTGCTGCTCTGTGTCTGAGCTCTGTGATCGAGCAGGAGGGTTAGAACTTCGCTTCACCCACGCATTCTCCTTTGGTGGAGGGGCTGGCATTACCTTTAGAGGCTGATCAGGTTTGGGAGGCTTAGAAGTTGGAGAGTGACAGTCTTCCTCCTTATTGAGTGTTTCATTTTCTAGAGACTTCTCACTCTCTCTCCTTCGTGCATCAGGGTCTGACTTACTTCTGCCAGATGTGGCTGAGGTTCCAGTCTGTGATGACTCACTTCCTGTCCTTGACCGTTCCCGTTCCTGAGTTTCTTCACTTCGCCAGCTTGGGTGTCTCTCCCTAGGCCGCCGTTCTAGTTTTGGCTCATCCAACTGGCGCTGCAATTTCTCCTGCTCCTTCTGTAGCCGTTCTTCTACTTCTTTTTCTCTAGCAGCTGTGTCAACAGGTTTTGCTCCTCCAAAGATGGAAGCTGCTCGACTGGACTGGGAGGTGCTAGCAGAGGAGTCATCTTCCTTAGGAGTACTCCGAGGCTTTAGATTCAGTTTGGGTCTTTGGGGGGGACCTCTATCATCACGCCTATAATCATCCCGAGAGTAATCATCTCTGGAGCTCCACGACCGATCGTCTCGTCTGTCATATCGGTCTTCATAACGGTCCCCACCTCCTCTGTAGTCATCATCCCTTCGGTACCCACTACCAAATGCTCTTCTGCCACTGCCTATCCTGGAATCATAGCCTCTATCATAATCTCTGCTGCCTCGGTCATCATAGCGATCCCGGCCCCCATAGCGATCCATATCCCGGCGTGGGCCATCACGATATCCATCTCGATACCCATCCCGATATCGGTCGGAATCATAGCGATCTCGATACTTGTCACCAAAGCTGTCATCACCTCTTCTAGGCGGATAGTCGTCAAAGCTGTCTGTGGCAGGTCGGGCTCTCCAGTCTGTGTCTGTTTTGTCAGAATCCCGATTTCTATCTCGGCCAAAAGAACGATCATCCCTATCTTTATCCTGTGCTTGATCAGCAACATCCACTCGAATTCTCCTGTTACCTAGAGACTCTTCATTGAGACTCAGGGCACTGAGCAGGGAATCCAGGTCCTCAAACTCAGCATAGCCAAAACCTTTCAACCTCTCTGGATTGCTGGGTTCACGTGGTAAACGCACTGCACTGATATTTAATCCTCTAAAGAATTCCTTAATGGAGTCGTCTGTCACATCATAGGGCAGGTTCCCTAGAAAAGCAGTGTAGGGTGGCGATTTGGGAAGACGGCTCCGGTCAATATTGGGTTCCCGAGCAGCCCGTGGAGCAGTGGGAAGGATGGAACGGTCAATTGGAGGTGCCCTGTACACATCATCATCATTACTATGCCAAGTGGTTGAAACATCTCCTTCCAGGTTGTCTGTTTCATCAGCCCAGCTGACTGGTTTGGGGACATAGGTGCTTCCTCCACCAGTCCCCCCATCCTCAGCCAGAAAGTCTGTTAGGGAGATAGTCTTCCCCTTCTTATTCTTCTTTTTTGCTGAGGCCGCCATGTTGGGAGAGGGAGAGAGAACGCAAAGCTCATGGTGCATTGTTTAAGAAGATCACCTATATGAGTAAGTGGAACATGTCTGTGCATATTTGATTAAAAAAAAAAAAGGGTCATTTGGATAAATATTGATTTAAAAACTCAGTTGCGACTCCTGTATGAAAGGGGTAGTTTGCATTTTTTGGTGCCATCCCCCTCCCCCTTTTTAAAGCCTTCTAAGCACCTTCCCACTTTCTTACACTAAGATCATACTCAAATCTGTGTACACGCACCAGGCAAAGAAATAATATTTCACTTGAGAGGCAACATAGTATAGTGGAAAATGCACAAACTTTGTATTTTCAGAAAATCTTGGTTTGACTCCAAGTTTATCACATCCCAGCTGCTTTACCTGGGATTTCTTACACAATCTGAGGCTTAGTGCCCTTCCCTGTTAAACAGTGACAAGAATTGCATATGCCCATTAGGGAGGATTGAATGCAATAATGGATAAGAAGCATAGCACAGTTTATGGCCCATAGAAATTTATAAATATTAATCCAGTCAGGTAGAGGTATATTGGGAAGTTAGCAAATCTACCTTCATTTTCATTATGCAATTTAATCTTCGGCTCTGTTTCTTATAGATACTATTCAGAGAAGTTGCTATCCCATGGCTGTCTGGTTCCAAGTCCCAGCTTTTTGGATAGCAATCACTTTATCATGACACCCTTTAAGACCCATTTTATTTTTTGACCTGTGTGCCAATACCATCAAAAAAGAACATGTAAGTGCATTGTAATTTGAATATATTAGTTGACTTGGTAGTCACCTCTTGGTTTTCGAAGCATGTGGAGATGCAAAGAATTATTATGGCATTGAAGTGATGCTCCTTTTTATTTCAGTGGGTCTCCCCGTGCTGGATGGCAATCACATGTGGCACTTTGTTAAAATAAAGGTAGTGAATTGGGTCAAAGAGGGAGAGGATCTGTGTGGTGTCTGTTGACGCTGTGAGAGGTGATGAGTCTTATTCTCACCTCTTCCTGGCCATGGAAGGGTGGGACTCTGAAAAGGACTGGAGCTAGGCCTTGCTATTTATTGTAAGCTAAAATAGAATTGTTTAAATCATATTTTTACATTTTGATTGTAGCTTCCAGCAAATTGGTCGAGGGTGACAGTTGCATCAGTAGCGTTTAAACTTTGCCCTCAGCGTTGAACTTCTGTGAATTCAGAAGCTCATTTTTGGAAGACTCAGTGACTCTGTTTCTAAATGCGGAGCCTGCACTCTGGGCAGCAGTTCCCAGCCCGCCTCCCGCCTACCTGAGTCGGGAGGAGACGAGCATTTGCATGAGCGATTCCAACCTGCTCTAGTACAATCTGGAAATTCTTTTTAAGGTCAAATAAATGCTGAAAACTGAATTTCTATTATTCACCCCTATAAAAGCAAATCTATGACCAGAAGTTAATAAAAAGTCAGCAATGTCTTGCAAGGACTGATTTTTATACATTAATTTCGTGTGTGTGTTTGAAAAAAAAAAAGGCAATCTTTTTCTAAATGAATATTACCTCCAAATTACCTTACATGCTTAGGTAAAGGACTGGCCCTTTGCCATACCTGTGTGTCCCCTCTGCCTCAGAGGACCCAGAGATAGTAAAGAAGAGCATGGTGTCCTGGAGGGGAAGCCCTCTACAGTTCCCCTGATGATGCTTGCATTCAGGAGTGCATGCTCGGGGAAGAGTTCAATTAGTGAGTCAAGGCCCATCTGGAGGGTGAAGAGCAATTCTAGGACTTGGCAGTGAAGGAAGTTTCTAGGATAACTTTGTCCTTGAGCAACTGAAACCACCTATTGAGATATGGTGTCAGGAACTGGGTTGATATGCATCCAACTAGAGGCATGCAATAAAGCGCTTGGTTGGTGGTTCAGAATAAAACTGCTCAGCACACTTGAGAAATAGAGAGGGCAGCAGGACATGGTGGTGGCCTACAATCCCAGCAACTTGGGACACTGAGGCAGGAGGATTGCAAGTTCCAGGCCAGCCTCTGCTACTTCACAAGGCCCTCAGCCCCTTAGTGAGAGTTTGTCTTAAAATAAAAAATAAAAAGGGCTGGTGACTGACCCCTGGGTTTAATCCTCAGTATTGGGGTGGAGAAGGGGAAATTGAGATGTCAGTGTTGGTTAAGGCATCGAAGATTTGTGGAGGAGAGCTTTTCATGACAACAGAGTACACTATTGGAACCAGAGACCCAGAAGTGAAGAAGGAATGGGAAGAGGTGGGTTCTGTCACTGAATGTGCTTGACTCCTGGCCTATGGAGAGCCTGTCTTCATTTTCCATTATCCGTCCTCCTCTCCTCCCTCTCCTCCTTCTCCTTCACATCTTCCACTGGTGCACCCTGCTAGCTTGTTGTCTCTCTTCCGTGGCTTCCTTGTATCTCTACCAGAGAATGCACAGAGCAGGTAGCTCTTCCACAGATGAGCCCAGAGGCAATGTTACCCTTCTTCAGCTGGGTCTGTACTTTTTTCCTCTTTCTTTTTAGTACTGAGGATTGAACCCAGGGGCACTTTACCACTAAGCTACATCCCCTGCCATTTTTTATTTTGAGACAGGGTCGTACTAAGTTGCTGACTTGGTGAGGTTGGCCTTGAACTTGCCATCCTGCTCCCTCAGCCTCCCAAATCACAGGAGCCTTCCAAGCCACCACGCACAGCTTCAGACCTTTATTCTTTGATTACATAATTATAGAAATTTATTTAGAATGCCTGGCCTGGAAGGTAGGTTAGGGATCACCAAGTACAATCTCCCCAGTTTCCAGATTAGAAACTGAGGTTGGGAGAATTGCAGCATCTTGTAAAGGGTGGACCCAGCAAGCTCAGGGCTTGCTAAGTGTTCAACGCTGCACATTAATTCCTCACAAAAGCCCTATGAAACGGTTACTCTTCTTGTCTCATTTGTAAAAATATTACAAATGAGAAACGCAGTCACCCGATTTAAGCAATTAACCTATGCTCTACCATTAAAGGCCATGCAGATTGTCAGTGAGAAAACTGGAAACACACCAAGTTCATCCTTTTTCTGCTCAGGGTTACTTTTCCCACACCATGAAGAGATCAGTCCACCTCAAGGTCTCTATACTTTCTTTGAGGTCAAAAATGTCCTTAACTAAAACCATGAAAGCATCATCTACAGAGAAACATCTAGAATTTAAAACAATTGGTGGATGGCACATGCATGTAATTCCAGAGATTTAGGAGACTGAGAAAAGAAGATTGCACATTTGAGGCTAGCCTTAGCAGGGGTGTTGGTGCACGTCTGTGATCCCAGCAGCTTGGGTGGCTGAGGCAGGAGGATTGTTAGTTCAAAGCCAACCTCAGTAAAAGCAAGGCACTAAGCAACTCAGCGAGACCCTGGTTCTGAATAAAATACAAAATAGGGCTGGGGGTGTGGCTCTGGGGGTGTGGTTGAGTGTCCCCGAGTTCAACCCTCAGTAGCTAGGGCAGGGGAAGGTTGGGGATGTGGCTCAGTGACTAAGCACCCTTGGGTTCAATTCCTGGTACCAAAAATAAAGAAAAAAGTAAACAAAAAAAGCTCAGTGGTAGTGATATCCTTGGTTAAATTCCCAGGACTAAAAAATAGATAAAAATTAAACAACAAAATAAATTGGAAGACTTAGAGTTGTTTTAGCTTCACCGAAAAATGAATGGGAGGTACAGAGATAAGATGGAGGAAACCGGATGTGGAAAACATTTGTTTAAAAGAGCCAATTCTCAGTTTGTCCTGCCCTTTCTACACATGAATGGATTATTGTGAAACCTGTTCTCAGTGTCTTAACTTCTTTCAACCAGGCCCTGTTCTTTACCTCCTGTATAACATTTGTTCTATATAACTCACATACGGGCTCAATTCCCCACCCCACAGCTTCCCCTATTATTAACACCTAGTATTAGCATGGTTACATTTTTTTCCCCCTGAGCCCAGGGGCCCATGCATGCTGGGTGTGTGCTCTATCACTTGAACTGCATCCCCAGTCCTACATTTGTTGTACTTGGTGAGCCCATATTGATAATTATTAATAGAAGATCATTTTTTTACGTTAGGTTTTGCCAAGGTTGATGGCATGTATTTGCCAGTACAATATCATTCAGAGCAGTTGCTCTGTATTCCATCTCTTCCTCCCTCCCTCCCTCCCTCTCTTCCTCTAATTCTTGGCCACCTCTGCTTTTCTTGCTTTACTGTCTCCATAGTTGTACCATTTCCAGACACTCTATAGTTGGAATCACATAGTAGACCTTTTGGGTTGCCTTCTTTCATTTAGCAATGTGCTTTTAATGTTCCTACATGTCTTTTCACAGCTTGACATCTCATTTCTTTTAACCACTGAATAGCATTCCATCATGTAGATGCATCACCATTTGTCTATCCATTCACCTATTGAAGGACATCTTCATTTTACTCAAGTTTTGGCATCCGCTACGCCAAAATGTGACTAAAGCTGCTATCGATGTTCATGTGCAGATTTTTGTGTGGTAGAAATATCTTTGTTCGGTAGGTAGAATAACTGGCCCAGCTTTAAGAATAACCTCAGCTTCTCCAATTACATGGATTTGTTTTTATCTGATTTGCTTCACCTAACACACACAGGGATTCCTTTGTAAAGCCAGATTCGTGGGACCCCAATAGACCTCTGATGCAATCACACAAGAGTCTTTATTGCAAGCTCAAGCCTGGACTCACAACCGTTTCCAACGAAGCGGTCCCAGGGAGTGAGTCCCGGTCCTTTGTTCGGTGAGATTTTATAGGTTTTTGGGGATACTCTATGTGTCACAACATCACACAGCAAATAATTTCAAACCACGGGAAAGTCAAACAACAACTCTTAACATTGATTAGCACATTCACTGGCAGGAACAAGTTGGGTAGGGGTGATTGGTCAGTACAAGAGGGGATTCGTTTGAACTGATTGGTTTAAGCCATGAGGGGTGTACGTGCTAAACTACATGGTTTCCCAACATGTTATCAACCACCATAAACTACTGGGGGGGTCATCTGGCATCCCCGGTATTTTCCCTGTCTCATGCTGATTGGTGGTTGCTAGGGGGTTGCTACAGGTCCTCACCTAGCCTGACTGAGTCAGGGACACCTGGCGCCACAGATCTCTCCTGTTATTTGCAGACAAACAACTCAGCAGGGTGGGTATGTGCTTAGGACAAGGGTCATGCCCCCTTCCTTGGACAGGCTTTGCTCTGAGGTAGAGGCTGGTTTCTCAAAAATGGAGTCACATCATTTTCTCACCTTCCTTCCTGGAACATGTATTTCTTCATTTAAAGAGGAATATCCAATTCATTAATATCCAATGAATTGCAGAATTTTGGGATCCTAAGAGGCCCAGATCCACATAATGGCCCCATGGTCCCCAGGTTTAATTAAATTTAGGAGAACTCATCACTCTTAGAGCAGTCAGCTACCACAGGGGCTTTAACCCAGAGAAAGCTTTCATGTGGAAGATTCTGGAACATTGCAGTCCATTCATAGCACTTTGGCCATAAGCAAGCTTCTTATGAACTTTCAATCCCACTGTTCCTTCTATAGCTGGCTCAGGAAAGGGCTGCTTCTCCCTTGTGACTGTTCTCCAGGGCACAGCTCAGGTTTGGAAGAGCAACTGTGAGAATTGTTAAGAAAGACTTTTAAAAGCTGGGTGTGGTGGCGCTTGCCTGCAATCTCAGTGGCTGAGACAGAATGATTGCAATTTAGCAAGACCCTGTTTCCAATTTAAAAAAAAAAAAAAAAAGAAAGAAAGAAAAGAGGTGGGGCTGTAGCTCAGTGGCAGAGGGTACCTGGGTTCAATCTTCAGTACTACAAAACAAACAAACATACAAACAAATAAATAAATAAAATTAAGGGTGGGGGCATGGTACAGGGACTTAAGCCACTCTTAACCAAAAGGGAAACTCCTGGATGGTTAGTGTTTCTCCCCTTCCCTGTGGCCATAGGCAGTAGGGCTGTGGGAAATGTCACCAAGTCACAATCACTCTGCTGGCTCAGTTCTGCGATTCTTTCACCTGAGGGCTGAGACTGAAGAGTCTCATTTTCTATTTGCTTCTATTTTCACACAGCCTTTCTTCTCTCGCCTGAGATTTGGTTTTTATTTGCCTCAATAAAAAAGAGCCCTACGAGAAAGCACTCCCCTGGATAGCCATCTTAGTGATGGCAATGCATTTCGTTCTGAGTCATTAGGTTTCTCCTCTTATGATTATTATTATTTTCCATTGTTTTCAATAACCTTTGTTAACGTTAAATGAAAATAAAAATACTCTCCTGAGGCCATTTGAGAATGATTTTCTTGGGTGATCGAATCAAACTTTCCCTTTCTTCAGCTGGTAATATTGGAAATAAAAGGTAGAATTGAAGTGAGTGGAAGAAAACAAAATGGGGCATGTTCTTTTTCCTTGTGATGTGGATAAAGGAGCCAAGTGACACAATATTCTAACAACCCATGTGTAAAAAGGCATCATCTGTGTGTCTACAATTATAAGCCTGAATTTCTTGGTGCAGTCCAACACTTGGAAACACTGTCATGAAGGGACCTCATCAAAGACTGGGTTGTAGGTGGGCTCAGGGTGGTCTTAGGGATGTTAATTCCTGGGGCAGAGATGCAGGACTGAAGGCCTGCCGGGCAGACCTACCTGCAGAGGCCACAGCTCTAATGTAGGGACAGGCAGGTGACAGGTCAATGCTTGATGGCTGGGCCCTGTCCTCCTCAGTCTAGACAAGGCTGCTGGAATGATCTGTGCCAGGTACAATCAATGTCAGAGCTGTACCCCGATGGAGGTCCCCAACCCTAAAGGATGATTAACAAAATTGATGTGCCAAGGTCCTGCTTACTTTTTATTGTGAAACACAGTTATGCACAGAGTTAAGAGCAATTGGATGCCTTAAACTCATAAATATTCTTTAAAATAATGGTTAAGTCTTTGGATTTTATTTGCAAAGTATATGATGCTGAAATTTTCACTTATGCCTACTGTAGAAATTTAGTTGTATTCCCTGTACTGATAATGACAGCATCTAGCATGTCATATGATGAAAATGACTCATCAAATACAAAATCCATGGATAGGCATCAGTGCTGTTGCCTTAATTACTGCAGATGACTTTCGCTTAAATAATACCTGACTAGAGCTGCCACAGAATAATTTAGGATACTAACAGCCTTGATATTGTCCTTCTCTGGCATTGATATTGTCCTTCTCTTGATATTTTATCTGCGTTTCAAACTTCCTCCCTTTTGGAATACATTCACGTGCTGTGTTCCAGTCAACAGCAGACCACAGATATGTCTGTGGTCTCATCAGAACATAAAGGAGCTGAAAATTCTATTGTCGAGTGACCTCATAGCTGTCGTGACATCATAGCTATCATAACATCAGAGCCCGGGGCATCACTCATGAGTTTGAGGAGTTGCTGGTGTAAATAAACCTACTGAGCTGTTTGCTGCATGAAAGTCGAACCCATATATGAACAGCACATAAGACTTGATCATAAATGACCTTGCTTGGTTTATGTATTTACTATATCATATGTTTTATCCTGTTTCTCTGTGACTCTCTGCTTTCCCAAAGTCCCCAAGACGGCCACCACAACTGTCCCTATTGTGTTTTCAGCGGCAGCTTGAGACAGAGGAAGCATGTTTCTTTTTATCAGGGAGAAATTCCTTTTGACTTTTCCTCTGGTGTGTGAGCCGGGATGAAGCCACAAGGCAGGTCCCTACTGCAAGTGTGGATAGGAAAGCCAGTATCTGACATTTACAGCTTGTATCCACCAGAAAGGAAGAAGGTTCAGGGCAATAGCAATTAGGACACCACCTGTCATGGCGTTTGAGTGCTCTGGAGACTTTAAGGTCTTGTTTAGAAAATGTAAAGCTCAAACCACACTGTGGTCTCACACCACAGCCAACCTGATCTTCAGCCGCTCCCATCCTGGTTGAAGAACAGGTTTTGACGCACCAGAACTATTCTTGAAAACTCGAAATAGGAGACAAACAGGAAGCTGGCACTTCCTTTCTTACTGTGTCCTGTATCCTGCAGCCATTTGTGAAGTAATGGGAGATGGCAGGAACTGGTTGAGAGCTCACTGATAAGGAATGAGAACTCTGTTAAGAAGAGTGAAAGTTATAGGGAAAATGTTGGTAGCAGTAACTGAAGGATACAGAAAATCACATCCCAGGGAAGTACAATGGGCCCTGAGCACACACAATTTCCCTTATCTATAATCGTTCCTCCAGTTGCTCAGGGCCTTTCTCCCTGCTGCAGCTGAAATTTCTCCTGCTATGACTCAGCTAAAATTCACCTGCCTTCCAAAAGCCCGCCAAAAGTAGCTATCTCCTCCCATGAGGTGGCTCTGATCTTTGCTGCGGCCTCCTTCCACATTTTCTCTCCACAAAATGCACCCCTCAATGCCTGACTGATTGACTTCACTGCTTAATAAAAGGCATTGCTGATCCATAGAGGTCTGCTCTCCTTTCAGTCATTTTTGCTTATGGTAACATGTTTAAGTCATGAATTATATTGCTTATCCGAGAATCTGTCCTATGCTAGCTACCGTCGGACAAATGTTTCAATCTATGAATTTTGGATAGAAAATATATCAGGGCCCCTCTTCCTATGACTTCTCATGGCTTTTACTGAATTCAACCCATGCTTTTTAGCCCTGCTATGTGTGGTTGTGTCTAATGACATGAAAGTTATTCTGTAGCAGGATTGAAATGTACACACCATGTACTGGTTGGTTCCACAGTCAGTTTCTGGTGTGTTAGGAATGGTATTTTACAGAATCCCCCTTCCTCTATGATCCACACTTCAACTCAGATGTACATAAAGTTGACCTTTGTTTATTGCATTTCTGGGGACTAGATGCAGGGCCTCCCACATGTTAAGCAAGTCCTCCTCCACTGAGCCACATCCGAAACCCTTTCTAATTTATTTTTGAGATAGGGTCTTGCTCAGTTTCTCAGGCTGCACTTGAACTTGTAATCCTCCTGCCTCAGCCTCCCCAGTAGCTGGGATTACAGGAGTGTGTCTCCATACCCATGTTCATTTATTTTCTACAGCTGACTTTTGGAGGCCTTATTCCTATTAGTGAATACGAATAAGGGAATTAGGCCAGGAGTTGGGGACTACTAAACTTGTTGAAGGAAACTTGCAAGAAAACTCTGTCTCTGATGGGTTAAAGCAGTCACTTCTGGGTTGTGTTACACTGTTTTGTACCTGCCTCCTTTTTCCCTAAAATGTTCCCCAGTGCAGGGGGAACCTACCCACCCTCTTGTTGGGACAGGCCTCTCCCAGCATGCTGTTCCTGTGAACCTGTGCTACTCTCCTTGGAGAAGTGGCTAATTTCACAAGATCAATGAACTGGGACCTGCTGCTGAATCGCAAGGCCTCTGATACTGCCTCCATTGAGGATTTGGCCACCCTGCTCTCATCTCCTGACCTCATATATATGCTGGTCCTCCTGTCCTTTTGGTACCTCCACACCCCCATCTGGGACCTGTGACTTCCTAAGTTCCATGCTAAGGTGTGAAGGAATCAGGGAGCTGCAGGGGATCTTCGACAGGTTTTTGGAGAATTAACAAGCAGGAGGGAAAATGTCTCTAGAAGTCACTAGAAGGTTGAATAGCAGAAGTGGTGGGCATGAGACAGACCTTGGGGAAACGGAGGACTGACACAGGAGCCTGAGCTGGAAGAGTCCGAAGCTAGAACACTTCCAGTCATTGAGTGGGACTCAAGGGTGGGGAGCAGGAATGGGATACAGGGAAAGCTGAATACTGAGAGCCATCTCACTGTGTCAGTGTGCTTCAGAAGCCCGAGGGCTTGGGGGAAAAGCAGAAGGAAACTCAGGAGAGCAGAACACCTGTGGACCTTCAAAGTCAATTTCTTGAGTTTAAACCCTGGATCCAAGGTCAAAAGTAACTCCATTCTTGAACCTCGCGTTTCCCAGGTGTTAAACAGGAAAATGACATCCTTTCTGCAGCACAATTGTGGAGTGCTCAGAGCAGGAACTTGTGATCACCAGTGTCAGCCCCACTCACCTCCCCGCATTAGCTGCCAAGTGCTGGAGAGAAAAGCAGTTAAAAATGAACCTCCATATTTCCTTGAAGTGCCCCCACACTTTCCTTTGGGTTTTGAAAATCCAGATGATGCATGCATTTCTTATACCTGTTCTCGTTTTTGACCTTTTTTGTTCTTGTATTAAACCAATGGTGTATTTTACAGTTTCTGGCACCTTGAGTTCAGGAAAGGCACGATTTGCTTCTACTCCCAGGTGGGTGCAAGGGTGAAGCATGGTTTGGTGTTCTTGTTGTCTCATTTTTGCCACTAGGTGGCACATCCCTTCTGTGACTGCTGCCCTGCCCTCCCCATCAGTGGACTTAAGAAATAATTGAACTTTACTGATAAAAATAAATTTGAAATTTTTATAAAATAAAATTGAAATTTTGAAATGGAAAAAAAATTTAAGATTTTGAATTGACAGATCATCAAAATAAGAAGTTTCAAAAACAGAATCCTTGAACTTCACACAGTGCACCTGTGCCACTACTTTTTAAAATAACTACTTCACCCTCTCGAGAACACAGGATCATATCATAGATCTTTCTATGTCCCAGACTTAGCATAATGCCAAGACCAGCAGAGGTCTTTCCAAAAAATGATTTAAAAATTGAATGTGGAGAAGGAAAAGGTCTATGTGCCTTCATTTCACATGTAAAGTACACAAAAAAACTATGCAAAATCTTAAGATTGATGCCTCTTTCTGTGAAGAGGATGAGAAGGAATTAGCTTGAAATAGCAGCAAGGGGAATTTCAGTGAGACTTTAAGAAGAATTTCGGAGCATAGAAGCTGTGAATTTTGGGAGTGGATATCCAAGGATGATAAGTGGCTCCCTCTTCCACTTTCTCTGGTGAGGAGGTGCTTCCCAATGACATGATGGAGCTAGTTGACCTTCTAAGCTTGTTTCATCTCTCTTTGAGAATATAAATATGTTTTTCTCGCTTATTGCAAATTATTGCTATCATTGCTGTTATTTTCTCCACTGGTGAAAGCACTGACATTTCTTTTTCTTTTTTTTTTTTTTTTTTTTGGTAGACTTCAAAGCATTTTGTAGACGTTTTTCATTATTATGGGTTGGTGTGGATTTCTGTATAGGTAGAAAACCAAACAGCTAGAGAGTCTGAGAAAAGGGTTCAATGGTCTCCCAGTGATTCAGAGACCGAGCTAGTGGGGACTGGCCCAAAGAGCAGACTGTTTTCTTTCAGAGATCATAGGAGTTTTATTATTATGTTTTTATTTGTGAACTTTTATGAGTTTTATAAACTGAAGGAACAAAGAAAACGTATTTTGCTCTGAAACAAAAGAAAGAAGAAAAAAAAAAAAAGAAAAACCTTCCAACCAACAGAGACTTGGCCTGACCTTTACGGCCCCTGCCAGCCTCAGCGCTGGGGGCTGTACCTTGTAATAACTCTGATCTTCCTGCAGAAGAGGAATGCTAATCAGCCCTTAGCCCTCCTCCATTTGTTACCGGTTGCTAAGCAATAGCTAAAGATTAGCGGATCATAGGTGAATGGATATTTCTACTCTGTGCTTTTGTTTGTAGTGATGAAAAATAGCTCAGGGTATTTGGGGAAAGAAATCCTTTTCGATGTCGTTGGCACTTGGATTGTTATAAAGAGCCCCTCTCTAGCTCAACAAATCCAGAGATTGGAACTGTCAATAAACAAATGGCTTCCTGAGGTCCTAAAGTCTCTCATTCTTAGCTTTTTTTCTTGTTCCTGTCATTATTTCTTTCTCCAGGGCTTAATGTTCAATGATGCAGAAAAACAGGAAGCTTCGCATATTGTGCTACTTCATTAACCCTCAGCTCACTCATCCATAGATGGGGTGAAAATAGGATTCAGCACTGGGATCGCTGTGAGGATAAAATCAGATATTGGGATGAGAAGCACTTAGCATGGGGCCTGTTCAGAGGAAGTAGCCAGGATGCACTGCACACTGTCATTAGTAACACCGTCCCTGTTGTCATGTGTTAGGTTCTCTCTGTGTTTCAGAGGATCATTAATTCCAGAAGGGAGTGCATGCTTATTTTCCTTTTTTTTTAGAAGACTGCTCTATGACAGGTTTGTTTGTTTTGTTTTTTGATACTAGGGATTGAAACTAGGGGTGCTTAACTGAGCCACATACCCGGCCCCCTTTTAAAATATTTTATTTAGAGACATGATCTTGTTGAGCTTCTTAGGACCTCGCTAAGTTGCTGAGGCTGGCTTTGCACTCCAATCCTCCTGCCTCAGCCTCTGGAGCTGCTGGGATTATAGGTGTGTGCCACCGTGCCCAGCACTATGACAGCTTTTGACAAAGATGAGAACTACGAAGCAATGAAGGCCACTGAGTCTGAAAGCTTTCTGTAGCAGAGTGTGCAGGGGTGCTGTACCCTCGTGAGCTTCCCCTTTGATTTGCTTATTGGAAAAGTGGGCCAAGTGCAGTGGCAGGTAGATCTAGTCCCTGGGCCTTGTATCCTTGCACTCACCCAAAAGAATTTGGCAGATCTCTGTCTCCATGCTAGAGCATCACTCAATCCATGTGTTGCATGTTAAAGAGTGGATTTTGAAAGAACTGTGTCAGTAAACTTCTGGTCATACTTTCACCCGATAAACAATGCTGTGATAAACATCCATGTACATATGTCAGATTATCTCCTGAAGTAAAATTGTAGAAGCCAAATTGAAAGAATCTGATTAGTATTAAGAAATTTTTTAGTTGTCGATGGACTTATTTTTGTCATTTATTTATATGCAGTGCTGAAAAACGAACCCAGTGCCTCACACATGCCAGGCAAGCGCTCTACTGCTGAGCCACAACCCCAGCCCAATCTGATTACTTTTTGATCATTAGAATGATCAGCGCGTACACCCAGGTAAAGGTGTTTGTTCTTCACCCTCCTATACCAGGGCCATGTCAGGATGGAGGGAAAAAGACTTGGAGAATTCATTTCCTTCTATGTTTCTCTGCTTCCTTTTTAGTTTCTTTTGATTTACCTTACTCCTTTTCTAGTCCTCTGGTTGGTACTTATGGCCAAACCTTACTGGAGTATGTATGGGGGTGGGGACAATATATTAGTTCCAATTATTGTTTTTATTTTTATTTCACCCCAGCTTTTGGCTGTTTTTTTTTCCTGAGTTTTGAGACTTTAAGTCCTGCACTAGCAATAACAGAGTGGATTCGATTGTCCTTTATTAGAATGCTCCTGATTATGTGGGAATTTTATTTCCCTTAATTTGCAAAGGAAAATCTTGGATTTTGAAAAAATTCCTTCCTCAGAAAAACATGAGTCCTTGTCTATCTCTTTAATAACCAATTTGGCCATACTCTTAAGGAAATCTGAAGAATGCTCTGTGTGTGTGTGTGTGTATGTGTGTGTGTCCTTATGTGTTTACTTCTAACCAAATGGCTTTTTTCAACAAGTGTTACCATTTCAAATACTCAAAGGCAGGAATGACTGGGCCAGTTAATCTCTATCTTCCCGCTGTAGGTCTTTGAACCAGACTCTCTATTGGGCTTCTAAACAGCCTGCTCTTGGACTAAGTGCCCTCCCTGTCTAATCAGCTGTTGGCTGAGTATGTATGGATGCCGTTCACCTCTTTGTGCTCTGGAATATTGAGTGAGGGGAATAGCATTCAACAATAGCTCTTACTCAGGGATTTCTTTTAAACTGACAAACGGAACAAGGAAAAAGCATGGCAAGAATTGCCCAACATTTTGCAAAAAAGAGTTTCTGAAAATGTCTAAATATACTTACCATAGGACCCAGATGTTTAGGTATTTACCCAAAAGAAATGAAAATATATGGCCATCAAGACTAGAACAAGAAGGTGGGAATAGCTTTTATTTTATTTTGATGAAATTAGAAACAACACAGGTATCCATCAAAATGAGGATACGTAACTCTGACATGACTATATGATACAATGCTACTGCCAACAAAAAGAAATGTATGCAGATATACTACACAGGTGAGTCTCAATAGCACTGTGCTGAGTGAACAAAGGTATACGTATTTGTCAAATATGTAAATGTACACTTTAAATTGGGGCATTTCATGGTAGATGACTTTATCCCAGAAGAAAAAATTGTAAACACATCCTGAACTCTAGCTAATGAAATGCTAGTTGTCAGGAGCTGCCACTTAAGAGTTGAGCGCCCCCTAGCTTTGAGTGATGGAAATGTGGAGACTGGCTTCCCTGATGGGGAAGCAGGTGGATCCCCATCTTTGCTCAGCAGAGGAGCAAAGTTTTGGGAGTGGGCTGCCTTCTTGTTCCTTTGTAATATTACCCCTCACCTTTTTTGGAAAGAACATTCCATGGAACCTCCCTTTGTGTGTCCCCCCTATATAAGAATAAGGAATTCAGGTTGTGCTCTCTCTTTCCAACGGACCCCTAAGGTTGAGAGCCGTCACAGAACCCAAAGAAAAAGGTATTTTCTGTGTGTGCCAACTCCAAATTCACCTGGAGTGATCCTGACTGATTTAGTTGCGTGTCACGGCACACACTGAAGTATGTAGGGGAGGTGTATTTATGTCTCTGCTGTAATCTAATTTGAAATCCATCAAGAAAAATAATATGGACTGATGGATGGAGAGAGACCTAGAGAGTTGAACAGGTATGTGATAAAGCAAAAATAGTAAAGTGTTAATGGTGGAATATTGGTGGTGGGAATGTGAATATTCACTGAAAATTATTTCAAATTTGCTTTGTGTGTGAAAAGTTTCCCAAAAGAATGTTGATGCAAATGTCTACGGATACACCGTTGGCCATTAAATTAATGCCATTTAGTTTAATTTAAGGGCACTTATTCACAAGCCTGTAATCTCAGCAGCCTGGGAGGCTGAGGCAGGAGAATCTCAAGTTCAAGGTCAGTGTGGGTAATTTAGTGAGACCCTGTCTCTAAATAAGATAAAAGACTTGGGGATGTAGCTCAGTGGGAGAGCACTTTCCTAGCATCTGTAATGCTCTGGGTTCTATTCCTTGTTTGTTTGTTTGTTGTAAAGGCACTTTGACAATAACAAAAAATGCTATATAAAGCACTGTGTTATGTGCTGAGGAAACAAGAGGAATAAAACCCAGTTCTCAGCTCAGAGGGTTCACGATTTCATAAAGGAGGCTGAAGCGACACCAAATTGTCATGTGCACATACATAGTCAATGGTTTTCTGAAATAGTCTAATTTCAAGTGCTTTGTTTTTAATATAAAGTATTCATTAAGTAAATGGCCCTGAATTATTTTAATTGCTTAACTTTGTAAGACTTTCATAGAAACAAATACACAAGTCAAGTCAAGTCAAGTGGCGAGGTGGAAATCCCTTTTGTAAAATTCTGTCTTCTAGTTTTGGTTGGGGAGATATTATTGCCAGAACCATATTTTGCTCTCTGTTGGTTCTGTGAACTTGTTGACATAACATTTAATATTTACTTTATGGCAGAGGAAAAAAGGGCACTGAGAATACGTGGAAAAATCAATAAAAAAGAAAAAAAAGTGGTTAATAGTTAACATTCCTGTTGGTTAGAGTTGTCTACTACTTTCCCCACTCTCCTGTTTCAGAACCTCCCACCTCCAGCCCACCCTACTCTACAGTCTGAGGGTTGTTTCTAAGACCTGATCCTGGGACTGTCTCTACCTGCCTCTTCATCCACACCTTCTGCTTCATCCATCCATGGCCTGATCCCCCTCCCCACCTCTAGCCAACCTCACCTGTGTGAGATGAGCCTCTGATCTGGCTGATCTCTCTGTTTACATGATCTCTAATTTTTATGAAAAGGCCACTTCTTAGAAAATCTTCTACATGTTTCTTCTCCTTTTGTCTTGGAGGGGTTGGGGATGACAAAGAGGGACTAATCAAGAGAGGAACAATCTCTCCAATCAGCTTGATGTCTTCTGTTTTTTTTTTAAATTAGTTACACATGACAGTACAATGATCTTGACATATCATACATTTGAATCAGATGGGGTATAATTTCTCATTTTTCTGATTGTACAGGTTGCAGACTCACATTGGTCATACAGTCACCTATATACATACAGCAATAATAATGTCTATATTATTCTGCTGTCCTTCCTATCCCCCCTTCCCCTCCCCTCCCCTCCCATCACTTCTCTCTACCCAATCTAATGTGACACACTTCTTTTTTTTTTCCCCTTCACATTGTCATACCTGTATTCTGGATAATGATGAGGGTCTCCTTCCATCTTGGTGTCTTCTATTTTTGAAGACTTGTTTCTTGCAGGCTGTCTGGGTTTTCAGAGTAAGCTACTTGTAACTACTACCTCTAAAGTACTGTGAGCCTTGGGAGAGCAAGGGCAGGGTCTTATCTTGAAAAAACTTAAAGCCACTAACCATGGCTTTGCACATGGTGAGAATTCTACAAATATTTAATTGAATCTAATTTTGTTAAAAAAAAAAAAAAGTCGTCATCATCTATTCTTAATAATCACCCACACCAGACTGATTATGTTAGTTATCAATCCATTGGATAGATTCAGTTTGGGGGTGGAACCCAGACCTTGGATATATTAGACAAGCTCTCTTCTACTGAGCTACACCCTCAGCCCTAAAGTGCATCATTTTTAATAGAACCAAATGTTCATGACTCACCTTCAGAAAGACCTTTTATATTTTCTCTACTTAAAAGAAAGTGGAACAGGGTTTATTAATTTCTGTAATTGGGGCTTCATTTTCTAGGCAATCCTGGAAAATTTAGCTGGGGAAGGCATAGTTAGTAAAGGAAGGTAATAGCCTTTGTGAGTTTGGATTGCTCATGAACTTAATGAACGAATGAATTTTTTCTTCCTTGCTTGGATATTGATCAAGTTTGCCCGTTTTACTGCATATGTAGTGCCATCTTGTGGCCACATAGCATATAACAGTCATATTTACTTGCTGAGATGATGGTTTTGGGATATTTTTAGGGCTTAGATAATTGTGCTTCTGTTATTCCATCTTCCCCGTCCCCCCATGCTCGGGATTGAATCGAGGGCCTCATGCAAGCTAGGCAAGCATTCTACTACTGAGCTACACCTCCCTTCCTTATTTCTATAGTCCAAAGGAGTGCCAAACAAAGAAATGTGAATTACTAGTAGGTGACGATACACATAGTTTATTGTCAGGCCTATTCATTTGGACCTCATCTATCAAGGATTCATTCAGAAGAATTTATGATACTTCTATTTTGTGCAAATCTGACTTCTCTTATTGTGGTACTGAAGCCGGGGGACAACAAGCAGTCAATACAGATAATAAATAATTGGGTCTGCTTGGGAAGTTGGAAAGGAAAAAAATTCTAATGTCTCCAAAGCCCTTCACCCTCCTCCTCCAAGCTGTTGCCCCAGGGACTGTTCCTCCCTGCAGGGAGTTGTAAATTCATGCCTCCTGGGCTGCTACCTTCCTGCCTGGATCACTCCATCTTTTGGGTCACTTGTCACATGCACCGGATGGGGAGAGGAGAGAGGCAAGATAAAGGCAGAAGGAGGACATGAGAACAAGGGAATTCTAAAATGAATAAAAGGGGCAAGACACCCCCATTTCTTTGGATATCCAGCTCTGGGTACCCTTCTCTGCGGATATGTCTATTTCTGTCCTTTAAATAAAACTTGCTTTCTGTGCTTGCCTTGGCATTTCTCGGGTGTTCAATCTTCACAACTGGGGTAATGGAACTTGGCCTGGTGATATCAGTATTTCAAGGTCTGTTTTCTCTCCCCCAACCTAGTGTTGGAGGTAGTCCTTGGGGGGGGCTGGGAATGGCAAAGTTCAAGATTACTTCAGAAAGGTTCAACTCAAGAGGGGTTGTAAAAGCAAATTTTCTGGTAGAAGCAGCTGAAAACAGTAGATAGGGGCAGCAGGACATCTGGGTCGCATTTGGGTTGCACCCTAACAAACACCCTAAAGGACAGAACAATAAGCACACCTTAACACAGTATGAGCACCTGTATGAACTCTGACAATCCAAGGAACCAGGATGTAGGAAAAAGCTCTGAAGGAAACAAAAGAGATGATGAATGTATTGTAATTCCTAGAACTATGAAGTCCCTGCAGGAGATCAAGATATCCCACCACAAGTGTATTCCTTTAGTATATTTCAAGTTGGTTTTTGTAAGAAATAAAATGGCTTTGAAAATCTCTCCTTCATAAACAGAGAATGCAGGGGAAGCTTTTTATCAGATCCCTACCCCTCATTCTGCCTGGAAAAGATCTTTCCACAAGAAGACATTGAGGGTCTGATACCTGACCCAGACAGAGAAGACCACAGGGCTTCATGTAGATGGCGAGTCATCATCTACATCACGAGATGACCCTTGCTTGCCCTGTACCACCTTCCAGCATTCTGCAGCCTGCCCACAAGCCTAAGCCCATCCTTTCCTTAATTTCCACATGAAGTTCAACCATCTTGTCCCTTCTTGAGCCTTAAGCTTGTGTATGGTTTTTGTGCTTATGCACAGTAATAAATTTGTATGTTTTCCCTGTTAATCTGTGTATTGTCAGTTCACTTCATAGACTAAAATTATTGACTTCTTAGGAAGAAAAGAGTGAATCAAAAACCTCTCTAAATCCCCAAAGAATCTTTCCACAATTGTAGAAATGTTCTATATTTGTGCCACCAAATGCTAGCCTCTGGCCACACAGAGCCTAGCCATGGAGTATAAGGCTAAGTTCAAATCAAAAATTGAAAAAAGCTGCATTACCCCTCTGGAATCTCCCTTTATCTCTGTTTTTTTTTTTTTCCTTAAAAGCTACTTTGCCTCACATTAAAATAACCACACAGCTTTCTTCTCCTTAGTGTTTCCATTGTTTATCTTTTTGATCCTTTTCTGCCTCACCTGCTATCTCTTGGTAAGCAGAGTGCCTTTCTTGTAAACAGTACACGGGGAGGTCTTGCCTTCTTATTCACGTTGACAAATTGCTTTTACAAAAAGCACAGGTTTTCCCTTCCCCTCCCAGCTCTCTTGAAGTATTTACTTTATAAAACTTGCAATGGTTAGATCCTCTTTTGTCTCTTGGAGATATTCATCTTTAAAAATCAAAAAAGCCTTCCAGCTTTGTAACTGGGACTGCCTTTGTGAAAGACCTGGGCCACCTCTTTGAAAGATAAATACCCAGGAAAATAGCACCCTTATCTCCCCTTCTCCAAGGGTGCCTGGCTCCAAGTTGCTACTAGCTACCTGTCATAGAGACCAAAGAAGTTTTATTATTTCTTTGAATAAAGCAATTAGCAAACATAATGGCCACCTCAATCACTGAATTTAAGATGAACTATGGTGAACAAATGGTGCTGTCAAATCCTCTTTCTTGAGGACACATTGCCTTTTATCTTGTGTGTGCTTTGCTTGGCTATTCTTAGGGTAAGACTTCTCCCCTATCTTTACAATTTCTTCATGTACTGCTGCTGATGAGCAGCACATCTGCCTTAATGCTTATCTAATAATGCAACTTTTTTCTTATTTTTCTCTTCTACCTTTATGAAAGATTTTCTAGGTTGGCAGGACATTTTGTTTTTATATTTTCCTCGACAAAAGGAGACAATTAAACAATAAACCCAAGGAGGAATGAAAAGGTCAGTAGCCGAGGTCAGTGACGCAAAAGAAGGCCTAACCCTAACCCTAAGTTGCAAAGCAGATGAGACCAAGTTGCAGAAGAAGTTGCAAAGCAGATGAGACCAAGAGAAAACAAATACCAAGATGGAAGGTTTAAACTTACCCTAATGAGTCATTGCTAAAATTCTGCTAAAAGTCAGAGATGTCAAAATGATTAAGAAGGCAAGACCTACCTAGGGCTGTTTACAAGCATTGCATTTGGAGCATAAAGATAGAGCAGGAGGGGCACAAAAGGATCAAAAAGATAAAGCATGAAAACACTAAGCAGAGAAAGATGGTGGAGTTATTTTAATTTTAGACAAAGTAGCTTTCCAGACAGGAAGGTAACCAGAGATAAAAGAAACATTCCATAGTGACAAAAAGGGTCAGTTCATCAGGAATGCACAATAATCCTAAATGTGTTTGTACCTAAGAGCAACACAGTCTTTGTGTTTCAAAGCACAGAACTATCAAGCTAGAATTAAAGGGGAAATAAGCAAAACCCACAATAGATGGGAGAATTTAACTCTTCTCTCAGCAATTAACAAAGAAGAAAAAAAATATCAGTAAGCACAAAGAAGATTCGAACTACATTAAAATAGTAAAACGAACAGGTTTTGATGTGTTAAAGGAGTAAGATTTGCCAGGTGTGGTGGCGCATGCCTGCAATCCCAGCAGTTTGAGAGGCTGAGGCAGGAGGATTGCAAGTTCAAAGCCAGCTTCAGCAATTTAGGGAGGCCTTAGGCAACTTAGCAAGACCCTATCTTAAAATAAAAAATTTAAAAAGGGTTGTGGATGTTGCTCAGTGGTTAAGACCCCTGGGTTTAATACCTGGTACCCCACCCCCCAAAAGAAGGAAAATTTGATTACTTGGAAATGGTTACCGGAAGCACCTCATTTCCAGACGATGCTAGGCCATCTCATTGCATACATTTTGATGTAGTGGGGACTGGGATGTGATCTGCAGAGATCATCAAAAAGTTCCCCTCCTGATTCCCTGAGGGTGGGGACACAGATCACAGAAATATAACAGGACAATCTTCATGATTCAAGATGTCTTGATATACCCATGAACTCTTCATTAATGTATTCATTATAGAATTGGCTGTGTAGGAGCCCAGAATGTGCTAACCCCAAATATGCCTTTTTACCATAATGATTATTTGGGTTTGATTATTTTGAGAAGTTGCAGACACCAGAGAAGCTCTGAAGATAGAATATACATTTCCATTTTGTAAAGAAGATGTACATGTATAAAGGCGATGTTCCATGATAAGGGTGTCTCCTGTGCACCAGGAAGAAAAGGTGACTAAATCCCAAGAGCTCTTGTTGATGAAGAGATGCTGACTTACATGTGCATATCCACATTTACCCTTTTTACTATTTCTAACAGCCTTCTCATAATTTGGCTCCCTCATCCATAAACTCCAACAACTCTCCCTCCCTCTCCCTCTCCCTCCCTCCCTCTCTCTCTCTCCCCCCCACCCCAAGAGGTTATATTGTTAAATTAAATTTGGCAGGGATGAGGGGTGGAAAAGGTGTGCTTCCCTTTCTTGAGCTCCTCCATAAAGAACTGCAACCCTGTTTAGTAGGTAAAGGGAAAACCCAAGTTCAAAGTGTACATTTGTAACAAATAGCTGAGTCTTAGCCAATCACAGCAGCCACGTTTCAATGGATTGCAGGTTACCACCTGATTAGACTCTTGCTTAAAGAAGGCAAATGCTCAGCTGTAACCAATCAAGCTGCATCCTAGCTCAATTCCTTTTCCTGTCTGTAAACAATACCTGTTATATCCACAATTTAGCTATTGTGAATTGTGCTGCTATAAACATTGATGTGGCTGTGTTCCTGTAGTATGCTATTTTAAAGTCCTTTAGGTATAGACTGAGGAGTGGTTCCATTCCCAATTTTCCAAGAAATCTCCATACTACTTTCCATATTGGCTGCACCAATTTGCAGTCCTACCAGCAGTGTATGAGTGTACCTTTTCTCCCACATGTCCTTCAATAGATGAATGGATAAAAAAATGTGGCATATATACACAATGGACTATTACTCAGCAATAAAAGAGAATAAAATCATGACATTTGCAGGTAAATGGATGGAGTTAGAGAAGATAATGCTAAGTGAAGTTAGCCAATCCCCCCAAAAAACTAAATGCTGAATATTTTCTTTGATATAAGGAAGCTGATTTATAGTGGGATAGGGAGAGGGAGCATAGGAGAAATAGATGAACTCTAGATAGAGCAGAGGGGTAGGAGGGGAAGGGAGTGGGCATAGGGTAATTAATGATGGTTGAATGTGATGATCATTATTATCCAAAGTATATGAATGAAGACACGAATTGGTGTGAGTATACTATGTATACATCCAGAGATATAAGAAATTGAGCTCTATATATGTAATAATAATTGTAATGCATTCCACTGTTATATATAAAAAAATCAATTAAAAAAATAATTCCTATTGTAGACTGGCTTCTCTGAACCTCTTCTGGTTCAAAGAATGCTGGATTTCTAAATTGTTCTTTGCTCAATCAAATTGTTTATTTATAGTTTTGCTCTGAAAAACATCAACCCAAGTTTTAATAACTCTTTGAGTTGCTCATCTGTTTCTTCTGAGATATTATACATGTTATCAGACTTTATTTTTCTCTTTAATCTGTGTTTTATTAGAGTCCTAGCTGAGAACCTAGAAGGTTAGAAGAATATACAAATTTATATATTAAATATATTTATTTATGTATTTCCAAGTAATTAAATTGTCCTTCTTTTTGGGAGATAGGGTACCAGTATTAAATATTTAACCCAGAGGTGCTTAACCACTGAGCCACATCCACAACCATGTACACACACACACACACACACACACACAAATTCTTACAGCAGTCACTGATATTTTCCCTTATAAACTATGTAAGCAACTAAGTCAGCCTTTCAAGTTGTAGATGGATTTTATCTCTGGTCAGATGTGTGAGCCTTCTCTGGCCAGACACAATGGTTCATTTGGAGTTACTTTCTGGGCAGAGTGACCTTTAATTCTTTAGGAACAAGGCTGCCAGACTTGGTCAAATAAAAATACAATTGTGGTACCTGGTGAAACTTGAGTTTCCGGTAAACAACATGTGGTCCCGACTTAGGATGTTTCCACTTTATCGTGGTCTGAAAGTTATATGCATTTGTTAGAAACTGTACTGTGATGTTCAATGGGCTGGGGGTATTAAAGGCATTTTTGACTTACGATATTTTCAAGTAATGATGGGACAGAACTGTATCATAGGTCAAGGAGCATCCATACTTTTTCTTTTTAATTTGTAATGATTCATTGTCTTACAACATATCAGTCTTTCATTGATAGAAATGAAAAATCTAAACAGGGTCCTGGTAAGTAATTTGAAAAGTACTAAAATTGACAATGAGAAAACAAATACTACTAATGAAAACAAATACAAATGGGAAAAAAACAGAGGCAATTTAACTGCCAGGAATATAGGATAAACTGAAAAGAGTGAAGAAGATTGATAAAAGAGCACATGAGGGCCACACCTGTAATCCCAGTGGCTCAGGAGGCTGAGGCAGGAGGATTGAACGTTTGAAGCCAGTCTCAGCAATTTAGCAGGGATCTTGTCTCAAAAAAAAAAAAAAAAAAAAAAGAGTGCCCCTGGGTTCAATCCCCAGTATCCTCCCCCCGCCCAAAAAAATCAGTTAACATGCAAGAATGTTTTAATATTCATCAGGGAAATAGATTAAAACTACAGGTAGGACACAAACCTGTAGATGAGTAATGTTACAGCTTCACAATACTGAGTGTCGCAAGGCCACCATCCAGAGAGGACATGGGACACAGCCCCTTAGAGAGCTTGTGGGCAGCATCAATGGAAAGGAACGCACCCAGGAATACCCATTCCACTCCTTGACTGGGAACCCAGATAGCTCCCACACTCCCTCAAATGACAGTGGGGACAACAATTAGGTGCGAAAGTAGTCAGGATGAGGACCCATGGGACTTGTGGGATGTGGCAGGCGCAGAATCCACATATATTCAGTGATCTCCTGGACCTGATTTGTCATTGTCCTCAAAATCACCTTCCTCCGGCAGGCAGATGTCCAGGGCTGGGGGCAGGGCAGTGGGGAGGTCGAGGCACTGGGGCCCTGAGGCTGGGTTGAGGCTGTTTACAGTGGTCCCTTCACCTTCTGAATGTAACCCTCAGTGCTCTAATGTTCATTTTTTAAAAAAAAAAGGGTTTTTTTTTTTTCTCTCTTCTCCCTCTCCCCCTCCCTAACAAGATCTGGGAGACAGTGTTATCTTTTCTTCCCCTAGTTAATTGCCCTTTTCTTCCCCACTACAGGAAGGAGATGCCTCCTGAGGATCTGGGAAGTGAATATCTCCTTGATTAACAAGGGAATCCTAACAAGTCCTCAGGGCACCCTAGGACTCCCTACCAGAGCACACCCGGAATATAACCCTTGAAGGGTTCACAGCCTTTGGGACAGGAGTCTCCTGTGTTTCTCCTTTGCTAGCAAAGCAATAACCCCCTTTTTTTTTTCTCAATACCATGTCCTCATTATTAAATTGGCTTTGGGGACAAGGACCAAGCTTTCGGTTACAAGGCTTCTGGGGACATCCTCCTGGGTGCTGCATGGAGGGTACCCACAGGCCTGGACCTGACTGGAGAAGCCGGGTTTGTCCTCTGGGAAGAAATCCTGAGGACTGGCATTTAAGCTGCCCATTGCCTCTGGTCTGTGCCCAGAGCAGGTACTGGCACTGTCATTCATGCTCCAGGAGTTTGTGGATGTAGAAGTAGAGGCTGATCTGGGTCAGGCTGACTCCATTTGGGCTGGTATGAGCCGCAGCTGGGACACTGCTCGCGTTAGGGTAGGAGGCCTGGCGCTTCACAAACCACATCCAGTAAACCATTAGGTTCTTCCATCCTAGCTCCTGCTCTGTTCAGGTGCATCTGAACTTTTTTTTTTTTTTTTAACCACTGGACAAACATACAGCAAAAAATTACTCACTATGAATCTGAAATTAAAACTAAATTGCGCCTTCTTGTGTTCTACTCTTTTACCCAGCGGCTGAGGAGGCTGAGGCAGAAGGATCACGAGTTTGAAGCCAGCCTCAGCAAATTATCGAGGCCCTAAGCAATTTAGCTAGACTCTGACTCTAAATAAAATACAAAATAGGGCTGGGGATGTGGCTCAGTGGTCGAGTGCCCCTGAGTTCAATCTCTGGTACCAAAAAAAAAAGGAAGGAAGAAAGAAAGAAATGATGCTCTTCTAAAGAGGCTTATTGCACTGGTTGCAAGTGGATCTAATTAAATAATTATGACTAAGACACCCGTCTTTAGGGTGTGCTCTCCTCTAAAACCCCTATTTTATAAGCATATAGAAGATGTGGAGAAAAGTCCCTTTAAAGTAGTCTTTTTATTTAAATATTTTATGATAATACACATACAAATATAATCTACCAAGGAACAAATGCAAAAACTAATGCAAAGTACTTTTTTTAGGAACAAAGAAAAACATTTAGAACATGTGATTATGTTATATATACACACACGACAGGTTTGTTTTCCACGCCTGCCCCAGGAGGCCTAAAATCAAGTTTTGTTTGTTTTAGGGACATAGGTCATATCTATATTTTCACACGGCAAGGATACTCCTGCTGCATATTTGGCAAAATATAACTAAGACTACAATAAAAACAAAACAAAACAGAAAAATTACCAACTGGAGAGAAAACAATTCTAGATCATGGAAGAAGAGTGGACTTCATCTTAGCCACAGCTTATGATCTCTAAAATATATGCCCTTACTATATACATTTACTGGAACACATTGTATATTCCTTTCATAATACAATTCAAGTAAAGAATATTTTTAAAAATGTCTATAAAACATTTCAATTCTGGGGTTGGGGGCATAACTTGACAGTACAGTGTTTGCCTAACATGTGAAGCTTTCAATTTGACCCCCCCAGTACTACCAAAAGAAAGTTTCATTTTCCTAGCAAAATATCTTAAATGTCCAGAAATTAGTCTAGAAAAGTTAAGAAAATTACTTTGTTATTGGAAATAGATATACAAATTATTACTGACATATATATAAATGTATTTTGAAACATTTCTAGGAGCAATACAATACAATTTAGGAGCCAAACAACCCAAATCAGGCCAGTTATTATTTTCATATGTAATATTTACTACTCATGTACTAAGTCATGACCAGTCAATAACTTTGGGACATCAGAATTGAATCATAATTTGAAATTATAATTATAGGATCCTAGGGTCTTTTGATGTCTTGGGCAACGGAATATAAAAGAAAATGGTTTGTAAAATTCAATTTAATTCCACAAATATTTATTTGACATCCATGCTAGGCACTGAGGACATAAGGTCATGAACCAGGCACTATTCCTACCATAGTAGCTGGTGAGTTTAGCTGCACTATAAAGTGACTAGTAAGAAGATAATATATCTTGAGGGTTTTTTTTTTTCAAAGCATTTAATTATTATAATAAGTAAAATTATCTTATATTTATAAATTTTGCCCTAGATTTTAAGCTGAATATGAAGCATTCAAAAATGTCATGACTGCTGAGAGACAAGAAGACACGATGCCATTTTTAAGACCATGATACACATGTGCAGGGTGTCATGTATACAAACTATAATGTGTGTCCTTCCCATGTCAGCAATCTAGAATTTCAACATTTTTACACAATTTAAAGGGTTCCAGTCTTAAAGAAAACCAACAATAAAATTGGTAGCCCAGACTGTTGATGTATTTTTGGAAAAATGAGCTGCTAATAATCTGTAAGGTGCAGTCATGGGCAAGAGAATGGGCAACGTTCCATGTTATGATGGTAGACAGAAACCCAGACAGTTTCTTGGGTTGCTCTGCTAGATGGCTGATGAACTGGATACTTCATGTTAATTTGATAAATTCTCAGAAGCCACATTTCCTCTATTTTGTTTTACAAATATTGTTTGTATAGCTCACTAAAAGGCACTTCAGAAACAGCATCATCACTATGTCCTCAGTAAATCACAGGGCAACTCTGAAATATAACCCATGGAAGCAGAGAAAAACTTTAAGCTCAATGCATACATGTCTCTGCATGTCTGAAAGGTTTACAAAAGACCAGGGACAAGGAAACCTTAGAGCCAATTCCTGATGGCTAAGCTCTGGGTCAGCCTGTGGCTGGTGGCAGCTTAAGAGTACGAATGTTGCACAGTGCTATGCTTGGTGACCCTGGTGGAAGATGTGGTGATGGTAGAATTAGAATGACCAGTTTCCTCTAAACCAAAATTCGACAGAGGGTCAGAGACCCCTGCACCAGAAACCACCATATTTCTGGCCTTCGCAGAGGTTTCAATGGGAATTTGGTGACTGGATTGCAGAGTAGAAGCAGGTGTTAGTACTCTTTCAGTCACTGTCACGTTCTGTCCTACTGCCACATTGGGCACAACCAGAGTGGATTGCACCCCTGAGCTGGGGGCAAGGACTCTCTCTCTCTCCCTCACCATAACATACTGTGCATCCTGCAGATGCTGGGTACCCTCCAGAGGATTAGGGACACCTCCGTTGGGCTGAATTACTCTTTCAGTTACCATGACACTACCCTCATTAGCATAATGCTGATCCACCAAGGTGGAAGCTGGAGCATATACCCTCTCGGTCACAATGAGATTCTGGGGCTGTCTAGGACCCAGGATCACAGTGCTTGGTGGTATAGAGGAGCCCGTGGCATAGGACGTTTCTGTCATTATGATATTACCAGAAGGCAAGGGCTCGGCAAGAGGTGGTGCTACCTTTTGACCCTGCCTGGAAGATACAGATCTTTCGGTGACTATTTCCTGAGTTACTTTTTCTGCATTTGCTTCATGCAGAGGTTTTGGAACTTGGAAGCTGCTGCCAGAGGAGTAGGAAGTCTCTGAGTTCACCACAGTTTGGTCATAGAGTGACCGTGGAGGTGTATTCATACTTGTGTCTTTAACAGGTTTTTGCCTCTGCTCTATTTCCATATCCATATCTATCTTTTGACCCAAGCAAACTTCAGCGAGTGTCTTGAATTTAAGTCCCAAGTCATCTAAGAAGCGGTCATCTAGTTCTCCTTCAATAAAACTGCAGCAGCCGACGGAGCCATGTAGAGATTCCGTTTCTTCCTGAGAATAAACCAGAAGGCAGTCCTTGGCCATGTGAACGTCATCTTCCTCAGTGTAGGAAGCCACTTTCTAAAATGGATATAATAATAGAGACAAGTCATCAGCGATGACTATTATTTCTGCTCATAAATGCAAAATCTTAAGTCTGGTTATAAAAGAAATATCAAACACAAACATCAGAGTACACAGTTTCAACTTTATACTAACTGCTCCTTTTTTTAAAAAAAATTTCCTTTGTTTACCCATGGGTTATTTGGAAATATGTGACTTACAAGTATTTGGGTATATTTTATACATTACTTTGTTATTATCTTTGGTTTGTGAGTGCCAAAGTACTCTGCCTGATTGCAATTCTATTAAATCTATTAAAACTTATTCTATTATCACAGAACAGAACTTATTTTATATAAAAAATTTTATTTTATATCTATGTCAAAAGGGATGTGTATTCTACTTTTGTGTCATTGAGTGTTCTACTGATGTCAAGTAGCTCCAGCCAAAATTTGGCAGAGGGCCAGAGACCCCTGCTCCAGAAACCATGCTATTTCTGGAGCCAGTTGATAATGTTGTTAGGTTTTCTATATCCCAGGGTCTCATGCATACTAGGCCAATGCTTTACCACAAAGCTACATCCTCAGCCCTTCCTTGCTGATTTTGTGGACTTGTTCTTTCAATCACTGATGGGTTAAGTTGAACTCTCCAGCTATAATTATGGACTTGTGTGTTTCTCTTTTGGTTTCACAGCATTTCAAATTTTTGTTATTAGGTACTGACCTATTTTAGAGGCATTAGGCCTCCAGATGAACTGATCCATTTTCCATTATGGAATAAATATCCCCAATAGTTTCTAGTAATAGAATATGTTCTGAAATACACTTTGTTTCAAACACTTTTATCTTCTAATTCCTAATTCTAGGCATGAGCTTCTCTGGATGTTGTTCTTTGGTTTTTGGTGGTTCTGGGGACTGAACCCAGGGCTTTGCACATGCTAGGCAAGATGTACCAACTGAGCTACATCTTCAGCCCCATGAGCTTCTTTAAAGCATTTGATCATCTTTGCTATAACTTTCCTCATCATTTTTTAATGAATTCTCCTAACAGTACAGCAGGTAAAATCTGAGCAGACTTAACAGCTTGTGTTTTTTAGGTCAGGTATTCTCTGGCCCTCCCTCCTGGATTCAGGTCTAGGGTTGTGCTTTCTGACCCACTAACATTTGGTATGACTGTGTGATTTGCTCTGACCGATGAAATGCAAGTGTAAAGAAAGCTGAAGGCTTTATGTTGTCATAACCTGCTTCTGCTATTACTCTTTTCCCTGTGTCACAACGATGGCGGCTTCTCAGATACAATCTGCTATTTTGGTATGCAAATTGAAATGAAGCCAACGTGGAGCAGAGCAGAGCTGAGCTGACTGGCCAATATATGAACATAAGTGAGAAAAAAGTCTTTGGGAGAACTTAGAAGATGTGGGGTCATTTGTTATCACAGCATAGTTGAGCTAATACTGACTAATTCAATGAGTATCATTCCTCTTTTCTCATTGCCTATGAACATGACCTAAAAACAACCAAACAGAAAAACCCCCAAATCCCATTTAGATTCATGGCAATGAGTACCTTAAAACCATATTCCTTTCTTAATTATTTTTTTCCTATACATAAAAACCCATCCTTACCTCAGTGAAATAATTTCTTAAGAACTCCTCATTCATTGCCACAGCACCTGCTCGAGCTCCAGCCATGTTTCCGGAAGCCCCTGTAGCTCTTGTGGTCCTCATGGTTTCAGCACCACCCACCATGCCTCCTGTTGTCCCCATAATCTGGGTTGCCCCACTAGAAAGGAGGCTTCTATGTTCTTCCCATCTTCCATCCATCGCCGACAAATTATGCTGCGCTTTGGTAAAGGAAGCAGAGCTACTTCCTTTCATGGTGGCTTCCTTGGCCATTGTACCTCCTACTCCATTTCTTACTGCTGGATTCTCCGCATGATCCACTGCCAACAGGGTTGGCATCACCTGTGAGCAAATACCGTTGAGGACTGAGTCAGAAGGATGGAGAGTCCACATGGTAGATAGAAGCGTCTGAGCTAAGTGGGCATAAGGAGGGATAAGCTATTTCCCCAGAAGCTAATCAGGAAAAATGTTTTGGGCTAAATAACTTCTACTTGAGTCTTTTTTTTTTTTTTTTTTGAGATAGGCATTATTATCCTCATTTTATTCTATTTTTTAAAATCTGAGTCTTATAGCTATCTCCATTCTACCTTCTTATATTTCATAAGTGATTACAATCAAAGGAGGAACAAAACCCAAACTTTCCTGTATGGTCTCATCTCACTCATCGACTGGCACCGATGACATTTCAATTTTCCTCTAGGGTTTGATGACTTCTGCTGTAGTTATAGAACACTTAATTTTATTTTTAGTTGGATGGATAAAGACTGTTTCCAAGCCTTGCTGCTACTAGGCATAGCCACCTGAGATCTGGTTGATGTAAGTCAAGCCGAAATGGTGTAGGCAACTTCTGGGAAAAGCACTTACAGAGCGATTCTTCACTCTTCTCCCACATGCTAGTTAGGATGTGAGGACAGTAGCTAGTGTCTGGAACACAAGGAAAGTGTGGGAATGGAACTCATCCATGGAGGGATGAGTTCCAAAAAAGAAGGCACCTGGGGTAGACACATCGCCCCAACTGGAGGAGGGGCGGAGCAGAGCCGCCGCATGCGCCTGCAACACAGGCAGTCCTGCGACCAACCGGTGGAGCAGGCCCAGCGGCCCGCCGGCATGGTAGACACATCACCTCAATTGGAGGAAGGTCCCAGCTGCCGCCCACAAGGTAGGCAGACCGCGCGTCCCGGAGAAGGGGCCCGGCGGCACGCCGGCCTAGTTGAAAGATCACCCCAATTGGAGGAAGGGCACAGCCGCCGCCTGCACCTGCAAGGTAGGCAGATCTGCAACCTGGAGAACAGGCCCAGCGGCCTGCCAGTGTGGTAGACAGATCATCCCTATTGGAGGAGGGGCCCAGCAGTTGCCCGCAAGGTAGGCAGACCACGCGACCTGGAGAAGGGGCCCAGCGGCCCGCCGGCGAGATAGACAGATCACCCCAATTGGAGGAGGAGCACAGCTGCCGCCCGCCCCTGCAAGGGAGACTTTGCAACTATACAAGAGCAATATAAATATATAGGGGGAAAATTCAATAACACAACAGTTTCACCAAGCAGAAAGAAATGCGAGCAGTATGAAAAGACAAGGAAAGAAAGGACCACAAGCAATGCAGGTCAACTCAACTTTAGAAGAGGTAACAGCTGCAGCAGATGGAATGTCAGATAAAGAATTCAGGATTTACATGCTTCAGATGATCTGGAGTCTCAAGGAAGATATTAGACAGTAAAATCAGACAATGAAAGATGACTTCGACAATGAATTACATAAACAAATCCAAGAAGCAAAAGATCAACTATATAGGGAGATAGAGGTTATAAAAAACAAACAAACAGAAATCCTAGAAATGCAGGAAGCAATAAACCAACTTAAAAACTCAATGGAGAATACTACCAGCAGAGTAGAACACTTAGAAGATAGAACATCAGACAACGAAGACAAAGTATTTCAACTTGAAAAGAACATAGACAGCTCAGCGAGACTGTTAAGAAACCATGAGCAGAACATCCAAGAAATTTGGGATAACATAAAGAGACCAAACTTAAGAGTCATTGGGATACAGGAAGGTATAGAGGTCCAAACCAAAGGAATGAGCAATCTGTTCAACGAAATAATACGAGAAAACTTCCCAGACTTGAAGAATGAGACAGAATCCCAAATCCTAGAAGCCTACAGGACGCCGAATGTGCAAAATCATAAGAGATCCACACCTAGACACATTATAATGAAGATGCCCAACATACAGAATAAGGAGAGAATTTTAAAAGCTTCAAGAGAAAGGAAGCAGATTACATTTAGGGGTAAACCAATCAGGATAACAGCTGATCTTTCAACACAGACTCTGAAAGCTAGAAGATCCTGGAACAACATATTTCAAACGCTGAAAGAAAATGGGTTCCAACCAAGAATTGTGTATCCAGCGAAATTAAGCTTCAGGATGGAAGATGAAATTAAAACCTTCCACGATAAACAAAAGTTAAAAGAATTTGCAGCTAGAAAACCATCTCTTCAAAACATCCTTGGCAAAACATTACAGGAAGAGGAAATGGAAAATAACAATCAAAACCAACAGTGGAAGGTAGTACAATAAAGGGAAAAATAATCAAAGAGGAAAAAGAATCCATGTTAAGTAACATAAATACACAAATATGGCTGGAAGAACAACCCATATCTCAATAATAACCCTAAATGTTAATGGCTTAAACTCACCAATTAAGAGACACAGGCTAGTAGAATGGATCAAAAAAAAAAAAAAAAAGATCCAACAATATGCTGCCTACAGGAGACGCATTTGATAGGAAAAGACATACATAGACTGTAGGTGAAAGGTTGGGAAAAATCATATCACTCATATCTCATATGGACTTCGGAAACAAGCAGGAGTGTCCATACTCACATCAAATAAAATAGATTTCAAGCCAAAGTTAATCAAAAGGGATAAAGAGGGACACTACATACTGCTCAAGGGAACCATGCACCAACAAGACATAACAATCATAAATACATATGCTCCAAACAATGGTGCAGCTATGTTCATCAAACAAACTCTTCTCAAGTTCAAGAGTCTAACAGACCACCATACAATAATAATGGGAGACTTTAACACACCTCTCTCACCACTGGACAGATCTTCCAAACAAAAGTTGAATAAAGAAACTATAGAA
The DNA here is from genome assembly GCF_047511675.1 of Marmota flaviventris. Taxonomy (NCBI): domain Eukaryota; kingdom Metazoa; phylum Chordata; class Mammalia; order Rodentia; family Sciuridae; genus Marmota; species Marmota flaviventris. The sequence goes on from NC_092513.1 coordinate 40,042,855, forward strand.
CTCAATAACACAATTAATAATCTAGACTTAATTGACATATATAGAATATACCACCCAACATCAAGCAGTTACACTTTTTTCTCAGCAGCACATGGATCCTTCTCAAAAATAGATCATATATTATGTCACAGGGCAAGTCTTAGACATTATAAAGGAGTAGAGATAATACCATGTATCTTATCTGATCATAATGGAATGAAACTGGAAATCAACGATAATAGAAGGAAGGAAAAATCATGCATCACTTGGAGAATGAACAATAGGTTACTGAATGATCAATGGGTTATAGAAGACATCAAGGAGGAAATTAAAAAATTCTTAGAGATAAATGAAAACACAGACACAACATATCGGAATCTATGGGACACATTGAAAGCAGTTCTAAGAAGAAAATTCATTGCCTGGAGTTCATTCCTTAAAAAAAGAAAAAAGCAACAAATAAATGATCTCACACTTCATCTCAAAATCCTAGAAAAAGAAGAGCAAATCAACAGCAAAAGAAGTAGAAGGCAAGAAATAATTAAAATCAGAGCTGAAATTAATGAAATTGAAACAAAAGAAACAATTGAAAAAATTGACAAAACTAAAAGTTGGTTCTTTGAAAAAATAAATAAGATCGACAGACCCTTAGCCATGCTAGCGAAGAGAAGAAGAGAGAGAACTCAAATTACTAGCATACGGGATGAAAAAGGCAATATCACAACAGACACTTCAGAAATACAGAAGATAATTAGAAATTATTTTGAATCCTTATACTCCAATAAAATAGAAGATAGTGAAGGCATCGATAAATTTCTTAAGTCTTATGATCTACCCAGATTGAGTCAGGAGGATATAGACAACCTAAACAGACCAATATCAATCGAGGAAATAGAAGAAGCCATCAAAAGACTAGCAACTAAGAAAAGCCCAGGACCGGATGGGTATACAGCAGAGTTTTACAAAACCTTTAAAGAAGAACTAATACCAATACTTTTCAAGCTATTCCAGGAAATAGAGAAAGAGGGAGAACTTCCAAATTCATTCTACGAGGCCAACATCACCCTGATTCCTAAACCAGACAAAGATACTTCAAAGAAAGAAAACTACAGACCAATATCTCTAATGAATCTAGATGCAAAAATCCTCAATAAAATTCTGGCAAATCGGATACAAAAACATATCAAAAAAATTGTGCACCATGATCAAGTAGGATTCATCCCTGGGACGCAAGGCTGGTTCAATGTACGGAAATCAATAAATGTTATTCACCACATCAATAGACTTAAAGATAAGAACAATATGATCATATCGATAGATGCAGAAAAAGCATTCGACAAATTACAGCATCCCTTCATGTTCAAAACTCTAGAAAAACTAGGGATAACAGGAACATACCTCAATATTGTAAAAGCAATCTATGCTAAGCCTCAGGCTAGCATCATTCTGAATGGAGAAAAATTGAAGGCATTCCCTCTAAAATCTGGAACAAGACAGGGATGCCCTCTCTCACCACTTCTGTTCAACATAGTTCTCGAAACACTGGCCAGAGCAATTAGACAGACGAAAGAAATTAAAGGCATGAAAATAGAAAAAGAAGAACTTAAATTATCACTATTTGCAGACGACATGATTCTATACCTAGCAGACCCAAAAGGGTCTACAAAGAAACTATTAGAGCTAATAAATTAATTTAGCAAAGTGGCAGGATACAAAATCAACACGCATAAATCAAAGGCATTCCTGCATATCAGCGACAAATCCTCTGAAATGGAAATGAGGACAACCACTCCATTCACAATATCCTCAAAAAAAATAAAATACTTGGGAATCAACCTAACAAAAGAGGTGAAAGACTTATACAATGAAAACTACAGAACCCTAAAGAGAGAAATAGAAGAAGATCTTAGAAGATGGAAAAATATACCCTGTCCATGGATAGGCAGAACCAACATCATCAAATTGGCGATATTACCAAAAGTTCTCTATAGGTTTAATGCAATGCCAATCAAAATCCCAACGGCATTTCTTGCAGAAATAGATAAAGCAATCATGAAATTCATATGGAAAAATAAAAGACCCAGAATAGCAAAAACAACTCTAAGCAGGAAGTGTGAATCAGGTGGTATAGCGATACCAGACTTCAAACTATACTACAGAGCAATAGTAACAAAAACAGCATGGTACTGGTACCAAAACAGGCGGGTGGACCAATGGTATAGAATAGAGGACACAGAAACCAATCCACAAAATTACAACTATCTTATATTTGATAAAGGGGCTAAAAGCATGCAATGGAGGAAGGATAGCATCTTCAACAAATGGTGCTGGGAAAACTGGAAATCCATATGCAACAAAATGAAACTGAATCCCTTTCTGTCGCCATGCACCAAAGTTAACTCAAAATGGATCAAGGAGCTTGATATCAAATCAGAGACACGGCGTCTGATAGAAGAAAAAGTTGGCTACGATCTACACACTGTGGGGTTGGGCTCCAAATTCCTCAATAGGACACTCATAGCACAAGAGTTAATAACTAGAATCAACAAATGGGACTTACTCAAACTAAAAAGTTTTTTCTCAGCAAAAGAAACAATAAGAGAGGTAAATAGGGAGCCTACATCCTGGGAACAAATCTTTACTCCTCACACTTCAGATAGAGCCCTAATATCCAGAGTATACAAAGAACTCAGAAAATTAGACAATAAGATAACAAATAACCCAATCAACAAATGGGCCAAGGACCTGAACAGACACTTCTCAGAGGAGGACATACAATCAATCAACAAGTACATGAAAAAATGCTCACCATCTCTAGCAGTCAGAGAAATGCAAATCAAAACCACCCTAAGATACCATCTCACTCCAGTAAGATTGGCAGCCATTATGAAGTCAAACAACAACAAGTGCTGGTGAGGATATGGGGAAAAGGGTACACTTGTACATTGCTGGTGGGACTGCAAATTGGTGCGGCCAATTTGGAAAGTAGTATGGAGATTTCTTGGAAAGCTGGGAATGGAACCACCATTTGACCCAGCTATTCCCCTTCTCGGTCTATTCCCTAAAGACCTAAAAAGAGCATACTACAGGGACACTGCTACATCGATGTTCATAGCAGCACAACTCACAATAGCAAGACTGTGGAACCAACCTAGATGCCCTTCAATAGACGAATGGATTAAAAAAATGTGCATTTATACATAATGGAGTATTACTCTGCATTAAAAAATGACAAAATCATAGAATTTGCAGGGAAATGGATGGCATTAGAGCAGATTATGCTAAGTGAAGCTAGCCAGTCCCTAAAAAACAAATGCCAAATGTCTTCTTTGATATAAGGAGAGTAACTAAGAACATAGTAGGGAGGAAGAGCATGAGAAGAAGATTAACATTAAACAGGGATGAGAGGTAGGAGGGAAAGGGAGAGAGAAGGGAAATTGCATGGAAATGGAAGGAGACCCTCAGGGTTATACAAAATTACATACAAGAGGATGTGAGGGGAAAGGGAAAAAAAAAGGGGGGAGAAATGAATTACAGTAGATGGGGTAGAGAGAGAAGAGGGGAGGGTAGGGTAGGGTAGGGGGGATAGTAGAGGATAGGAAAGGCAGCAGAATACAACAGACACTAGTATGGCAATATGTAAATCAGTGGATGTGTAACCGATGTGATTCTGCAATCTGTATACGGGGTAAAAATGGGAGTTCATAACCCACTTGAATCAAAATGTGAAATATGATATGTCAAGAACTATGTAATGTTTTGAACAACCAACAATAAAAATTAAAAAAAAAAAAAAAGAAGGCACCAGGGGCTACATGCTATGGGATTATCATGTTGGTCCTGACCTGCCCACAAATATGTCTTTATTTGAATTCACTAAACACTGACATTGATGCTGAATCATAACCTGTTGGAAATGGAGCTCATGGCAAATGCATAGAGACCCAGGGTGAAGATGCAATAGAGAGATCAAAGAGATGGCTACTAAATAATTAGGAAAGGGGACTTCACAGCATTTTACAACTGTCACTGGGGTTGGAGGTTTATCTCTGTGTCAGGTGTATGGAGGGGGATGGAAGCAGAGCAGTTCTTGGTTGAGAAAGACTAACCATTTAATATTGGGACCCCTGCTCCACATTCTCTGGGTCACTGCCTGATGCACGGTCTACATTATTATTAGCATAGGATACATCACAGTGCAGTAAAACCACCTCAACTCTGCCCTGGCAACCAACCCCAAGTAGGTTGTCCTTTAAACACTTTGTTTAATAAAGCCAAGTGTGTGAGATCTTCAGTGAAAACCAAACCACTCTTGTACTCTCTCACCACAATGGCCAATACAAACTTCTGTGACCTCAAAAGATATGGAGATTTCTCCCTACTAGCAAACAAGCAATCAATTCTGCAGCAGACACCAGCTGGGTGGCCTCTAAGTCAATATAATTCTGACACAATCTACCTGGAGATAGTGTCAGATTTCACAGGTTGAGGGCAGTTCCAAGTACGACCCAGACTTCACTGCCGCTTCCATATGTCTAGACGCTATCACTTAGGAGATGCCAAGGTTTTTAGGAGTTGTATTCCAGGGAATGGGGATGAACACCAAACATATTTTACAACATCCCAATCACATTACTCTCATGACCAAAAATGTTAGAAACATTCCCCATCACCCAAGGCCCCTTTAAAATCAGAAAAGATGACAAGGAGTATCAGTATCTGATGAACTGACCTTGTCTTCAGGTGGCGCCCCTTCATTATTCCAAGGGTGCAGCATCTCAATAGTCCCAGGTATGGGCGTAAAGCCTTTGGCGCCCTCTCCACAATGGCACATCAGCAGCAGAAGTGGCACAACTGTGCAGAAGCAAAATAGAGTAGAGATCTTAAATTGCAGATGTGATTTCTAAGCTTAAATGGTACAATTTTGGAATTTGCGTCTCACTTCTAAAAGTTTAGTCTTCACTTATTCATAGCCCTATTTTTCTTTCCTTCACCCTGATTCAATCTCCCCAATCTTGTTTTGGGTAAGTAACATTAAAGGTTGAGGCAGAAGGAGAGGGTCACATACTCCAAGCCTGTTCATTACAAAGAGACTTGCAGTGGTTACTGGGGGAAATATTGAGACTGGATGAGACAGTACCCAAAGTTGCAAAACCAATTTAAAGATGAAAAAAATTTAAACCATTGTCCAAAAAAATTTTTTTTAGTAAATTTACTGTCCAAAATAGTATGTATTAAAAAAGAGCTTAGGAGTGAAAAAATTTTAGTAGAAAAATATTAAAACACTAAAACTGCTATAATACTTAACAAAGTTTTTTTGCACAGACATGATTGTCTGAGGTCTCAATTAACCTCCAAATTACCCTAAGTACTGTTTTCTAAAACGATTCTACATTAAAATGTGCATATATATGTATACAAACACATTTTATCTAGCATTCAATATGATACTTTTTTTTTTTGGTGTGGTGCTAGGGATTGAACCCAGGGCTTTGTGAAGCAAGCACTCTACCAACTGAGCTATATCCCCAGTCCTCTTATGCTTTATTCTGCATCTATGAGGAAACAAAGACCAGCTGGGATTGGCTCTCTGGTCAATGCAGTATAGAATTAACCACATCTGCAAGCAGTGTGGGTTAATTGGTCAATGGGTTTCATTTGATTTTACTGTCATTCCCATTTGGCAGTATGATGAACTGAATACTTCTTAGATTCCTTCTCATATAAAATAACTGACAGCATGGTAACTATAGACTATAGCTACTATGTTTAATATAGAGATGAAAATCAACCAGCAGTGATTCAATAGTTTTAGTACATTCGATAAATATTGAATATCTGTCATGTGTCAAGTGCCACATTAGGCTCCAGAGAATCTGAGATGAGAGGCAGTGCAAGGAATCCCTACATACAGCATGCAGTCCCAGCTCCAGGACCTACCCACACACTTGGTAAACTGAGACAAGTCACTTATCCTTATGTGTCTGTATTTGTAATTACCCACAACATGGAGATAATGGAATAAAGGTACACTGTAAACTGTTGAGCTGTGCATTCAACTGGACATCTACTAATGGCTTTCTCAGGCTCCTCCTCTCCTTCTGAGATAGCCTTGGAACTGGTGGTCTGCCTGAGTTCAGAGGTCAAATGGAGTGGGACTCCATGACTTTAGTTGGCAGTCCTTTATTCTTTCATGAAAGGAAACTCAAGGGCTTTGGAGGGTAGACAGAGCGGGCAGGCGTGGTTGAGAACAGCCTGTCATTGTTGGGATGTAATTAAGTGCTTGCAGGTCTGGCTACCATTGGTACTGGTGAAGAAGCAAGCTAAGCAGAGGGGATCACGGGAGGCAGAGCTCTGGCAAGTTAAGTCTGAAGAGAGTCCTGCAATAAGTTTTGGTGAATTTATCAATCACCAGTGGTCATTTCCCTATTTACCCTGAGAAGTGTTCTAGGGTGGTTGAAGAACACCTGTAGAGACATCAATGACTACTACAGTAACAAACCACTATTAGGCACTCAAATTACTAACAGAGCTAGGGAATGGCTTTTAAGGCTTACGTAGCAAGAGTAGAAGGGCCAAAATCATGAGCGCCACTGCTGCGGGTCCCAGGCCCACGTAGGAGTCATGCTGGGCTTCCACGCAGCCGCTGCCATGCAGACATTCACAAACGGTGAGCTTAAGGATCTGCTTCTCAGGACAACTCAAGCCTTGACTGTCTGAAATCAGGAACTGAATCTCACTACTCCCCAGCTTCTGTTCGCTTTGTTGCAGCAGCACACTGGTACCTTCAAGGGTAAGAATAGGGAGAAATAGAAGCAGGTGATTACCAAGGAAAGGGAGAAATTAAATCACTGAAAGAATGTTCTTTATTTAGCTCCACTTAGAAACCTTATTTTTCCTTAACTTCTCATGGAATTCATTCTGTGAGCTCCTTAAAATCTGTTTACAGACCTCCAAAACAGTTTAATAGCAAAGATTTTGTGATGATTAATTTTAATAAATGTATGTGGCGTATCAAATATGAGGAATACAGTGATGAACAAGGGAGGAGTTCAACATTTTCACTGACTGACTTTATTTTACTATTTCTTAGGAAAAAACTTAATGGCAATTTTCCAAATATAGACAATAATAGAAAAGCGTAACTCTCATGGTACCCATTCCCAACTTTAACGATATTCAACAATGTTTTATGATTCCTTCCTTTTTGCTCTAAATACTGTGTATTTGAAATTTTGAACATTTTAAACCTTCAGAAAAATTGCAAGAATATTCCGATCAATACTGATAATACTGTTATGGCTTGAATATGAAGTATTCTCTCAAAGTTCGTGCATGAGACAAAGCAGGGATGGTCAGAAGCAAAAATGATAAGATTATGAGAGCTGAAACCTAATCAGTTTATTAATCCATTTGATGGATTAATAATCCAAATGGACTAACTGGGTTGTAACTACAGGCAGGTAGGGTGTGGCTGGAGGAAGTAGGTCATTGGGGACAGGTTCTTGGGGATTTTATTTTGTCCTTGGGTCCTCAATCTTTTTCTCTGCTTTCCAGCTACCATGAGCTGAGCACTTCCCTTCACTATATCCTTCTGCCATGATGTCCTCCCTCATCTCAGGCCCAGAGCATTGGAGTTGGAGACCTCTAAAACTGTGAGCCAAAATAAACCTTTCTCCTCTAAGTTGTTCTCATCAGATATTTTGGTTACAGTGACGAAAAGCTGACCAAATCATATACCCTTCACTAACTGTTTACATTTTGCATCAATACTTTCTCTCTAATACATCCATACTTTTTGCAAAAAATTCTATCAGAACTATTTCAAGGTAAGTTATATATAGCATGACATTCTTCAGCACAAACTTTTTAAGGCCAAGGAATATTAGTTCTCTTAAAAAATTATTATTGATACAATAATACTAAGTAATATATATAACTCATTTGCAAACTTTTCAGTTGTTATAAAAATATCCTTTTATAATATCCTACAGATCTCTGTCCACTTTTCTCTCTCTTTTGATCCTGGGTCCAATCAAGGCTAACACATTGAATTTAGTTATTACTGTAGTCCCTGCTTATTTGGAATTTTCCCACTCTCTCTTTGGCTTTTCAAGACCTTGAAATATTTAATAGGCCACTTATTTCAGAGAATGTTCCAGTTTGAATTTGTCTGGTTGTTTCCTCACGACTGGATTCAGGTTGTGTTTTTAGAAGACACTGGAAGTGTTGTGGAATACCTCTTATTTTTTAAGTATATGCCTTGGTGATGATTTAAAAATTTTTTTTTTCACACAAATAAAAATAATGACCAGTTTTCACATGAATTAAAGCCATGATTAATTACAATAGCATAAAACTTTTCTGACATATGTAAATGTTTACTAGAATAATTTACTTATAAGGTATGATAGAGAACACAAAGATACAAATCAAGTGTTTTGGTTTTATCTTTGTTTTTGAAGTAAGAAATATTTTAAGCTCCAAGTTTTATGGAATTTGATCTGTATGGTTAGAAATATACTTTTAAAATCATCACAAAAACTCTGGGGAAATGAGGAACGGATGTAGTCATTGGTTTAAGAAATATGGGCTCAGGGAAACAGGGCCTGGAAAAATACAACTAAATTCATGATGGGTCCTGATGGGCTATGTGGGAGGGGAGGATGGGATTTCCACTCTATTAGTTATCATTGACAAATGAAAGTTGTGACACAAATACAAAAAAGTGTTGATAGTTTCTTTGGGGTGGTGTCTTGCTATGTTGCTGAGGCTGGCCTCAAACTCACTATCCTCCTACCTCAGTTTCCCAATTAGCAGGGATTATAGGATATACCACTTTATCTGGCTCATTAATATATTTTTCTTTCTACTTATTTATTTTCTTTTTATCACATTTTTTATTGGTGCATTATAGTTGTACATACCAATGGGAATTGTTGTTACATATTTGCACTTGTACACAATATAACAATATAATTTGGCCAATTCATATCCGAGCACCCTACCCCTGACTCCCTGGTCCCTTTCCTCTATGGATCTCCCTTTGATATTCATGAGATCCTGCTCCTCCACTTTTCTTTTCCCCTTTCCTTTCTAGCTTCCACATATGAGACCCTTGACCCCTTCTGAGCATGGCTTATTTTGAGATGCATTTTTCTGCAAATGACGTGATTTCATTATTCTCCACGGCTGAATCAATCATTAATTTCTTTTAATTCTAAGTAGTAAGTATAAGACTATATTATTTAAAATTCTCTAGAATTTTCCATATTTAAAAATTTTCCCAGATAAATAAAAAATAAAAATAGAAAGAAGCTATGTATCATGCTAACTGGTCGATCACCTTATTATTTGATCAGGGAGAAGAAAGCCTGAGTTAAAGAATTCTCTCTCTAAACTGCATCATTATATAATGAATAATCTCAGTGACTTCCTGTTACAACACTGTTAACACACTTCCTTGAGAGTCTTAGGTTCCTATGACTATTTAAAAAAAAAAAAAACATTCAAGGACTCATCAAGCTTAAATATGTTTATTTTTAGACAGAAAAGCCACTTAGAGATCTGGAGAGGCAGCACAGCACCCAGGCAGAGCCAGACTGCCTGGGTTGAATCCGAGCTCCAAGTCTTAACCTAGCTGTGGCCTCAAGAAAGTCAGGAAAGCTCACTGTGCCTTTGTTTCCCCACCTGTAATATGCTGACAATTGTAAAACCAAATTTCTAAGGTCGTTAACAGCAGAACGTGCTGAAGACTTTGCCCAGCATATACTAAAGTCCATGTGGTTCTCAGATAAAATAAAGGAGTCTTGGGATTCCAAGTTCAATGGAAAACTCATTTACATATCTTGGTCAAGGAAAGACAAGCTGCAGTCAGGCATTCAGTGTAGGGGTGTCGCAGGCCTCTTAGGGTACAGAACTGGTTACTTAATTCAAGTTTTGATGTCTGTGATGAAACTACCAGAAGAAGCCCCCGGACGCCTGCCACTGCAAGGCCCTCACTGGCTGGGAAGTTGTCACAGAGAACCTCAACTAGCCACAAAGGTGACTCATCCTCAGTGGAAAGGCAACCTGAGCTAACCAAGGGCATGGCTGCTTCAGGTGAGCTCATCGATAGAACTTTTGGAATTAAACAGAGGAAAGTTGAAGCAAGTTAAGGACACTGTTTTGATATTTTTGTATTGTCAGGAATTTATTTATATTGTCTTATGTATTTATGTTATAAAAAAATTAACCCTATTAGGATGACAGATTATAACTCTAGAATGTGTAATTGGCATTACTGACTTAGACTTGTGGTTTTAGGCTGAAATGTCACTCGTTTGCTATGAAATTACTGAAGAGAATTCTAGGTGCAATATATTTATAAATTCAATTTACTGGAACTTAGGGTACAAAATCACAGGGAGGATTTACTTGTTAATTTGATCACTGAAATGTACAAAAAGGGAAATCAAATATACTTAGTTTATATAAAAAGTTTGAAATGTTGACTTGTAAACTCGTCAAAAAATTAATCAAAACCTCTTAAAATGACTTGTAAACTGGTCAAAAAATTAATCAAAACCTCTCAAAATGATTATAAACACTTGCTAGACTTAAAATACCATAACAAACCTATAGATTAAGAAAAACTTGCAGATTGTATTTGAAACTTTTCTGAAATGAACACTGATTGTTTAAAACAAAATAGTTTTCTGGATAGAGTTTTTGGCATGTAAGACCACCCTAAAGAATTTCAAAGCTCACATTAACTCGAGGGCTGTGTCCAAGATGTGGACCCATGGGTGTGTCCATTGGTGTGGGGCAGAGGCACATAAGACAGACTCTTTGTCATGTGATCTCCACCACACACTAGCATTTTAACTATGAATAAGTTACTGAACTCTAGTTAAGCTAAGGTTTTCTCACCTCTAATCAGGGAATAATGTTATGGATTAAGGGTTAAATATGGTAATGTACCTGGCACAGAGTAAGTGCTCAAAAAATGTAATTCCCCACTTCAATATATGTTATTTTAGATGGAATTATCATTAGCATACTTCAAGAGTTATAGAAGGCACTTACTATGATTGTTGTGTCTAGAAAAGCTTATCAGAGAAGAGCTTTTGAGACTTCAAGAGCTATTCAGAGAACACCCCACTAACTCTAGCCATTTTATATAAATTTTCATCTTTCCATAGGCATATAAAAGATACTATGTCTGTAGGTTCAGAACCCCATTTTACAAATGCCCTTAAAAATTTTTATTGGAGATATATATTGTGAGAATAAATACAACCTATAAGGATTTTAAATATCTACCATGCTTAATATTTTGATTTTAAGATAGTCCAACAATTCTGCTTACTTTCTTGTCGTATTATTTTCCATTTTTCTGCCATTCCAGGTGGTTCATCAATGATAGAGAAGCTGAATGGCTCACTGTTCAGGTATCCATCAAGGTCCTCTGCAGTAACGTTCACGTACGGCACATTCTCACAGATGTTTTGCACTGGGTCCACCAATGTGGGGCAGTTGTCATTGATGTCTTCAACTGTGATAAGGACGGTACCAGTGATGGTTTTTCTAGGATAATCTGAACAATAAGAGAAGGAAAAATTATTTCTATTCTGATCATATTGTTGACCACAGTTTGAATTCTCTTGCCACCTTGGTATAAAGAGTGTACCAACCACTTATGACACTTCCTATCCCAGGTATGTCTCATATTCAAGGCCAAGTACTATCTTTAGTCACTAAATAAGTAAGAATATGAATCTTCATCCTTTAGAGAGATTAGATTTTTATATATATTCAAAATAAAAGTTTCTGATGCTGGAAGATAAAATCTAAATTCACATAATCAAGAAAAATGTCTATTTAATAACTTACCGTCTGATATAGCCATAATCTTTACAGTGTATGTACCATTTTGGACATATCTAGATTCAAAATCAGGAATTTTTACAAGTTTAATTTCTGATGTGACAGGATCCACAGAAACCCAGTTGTCTTTATCTTCCAATTTGGCATATCTGTTATAAAACAAACACCAAATTATTTTTAAAATTCTGGACAAATTGGGAATCTCTACAACTCTTTAAAAATTAATTTTCATCTCACATATGTTCTTGTTACAGAAATTTGTTTGGATGTCTTTAATTTCTTGAAACCTGCTTAAACATCTACTAATCCATGAGGTTGTCAGTTACTCTGTAGCCTGTCCTGTAGCTGTTGGTCTAATCTCTCCTAAATTTGGGTTAAGCCTTTGGGGAATAACTTAGTAACAGAAAAAGACAGATGGACAAAAGTAGACTTACATTACACTGTTCATTGGGACGTTGTTAATAATTTTCAGGTAGGAATGGTTAAAAGTGGAAACAATGCTGACAAAATGATTTCTGGGTTTCCTTGCTCAAAGCAAAGAGAATGACTGTGAAAAGAGCCAGCTATGGGGAGGCAGGGAAAATGTTCCTACTATATTTTCAGAAATGTGCATAATGAATACCACTTAGTTTAACATATAAAAATACAAATATAAACTAAACATGAGTATCTTGGCTCAACCAATCAAATTGATGATTTATTTTCTATTAAGTGGTTGTTTAGGCACACAAGAATGGGTGGTTAATTTATGGCAATATTTATGTACTGTGTTTAAAAATTTTTATGTATTATATTTTAAAAAATCCAATCATACATTTGAACTACGCTTTTATGCCTCTTAGTATTTCTATTAGTAGATGATAGTTCATTTGGATTTTCACAAGTACCTCTGAATTTCCTGTGAGAAACTTTAAAGCTGGGGTCTACTTGCCATCCACAGTTTCCCTCATTCATACTTAAAAGCAGAATCTTAGTAATAAGTATCACACTTCACGCTGAAATGCCTTCTGTGATCTAACTTTGGAAATGTCCTTATTGCTCTCTGTTGTGAAAATGAGATGCCATTCAGGTAGGAAGGCAGCTCACATGCTGTATCAAATATCCATAAACAACTGCTACAGATGAATAATTATCAGAATAGTATGATAAAGTTAATGATTCTTTTGCTGTCCTCATTAGGATTTCAAAATAAGGGCTGGGGATGAGGATGCAGCTCAGTGGTGAAGTGCTCGCCCAGCATGCACCAGGCTCTAGGATCAACCCTCAGTAGTGCAAAAAAGAAGAAGCAAAAAGATCTCAAAATAGCAATTACTAATTATTTAGGTGAACACTGGAAGATAATTTAACTTAGCTGTGCCTCCCATTCCTCCTGTAAAATAATAGGTTTGAACTGAACTTTTAAGATTTTTTCTCATTCTAAAGTTCTGTAATTGCAGGTTAAAGAAGCACGGCTCATCATTCTTCCAGGGAGAGCAATAGTTTTTTTGATATATTTATAGCCTTTATTAAAAATAGCAGCCCAAATTTAAAAAAGATTGGTGGGAAACAATTTTCAATAGACAGCCACAAACTATTGGCAGAGAGTTAGAACAATACACTTCTCAGTAGATGGCAGTGAGAATTTTCACAAAGAATGTCACAGAGAATCCTCATTTCTGTAGATTCAGTTAGGGACTGCCTTGTTCAATGCAGAGCAGGGGAAATTAAAACTAGACCACCCAAGTCAGCAGAGGCAGACTGGCTCCTGTGGGGAGGGTAGGCAAAGATGGTCACCAAGACCCTGTATGTAAAAAACAGTGGATGCTATTTCTTAACATTATTTAAAAAAATAATCACTTGGCTGAATTCCATAGGAGATGTGTTCAAAGGAAAGAGATCATTGAAGAACTTTCTCCATTATTTCCAGTTTGGCTACAGTTGGCCATGCTACTAAATACAACGTTGTATGAAGCACTAGCACACAGGGTCATAGGCAGAAGCAGACAAGCTACCAAGCAGCTCTGGCACTTAGGAAGTTGCAAAAGCTGTGTGTCCTAGGCAGCAGGTGGGAATTCTTTAAATCCAACATGAATCCCTGTAATTTTATAAATAATAGCCCCATAGAGAGTTTTCTTTTCTATGGCATGGCTCTCAGAGCTAAGAAGTAAATTTACTTTGAAAAATTTAAAGTATGCAAATCCCAGATGTCACTATAGAGTAGACACAGCCAGGTCCCTTTTAGTACAGGCATGGCACTATGGCTCAGTAAATGTATTCTGAGCAAAAGTCATCATCATCAAGACAAACATAAAAAGTCTGCCAATCTCTGAAGCAAAACAGCATAATTCAGGGCAAGATTAATTATTAAGATTTATGTATAAACAAAACTCGATTTTCCTCGTTAAAACATAAGAAGGAAAATTTTTTGAACTAAATTTGTGTAGAATAAATTTTATGGTAAATTTTATCTGCTACTTTCTCACCTCTCAAGACTCTTCAGAAATAAGAGAGAGTTTAGAAAGCATTTTTTTTTTTTTCTGAGCTTTTCCTTTATTGCTTTTTAGGCATCTATAGCCAGAGCTTCTTCTGTGGTGAGCATTCTAGCCTCATCCTCACACACAGGTGGGCAAAGGAAGGGGATTCTGGTGAAAATTTCTCCTCATATCAACTTTGGGAAATTTAATCTATAGCCCTTTGGAGAGTTACAACTCTGGGGTGTAAAGGAATGAAGTACTTAGATTTCATTAAGATATTTGAAAATAGGCACTTAAAGTAACTTAAAATTTGGATTTAAGCTCACAACTATATCTTACTTTACTTGAGCTGGTTGTCCAGTGTCTTCATCAAAAACTTGAAATTTTCCAATCGATAAGCCTTGGCTTGACTTATCCATTCCTTCACTAGCACGGAAAGAAATTGTGCTGCTTCTAAAATGAATGCCTTCTTTCACATTTTTCACCTTTACTTTGATGGGGATGGATGTGGGCTTATATTTATTCCTAATGGACTTGTGAAAAGCTGCTTTATTGGTGACAATGATACTGAAGTCAAGATTCTTCATTTGTTCATAATCAACTTCCTAGAAAGGCAAGATCAAAGTTTCTTTTAACAGAGAAAACAACCAGAACATACAGGGTGAGTGTGCGTACACACATTTTAAATGTTAGATATGATCATTTGACATACAGCAAGTACTACTGCATTGAGTATTCCAACTCACATCCATACCAAGTAATTACAAATTCCCTGTCAATCTGGATATTCATAATTGTTAAAAAAAAGTTTAAGAAGCATTCCCAGTTCATTTTATTAAAGGTCAAGTTTATTTTTAAAAGTATACATTTTTATTTTTAACAATCTAAAGTGATTTTTTTCTGTAATGGAAACATTAATGGACATTCAGTAAAAATTAATATTGCCTAAGAGGTGCTCCACTTTAGTCCAAGGACTATGCATTATATGGTAGTATTACTAGTTCTGTCCCCCAGGTAGACTGACACATACACCAATATCCTAAAAACCCCAGAATTCCTGAAGTGAAGAAAAAAAAAACAAGGCTTTTCAAATTTGTTTAAACAAAGAACCCACTCCCTTCCTTTGTGCACAGTATCTATTAATATCTGCTTTGCTGTTAATTCTATAAAAGATTAGCCTTCTTTCAGATAGTTCTTTGTGAATTACGGCATTTATAATGTCCATTTGATATAATCTCTGTATCACATTCTATCTATATATTTTATGGTCCAATTTTCCCATTTTCATTTTACAAACATTTCTATAGTATATTATTATTTAGATATACTTATTTACCATTCTATTACTAGACATTTCGGCCATCTGCAATTTTCGAATATAGTTAATACTTTCTTGAACATTCTTATACAACTTATTTTTCTGGGTGACCTATATAAAAATCACTGAAAGAATTACCTAGTCAAAGTTTATTTAGGCCCTATTCTTTCATTGCTTTTTATTTCTAGTGTTCCCAGATAATTTAGATGCATGTACCATTGCTTGTTTCTTCAAATACATATGTTTACAGGATTCTAGAGAAGCTGTTCACTTCTTTTTTGGGTGATTTATTATGAATTTTGCTTTATTCTATGTAGGGTTTTTATGGACAATTTATTTTGCCCCCTTTAAAATATGGATCACTATGGTAGGGACAAGGACACAACAACAAATGACTAGAGACAAAACATTCTTTGTGACTTTCAGATCTTTTTGAGAGTTCTTTTATGGTGCTCTTGCACCTGATATGCTGGATTTGATGGCACAATATATGCTAGATGAGACATAGAATCTTCTAGCCAGTTATTATTAGTATTCAAGAGCCAAGACAGTGTAAAAAAGTGAGCTAGGCACTGGGGACATAAAAACACTAGGACACTGTTACATAGTATTTATCATAAATAGCTGTAATGCTCCAAAGAGAATGAAAGAAATTTTCAACATCATGAGCAATGTATGAGGCCAAATGCCTCTATTTTTTACAACTCTATCAACATATTTTGTCATTTCCATTTTTTGCTATTTTCCAATAACATTATGGATTTTAACTTGTTGGTAAAGCTGTGCACATTTTCTCATGTAATGATTTATTATCTCTCTTATATTGTTCATCTCCTCTACCTTTTTTTTCAGTTTTATTCGGTTATAGTTTACAGACAATAAAACTCACCCTAAGTTTACAACTTAGTTTTTTAGTATTTGTCATCATCATTATGATCCAATTTTAATCATTTCCATCATTACAAAAAGTTCCTTTATGCCTCCCTTATATCCCCGGCCCTATGCAATCCCTGATCTGCTTTATCTCTTGTTTTGCCTTTTCTAGAAATCTCTCATAAATGACATTATAGAATATGATGTCATCATAGAATAGTATTTTGTACCTGGTTTCTGAATAATATAATGTTTTTGAGATTCATCCATGTTGTAGCATGTATCAGTACTTCAGTCCTTTTATTCAATAGTATTCCATTATATGGATATACCACATTTTATTTATCTGCTCATCAGTTGATGGCTATTTGGACTGCTCCCAGATTATTTTGTGGTTAGGAACATTTTGCACAAAAGCCTTTGTATAGACATGTTTTTATTTATCTAGGGTGAATTAATACCTAGGAATAAGATTGCTGGGTCATAGGGTAACTACTGTATGTTTAACTTAAAAAAAAAAAAAAAAAAAGACTTACCAAACTGTCATTTTATATTTCCACCAGCAATGTATAAAGGTTCTACTTTCTCTATATTCTTCCAATACTTGGTGTTGTCAGACTTTTTGATTGCTGTGGTCTGAATATATGCATGCCCATAGAATTTATACACTGAAATCCTATCCCCCAAAGTGATGATATTGAGAGATGGGGATTTTGTGAGATCTTAGAAACCCTTGTGAATGAGATTAACTCCCTTATAAAAGAGGCCTCTGGGATCTTGCAGGCCTCTTCTGCCACATGAGGACACAGCAGAAAGGTGCCATGTATAAGCTAGAAATAGGGCCTCTGCTGGGCACTGTTTATAGGCTACGAAGTTGATGATACTTTGTTATAGCCATCCAAAGACAGTTGATCTTAGCCATTTTAATAAGTGTATGATGACTATCTCTTATAGATTTTTTTAAAAATATTTTTTCGTTTTAGTTGTAGTTGGACACAATACCTTTATTTATTTATTTATTTTTAAAATACCTTTATTTTTAAATTTATTTTTATGTGGTGCTGAGGATTGAACCCAGCGCCTTGCACGTGTTAGGTGAACACTCTACCACTAAGCCACAACCCCAGCCCTATCTCTTATAGTTTTAACTCGCATTTTTCATAATGGTTAATGATATTGGGTACCTTTTCAAATGCATATTTCTGTGCATCTTCTTTTTTTTAACTTTTCTTTTTAGTTGTTAATGGATCTTTATTTTATTCTTTTATTTATATGCAGTGCTGAGAATCAAACCCAGTGCCTCACACATGCTAGGCAAGCACTCTACCCCTGAGCCACAATCCCAGTCCTCTGTGTATCTTCTTAATCTCATTTCTTTTTGATGGAATCTGATTACTGCCTTTATAATTTGTAAGCAACTATTTAAAAAAAAATCTTTATTTTTATGTGGTGCTGAGGATCAAACCCAGTGCCTCACATTTGTGAGGCAAGTGCTCTACCACCGAGCCATAACCCCAGCCCCTGGAAGCAACTACTTAATATAGCTGAGATAACAAATTTGTAATTCTCTCCAACTGTTGCTTTCATTGTAATGCTGATTTTACTACTTTTCATCCACACTCCCCTTGGAAGAGTGGGTTGAGAATATTTCCAGCACCCCCATCATTCACCAGTATATGATTGCTTCTGTGTATGTTGTTGACTTTATCTCAAACATCAGGCATAGCTGAACCTATAATTGATAACTAAAAATTACACTATTTTCACATAAGCAGGTGAATTTTTATCTCTGATGATTATTTCTTCCATAATCATAAAATGTGTCTTCCTTTTAAAAATGAGGAAATGTATTCAATTGTCTTCTGCTTTTAAAGAGGTAATTTAAATGCATACATTAGTCTACTGATTAGTGGGGCTCATAATTATTACTATGAATATCAATTATTTTCTACTATGAATATCAATTATTTTCTACTCTATTATTGATTTTCCCACTGTTAGATTTTACCTAGACTGTCATATATTGATTTTTATAAAAATTTAGAAACTTCTGGAATCAATTATTGTCTGCCTATAACTTAATGAAATAATATTTTTAAAGCTGCAGTTTTGCATTTCATTTTAAAATCTGGCAAGGCAATTCTATCATAAACCACTTACAAGTACATTAATATTGTTCCTTGCTTATTTTGTTACATCCATCTTGTAATTTTTGTTTAAAAAGTGGGAGCTATAAGAACTAAATGTGTAAGACCCTACATACGCTTAATGATTGGATTCAATTTTTCTTCATTGATTCAATGCACAAGAGATTTGTTCCAAAATGTAGCCCCCGCAGTATTAATATTAGAATACAAGTAGATTTTTGTTTAAAAGGCAAGATGCTGAGTCCCACCCAGTTAGGATTTGTGATAATGACACCCAGGAATCATCACTGTTGGCATGTAGCTTTACGAGGTGTTTCTTCGTCACACTTAAGTGTCAAGTTATCATAGCTTCTATTTTTGGATCTTATTAGTGAGGGTTGACTCTACTGTTAGATAAATAGACTGAGAGGTGGTAAGTGAAGGGATACTCAGCAGAGGCACAAGGTCATGGTGTGGGAATGACAGGAAGTGGTCTAGGCAGTGATGATGCTGGTCTCATGCTGTCTGGCTAGGATCAGAGTCCCCTGATCTGAAAATGAACTGTAGTGCAAATACTTGCTGACCACACAACTTGGGCAAGCAGGTATGGCCACTATCTTAAACAAATGTGGTGCTGGCTGTGCATGTAAAGTATTTGTGCTTGGAGCTCAAAATATGCTAGATTCTCTCCTGCAGCAACTTGTTCCACCCTAGTTTTGAACACTCATGACTTACCTTAATAAGGGTCACAATGCCTTCATTGGTCTGGGCATCAGTTTCTATGTGGAAATAACCCCCTTCGTTTCCTGATGCAAACGTAAAATTTGCTAACCAATTATCAGAACCTATTTCATCTGCATCGGTCACTTTTATGCGCATGACTTCTACATTGACTTGATTTTCTTCAATCGTTCCTTCGTACTGCAAAATAAGAACATGTGATTTTTATTCTGATATAATACAAACAAGTTGATATATATATTTTAGTTAGGGCCAAAATATGAATAAATAGGTACATTTATTATAAAAATAAGTTACCATTTCATTTTCCGTTACAGGGATATTGTCATTGACATCCAAAATACGAATCTGAACTTGAGCTTGTTTGACTGGTTTGTCTGTTATTTGTCCATTGCCATCTCTTGCTTCTACTGTCAAAGAGTAGCTGCTGTGTTCCTGCAGAGAAATAAAAGATATGCAACTGGGGTGAAAATGAATTGTTCCCAATCTTCTCTTCTGGTTTTAGTTCACATCACCATTGGGAAACGAACCATAGTATACTTTACTCATAAATAAGTTTCATGATCTGTTGTTTCTATGTTATTTATTTGTAGTCAAGAGCTTTTGAGAAAGGGCAGAAGAGGACTAGCAGAGTTATTGTCAAATTCTTAAATATTGCCATTGGTGGTATTCTCAGAAGACTCTGTTCTTAAACCCGTCTATACTAAAGGGGCGCTGTTCAAAATACAGTTCATTCTGCAATGGAAGACGTGGTGGGATTGTATGAAATGTTTTGTTTCCTACCCTATACATCATTCTTAGCTAAAAGGTAACCCAGAAGAACCTAGTCCCAAGAAAAACTTAACCAGTGAGGACAAAACTTGGTGATCTTTATCCTGACTTCCTCAGGAATAGGATTCTTAGAGACTGTGTCCTAGAGAATGACTGTCATTCAAAAAGGAACCTTCTCTTCCGTGTGTGGTCCCCTTATTGTAGCTACATTCTGTGTGGCTGGATTTAAGAAGTTTGGCAGCTGCTGCCAGTACACAGAGGTCCTACGTGGGGCAGAACCACTCAGTGAATGAAGGACAGTTGGGGCTCTTGACGAGCCACCTGGCCTCTAATTCTGGCTTTGTAATTTACTAGCTGTGCTGGACACACACTTAATCCCTATGATTCTCAGTTTTCTTATGGGGATAATAACTGGATCTGCCTCAGAGGTTTCCATATGGATTAAATGAGTTAATCCATATAAAGGGCTTAGGATATTACCTGGCCATGGTTAATACCCAATAAATTATGGCTTTTAATCTTGGCTAAACTTTCCACACCTCAGAAACGGTAGCTTATTACAAATCACACCACTAATTCAGAGTAATACTTTTCCTCTCTAGTTTTATGAGAACAGGTGTAGAGCAGAATGTTAGGAGTGATCAGATTCTTAAATTTTACAAAGATCCGGATGGCAAGTTGGCAACAATCCTTCCCATCTGAGCAAAGTT
The DNA here is from genome assembly GCF_047511675.1 of Marmota flaviventris. Lineage (NCBI taxonomy): Eukaryota > Metazoa > Chordata > Mammalia > Rodentia > Sciuridae > Marmota > Marmota flaviventris. Next base: position 40,063,694 of record NC_092513.1, read on the forward strand.
AATTTTCCAAGTACAATACCATACACTTGGATGATGATTTATATTTGAAGACAAAATAGTATTCACCAACATTTTATTCTTATATATTAGGATCTTTGTGCACGTAGCATCTGAAAATTCTTTTATTTTCCCCTTTAATTTAAAATTTTGAGTTAGAAATTAAAAGAATGAAAAATTGTTGAGAGGACAGTCTAGGTAAACTACTCAAATTTCTCTTTAATTTGGGATTTAAAATAATTTTCTCCTTTATAAGGATTTTTATTCCCTAGCCAGGAATCCTGTCTCCAGCCCCTTGCCCTCACCACCTTGATCCCTACAGTTCATTAGAGAACCCGCCAACTGGGAATGCTGTGTCAGGACTCTAGGAAATGGATTTCTAACTGGAGAGGTACTAGAATGGTGTTGTCTTTATGAAATTATCATTTCAACATAAACTCAAACATTAAAAAATTAAGCTGGTATTTTATATACATATATTTTAATGTGAAGTCCTCCACATCTGGTGCTTTTAAAAAAATATATCTCAATAGGCATACAGCACATCTCAATTTGGACTAGTCACATTTCAAATGCTCAAGAGACTCATATAGCTAATGTCTACCAGAATGGGCAGTGTATCCCGAAAAAAGGATGATTCTTAGTTATCCTATGACTGAGGAATATTGAATGAACTAAGAAAATTCAAAGAAACACAGAGAGGAGCAACTGGAAAGGATAATAAGGAGTTTAAAAGATGAACAACATGAAAGTTTAATTTACCTCTCTGTCCAATGTAATACTGGTTGTATAAATCTCTCCCGTATCTTTATTTAGGTAGAACACTGGAGGATATGCAGGCTCCTGAGATACGATTCTGTAGGAAACCTTAGAATTCATGGTATTGGGCTCATCTGCGTCTATTGCGGTGATTTTCATCACAAGTGTATCTAGCATTAGAAATCAAGATGACCAGGGTAAGTCCACTTACGTGTGATATTATATTATTTTTAATTTCAGTTTGTTTCTAAAAGAATTTCAGGTATTTGTCAAAACCACAGTTTAAGCCGGGTGTGATGGTGCATTCCTGTAATCCCAGTGACTGGGAGGTGGAGGTATAAGAATCCCAAGTTCAAAGGGATCTCAGCAACTTAGCGAGGCACTAAGCAACTTAGTGAGAGCCTATCTCTGTCTCTAAAAATGGATGTGGCTGAGTGGTTAAGTGCCTTTGAGTTCAATCCTTGCTCAAAAAAAAAAAAAGAAAGCACAGTTTACCACAATCAAAAATTTACTTGAATGAGGAAATAAGCATGAGTAGAATAGAGGAGAAGGAAAACAAGATGAGAGCAAGGCTAAGATTGGGTAATTTCCTGCACAATGCTCTTAGAGGGCCTCATATGTGCTTATTAGCTAATACAGAAAAAGAAGCATGGCAGCCACTTGATCCTGTTGTTTATCAGGATACAAACATCTCAGGAGAAGTATAATTATTCTTTTTATTTTGATCAAAGAGAAATCTTTCCTTGGAGTTTTCTATAGAGTACTTCATTGAAAAATGTTGTCAAGAAAACTTACAGTAAAAATAATATGTCAGAAGTCAGCAGCTCCATCCAGAGGCCCAAAGCCAGACAGACACCTGTTTTTATATGCAAAGTTTCACTGGAATAGAGCCACCCCCATTTGTTTACATAGTATCTCTGGCTGCTTTCCTTCCAAAGGGCAGACTTGAGTAGTTGCTATGGAGACCTCACCTGTCACATCAGTCTACCATCTTTTCCCAGGGTAAAAAAGATAAGTTTAAAGTCCTTTGAATTTATCATAGGAAAAGCCTTTCGGAACTGAGAGCCACAGGTTCATTTTTATTTGTCCTGTGGGTAAGAACACTCAACTTCTGTTACAGTATGGGATTTAGTGTTTATGTACACAATGGAAATTAAATGGCACTCATGAAAAATAATAGACTCTTACGTGCTGCACTCAACTCTTCAACGGACCCCACGAAGACTTCCTGTGTGAACACTGGCTCATTGTCATTGATATCAAGAACCTTAATCCGTAGTTCTAAAGGTTTCTCAAGATTGTTTCCTTTTTCATCCAAAGCATAACCCATTAGCTGAAATCATGACATAAATAATAAAATTAGCTAACGTAATTGGGTTGCTATAGCATCAAAAATTAAATCATAAGTATTACCAAAAAAAAAAAATACTACCAATAAAATTGTTCTACATACCAGAAAATATGGTGTTTCTTCTCGATCAAGAATGCTAGTAACATTCAGTTCTCCAGTGCTTGGATTAAAGACAAATATACCAAATGGTGGCTCTGTGATCCCTTTTCCAGTGTATTTGTAAGTAATTTTTAGTCCTCTTTCTTCTGCAATATCAGAATGGATCTAACATGAAAATAAGAGATGAGTGTCTCAAGTTAAATTCTTTGTAGTTTACATTGTAAATTAGTGCACAATTTCTGTTTGAAGTTGTCAAGACACTGAAAGGAGGGACATGGCACTAGCATCAGGGAACCTGGGTTCTGATTCTATCTCGGCTGCAGCTGAGTTATGTGACACTGAGTTAGCTACTTAACCTCCCTGTGCCTCAGTTTTCTTATCCTTTAACTGGAAAACATCTGAGTGTTTCCTTTTTTAGGGTGATTGTGAAATTAAGACATAGCTGTGTGCATCTTGCAGGGGGAGGAGATAGATTTTAAATTTGGCACATATGGTAAAAATCGCAGAGTCAAAATCACCCTCATTAATCTATTTGATTATCTGAAAATCATTCCCAAGAGGGATGAAAACCATCAAGTGCTTCCCTACTTAGAATGCCTCAGCACATCATGTTTCTAATCTGCTAGATATTCTGTAGTTACCATCTTGAGATCCTCTACAAGGCAATATCATTTGTATCTTTAAATGCTTCTCTGTGGTCCCCTAATGGTTCCTCATTTTCTCCCTTCACATACCACTAAAGTCATCACCACCATCTACCTGCCTGGCCAGTTCACTATTATGAAACTTCAGGATTAGTTAGTCTTTCTTCCCTTAGGCTTCCCAACAATGCACTGGGGTTGTTGGGGTTTCAGCTGTGAGAAACCAAAAGATAGCGGATGGGTCCTCCAACCTCCTGCTACACCAGCTCAGCTCCTGGAGTGCGATGGTAAATCTAGAGCAGTCACATGATCATTTTTCACTGAGCTTCTGCCTGTCCTTTTGCCAAATGCATGCCCATACACAATATACAGATACACTTATGTATGTGCATTTAAATTTACATTATAGTGTTTATAAGGATATTCTATGTCTTTGCAGACTACTTGTATGTACTATATAATCCTACCTGGGTTAAAAATAAAACAAAAATCGTGTGGACAGAACTGTTGGTTTGTATACATGTATGTATGCAACTAAGAGTTTATTGCATATATATATATGTACGTGTTATGGTTTATGTATGAGGTTTTCCCCAAAAGCTCATATGTGAGACAATGTAAGAAAATTTAGAGATGAAATGATGGGTTGTGAAACTTTTTAACCAAATCAGTGCATTAATTCCCTGACAGATATTAACTGGGTGGTAACTATAGGCAGGTAGAATGTGGCCGGAGGAGGCAGGTCACTGGGGTCATGCCTTTGGGGTATATATTTTGTCCTTGTTGAGTGGGGCTCTCTTTTGCTTTCAGGTATGATATTCTGAGCTGCTTTCCTGTACCACACTCTACTGCCATGATGTTCTTCCTCATTTTAGGAAAATCTACTGAAAGATTGTATGAATTACTGAGATCTCAAAAAAGCAAGCCAAAATAGAACAAAAAACAAAGTTGTTTGTATATGTACTATTATGTGGAGCCAAACTTGAAACACTCCAGATTTTAAGCAAAGCTTGGTGGGTTATGCCTGTAATCCAGTGACTAAGGAGGCTGAAGGCAGGAGGATAGCAAGTTTGAGGCCAGCCTTAGTAAATTAGTGAGATCCTATCTCAAAATAAAAAATTTTAAAAGGACTGGGAAATAGTTCAGCGGTACAGTGCCCCTGGGTTCAATCCCCAGTACCAAAAAAAAAAAAAAAAGGTGGGGGGGCTTTTCTATTCTTTTATATTTAAAACAATGTTGCTAGAAGACAGGAAACTTTATCTTCTATTTCATAGTTATAGTTTCTCTTGAAAAAGCTCTTCACACCTTTATGAGATTGGAAAGATGAAGGTAAAACCTGGATTTGAACGTATACATTCACATGAATGCTTACTGAGCACCCATTGCACACAGGCGTTGGTCAGGGCACAGGCAGGACTCGGGAGCTCTAAGGACTAAGCCAAGCCTTGGTGGAGCTTACACTGTACTGAAGGAGACAGACGATGAAGCAAGCAATGTTTGATTCAGCAGTGAAATATGCTATAAGCCAACCTGATACAGGTTAAGAGGACAGAGAAAAAGTGGGTGAGGGCAGAAGGAGGTGATACTGTGTAGAGAATGCCTGATATATGCTAATCTTGAAGATTACCTGTGGGGATCAGATTCCAGGCAGAGTGAACAGCCTTGCAGAGTGGGGGACTGGAATGAGCTTGTGGTTACTTTAAGAGGATGTAGCAGAGTAGGGAATGGGAAGTGATTGGAACTGGGGACAGAGAGGTGGCCTAGACAAGCAGTCAATCATATGGGGGCAAGAGGGTTATTTTTTCCATTGCCCTGGGAAGTCACTTAAAGGTCTCATCAAGGAGGTGAACATGCTTTGTCTTTTCAAAGGTTTGCTCTGGCCAAATTCTGGACCATGGGCTGTGTGGGAGGGCTTGGCAAGAGTCAGAGCAGCAAGACAAGATGGGAACACTTTTTGTTACGAGGGATGGAACAAAGCCTCAGACTATGGGAATGGAGTTGAAGAGAAGTGCGCAAAGTTTGGATATACTTTTTGGGTAGAAGTGATAATACTTGCTACATATCAGCCTTTAAAAACTGCATGGAATTATGGTGCCTTTTACATAAATGGGTAGAACTTTAGGAGAGCAGCTTTAGGGGAGCAAAACAACAAGGGTTTAAGTTTGTACAGCTAACTATGAGGTACATTTGTAGGAGGATTATCACATAATTGATTTTAAAAATTGGACCATTTGAGAGTAAAGAGGGAGCTACTACTTATTAAGCTAGGACGACAGGCACAAATCAGGATGTACAGTCACCCTCCCTCTCAGACCTCAGTTCTTTCCACTACTATCATAAACTACTTTTTACCATAATACTCTCTTTGGAGGATTGTAATGATGTGTTAAGTTACAATTAAATTACTGCCAGATGTCTCAACTCCTAGTTGAATCAAAACTTAAAGTGATAGATATTTTTTGCCAATGATGTTGCATCTTTCAGAAAGAGAAAGAAGATCTCAAAGTTGGTACTTGCTGCTGAAAGTCAGCTCTGCTAATTTTCTCTCTTTTTTTAAGCTCTGCTAATTTTCAAATATATTCTGAATATTAAGAAATTTAGTAATTACATAATCATCCTTAAATTTTAAAGCGGACATAAAAATCCTCTTCCACCACAGTTTTATTCAGAGGTGTGTGCTTCATGTTCCTCTTTAGAAGATACCTTGGCAATTGGATTCTTTTTGGACAGATCCTCTCCTTCCCTCAGAGCCACAGGGGCGGTGATCCAGGCCCGCTTTTGCCGTACTAGGTGAGTATGTTTAGGAAGCAGCTGATTTTTGCTTCTGGTGTTTAAGGCCTACAATAATAAAATATTGCCAAAATATTATTACATATCATCAAGCATTTGTATGAAATTCTATACTTTACTAAAGCTTAAAAGTAGTGCAAATTTTAAGGTATGTTTTACATTTCTTACCAAGCTTCATTTTTTAAAGAGGAATGTACATATTCTAGTAATCTCTATAGGTGGTCAAGAGATTATCTCCAAGCCTATAAAGCAGGGAGGAGGAGGAGGAGGAGGAGGGGGAGGGGGAGGAGGGGGAGGGGGAGGGGGAGGGGATTTCCCAGAGTAACCAATTCAAAAGGCCTGAAGAATAAATTAATGGCCTTACCTTACAAATTGACAAGTGAGAATAACAGACCATGTCCAAAAAATTTTTTTCTTATTAGCTAAAAATGAAGTTTCACTTTTCCTTGATGGCTTATGAATTAAAAATAAATTACTATCATGCTTTAAGACAAAATGTTTGTAAACTGTTGATATATATGTGAACAAAACTGGTACAACTGCCAGTTAATGAATTTGTTATCAGGAATGTGTAAAGGAATACATCTCCTGTCTCTTGTTTTTATAACTTTAGGTAGAAAACTATTATATAAATTTTCACTAGGGTTTTATAGGTAAGTATGTATTTTATGAAGGAACAGTTTAAAACAGAAGACCTACTATCTTAAGATCAGAAATGATTATTACACTAGGATTATTTTACCATTTACTAAGTTTGTTGCTGTACCTAAACATGTATTTTTTTTTTGTTTCAAAATACACTGGTTATCATTGATTTTTATTTGCTTTCATTTGAAAACCTTTTTCTTAATTTAAACAAATATAAATTATATATAAAGAATTACAAATTATGTTAAAACTTATGATGCATCTATGTTCATTAGAGATATTGGTCTGTCAAAAATTCTCAACAAAATTCTGGCAAGTTGAATACAAAAACATATCAAAAAGATAGTGCACCACAATCAAGTATGATCAAGTTCATGACAGGGATGCAAGGTTGGTTCAACATATGGAAATCAATAAATGTAATTCATCACATCAATAGACTTAATGATAAGAATCATATGATCATCTCAATAGATGCAGAAAAAGCATTCAACAAAATACAGTACCCCTTCATGTCCAAAACACTAGAAAACTAGGGATAATAGGTACTTATCTCAACATTGTAAATGCTATCTATGCTAAGCCCCAGGCCAGCATCATTCTAAATGGAGAAAAACAGAAAGCATTCCCTCTAAAAACTGGAACAAGACAGGGATGTCCTCTTTCACCATTTCTATTTAACATAGTTCTTGAAACTCTAGCCAGAGGAATTAGAAAGACAAAAAGAAATTAAAGGGATACAGATAGGAAAAGAAGAACTCAAATTAGCACTATTTGCCAACGATATGATTCTATACCTAGAAGACCCAAAATATTTCAACAGAAAACTTCTAGAACTAGTGAATGAATTTGGCAAGGTAGCAGGATATAAAATCAAAACCCACAAATCAAAAGGATTTCTGTATATCAGTGATAAAACCTCAGAAAGGGAAACAAGGAAAACTACCCCATTTATAATAGCCTCAAAAAAAAAATTGGGGAATCAACTTAACGAAAGAAGTGAAAGACTCTAGAATGAAAACTATAGAACGCTAAAGAAAGAAATTAAAAAAAGACCTTAGAAGATGGAAATATCTACCTTGCTGTTGAATAGGCAGAGTTAATATTGTTGCAATGACCATATTACCAAAAGCATTACACAGATTTAATGCAATTCCAATAAAAATCCCAATGACATTCCTCATAGAAATAGAAAAAGCAGTTATGAAATTCATCTGGAAAAATAAGAGACCCAGAATAGCTAAAGCAATCCTTAGCAAGAAGAGTGAAGCAGGTGGCATCACTATACCAGATCTTAAACTATACTATAGAGCAATAGTAACAAAAATCAGCATGGTATTGGCACCAAAATAGACTTGTAGACCAATGGTACAGAATAGAGGACACAGAGACAAACCCCACATAATTACAGTTATCTTATATTAAACACAGGTGCCTAAAACATACTTTGGAGAAAGGATATCCTCTTCAACAAATGGTGCTGGGAAAACTGGAAATCCATATGCAAGAAAATGAAATTAAACCTCTATCTCACACCCTTCACAAAACTCAACTCAAAGTGGATCAAGGATATAGGAATTAAATCAGACACCCTGAACCTAATAGAAGATAAAGTAGGCCCAAATCTCCATTATGTCGGATGAAGCCCTGACTTCCTTAATAAGACTCCTATAGCACAAGAATCAAGAAATGGGATGGATTCTAACTCAAAAGCTTCTCAGCAAAAGAAACAATCAGTGAAGTGAATAGAGAGCCTACAGAATGGGAGCAAATTTTTACCACACGCACATCAGATAGAGCACTAATCTCTAGGATATATAAAGCACTCAAAAATCTTAACACCAAAAAAAAAAAAAAAAAAAACAAATAATCCAATCAATAAATGGGCCAAGGAACAGACACTTCTCAGAATATGATATACAATCAGTCAACAAATGCTCAACATCTCTAGCAATTAGAGAAATTTAAATCAAAACTACTCTAAGATCTCATCTCACTCCAGTCAGAATGGCAGCTATTCAGAATATAAACAACAATAAGTATTGGCGAGGATTGAGGAAAAGTGCATACTCTTACATTGCTGGCGGGACTGCAAATTGGTGCAAGCCAATATGGAAAGCAGTGTGGAGATTCCTTGGGAAACTGGGAACAGAACCACCATTTGACCCAGTTATCCCACTCCTTGGTTTATACCCAAAGGACTTAAAAACAGGGACACAGGAACACAGACACATCAATGTTTATAGTAGCACAATTCACAATAGCTAAATTGTGGATCCAACCTAAACACCCTTCAGTAGATGAATGGATGAAGAAAATGTGGTATATATACACAATGAAATATTACTCAGCATTAAAAGAGATTAAAATCATGGCATTTGCAGGTAAATGGATGGAGCTGGAGAACACAATGTTAATTGAAGTTAGCTAATCCCCAAAAAACCAAATGCTAAGTGTTTTCTCAGATATAGGATGCTGATTCATAATGGGGATGGGGGGGCATGGGAGGAATAGAGGAACTTTAGACAGGACAAAGGGAAGGGAGGGGAAAGGAGGGTGGCACAGGGGTAGGAAAGATGGTGGAATGAGATGGACATCATTACCCTAAATACATATATGAAGACACGAATGGTGTGACTCTGCTTTGTGTTCAACCAGAGACATGAAAAATTGTGCTCTATTTGTGTAATATGAATTGAAATGCATTCTGCTATCATACATAACTAATAAGAATAAATAAAAATTTTTTTAAAAACTTATGATGCAAAAAATATCAAATTTCCTTCTATCTTTTCACTCATTTTTCACAGAATATCCATTGTTAACAGCATAAAGTATATCTTTTCTGAGAACACAGTTGTGCATGTATGCACACGTGGATAAAGGTCCTTCCCTATAAAACGATCTATATTCCCCAGCACTGATTGGCACTTATTTGTTTGAGAACAGGCATGTGTAAGGCAACATGGGTTTTAATCTAGTACAACACAGCCAAACTGTCCGCTATGAAGTAAAGCCTCTGAGTCCCAGAGATAGAAATAACCCCTTGGTTCCTTACCTCAAAGTGAAGTCCATTTCCAAAGTTAAAGCAGATCTGTAAAATAAAATTATAGACATGAAAACAGAAGTTTAACCACCATTGCCATCCTTAGTCAAAATGAAATGACATTGAATCTTCCCTTTGCCCTTCCTCAATGACGAGGGCCAGAGGGAGGAATCTGCCTTCTCCTTGAGCCACACTGCCCATTCCAGAAAATGCTGGAATCTTCAAAAACAAACAAAATAATCGGCCTTGTGAAATTTTAGCCATACCTTGTTTCTTTTCTTCTCACCCTGGTTTTCATGTTCTCTGGGATCCACTTACTTTTCCTCAAGCCCTTCAGGATGAGGTGAGCCTCCCAAGTACCCCCTAGGGCACATACACACCCCTGGCCGGGTTGACTTCTCCATTTTTCAACACTCCACCAACTCCTTTCTTTAATTCTTCGCAAGTAATATTACAATTTGGATTTCATCATCACAGCATTGTACTATTCTAAATACAGTTGTTTCTTTCCAAACTGCCCCATAAACTCCTATCCTGCTTCTGAATTTTGCTGTCATTTCTTTTTAATCTGGGTTAATTGCCTGCAGGCGTCATTGTCTCCTGGCTTCATCGAAATGAGCACTAATCTGGTAGCAGCATGTGGCCATTTATATTTAAACTGAAATTATTCAAAATTGCAGTTCAGTGGCTTAATAGCCACACAGGCTAATGGCTATCATTTGGACGGGGCAGATGGAGAGCATTTCCATCATGCAGACCAGCAGACTGCAATTGTAAAGATGTGAATGATAGGCAGGAGTCTTCATTTTCTTGAGTCTTTGACATTCTTGCCTCACATTGTTTCTGGCTCTCTACTATTCTCATACTGTCCCGGGCAACACTGCTAAGAGAAGGCTGTGGTGACCCAAAGGAATCCTCACATGAATTAGAGTAGCTATAAAGGTGGTGGCTCTTTCTAGGGTGTTTACAGTTTGCCCAGGAGAGTACAAGCTGATATTTATTGTGCAGGCAACCATCTGTTAGCATCCGTCCATCCACAGTGTGTCCAGAATACAAATTGTGTAGTCTCCTTGGCTTTGTCTCCCTCTTATTGTATCCTGTCATAGCATTCCAAACCTCAGAACCCCACCCGATCACCTGGACCACACTTCTGTACCCACTTGCTTTTACACAATGGTCCCACATTTAATTTGATGGACACTGTATCTTTAGTCAGCTTCTCCTTCCCTCTTTCCCCAAGGAGAGGTGTCCTGGCTCCTTTCCAAGGTTAACCAGCATTTGTGTGCTTCGCTCTCAACTCTTGCTCTACCACATTTATCATGAAACTGGTCCTTCCACTGACCTTTCATCTTCATTTCCCACTGGCTAACCAAGCACAATTAGGTCTTTCTTATTCTAAAGCAGATCCCTCTCTTATTTCTGCTAACATGTAATCTACTGACCCACACCCCTCTCTGACCATCATTCCAAATTGAAATAACTGTCTCTATTTATTGCATTCAGGTCCCCACCTTTCACTTATGTGTTAATTCATTGGAATGTGTCCTTGATTTGGGTTTTCTCAGTCTTGTTTGTCTTTTCCCATCTGCATGTCAGTTCCTTCTCAGATGGAGGCCATCTACACATATTGGTAATTCTCTGGTAAAAAGCATTTGTCTTTTTTTTTCCCTTCCTATTTATTCAATCATTTATATCTGTTTGGATTCATATATTTATTTTATTCTGTGGGTTACAAGTCAATACTATTTTATTTATTCTGTTCTTTAAATAGTTCTAGCTTTGGCACTGAAATATCTCACAGGTTGGATTCCATGCCCCTGACAAGTCCTCATCTTTTGGGTTTGAGTGCTTCTTCACTTTCCAGAACTAGATGAACCAGGTTCCTCATGTGTTTTCTTCATTCCTGCCTAAGAATCAGCTATTTTTTTTTTTCCCCAGGGAGTCCTGGCTTCTGAAATTGGAGAATGACATTTAAAAGCCCAATATACATTACAACATGGTTTCCAGCCTCCTCAGCCACTTTTCTAGGGAAGATCAGTAAAGGTAAGAGATTTTCTTACCTTTGTTATTACTATCACACATTCTGCTTTAATTATTTTTGAGAAGCGGTATTATCTAATGGAAAATGCGTGGCTTTGGAAACAGTCACACCTAGGTTCTAATCTTATTTTTTGCCAGATGAGTTGCTGAGAATAACATGAGAATACAGGATACATACGGTGGCAGATGTTTTTGATGGTCTAGCTAACTGCCATTTCTTCTTATCTTCAGTGTTGCAGAACCCCATTTTGTTCAGGTATCAGGTAGACCCTGCCTGGTTCATGAGTAATGACTGGTGCGTGACAGAACATGGTTGCTCTGACAGCGGTTGGTTTAGGCAGAAACGTGTAAGAGAATTGGGTCAATGAGGGATCTGCAAAAGACTCTCCTCGAAGATAGGAAGAGAAGTATTCACACAGTTTCCCTTTTTAAGCACCCAGGAGATGGCTGAGCAAGGAAGTGGCATGTGGAATGGTTATCGCCATCCTGTGACCAAGAAGGGAAAGCTAACAAAATGGTAGATCAGCTAAATTGAAATAGTGATATTACTGAGTTAGAGTTGATCAAACCTAGAGAGCCACCCTATCTCTATGTGATATTAAATTCTCTTTATATTATATTAAACTTCTTATGTGATATTCTTTTTGTTTAGCCTACTTTGGATTAGGTTTTCTTATTTGCATTTGAAAGCAACTAAGGACACACCCATTTTGCAGGGTTATTGTGCAATTAATGAAATATCATATCAAGTTTAACTACTGTAGTGACAGAGACTCAGTAAATATAATTTATGATGGCATTTCCTCAGTTCTAAGTCTTATATGTTAACATTTCTGAAATTTGGCCTTATTCATATCCTCAATTTTCTGAGCCTCTAAAATATGCTAAGTAAAAGAATGTTCTTACTCCATTAGATTCTCACATTCTTATATACAGACAAAAGTGGGCTGTGTAAGAGCCAAAAAGAAAATCAAAACAGGGTCAGGATGGTAGAGTGATTTAGAAGTGTGGGCAGACTCTCAGAAGGCACTGCTTCCGCCTAGTGAAACCTGAATACAATGAGGGAGCATCAGGGAAAGTCCTGCAAAAGGATTACCAGGCCCAGTGGTTGGAATGGCTTTGGTGCGGTCACGGTTGGTTTGATGGAGGGGAGTGTCTCTGTGAAGGTGATGTTAGAGGGAAAAGTCAGATCCTGGTCATGAAGAAGACTTTGGATTTTATTCATAGAGAGCTTCTCAGCTTAGAATGACAGAACTCAAGTTTGGAAAAGCTCTTTCCAGCTGTTGTATGGAGAATGAACCATAAGGAGACAAGAACAAATGCATGGAGACCATGCCATAGTCCCTGCAGTAGTCCAGGCAACAGACAACCCTAGTTTGAACCCTGGGCGTTGCAGTAAAGATTGGTAGGAAGTAGAGACTTTCTATGTATACTTTGAAGGCAAATGCAACAGAACTGTGGATGGATTGCCTGAGGGAAAGGGAGTCAAGATGACCCTTAGAATTTTGACTTCCTATTGAGCAAGTGAAGCTTCCAGAGATGAGAAAAAATGGGGAGGCATCAGTAAGGATGGACAGAGGGATGGCATTAAGGGAGGAATGTTATGGGAGGCAAGAGCTGTTTTTACATTCTGTGTAAATAGCCTATCAGTAATGAGTATGGCCCTTAGAACCAGGTTTCAGCTGGAGGTAAAAATGGGGGAGAGGTCAGTGAGTTTTCGTTAAGGAAATGGGATGCAAGAAGATCTCTGTCAAGTGGGTGTATATCTAAGAAGCCAGTGTAAAGCAGACAAGGCTAATTTATGCCATTGGAAATCAAGACACTGGCCACCCATGGGGGTGGGCAGAATCTGAAGGGAGTACCAGAAGGCCAATGGGTGCTGGCAATCTGTTTCAATGTGGTTACTGGTGACAGGATGTTTTCAGTTCGTTGAGGATACAGCACATGTTTTCCTATGTGCACTTTTCTGTATGTATGTTTCACTAAAAAGTTAAAAATGGATGTGCACCTGAAAATTGAGAGTGTCTTGGAGTCTAGGTAAATGGTTCTTGTATTTGCATTTTAGTGACTCCTACTGCAGTAGCCTATTTTCACACACTTAATAAGGCATGAGGAACTCAGAACTCAAATATTTGCTCCACACTTGTACGAAAAAAAATCCATGAGAGTTACACTAATGTTTTGTCAGTTTTAAAACTATGTTTTCTGACTGAGGAAATAATGACTTAGCTACTTCTTTCTATAGTAAACCATTTGGATCCTGAATCTCACAGGATACGTTTTTGTTTTTTTTTTTTAATTTCAACAAGTAGTTAAAAACTGAGGGTGATTATGCCCTGCTGGTCCCTCTTCTTCCCCCCACCACTGTGGACACGAGGTTATGTCTGGAGACATTGTGCACTGTCAAAACAGTGGGTGGAGGGGAGACAAGTGCTACCAGTGGGTTGAAACCAGAGATGCTGCTCAATGACCTCAAATGCACAGGACAGCCCTGCCCCCCAACAATGCTCCAAATGGCGCTGCAAAGTGCTGAGGTTAAGAAAGCTTGATCAAGCTTCTCTGATTGGAAACTACCACAGTAACCTGGGTCTGACAGTTAGACATCGTGATGCTGTTTATTTCCCAACTGGTCACATATTGCAGGGAATGTGAACAGCCACGCAGATGCTCTCTACTTTCTGTTCTCCACCCAGTCCCTGGCACTACTTTTTAACATCTCCTCTCTGTAAGTTGTTGTTTGCTGAGGGGGGATGGAGCCCAGTGCATGCTAGGCAAGGTCTCTAGCCACACAGCCCTGGCCCAGCCCTCTCTAAGACTGAGTGATCGTCCCACTCCAATGTTGTAAAAGGGTTGCCTGCATTGAAAGGGAGGCTGGACGAGATGGAATGTTATTTTTTCTCCCAACCATGAACTCTGTGACTTTTTTCTCTCACAACTTGGTGACAGAAAAATGTCATATGGGATATACCTACAGAGGAAAAGTAAGCTTTTAGTGCCTGTATCTAAAAACATGTTTTTAGATTAAAAGCTTTCAAAAGATTCCCCATTTTATAAGGCTTCTCCTTTCTCCCTCTCTCTTTAAAGTTTTTACCACTGGATCCTGTGCATCTTGTAGAAACTGGTCTTTCTGGCAGCTGGTCAGAAAAAACTTTTTTTTTTTTTGGCAGAGGCATGAAGGAAGGTGAAATATCACTGCAAAACACAATCAATCAATGTGCTCTTTGTTCTCCAGGTCAGCACTTTAGAAATGTTGTCCTGTTCTGAAGTCACTTTGATGAGTTTCACAAGCAGAATCTAAGAGGACTCCTGACTCATTAGATGACAGCTGATCCTGGCTCAGATTCTCTTTCTGAAGTCCTTGGTATAAAGCAGATGATCTTAAAGCGTCCTTCTGTGGTCCCATGATTCCAAGATAAGGTGACCCCTTAAACTTTAATATCTCCGATGAATACATATCCTATTTAGTACAGATGAGATGTAGAGGGATACAAAGTAGGTTAAAGTTCTCTTTGGATTTTAAGGCATTATTATGGCTTATTTCCATTCAACCAGATATGACTTCAGGCAGAATGTTTTAAAATTCTTTGTTTCTCTCTTTTGCTGTAGAGAAGGTCAAATAAGATACCACCTTGGGGGTCCTTGGCTCACCCCCAACCCGTGCATTCTTTGTTTCTTCCAGAGCAGTAGTATGGGTTAGACCCAGGGCCTCACCCCTGCTAGGCAATCTACCACTGACCTACATCCTCAGTCCTACCTCCGTTCTTAGAATGATTTCAACTTTGGCTGAAGCAATATAAAGAAAATAAAATGAGATAAAGGCAATGGATGCTACTTGTTTATGTCCTCTGGTCATAGAGCCTGATTTGTCTGTTTGTACTGATAGACTAGAGATCTAGCCCTTCATAGCTCTGTAGCCACAAAGTTTTTGGCACGTTTTGGCAGGATCTCTGTAGTCATAGCAACTTACACATCCCCCAAAATTCAAGTGGTCCAGTGCAGTCAGGGTAGATCAATGATTACTCTGATGAATCTGTTGGACCAGCTTTATATTCAAATTTCAGCTACTGAACTTTTCTCCTCTTATTTTTTTTAAGGGAGTGGGTGGATGGGAAAAAATAGTCTTTATAAAATTTCTTATTTTATGAATAAACAGCACAACTTGTTTTGAAAATCCCAGCTTAAATGCACAACGATAAATGACACAGACATTTATATATTCCTATAGCAGTCTCACTCAACAGCCGATTTAAGTCTATCATTATATTTTTCAGAGTTGTGAATTTGACGTATCTCAACGAGCAAGAAAAGCAGAACTTTGAGCTCTACTTTTTAATTCATGAACTCTGAATCTGAACTTTGGATAGCAAATATTTTATATCTAACTAGCAAAGTATATAATTTATCATCATCTTTCCCCTGTTCTTCAGATGTTCACCTTGAGGTAACAAATGTGATTTTAGGTGAGTCATACTGAGGTTAACTCCAAAGAGGAAGACATTTTCTTTGTTGTCATTTTATTGACTCAGAATTTTAAACATGGTTTTAGCAAGACTGTGCTACACCTGGCTTGTCAGATCATGCTGTGCATTTTTATTTCCAGTAAAGTTTTGTGTAATCACGGACAGCTCCTACTATTTTCCTTGGTGTAGACAGATCAACTAAAGGCCCAGAAAAGTCAACATTATTACTCAGTGTCGATTCCCTTGGCTTCTACATCATCTTTTAAAAAAAGACAGAAGTTGCTAACAAATAGTCAAAAGTAGATCTTTTGATATTTAATATTTTCTACTGATTTTCTTCTAATGGAAAGGTTAGGAGTGATTCTCACATTTGAGTGGCACTGGGTCACCTTGTTACCACCCAGACTGCTGGGTCCCACCCCAGGGTTTCTGGCTCAGCAGGTTTGGGGTGGGGTCCAGAAATGTGTATTTCTAACAAGTTTCCTGGTAATACTGATGTTATTGGTCTCTCCAGGAAATCCTGTGTGTAAAATCAGACTAGCAAGGGAAATTGAGGAAGAAGAGATCCTGGGTAATACAGAAACTGGAAAATGAGCCCTTCAACACTGAGATGTGTGAAAAGACATATTCTAAACCAGAAAATTCAGGAACTGGCAGCTACTACCATCACAAGAAGAGCTTCTATTTAAGAAACATTAATCAACTGCTATAGGATTGTTTTAAACGGTCTTTTCCCTTTTTATCTTTTCTTCTAATTCACGTTTTATGGATCCTAAGCATTTATCATTTTTGAAATACATTTCCCTTTTTTTGGTATACATTTTCTTTAACAGCCACAAACGCTTTTTAGAATCAGGCAAAATATAAGTAAATCTGAAAAGTACATTTCACATAAATTGATACACAGATACCATGGGCTGTTTTTATTTTATTTTGCTGCAATGTGTTCATGAAAATTATACTAAAAAATAAAATGAAGAAAAACAGAATTTTTCCCCCTACTAAGAAGTTTAAAAAACTCCCAAACTTCAGATTGCCCTTTATCACCATTAGATGGCGCTGGTCTGTCAGAAGGCAAACTCTAGGAAACACCAGAAATTAACCAACAAGACTCCAAGGACTAAAGTGGAAAATAGGCATTTTCAATTGGCTTAAAAAGAGCAGACTATCAAAATAGAAGAGTGGAAAATCAAGGACTTCAGAGCATCTGGGTAATTCCCAAATAGTTTTCCAGGACTCTATCTATCTATCCATAGAGTTAGGTAGATATGGATTTACATTTCTTCTGTTTTTCTTTCATAGAATGATTCGAGCTTGCAATGAAATTAATATTCTAGTACCAAAAGGCCCGAATTTATTGACAATTAACTATAAAACTGCTATGATGGGACGTCAGGTGACAGCTCTGTATTGACAGACAGGCATTTGGTGTCAAACTATTCAACTTCACTCACTGTTAACATTCACTAAATCCAGTGCCTGGCACACAGGGGATGCTCAAAACAATGTCAAGTTTTCTTTCTTACACTCTTCTTCCCTCACTGTAAGTTCCCTAATTGTGGCAGAGGATTGGCAGTTTATATAGACATAGATTATTGGGCATATAGTAGAAGCATAGTTAGTCATTGCTGAATGTATGAAAGTCAAAAATTTACCAATCTACCTCTCTGAGCATTAAGTATTTCTTCCAAACAAGTGAAATTCAGATCACTATCCCAGTTTTTCAAACATAGAAAGGTACTTTAGCTCATGTTTTTAAAGACTATCTCTGTGTCTAGGACATATAGTTAGTTTACAGATAAATGTTACAAAGATCCTGCTCTAAAGAAGTTTACAGTTTAGTAGGAAAGTCCTCCCTTAACCAAGAGGGATACCCAAGACTCCCAGTGGATGCCTGAAACATTGGACAGTATGGAACTGTATATGTACTAAGCTTTTTTCCTAAGTATACATAATGACAATAAAGTTTTAATTTACAAATTAGGCACAGCAAGAGAGTAACAATTAATGATAATGATAAAATAATCACAACAATATGCTATAATAAAAGTTATTTAACACTTAGAAATTGTTTATATTTGGAATTTTTCATTTAATATTTTTGGATCACAGCTGACTGCAGGTAATTGAACTTCAGAAAGCAAATGGGTAAGAGGCCACACCTCTACACAGAGGTGGAAAACCTTAACTGTGTTGACAACAGCTACAAAAATAGTTCTGGGGAGCTCAGACAAGGCAGAAATTACTTTCTGCTGGTAGGGAGAAGGTGGCAATGAACTTGGCCTTGAATCTGCCTGTGCAGATGAAAGAAAGAAAACGCACAGATCAGAGGCAGCATGCACTGGAACATGGAGATGCAAGGACAAAGAACAAGAGAGCAGTTAGGCACCTAGACGATACAACAGTGGCAAGCAGAACAGAGGGACAAGTTGTGCTAAGGATTGTTGCTCATCTTATAGGAGGGGGTGGTGGTGGTGAATCATTGCCAGCTTCTGAATAGGGAATTTGTCACAAGCACCTCTGAAAGATTTTTCGACATTAACTATGGTGCAGCATGAAAGGCAGAAGATGGTTCAAAGACTAAAATCAACTCCCACAGGGTGAAGAGGGGGGATAAAAACCAACAACAACAACAAAA
This sequence comes from Marmota flaviventris, assembly GCF_047511675.1. NCBI lineage: Eukaryota > Metazoa > Chordata > Mammalia > Rodentia > Sciuridae > Marmota > Marmota flaviventris. The sequence continues at coordinate 40,082,163 of NC_092513.1, forward strand.
TAGGGCTGGGGATATGTCTCAGTGATCAAGGGCCCCAGGGTTTCTTCCCCAGAACCAAAAACCAAAACACAAAAACCCAGGGGGGATGTAATGAGGACCAGCACCAGGTTAGTGGCAATGAGTTAGATGGGTGGAGGCAGAGTCTTCGTGGGGGAAAACTTGGCAATGTCTTGCACATGGATAATAGAGGAATGAGCCAGAGGGAGCTAAAGTTTTAAGAGTGAGTGGTTAGAAGGATGCGATTTTCAGAGGATAGATTGCAGAAACAATAAGCTTAGGTGCCGGGGAAATCCTCTGGGTAGGGAAGAGACACTAGACACCAGTTGGCTGGCAGAGAGGCTCAGTGATGCACAGCAGGCTACTGAGGAGCTTGTCGGACATTCACCTATGTGAATGCACATGACCTGCAGGCAGTACCCTCTCATTCCCGAGGTTGCCACCAATGTCTTTCAGGCCTCCCACCTTCCAGTGATATATCTCCTCTGTCCCTCTACAGCACATCTCTCCACTGTGCTTGCCCAGAAAAAACAGGGTGAGAACTGCTATTGGGTTCCTAGGGATGAAAGAAACCCCCAAAATTGAGGAAGCAAAGGAAGGAGGCATTGGCAGGGATGGTGAATTCAAAGCTAAGAAGAGATGATTAGCAGTGTTTGGGCTAGGTCCCTTGTCTAATGTTTTTGAAGAATAGATCATTAAGATAAAACAATGGGTACAAAAATGATATAATTGTTTTTAAAAAATATTTATTTAAAAATAAATGTCTTTATTTTATATTTATGTGGTGCTAAGGATCGAACCCAGTGCCTCACGCATGCTAGGCAAGTGAGTGCTCTACCTCTGAGCCACAATCCCAGCCCCTAATTATTATTATTATTTCTTTTAAGTTTACATTGCAGGGGATTTAAAAGAGCAGTAGGAGGGAAGTGTTTTAGAAGTGAGAAAATCTGAACTGTCTCATCTCTCATCTACATTCACGTTTACCCTTTCAGTCCCCAGTCAGGCAGCAACTGTTTGATGAGAATAATTCACATACTGTTTGTTCATTCTGGAGTGAATGAACATATAAAGGCTTAATCAACCACAGAAGTATATCCATTTTAAAAAGGGAACCTAGTGCCCAGCACAGTGGTGCATGCCTGTAATCCCAGTGGCTTGGAAGGCTGAGGCAAGAGGATGGTGAGTTCAAAGCCAGTCTCAGCAACTTAGCGAGGCCCTAAGCAACTCAGAGAGACCCTGTCTCTAAATATAAAAAAGGGGCTGGAGATGTAGCTCAGTGGCTAAGCGCCCCTGGATTTAATTCCTGGTTCCAAAAAAAAAAAAAAAAAAAAGGAACCTAGAGAAAGTAAGATGAAACCCTGATTAGAGCCCTTACTATTTATATTTGCTTATCACTGTTTTCAATGTGGGTGTTACTAGCATTTTAGAGAGGAAAAGTATTCACAAGTGGCCAATGCTTCTTGAAGGTTCTGCAGATTGTAGGAGGTTTGGTACCCCTAAACTTTGGGAACAAAGGACTAGAGCATCCTCAGGCACTGACAACCAAATGTCTTCTTAATCCTTTTGCTGTTTCACAGCCCTCCACTCCTGACAGGCTGTATCTCCCTCCACTCTGCTGGGTGATTTCTGGCTTCTCTGCTTGTCTGATGACAGCAGACCAAGGCCTGAATGCCTCCTTACCTCATTGGTTTTCACTTGGCTAAACTGTACTCATTTAGTCAAATTCTCTTTCTTTTCTTCCTTCCTTGGTTGTGTTGGGGACCAAAGCAGGGCCTTCTGTCTGCTAAGCATGCACTCCAGCTCTCAGCCACACCTCCAGCTTACCCTTTGTTCTTTTTCCCCTTTATCTCAACCAAAAACAAAACACAAAACACCTTTTCATTTTCTGAACAATTGGAACACCTCCCTACAAACACTCACTTGGCAAGTGTTTTCTGGGCTTGAAGGCCAAAGTCTCATCTCATATAAATTCATCTGCTTCATATTGTATGTTAAAGCAGTGACAGGCTTTCCTAGCTCCTCCAGAGGACCATACACTCTTGTCTGTAGGCCTTTGCTTTTGTTCTTCTCTCAACATACCACATCTTCTCTTTTTCTCCGTATCATTTCACTAATCCTCAGATCTTGGATGGGATGTCCAGCATTGGGTTGGATGGTAGGCTCCATGGTACTGTGTGTTTCTTTATCAGGACTCTTCTTGTCACTCATTACCCATTGGGAAGCTAGCCATTTCCTTATTGTATCCTTTGCAAGACTATAAATCTCTCGAGGGCAGGGCGTGTCTGGCCTTTTCATAACACCCCTCTTGTGTCTAGCACATTGCCTAAAACCAAGAAGGGATTCTCTTAATACCAGCCATCTACGGTGATTTCTTTTCTGGTGGGCATTCCTCACCTTACTCCTACACTGTGATATAAATCCTGGAGCTCCAAATTTCTCCACCCTCTTCACCAAGTTTTGCATCAAATAGGTGCTCAATGTTCACAATTTGAAATCAAGTTTGGTGTCGTATGATGTATACAAACCAAACTGACAAGATAATCTTTCATCATCTATGGACTAAATATTTGAAAAGTGCCCTCAAAGCTGTTGAAATTTGAAAGAAAGAAAAAGCTCTGATCAAAAAAATACTCAAGTAGATCTAAACCTCATTTATGATTTCAATTAAGGTTTCTAATTTTTATTATAATTTGTCCATTTTAAAAAATACCAATCCTTGTGTATGCTATATTCACAAATCAACTATTTTGCAAAATTTAGACAAGTAATTAGATCAACCGAGAATTTTATCAATACATATTTCTGGATCTCAGCCTTAGAGATTTAATTTAGCTCGTCAGAGATTTCTAATAATCAGGGAAAATTTGGACCAATAAATGCTCATTTGGATCACAAAATACTTTTCCTTAAATTTGTTATTAAAGAAAACTTCTGTTAAGAATTGCCATTTTCCTGATTCAGGAGGCTGAGGCAGGAGGACCACAAGTTCAAGGTCAGCCTTAGCAATTAGGCCCTATGCAACTTAAACAGACCCTGTCTCTAAATATAATGAAATAAAATAAAATAAAAAGTGGTTAAGCATCTCTGGGTTCAATCCACAGTACCAAACCAAACCAAACCAAAAAACCCAAAACTATTAATAAACAAAGAAAAAATCAAGTAGCATCCTGGTCAGAGTGGTTTCTAGACTATGAAAGCAGCAGTGTGGCTTTTGGTTCCTTATCACAGGAGAGGAAGCTCCTAAGTGGCTGAGTTCTGCTTTGTGGCTTTGAAGTTATATTTAAAAGTTCTAAATCTCAAAATGTAAGTTTCCATCCTGGAGTTGTGGAGGGAGAGGGAGACAGCTAAAACTGGAAAAATTTCTTCAATCCTTCCTAGAATTACCTAGTCAAATTAATATCCTGTGATAACTCTCTTCTTTAGCTTGTTAAATTCTGTTATCTATAACTGAACTCTGACCCAACAGACTGTAATTTATATTCCTTCCTATAAAGAAAGTATTGTTTTCTTTTTTTGTCCCAAACACTATACTTTCAACTTCAAACACATTGGATTTATCCATTATTCTTTGACTAAAGTGTGTGTGTGTATGTGTGTGTGTGTGTGTGTGTGTGTAGATAGATAGATAGATAGAAATTTAGAGGATGAGGTTGTGGCTTAGTGGTAAAGGGCTTTACTAGCATGTCTGAGGCACTGGGTTTGATCCTTAGCACCACTTAAAAAAATAAATAAAATAAAAATATTCTGTCCATCTTCTCTCTCTCTCTCTCTCTCTCTCTCTCTCTATATATATATATATATATATATATACATATATAAAGTTATATCACAAATAGTACTTTCTATAATGAACAGGATTCTGCTCTTGTCTAGTTGGCTATAGTCACTCTTGAAGGAAGAGTCTATTATTGCCCAATGAGGTAAAAATATAAAATTGCTAAAATGAAAAGTTTGCCTAAAAGATTTACTCTTTTCTCTGAGTGTACAAATTGGCTTGCTTGATATGCCATTTGAAGACTGAAAGTAATTTCTTTCTTAGATGGAGAGAATTTAATATTTAACTTTTGAGGTGTGTTAGGTGCTTTGTTAGTATTCTCCTTAGCTAGAAAACATCTAAATCAGAGGATTAGGTCGTGTTGGAAGTCAAAAACAAAGCACAATATTATGACAGAAAATTTTCATTTAAAAAAAAAGAACTTGAATTGAAAATTACCTCAGCAACATGCACAAGACGAAATGAAATAGAAAATGAACTTGTCTGCCAAAAGTCTGGAGTTCCTAATTATCATGCTGTCTCAAGTGAAAGTTCATTGAAATATCTGGATTGGAGTTAGTCATGCTTTTTTTTTTCTCTTTTGCCTTAAAAGTCCATTTACCTAGATATATAAAGATACACACACACATATATTTTTTCTCCCTCTCCCTCCACAACTCCAGGATGGAAACTTACCTTTTGAGATTTAGAACTTTTAATTGAGTGAATGTACTTGCATTTTTAGTTTTAATCATTATATAAGAAAACTTTGTATGATTTTGTATCTAATATCTCTGAAATATATATATATAATACATTTATATTTTATATTTGTATATAATCTCTGGAAGATGAAGCCACACCTTTATTAGCACTGTACCTGTCACTTTATCAAAACCCACTTTAAGCCAGGCACTTTTCTTAGTTAAGAGTTCAATCCTTTAACAAACAGAAAACTGAGTTTTACATCTCATTTGATCTTAGAAACCAAATGGAAGAAATCTAGCTTTGGATCTGAACACTGTCTCTTGAGGCAGCCACTGAGGCTGAGGCAGGAGAATAGCGAGTTCAAAGCCAATCTTAGCAACTTTTTGGATGTCTTGAGCAACTTAGACCTAGTCTCAGAAAGTAAAAAGGGCGGGGGATGTAGCTCAGTGGTTAAACGCCCTGGAGTTTAACACCCCCCCCCCCCCAGTACCAAAAACAAAACCAAACAAAGTAACATCTGAAAACCCCATTTGATGCTGGTGGTTCTACACTTTGATTTTCTTCTTTTAAATGAAAAAAAAAAGCCCCCAAATATTACGTTTATTTTTTTTTTCAGCATTAGGAAATCGTTTTAAAACACTGACTCTGAACACAAAGTCAAAATTAAAGCTAAAATTTTCTTTATGTGAGTGATTTTCTTAACAGCAATGCAGACTTAACAAAAAATTTCAGCACTGTAAAAGACATTTTAAAAAGTGACTAGTTTTAGCTCTTGTTCTGCACTCTAACAATGTAGGTGTTTTCCTGGTTTTTCCAGTTCACTGACGTATATCACAGGTTACAGAGCCCAAGAACCGAGAACTTTAAGGAACTTGGAAGAAGGCGCGGAGGTGACTCCCTACCGCCTCCAGGATTCCCGTCGGAAAAAGCCTCCTAACAAAGCCCCCATCCCCGGTCAAGGTGCTCCCCGCCCCAGCGCCCACTGCACCCACAGATCAGTTAGGAAAGGACACCAGGGCCTGAGCGCAGGGAATTTGGACAGGTTGCAGCCACCCGAGCTCTTTCCCGCAGCTCAGGTGGGCTCCGGCCGAAGCCACCTAGCCAACCCGTCCCCACCTTCGGGGACAAGCCGCAGCGCCGGGCAGGCGGGTCCTTCCCAGGCGGAAGCCGGCAGATCGGGGCGCGAGGCTGGCGCCCGCCAGTGCACTTCCCGACTGCCGGGCTCGGCGTCTCAGGTCACTGCACTTACCAGGAGAAGCAGCAGCACGCACGGGCGCCCCGGGCTCCGCGCCATCGCTACTTAGCTCCGCCGCGCCTTGGCCTCTGGCCTCTCGCCGCTCCACACCGCCCTCTCCCCGGCGCCCAGAGACCGCAGCTCCGACTCCTCCCAAATCCCGGTGTTTCCTCCACGCCCCGAGGCCTCCTCTGCCTCTCCTGCCGCCGGGGCCTCCCTATCCTGCCCCGAGGCGCGGTTCCAAGTGTACCCGTCCCGAGAAAATGGAGCCCGGGGGCCCGCGCGGAGCGATCGCACGGAGGTGGGGTGTGCGCCGAGGAGGGAGGCGCAGGGCAGACTCCCGCCCCGGTCTCACACGCACCTGGGACCGTGACGTCCCCGGGCAGGGGACTTTGGGTGGCAAGCCCCGCCCCAGTGTTCCCTTTCCTGATCCCCTCCTCTTCGGGAATGGCCTGAAGTGAGAGCTTTCCGGTCACTTGCGGGCCCCTGCCCAAGGGCAAAACTGGCTCAGTGGAAGGGAGACCTGTTGGGGTGCCATGATCGCAACCAGCCGCAGCGAGGCCTGGTCCCCACTACTACGGAAAGGTCCGGCGCTTGGTGAAAGTGCTTTGGGCTCAGATCGCAGAGGGCGCGAAGAGACTGGTGACGCTGGGGACCTGCATGCGTCCTTAAGGCAGCCACAGCCGCGGTGTGTGGGGCCCGCTCTCCGGGGCAGAATTCCAGGTGGCATTTTCCTTCTCCTTTCCTGTGGCCCCTTCATTGCTTGCAAAAGGTTTGCGACTTATCAGCTTTGGGGAGAAACAGTTATTAGAAGAACCAAAGGAGTTTAAAGCATTGGCCCTTTAACTCTTTGATGTAGACTAGGAGAAAACTCTAGGTCCTTAAAGAGAAATGTACGCTCTTTGACTTACAAATTTGCCTTCACAGATTGCAACTTTCATAGTCAGAAGTCCCTCTCCAAGACTTATCAGCTTGTGGCCTAGGCAAGCCTCTCTGTGCCTCAGTTTCCAGATTTGTCAAACATGGTTAACAGCATTCAACACACAGGACTGTTGTACCAATTAAATCAGAAGGATCTCTATGAAACTTTCTGCAGTGTCTAGCACTTAAGGATGCTATAAATTCTAGTTGTTAAATTGATAACTATATTATTACAAGCATAAATGTTAAACTGAACTCTTCTTGAAAAGCAGCGACTGCGTGTGGGCACCCAAACACTGGAATCAGCCTCAGATCAGGAAACTTCAAAGTTAAAGGTTAATTGGATAATTGGAGACTAGAAAGATCCGTTTGGCACTATATTTAGCTAAAATAGCAGAGTTCCTTCTGTAGTCACAAGTGCCTCCTTTTGCTCCCCTTTTCCTTCTATCCTTAGCTGTCCATTCCAATCTTGCCACTTTTCAAAGTTCAGTATGATTACAATCTACTTAGTAGTCCTTTCTTTCCCACTCCCCAAGGATCACTATCTTCCAGCTGAGAAACACATTCTTCTACTTTTGTTTAGAGTTTAACTGCAGCCTGACTCCTCATTCTGTTCTTTAAGTGGTGGTTGGTGAATTAGTTCCTTAACTAACTCAGTACCTAGGAAGGGTTTCTGCTTAGCTCCCCACTCTACTTCCTATGCCTACAATAGTGCTCAGCACCAGGGCAGAATCTCAACAACCCTGGTTACATAGATGAATCTGGAGGGAAGACTCTTTTAGCTTCCATTCCTTTTTCTTGAGCTATAAGGTGTAGGTGGTAGCAAACACTGGTGATAATTCCTGCTTCCCATCATGATAGAAAAACTCCTAACTAAAGAAAACAGACTATCAAAATATGATCACCAATCATCTCAGGAAGCGATAGATCAGTTCTGTTTATTATTAGTGCTTTTGGAGTTGAAATCTGTGGATATGTATTTATGCCTCATTTTCAAGACTTTGGTTTCTTTTTAGTAATGAAGATAATTGAAGCTTTCAGAATGAGAAATAGTACAAATTTTGTTTCTGTTAGATTATTCAGTTTCAAGATAGTATTCTTTCTGTAACACATTTATCCCAAGGCATTGAGAGTAGATAGCAATCCAATGCCATAGTATGTCATTCTTGAATAAGTTGGACTTAAAAAATTCTAAAGCTTATGACTTAGTAAGTTGAAGGGATTTGTTGAGAATCAGAGAATGCATAGCTAGCTCTCTAGATCTTGACTTCTTTATGCTGAGATGAGAGTAAATCTATTTCATATATCTCTGTGTTGTATAAAATAAACAGACAAATAAATAAATAAATAAAGTGGCCATTACTAATGAAGCACTAATGATTGCTTTAAAAGAAACTGAAGTGTTAATAGGATGTGAAATTTTAACTCACAGATCCCTGCTCCCCAAATTAGTTGAACTTTATGGAAAATACATTTTTCTTAAGATTTTTACAATACATTAGTTCAAACATATTTTGTGCAAATAATTATTTAATACTTAGTTATATTCAAAATATCTACCTGAGTTAATGTTTTCCAAAATGCTTTAATTCCTATATGCAGGTCAGAATAATCTTCAAGTGACTGGCTCATTAGAATCTCCTCTTAATATTATCTAAAACAAACAAAAAATTAAAAGTTTCAGAAAGTCCAATAAAAGTTAACATTTCTTTTCCATGCTCACTGCCTCCTTATTCCCCAAATATCCTAGAATCAGAAATCTTTTTATAAATTGATATTTCTTGGGTAAAAGTCTACTAGATCATTGACCACTTTTTTCCAGTGAAAATCCCAGTGACAATATTATTAGAATTAATGTTTGAGAGGTGAGAGTTAAATATGGCTACTATTAAAATGCTATCTAAACAGATCATGGCAATATATAGCTGTTATAAAAGCAAGGTTATTGTGGTCAGGAGTCAGAACACTGTTTAATAAAGGGTACACAGAGTTGGGGATATAGCTCAGTGTAAGAGTGCTTACCAAGTATACACAAGGTCCTTGGTTCAAATCCTAGAACCTCAAAAATAAATAAATAAATAAATAAATAAATAAAGGGCACAAAGAAACAGAACAAACCATGAAATATTTTCAAGTAATGTGAGAAGGACAATAAAAGGAATAATCTGGTTTGGGTTTAGTTTCACTCACTTATTCAACATTTAGTTTGCCCCAGCTCAACAAACATTTTTATTTACATTGAATTGGGAATGCAAAGATAATGTAGTTGTTCCTGTATCCAAAAAAACAAAAATAGGTACTTAAAATATATATATATATATATATGCAGTGGTAAAACTATGTGCAGGATAGAATGTGAACAGTGGAGAGTCCCTAACTCACAATTGCAATACCCAGATTAGAGATGGTTGCTTGGGGCTGGTGTGGTGAACTGATTCTTGAAATATGAGTTATTGTGGGCTACACATTGAACCTGCCAGGGCAGAGTAACTCAAAGCATAGATGCTGTTGGTGAAGAGCTTTGACATGGGCTTTGACATTCTTATCACAATACCACAAATAGGGAATTCTGAAGCAAAAGCTTTCCTTTTGGTGAAAATATATTGAATTTGATATATTAGAAGAGTATTCAATTAGAAAAATCTACCAAACAGTTTGAAATGAGAAGAGAATTGCAAATAGATTTGGGAGGCACAAATAATAATGTAATTTTGTTCCCATCTATCTGGCCATTCTGAATCCACTTCTTATCCTCTGTCTGCTCATAAAATGCTTATCTTTTGAGTTGTCCTTTCATTCTTTTCTTCTTACTTGATACTAGGCATAATTCTGCTGCCATTTCCATTGTGCAAACCCATCACAGTTTTCTCTAAGATACAAACATTGGGCATCACCATTTGGAGATTTCATGGAAATCTTAAACGGTCATAATAATTTTGTAGGGCTCTCCACTTCAGCTGCATTATTTCTCCATTCTTTTACCACCCTCCAATGCAAGCTTGCTCCTTCCTCCTATACCTAACTCAATCAATGGCAGCCTTGTCAACTTGGTCACCTAAGCCAGGACCCTGGCTGTCATCCTCAACTCTCCTTTTCCCATCCTTTCCATATCAAGTCACTTACTTTTTCAGTTCTCTGGAACTTTGTTCAAAATGATTCATAACAACCGTTGTATAGTGGTGGTTTATGGTTATTTCAGTTAGATCTACTACTCCACCCATTTCTCTTTCTCAAGATTGTTAATTCCATGAGAGCAGAGGCCACACATGGTATTCATGGTAGGCTCAGCCTGTAGTATCCAGAATATACTAGGTGATCAATAAAGACTTGTTGAACCAAGCCCACATATCCGAAGGAATTATTTATAAGTGCAAAAGGAGTATTATTAGGGAAGGTGTTTGGAATATTCACCTTGGATAAATTAGTAGTGGATCTAGTCAGAAAAACATATGCACATGTTGGTTTGTGTGTGTGTGTTTTCCCTAACAACACTGCAGTGGAACAAAGTTAGCAGATTATGGGTGTGAGTCAGGGTGATAGAGTGGACTGGCTGATAGTGGAGAGGTGTGAGTGTCCAGGATATACATGGAATTAAGTGTGGCCAGGAGGGTAATAGACTGGGAAAAGCTGGAGGAGTTCATGGACCAATTGAAGACAAAGAGCTCATTACCCTGTTCGTGGAAAAAACGGGAAAGAGTTAACTTTCCCCCTAATCCTGGAGAAGGAGCCAAGAGTTTAGGCCATGGAAGCCCAGATGTGAAAGCCACCATAAGACATTAGGAATTAGGATCCTGGAATTCTAGTGGACTCTCCAATTGGAGGGACCAAGAAGCCACCTCAGCCTCAGGTGCTGAGAGAGGAGAATTGGCAGACTGAAGGAGGAGGTAAGGTCTACAAATGTGATGGGGAAAAGCTTTGTTACCTTCTTGAGTTAGAATTTACTGAGTAATAAAGCTAGCAGACTCCAAGCCGTCTGGCCTAGCACAGAGAAGCCAGCACATCATAATGAACAGTTACCACACTCCTGGGGCAGAAATATCACCCCAGAGAGCAGAGCTGCAGATACCAACACCCCAGAGAAAGAGATAGCCCTAGTTCAGTGAGTCATAGCGTCTCCCAGGGCGATTCCCCACATGCTCCTCCTTATGAGTCAGTATGAGAGGACCCTTGCTTCTGACGCAAAGTCCCTGAGTCTAACTATTTTAAGGAAATTGTTAATGTTCACGAAGTAGAGAAGATTGAAGGAAGATGCAAAAGTTGCAAAACAGGATTTGGTGCAATGGAGAAAACAAAATAGTCTATCCTTGGGCCTAAGTAGAATGCTGAGCACATCTTAAGAGATTTTTTTTTTTTTAAGTGAGTCACGCTAGTTTTTGAATGTGAATATAAAAATGCTGGATTGAGGCATATACAAAACAGTCACCTGCCTGGGAAACCCCAGCTACACCTAGATGTTCCTGGAGATTGCCACTCCCTCCCACTGAGTAATGTCTGAAACCTTTAGCCTAAGGCTCCCTCGGCTGTTCAGTGCCTGTTCCTGGGAGGGTGGCCTGTTAATCCACTACCTGCTATTTAGATCCTAGTCCTACATCACAAATACATGGTGCATGCTCCACCTTGGGGTCTTTGTACTTAGTGTCTCTTTTCCCTCGCGGGTTCTACTCCAAAATTCTACAAAATCTATGCTAGATTTTACCCCCTTACAATGTTACCCTCTCAGTGATGCCCTTTCCTGATGGATGATTTTTAAATTTTAGTACCCGGATGCCCAGAGGTCCTCCTATCCCCTCCCAGTTTTATATTTCTTCTTGGTGCATTGCATTGAAAAAGATGGTGTGTTCTCTTACTATTTTGTTACCATTCCCTAGATTGCCAACTTCCTGAGGGCTAAAATTTTCCTCTGTGAACTGCTATGTATCCAGCACTTTTAAAATGGCTTGATTCATCCAGTAAACATTGGTTGATTGTATGAATAACTTTGCAGTGTTATTTGGGAGAGGGAGAGGAAGAGGGAGAGGGGGAGGAAGACAAAGAGGAGGAGTGGGAGGGAGAGGAGGGAGGGAGGGACTATGTAAGATGAAGACGTAGGGGAGAAGAACAAGAGAGCACTAAATTCCTGGAAGGATATGGATAACTTTCACCAATTTGGGGAGGGGGATCAGTGTGAGACTTTGTTCACTGTGAGCAAAACTCCCCCACTTCAAAATTTGTCAAGGGAAGGTGTTACTAAGACTTGCCTGAGCTGGGTGAAGTTGGAGGAGCTCAGAGGTTAGGGAAGAACATTTCTGTGCTCTTTTCTAAGACTTTTCTTAGCAGAGGGAACAAAGTGAGAAAACAAACAATATGGAAATCCCCCTTTCCCTCTGGAGATGAACAAGCAGGCATTCATTATAGGAATGTGAGGCTTGGGAATGCTGATTTTTTTTTCTACTTGTGATAAATCTATGGCTTTGGTTTTGCTGTAGATTTTGTTTATGGGAATTCTTGGAAAGATAAGGGCACCGGTAATGGCCGAGGAAAGAGAGGAGGGAATTGTTGGTTGCTAACAGCGGCCCTGGACTGGAATCCATCAGCAGCATGACAGGACTTGCAGAGTTTTTAACAGACAGGCATGAGGGTGTTTACCCAGAGTGTCAGACAAAACCACTGCGCTAACCCAGTGTGACTAATGAGCTCAGGTAGATAGAAAGAAATCCTCAGAAGCAGAAAAAACAATCAAAAGCAAGCAAACAAAAAACTCTCACTGTTTTCTTGGTTGTTTCATTCATTTGTACACAAATGCCACTCTAATGTGTAACCAAAAAAGCAAAATAGAAGCAGAACATTAGCTTTGCAGAGAAAAACCTAAAAGTAAAACGGGGGGGGGGGGTTGCAAGATCATTTTGAAATGTTCTGGGACGATGGATTAGAAATGCTTTAGTAGAGAGGTACAGAGTCTCAAAACTAAATGATTTCCATTCTAAAGGAAAAACAAGGATTCAAAAAAAAATATTTGTTTGAATTTATCTTAAAAATTAGTTTTTTTGGTGGTGTTTTAAAAACTTCAGTACCATACCTGTTAATGCAGTAATTTGTTTATAATGAAGTTCTGAAATTTGTAAATGGCTTAGTTTGTGAAAATGAGTGGAGTAAGTTAGAGATGGCTCACTAATGGTGCTGCTGGCTGGGGTGTAGCTCCATGGTAGTGTGCTGGTCTAGGATGTGCAAGGTCTTGGGTTTGTACTTTAAAATGATGTTACTCATTCGCATTCTGATACCACCTTGGGTGGATAAAGGAGGTGGATTCCATTAGGGAATGAGAAAGGAACTTCAGTGTGAGCTTGTGAAAGTCCTCACATATGCAGTCCTGGAAAAGTTTCAGGAGCCACTACTCTGGAGGCTGTGCTTATATGAGCTGCACTAACTACAATGTTGTTATTCTTGAAGTTAAGGTAGATATTATGAATAGCGAATTATTTCTATGTAGTAACTTCACTTTTGCAGCAAAAGTAATTGAAAACCTCATAACAGGATAAATAATAATTTAATCAGTGCAGTCCTATCAACACATACCTGCTGAATTGGAAAGTTGAAGTGGCCTTTCAGATACTGTAAGAGAAGAGAACAAAACCTGTCTCTAGTGTCCAGCATTTCAGGAAGGTGTTGGTTTCTAAACCTATTTTGTTTGGATTGCAAGTTTTGTTTTTTTTTTTGGGGGGGGTGTTTCTAGTTCTCAAAGTTTTGTCAGATAGAACGATGTTCAAACATCAAGCAAAACAGATGTAAAAATTTGCCTCAAAGGAAACAAAGGGAAAAATTCCTGTGAATAATTTAGATATAGTGATCAGTGACTCTTACCAGCTTGTCTGAAGACATTTGTGGTTAAAGATTTTCTACATAAATCAAAACATTTTTAATACACCTTACTGTATACCTTGAAAGCTGGCCCGTCAGTCAGCTAGACAACTCTGTTGAATTTATGACACCATTTCTAACCCCTCCATTCAAAACTGGTGCAACCTTCTTGAAACTTCTACTGAAATAATATCAGAATAACATCAGAACTTTGAAGAGAGTCACACCCCTTTCATGCAGAATGAGCTACAATAAAGGTAAGTCAGTCAACAAAGACTTCTTGTGACTAATTTTCCTATGAAGGAGGAGGAAAAAAATCTATCATTGTCTTTCTTTCTTAGCTTTGGGATTAGAACTTCATCTGAAGTAATCAGTAATCTCATGACAATTTGATGAGTTAAGCTGATCTGTATTACAGGGACGACTTAGAGCTGAACAAAGTTAAATCCACACGAAACTTCATGTGAAGAATCGCTCTGTGGTTGACAAGAGTGCCAGGTGACTCTTCATTATTTGGTATTGTGAGAGAGTTAGTCTAGATCTCAGAATTTCCAATAAGTGGAATCTTGATAACAGTTTATGGATATGAAAAGGGTATAGTTTCTTGTTCTTCATATCTTGGATTTTCACTTTAGAAGTGTGAATAAGCAATTTAAAATCAACCCCCACCCTTCCACAAAAAAAGACCCCAAATGTGAGATCTGAGTCCTTGGTGTGTTTATGCACACATAGGTGGTCCAATACTAAAAAGTGTCTGTTCCTCAAATTCCCTACCTACTAACTTATTGCTTATGATAATAGAATCTCACTTTGTTTCCTCAGATAATATATTTGAAGAATTAGAGAAATATATTGCAGCAAGGAGGAACAAAGTGCTTTCTGTGATTTATAGATTTAAAGTGCTTACTGTGAAATACTTTCTCAGATGACTTAAAAATTTATCTACTAGTTATGGTCAGATTTTTAAAGGAAGCTGGAGGTAGTGAATATGAAGCCATTAGGCATATCATGTGGTAAAAATAAAGCGAAAGCAGGCAAAAATAAAGAAAAAATTCATTTCTGTTCATTTTAGCTTTTGCACTAGTTTTTTCAAATAAAACTCTTTTTTTCCACCTGAGCAGCAGCCTGGCACCATAAATCATGCAGGAATCTGAAATGAAGCCTGGTCATGTTTTCATGTAGTTAATCACTCTCCTACTAACATTACCTAAAATATATATCCAGCTCCGGTGGTAGAGCACTTGCCTAGCATGTATGAGGCACTGGGTTTGATCCTCAGCACCACAGAAAAACAAATAAATAAAATAAAAGGCATCGTGAAAAAAAATCTTAAAAAAAATGTATATATCTCCAAGCCAGGTGTGGTGGTGCACACCTGTAATTTCAGTGACTAAGGAGGCTGAGGCAAGAGGATCACGAGTTCGAAGCCAGCCTCATCAAAAGTGAGGTGCTAAGCAACTCAGTGAGACCCTGTCTCTAAATAAAATACAAAATAGGGCTGGGGATGTGGCTCAGTGGTTAAGTGCCTCTGAGTTCAATCCCTGGTACACCCCCCAACAAAAAAAATAATAAAATAAAATATATATCCCACAGGAGATTGGGTCAATTGGCATCATTCTTTACAGGCTAATTTTCAAGTAATTATTTTTTCCCCAAATCCACTTGGCTTCCCTGTGTACTTGGTGTAAATGACACAATGAGAACTTTGCAATAAAGGAGCTTCTATTCTTCTCATTGCCATGATGTCAGCAGAATGCAATAAAATAAACAACTTACACTACCATCTTGTCACGCTTAAATGATATACACCAAACAAGATAATTTCAAGTCATCCCTTTTGAAGTCTAAATCCACTTTTCCAAGGAAGCTCAGCTGAAAAGTTGCAATCATCTGGTGAATTCTGATCAGTTTGGATATCCTAAAATTAGATATGAGTTAATTCATCTCTATCTGACTGTGCATTCATAGGAACTTCCAGTGCACAGTAGACTAGATGAGACAAGCCTTCTGGCTAAGGGACAAGATAAATAGAAAAGAAATATCATGATGGCAGTTTGGAGTAGCCGAAAGAGAATTAACCCAGCTAATTCTTGTATGTGCCATTGGTCAATCTCAGTTGAGGTTTCCTAGCCTCTGTTTGATCATCTGTAATGAAATGAAGGTGGTTTGATAGTTCTTATGTCAGCACTCTCAACTATGAGTTTATTTTGAAGATTTAAAGTATAGAAATAAAACAAGTAAAACAACTATTTCTGAGCACTTACTTTGTCCAAATTATATTCCTGTAGCTTTACAGAAACCCCATAAGATAGACTGTTATTATCTCCATAATAATAGACCAGAAAGGGTTTGGAGAGATTGAACAACTTGCCCAAAACCATAACTAGTTAAGTGGCGAAGTTGGGATTAGAATTTAAGAACTGTTAATCTATAACTTAGGACACACAAAAGACAAAACAGAACAAAAACCTTTTCAAGTTTACCTTTTGCTAATCATTAAAATGTAGAGTTATTTCTGATTGAATAGGGGATGGAATGAAATTTAAAATTTTGTGTTAGCTTTTCCAGTAGTAGTTTTGATTTTCTGCAAACTTTAGTAGGTTTTTTTTTCCTGACAACTCATCATTTTCTATATCCAGAAACATCTCCTGACTTGTTCTTTTAATGGAGAGATCTTTTTTTTTTTCCAGCCAGAGTTGGCAAAGGTAGCAGTCACATGCACTGGCTTGTAAGAGCCCCTGAGAAACTATGAAGAATAGAAGTTCTACTGTCCTATTTGCAGCATAAGCCTTCATGGATGGTTTTAGTCTTTAAAAGGCATATAGCAGCACAAAAGAGGACATTCCCAGGATCCAAGAGGGTATAGATAGAAAGAGGGGCATGTCAGAAAATCAACATGCATCAAGGAATGGTGGCTCATGCCTGTAAACCCAGTGGCTTGGGAGACTGAGTGAAGAGAATCACAAGTGCTAGGCCAGTCGCAGTAATTTAGCAAGGTCTGAGCAACTTACTGAGACCCCGTCTCAAAATAAAACATTAAAAGGGCTGGGGACTCTGTGGTAAAGTGTTCCTGGGTTCAAACTCCAGTACCCCCCAAAAGTGTGTGTGTGTGTGTGTATTTATATATAATATTTTTAAAAAAGAAAATCAATCGTAATATAGGGATACAGCTACATCAATGTTCATAGCAGCACAATTCACAATAGCTAGACTGTGGAACCAACCTAGATGCCCTTTAATAGATGAATGGATTTAAAAAATGTGGCATTTATACACAATGGAGTATTACTCAGCACTAAAAAATGACAAAATCATGGCATTTGCAGGGAAATGGATGGCATTAGAGCAGATTATGCTAAGTGAAGCTAGCCAATCCCTAAAAAGCAAATGCCAAATGTCTTCTTTGATATAAGGAGAACAACTAAGAACAGAGCAGGGAGGAAGAGCATGAGAAGATTACCATTAAACAGGGACGAGAGGTGGGAGGGAAAAGGAGAGAGAAGGGAAATTGCATGGAAATGGAAGGAGACACTCATGGTTATACAAAATTACATATAAGAGGAAGTGAGGGGAAAGGGAAAAAAAACGAGAGAGAAATGAATTACAGTAGAGGGGGTAGAGAGAGAAGATTGGAGGGGAGGGGAGGGGAGAGGGGATAGTAGAGGATAGGAAAGATAGCAGAATACAACAGACACTAGTATGACAGTATGTAAAAACGTGGATGTATAACTGATGTGATTCTGCAATCTGTATACAGGGTAAAAATGGGAGTTCATAATCCACTTGAATCAAATGTATGAAATATGATATATCAAGAACTATGTAATGTTTTGAACAACTAATAATAAAAAAATGAAAAAAAAAAGAAAATCAATTGTATATCAATTCACAGTCGTTGAATATCTTCTGAGGAAAAACATATAGCAATTTATAATAGCTGAGAGGAAGAGGGAAGATGTAGAAAAGCAAATACTGGTAGATTTACAATTGTCTTATATTAGACAAAGGTGCCAAAAACATACACTGGAGAAAAGATAGCATCTTCAACAAATGGTGCTGGGAAAACTGGAAATCCATGTGCAACAAAATGAAATTGAATCCCTATCTCTCACCATGCACAACACTTAACTCAAAATGGATCAAGGACCTAGGAATTAAATCAGAGACTCTGCGTCTAATAGAAGAAAAAGTAGGCCCTAATCTTCATAATGTGGGATTAGGCCCCAACTTCCTTAATAAAACTCCTATAGCACAAGAATTAAAAACAAGAATCAATAAATGGGATGGATTCAAACTAAAAAGTTTTTTTTTTTTTTTCCTCAGCAAAAGAAACAATCTGTGAGGTGAATAGGGAGCCTACATCCTGGGAGCAAATTTTTACCCCTCACACATCAGATAGAGCACTAATCTCTAGGGAATATAAAGAACTCAAGAAGCTAAGCACCAAAAAGACAAATAACTCAATCAATAAATGGGCCAAGGACCTGAACAGACACTTCTCAGAAGAGGATACACAATCAATCAACAAATATATGAGAAAATGCTCATCATCTCTAGCAATCAGAGAAATGCAAATCAAAACTAGACTGGGAATTGATTACATGTTTCAATGAATCAACAGTTGGGGATGTCTGCCTTGCTTGAGAGTGAAGTCTGCTCAGACCTGCCCTTTTCATTAAGCCTTATCTCAAGAAGGCTGGTTGGAAACTCTAGGTGTTGTTATTACTTTTTAATTCACAAAACTAGAGAAGAGACTCATTAATTTCAAAAACTATATCCACAATGTAAACTAAACATTAGCAAATGTTTCTGATATTGGAAAGACACTGCTTCAGCCACACCAAGCTGTGAGCTTCCCTGAGGCAGGTAGGAGTGTGTGTGTATGTGTGTGTGTATACACGCATGTGCGCGCCTGTGCTTTGCCTTGGAAGTTGAACCATATAAATCTTATATCAATACTAGACACTGTGGCCATGGGGAGATGTGACTGAAGTTAGTCACACATTTTGTATTTAAATATTTATTTATGGTTCAGTAACCATACCTTCTTACAGGAATGGAGACCATGTCATCGTGCCATTTAAAAATTTAGAAAATTAGTCCATTCTTTTTTTTTTTTTTTAACTCCATTCTTTACTGCCTTATTTAAGAAAAGTTCTATGCAACCCGTTTTGATTCTGAAAGAACACAAATACTTCTGCCTTCCGTGAAAATGATACACATAGTATTTGAATATCAGTGTTTTGCTGATTTTGTCATTACTTGATGCTCTGTGTTTTCACATAAAAGTTATGGTTTGCTAAGTTAATAATGATAAATTCATCCCACATAAGACATCAGAAGTGTTCTGAGGCATAAAACTTAAAATACTTTGATCCCTTATATTTCAGTGGAATAACAGTAGAAATGGAGAAGGCTTCAAGGAGTAAGAAAAGCATCACAGTTGTTTAAATGTGTCCTTTTCTGCAACTCCTGGAAATGCTGTGCTGGAAAGACCCATTTAAGGCTATAATTTTTGTATCTAGACACATTTCACATGACCTCTTCTAGATAGTGTGCTATTAGCTATCCAAATACATTTTAAAAGTTTACTGGAAAAGATTCTGTGACTTCAGTAACTTATTTCAGTTCTTATAGCATCCAGAGGAGCCAGAATTATAATTAAGTTCAGCTTAAATACTTGGTTCTGCAATTTAAACTCTTTGGTATTTGTTAAATGCAGAAGAAAATGGGTCTTCGTCCCCTGAAAAAATAATGCCATGATTGCTTCAAAATAGCAGCGAATCATGTATTAACATCTCTCTGTTATCTTCATCATCTTCATCTTTTTCCTCTATGTATTTGCTCCTATCACATTGCTTCTTTAATCTTTAGAATTAGTATCTAGGTTTCTAATCCTTTTTATAATTTTTATAAAATTATATTAAATTTCTATTGTGTTCTAATTTTTCATTAAGTCTACTTAAGTCTCAGAGTGGAAAGTAAGCAGATTATTCTGAGGATAATAATTGTTTCTATTGTTGGATGATGGTAGATACACTTTCATATGTGTGCCATATTATTGTGCAACCTGGAGGAGGTTGCTTTGCTTCTCTGAGTCTCTGTTTCTGTGACCATAATCTCAGGTGTACTGTAGGAGTTAAATTGGAGTGTGGAACTCCCTTGGCTGTATGGTAACCTCACCAATGACTTTTTTTTTTTTTTCCTGTTCTGGTAACTACCTCCAATAGTGTCTTGTTTTTTTAAGACATGATTCTCTTGACTTTTAATCACAGGATTGTTTCTAGATTTTATTGTTTCACATTTGTCAAAAATAAAAAATTAATCTATAAAAAAGAAAGAAAGACACCAACCTGAGAATGGCAAATGTCTTGGTGGTGGAGAATCTCAGCCCATTCTAGACCAGGCAAAGCAGAAATTTCAGTATTTCTCATGGAAAACACATGGATTCTGGCACCTGGAATTTAAATAATTGTTTGTCTCCTTTTCTTATCAGTTATCCCCCCTCCATGAAACTATCTCAAACTATGCTATTGAACAAGTGTTAAACCATATGATCTCGGATTCAGAATTCGTCTAATAGACCTGGTAATGAATATGAGAAAATGCCAAACTGCCAAGAACAAGAAGGATCCTAAACTTTTACTTGCTTTTTAATTGTTGTTTGCATTGAAGCTTGTCAGTTTAATGTGCTTCTTTTATACCATTATGTGATCTTTGAGGATGTGGTCTCCAAATTGTGGTAAACCGTTTTTTTTTTTTTTTTTTTTTTGCCATTTTTATTCCTTAAACTTGCTATGAATAGAAGCTGATAATATTTTTGAACTTTACCTATGTAACTTTCACTTTTATGGAATCGATTTTGAACACTGAGTTAAGCCATCTACCATTCTTTACCCAATATTTGCTTTAATTTTGTTTTCTTTTTCCCCTTACACCCAGGGTCCAGGTCTCATTGTCCAGATTTAAGAAGGAGGAATGTCAGCCAGAAGCAAGTTCTGAAAATCTGAAGAGACTTATTTTTGTTGCATTCCTTAGGAGACATAAGGCACAAGTGCCTCAAACTGAGGCAGATGGTTCTCACCAGTGCCCTGGCATAACGTTCCATCCAGGTAGATTGGAAGCATTACCTTCTCTTTACTCCAACCATCTGAGTCTTCTTAGAATGTCACAATTTTCTCCTAGGAGAGTATTCCAAGGAACCAAATAAACATAAATGATCGAAAGTGTCCAGGTAATAAAGTCTGTCTGCCCTGACCTCATCCAGCACCTTATCCACCCAGAATGATCCTGAGCCCCATGATACTTCCCTCTGTCTGGGAGGATGCAGAAAAGGTATCAGCTAGAAGAAAAATATAAAATACTGTTAAAAATTCATATGCAAGCCATTTCTACATCATATTCCTTAGTAACTCTTCATTATGGAGATTCAGCTTTTACCAAATGGCAAAGGAAGTATTCATTTATTTATTGCCAGTTTTATTATAACAATGGTACACTTCTTGTGTTTTAATATATACTGTTTAAAATGTATAACACATCAAGTCAAAGAACAGTTTAATTGTTTTTCTGTTTAAAACAACTTTTATTTTTGGTGAAAAAATGCAAATACATTTTATACAGAAAATAAACATTTAGGTCATCATAAAGACCAATAATATTTTTAAAATTAAAAACATTTAATTTCAGTTTTTCTCTTGATAAACTTTGTTATGATGATCTGGTTTTCTCTGCACCTTAATAATGCTTTCTGTGTTGGGGTTTAATAGGCAAAGTTATATTGAATATACCTTTGAGCTTTAAATAAGCATTATGATTGCTAATTTGACCCTCATGCATAAACAGAGTCACTAGTGCATACTCTTAATCCCAGAGTCAGCTTCCACTGGGAAGCAAGAAGCTCAAGAAGTGCAACTTCTCAACTCTCAGCAGGATGCTCCACAGGATCCAGCTCTTCTCATTTCAAGACCTGCACAGTAAAAGCCTCAGTGCAGCAGCGGCTTGATGGGGAGGCTCAGGCTGCCTGCACTTCTGCTTCTGGTCTATTCTATCACTGGCCTTCCTGGTGGTCATGGTGCCAAGGAGAGGGATGAAAAATAGGGATAGCAGCATTGAGGGCTTAGCTTTCCTGTGGGTGTTCTCAGACTGTACCCTTCTAGATTAAACCATAAACACTTGGTTAGTTTACAGTGCATCTGGACAAAAGTATGTAGGTTTTATTATAACCAAAAAAACCCCAGGAAAATTAAAAACTGTATTTTATATACAATTAGAAATAATGAAGTTGAACAATGACCCTGTAAAGATTCCGTTTAAACCATAACATGGGGAAGCAGGTGAGGTAGGGTGTTCTCTGTGGGGTAAAGGGGTAATATCTTGAACGAATAGAAATGACTGGAAGAACACCATTACCATGAGGGTAACATATGTAAAATATATTCTACACTTTCTCTCACCTAACATTGCTACACTCAAGTATTAAATTGTGGTAGCTGTTAAATTTAGAAGCGATGGTTAAAAAAAATAGTTTACATATAATCCCACCTCCACTTCCTTTTTTTTTTACTAGAAAAGCACGTCACTAATCATTTTCCTGAAATTCTGTTTATAATACATACTCATAAATTTCACCTTGTGTTATTCTAGTTCATAGCTCCTTTTGCTTATAAGAAAAGTTGTGTTTTGTATTTCCACAAAGTCTGTAGACACTGTTTACATAACATCACTCTATGTCATATGTAAATTATACCTACCTAGTGACACTTTCTAAAGAAGGACCCATTTTAAAGATTAACACAGGATTTACTACTGAGAAGTATTTAGGAGGGAGTTCAATGTAAAGTATTTTTTTTTTGATAGATTCTTTCAAGAATACAAAAATACACAAAATATTATTTACACTAGACTAGAATTTCTTAAACATTCTATGATGTTTCTATTTCAAAACTGTCTTAGTGTGAGCATATGTGGAATTTGTAGATGTAGCAAGTTGAATGCATAAGCCCACAGCCCGTTAGCTTGAGCAAAAGATGCATACTAATGGTTTCCCAACACCAAAAAGACAGAAAAAAAACTTAACTGAAGTTATTTCTTTTATTCTGAGCAGCTCAAAATGCTTTGGCAAATGCCTTGAGATTCTGAAGTCATTAGTAATAATGTTCTTATATCATTAGTAATGATATAAGAAAAGGCAACAGAGACAAGAATCAGGACTCTTGACTCCAAGTGCTAATCCAGTGAACCACATTTCTGTTCAAAGTGATAAACACCTTTCTTTGGCAATGCAAGCATATACATTTAAAAGTGTTTAGGAAAATTTCCCACCCAATATGATCATAAGATTTTTGAAAAACATAAATGTTTACCACAATTTGAAAAATATTCCAGAATTAGGAGTGATGACACATCCTATTTGAGGTACGAACCAGAATATTTAAATTATAATCATGAACAGTTTATCAGAGTATCCAATAAATGCTAAATTCACACAATGTAGAGAGGTTTGCTGCTATTTTAAGAAATTTGGTCCAAATACTCAGATTCTTCCAGAACGTTATTCTGTTATGTGCTGATCATAGGTGGGAGCAAGGACTTTCTGTATAGAGCATATTGCATGACTCCCGTAGCTCCGTTGGGACAGCTATGTTGCCAGGAACACTGGAAAGGGGACAAATCACCCTTTCTGTCACTATTACATTTTGTGTGAGAAGTGGATCAAAGATTGCAGTGGTAGGTTGCACAAAGGATCCAGAAGCAGAGTAAGACTCCTTTACCAAATAGTTACCATGCTGCAGAGGGTCATGGATGGAAATGGCTGGTTGGACAGACCCAGAAGCGGACCAAGCAGAAACCCCTTGGCTACCAGACAGAGTCTGGCACCTGTCAAATCCTGGCTGCTGGACTTCCATGGTGCCACCACAGGAGTCAATGCCAGAACCCTTGTCTTTAGAGCATGGCTGAGCTTGTTTGGCTTCATCATCAATACCGAGGCTTATCTCTGCAAGTTTTTTAAATTTGGGGCCGAGGGAGTCCAAGAAACTGTCATCCAGATCATCAGCAATAAAACTGCAACAACCCAGGGAACCTATGGGAGAACCCGGGGCATCATCCACGCCTTCATTATCATAGATCAACAAACAGTCATTTGCTTCCTGGGTGTCTTCTTCCTCTGCACAGGCAAATGCTTTCTAAAGATGGAGAGGGAAAGAAAAAGACTTCTTAAAAAAAAGAAGAAGAAGAATTTTAAGGAAGATTCTTGAACAATCTATAACTGTTCACAGAACTCTAGGTTGGATTATGACTGCCCAAATTTGGTAATCCATAGAAGTTAAGAAATGTTTTTATATGAACAATATTATTATAGAAATTATCTGGGATTTGGATAATAACAGGGTTGACATTCCGTCAACATTGAGTCTAGCTTGGGCTTATGTTTTAGTTCTCAACTTTAAAGCCACTTGCAAGGATTTAGGTCTACATAGCAGATCTGTATGATGTCTGGAGGTTATCACCTGACTTCAAGTGAGGGCTTTGTGGATGCTTGTCTGTGTTGGGGTGGTGGCAGTGGAGGTCTCCTACTGTGCATGGAGACAGTGCTCACCCTGACAGATGCACAGATTCTACAATCCTTGCAGGAGCCTGACTTATAAATAAAATAAAAATACTCTAAAGTGTCCTCACTCAAAATAAGCACTTCCTGCCAACCTTGCCTCAAATATAGTGTCAGTCTTGCTGGGCACGGTGACACATGCCTGTAATCCCAGTGGCTCAGGAGGCTGAAGCAGGAGGATGGCCAGTTCAAAGCCAGCCTCAGCAACGGGAAGGCACTAAGCAGCTCAGTGAGACCCTGTCTCTAAATAAAATGTAAAATAGGACTGGGGATGTGGCTTAATGGTTGAGTGCCCCTGAGTTCAATGCCAGGTACCCCTCCACCCCCCAAAAATATATAGTGTCAGCCTTTATCTGCTATCAGAATCTATCAAGGTTCTGGTATCAAAAATCTAGGGGGAGGTTCCATCTAAACATGCCTCTTATCCACTAGCCTATGGTTACTGTCGGGGGTGCCCTGCGCATGAGCTAAGAACCCCGCCTCAGCCTTGGGTAAAGGGGGTATTGGACTGGCATCACATGCCACACGCTGTGGGAAGCAAGTGGCCTTTACCTCCAATTGGCAAGGAAATGCCTCAGCTCTAGGCTTGAGAGTTACCCAATGGGATTGGGCAACCCCCCTTTTGAAACACTATCCCCTGCCTTATTTGGGTGGAATATTCTACCCAATGTCTTTTCCCTAATAAATAGAGGGGTTCTGGGTGCACTTGCTCCCTTTCCAGCACCATCCAGCATAGAAGCTGACCCTTAAGGTCACAGAACAGTCCCACCTCGGCCTGAGAAACTCATGTCCATGTGTTGCGTGATTTCTTCTCTGTTTTCTTAGTGTTGCAGCCTGCTCCTCTGAACCCAGTTCATCTTGACAGCGCAGGCAGTTGGCGAGAAGTTACCAAACCAGGGGTAAGCAACCCACCCCCGAAAGCCCTCTCTGTTCCAGCACTCTTGTCCCTTTTCTGATTCATCTTTCCAGACATTCATTCCTCCAACCACTGATCTTCAATTCCATTCTTTCCTCTCCTTTGACTTTTGGGTCATTAATTCAGTGGTCGTTCAACTCTTCTTTTTTTTTTATAATTTATTTTTTTTAGTTGTTGATGGACCTTTATTTTATTCATTTTATTTATATGTGGTGCTGAGAATTGTGAGGCAAGTGCTCTACTACTGAGCCATAACCCCAGCCCTGCCGTTCAACTCTTTTGGCCATGGATTTCTTTGAAGAAATGCAAAGAGTACTATCAATCACTCTCAGGAAAATATATGTTCACATGTCTCAGCATGCTTTGTGGTACAGAAAAAGCAAAGCAAACTGCTTTGTATTCAGTGCTGGCATTCTCAAAATGAGAAAGAGTTTTGCCTTTCATTGTCTTTCCAGTTGGGAAAGGAGGGGACACTTGCCATATTTTCTTGGTTTTGGGCTATCTCCCCACTCTTCTTTTTGACTGGTGACCCAAGTTATCTGTATTATTTTGGCAAAAAGAAACCATTTTTTTTTTAACATTTTAACATGCCTTAAGAACAATGAATTACCCAACTGAGGTATATCATCAAGTAAAATCAAATGAAAATAAGATAAAAAAAAGCCACACAATTTGCCATCCAATTACCTGAGAAAAGTAGGACTCTAGGAAACTCATGTTCACGGCCCCATCAGTGTAGTCCTTATTGGTTCCCCCCGTGGAATGCCTTGTCCTCATTGTTACTGACTGTCCCGAAGAGTAGGTGACAAGTCCGGAGGCTGCTCCAAACCCTGTGGCAGCTCCGGATCCAGTAGCTGCTCCAAGCTTGGTTGTCATTTCCATTCCCGAAACTCCTTCCATGACTGTGCCTCCAGCATATGTATTTGTACAAACTTCTAAAAATAGGGGAGAAAAATTCTTTGACATCTCATGCTGTGAATTGTATTTTTATTTTTTTTGTGGGACCAGGGATTGAACCTAGGGCCTTGTGCATGCTAAGCAAGCACTCTACCAACTGAGCTATATCCCCAGTCCCTTATGTGAATTATATTTTTAAAAAAGTGATTTCTAATGTCCAGGAGCCATTGCTATGTAAAGCATGAATGTGGGAGAAAATACAATTATGTGATTAAAGGCTCCAAGAACACCCCAGAGTGTGTTATGTGACAGTAACATAAGAGGGGACATCAGCAGATGAAAAGGTTGAAACCCTAATTTAAAAAGTGTACAGAGGAAATAGATTTTTGATGACAATGGACAGAAATAGAAAAGTAAGACTGGGGATATAGCTCAGCTGGTAGAGTGCTTGCCTCACATGCAAAAGGCCCTGGGTTCAACACCAGCACCAAAACAAAAACAAAAACAAACAAAAGAAATAGAAAAGTAAGAAGAAAATACTTGGCAGATAGGCATGGAAAGCTTCTAAGGAAGTCCTTGTTTGTTCTCATGAAAAAGAAAAAATTGTAATGTGCAGTTATGTTGGCTCAGTTTGGAATCAAAGAGGAAATATATATATTATGCAATCATGTATATAGTTGATGCTAATTTGGTATTTTGGTGCCTAGAGAAATTTAATGCATTATGATTTTTCTGCCAGATAACTTTACATTATGATTTCATGCATTATTTTTTTTTCTAGAGAATTCTGAATATAGTTCTTGCTATGTCATTATAATGGGAGAAGCATATAAAGACTAGAGCAGCTGACAAAGGCAAACAATTACATATTTTGGGAATTATCATGCAGATTCTGTAGGCTGGACATTTAAAAACAATCTAATGCTAATATGGAAGAAAGAAGAAATTTTACTAGTAGGCCTCAGGTCTTACCTTCCTCTAACTTACATTGTAGTTGTGGAATTGAGATAATATGAATAAAATAGTCACTTGATAAAAACAAATAAATAAATTCAGTTATAAGATAACAAAGCTATCATGTTACGTTGTGACTGAATATAAGAATTAGTAATTGAGCTCAAAATAAATATACTGTTGGTTTGAAGGAAGGAAAAAGGGAAAACAGGATTGAGGATGTGTCCACAGGAGACTTTAATGGCTAATGTGACTGCGATTAAGAACAGACAGAAGTTGGGCTGTGGATACATAGATGTTGGTTACCTTTTCCTTTACATTAACATACACAAATTAATAAAGTAATTTTGAATGTGTCTCAGTTTTAAAAAAATCTTTCTCATTTAACCCGCTGTTGCTATCAAATAGACATTTGATGTTTACTCACCAGAACTTTCCATGAAATCTGCTCCATTGGCCGTTATAGCTGGTACACAAATATTTGTGATTTCCTGCAAATATTCAGGTTTTCAAAACATAAATACATTTAAAAGCAAAGTAGACTTTAGAGCAATACAGATGAAATGTGGTCCTTTGTTAATGGTAACATTTGTTAAGAGTACCAAATCCTTTTAGGAGTAACCTTATTTTTAGGATTTGACATCTAAAGAGCTAAAATCCTAAAAGATTCTTTCCATTACATCAGTGACTCACACTGGGGTCAAGAAATCTCTTCTTTTTGTACTCCTCTCCCCCCTTTTCTATATCAACATTAAATACATTTTTTTCTCTATGTGATTATGATACATATGTTACAAACAGAACCCCTACCTTGTCCTCAGGTTGGGCTCCTTCGATTCCCCACTGATGAATTGTCCCTTCAGAACCATCAGGAACTGGGATGAAACCACCTGTCACCCCTCCGATGGGAGTTGTCCCACAGGAACAGGTCAGCAGCAGAAGGGGGGCCACTAGTGAAAAACAAGACCAAATAATCAGAACATTTCGATTACTCAAACACCATTTGACATGACAACTGTCAGACATGTTACAAAGAAAATAAAAATTTTAAAATACTTAAGGAAAAATTCCTAATAAAAAGTAAAATTGATTTATACAGAATAAAATGTAGGGGCTGGGGTTGTGGCTCAGCGGTAGAGTACTTGCCTGGCATGTGTGAGGCACTGGGTTCGATTCTCAGCACCACATATAAATAAATAAAATAAAAGGTCTATCAACAACTAAAAAATATTAAAAAAAATAAAATGTAGTAAATTGAGCATGCTAGAATTTCAAATTATTACAAAATGGAAGGAGACAGGCCAGATCATTTCTCGTTGCAGGTATATTGTTGTTGAAGACACACTTTGTTTGATGAATGATAAAGGGGGGGTTGCTCAGTTCCTCAATCCTTTTCCTGCATATATTTTTTGATGATTGTGTTTCTTTGTACATATTGAGGCTAAATATATATTGTGTTAGGTGAATGTGGAGATGACTATGATACCTGAATGCCCAAGACTTTAGGTGGGTATGATATTGTTTTAGTAATTTGGTTTCTAATTGGTTCTTAGTAAATAGTACTTGATCAGCAAACACCTTAAGCACCTAGAGAGATGACTCTAACAAATGGTGATGAATGGATTCTTAATTGTGACTTGAGAATGAGTCCCTGGCTCAGAGGGTTTTTTAAAAAAAATATTTTTTTAGTTGTATTTGGACACAATACCTTTATTTTATTTACTTATTTTTTATGTGGTGCTGAGGATCGAACCCAGGGCCTTGGTCATGCCTAGATGAGCACTCTACTGCTGAGCCACAACCCCAGCCCTATAAAAATGATTTTCTTTTCTTTTATTTTTTAAGAATATTTATTTTTAGTTGTAGTTGGACACAATATCTTTATTTTATTTATTTATTTTTATGTGGTGCTGCGGATCGAACCCAGGGCCTTGCACATGATAGCTACAATCCCAGTCCAAAAAATGATTTTCTTAATTGAAAAAAAAAGTGATCTGAGGACATATTTGTTAAGTCTGAGTGATGGTTATATGTATGTTTTTAATAAAATTTTCTGTTCTTTTTTAGTGGTTTAATTGATTCCATAAATCAAAAGAAATTTAAAAGAAGGAATTGAAGTAGAAAGTATCATCATGAAAATTTAGCCCTAAATATCTATGACTCTATAATAAATTGGGGTAGTTATTGTGAATGGATCAAGGATTTCTCTTATTTATACATGAATTTGTCACAAAATTCTTTTAAATAGTGACCTCTTACTGTTTGATTCACAGGATTTTGATTTGAATGAAAATTTCCAGAAATCTGTCTGCTGAATAAAATAAATTTTAATTTTATTAAAAAATAATACATATGTGTAGCTTCCCTAAATGTGTTCAATATACTTAACCCTTAAGTCTTAAAATGATATATATTCAGGTAGTTAGCTCTTTCTTTGAGGAAATGCTGGATTAAACAATAACTTCTCAGAGCCATGCTCTTTTAATGCACATTGTAAAGCTCAAAGTCTATGACAGGCCTGTTTATTTCCCCTAAGTTTGTTTGACTAGGGTTTTCTTTCTATTTTAGAATCTCATGGGACTTGAATATGGAGAAGCATCTTAGAAAGTGCTGGGGCTGGGGATACTGGTCAGAGCTGGAGTGTTAACAAGGCCCTGGGTGATCTTCAACACTGCAAAGAGAAAAAAAAAAAAAAAAAAAAAACCACAAAGAAGATAAAGAGGAAAAAAATGCACCATGCTTATGGCCCATGAATATTACTGGCAGTAGGAAGAGAATCTTCTTGATTTTTTGTTTATTTTTCAATGTTGGGGTTTGAACACTAGGCCTCATGCATGCTAGGCAAGTGTTCTACCACTGAGCTACATACATCCCCAGCTTCATGATTTCTTTTTCTCCCTCTTGATTCTCCTGTGCTATTCTAAATGTCTGCATATATGAGTTTCTTTGCTATGTTCATATAGATTGATAGCAAGTGACAAGTTAAACTTTCCAGATTCTTTCCAAAAGAATGCCATTTCCTCCCAGCTATGCGTATAAAATGATTTGAGAATGGCTCTTCTCACATTGCACAGAAGAGCACGGGAAACACAAAGTCTTTGCAAGTATTGCCACCCTAGTGGACACAGAGCTAGGCGGTGGATACTCACACAGCAACATCAAGAGTCCAAGGAGGAGCAAGCCAATGGCATCAGGTCCCAGTCTTGAGGGCCCATTTCTGTACGTGGGCTTAGGTTCTTTGTCTATGGTAGAAGTTCCACAGACATCCCTGTTGTCACAGTCACAGACTGTCAGAGTCAAGATCTCTGGTGTGTCACATTGCCTGTCCTGATTGTCCGTAATTATGAGGGGAATTCTGTACACTCCAGGAGACATCTTTTGCTGGGCTCTCAGGAGAGCAGAGGTACCTGTAGAGAAAGCCATGCAATCAATAGTAAGAACAAGTATATTCCTTTCTTAAAACGACTTATTTTTGATAACAGTGCTAGAATGCTTTACTGGCACAAACAGAGGGCTGATGTGAACGGAGCAGCAATGAGGGGCTCTAAGAGATCAATTGGGTAAATCTGTCTACATGCCTTCTTGTCCTCTCTGACCCAGACACCCCGTTGTTCCTCACCATGAAGACTCAATCTTGCTCTGCTTTTCTCACCAGAGGATAGGAGATGAGCATGATGCAAATATTAGGCTCCTATACCATGGCATTACTACTTTCCTGTATGTCTACACTCAGATGCATGTGGCCTTCTGAGTGTACGCCTTCCCCTGAACTCCATGTTCTTGGGTCTGCCTCATCAACAGTGAACTTCAGCTTTGGCTGCTGCTACTGCACCTGCTCCTCCTAGTTCTCATTCCAGGAGATGATGGCCTGTTCGATGGGATTCCCAGGGGTGTCACCTATTGCCTGACTCCTGAGCACCAGTTGTTCCCTAGTCTCCATGGCAACATTGCCCCTTTCTAAGTGGGATCCCATAGCAGTGCTGCTGTTTGAATCACTCTTGACCTCTCCATGTTCTGTCACATTGGGTCTTGTTCACCCTGTCCAACCATGGTTGCCCTGCCCAGACTCAACTGAGCTGGTTTCCTGTGCTGGCCCTCTCTTAGTGGCATCTTTAGTGACTATGTATCAGGTAAACTCATTTTGAGCCAAATGCTATATGTGTAGTTTGGAGCTAGATCTTTAACCAGCATCAGAAAGGCCCAAGGGCAGAAGGTGACACAGAACAAAATCTTTTTGACTCTGGTGATGGCTGTAATCTATGACTATAGGACACCACGGACCATGTCCATGAAAGGAGGCAGGACTGGTGTGGGTAAGAGCTAAGGAAAGTGAGTGAGTTTACAAGGGATCTGAAATGGACTGATGACCAAAATAAAATTCCCCAAAGGAACAGATTTTTATTAAGTCTAACATCTATATATATAAGACTTCTGGAAGACAGAAAATGTAAAATGAGCACAGTAAAGATTAGGAGAAAAGGAATAAATATTCTCCATTGGCTAGTGGGTTTTTCCAGTGCTTCCTGTCTGCTTACTGCCAGCCCCATTAGGAAAACCTTATGTATGGAGAGATATAGACATTTCTCTGAAAAAAAAATAGATGCCTGACCCTATTTTTTTTTCTACTGTGGAGGTAGAAATAAACACACTAGAAATATAAAAGTTATTCAATAAAAACCAGAAAATTTTAAGTGGTGCTAACATTTTATCTTACTATTTCTTTTCTGAAGTGAGAGGTCACATCTTTATAACAAAGATTTTTTTTTTAATAATTCTTGGAAACCTGCTCTCCAATGAATTCTCATACTCTTCTGGAAACGTAAAGAAGTGCAACTTTTATTTATGGAAGCAACTTTCCTCTTACTCACCATTGAGTGCTGTGATAGTCCAAACAACTGGCAACTTCTGCAGTTTCTTTTCCAGTGAAAATGTGTAGGGACCAGGGTATCTGTCCCTTTGCAGGTTTTGAGCAGAGACAACCACAGAAGGTGAGGGACCACAGACTTCGTCCTTCTCCAGGACCACTGGTGGACAATTTTCATTAAAACTGGGTACTTTAACATGCACGGTGCCTGTGGAAGTTTTACCTGTGTATTCTGTAAGAATAACATTTTAAAGTTAAAGAAGTATATCAAATAAATTTGTACCAAAAAGAAGAGAATCGTTCAAAGTTTCTCTTCGTGCAGGTAAATCAGTGTATCTTCTCATGAGAAATTATATTTGTTACTGTCAGAAGTAAAGAGATGTCGTCTTATTTCTACAGCTCACAAAAAACAACTTGAAATTTACCAAATTGCCCAGTGTCTCTAAAGAGTAGCATGGCCTATTAATTTAAGATGCTCAAAAGCAAAATCTATATGGTGTCAAGTTTACTGACTACAAATGAGATCAACACAATAATAGCTTTTAAAGCTATGTTGGTTTCATTTGCAATCAGTGTGTGAAAGATTTCTACTTCTAAAGCTTGAGCCAAAGTAAATTAAAAAAATGATTTATTTTTATTATCTAAAATATAAAATTTATATTTTATATTTATCAGAGAAAAATTTAAAATCTTGATAATTGAAAACAACAGAATAAATATCTCTTGATGGTGAGATTATTAGTCATGTCTGCTGTTACTCTTAATGCTTTTTGCAGTTTCCCCAGTAGTGTGTGTGTGTGTGTGTGTGTGTGTGTGTTTATATATATATATATATATTTTATAAATAAATAAATTTTGGGGCAGGGGTTCTATTTTGGTGTTGCTTATTACATTGGCCAAAAAAAATTTTATTCTTGAGGAAACACAAAATCAATGAGTATTATTTTAAAACATTTCATTAAAAGAAGTCTTATTGTTCAATGATATGCATAGAAGGTCTCTGTGGGTAACACACAGACTTTACTTTTGAGTTGAGCTTCCCTACTAGGTTTTCCATAGGAAACTGTATTGATTCTCTGAAACCCAGAAGTTTCTGTAGGTGAAAAATTCCTCCCTCAACCACAGGAAGGTCAGAGGGAACAAACAGAATCAGTGGTGACACAAACTCCACTGAGCAGCTGAAATTCTCAGTCTTTCTCTTAGAATAGGTTATCTAAGACTTTGAAGTCCACAGCCTCTGAAATAATGATCTTTATCTAGTGACAAAGGAAGTATGTGAAATGATTACAATCAACAAGTCACAAAGAAATGTGAACTGCACAAGCATTTCTCTAAAATCTATTGGAATATTTTTCTTACCATCTATGGCCAGAACCTCAGCTGTGATTGTGTTGTTAATGATGAAAGTAGAATCCCGGTCAATGTTTTTGACAAATTTGATTTCAGCCGTTTTTGAATCAATAGTTAGCAGACCACCATAATTATGACCCATGACATATCTGTTTTATAATAGAAAAAACAATAGTTTTCTTTCAGACTTGAAATGTTGTTTAATAAAAATGACTCATTTATATTTAATATATTTATGCTTAATATAAAACTTTGAAGTATAGGCTTATAAAAAGTTTCAGAAAATTATCATGACATGCGTGAACCATATTTTGTAATCCTTATGTATAAATTAGCCTGGTTACTCAATTTAAACACCTGTGTCCTTGTTTTTTTTATTTTTTAAAAATTAATTAATTTATTTCAATTAGGTATATATGACAGCAGAATGGATTTTGATTCACTGTACACAACTGCAGCACAACTTTTCATTTCTCTAGTTGTACATGATGTAGTGTCGCACCATATGTGCAGTCATACAAGTACCTACAGTAATGATGGCCATCTCAATCTGCCATCTTTCTTGCCCCCATACCCTCTCCCTTTCTCTCCTACCCTTTTGCCTTGTTCTTTATAATATAGCCATTGCATCATACTCTGATATTTTAGGCATTTATACCTTTGTATATTCCTTGGAATCATGTGCAATCATGTTTTATATGATTGAAGTGTAGTGTTCTGATGAATTTCTAATCTTCTCTAAGACTCAACTGGAAGTCTCTGTGAAACCTCTTCTTGATCTCTCTTGATGGACTAGGGTATTCACTTCTACTTTATACTTATTTCTGTTCTTAGCACAGTTTAGTCTAATAATTTATTTTTATTCTAATATTTATTCTAATTAAATATTATTCTAATATTTCTGCATGTCTCTTCTCAAGTTATCCAGGTCCTTATCTTCATCACTTTTGTATATTTTTGGCACATGATTGTCTGTGTATTATGTTGGGGTGGTTTATAGATTAAAGCTAGACCTAGGAATAACACGATTTCATAAAATAGTCTTACCTGACAGAGGAGGCAGCTTTGCCAGTGTCTTCATCAGTGGCTTGATATGTTCCCAGGACATAACCAATCAGTTTTTTACTACTTATGCCTTTTTGCACAGTGAATATCTTTGAAGAAGGGCGGAATGAAATTCCTTCTTTGACATTTACGACCTGGACTGTGACTGGGATTGACTGAACTCGATATTGAGAGACTATGGACCGGTGGAATTCGGCTTTGTTTTTGACAGCAATACCAAATTGCATGCTTTGCATTTGTTCATAATCGAGAGGCTGGAGAGAAAATAAAATTCGAAGGAAGGAAGTGTCACAAACACAATCCGACAAACCTAGCAGAGGACAGAGAGCTTGATGCGAGAGAAAAGATATAGGATTCTACATCATGAGATTCATTTTGGTAACTGATATTTACAAAGCAGGATCCCTCCGTTTAGGCTAGCAAAACATTACTGTAGTCTTTTTAGGTTGTGAGGTACAGGGGAAAGAATCCTAAATTTGCTGTAGTAACAGAGTGTGAATCTGGGTTCTGCTATTTAAGTGCTGTGTGGCTCAGGGCACAATACTCACGTTCTCTGAACCTCAAGTTTTCACATCTAAAAACAAACCTTATCTCATCAGGTTGTGAAGACTGAAGCTGTCTAGCTAGAGGCAGCAAGGCCAGGAAGGAGGACAGGTGGGAGGAAGGTTGAGGGGAGTGATATTTTAAAGGATGTTCTACTCAGTCAGGTGTTTGGCTGTGTGTTGTCAGGAAATGTCACAGTTCAAGGGAAAGACCCAGGTTTCTAGTTTGGGAGACTGAACAACACCCATACACGAAATAGGGAACATCTCATTCCCAGGCAGTGCTAGAAGTTTATAATAGAACACTTTCAAGTGGGGATGGCTGTGGCACAGTATGAAAAGTAAAGTCATAAGGAACAGTTTGCAAATCTTCTAGCAGTTCCCTTGTTAAGGGCCTGGGGAACATTGTGAATCTGTCATTCCACTGGACTTAAGGAGTTAAATAAGAAAGCTCCCATATGGCCCAAAGTCCTGTCAAAGAATGTCACCAGATTGTCTTTATTTTTTCTGGTTTATACTATATCCAGGCAGAAATATCCTTGTGTGTCACAGGGAAGCCTCTTAAATGCAAGCTTTACACAGTTATCTATTTTTTTTTATCTTGAAGGTTTTGTTCATCCATTCCTAATTTCTAGACACTGTGGTTTTTTTTCTCCAATCATTACAGCTGCGGCATTTAAACCAGGTTGACAAACGTGCAAGCCACAATTGTGTGTATTCTCATCCCTTCCTAACTTCAACTTGATTGCAGATAAAGAATTTCATTAATGGAAGAAATGTGCTTTGCTCTCTTGAGCTGAAAGCATGCCCGCCCATACGTGTTGTTAGGCAGTAGCCATCAATGAGTGGTGAAATGCAAGGGAAGGTCCTAAAGTGTTCTTTAAGTTTCTTTAGGGTCCTTCTTTAAACTATCTTAAGAAATCAAATGGTGGCAGTTAATCTGTAGAAAAAAATGCAAGGAGCTATTTTTAAAATGTGTCACAAGAAAAGATTTAATGGGACTGACTCTTGACAAGGTCCACTGAGGTCAATGTGAAATTAGGAATTATAGCTATAAGTGTCTTCATCTGTCTGGGAAGGAAGATTTCTTTAGCGTGCAGGCACACAAGGTAAATTCTGACCAGCTCTTGACCCCAGTGACACCTTAACATGGGATTGACTTGTAGATGAAGCCCCCCTAAATAGGATGACCCCTATGACAATTTTGAAGAGGACCAACTAAGGTCAAAAACTCCAAGTGAGAAGGAGGAGTTGAACACCTGATTGGCAAAGAGTACAGAAGGTGGTCCCCAGCTCTCCTGGTCAACATCAAACAGTAATGAACTTGGAGACAGCTTTTCTCCTTTGTCATTCTCTGCGTGGAGACAGCCCACTCTCTCTCTCTCGGACATGCTTCCTGCTTAAGCTTCACTTGCTTTTACTTTACTTTCACCGATAATAAAGTTTTCTTGCATGGCTTTTGGTGTCTGACTTTAAGGTTTCTTGCGTCAGAACGCAAGAACCGAGGTTTGGAGTTTCGGCTCCCTGCTTTCCTGGGACACGTGAACTCTGTAAAGTAGGAAGGCTTAGAAGGAAATAAACCAGCATGTTAAGAGAGACTGTCTTTAGGAATGACCCTGTCACGGGATTTTTAAAAGTCTGTCTACTTTTATGCATTTTCTGTTGTGTATAATGAAGTGGCATTATTATTAATAAAGTTTGTTTGCAGAAGTGATGATTTTGGTCAGTTCTGAGGATTTCTACCCATGAAGGCAACTCAGGCTTTACCTTAACCACCTTCAGGATGCCTTCGTTGGTTGTGGGATCAGTTTCTATTTCAAACCATTTCCCTTCATTTCCAGAGGTAAAGAAATACACGGCCAGCCAATTATCTGTGTACTCTTCATCCCAGTCTGTCACTTGAAACCGAAGCAAGTTCGAATTTAAAGCATTTTCTTCAATACGTGCCCAATACTGAAAAAGAGAAAAGCAGGATTTAAGAATCACATTGCTAGATTTGACCTATAAGGATTATAGTTATTTTAAATGGCATTAGTCATTACCTCTCAAATTATGTATTGCCTTCCTTCTAGATCCCAAATATTTTCATGAAGCTTATTTTTAAAGGAAAGCTCAGAAACTTTAAGAGCCAACAAGTAGGCAAATACTGCATTGGGATGGCAAAGTATTAAATAAATGTCAACACAATTCTTGAAGGAATAATGGGTTTACCTGAGATTCTGTAAACGTTGGGAAGTTATCGTTGACATCTTTCACTTTAATATTACATTTACATTGAGTCGACAGCCCTTCACCATCTCTGTCTGCACCACTCACAACCAGACTGTAGCTGCTAACTTGCTGAATTTGGAAAAAAAAAATAAAGACGTATTATCAATCTTCTAAGAATGTGAAAGGCCGTTACTTTCTTTCCACGGATAAGCCAGTGGAGACATTGAAGTTCATGGTCCCTGGATCACAAGCACTATTAGCTCTTCTTGAAAAAGGAAGTTTGTAGGGCTAGAACAGTTCCCATTTTTGTAAACTTCTGATGTCATTGAGTCTGGTGGAATGATGATGTGAGAAAAGCTCATTTATGGGGCTTCTCTGCTAGTCTACTGGGAAAACCATTTGCATGAAAGCAATATGGGATCTGACATGGCAGCCTGTGTCATGGAGGCAGATGTGGTGGTGGGAGGGGATGGAAAGAAAAGCCGAAGGAGACTCTTTGGTATAAACATCAGAGAAGGCTTGATTCCAGATAGAAATATCTTCCTCCATCTAAGAGATTTCCTTTCTCCATTTTCTGAGAAATTGGCCACGTGCTTCCTTTGTGCATGTAAGCCAATGGCTTCTTTTTTAAAAATATTTATTTATTGACACAATACCTTTTATTTATTTTTATGTGGTGCACACATAGCAAAGGAAGTTACAATGGCTTCTTTTACTGTCATTTTAACTTCCTTTGCTATGTGTAGGGTGCATTTGATTGTGCAGCAGGTCACAGGTACACATTTCATACCACCAGATTCACACTCAAGAAGGCAAACCATGTCCCTAGGTTGCTCTGGTAAGTGCTGGCACATTCTTTTCCTTTGTCTTTTAATTCTCAGTTAAAATAGAGTCACCTCTCTTGGGTTTCTTAAAATCAAATTCTTTATTTTTACATGCTTCCAAGTGACTTTCTTTACCTCTCGATCAAGAGAATTGGTCAAAGTTCGGACTTCTCCAGTATTTCTGCTTATGAGAAACATGGACATGCTTGAAGGTTCCTGGGAGACAATTTTGAAGGCAATTTTCGAGTTCAGATTGTTTGGTTCATCTGCGTCTGTAGCATTCAGTATCATCACCAGTGAGTCTGCAAATATAGGAAAATATTCATGAAAGCATATGTAAAGATTGACATTATGTTCAAATTAAATATTCAACACAGTTTCACTTTGTTTTTTTTTTTAATATTTTAAAAACCACCCATACACTCAAAAAACTTGCATATCACTTGTGATAGCTTTCTCTCTTAACTAGATAGAACTTGCTGTTTTCCATAAAAACCCTCTGATTTTCCTAAGCCCTGGTTTTGTGGCAGTTGAGACCATTTTCTGTATTGATTTCTTCCCTTAATGGATGGTCTTATATTTCTCCCCCTTCCCCAAGTTATCCAAATAATGCAAGTATGTCTCTGCCCCTTATAACCTAAAAAAAGCTTAGATCATGCATTCAGGCTGCCTGAGGATGCCCCCTCAGCTTTGCGACTTCCTGATACTCATGTAAATTACGTATGAAGAATAAAATACTATCAACCTTATAACAGGACTACAATCTAGAAACACAATGGTGCTGGGTAATCAGGTGAACTACAACATTTACAAAGAAACAAACAAATTATCTTGATTTTTTTTAATTACTGAGGAAACTAAGAGAAATACTTGTTTTCTATGAATGACACCATAGTGATACTTGTATTTGAAAAGCAGATTAATTAGAAGTGGTAGATAGCATAAAAGACTTACTTGAAGCACTATTTTCTTCAATTTCACCCTGGAATATACTTTGTGAAAACACTGGAGGATTATCATTAATATCTAAAATTTTGACCGTTAGTATAAGTGGTTTTTCTACATCTTTTCCTAAGGCATTTAGAGCTCGACATGTGATCTAGAAACAGAAGGAAAATGTTCATTATTACTCTACAAACTTAGGTTGCATATTATTAGAACTTGTATACATAAAGTCTCTGCTGGCATGTACAGAATTTTTGTGCAAAGAAGAAAAATACTTCCCTAAACGGTAGACAAAATGGAAAAAGATGCCTACTCTTGCCATGGGGCAAATTGTCCCTTCCTCCAGGCTAACGTGTCTCCCAGCAGGACAAAGCTCCTGGCAGGCTGTGTGCTGGAGTCTGGCCCTCACTCTTGTTCTCCATTTAGGTATTCCTTCAGGTGCACAAACCATCAGTGGACGCTCTTGGTAGGGGAACTAATGTTACTTGTTATTGAATTGACTCATGTACTCATAAATTCACCAGTAGAAGAGCCACCTTCTAAAGCCAGGAAGTACAGGGAGAATGTAGACTGATGTTGAAGACACAAACTTACCAGGAAGCTTGGTGTTTTCTCTCGATCAACTATGGATGTTATGTTAATATCACCAGTGTTTGGGTCAACAACAAAGATTCCAAAGGGGGACTGATCAATTCCAACTCCAGAAATTCGGTAGGTTATTTTCTGGGTTGCTTGAAAATCTGAAGAAATCTGCAAACAAAAATAACCCGCTGTTGATAAGGTGATGATCATCCCTCAGGTCTTTTCCTCCCCTCTGCCTTCCTTTCCCTCCATAGTTCAGTCACCTGTTTCCTTAGTCCACTTTCTGATACTGTGGCATTTACTTTTTGTCTTATCAGGTAGTAGGAATAGGAAATAAAGTCAAGTAGTTGCTTCTGCAGACCAGCATGGACCAATATGTGCTCATCATTGTGACTTTTAGAATATTTACTCAGATTGTGGCCACAACGGTGACAGTAAAATGTTAAGAGAAGGTCAAAGGCACTTAAAAAAGCCAATTGACAAGGCTAGGTCCCTCCTTACCTGATAACATTAGAAAAAGAAAGATTTTTTTTAGCTTAAAGAGGACGAAATGGAGAGGAAGAAAGAGAAAAGAATTATATAGTAGGTGTTGAAAATATGCATTAAAATTATTTGTTTGTTAAGTTTTAAAATGGGGGCTATTTAAAATGTGTACACAAAGTTAGAACAGTATAATGAACTTGATACATTTCAGCACTCACCTTCACCAATTATCCATACATGGCTAATCCGATGTTTACCACCAACCATATTTCTAATTGTCTTATCTCTATTTTTTTTTCTTTATTTATTAAATCTGGATCCAAATAAGCTTAAACACTAAAATTAGTCAGTATGTCTCTTAATTCCATTTTGTAATTCTAGAAGCCAGAGTTCCTTCATTTTTCTTTCTAATTTTTATGTTATTATAATTATTGTACTTTTTTGTTGGATATTCTAGTTCTTTTGTTTTATGGACATTGGGATCTCTATATTATTTTAATTTACATGTAATGCATTTATTTAAAAAAAATTCACATGTCTCTGCTGATATGATTTACCTTGGCAATTGGGTTTCTTTTTGAGTTGTCTTCTCCTTCTCTGCAGGGTTTGGCAAATTTCACCCATTCACGTTTGTGTCTTCTTCTGGTTTGTTGCATTGCTGTCTCGTCTTCTTCATGTTGTCCTTTTGTCTTATGCAAAAAGGAATTTCATTTTTTAATGCACATTGTTGGCAATTTTTACTTTGAATATTGATTATGAACACCTGTGTTGAGGAATGCCCTATGTTTCAAGGTAACTAAGACTGTTAGATGTTCAATTTGCTCAACCCAATATTTTAAGGAAAAAAATTAAGTAACTAAAATAATTACAAAGTTATATGACTTCCAATATTAGCATTTTAATCATATTTTATATTTTTTAAAGGCTTCACAATATCTAAGTGTTTTAGATTCATAGGATTTGACCTGTTGGGTTGTTTAAGGCGAAGAAGAAAGAATGCATGACATAAATCAAAAGAATAATATTAAAGATGATCTTTTTCTAAGTATTGTTGGTGTGGTCACTAGAATTTTAATTTCATGTATTTTCACAATTAAATTATCAAATGATTTTAAACATTAAATACTCATCTTTCCTAAATACAATTTTAAGTTTTAATATTAAACTTGTATTTAAATTGCAAAAAAGTTTTCATACTTTACCTCTATTCGCAATTCTCCATGAACCAACACCACCACCTGTAGACATTTAAATAGAGTCAAATTATATGAGTTCTTAAAATAAGTAATTATATACAATGAATTATCCTAATTATTTCATTTTCTTGTTCATGTTATAGTTTGTTTCCATTTTTTAAAAAGTAGTTTTGGAGAGGTGGTATTTAAAGCATAAATTCCCACCATGAAAAGGAATGCTGCTTTCAATGTAAACAAGTTCTTCCATTTCTTTAACCTGACTACAGAATTTTAGTAATGTAAGAAGGACTTTGCAAAACTATACTAACAACCAGTTGCAGCAACCAGATATTCTATTGTGGCTGTTCTCTGAACAGTTCCCAGAAGCTATGGAAGGTATTTCTTCTTTTTTTCTTTTATTTGTTTTAATTAGTTATACATGACACCAGAATGCATTTCGGTTCATTGTATATAAATGGAGCACAGCTTTTCATTTCTCTGGTAGTATATGATGTAGAGTTGCACCATATGTGCAGTCATGCATGTACCTAGGGTAATGATGTCCATCTCATTCCACCATCTTTCCTACCCTTATGTCCCCTCTTCCCCTCTCTCCTTTGCTCAATTGAAGTTATAGATAAGCATCCACTTATCAGGGAGAACATTCGGCCAACTCAAAGTGGATCAAGGACCTAGGAATTAGACCAGAGACCCTGCAACTAATATAAGAGAAACTAGACCCAAATCTTCATCATGTCGGATTAGATCCTGACTTCCTTAACAAGACTCCTAAAGCGCAATAAGTAAAGAATTAATAAATGGGATGGATTCAAACTAAAAAGCTTCTTCTCAGCAAGGATACAATCAACAATGTGAAGAAAGAAATCACAGAGTGGGAAAATATCTTTATTATATGCACATCAAATAGAGCACTAATTTCCAGGATATATAAAGAACTCAAAAACTCAACACCAAAAGAATAAGTAACCCAGTCAATAAATGGGCTAAGGAAATGAACAGATACTTCACAGAAGGAAATATAAAATTGGTCAACAAATATATGAAAAAATGTTCAACTTCATTAGTAATTAGAGAAATGCAAATCAAAACTAATATTTCATCTCACTCCAGTCAGAATGGCAATTATCAAGAATACAAGCAACAATAAGTGTTGGCAAGGATGCTGAGAAAAGGTACACTCGTACATTGCTGGTGGCACTGCAAACTGGTGCAACCACTCTGAAAAGCACTGTGAGGATTCCTTAAAAAAATCTTGGAAGGGAACCACCATTTGACCCAGCTATCCCACTCCTTAGTCTATACCCAAAGGACTTAAAATCAGCATACTCTAGTGACACAGCCACATCAATGGTTATAGCAGGTCAATTCACGGTAGCTAAACTGTGGAACCAACCTAGATGCCCTTCAGGAGATGACTGAATAAAGAAACTGTGGTACATATACATAATGGAATATTACTCAGCTTTAAAAGAGAATAAAATCATGGCATTTGCAGGTAAATGGATGGAGTTGGAGAATATCATGCTAAGTGAAATAAGCCAATTCCAAAAACCAAAGGCCAAATGTTCTCCCTGATAAGTGGAAGGCATTGTTTCGGGAAACAAGTAAGAAAGTGGTCATAGAAGCTGATTAAAGACCATCACCTATCCAATGGCTTGCAAAAGCAAACCATATTAGCTTAAGTTATAGAACAGTTTCTTTAGCTGTACAAGAGTCAAAAGAGTATAATGGAATTACTGAAGTCAGGCAAACTGCTCCCACTCTCAAGAGCATATGGGACCATCACATGTACAATTTTCCATATTGCTTACCACCAGGGATTCATCCCTCTTTCCCCTCCACTTAAATATTACTCATCTGTTAAGGTCTGTGTTCAAATTCTAAAATGCTCCATTAAACTCTTTTTACTGATGTCTCCTTTTTTGAGTTTGTGCAACTCACATTCTATACCATGCAAGTTAGCATTTTGGTTTATCATGATTTATTATTTTTTTTTACTGTTCTATGTGCATTAAAAAATTTCTCTGTTAAGCCAAGAGAATTGCAAATTTTCAAATTCCGTGCTTTTATCTTACTATTTTTTCCTTCAGCAGATGTTTAACCATTATTTGGTGATCCACTGATTATGTGACCTAAAGAGAATTTGGTAGGAAAATGACTGTGGAAAACCAATCAGAAGAAAAAAAAAAAGAAGACTAGTAATAGTAGCTAATGTTCATTATGTGACTTTATTAATTTTATTCGTAAAGCTTTACCCTTACTATCTTGTTTAATATTTGCAGAAGTCAGTGTGGAAGGAGATTCTATTGTTATAATCCTTATTTTATGGATGAAGAAAGGCAGCCATGAGAGAATGAATAATTTGCTCCAGCCACTGGCCCTGGTAGAGTCAGGATTTGAACCTCAGCAGCCTGACCTCAGAGTATGTACATCAGCACTAAACTAGATTCTAACCAAAGTTGGCAGAAATACATAGGAAAAAACAAAAAACAAGCAAAAAAAAACTAGTAGTGGGAAGAAAGTTACATGATAGTCAATTTAGGTTTCTATATGGCTAAAGGCTAGGGTTGCTCCTGAAACAACATAAATTTATTACATTTTTTATTTTTTTATTTTCAAAGGTTATAATGAAAGGGCAAGTCCAAGTCTGAACCAAAGGATTAATCATGTCAATCTTAGGATGTCCAGACTCTTCCATTCTAAACCTTTCAACTGAAACTCTGGTTTCAAAGAGTGTGTGTTCAAATTTTCCTGAAAAAGAATCATTATAACATGTCTCAAAATGATTTTTACAACATCGTTGTTCTTTATTAGCAAGGTAGTGATTGAACAACTCCTTCCTCAGATCATAAGTGGAGAGACTCAGCCACACGTGAGGGGAAGATGAGCCAGGCACATTGGCCTTTACAGGAAAATCAGAGTCATCCAGAAAATATGAATCACGTCTGTCCCAGCCCCAGAGAGGAGGATTCTTCTAGTAGGCAGTAAAGAACAATTTATATTTTCCTGGGAAGCAAAAGAGATACAAAGCCCAAACTATGCACAATTAACATTATAGACAGATGTTTATTTATTTATTTTTCTATGTTTTTCTAGAATCAGAGTGCTGAGAAAGGTTATTCTAAGTCTTTACTCTTTCCTGTATTTTTTTTTTAAAGTCAGATCACCAAGAATGTCTCTAATTTTATGAAACATTGCAAAACTGTGATGCTTTTGTTTTTTTCTTTTTGCTTTTAGGAATAAAAGGTAGTTGGTAAGACACGTTTCTGAATATTGCTATGCTCCTCAGATATTAGAAATCTAATCACAGTCTCATATTGTTTAGAATAGTATTTTCTAAAAAATATTATTATGAACAATGTTATTTTTAGTTAACAAATACTTATACAATGGGTAATTATTTAAGTTA
Organism: Marmota flaviventris; assembly: GCF_047511675.1. Taxonomy (NCBI): domain Eukaryota; kingdom Metazoa; phylum Chordata; class Mammalia; order Rodentia; family Sciuridae; genus Marmota; species Marmota flaviventris. The sequence goes on from NC_092513.1 coordinate 40,126,458, forward strand.
AATTGTTAATATAATTAATTTTATTAAACAATTTATAAAATTATTTATAAAATAAGTTGTGTAAACTTTTTACATACAATGTTGTTTGAAATAAGTATACGTGTGGAATAGCTAAATTGAGCTAATAAATAAAATATATAGTTTCCTGACAACGTAAATCAATTAAGTTTTCTCTTTTCATAACATGGATTGGAAGTACCAATGTGGAAAAGTATTTCTTATCTTGAGAAATTCTGTACCTTTCTTTTTCACTTTTGTTTCCTGATTATTTGTAAATTTTGATTATATGATTTTTAGAGTACTGATACAGACTAAATAATTTGGTATAGATAGGAATTTAAGTACATATAAGCAAACCTGATCAGTAAGAAAACATATAAATAAAGTAATTTAATATTCATGTACCCTATTTGCTAGTGAGCATAATATCATTATTAATGTTTCAATTGAATTTAAGGATATGGGTGGCTAGATTTTTATAGACCGTTTGTAATGACACCTGATATTTTACTTGGTTAGGCCAAGATTTTGACTAGAATTACCTCAGACTTTAGTGTGAGGATTATTAGATTATGATCAGATGCAGGAGGCTAGTCCAGCTGGGCTGAGCCATGACCACTCTTTCCTTTTATTTTATTAATGTATTTGCATAAAAAGTCCTGAAATCCACATATGATGGTGGTTTTATTTCTATAATTGGTCAGAAACAGTGATTGTGAGTGTATCAGATCACAGAGATGGTTCCATACACAACTGATGAATAAATTATATATACACAATTTGGAAGATGTGAGTGCTTCATCTTTCCTGATTTCTCCCTGAACAGATGCTCCTCAACTTATGTTGGAATGATGTCCTGATACACCCACTGTAAGTTGAAGATATCATTAAGTTGTATATACATTTAATACAGCCACCTCACTGAACACCATGGCTTATCCTAGACCACCTTAAAGATGGTTGGAGCACTTACATTAGCCTACATTTGGGAAATTGTCTATTTCAAAGCCTGCTGTATAATTAAGTATTGTATGCCTCATGTAATTTATTGAATTCTATACTGAAAGGGAAAAACAGGATGGTGGTATGGGTGTGCTTTCTCACCAACATAAATTGAAAATTCACGAGTTGAACTATCATTAATTGGACTTATCTGCATTGAATTTTTCAAATTTAAGAACCCCCAAACATTCTAATAAACTTTGTTTCCATCAAGACAAATTATTTTAATGAATCAAAATTATATATGTTCATTACTTAGAAACTATTTACTTTGGATAATTCAAATTTCCAATAACAGATTTGTAAATTCAATTAAATTAGAAAGTTGAACTTTGCATTATGATGGAGATACTAAGAAAATCAAATACCCTTAGATATACACAAACATTCCTTTAGAATGCTGTTCAGGATGCCGCCTAGTGTGGCAAAGCAAAACTGGACCCCGATCCTGAATTTGAATCCCAGTTCCAGCCCTGTACCAATTGTAAAACTTGGGGACATTACTTCATCCTCTGTTTCCTCATCTGTAATATAGGTATCTTACTGCCCTTAAACTTGTGAGACTTTAAAAAATTAATTGATAGCCCTAGCCCATCCTGGCCCATAGTAAGTGCTTAATAACTGTTAAACAGAACCAGGTGTGATGGTGCATGACTGTATTCCCAGCAGCTTGGGAGGCTGAGGCAGGAGGATCCCAACTTCAAAGCCAGCCTCAGCAAGTTAGTGAGGCCCTAAGCAACTTAATGAGATCCTGTCTCAAAATAAAAAGTAAAAAGGGCTAGGGATGTGACTCAGTGGTTAAGTGCCCTGGGTTCAATCCCTGATATGCCCGCCCCCAAAAGACACTTTTGTCACTAAACCAAACCAAAACAAAATGGAAGGGGGGAAAAAAGCATAGAAGAGCTACTTTGACTAATATGGGTCATCTCTGACAAGGCGCATAGGAACACTTTCTTTCTTGAGCAAAGAGAGCTCCACTACACAACTGTGTAGGTTGTTCCTTGCACAACTCCAGGGGGTACTGTTCCCACTGTCGTTTATGGGAACTCCTACTGGAGTTGTGCAATGCACAACCTGGACAGCTGCCCAGCAGACCTGTAGGAAAAACGTGTGTATTAGATAGAGTCAGTTTTTTTTTAATCATATAATTATGGATAGTAACCAATTGTCTATATAATTTTCTTGTGATGAGTTTCCCAAAACAAGCTCTCACCCTAGGCTAGCAGATTGATTCTTTACCGGGAAGAAATGGCCAAAGGCTAAGAGGTTTATGAGAAATCTCATAGGCTCTGTGTGTTCTAGTTCCAGATGAAAACCAGTTTCAGGTATGAAGCAAGTGGGAGTGCTAATTGGTAGAAGTAATCACATCTTTCCTGACTCTGCCCAAGTCAGGCAGGGCCGGGCAGAATCCGTTGACAAGGTTATCCTTATTTTAGAGTCTTAACTTTTGGAAAAGTTCTGTAGGAAACTTATCTTCATATACTTATTAGTACTGAAAACAATTGTTTTATTAGTTAAGAAAAGATTTTCCTTTTGTTAAAATGGGCCATTTAGCCTAAAACCCTTTTTCTAAAAATTTAATTTTTGAATGTTTTATGGAAAAGGTGGTTGAAGATCTTTCTCCTGTATTTAGAACACGATCTACTCTGAACTTGATGCTTAGATTCCTTCTGTGTCTTTAAAACAACTGTATTAAAAATCTTTGGGTTTCAAACATCTCTATTAATTTTGCAGTGAGTAAAGCTTTATGTAATATAATAACATGAAATCAGATGGCTCATTATTCAAATATTTACAGGAATGCTAGATGACAAAATGTGTTTTGGATATTTGTGAACTGCAAAACAGTGAACAATGGTTTCCATTGAAGACAGAACTTTTAAGAGGTTTGTCTCTTAAAAGAGTCTTTTTATCTCTGAGGGTAAAGCATTTTCAACTACAAATCTTTTCCTAAAATTGTTTATCATTTTGTATTATGTGAAATATCAGACAAGCATAAGAAATAAAAAATAAGACTTTTTTTTTTTTTAAAAAAAAGAATAAGCAGGTATTCTTCATGCCTTCCCCTTCCAAATAATTAATTCAGAAGACAATAGCTGAAATTTTGTGAAAAGTTTCACATTTGAAAATATCCTTTTTCCCCGTATCATTTAAAATATAGCTATTATTTTTTTTCTGTCAAATTTCAAAAATATTAATTTCATAATTAATTTAAAAATTTGGTGGTTTTTAAAAATATCTGAAGACAATATTGAGAAGATGTCAGGAATTATCACTATTACTACAATATTACAAATGATAAATATTAGATTCTTACAAAGCAATTTATATTTCTCATAGCACTTTTTTTGCACACTTTCTGCTTTATTCTCACTATGGCCATTTTAAGTCATCAGAGGGTGGGGTACATTATTCTTACTTGACAGTTGTGGCCACCAGGCGTGGAATGAGTCAGTGGAACAGCTATAGATCCAAGCCAATGACTTAGTTGCTCTATCTCACCTTACTAAGCCACCCTTGTAAGGTCATTGAATGGCAGAATTTCAAAACCTCCAGATATGTCTTCCAGACTTCAGACCCCACCCTTCAACAACAAAAGGTGAGCGTTCTCACTCAACAGTGCTTTTGAGAACATTGCTTTTTTCCCATAACCACACTATTTCAAAACTTTGGGTGGTTCCCCATTTCTGAAAGGATTACGTTCACCTTCACAGAATGTACTTTTCAACCTCACCTTCATCTACCTTTCCAATTCATGTCCGGATTCTTCAACACAAATTTTTATTCCAGTCAAGCTGTTGGGTCCATTGCCTCTAGGCAAATACCATAATTATTCCTGTCTTTGCTTATGTTGGTCTGAAAACAGAAGATATCTTTCTTGGACCCATCTCCACTTATCACATCTCAAATCTCAATGAATTCATGGAACCTTATTTACCACCCTCACTCCTGACTGACACTGCCTTCCACTAATAACATTCATAGTAGGCCAGTACTGTCTAATAGGAATGTAATGAGAGGCACAAAGGCCAGCCAGTCGAATAATTTTAAAATTTCTGATAGTCACATTAAAAAAATTCAAAATGAATTTTAACAATATATTTACTTAAATGACTATATCTGAGATGCTATCATTTAACTGTTATCAAGAAAAAAATATTTGTTATGTATTTTACATCCTTTTATCATACCGAGTCTTTAAATTATGATGTGTATTGCACACTTATAAACACCTCTCACTTCAAACCAACCACATTTCTAGTGCTTAATACCCACATGTGGCTAGTGGCTACCATATTGGTCAGGTCAGGTCTGGATCACTAATTTTAATATTTTGTGTGAAGTTATACTATTGTTTAAATTGGTGTATGTGTGTGTGTGTGTGTGAAATTTTCCTGGGTGGAGAAAAATGTCTTCCATATCACAGTTTCCCCCATGTCACTAGCATTATAAGAGAACTGAAAGACGTTTAGGCCTTATTCAATCATTTATTCATTCTGCCAACAACTTTGTGTCCTCTGTAAGAAAGTTATTAAAGATGAAGCAACAACCCTGTTGTAAGAATTTCACAGTCACTGTAGGAAAAGAGAGGTGACTAGAAGTCAAAGCTCTCCTAAGCCATGGTGAGCCAACTCTACATTCTTATCACAACACTCTTCTGACATCCCTGGCCACATGACCCCTGACTTCTTGAGCTTTGTCCCTAACTTGGACATCTGGTTGATCAGGCTACCTGCAGTTCAGTCCAGAAATTTCCTATCTGAAAAGGTGGAACAGCCATGCAGCTATCACATTCTCTTTACAATATTCTTGGGTCAGAAAAATTCACTAGATACCCAAAGCAGTTACATTGTCATAATAGAAAGAGTCTTAGGAAGGGATGGCATTCATTTTCTGACTGTACCTTGTCTTGAGAGGGAAGGCTGGGGATTCTACCACATAAGGCATTCTGTTAGATAACTTGTAGTTTTTAGAAAGTTTTTTTTTCTTGAGATCAATTTCCCTGTAACTTCTGGAAGTTCATTTATTTCAATCTTTTGAGATGAGGAAATGAAATGAGCTGATGCCTAGGCCAATCACACTTACCATGGACAAAGCGGAATTAGCATTAGGAATCTTTCGATATTCATTTATGGTTATTTTGCTCTTTGGCGGTCTTCATGTAGCTGATAATGCTATGAAATATCTTTTTTTTCCTTATTAATACAATATAGTTAAGGTATAAACCAGCCTGTAACATCTAGGCTCCTGTTTTGCTACTTAGATTTCACTTCTCTTTTAGACCACACTCTATCAAACTTTCTCAATCATCACAAATATTACTCTCCTGAACATTTTTACATTATACAATGATTCATGTCTTCCCTGCCCCCTGCAAAAGGATGGATATGATTTGCACACGGTGGCTAAACATAGAAACTGATTTCTTAATAATCCCCCAACTTCTCTAAAAGCAAAATCACTTTGATTTTAAGTCAACAGTCCAGCGCCTCACACATGCTAGGTGGGTGCTCTACCACCTAGCCACAACCCCAGCCCCAGTCTTCAACTATTTTAAAAACATGTCAGGTACTAAAGTCCAGGCATGTAGAGATCTTAGTCATATGCTTTAGAAGAGACACGTAATCTTGGAAAATAGAAGGGATTCTCGTGTGTTTTACTTTGTGTGTTAAAAAAAAAAAAGAATAAGAGCATTACTTTGAGGAAAATGAATGTACTGTGAAAAATATCATTGGAGATTAGGTCTACTTAATTGGTTAACTTAAGAAATACTGAATGGTTACTTTAAAATCCAAAAATGGTTACTCGAAATTCCTTTCTGGTTTACTTTTCTTTGTAAAATACAACATTGAAAAAAAAAAAACACAAAAAACAAAAGGAGGCAATTGAAAATTTTGGCAGTTTCATTTTATAACCTTTAGTTCCATTGTTTTTGTTTAAGAATTTGATAATAGTGATTTAGCAATCAAATGTAATGTACTCTAGCAAGAAAGGGAACAAGGAAAGTTGGTGATTATTATCAGAAAAAATAAGACAGGACTTACCATTAAAACGGCCAGAGCCCCTGTGGTTCTGGGGAAAAGCCAAGCCATAGTTGGTCTCTGATTTCCCTGGTGAGCTAATTCAGGAGATCCACTGTGGCTGTCCTCAGAGCTGTCTGCTTGTGATGTTTGCAAAAGCCCTGTCTCTGCTGTCTGCCCAGGAGTCTACAGGTGGCCTGTTAGGCAGTTCCTCCCCACCCTAACCCAGGGATTGGTCCCAACAGAAACACTTGCATCACTCTTTTCTCCCAGGTAAAAATTCGACACACCTCATTTCCTCCAGCAATGAAATCCTTTGTTGGAAGCTGAAAGAAAAGCTCACAGGCTAAAGACAAAGTTGAACGGGAAGGTACCAGATGAGTGATAATTAATCAGAATGTGGAAGTGTCGCGGCTAGCCCTGACCACCCTGAAAAAGAAGTTACGTAACTTTTTGTGGTTACAATTGAAACTGAAAAAACAAAACAAGACATACAAAATTCCCCCAAAATCTGCATGTGGAGAAGTATGTGATTTCAGACTGAGTATGTGTGGGTACATCTAAAATTAAATAGAATATTTTAAGTAATAATGCATTTCACTGAAAACATCTGAAAATACAGGGAAAAATCATGTTAAGCAATTGTTAATGTAGATTCCAAGTAAAGCAATTAGAAATAAAATTGAAGGATCCAATGGTACCATGTATATATGAGATGTAGAAATCATGCATGGCAAAGTCAGATCTCTGATAATACTTAAATGACATCTTTCTCATTGTATTTCTTTTAATTTGTGAATTAAAAACAAACCAACAAGCAAACAAACAAATTGATAGTAAGGTGGGTTATCTTTGTGTTGTTTTAATTATTTTCCCCAGCAGTCAACCTGCCTGTTTCTGCATACGTCTAAGCTCCTCAACTTTTGGACTCTACCCCAATTTAGGGTGGTGGGGCAAAGCTAGTAACATCATTTTTAGTTAGTTTGCTTTTAACTTGGCAGTTAAAATCACTTTTAAAAGTTTCAAAATATCCAAAGAATTTTGGTTGGTAAGCGATCAATTTTATCTTTGAAAATGTGTATTGCATCAGGTTTTAGAAGCTTTTTGATTTCAGGGACTCTATTTGGACAGAAAGGATTACATAGCCCAGGAGTTGGAAAACATCTTGGAGGAAAAATTTAGTTTTTGTTTCTTTTAAACTTTGAAAAAATATACAGCACATAAACTTTATCATTTTTAAGCTCAAGTTTGGTGTCATTAAGAATAGTCACATTGCTGTGCAATCAACCATCACCACCATCTGCCTCTAGAAAAGTCTTGTTTTTGAAATAAAGTTTTTGTGGATAAAATGTTATTGGAGCACACCGTGACCATTTATTTTGTTTTGTGAATGGCTGCTGTGGTGCTACAAGACAGAGTAGTTGGACTCAAGACAGTGTGGCCATGCTTCATCCCCAGCTCTTTTTAGTTTGACACAGGGTCTTTTTTAATGGCTTAAAGTCTCATTAAGTTGCTGAGTCTGTTTTTGAACCAGGGATCCTCCTGCCTCAGCCTCTCAAGTCACTGGGATTATAGGTGTGCACCCCTGCAACTGGCCAACGCCATAACATTTGTGACAAATGTGTGGGGTGTTGAGTCTAGAAGAAGATGAGTGAATCTTTAAAATCAGTTTCTGCTTAGAAGGAAAACTTCAAGAGATTATGTTTGACATTTATTGTGGAGTTCCCTCCAAATTCCATAAACTTATATTATGCCGTTTTGGATAAAATCAGAAAGTGAACAATGACTGAGTCCTTTCCAAAATGGAAAAGTTGGGGCATGGGACAAAGTTTTGAGAAATTAATAAGTGATTTTTCTGTAACTAGACTAGTGGGCAAATATGAGTGAATGGAAGCTGGGACAAGTGTTACTGAATTTATTAATGATTTGTATAATGGGAAACTCAGTAACTAAAATGTTGGTTACCTTTCTGAGTTTAGTGTTTGAATTTGATTAACAGTGAGGAGAGGTTTGGGTGTGTGTGTGTGTGTGTGTGTGTGTGTTTTTCTTGTTGTATAATGAAGAAAAACAGTATGAGCAAACTCTAGATGGGACCAACAAAATACACTAGAACTTATTTTTCTAATGAGAGAGTTATGGATATAATATATTTTGTTTATTTTCTTCATTGCATCTTTATATATTTTCTGATTTTGTATTGTAATGAGAACATATTCGTTTTACAATTTAAAAAGTTATTTTGAAGTTAATGTGAAGAAAGCAAATCATCACGAATAATATTCTAAACTTTGGAGCAGGGGAAAAGGGGCAAAATTCATAAACTTCCAGTTCTTGCCCATAATATAATATTTTGCAATTCTTTAGAGTATTATTGTGCTAATCACAAAGGACATAGAAAAATAGCAGTGAATTACAATATTTATAGGCCTATAGCAATTGAGTTGCATTGTAGACTAAATTCTAGATATGTCTCACTTTATTCTTATTTATCTTTCCTAAAACTTCATTGTATTGACCAATTTAATGAATGCAGGTTTTAAAAGGATTATCATTTATTTCCTTACTTGAATAAAAGTTAAAGAACTCATTGGTGTTGCACTTTTGTATTTTGGTATGTACCCTAAAGGTTCTTGGTGAGGTGATACATAGAGGGTATGGGCACCTTCGATAGGAGAGTAATACAGTGTTCTTGGTTTGATGCAGGCTGGTTCACTTACTTGTACCAATCAAAGGGAGGTCATAGAAATCAGTGACGAATCTTATGGAGCACTCCATAGACGAACAGAACTCTCTGTGCTTTTTTATATGTGCCCTTGACATTGGAAGATGGGGACCTCAATAATGTAACAAAGCACCTTGGTGTTATGGTCACAGTTGCATGGTACTAGGAAGGTCTTCTGGAGGGAGCGTTTGCACGGTTTTCTGGGCTAAGCAGTGCTTTCTCTTGCCATTTAATTTGTGTTTAGATAAAGGAAAGAAGGGAGGGATTTCCAGTGGCTTCTGCTCGGGTGGTTGTTTTTACTCTCTGGATAATGACTTTGCAAACGAAAGCCCGACTTGAAACTGGCTCTTGTTCAAGAGGCTGAAAATAAAACGAGAATCATAACAATAATACTCATTAAAAGGGAACATCGTTTTATGTGTATGCTATGCTTCAATTAAAGTGCCATATTGAAAGCAGGAGAGTCAGGAAGTAGGCACAACACATCGCACGTTTAAAAAGCTAAAGAAAACTTTTCTTTGCTGAAAATCCAACCATGTCATACTGTGGCATAAGAAGCGAAATAGAGAGAGTGACTATTTATTCAAAGAGGCAGTGTCCTCAGAGGTTTCCATACTGCTTCTAATGCTCATTATCTACAGCAATTCTCTTGCCCATGAAGTAGATTAATTAAAATTTGGCTTCAGAGGCAAGCCTTCACTGGATTTTGTTTCGCCTGGAAACATGTATGTAATAAATCTTATATGTCACACATTGCTACTATATGATGTTCGTGCTTTCCTCAAATTCATGAATTGAGATGTTATTACACATATATCTTGAAATGGCCTGCAAAAGTAAGTGATCTGCCACTTTTTGTTTTTCAAGGTAATGGAAATCGTACACTTCTTCCATTAGGATCATCACCTGAAGTAATCCAGGCATGTCCGAAATTGTACGTGTGATTGTAGAAAACAATTTGTACTTTAATAATTGGCAAAAGTGGGACGGCTGGCCCAATATCCTTTTAGATGGTATGCAACATCATTCATCATGCTTCTGTGATTCCTGGAATTATTTTTTTTAAAGATTTGCATGATTTCTATCATATACTGATTCAAATCCAGGCTTCAGAAGGGTAAATATTGATGAATATACCTTTTTAAACATTTTACTTACACTGTGAAACAGGGAATTGACCACTCTTTGCTCTGATTTAGGTCTGATTCAGCAACTGCTTATTTGTGGGAGTATGAATTATAAATTTTCCAGAGAAAGTTCCTGCTCACTTCAACAAAACGTTTTCTGTAGGAAAAGCATTTTTTGTTTTTTTGGTTTGTTGGAGGTAAAATGAACAAGGTTGAACCTACTTACAAAATATATATTGAAGCTATGTAGTTGCTTCCTTTTCTGAGCGTCCTCACCAGCTATACTCTCTCATAGAGCTGAGTAGACCTATCTATAACTTTGCCCTTCTTCCTTTCTGGACTCTTGCCCAGGTCACCCCTCATTAGGCTGCCTGAGTGCTATTCTTAGAAAGATCATGGCTTTCAGTCTACGTGGAACAAAATTGAAGCTATAAACCATCATGGTTTATAGGAAACTGCCTGACCCAGGCCTTATTTTTCTTACCAAATATATCACAAATCCCTCCTCCCTTCAAAATGTCCCCTTTTCAGTTTTATAAACCCATAAGTTCTACTTCACGTTTTCATTCAGTTCCTCTCCTCACTGGCTGACTTCTCATTCAACAGCTGACAACTAATGGCAGCTTTTCCCAGAGGTCTTTCCTTGCTATTTCTAAAATTTGTGCACCCTCTTTCCTTTTTTTTTTTTTAAATCATTCATCCCAATTTCTTTCCTGTATAGAGCTTTGCACACATGGCATAATTTGTTATTTTCTTATGATGCTTTTTCTCCACCATCATACTGTGAGGTTTATTGGGAGAAATCAGGCCTATTTAACTTATTAGAATAGTGTCAGGACTTTGGAGAATAAATAAGTGAAAATATCTTTATGAAATCTGTGCAAGTATAGTTGCTGGGTCAAAGGGAAGATATAGTTCAAAATTTTAATAGATGTCATTCAAGGTCTATAGTCCCAATTTATATTCCTATTGATAATATAGGAGAGTGCCAGTCCCTCTTCTTGGTCCTCTTCCTCATAAAATGGATCACTGGTAATTATTTTCTGAATATGTTATGAGAAAAGAGTATTTTTATGAAAAAATATATTTTAGCATTATTAAGAGATATAAATGTGAAGAAGCTTTTTAGTTTGATTCCATCCCATTTATTGATTGTTGTATTTACTTCTTGCACTTTAGGAGTCTTGTTAAGGAAATCAGTTCCTAAGCTGACATAGTGGAGATTAGGGCCTAGTTTTCTTCTAGGCTTAGAGTCTCTGTTCTAGTGCCTAAGACTTTGATCCACTTTGAGTTGATTTTTGTACAGGGTGATAGAAATGGGTTTAATTTCATTTTGCTAGATAACGAATTTCCAGTTTTCCCAGCATCATTTTTTGAAGAGGCTATCTTTCTCCAATATGTGCTGGTATTGGATGGAATTGGAGAATATTATGCTAAGCAAAATAAGTGAGTCCCAAAGAATCAAAGGTTAAATGTTTTCTATGATATGTGAATATTAATTCACAATAAGGGGGGTTGGTAGAATAAAGGTATTTTTGACTAGATAGAGGGGAATGAAGGGAAGGGCATGGGGGTCAGAATGATAGCATATATGATTACAAGACCTGAGTAACTACATCATGTGCAACCAGACGAATGAGAAGTTACACTCCTTTTATGTATATCAAATGTGTTCTACTATCATGTACAGCTAATTAGAACAAATAAAATAAAAAAGAGATATAAATGTTATTTAAATGATAATATTTTGTTAGATTATAAGGAATTAAAATAAGGCTAAAATTATGAATACATCAATTTAAGAATCTAGATTTAGAACTAAACCAATTTCTGAATCTTGGTTAGATTCAGGAAACTTGGCGCACATTGTCTTAGCCTTTCTGCCATCTCAAGTGATATAATGATATGATACAAAATGTATGGAAACAAGGTATACAAAATCAATATGAATTTACTATGTTCTCCAATTATTTTATGTCTTCTTCATTTACACATTGTAAATCTTCCTTTTGGTGATAAAGCATTTCACAGAGGTTCCCAAGTATTTTTTTAAACATTTTTTAGTTGTAGGTGGACATAATACCTTTTTATTTTATTTTTATGTGGTGCTGAGGATCGAACCCAGTGCCTCATGCATGTAAGCTATAACCCTGAGCCACAACCCTAGCCCCAGACATTCTCAAGTATTTTTAAGTGTCATGGGAGCCTTGACTTCTGTTTTTCTAGTACTCAAATTGAATCAATATTATTATTATTATTATTAATTCCTGAGGAGACAGATTTTTTTTTAATTGTCTCATTTACTTAGTGGTACCGGGGGTTAAACCAAGTGATTGAACCAACTACTGAGCTACATTCCCAGCCCTTTTAATTTTTTTTTTTAACCTTGAAGCTGGGAGCAATGGCTCTTGCCTATAATCCCATTAAGGGGAGGCTGAGGCAGAAGGATAGCAAGTTTGAGACCAGCCTCAAAAAAATAAAAATGAAAAATAAAAAGGGATGAGGATATGGCTCTGTGCTAGGGTTTCTCTGGCTTCAATCTCTAGAACTACACACACACACACACACACACACACAAAATCGTAAGTTGCTAAGGCTGACCTTGAATTCACACACATACAAAATGCTCCTACATTAGCCTCTTGAGGAGCTGGGATTGATTACAGTCATGTGCTACCATGCCCAGAAAGAAAAACAATTGTTTTAAATTAAATCTCAACTCTCCACTCATGGGAAGAAATAGCAAGGTGAATATTCTGCTGTCAGGAGATGTGGCTGCCAGTGGAAATGGACACTCTGGTTTGTTGAAAGCAACATCTAAATTTCATGCTCTGCCACAGACGCTGATCTGTAGGATAATTGAGTCTGGGAGCAGCATGGAATTAAGAAGAAACAATCTCACTGTGAATTACTGAGAACCATCCACCTCAGCGTGGGAGGAAATGGGATGCTTCTGAAAATAAGCAGCTGATCGTTTTTCATTTTTCAGGGCCAGTGCATTTTTGCACCAAGGACTCACATGTCACTAGCTTTGTACTTAGGCTTCATACACTGATGACTTCAGGATCAGCAAGTTCCCAGTAGGTTTGTCAAAACCTGTAAAACTTGCACAAGTTATGGTACTCTGTATTTTACTATTGGCATCCTAACTGGAAGCTACTAAACCTCCTGAAAAGATTAATTAGAGAGAACAGAAATTTTAAGTATATTGTGTTGCTGATATTTTTCAAGGGGAAGAACAATATTTCCATCTCACATAGATCTTTTTCATCCTTACCTAGTGTGTAGGAAAACTTTGACTTTCAGTTTAAACACTTTTTCCCCCAATAGTTTTGGACATTCTAGTTGGCTTTCCTTTGAATAAACATCATTATCCCATCCATTGACAAACAAAGATTAGAATTCATTACCTACCTGAACTGTTTATAAATCTTCCCTGTATAATTTTTTCTATATTATATTATTTCTATATTTCACATTAACTTATTTTATTTTTTATTTGTTTTAATTAGTTACACATGATAGTACAATGACCTTGACATATCATACACTCGAATCAGGTGGGATATAACTTCTCATTTTTCTGAATGTACAGGTTGCAGAATCACATTGGTCATGCAGTCACATATATATACACAGTAATAATAATGTCTGTTTCATTATACTATCCTTCCTATCCCCCATCCTCTCCCCTCCCCTCCCACCACTTCTCTCTACCTAATCTAAAGTAACACTATTCTTTTTTTTTTCTCACATCTTCATATATGTATTTTGTGTAACGATGAGGGTCCCCTTCCATCATAAGCAGCTGATCGTATTTCATTTTTCAGGGCCAGTGCATTTTTGCACTAAGGACTCACATGTCACTAGCTTTGTTCTTAGGCATCATGCACTGATGCCTTCAGGATTAGTGCAATTCATGCAATTCCCCTTCTCCCTCCCTTTCCCTCCCAACTCTCTTCCTAGGAAGAGCATGGGAAGGAGATCAAATTAACTTTTTAAAAACATCATTTCAATTTACTTTCCTTTATAGAAATTTCTAAAGATTCCTATGGTTCATTTAGTCTGATTATAGGTGTTTCTCAAATTACAATCCCTGCAGCATGAATTTTTGCTCTTTGGTCAAAGACTGGGAAAGCTGCAACATATATGGACTTGTTCTGGAAAGTTTCCCTAAAGAGGGATGAAAGGGGGTTGGGGATTATAGCTCAGGGGTAGAGTGCTTGCTAAGCACGCAAGGGCTCACAAGTTTGATTCTCATCATTCTGGGGAAACAAAAAAAAAAGAGAGAGAGAGAGAGAGAGAGAGAGAGAGAGAGAGAGAGAGAGAGAAACTCCATCTCTATTGTCTCTTATGAGCACAGCATGTTCATGAGTCAGTTTAGGCTTCATTTTTGATGCCTTAGACAAAAGGCCAATTTTATGGATATGTGTACATGTTGCTCAACTCTGAAGCTTAATATTAATCTTCCACTCTCCAGGGTGAAGTCAGATTCTCATGACACTCTTATGTTTACTTAGACTTTGAAGTTCAATTGGGTTGCTCAGCTTTCATTTGAAGGAAGTGCCTTGAGCTTATGAAGTCTTACCTCTAGTTCCTAAGTGTTACCATACTGAAGCTCGTCAGTATTCAATTGGTCTATCAAGAGTTTTCCTTTTGGGGATGGAGAGAATTATCTTTTGATAATTTATGTTTTGCTAAGAAATTATTCTCATCTTTTAGCATTTTCAAATTTATTATCACATATTTGCACACAGCACTTTTCCTAGACATTTTATGGTGGATTTTTAAGGAATAAATGTAATTTTAGCAGTGAGACTCTAGGAAGTAAAAGGATCACAATTAAAAATTGTTAAATACTTAGGAGTAACTTTCTTAAAACTGTAATGAAGAATATTAATGAAGGATAAGATCAAAGAGAATAGAAAGATATAATTATATTCCTGGATGAAAAGAAATAAAATAAAATAATCAATTCCTATTAAAAAAAGGTTAATGCAAATCTCATACTTGACACCTAGTCTAAATAGGGGATGGAGGTTGGAGGAAGATTTTTTAAATCTGAAAGTTTATGTGGCAGAAAAAAATGTTTCTAAAAACTAATAAAATAATAAGTGGGGGTGGGGGTATAGTTCAGTGGTAGAATGTGTGCGTGCTTAGCATAACATATAGGCCATGAGTCAGGAAAAAAAAAAACTAAGAATAAAAAGAATATGGAAGGGTCTTGTCTTACCAGGTATGGAAACTTTATGCCACTGTAATCCAAAAAAAACAAACTTTAGACACAACTGTTGCTTCTGGATCGAGTGTTTCCATGTGGGAGAACTTAGGCTACAGCAAGGCTAGGCTGATTTAGCTTCCCATCCCTCTTTTGTTCCTAATTATGGATAGAGAAAGAAATCATCTAATTGATGATCCTGGGAAAAGGAGCTGAACTTGCTGGGCTCAGTCCCCGGGACTCTCCATCTAGGGTTGTCTCTTTCGGAAGCAGCCTGTTCACCAGATGCAGTTTGTGCCTCTTCTAGCTATAAGCTCATGGGTTGGGGGTGTGCCGGGGTGTACCACAGCCTTTGCCGTGGTATCGGTAGCTGTCTGTGACTGGGTATGTTCATTCTGACTTGAGATTCAGGATGCTCATTGTAGTTGCCCCCCATTCACATCTATTATGTTACAAATAAGAAAGCATATATTTTGTCTGTTTCCTCTATCTTATTTCACAATTGCTTCCCATATAAGAAGATGAGAGAAGTTGGTGCCCTAACATCTAACAAAGATGGTATTGTTCTAGAAGTGGATGGATTAAGTAGAATGCACAAAGAATATTCTGTGGACAATAAAAGGAATTGATTTGAGATATGCCTTTTGATTTGTTGGTAAACTACTGACTGCTGTTGAGTGAGAAGAGCAAGATGTAGAATAGTATATCTAACGTTGTTACATGTGTTTATATGTGGACATGGATTCATATGTTTTGTAGGACTGTAAATGATTATTTGAACATGGAGAAAATATGATGGACAAATACCAAGCTGCTAGAATGAATGACTATGAAAAAGAAACCACAGTTATGGCCGGGTGCTGTAGCACATGTCCGTAATCCCAGAGACCTGGGAGGCTGAGGCAGGAGGATTGCAAGTTCAAAACCAGCCTCAGAAACTTAGCGAGACCCTGTCTAAATAAATAAATAAATAAATAGGTCTGGGAATGTGGCTAAGTACCCTTGGGTTCAATCCTGGTACCAAAAAAAAGAAACCACAAGTATGTGTTCAAGAGAGAGGGGTAATTAAACTAAAAAGGAAATGGAATAAGAAAGATTTCACTGACAACTTTTGACAGAATATTTGGTAACATCACATTTATTCATCTATGCCAAATATGTCAAATTAAATATACATGTATAAAATATTAAAAAGAAAAATAACATTTTGAGAAATTACAGTTACTCTTTTTCCTTTCAAAGCATTAACTATTAAGAAAGCAGGGATGTTATTATTTGATGTTTAAAACCAGTTACATAAAAATGGGACTTGACCCCAAACCTGAAAAGGTATACATAGTTATTATTTTATGGGCTTGTCTTGTAATAAAAATAGCCTGAAAATGTGAAGCTATTAAATTTTTTTGAACTATGTGTTTTGCTTTGAATAAGAACAACACGGTCTAAAGAAATATGAATCAGCTATACACATGCTGCTCAAAGTGTTGTCAGAATGATCGATTTATTGTGTGCATTTATTTCTGGTATGACTGGTAGAGATGTGCATGAGAACTGAAAGAGTCAAGAGCAAAAATAAAAAGGAGCATTAATTTTACAGTAAGTTTGAAATAAAACTCTCAAAGAGCATCTTTCATTATTTTGGAAATAACACTTTTTTTATTGCAGAAGATAAGAGAATTGCTGTTCTGGCAAGGGGTGTTAATAAAAAGTGACATTACTAGGTGCACTGGGAGTTGCTAGCCATTTTTAGGAGCATAGAAATTTCTAGAAATTATCCCAGCTGTGTTGGTGGAGGGCCTGGCCCAAGGCAAGTAGGCAGATCCCAACAGATAATTATGGCAGCCAGCTGTTCTTGTCAGCAATTTCCAGGCAATGCTCTTGAAGAATCTACTTGTGTACCATTCCTTTGGTTTCCTAAAATCATGGTATTTTCTGGAATTCCAGACATCAGAGATCGATACGCATATCAAAATGAGATATTGCAAATATTGTTATAGTGTAAAACATGTATCTCCGAAGAGGAGCAGCGGCCTGCTGAGGGGCAGAGCCGCCCCCCACCCCCTGTGCCTGCCAGGTAGGCGGAACTGTGACCACCGACAGAAAAGGCCCAGTGGCCCGCGGCGGGACAGAGCTTCCAATCACTCCTGCAAGGTAGGTGGGCCTGCGACCCACCGGCAGAAGAGGAGCAGCGGCCTGCTGAGGGGCAGAGCCGCCCCCCCCCCCCCCCCGCGCCTGCAAGGTAGACGGAACTGTGACCACCATCAGAACAGGCCAGACCTGCAACCGAGAGACAGAACAGGCCCAGTGGCCTGAGGAAGCGTAGAGCCGCCCCCCCCCCCGCGCCTGCAAGGTAGGCGGACCTGCGACCCACTGGCAGTACAGCCCCAGAGGCCTGCAGAGGGGCAGTGCCGCTGCCTGCGCCTGCAAAGTAGGCAGAACTGCGACCACCGACAGAACAAGCCTAGCGGCCCGCAGAGGGACAGAGCCGCCGCCCGCGCCTGCAAGGTCGGCGGACCTGCTACCGACCGGCAGAGCAGGCCCAGCGGCCTGCCGGCGTGGTAGGCACATTGCCCCAATTGGAGGAGGGGCAGAGACGCCGCCCGCGCCTGCGAGGGAGACTTTGCAACTATACAAGACCAATATAAATATATAGGGGGAAAATTCAATAGCACAACAGTTTCACCAAGTAGAAAGGAACGCGAACAGTATGAAGAGACAAGGAAAGAAAGGACTACAAGCAATGCAGGTCAACTCAACGTTAGAAGAGGTAATAGCTGCAGCATATGGAATGTCAGATAAAGAATTCAGGATATACATGCTTCAGATGATCTGGAGTCTCAAGGAAGACATCAGACAGCAAAATCAGACAATGAAAGATCACTTCAACAATGAATTACATAAACAAATCCAAGAAGCAAAAGATCAACTATACAGGGAGATAGAGGTTACAAAAAACAAACAAACAGAAATCCTAGAAATGCAGGAAGCAATAAACCAACTTAAAAACTCAATTGAGAATACTACCAGCAGAGTAGAACACTTAGAAGACAGAACATCAGACAATGAAGATAAAGTATTTCAACTTGAAAAGAACATAGACAGCTCAGCAAGACTGTTAAGAAACCATGAGCAGAACATCCAAGAAATATGGGATAACATCAAGAGACCAAATTTAAGAGTCATTGGGATACAGGAAGGGACAGAGTTTCAAACCAAAGGAATGAGCAATCTATTCAATGAAATAATACGAGAAAACTTCCCAGACTTGAAGAATGAGACAGAATCCCAAATCCTAGAAGCCTACAGGACGCCGAATGTGCAAAATCATAAGAGACGCACACCTAGACACATTATAATGAAGATGCCCAACATACAGAATAAGGAGAGAATTTTAAAAGCTACAAGAGAAAGGAAGCAGATCACATTTAGGGGTAAGCCAATCAGGATAACAGCTGATCTTTCAACACAGACTCTGAAAGCTAGAAGATCCTGAATAACATATTTCAAACACTGAAAGAAAATGGGTTCCAACCAAGAATTGTGTTTCCAGTGAAATTAAGCTTTAGGATGGAAGATGAAATTAAAACCTTCCACGATAAACAAAAGTTAAAAGAATTTGCAGCTAGAAAACCATCTCTTCAAAACATCCTTGGCAAAACATTACAGGAAGAGGAAATGGAAAATAACAATGAAAACCAACAGTGGGAGGTAGGACAGTAAAGGGGGGAAAATAATCAAAGAGGAAAACAAACCATGTTTAGTAACATAAATAAACAAATATGGCTGGAAGAACAACCCATATCTCAATAATAACCCTAAATGTTAATGGCTTAAACTCACCAATCAAGAGACACAGGCTAGTAGAATGGATCACAAAACAAGACCCAACAATATGCTGCCTACAGGAGACGCATTTGATAGGAAAAGACATACATAGGCTGAAGGTGAAAGGTTGGGAAAAATCATATCACTCATATGGACTTCGGAAACAAGCAGGAGTGTCCATACTCATATCAAATAAAATAGATTTCAAGCCAAAGTTAATCAAAAGGGATAAAGAGGGACACTACATACTGCTCAAGGGAACCATACACCAACAAGACATAACAATCATAAACATATATGCCCCAAACAATGGTGCAGCTATGTTCATCAAACAAACTCTTCTCAAGTTCAAGAGTCTAATAGACCACCATACATAATCATGGGAGACTTCAACACACCTCTATCACCACTGGACAGATCTTCCAAGCCAAAGTTGAATAAGGAAACTATAGAACTCAATAACACAATTAATAACCTAGACTTAATTGACATATATAGAATATACCACCCAACATCAAGCAGTTACACTTTTTTCTCAGCAGCACATGGATCCTTCTCAAAAATAGATCATATATTATGTCACAGGGAAACTCTTAGACAATATAAAGGAGTAGAGATAATACCATGCATCCTATCTGATCATAATGGAATGGAACTGAAAATCAACGATAAAAGAAGGAAGGAAAAAGAATACATCACTTGGAGAATGAACAATAGGTTACTGAATGATCAATGGGTTATAGAAGACATCAAGGAGGAAATTAAAAAATTCTTAGAGATTAATGAAAACACAGACACAACATATCGGAATCTATGGGACACATTGAAAGCAGTTCTAAGAGGAAAATTCATTGCTTGGAGTTCATTCCTTAAAAAAAGAAAAAACCAACAAATAAATGATCTCATACTTCATCTCAAAATCCTAGAAAAAGAAGAGCAAAACAACAGCAAAAGAAGTAGAAGGCAAGAAATAATTAAAATCAGAGCTGAAATTAATGAAATCGAAACAAAAGAAACAATTGAAAAAATTGACAAAACTAAAAGTTGGTTCTTTGAAAAAATAAACAAAATCGACAGACCCTTAGCCATGCTAGCGAAGAGAAGAAGAGAGAGAACTCAAATTACTAGCATACGGGATGAAAAAGGCAATATCACAACAGACACTTCAGAAATACAGAAGATAATCAAAAATTATTTTGAATCCTTATACTCCAATAAATTAGAAGATAGTGAAGGCATAGATAAATTTCTTAAGTCATATGATCTGCCCAGATTGAGTCAGGAGGATATAGACAACCTAAACAGACCAATATCAATTGAGGAAATAGAAGAAACCATCAAAAGACTACCAACTAAGAAAAGCCCAGGACCGGATGGGTTTACAGCAGAGTTTTACAAAACCTTTAAAGAGGAACTAATACCAATACTTTTCAAGCTACTTCGGGAAATAGAAAAAGAGGGAGAACGTCCAATTTCATTCTATGAAGCCAACATCACCCTGATACCTAAACCAGACAAAGACACTTCAAAGAAAGAAAACTACAGACCAATATCTCTAATGAACCTAGATGCAAAAATCCTCAATAAAATTCTGGCGAATCGGATACAAAAACATATCAAAAAAATTGTGCACCATGATCAAGTAGGATTCATCCCTGGGATGCAAGGCTGGTTCAATATACGGAAATCAATAAATGTTATTCACCACATCAATAGACTTAAAAATAAGAACCATATGATCATCTCGATAGATGCGGAAAAAGCATTCGACAAAGTACAGCATCCCTTTATGTTCAAAACTCTAGAAAAACTAGGGATTACAGGAACATACCTCAATATTGTAAAAGCAATCTATGCTAAGCCTCAGGCTAGCATCATTCTGAATGGAGAAAAATTGAAGGCATTCCCTCTAAAATCTGGAACAAGACAGGGATGCCCTCTCTCACCACTTCTGTTCAACATAGTTCTCGAAACACTGGCCAGAGCAATTAGACAGAAGAAAGAAATTAAAGGCATCAAAATAGGAAAAGAAGAACTTAAATTATCACTATTTGCAGATGACATGATTCTATACCTAGCAGACCCAAAAGGGTCTACAAAGAAACTATTAGAGCTAATAAATGAATTCAGCAAAGTGGCAGGATATAAAATCAACACGCATAAATCAAAGGCATTCCTGTATATCAGCGACAAATCCTCTGAAATGGAAATGAGGACAACCACTCCATTCACAATATCTTCAAAAAAAATAAAATACTTGGGAATCAACCTAACAAAAGAGGTGAAAGACTTATACAATGAAAACTACAGAACCCTAAAGAGAGAAATAGAAGAAGATCTTAGAAGATGGAAAAATATACCCTGTTCATGGATAGGCAGAACTAACATCATCAAAATGGCGATATTACCAAAAGTTCTCGATAGGTTTAATGCAATGCCAATCAAAATCCCAACGGCATTTCTTGTAGAAATAGAGAAAGCAATCATGAAATTCATATGGAAAAATAAAAGACCCAGAATAGCAAAAACAATGCTAAGCAGGAAGTGTGAATCAGGCGGTATAGCGATACCAGACTTCAAACTATACTACAGAGCAATAGTAACAAAAACAGCATGGTACTGGTACCAAAACAGGCGGGTGGACCAATGGTACAGAATAGAGGACACAGAAACCAATCCACAAAACTACAACTATCTTATATTTGATAAAGGGGCTAAAAGCATGCAATGGAGGAAGGATAGCATCTTCAACAAATGGTGCGGGGAAAACTGGAAATCCATATGCAACAAAATGAAACTGAATCCCTTTCTCTCGCCATGCACAAAAGTTAATTCAAAATGGATCAAGGAGCTTGATATCAAATCAGAGACACGCCGTCTGATAGAAGAAAAAGTTGGCTACGATCTACATACTGTGGGGTTGGGCTCCAAATTCCTCAATAGGATACCCATAGCACAAAAGTTAATAGCTAGAATCAACAAATGGGACTTACTCAAACTAAAAAGTTTTTTCTCAGCAAAAGATACAATAAGAGAGGTAAATAGAGAGCCTACATCCTGGGAACAAATCTTTACTCCTCACACTTCAGATAGAGCCCTAATATCCAGAGTATACAAAGAACTCAAAAAATTAGACAATAAGTGAACAAACAACCCAATCAACAAATGGGCCAAGGACCTGAACAGACACTTCTCAGAGGAGGACATACAATCAATCAACAAGTACATGAAAAAATGCTCACCATCTCTAGCAGTCAGAGAAATGCAAATCAAAACCACCCTAAGATACCATCTCACTCCAGTTAGATTGGCAGCCATTATGAAGTCAAACAACAACAAGTGCTGGTGAGGATGTGGGGAAAAGGGTACACTTGTACATTGCTGGTGGGACTGCAAATTGGTGCAGCCAATTTGGAAAGCAGTATGGAGATTTCTTGGAAAGCTGGGAATGGAGCCACCATTTGACCCAGCTATTCCCCTTCTCGGTCTATTCCCTAAAGACCTAAAAAGAGCATGCTACAGGGACACTGCTACATCGATGTTCATAGCAGCACAATTCACAATAGCTAGACTGTGGAACCAACCTAGATGCCCTTCAATGGATGAATGGATAAAAAAAATGTGGCATTTATACACAATGGAGTATTACTCTGCATTAAAAAATGACAAAATCATAGAATTTACAGGGAAATGGATGGCATTAGAGCAGATTATGCTAAGTGAAGCTAGCCAATCCCTATAAAACAAATGCCAAATGTCTTCTTTGATATAAGGAGAGTAACTAAGAACAGAGTAGGGTCGAAGAGCATGAGAAGAAGATTAACATTAAACAGGGATGAGAGGTGGGAGGGAAAGGGAGAGAGAAGGGAAATTGCATGGAAATGGAAAGAGACCCTCAGAGTTATACAAAAGTACA
The DNA here is from genome assembly GCF_047511675.1 of Marmota flaviventris. Classification (NCBI taxonomy): domain Eukaryota; kingdom Metazoa; phylum Chordata; class Mammalia; order Rodentia; family Sciuridae; genus Marmota; species Marmota flaviventris. Next base: position 40,149,289 of record NC_092513.1, read on the forward strand.
TACAAGAGGAAGTGAGGGGAAGGGGAAAAATAATACAAGGGGGACAAATGAATGTCAGTAGAGGGGGCAGAGAGAGAAGAGGGGAGGGGAGGGGAGGGGAGGGGGGATAGTAGAGGATAGGAAAGGCAGCAGAACACAACAGACACGAGTATGGCAATATGTAAATCAATGGATGTGTAACTGATGTGATTCTGCAATCTGTATATGGGGTAAAAATGGGAGCTCATAACCCACTTGAATCAAATTGTGAAATATGATATATCAAGAACTATGTAATGTTTTGAACAGCCAACAATAAAAAATTAAAAATAAAATAAAAAAAAAAAACATGTATCTGGTCTTTCCCCCTTATTCTATAACTCCCTCTCCAAGGCTGGCTGTAGAGACTTGAATTTTTGCTCCCCAAGGGGAGTTATAGAACCTGTTCTTCTCTTGTGCCTCTCTGTCTTATAATTGACCATGGAGAAATTTTCTGACCTATGCTTTTGGATCCTAGTCCAGAAGACACTTCTCATTCCAGAGGGTCCTGCCCCGCACCCTGGAGAGAGGAATGCTGCACAGAAGGCCAAGAAAAATGTTTAAAGCAGACAGGCCTTGCAGGGTTTCCGCACCCAGCCTATTAGCAACGATGCCAATGCAACCAAGGCTCCTTTAAAACCCAAAAGTTCAGGGCTGAGACGGAGAGCTTTTGCACAGCTGAACACATGGAGGCTCCTAGAGGGTGCTATGTCTGGAGAGGACCTGAAAGATCAGTGTCTCTTTTCACAGACCTTGCCCAATACATCTTTTCATCTGATTCCTTTGTAATAAACCAGTAAAGGTAAGTAAATATACCCCTGAATTCTGTAAGCAGTTCCAGCAAATTGATATAACCTGAGGAGGGAGTTGTAGGGAACCGTGATTGATAGTCTGTGGCCAGAAGCACAGGTAAAGTTGGGTGTGGTGGTGCACACCTGTAATCTCAGTGACTCAGGAGGCTTAGGCAGGAGGGTGGCAAGTTCAAGGCTAGCCTCAGCAATTTAGCAAGGCAGAAGCAACTTGGTGAGACCCTGTCTCAATATAAGAACTAAGACGGGCTGGGGATGTGGCTCAGTGGTAAAAGTGCCCTAGGTTCAATCCCCAGAAGAAGAACAACAAAAACAAGTAAAACAATCCAGGATTTGGGGACTGGCATATAAAATATATCAGGTCCTGGGCCAAAGCCCCCAGCTGTGGGATTGAAGCTATCTCCAGACAAACAGTGTCTGAACTAAATTGAATCAGAGGACAGCAACTGGTGTATGCTGTAGGGTTGATTGCTTGCTGGGGACGGGAGAGAATCCTCACCCATTTTGAGGTCATCGAAGTGTTGCTATGGTGTAAGAGAAGGGGGAGAAGTAGACACTTTGTTTTTCTGACAATCACAATTGTATTTGCCTATTTTGTGCTCATTTTCTTCTTAATTTTTAAATGTTTATTTTGGAAGTTTTACTAAAAATAAACAATCGATGAATTACAACTTCTTAATATTCAGCTAGGAATTGCTTATTCTTGCCCTCCCCCCCCAAAAATTTTTAAAAGCTTTATATTTTTAGACACATCGTAATCACCAGAAGTCCATAGTTTATATAAGACTTCATTCTTGGTGGTGTACATTCTGTGGGTTGGATAAATATATAATAATATGTATTTGCTGTTAGAATATCAAAGTATTTTAACTCTCCTAAAAATCCTGTGTTCTGCCAATTTATTCTTCTCCCTTCTCAAGCCGTAGTAGCCACTGATATTTTCTGTCTCCCTAGTTTTGCCTTTTCTATCATGTCATATGGTTGGACTCAGACAGTATGTACAGTATGTAGTCTCTTCAGACTGGCTTTTGTATGTAGTAATATGCGTTTATGGTTCTTCCACGTCTTTTTATGCCTTGGTAGCTCATTTTTTTTTTAAAGTGTTGAATAATATTCCATTGTCTGGATGTACACTCTGTTTATCATTGACCTACTAAATGACATGTTGGTTGCTTCCCAGTTTGGGCAATTATAATTGAACTGCTGCAAACATTGATGTGCAGGTTTTTGTACGGATGTAAGTTTTCACTTCTTTGTGTTGATACCAAGAAATGCAATGGCTGGATCACATGGTAAGAATGTTTAGTTTTGTAAGAACCTGTCAACTATCTTCCAAAGTGGCTGTATCATTTTGCATTTCCACCACCAAATGAATACGTGTTCCTCTTGTTCTACATCTTCACCAGCATTTGATGCTTTCAGTGTTTTGACTATTTAATTGGTGTGTAGTGGTATCTCTGTTTTTAACTTGCACTTCTCTGATGACATAAAACATGGGGGATCTTTTTATAAGCTTATTTGCCATCTATTTCTTTTTGATGAGGTAATTGCTCATGTCTTGGCCCATTTTTAAAAAAGATACTGGGGCTTCAAAGTTGATTAAGAGGCAGACTGTGTCTTCTAGAAGCCTTAAATGTAGAGGACTGCGGACATAGTGCCGTGTGACATGTGCCTTACTTGCTGTGGATATAAAGTGTGAGGTAAGGAAGGACTCTCATTTGGATTAAAGAATTAGGAAATCTTTCTGAAGCTAAGTAGGAGCTAGAAGGGAGGACATTCTAGAGGGAAAAACAGGATGGCAAACAAGTGTCAAATTACAGGCCATCCTTTACTCTGGAGGCCAACATTGTCTGATATAGTTGGCACAAGGGTGCTTTGGGCAATGTGATTGCAGGAGACAGTGTAGAAAGATCATCAGGGATCTTTATCCTTGGGTGGAAGATCACCAAAAGCTTTAAGAAGGGGAAATGAAGTCACATTTGTTACTGTAATGATAGCTTTGGCTTCAGTGTGGAGGAGGGAATGAGACAGGGTGTTGGTCTATCACTCAAGGCAACAGAAGAATCTCTTTGACCAAAGCTACAAAGAACATTCTGTTTTTCATGACATTCTGATTGCTTTCAGAAAGGCTATGTTAAAACTTGGAAGCCACTATCAATATTAGAGAGAAAGTAAAGCAAAGAAAACAGTAGATCCTCCCAGCTCCCAATAGTGCTAATCTTTGCAATGCAAAAATTAAATTTTTTAATCAAAGCCATTATTACCAAAATCAATTAGATGAGTGTTGGAAACTCTTTTTCTTCTATGAAAAAGTTTTATCATTTCTTTTCATGAAAACTTAAAGCCCTTCTGCTCTACAAGAGACAATGTGAAGAGAATGAGAAGACAAACTACTAACTGGAAAAAAAATGCAAAAGACAAATCTGATAAAAGACAATTATCCAAATCATATGAAGAAATCTTAAAATTCAACACTAAGAAAACCTGTGTCTCTGCAGGAAGTTAGGTCTTCATCTACTAAGGAATATTCATGGCTCTTAAATTGCTCATGAGTCTCATTACAAGAGCCCCAAATATGACTCCAACTGATGTCAGCAAATGTAGCAAGTGGGTTTATATGATTTATGCAGAAGGAATGTACTATAGCCATTCTTTAGAGTGATGGACAGGGAAGCTGTCATTTGATTTCAAAGAAGCTGACATTTGACTTTTCAAAAGTAGGCAGTGCACATCAGCAGGTGATACCGTCGGGTGCTGTGCTCTATTCTGTAGGCTGAAGTCTTCCACTATTCCTAAAGAGAGCCTGTTTTGTACATATACATGAAAGCTTGTATACATATACATATACATCTGTCAACTGCTGAAAACACTGACCTGAAGGTCATTTAATGTGTGTCTCTTAAAATCTCAGACACTGTGTCCCCCACTGAAATTCCATGTAGTGTATAGAACTCTTTACTTTTTATTCATCTTTTCCTCACCACCATCTTTTATTTTTATTTAAGAAAGTACACTAAGGTCTGAGTGATGGACTGTGAGCTTCCAGTTCTTGAGGTTTTGTTGTTTTAGATATCACTTTTATTTTGTTTTCCTGGAAGGTTACACTACAAGTCACTTTTCTTGGTATATGTATGCTAAATCCAGGATAAGCCAAGCGACTCAGGTTGAATTAGCATCATAGTCCATGCCCCAGACCCTGGAGATTGGCAATTGCCATGAACTTAATCCTAGGGTTGTGCCATGCGTTTTATCAGGAAATTGAATCACTTCATCCAAAGTTGCTAAACTAGCAGAACAGAAGCTTTAAGTCCCAGGGTGGAGTTGTGCAGGAAGAGCTGATGGAAAATGAAGTCAGAACTGAGGCATGTGGATCTGGGAAATCCATACATGGAGGGAGTTGCTAGCGCTAATGCCTGAAGTGATTTCTGCTCTGTACTTTTCAATTGCATGAATTAAAACATTCCCTCTCCCTCATTCCTCCCTCTTCCTTTAAAAAAAAAAAAACAACAGAGAGTCACTTGTTCATCTTGGACTTTTCAGATGCAGGGGACAGAAGATAAGTTCCCTCCCTGCAAACCACTAGTATCTAGAAGGACATCAGGGAGTATAGCCCTCTGCACAGCCTGATTCTGTTGATGCAGAGTTGGAAAATTGGAATTTGACCAGTTGTCCTTTTTTCTCCTTCCCTTCCTCCCTCCCAATCCCCTGCTCTCTTTCTTTCTTATTTCCTTGTCCTTCTTTATTCACCTGCTACATTTGCTGACATCAGTTGGAGTCATATTTTGGCTCTTGTAATGAAGACTCATGAGCAATTTAAGAGCCATGAACATTCCTTTGTCGATGAAGACCTAACTTCCTGCAGAGACACAGATTTTCTTAATGTTGAATTTTAAGATTTCTTCATATGTTTTGGATAATAGTCTTTATCAGTTTTATCTTTTGCAATTTTCTCCAGTTAGTAGTTTGTCTTTTCATTCTCTTCACATTGTCTCTTGTAAAGCAGATGTTAATTTTAATGAAGTCTACCTTATCAATTATTGGGATTTTTGCAGAAAAAAAGGTCATTTCTACACCTAAGATAATCTAGATTTTTCTCCTATGTTTTCTTCCCGGAGTTTGATAGTTTTGCATCTTACATTTAAGTCTATGGTCTACTTTATTTAATTTTTGTGATGTTTGTATCTAGGTCCACTTATTTCACATGTGGGTGTCCAGTTGTTTCAGAACCATGTGTTGAAAAGACTATCATTTTTCCATTGTCTTGCCTTTACTCTTTGCCAAAAATCAGTTGACTATATTTATATGGATATTTTTCTGAGTCTCTGTTCTGTTCCATTCATCAATTTACCTATTCTTTTGTCAGTATTACACTATAAATGCTGAAGCTTTATAGTAAGTCTTGAGGTCAGGTGGGATAGGTAATCTAACTTGACTTTTCCACTTTAACATTGTTTTTCTCTACTTTGGGTCTTTTGTCTCTACACAAAAACTTCAGAATTGATTTGTCAATATCAACATATAACTTCTTGGGATTTTGATTGGAATTGAATTGAATCTGTAAGATCATGTAGGGAATAATGATGACAATATTAAATCTTCCTATCCATGAACATGGAATATCTTTCTATTTATCTAGTTCTTCTTTGACTTCTTTCAAAACTTTATAGTTTTCTTCATTTAGATCTTGTGTGTAATTCATGAGATTTATGACTAAATACTTAATTTGGGGGATACTAGTTTAAAAAGTATTGTTTTAAATTTCAAACTCTACTTGTTCATTGCTAGTATATAGGAAGGTGGCTGACTTTTGTATATTGACCTGTGCTCTGCAACATTGCTCTAATTACTTAGTACTTCCAGGAGATTCATTTTGGTGATGTTAATTCTTTCAGATTTTCTACAAAAACAGTCATGACATTTGCAACAAAATCAGCTTTATTTTTTCCTTTCCAATGTATATCCCTTTTATTTCCTTTTCTGTTTTATTGCATTAAGCAGAACTTCTATTATGGTGTTCAAAAGTAGTGGTGATAGGGAAGATTTTTGCATTCCTGATCTTATTAGAAAACTTAGTGTTTCTTACCATTAAGTATTATGTTAGTTATTTTTTTTTTCTGTAGAAAGTCTTTATCAAGTGACGACATTCTCTTCTGTTTTAATTTACTGATAGTTTTTATTATGAGTGGGCATTGGGTTTGGCCAAATACTTTTTCTGAATATATTGCTATATCATGTGATTTTTTTCTTTAATATATTGTTATAATCATGCTATTTTTCTTTCTCATCCTGTTGATGTGATGGATTACATTGATTGATTTTGAATGTTGAAATAGCCTTGCATACCTGGAAGAAATTCCACTCATCTATGGTGTATAGTTCATCATATATATTGTTGTTGTATTTCCTAATATTTTGTTGAGGATTTTTGCAACTATGTTCCTGAGAGGTGTTGGTTTGTGGGGTTTTTTTTTGTGTGTGTGTGTGTGGGGGATGTCTTTGTGTGGTATCATTATTAAGGAGTTAGGAAGTATTCCTCCTGCTTCTACGTTCTGATAGAGACTGTAGAGAAGTTGTGTAATTTCCTTCAATGTGTGGTAGAATTCACCAGTGAACCCACTTGAACCCATTGTCTTCTGTTTTGGAAGGTTGTTATTTATTGATTTGATTTCTTTAATAGATATTATATTAATGTAGTTTTATGTATAAAACTAAATTTAGGAATAGTGTAGGGTTAGCCATAGGGTTAGGGAATGAATATATATATCAAAAACATGAATATTCACAAGAATGTACATATGAAAATATATATGTTTTGAAATAGGCAAGGGTTTAATTTGAATCATAAATACAGATTTTTAATTTGCCAGATAGTAGTCTTTTTTTTTTTTAAAATCTTTGTGAGCTTTGGAAGAATGTGCCTTTCAAGGAATTGGTCCATTTCATCTGGATTATCAAATTTGTGGGCACAGAGTTATTCACAGTATTCCTTTATAATTCTTTTAATGTCCATGGAATCTATAGTCATGTCACCCCTTTCATATCTGATTAATAATTTGCGTTTCCTCTCTTTTTCTTAGTCTGCCTAGAGGTTTATTGATTTTGTTGATCATCTTGAAGAATTAGATTTTGGTTTCATTGACCTTTTCTTTTGGTTTTTAATTTCATTGATTTCTGATCTAGAAAGTTTATTATTCTCTTTTTCTGTTTACTTTGGATTTAATTTGTTCTTCATTTTTTAGTTTCTTAAAGTAGGACCTTAGATTGTTTATTTTAGATCTTCCTACTTTTCTGGTATATACATTCCATGCTTTTCCCATTTATTTATTTTTTACAAAATAAGTCATTGTGCCTGGTTTTAAGTTAGAAAATAACAAACAAAAAAGAAAATAAAGTCATCAAATTTCAATCATCCACAGATTACCTCTGTTAATGTACTTCTTAATGTTTATGCCTTCTCTGGAACATTGAGATAATTATCTTTGCAGAGTTTGGGGGAGAATAAAGTAATTTAAAAATGACTTAAAATACTTAGCATTACATTTAAGTACATAGAAAGTACCTATGAATATTAGTTCCCCTTTCGTCTTGAAATTTTTTTTCTAGTTACATGTATTCATTTTTTTAAAACCAAAATAAGATTCTACTGTATTTACTATTTTGCCACTTGCTTTTTCTGACCTATGAATTATCTCTACTTTGTCATGTCAAATAGTCATCTTCTCTATATTTGGTTCATATTCAAAATTCAAATAAGACAAAAATGACTTATATATAGATGATTTGTCCAAATCAGGATCTGATTCAGGAAAATTACACTTCAAATTTCCTTTACTTTAGTAGGGTCCTTCTACTTTTCATTATTTCAATGATATCAACTTTTTGAAAAGCTGAGTCAGTTTTCTTACAAATGTCCCACCTTTGTTTTGGTTTTAACTTGTCTTATTGTTACATATTTCTAGTCCTTTGTATTTTCCTTATTATCTCTAAAGATTTGTGAGACTCAAATAAAACATTGTGCAGAATGCATTCTGGATATTTCATACTGCATCAGTATTAGAAGATAGAGTAATGTCTGGTTGACCCTCTTCTTTCTCTCTCCTGTTTGGAGACTGCAAATTAGTTCAGGTTAAAACAAGGAATTCAAACTTCAAAGAAGATTCTAGATTTGAAGTGATGGTCTATTAAACTATGACTTGATTTCCAAAATATTCACCTGTTGTGCAAAGTTTCAGAAATATATCAGATGTTAAACTAACTCCTTGACCCTTCAACTGCCTTCAGTGGTGCTCAATAGATCACAGACCATACAGGTTCAGACAGGAGGGCAGATGCAAACCTGAAAGATGAGTCAGCTCAATTTCCTCCTTTCTTCTCATTTTATTATCCACAAAATCAGCATCATAGAGGCACACGGGAAATGCAAATCTAAACATGTGTTTCCTTGCTTAAATCCCTCAACATCTCTCCCACTACTGCAAGATGAACTTGTGGCTTTTTAGAATCCACAGTTTTCCATGCTTTGGTTCAAGGAACATCTCCAGCTGTGTTTCTTGGCATGCACTTCATGCTCTTTGTTGCCTGTGTCACAGCAGACTGCAGACTGCTGGCGGTTGCCAACCCCACTCCCTTGAACAGCACTTTTTCACCTCTTTGGTAGCACTATCCTAACTCTAAGCTCTGAATCCATGGGTACTTTTCCAGGTATCCATTTCTGATTACCCACTCTAGCTTGTGCCCTGTGTCTGTGTCTTCATGCCCAGAGAACATTGCTAGAGCAGTCTTTCTCTTTTTCTTTTCTTTCTTTTTTTTTTTTTTTTTTTTTGGTGGTGCTGGGCATTAAGGCATCTTGTCTCATGCATACCAGGCAAGAGCATTACCACTGAGAACTACCTCTGTTCAGCCCTGAACCCAGAGCTGACTTCAGGGTTACACTGAAATGTTTAAGGGTTGATCTGTTAGTTAATCTATTGATTAGTCTGCAATATCCCCAAGAGTGTGGACTGTCCCTTGTTTCTCTTTGTACTCCCAGTGACTCAGCGATTCATGGTAGATGTCCAATGAATATTTGTGGAACCGAAGTAAACTTGGTGGATTGAAATGCTGAGCAAAATGTGGGCTGAAATTTGTGTTTCTGAGGAAGATATCAAGGAACAGGGTTGGGAGTCCTGGGAGGAAGTCTAAAATCAGGGTCTGAAATACAAGGTCTTACTCTAGGATGTGCACAAGATTCAGTGGCTGATAAAGTATTCATTAAGATAGCATTTAGAAATTGAAGTCAGGGTTAAGGGGATGTACGATCAGAAAAAGACTTGGCCGTAAAGACTGGGTTGAAAGAAACAAAAAACAACCCCTCCCCCCAAAAAATAGAAATGGGGTACAAAATAGGAATAATACATCAGGAATCCGTATAGGCAACTATTTTGGTTACCCAACTCCAAACTCAGAAGTGACTCTCTGTCCTAGAACAAGGACTCCAGCTCTGCCCTGTGCTGGCTTCCTGGTAAGGTTGAAGAAGAAGGCTGGGCAGAACAGCAGGCTCCTGCAGGCAGGTGAGCACAGGCTTCTAATGCCTTTAGGGCACACCCTTCCTGCTCTCACTCTTCCTGTGATTTCTGTTCTGCCTCCTCCTCCGTCTTTTTCTTCTTCTGGATACTCCCGTTTCCCCCTCTCTGCCTATTCCTTCCTATTCCTTCCTCTCTTTCTACCCCTCCACCCCCCAGTACTTTTTCCCTTTGTCTTGTCTCTCTTCTTCACTACTTCTGGGCAGAATGTAAGTTCAAGTTTGTATTACCAATTGATCAGAGGAAGTTTTATGTTTTGTATTTTCACTTACAAAAGTAAATGCTCCCAAATGCCCCCTTCCACACTTTTAGAAGATCAACTAATTAAATTGCTTGATCATCATTTAGAATTAATTAAAACCCACCATGTTAAGCTGGGCGCGGTTCCCAGTGGCTCCCATAGGCTAAGGCAGGAGGATCGCAAGTTCAAAGCCAGTCTCTGCAAAAGTGAGGCACTAAGCAACTCAGTGAGACCGTGTCTCTAAATAAAATAAAAAATAGGGCTGGGGATGTGGCTCAGTTTTCTAGGGCCTCTGAGTTCAACTCCTGGTACCCAAACAAACAAACACCTCACTATGTTAGAACTTAAAAATAGGCTACTATGAGTTGGGGGTGAGGGTGGGATGGATGCCCTAAGCCTGACCCCGATAACAGGTGGATTGCTGGAGCTCAGGTCCCTTTTCTTAGGACACCAGTACAGGGAGAGTGGAGGGTACAGCACAACATCCCAAGGGATCCCTGAGGTCTTTCAGAACTTAGGGACAATGTTTAGGCCCCTTAGGTCTATCCCTTAGGGACAATGGTTCGTTGCCCTCCTGGAGGCTTCATTCCTAACTTACTCAATTGGCCATAAACATGGTGGGAATTTCATACCTGTAGTTTTCTCACAAAGGAGATTCTTCAGAATTTATTTCCTCTTGAAAAAAATGACTGGAATGCCCCAGACCATGTTGTCCAAGGAACTTACTTTTTGAAAACAATGACCATGAAGCCCAGAGAGGGAAGGGACTCATTTGTGGTGGTACCTGAGTCAGAATCTCATCCCCAATTTTCAGGTTACCATGACAAAATACATGGGTCCATGTATCAACGTTTACAAAATGCAATCTGTGTATAACTCCAAAGGTTGAGATCAAAACAAAAAGGGAGTGAAAAGCAGGTTTGCTTGGTTTAATTCAAATGAGCAAAGAAAATGAGGCACCTACAACCCATTGCCTATACTCCACGTAGGCCAACTGTCTCCTATTAGTGACAAAGACAATAGGCCCATGGTAGATGATTCTCGTTTTTACAAATTCTTCCACTGAACTCCAGGGGAGTGACCACTTTCTTCCCAGCATTTTCTAGGAAGAGGTATTCTGTATAAAAGACCTATCCTGTGCTGACCTTCATGTAATGTGAATAATATCAAGTGCACTGAAGTACCTTTCCTATGCATAGTATTTGATCTGCTCTAAGAGGTACTGCCCTGTGACTAGTGTGGAAGCTAGGGATAGCTTCCCCATTCCTAGAATTAAACACTTCTTAACTCTTTCAACTTATCTATTGAATTCAGGCACTTAAGAACTAGAAGCAACCTGATGAAGTAGTATAATAGCTCACAGATTTCTTTGAACCACAAATCAGGGTCAAAAACATAGTTGATGTCATCAAAAATACATACTTACACAAATACATATATAGAAATGAAACAAAAGTTTTATAGAACAATCCTGTTACTTTGTGTAATGTATTCTGATTTTTAAATGTTCTATTTAATTCCATTAATAATGTTAGTATAAACTGGGCATGGTGGCACATGCCTGTAATCCCAGAGACTTTGGAAGCTGAGGCAAGAAGATTGCAAATTCAAAGCCAGCCTCAGCAATTTAGTGAGGCACAAAGCAACTTAGAGAGACCTTGTCTCAAAATAATAAACTAAAAGGCTGGAATGTATCTCAGTGGTTAAGTGCTCCTGTTCAATCCCTGGTACCAAAAAAAAAAAAAAAAAAAAAAAAAAGAAAGAAAGAAAAAAAGTTAATATAGCCAGGTACGTAGCACATACTTGTAATCCCAGCAACTCAGGAGACTGAAGCAGGACGATAACATGTTCCAGGCCAGCCACATCCACTTAGTGAGATACTATTAAAAACAAAAAAAACAGGGGGATTGGAGGATGTAGTTCAGATGGTTGGGTGCTTGCCTATTGTGAGAAAAGCCCTGGGTTTCATTCAATACCCGGTCCCACACACACAGAAACAGTATAGGTAGGCATATCAAACTGACTTCATAACATTTTTCAGATTGACCAATAATCTGAAAACCACTGATTTAATCCAATACCCTAATTTTATAAGTAAGCAAAGTAAGGTAAAAAGACTTTAGTGACTTCTCCAAGAATTGAACCCAAATATAAATATAGTTATCAATCTAGTCAAGGAGAGGTATAAGCCTTGGAATTTGAATTATCTGATCTTTATTTTTTCCCTGATAAGTTGGCAACATCTTTTGATGATTTACGATTTCTGTTTTAGCAAGTTAGATTTTCCTATTACCAACCTTCAGCTATTAGAAAAGATATTTTTTTAGCGGCATTAAGAAGTGATGAAGATAATTCAATCAATAAATATGCATTCCACAAGCATTTATGAAGTATCAATATGTGCCAGGCACATCCTGAACCTAGAGATAGTGATGCGATCCTGGATTAGGGTCTTCACAGGTTTGAAAAAAAAAAAAAAAGAATTCAGTGCATGTTGTGAAAGATAATGTATAACTGACTGGCCGTGTGAAACTATTTGATAAGTATTTAATGAAAGCCCTTTATGATGATTGTATTTTTTTAAAACTGAACTTGACCTAACAAGACTCTATATAAGGTGGCAACAAGTGACCATCATAAGACTGAGAAGGGTGGTGAAAATAATTATGAGCTGTCTTGAAAATCCAGAAAGTGTAGTTCTTACTAATTATGCACTCAAACCTTAAGACTCTCCAGATTTCAAAATTCATTATAAAGCACTTCCTTACTTTGACTAGATTTTCCAGGTGACAGTGAAAGATGTGAGATTCTCTTTCAACTTCTTACTGTGAATCAGTGAGATTCATATCACAGAGCTTAGGAGCGTCAGCTTCAGATTTCATTTCTGAGTCTTTTTCCTGCTAAGCCACATGCTTTGGGGCCTTAGCAGAGGGTGCTTCACGAGCCCTTTGCCAAAGCACACAGTGAATTGAACACACCCTCATCTTTAGAGAAAGGACCTCTCTTTTTTTTTTTATTCTGCAGAAACTACAACTCCTAAGCCAGTGGGACTTCCTGGAATCTTCTCTCCTTTCCCCTCCTTTTACCTCTAGGGGAGGGAAGTGTGTGGAGGGAGGAATCTGGTTTGCTCCCCAGACTTTGTCTTTGAAGGTAGCCTGCTGCGCTGGGCAGAAGGGAACTGGTGTCTTGAAGAGGCTGGACGAGCTAGAGTCAAAGAAGGTAAGTGTGCTGCCCCCTCCTGTTTATCTATAGAATTGCTCCCTCTTCCAGATGCTCAGCTTGCTTTCTCCAGTAGAAAAGAAGCTCCTTGCACCTTTTAGCACAGATTCCTAAGGTTGACCCGAGAGGCACAACTCCTAAACTAAACCAGGTGAGTTTCCCAGGATAAAATAAAGGATTTTCCTTTACCTTCATTTCTTCAAATAATTGGTTATACTTTTTTTTTTTTTTTAGTTGTCAGTGGATCTTTTATTTTATTTATGTATATGCAGTGCTGAGGATCAAACCCAGGGCCTTACACATGCCAGGCAAGTGCTGTACCAGTGAGCCACAACTCCAACCCTACCGATACATCTTTACAAAATTGGGATGGTGTAAATTTCCCGTTAACTCCTGCACCCTCCACTCAGTAAACTTTTTGTAGTGCTTGCTGTGTGTGTGATTTGGCCCTCAAGTACTGTTAGATTTTAGTACTTAGTGAAAGCATTCAGAATCACTGTTAAAATGTTGTGGAGATTATGCTGCTGTATAAAAATATAATAACCATCAGAAGAAAAGGTTAATGAATCTTATTAGCTTGAGATATTTGTTTCAGGGAGTTGGCACCCAAGCTTATAGTTGCTAGGAAATTGGTGACTGTATAAGCCAAATATTCCTTCCCATGTTCAGGCCTTCCATCTTTTTTGTTCAAGGGATAAAACTCAACATTTTTTAAAAAAGTTTAATTGCTCTTTCTAGTTATACATGACAATAGAATGTATTTTAACATATTAAATATACAGAGAGTTTAACTTCCCATTTTTGTGGTTGTACATGATGTGGAGTTACACTGGTTGTGTATTCATAGATCAACATAGGAAAGTAATGTCCAGTTCATTCTACTGTCTTTCCCATTCCCAACTCCCCTCCCTTTTCCCCCACTACCCGCTGTCAAATCAGGTGAACCTCCACTCCTCCCTCACCCCCGCCTATTGTGAGTCAGCATCCACATATCAGACAGAACATTTGGCCTTTGGTTTTTGGGATTGGCTTATTTCACTTAACATGAGAGTCTCCAGTTCTATCCATTCACCTGCAAATGTCATAATTTCATTCTTCTTTACAGCTGAGTAATATTCCATTGTGTATATATATCACATTTTCTTTATCTATTTATCTGTTGAAGGGCACCTAAGTTGGTTCCATAGCTTAGCTGTTATGAATATTGATGTGGCTGCGTCATTGTAGTATGTAGATTTTAAATCCTTTGGGTATATGATGAAGAGTGGGATAACTGGGTCAAATGGTGGTTCCATTTCAAGTTTTCTGAAGAATCTCCATATTGCTTTTCACAGCGGTTGCACCAATTTGCAGTCCCACCAGCAAGTATGAGTGGACTTTTCCCCCCACATCCTCGTCAATATTTATTGTTGCTTGTTTTGTTGATAATTGCCATTCTGACTGGAGTGAGATGAAATCTCAATATAATTTTAATTTGCATTTCCCTAATTGCTAGAGATGTTGAACATTTGTTCATATATTTGTTGAGCAATCGTATTTCTTCTTCTGTGAAGTGTCTGTGCAGTTCCTTTGCCCAATCATTGATTTATTTGGTTTTTTTTTTTTGGTGTTAAGTTTTTTGAGCTTTTTATATACTGTTGTGATATGAACTAATCAGTAAAATAAATAAGAGTGTAAGTTATAGGTTATAGATTAGTAAAAAATATAGATAATAGATAAAAGATTTTGATAAGTGAGATAAGACAATTATAAAGCAAGAATTGTCATAGACAGGCCTAAGAATTTTTTCCCCAAATTGTACTCAATCCAGGATATGGTGGTCTTGGTGACCTACATGACTTTGAAGTAGATTCTCACCCCCACTAGCCACCTGCTCAAACTCAGGATACGGTTGTCTAACAGCTGCTCAGACCCAAGATGCGGATAACTGAGTAGCAAGTTAACTGCTTTTTTTTTAGCTTCTGCAACTTGCTTGCTTGCTAACTGGGAAATTCCAGTCCTGCTTAGGGCTCACAGGAAACTACTGTTTTAGCTTCTGTGATTGGCTGCTTGCATGCTGCTGAGAAAAGTCCCTGAGCTATGGGTTTTGTCCTTAAATTCCCAAGATATAGGCAAGGAAATTGCTGTTCTCCCACAGAGCTTCAGTCTCTACAGGTGGGTGACAGTCCCTGGCCAGGTAAATAAAGCTCTCTTTGATTTGAATTTGGACTTTGAGTGTTTTCTGAAGTAGCTCCTCATAACAATACCCTGGAGATTAATGCTCTCTCTGAGGTGTAGGTAGCAAAGATTTTCTCCCGTGTAGGCTCTCTCTTCATGTTCTTGATTGGTTCCTTTGCTGTGAAGAAGCTTTTTAGTTTGATAAAAATCCTATTTATTGATTCTCGATTTTACTTTTTGCACTTTAGGAGTCTCATTGAGCAACTTGGTTCCTAAGCTGACATGATGTAGATTTGGACCTACTTTTTTTTTTTTTTTTCTAGTAGGTCTAATGCCTAGGTCCTTGATCCACTTTGAGCTGAGTTTTGTGCAGGGTGAGAGATAGAGGTCTAATTACACTTTGGTATATATATGGATTTCCAGTTTTCCCAGTACTCTTTGTTGAAGAGTCTATCTTTTCTCCAATGTATGTTTATGTTGCCTTTGTCTAGTATGAGATAACTGTATTTATGTGGGTTTGTCTCTGTGTCTTCTTTTCTGTACCAATTGGTCTGTATGTCTGTTTTGGTGCCAATACCAAGCCATTGTTTTTCTTTTTCTTTTTTTGGTACCAGGGATTGAACTCAGCCGCTGAACCACATCCCTAGCCCTATTTTGTACTTTTTAAAATTTAGAGACAGGGTCTCACTGAGTTACTTAGTGCCTTGTTTTTGCTGAGGCTGGCTTTGAACTCCCAATCCTCTTGCCTCAGCCTCCGAGCCACTGGGATTATAGGCATCTGCTACTGTGCTCTGCTTCATTTGTGTTACTATAGCTTTGTAGTATAATTTAAGGTCTGGTATTGTGATGCCTCCTGTTTCACTTTTCTTGCTGAGGATTGGTCTGTCTATTCTGGGCCTCTTTATTTTTCCCAAATGAATTTTATGACTGTTTTTTCTATTTCTATGTAGAATGTCATCAGAACCTTAATAGGAATTGCCTTAAGTCTGTATCGTGTTTTTCATAGTATGGCCATTTTGACAATGTTAGTTCTGCCCATCCAAGAGCATGGGAGGAGATCTTTTCATGTTCTAAGATCTTCTACAATTTCTTTCTTTAATATTCTGTAGTTTTCATGGTAGAGTCTTTCACCTCTTTTGTTTGATTGATTCCCCACCCCCTGCTTTGATGCTATAGCAAATGGGATAGCTTTCCTAATTTCTCTTTCGGTTGATTCATTAGTGATTATAGGAATGCAATTGATTTTTCTGTGTCAATTTTTATATCCTGCTACTTTACTGAATTCATTTATGAGGTCTAGAGGTTTTTGGTGGAGTTTTTTTTTTTGGGGGGGGGCATTCTAAATATAGAATCATGTCATCAGCAAATAGAAATAGTTTGAGTTCTTCTTTTCCTATTCATATCTCTTAAATTTCTTTGTTCTAATTGCTCTATCTAGAGTTTCCAGGATTATGTTGAATAGAAGTGGTGAAAGAGAGGATTTCTGTCTAATTCCAGTTTTTAGAGAGAATGCTTTCAATGTTTCTCTATTTAGAATGATGTTGAACTTGGGTTAACATATGTAGCTTTTACAATGTTGAGGTATGTTCCTACTATCTTTAGTTTTTCAGGTGTTTTGAACATGAATGCATGCTGTATTTGTCAAATGTTTTTTTTCTGCATTTATTGATGTGATGAATTATGTTTATTAATTTCCTAATGTTGAAACAACCTTGCATCTCTGGCATGAACCCTACTTGATCATGGTGCACTATCTTTTTAATGTTTTTGTATGCAATTTGCCAGTATTTTATTAAGAATTTTTGCACTTATGTTTATCAGAGAGATTAGTCTGAAATTTTCTTTCCTTGATGTGTCTTTGTTTTTGGTATCAGGGTGATTCTAGCTTCATAGAATGCGTTTGGAAGGGTTTCCTCCTTTTCTATTTCATGGAATAATTTGTGGAGGATTGGTGTTAGTTCTTCTTCATCATGATATGATATATTATATTTTTAACTCAGTCTTACAGATTTAGTCCCACAACTGAAAAGGAAACTGAACTCCAGAGATGAAAGTAATTCATATAGCTATGACTATTGCATATTGGTATATAAGGTTTTCACTAATATCAAGAATGAGCTTGTTAACAATATGTTGTAACACACAGATTCTTAAATATATGCATTCTTTGACCAGAAATTTCAATTCCAATGGAAAGGACATAAAATGCATGTAAAACTTCATGCACAAAGATATTACTCACATCATTATTCATAATATGAAAAAGAGTGGGGAAAACCTCATGCATAGGATGCAATATCTCTTAAAATGCTTTTACAAAGACTAATAAGTGCAAACCTTTATATATGATAATTTCAACTTTAAAAATATATACAAGAGTAAAGGTGTAGAGAAAAATTCAATAACAGTCATGACTTTGGATTTCATAGACATTAGCTGTCAGCTGAAAGATAGAACTATGTTAGCATTAACTGAGGAAAACTATCTTAGTATTAACAGTAGTTGTTTCTGGCTAATGGGACATGATTTCTACTTTATATTTTCCAAATTTTGTACAATAGCACACATTACTTTTATACTAGGAAAATAGTGCTTAAAAAAAAGGCTCAAAGTCTCAACACTGACTTTTCTTTTGATTTCACTACTTTTCCTTCTAAATGTAGAAAGCATATTATTCTGAAGGTGAAAGACTGGGTCTGAAATTCCCTGTTCTGCTTTTCCAGCACATGGCCCTGCAGGTAGAGTCCTACAGAAGGGCATTCACTGGGCTCTGTGATTTTAGGCCACAGTGCCCTCTTTGGGACAAAGTTGGCCTAACTGACTACCACCATTTGCTGCTGATGATAAAGGCACAATTGTAATATGATTTTGGGATATGGGCAATTAATAAATCAGTTACCCTAAGGATTAGGATGTAGATGAAACAAATCATTTTCTTAATATATTGGTTCATTAAAACATCTTCCCTGATGGTCTCCTTGTGAATAGCTCTATGGCTTTCTTAATCATATCAGAGCAAACTTCATAAGTAACTTCAAATTCACTGTTCTCCTTTAAACTTGATAATTCTCTTTAACCTTCAGATAGAAATAACTATTCCTTAGCATGTCACACACATCCAAGCATCTCACTGCTTATTCGTAGAACCATCTTCCTTCATCCTTCAATCTTACTATTTTCAGGGTTTGGAGGAGCCAATCTCTTTCTTCACCTTCCCTGTGGCTTAATAATTCTAATATTACAGCTATCCCACTGTATTTCCCATTCTGTTGGCTGGGAATGCCCTTCTCATTTCTTCATCTGGCTATTTCCTGTGGTCCCTGTTGGACTGGGCTCAAAGGTCAGTTCTGAGGAGAAGTCTTCCTCATGTCCACTACGTGGGACCCTTCTTCTCTCCTCCATCAGCACGCATCCATAACATGCATATAATACAATACTTGCTTGACTCTATTTTAACTCTTCACTTCTTCCTGTATCTCACTATGAAGACTTGATTGTGAAGACTGTAGTGTACTTCTCTACCCATGCTCTTAGCTCACTGGCAAATAGCGAAATCTCCTCAAAAACAAAAACAAAAAAACCCCAGTTAGCCAATGGAAGAATGAACATTGGAACTGCTCATGGGTCACAGTGGTTCCTACATAATTTTTAAAATTTTTCTTAATTTCCTTCATCTTTAAAAAGAAGATCATGAGGTGGATTGAATGAAAAAGATTTTGAAAAGCAACCAGCACTGTGCTAGACATGTGATAATCTATATTTGGTTTTTTTCTTTTTCTTTTCTCTAACCCCTATCTAGGTTCATGTTCCCCTCACCTGGTGGCTCATGCCTTACCAATACTCAAGTCTCCTCCCAGTCAGTGCCTCCCTGTTTAATGTGTAATGAGACGTCCTAGTCAATCAGTGTTTATGCTGATCACACAGTGTGCACTGTGACTTTTCTACCAACACCCACCATTATTCATCACATATTCACTGCCTGCCTTTAGACACACATTCAACATCTCTCTCACCTTTCACTTAGTCATCTATTAGTCACAGAGAAGTTTAGCTCTATGAATTCGTAACCAAAGTGTGATCCGTTTTCTAAGAAAAAGGTTGATCTTTTAAGTCAACAGCCACAAATATAGGTTGTGGTGTTCAATTTTCATTTGTTCTACTTTAGTTCAGCTTGTTTTATCTACATCATATATTGACCCTCCTACACTGCCCTTCGTATGCACAATTCAACTTGCATATGAACCAATGAGCAACCACTGTCTGGTGTCTAAGCACATGCTGGCTGTCTGCCAACACAATAATAACCAGAGAATCATTTTAACCCATAAAACAGAATTAATTTGTAAAATAGTTTGGATAATTTTCTTGCTTTTATTGTATTATTTTAAAGAATGGCATGGTTTCTTACAATCTTTTGTGTATTTGCTATTTTTATCCACAGTAGTTCTGGCAAAATCACTGCCAATTAAATTACTACTTCCCAATATAAACTCAGGCTACTATTATTTCAAGTAAGCTGAAACAACATTTAAAGAAGATGTCTTAGCAAATTAACTTTCATTATCTGTATTTAACATTTAGATTATGTTTAAAATATGGTAGTAGTTATTTAGATCTTGTAACATCCATGAAAAAAAAAATGATCACATTGTATTTTGTAATAATAAGTTGGCTTTCTAGGAATGGGATTTTTTTCCAGGAGCATGGGAATTTGATATTTTGGGATCATTTGGTTGGCTTTTATGATTGTTTTGAGAAATTTATTATAACTGAAAGCAAATAATTTTTAATACTGATTTCAATATTGGCAACTCTACTTTACTCCAGATGAGTGATCTTTTTGTTTTTACTGAATTTATATTAAGAAATACTTTTGAAAGAAAATATAAGCTGTTATTCAACCAATGGTTATAATGAAAGGCAATCTCTTTATCAATTGGCTTTGTCTTGCAAATTTCCAGAAGTTTTAACATTTTTCTGAAGTATTCTATGTAACATTCATACTATAAAAGGCAAAAATATATATTAATGCTTAAGTTTTGAGGGTCTCAAAGTTATTAATTTATAAATTCAATTTAATTAGATATTTCTAATAAAATCCTTCAAGTTTATATTTTTAGCTTAAGTATCAGAAATGTCCAGATAATTAAAAAAAAAAAGAAATTAGCGGTATTGTACCTAGAAAATACCAAAACATACTGAAAAATAGAGTGGGATAGCTGTAATATTAGAATTATCAGCATACATAATACTATATTATTGTAAGAGAATAGAAGTCTATTTAAATATTTATGATAATTTATAAAATTTATTTAATGATTTATTTTTTATTTAGTCAACTTATATTTACTAAGTATTAGATTCTGTATAATAGATGGGTAACATCAAGTAATCAAGTCACACTAGGTTATTAAACCTTAAAACTTGTTCAATAAATCAATTGTTATTATTTATAGTTAAGCAATCTTGCCAAGAACAGTTGGTGGAAAGAAAAATTGAAGTTCTTATTGAGAAGAAAATTTGGAAAAACTCTGTAAAAATGATTTGACATATCCTTTGTTATCCCCCTTTGAAGAGGGAATTTCAGTTTTTGTGTCTATATGAATGTGTGTGTAGAATGTGTATGTAAGATATAAGCTAATGTTCATGTAGCATTATTTATAATTGTAAAAACTGGAGTCCATCTTTTTGGTAATAAGAAAATGATAAAAACGCATGTTGCAAATATATGAATATTATACAGATTTTTTGGAAGAATGAAATCTGACATTGAATGATGTTTATTATAATGTGAGAAAATCAAGTTACAGATGAGTATGACAGAAAAAAATATTCAATGACGAAATCATGGTGCCAAACTCATATTGTAATAGCTCTATTTTGGTTAACTCTGGGAAAAGCTACTCTGCTGTCATGGCTGTAAATACTGGCTGTGTTGGATATTAGTGTTGGATTGCAATTGTAAATTTTGCATTATTATCATCATTCACTTTTAAGGTTTTCAAAGTCCCACCAAAGTCAGCTCCCAGTCATTGTATCCCTGTTAAATACATAATAAAGAAGTCCTTGTGAATCAGTTTATTTTGGCCATTTTTCAGATTCACATTCCAGGCTCACTTCTCTATAACACTTCTAGGATTTATTTTATCCATCTACACCATCATTGTTTCCAAAAAGCATGAGACCATAACTTCATTTTGGTACTCTTTATGCAAAACATCCATTTTGCCTGAATTTTCATTGTGGGTTATATACTTGCGTATTCTTGCTAAGGGTGACATTTGCACAAGCTTTTGGAAGATCACCCCAGAGTCTGCTATCTAGAGGGACACTGTTGAACTAAAGACACTTGGTTTCAGGTGCTAGAGAGAATTGAACTATATTCTTCTAAAATTAATAAGTGCATACTAAGTCCTAGACATTCTAATAACACTGTAGATAGAGAAATGAGAAGAGTGTTGTTTTTGATTTCAAGGAGTTCACAGTCTAGCAAATAAAGAAGAAGTAGTGTGTTTATTATTCAAGGGAGCAAGGAAGGAGAGCTAGATAAACAAGAAGGTTGTGGTTGTGGGAGGAAGATCCAGCAATGCTCCTGAGAATTGGCAGTGCTTGAGGTGTGTTGAGGGGTAAGAGAAAGCTAAACAGATTAGGGGAGTGGAGAGGGTTCTAGATTAAGGAACTAGGGTGGTGCAGGGTGACAGAAGTATGAGGAAGCACGCCTTGTTCCAGAAATTATGAATAGGCCATACACCTCTCTTAAAGTAATAAAAAAAGTCAAGGGCATTCATTGTGTAAATTTAATCAACACAGAGAATGACTAATCAGCATCACTTTAGATAATTCAACCCAAACCAGAGCTCTCTTTAGTGGTGATCTGAAAGATCTCCTTGTCTTGGGGTGTTGACTTAACAGATCCTGACTGCTACAGAAGCAAATACCAGGCTCTCAGCTTCAGTGATCCGTTCATGAGGGTGTGTCTGTTGTGGTGATCAAAGCACACCAGCTGTCCCATAAAATAGGATCTGGCTACTGCTTGGCACAAAAGTTTCCCCAGTTAAATCCAACCCCCTAATGAGATTCAAGATCCTCTTTCCCTCATGTATCCTTCCAGAATAACAGTAACAGATTTTGGTGAGTAAGAATAGTCTTTGGAGTTAGATAGCCCTGAATTTGATTTTAATTCTGTTACTCACTTAAACTCTAACATAAAAGTAACAATTTTTAGCTTGAGCATCTTCATCTGTGACATGGGTATAAATCATACCTTATTAGTATTGTTTTGAGGATTCAATAGGATAATTTATGGTAATTCAATAGAATAATTTATAATTATATGGCAATTTTATAATTATAGATTCAGATATTTTTATTATATTTAATTTGAATACTTAATAGTTTTTAGATATGTTTTTGACCTTTGAAATCTTTGTAATTCCTGTCAGACAAAATCTACTTGACCAAGGCTAGATGTCACCATCTTCAAAGCAACTTTCTGAATTCCCCTAACTGAAATTAATCATTCTTTCCTTATTTCCATAGAAATTGGTGCAGTTAGTACATAAATCATAATAATAATTTTGTTGAATTTAAATCCAGTGGGAAGAGACAGTATAAGAGACTATAATTACAATGTCTAGAATAATTTCTGATGTTTATTTATATGATTTGTTAGTTTATAATGAGCATTCAAAAATAAAACAATGATTCTATTAAGAATTCTCCCATTAATAAACAAATGGATTATTGTGATTTCAATTTACAAATGAATTCATGCCCCTGTATCATACACACAATGAGAAGAATGACACTCATCTAGTGACACAATGGGAAAAGCTTTCCCCAATGGGTATCTGTGTTTATGCATGGAATACGATGTGTACCCAGGATAAAATGAAGCATTTTTTTTCTCTCTTAGCACACATTTTTTTAATTGAAGAATTATATAAAACATTATTACATTTAGTAAGACATTGCAATCAGAAATATTTAAACAGGGAATTTTTAAAAGAATAATTCCTTTTGAACAAGTTAATAAATATGCTCATATTCTAAGTGATTTCCTTTCCCCTCACCTAAGATTTTTCCAAGAGAGCCCATTCATTCATTTAGTAATGCCATCTACTTAAGCAATTCCATAGGTCAGGCAATATGGCTCAAACAATATGCTGTTATATTTATTTATCAAATCTCATTTCCTAGACTTCTGCATTCATTTTCAAACCTTAACATAAATGCTATATTAAGTTTACTTCTTAGACAAAACAATATTCTAACTCTTAAGCAGTGAAGAGGGATCTTGGTTTATGCTTTCTATTTTGTTTGGGATGATATTTAGAAATGCCTCACTTTCAGAATCTGGAAATACATGTGAACAACCCTCACCATCGGGGCATGATGGTTAAGTTGCCTCTCACTGTATGCTGAGAGAGAAAATGGAAAGCTTCTGTTCTTGTTTCCACAGAGAATGTGGGGGGAAGGCATCCATAAGAGGTGGATTTCCTCTTTTAGAGGTAATTGTAAGTTTTTGCATATTGATAAAGAGAGAGGAAAAACTCACAGAAAAAATCTCTTACCCTTCTCACAAGTAGTTTCATCTCCTTTCAAACTTTTAATCTGTTGATCAATGCTTATTTCTATTTTATTTCTCAAATTTCATAGTGTTTTCAGTTTTGACTTCACTAACACTTTACATTCAATTATCCACTAGTCATTTTATAATTCTGAGAATTGTTGGTTTAATAGAATGCACATTTCAAGAGTAATGTCCATGTCAGGACAGAATTGAGCACATGAAGAGGCTATGGGGTGGGCCATTGATTGATTGTTAAAATGACCACAAACCAGTGATGCTTGGCTACACCCTGAATTTCATCAAATTATAGATTAATAAAGTGTAGCAGAATCTTTGTTATAAATAACTAAATTGAGGAATGACTGTAACAGTTGGCAGTACCCACAATTTGAAAACTATTACAAAATGTGCAATGCTTTAGTTATTTTGCACTTAAACTTCATAAAACCTATTTCTTTAAGAGATACTTTTTGTTCCAAATAGCAATAGCAAAGTCCATGCAATAGACAAAATTTAATCCTCTTCATTCTGATGAAGTTATAGTATTGAAACACTGGCTAGGGTATATGAGCAATGGGTTCAAGGTTTTGTTCTACAACTAGCTCCTTGTGGTCATTTAATCCACTTTTAGATTCGTTGACTATAAAATTGGTGAAATGGGTAAACGATTATGTAAGATGACTCAATTTTTATAATAGTTTTATTCATAAAGGAACAAGCAAACAAACAAACAAACAAACAAAAAAAAACAACAAGAAGTCCAATTACTTCCTTATGAAAGGAAAAAGCCCTGAAAATGTTTATTTCATTTCATTTACATTATCTTTCTAGTAACATTATAGTTACTGCTATATAGTTTACATATTTTACAGAATTAAATAAAACTACTCTGCAGAATTTCTTTTTCTTAAGCCAACTTTTATGTCTACTGAAGCCATCTGTGCACGTTTCCATTTCATTCATTCAGTGTGAGTAGTAATATTAGAAACCCAGCTTGGTAATGGATCAAATAGGTTACTAGTTATTCTTGGTAGGAACTCAAAGTCATATTTCAGAGTTTTATTTTAAGTATAGAAATGAATTAAAGGCTCTATGAAGATAGGAATCATGTTTGTCTTTTTTACCTCTGTGCTCACAGACCCAAGACCAGTGTTCAACACCTAGTAGCTTCTAAGTAAATATTGTTGAGTATATTAAAAAAAGATAGGTGTGCTTTAGAAAACATCTGGCTGCCAAATGAAAGCCCTATGATCCAGGTCAATAAAACTGTTTAAACTATGTTTCACATCGTTTTAGACAAAATTAGAAAAAAGTAGTGAAAAAATTCCCTTTACTGGGGAAAATGCTAAGATTTCTCTTAAGATCTGTTTTTATTGTAGATTTGTCATAAATTTTCTTTTGCAATTCTAAATTAATATTACAGTAATGATACAAATTGATAAAGTGCAATAAAATTGGTATGTGTATATATACTTCCTTTTGAGGAGCCACTTCCTGTTGGCAAACTCTTCTTAAAAAATTAAGCATGCCCTATCACTTAATATTGCTTATCTTGAGAAATCGTTTGAAAAAACAAATGACTTCAGATATCTATTAACATATGTTCCATATTCCTTTACCATTTCCTTTCAGAAATGTACTTTAAAAAATTTTTTTAAAGAAATATTTCTCTAAAGAAAATACGGCCAGATAAAACTTCTTTGAAAATCCCAAGAACGTGGACATCTTGATTTACGTGACTTTCTGTAGGCCTCAAGACCCATTGGATTTGTGAAATGAGTTATGCACTTTAGACAATATCAAAGGATACAAAATATTTTCTTTAAGTTTTTTGGCATATATTGAAAATCAGAAAAAACTAAGAAAGACTTATCTAAAGTGCTTAGCCATATTTATCCCTTGAAAGATCCAATCAAAGCCACATTAAACTTAGAACATCTGAATGTTTGTTGACTATTAATATTTTAAATATAGTACATTATACATCTTTGATGAATGTTTTGGTGACTATTAGGCTGCAAGATCAGCTTCTAGTATACCGGTCATAAATCACTTACTGTTGGGAGTAATGTATGTTACTATATCTTGTCACTCTGTGTCGAGACGTCATTGGGGATGTAGAGCCAATGGTTTGGCTTATGTGAATGTCTGGACTCACCATTTGTGTCACTTGAATTTCTGGCCCTACCAAAATACCGCCACTCATCACAGGTCCCATACAACCATCAGTCATGCTACCATTGTTCATGTCAGGCATACCAGGGCTAGACAGGACTCTCTCAGCATAGTATACATTGTGTGTGTTGGCTAACTCGGCAGGCACACAAATATTCCCTTGAACATCATAGACAGGTGCCATCACTGTTTCTGTTACTACAACATTGGGAGGAAGCTGAGGATCAAAAACAATTGTTGTGGGTTGTACACATGGGTCAGCAGTAGTGTAAGTCTCAGTCACTATGATATCCCCATGAATCACGGGTTCAGAGGCTGCCATTTCTGCTTGGAATTCAGCTTCTGAGAGAGTCATTCCTGAAGATTCATTAACAAAGTAATTAGGTCCCAGCAAAGGGAGGTCAGTACTGATAGGGATACAGGCCTGGTGTGAAGGAAATGGCTCAATTTCGGTGTCTAAGCAGATTTCAGCAAGAGTCCTAAATTTTGGATCTAAAGTTTCCATGTAGCTTTCATCCAGGTCGTCCACGATCCAACTGCAGCAACCAATGGAGCCCACAGGTGACCCAACTCCCTCGTGGTCGTAGATAAGCAAGCAGTCATTGGCTGGTCGGCCTTCATCCTCATCTGCATATGCGTATGCTTTCTAAAATTAGAAGAAAAATGGAGAAGTAGAAGTTTCCTTTCCCTTAAAATAATCAGAGAAGCCCTGCCAGTGGCCCATGCTTATAATCTCAGAGGCTGGGGAGGCTGAGGCAGGAAGATTGTGAATTGAAAGCCAGCCTCAGCAAAAGCGAGGTGCTAAGCAACTCAGTGAGACCCTGTCTCTAAATAAAATGTAAAATAGGCCTGGGGATGTGGCTCAGTGGTCCAGTGTCCCTGAGTTAAATCCCTGGTACCTGCCCCCCAAAAATAATAATCAAAGAAGACTAATAGCAATGCTTCAGAAACTTCTAAGGTTAAATCAAGGAATAAATTGAGGAAAAAGACTAGCACTTAATGTATTACTAAATAACTGGAATTTTTATAAAGGAGATCAGATTGCATTAATGATGCATTCAATTTGAGGATTAAACATGAATTTCTCTTATTTGAAAACTAATAAATGATAATGACTATATTTTGTTCAGATTTGAATCAAAATTAATATTTAAATCTATTGTAGTTATAGATTTTTGTTTCTGGAATAAAATTGTATTTAGTTATGTTCAAACTATTTATATAAAGAGAGATATTTGATCAATTTGAAATGAAAGCATTTATAAAGATTTAAATCTTTCTGAGCTACAGGGACTTGTGTTAGAATGTTCATGAAATTTTATGTGGCTTGAGCTGAGAGAGCTGGAATGATCTCTGGAGTTAGTTCCATAAAAAGGAAGGCACTAAAAGATCATCTACCATGATTTTAAAATTATTCTTTAAAGAAAGACATTTAAAATGAAACCTTAGGTTGGAGCACAATATGTAGAATAGAACAGATGCAAGTAGAATCTCCCTGTTTGGAGGGGGTGCAGACCTGCCAGCTCTCTTCCTTCTTCCCTCACCTATAATGGTCTTTGTTATTTAAAATCAGAAAAAAACAAAACAAAACTGAAAAAGCCTTATCTAAAGTGCTTAGCCATAAATCTTATGGAATCTTACAGGTCCGGCAAAACAGCATTTGAAATCCCTTGATGTAGTTCAACCTTCTGTTTACCTTATAAAGTAACTACAAGCCCAGAGAAGGTAAGAGTTGAATTGCTTGCCCAAGACCCAAACAGTCTTAAAACAAAACTTCAAATCCAATTTTCCTTTTTACACAATATGGTGTTTCCCCTCTGATCCAGCCTCTAAATTCTTCCATTAGAAATGAATGATTTTTAGGCTTTGAACCAACAATTCATGAGTTTAGAATAACCTTAAGCCTTTGTTATGTAATATTTGGAATGACTCCTCAGTAAGAGGGTAATCTCCTCTTGCATGCATGGAACACAAATTAGTTTCCCCGGGGTAGATGTTGGAGATGTGTAAAGTGGCAGGAAGGAAGCATTAGTAAAATTTTGCAGAGGCTCACCTTGGGGTAGGGAGAGCTTGAGTCTCCTGAAATCACCTCAAAAATTTAGCACCATTTTTAAAGTGTCGAGCTAAATGTTTTGGGAAGGATGATCTCAGTTCCCACAAAGGAGAACACATTTTTATTTTGTCTCATAAAGCACTGATGATAACCAAAGGAAAAGTGCCAGATGCAATCTGCCATTAATCATAGAGCACCTTTGATACTGGTGGGGGTTTTATGAATAATTTAAAAAATATTTCTTCTATGGTATATTATTTGTGCCTGTTCTTTGAATGAATTGATTAATGGTATCTACCATTCATTTCAATGAATTTATAGTCTGAAACAGTATTTTTACTTGTTTAAATAAGAGACAGGGTTTGACAAAGTTGCTGAGGCTGGCCTGGAACTTGAGATCCTCTAGCCCTAGCATCCTGCATCTCAAAGATGGCATGTGTACACCTTGAGCCCAGCTTATTGCAAAAGTATTTTTAACTACTAATTTTAATACATAGTTTACATCTGCAACAACATCTTTAGCATCTTTTTTTTTGTGAATAGCAGTGGTGAAATTCATGATGCAGTAATGGTGAATAAAATAGGTTTATTGAAATATGAGATCCAATGGATTGCTAATTAATCAAATTAAACTTTCTAAATAGGGTACACAAGATTTATTTACCCATTATGTCATTGTATTAGGCCAGATCAGTGACTATGGACCTTTCTTCTTTGGGATGCTCATTAATAGACCTATGACCCTTTTTCTTAGTGAGAATGAGGTTAATGGAGGACAGGATGGGTGACCTCACTTCTAGGTCCTCATTTGTAACCCATTTGTGGTGATGCTATATGTGTACCTGAGCTTTCACCCCCTTCACTTCCCAGTCTTGACTTTTAATTTATTCTTCTCCATTTCTGGAGAACAGATGGGACATCATAAAGAGAGGACATGAATGCACATTTTTTTGGATCAGCATTCTTCTTGTTTTTTGATGCTATGGGAAACAAAGAAGAAATCAGAAGGAAACAGAAGACAGGAAAATGGAGAATGAAGAGGAATGCTAGCTTTTTTTTCTTTTGTTTTACTTTCTTTTTTTTACAGTATTAATATGTGTTATGGCAACTGAATATGTAATACTGCTGTGAATTGGCTTTATGTATGTTAAGGAGAAGTAAAATGTTTTTTTATTAAGATTAGGATAGGGCTAAGAATATTTGAACTTATTTCTGGAGGGGCCCACTGCCCTTGTTTTCCTGTTGTGTGTAACTGCGTAAGAGAATTACCTCTGAGAAGTAGCTGTCCAGGAAGGCCATGTTCATGCCGGTGTCTGCATACTCCCGCAGAGTTCCTATGGTAGAACTCCTCTTCCTCAGGGTCCCCATAGCTCCTCCAGCCACCATGCCCTCAGCCATTCCAACGCCTGTATTGAGTTCCACTCCTGACACACCTCCTTCAACTGTTCCTCCACCTGCATAGGTGTTGGTGTAGATTTCTGAAAAGAGAGGATGTCCCTTAATAGTGCTTGAGTTGCCTACGTTGCTCATGCATCCCAAACATTGCCAGCTGCTGTCTTCCAGCCCTCTACCACCCTACAATAAGCAGGCTCTGGAAAACCAGGCAAGGAACAGCAGGAATTACACCCAGAATCTCCAGGCTTGGTGAGAAAACAAAAGTAGCTGATACAGAGGGAGCAAGTTATGGGAGATAGACTTCGCCTTCGTGTATGCACAGAACCTTCTCCTCTAGACTTAGAGGTTCTGTAGAGCTTGCCAAGAGGAGCGGGGTCTCTGCATCGGTGCCAGTTCCTGCCTTTGCTACCTCTGGCAAGTGCCCCAGCCCCCATGAAAGAATGTGACTTGCATTTCCAACAGTCGAAATTCCAGGTCCTCATTCACACTGGTGCCGAATGGAGAGCTGGAATTCTCACATGAATGTTCAGTCAATGTATATCTTTGCATGGAAAGTGTCAGACTTGGGATACTAAGGAAAAGAAATCTCATGTCTGCTTCAGAATGGGGCAGCTCTCTATTTGGTTCCAGCATTGCACAATATCCAGGTATTTTTCAGTATTCTAAAGTGTGGGTGGGACTGGTAAGTTAGGAAAGTATAAGACACTGTTTATGCAAAAGAACATGTGAATTGAAGGAAAATTCTTCAACTTTTATTAGAACATATTTGCTGCTTTTTCTTTTGTTCTTATTTACATTGTAAATAATCCCTACAAGAGCCTATGCTCTGTCAGGGACAATTCTCATGTATATTTTGTGACATCTACCTGTATCATACCTAATATGTGTGTAATTTTGATATCATATTTAATATTTGTGTGTGTTTATTTGTTTATTTCTCCTAGCAGCACTTTGAAGTAGTAGGTATTGTGATAATTTCGATTTTAAAGAGAAGGAAATAGGCTCAGGGAAGTTGGGTCTTGCCCAGGGACTATTATTACTAATGAGTGGCTGAGCCAGGAATCAAATGGAAGCACTCTTATTTCAGAGTTTGTTGTAAAAGTCAAGTTTAAGATAGAAAAATAAAGTGGCCACTTCAACATGTCACTTTCCCTGTAATTATACGATCCGTTAAGGAGATCGACAGATATTTTTTGGGGGAGGGAGGGGTACCAGGGATTGACTTCAGGGGCATTCGGCCACTGAACCACATCCTTAGCCCTATTTTATATTTTATTTAGAGACAGGGTCTCACTGAGCTGCTTAGTACCTTGATTTTGCTGAGGCTGGCTTTGAACTTTCAATACTCTTGTCTCAGCCTCCAGAGGTGCTGGATTACAGTCATGCACCACTGTACCTGGCTGGATATGTTATTTTTTATAAGGTACTGTTAGGTGAGATAGGTTTGGTTGAATAATTTTGCAAATTGAAAAAGA
This sequence comes from Marmota flaviventris, assembly GCF_047511675.1. NCBI lineage: Eukaryota > Metazoa > Chordata > Mammalia > Rodentia > Sciuridae > Marmota > Marmota flaviventris. The sequence goes on from NC_092513.1 coordinate 40,179,964, forward strand.
AAAACAGAGTTTATTGTTCACTGACCAGAGGAATCAATACGATCCTGGGTATTAGAGGCTGTCATGGGTGCGCATATATTGGACACATCCTGAAAAGAAAAAAAAAAAAAAGATTTTAAAACAAATGTGTTATGTTAAACATTTTAACATTGACATCCACTCATTTTTGTGTCATGGGTAATCATTAAAGCATGCACAAGTTCCACCTAAACTCTGTGCTTCTCTGGAAAGTGACAGACCACTTACCCTGTCCTCGGGTTGGGCCCCCTCTATCCTCCAGGACTGCATCACTCCTTCTCCACCCTCAGGCACAGGAGCAAACCTGGTCCCCAGGCCCTCTGGTTGTCTTCGTTTGCAGCAGCACATGAGCAGCAAGAGTGGCGACACTGCCCAAGAAAGCAATAAGTAAGGGTTAAAATCTGTCGCTCAAGCTAGGAAGCCAATGAATTCATTGGTTTTTTGTGGCATTATGGTTAGAACCAAAGAGATAAATATTAAGATAAAAAATATTTAGGATAAATACTAAAATAAAATAAAATAAATTTTGCTCCTACAGGATTGAGAACACATCCATGTCTATAAATACTAACTTACCAAATCACATAGGACTTTAGAATGGAAATGGAGGGAGTGTGAGATCACTTAATCCAGATCCTTTACTGATAAATTAGGAAAGTAAAGTCCACTCTTTCCTCTAGTCCAAGATTCCTGAGCCTGTTGGTAGCATATTCAGGTCAGGAAGACTAATGAAATTCTAGTGCTATCCTGCAGAAAATGTAGCTGATTCTAGGTTTTAACCTTTAAATTCCCAAAGGCTTAAACATGCAGGTGCTTGGGTCTCATTTGGGGTTAGGACTCAGATGTGAGTAATTATAAAGCCTTCTAGGTGTTTCTTATGTGCTGCTAGGGCTGAGAACAACTGATTTAAAGGCTAGCTGCCATCTCAGTTGCTCTGGAATTGTGTTCTGGGAAAATGTCTCTAATATTATTTTGAGCATCATCCATTATTTTTTTATAGATTTACAAAATCACAGATTATTTTAAGGATGATAGGCTGTCCAAAAGTCAGTTGCTAATTTTTTATACTTTGAAATGATAATGTTTTAATTTGTGCTCATTCATTAACACATGTTCAATCCTTTTTAATTTTAGAACCAGTGTTTGATCCCCATGAAACTTAAGTCTTGCAAGGGCAACCTAAAATACGTGAAGTATTTCTGTTTTGAGGCTCTGCATGGTTTTTAAAAAGGTATATAGAGAGGAGAACTTCATTTTGAAAGTTCTGCTTGGGGCTCTTGCCATGGTCTTAGTTCAGAGCCCAGAAGCTAATTCCCTTTTCTAAACTCGATTCCAAGCATCCTATTGCATCATAGTCAGTAGGTCACCAGATCACCTGAGCTCCAGGTCCTTACTGATTCCTTGTTGCCTGTGGACCAAAGCCCAGAACATTTGGTATATCATGAACGTGCCTCCACGTGGGCCCCCAACCTATTTTTTAGCCTGTTCACCTCCTGAGTGTGCTCTGCTTTTCTATCCTCCTCCTGTCTGTTGTTTTATTTTGGTTTTTGGTTCTGAGGATTGAACCCAGGGCCTCACTCATGCTAAGCATGTGCTGGGATATACTCTTAGCCTCTCTCTGTTTGTGCTATTTCTTTGTTGTAGATGGCTATTTGGCTTTCCTACAAACATCATCCTTCTAAGAAAATTCTCAGCTTTCAAAGGCCGGCTGAAAATCCATTTCTTCCATAAAGATTTTCCCAACCTTCCTATTTTGAATTAATTGCTTTTGCTTTTCTGCTCTTAAAGCATGTTGATGAAATTCCCATTATAAGTTTATTTTATGCTGTTCTATATCTGTGTTGGTGATTAGCATGGTTTCTCATTTTCAGGACACTCACTAACTTCAGGTCATCTCAGGTACCATTATTGAATAGATGCCTACCTTATCAGCCCCATCATTTATTTCCAAGGACACACAAAAATTGCCATAGATTCTAAAAAGAAACAGCCACGTGAGCCTAGCCATCTTGGTGTGCCTGGTGACAGCCCTATTTTGAAGAACTGCTGAAAAGGTGGACTTAATACAATACTTACAGAGCAGAAGTAAGCCACCCATCGCCATCATGCCAATTGCTGCTGGTCCAAGACCAACATTTGAATCTCCAGCTTGGTCATCAGTGATTGTCCCATACATGTCATCAGGGGATGAGCTGATGTCTTCATTATAGATACCAGGAGTGCTAGAGTGCAGGCATATGCCATTGCTATCACAACTGCAGGCATCAAATTGCACAATCTGTGGCAATTCACATGCCCTGTTATAGCTGTCCTTCACTAGGATTGGGATTTGGTGAAGTCCTGGAGATATCACCTCATCAGTTGTCAGGATTGCAAAGGTTCCTGAAAAGGAAAAGAAGAAACAGAATCAATTAAAATTCCTTGAGGGTAGCTCTTAATACCCAAGACTAAATTAGAAACCGAAGTTTCCATGCTCTTAGTCGTAAAGCATCCTCTCCTTTGATTAATATTTTCATTTATAATTAATTGTTCAGTACTGCTCCCTGCTTATTTCTACAAAGCAGGCAGGGACTCTGTTGGTTAATTCTGGAGCAACAATACTTGGAATTTGATAGACACTCAATAAAATTGGTCTAATGATGAATTATACTTAGTTGAAAAAAATATTGGAAGTTTTCTATTGAGTATTACAGTTCACAAAATAACCTCCTTAGGGCTGTTATTTATTAATTGCCTTTGCATTTAAAATTAATTCAATAGCTATTCTAATTCTTTGTGCTACCTTGCTTATGAATTTCTATGTGAAATATTGCTTAAACATTGGTTGATATATACTTATTAACCCAGGGAAAGTTTAGAGATGATTAAATCTTTACCTAAAATATGAATAGTAACGAACTAATGTTAATAGTAGCTGATTAATGTAACACATAATTTTTTTTGTTGTGATGGTTTATTACCTTCAGTTAGCTTTATGAAAAGCCAGCTGTGTCTGTCAAAATCTAACCTGTGCACAAAATAAGAATCAAGTAAGGCAACATCACAGCAAGTAGACAAAGTTCATTGCATTCTTCAACATTAACATGGATTCTAGGAAAATTCTCTCTAGTGTGGTTATATTTATTGGCAAATTTATAATGTCATTTGTATACCTTTGCCAACCTTCATGTAAAACAGTTTATAAAAATATTTTTTACTCAGAATACCTAGGATATGAATGAAAAAAAAAGTGGCTAGCAATTATCATTTAAGAATGGTCTATTCAGCTTTATAGAGGAAGGTAGATTCAGAGTTATCCTGATTTTATTGGAATTTCTTTAATGTGTTTAGCTTTTAAAATATTGACATGGTTTTGTTGCCAAAAAAATAAAATAAAAAAAACTTACACCAAGTCTTTATTGGTGGTATTTTTTCCTGTATCATTCAGAGTTTCTCCATTCTGTAAAGTCTGTGAATGATGAAGCCTGGTGGTCTCAGAGTGGTAGGAAGTATTTTCTCTCACTTTGAGGGTAGTCTGATGCCCTCCTTGGTACCCCTCAAAGTTTTTTGTATTGCCCCAAATAAATGTGAACTCAGGGTACTATCTTAGTCCAAATTAGGTTTCTCATAGTATTTAATTTTCTATTTATACAATTAATGTTTCAGGAGAAAGAATCCATGGTAGATAAAATGGTATGTTGTTTAAAATTTACTGATTTAAAAAAAAATCAACGTCAGACATTCATTTCTATGTATCTATAGTCAGCACAGATACACAGAATGAGTCTTTCGCTTCACATTCTTTGGTTTATGCAATCCTTTATGTTTAAGTACTTTGCATGATTCTAATTTTAATGGCTGTGTAGTACCACATCTTAATAATATGTACCAGAATTTGTTCAACCTTTCTTCTAATACCGGGAAATTTGGGTTTAAATTTTTATCCTTACTAATAGCTCCCGATTAGAAACATTTTCATGGATCTTATGTGCTCCTTAGTAGACTATATGTAAATGTGTCTACATGAATACCCAAATTTCAGAGATTAGTGACATGCATGAAATTATTCAGAATAGGGAATTGTGACATTAGGTGATTTAGTTAAGCGTTCTGTTTATTTCATCTGATCAAATATTGGTTTACTTACTATATAAAATGATCGGTAAACTGGTATCTGTTATTTATATACCACTATTTATAAATGTAGCATAGATGAAACATTTTGACTTTTATTTCAGTCTAAATTTTTCCTCAAGTATCCTAAGTGTGTATAAGAAGTTTTGTTTTTTTTCCATTTAATGTGAATATGGCAAGAATTATGAAAAACAGACATAGAAATGACTTACCTAATTATTTGGTAACTGTTTTGCTTTTGGACTTAAAGTGTGACCCAGTTTACATTTCACTTACCATTTATTGGTTCGATATTCCATATGTCAGCTGTTCCTGGTGGCTCATCAACAACACAGAAGGTAAAGGGAGCCCCATAAGAATGATCACTAACATAGATAGGGACCGATGGAGAAACCATGCAGGTGGTGCTACTTTCAGGACAAATGACTGGACAGTAGTCATTGACATCAGGAACCTCAATACATATGGTTCCTGTAGCTGTTTTCCTAGAGCCGTCTGAAAAGCAAAGCATTATGTGTTGAGGTAAATGGTGCCAGGGAGAAAACTCTGTCTCATATTTCATGATGATGCAACAGTATATAGGAATCGTTCACCAGTTCATCAACCTGCTGTCACTCTTGCTCTTCCTTTGTGTGTTTCATTTCAGTCACATTGGCTTCTTTTGCTTTTTTTTTTTTTTTTTTGCAGTGCTGAGACCTGCACCCGATGGCTTGCTCATGCCAGGCAAATGCTCTACATCACCAGCCCTTTTTGGGTTTCTTGAACAAGTTTTTTCCTAACTTGAGGTTCTTATGCATTCTGTTCACTCTTCCTAAAGCGATTTTCATCTTCATTTCATTCCCCTAGAATCTCTGCATCCTAAGGTGGAAAATTAAATGTCCTTCCTCAGAGAAGTTTCACTGCTTTCTATTCTCACACTGTCCCAATAAATTAGGGCCCCCCAGACCAGGTGATAACCCTCCTTTTGGGATGCTTATGGAGATTTAGGTGTTGGAAATAACTGCAATTAAAATTAAATAATTGTGTATTTTTCTTTCTGTTTCTTTGTTGATTTGAATCCCTTCCTATTTCTCTCTGAAATGGTAATTCTGAAAACAAATATGAGTCAATTAGATTTTTTTTCCTCCTAACCCATTTGAAACAAATTTTTAGTTAACATAACTTATTGGAAAAGCCAGGGGATAAGAATTAGGAATCTGTGCCTGGTCCACTTTTTTATTCTATGTTCTCTGATAGTGAATAAAGAATTTCATGTTTGCTTTTGCAACCCACTTTGGTTTTCTCATCATTTGCAGACTAGAACATTATCACTTCTAGGACTTTACTAGGTCATTTTCTGAGAAGTTAATTGATTTTGTTTATCGCTTTTGTGTGTGTATCTAAGTGGAGTCACTGAGTTTACCAAATGACAATAAACCAATGAACTATCCATGTCTAGCATGATTTTGTACAATCTGTTCTGATACCCTATTTAGCAATGGATTTTCTAAAGTGTTTATTCACTCAGTCTCTCATTAGAGAGATGATCTCATAGATTGCTTTGACATTATCTGGTCCTCTTTGCTTTCTTATGGCCTCGTGGTGTAGCAACCAAAGCTGAAGCTATTGCTTACAGCACCTACTCTCCAATGCAGTTTGGTTCCCCTGGAGTTCTGTCTTCATTCATGATGGTCAGGCAGCCTGGGTCAAAACAGAACTGTCTGGATATCTCTGTGCCCGTGCAGACATTGCTCAGGTGACAAATGATGAGCCTGTGTTTAGTTTACCATGGATACATTTTGATTACACTTTCACTCTCTCTTTCTGCACTTGAAATGACTACTTTTCTAATTCTAGTTTAGGAAGATTGGCTTCAAATATAATCAATATGTAAACATGGGGTGTAGTCAACATGGTTAGAATCCATTTCCTTCTAGAATACTGATAGTAAATATTATTCATAAACTGACTCAGATGTTGAAAGTTACACCCTTAGGATGAAGACCAGAATCTGTGGCCCATTGCTTGGACTTTAATCATGGTCTCTTTTTGAATCTTACACTGCTCATTGTATCTTTCTCTTGTTTGGCTATTGTAAAGATCAGATATAAAAGTAGTGCAAACCTACAGTATTTATCTTACATTAGGCATGTGTTTGAGACATCTATCTTTCCCCTTCTTTCCTGGTTACTGACCTATCTCTGTTTTGTTCTGTAGCAGCTGGTTTCCTAGGCACTGCTCTGAAGAATCATTAACTTCTGAATAATCAACAAATACTGTTGCTACTCATCCAGATGAATGTGTAATAGATTTTCTCATGTGGGAAGTGGCTCAATTACAAATTAATTCAGTGCATTTGTGCTTCTGTGCTTTAAATTTGAATCTTCTATCTGGAATAATCTAGTACTTTCATGGATCATAGTATCTTATTCTGGGCAATATGTCTAATAAAACAGTACTCATGCAAATTTGTCATTGTAGCTCAGTTTTGGTGGCTCTAAAAAAACTATTGCCTTCCCAGCAGATGATCCCAGAGTGAACTTTGTGCACAGATTGTAGAATTTACTTTAGGTAAGCATTCCTGACATACTCAACAGGTGGGATTAGTCATACTTAAGAGATGAGGTAATAAATGGAAACAAAATTATATACTTTTTCTTTTTTTGGTGATGCTGCAGACCAAACCTATGGCCTCACACATATAGGCAAGCTCTCTACCACTGAACTAACTCCCCAGTCCTATGTATATATATATATTTTATCTTCTATGTTTTATGCTGTAAACCGTATTAAATTCTTTTTGAAAGTAGGTGAAATAAATTATTCCTAAGTGTAAATTAAATTCATACGTGTAGTTAAATTCAGTTTTTGATCTTAGGTGCTTAGAACGTTCCTTAAGTCTTGCCTATACCACTAAACGATATATTTTGTGACTCATATATCAACATAAGAATAATAACATTTATAATATTTAATATAATAGGATTAATATTTTAAAATATTGGAAATAAATATTCTTACCATCTATAGCCAGGATCTGTGCTGTGTACATCCCATTGGTAATATATTTTGACTTCTTATCAAATTCTCTAGAGAATTGTATTTTACCAGTCCTTGAATCAACTTTTAACCAGTTGCCTGCATCATGCCCTATGATATACCTGTTTTTAAATAAGTACATCATTATGCTTTTATGAAAATTAATACTTTAAAATCACATAAGAGATTCAATGTGGTAAACATATTGTTTCTGCGTGCTTTATAGTGACAATTGTCTTGATTTATAAAAGGTATCTATCTATCTATCTATCTATCTATCTATCTATCTATCTATCTATATGACAATAAGAAGCCAATATTAAATGTAATAATGCACAGGTTGACAAAAAAGTATTGAAATTTCATCATTCTTACTCTTCTAGCTCTGAGTGTAATTAACAAAATGTATGAGTTTCAGATCTATTTATTAAATCATAGCAATATTAAATATATTTTATTTATTTTAAAAAACAAATATGGTGTATTCATTTTTACATGTGGCATACTTAGTGTATGTGTTGTGGATTTTAGGGCATCTTGATTTCAGAGAACCCCATTGCTGGCCTGTTTGGGAGCTCTCCTTGATTCTCTCTCTGGGTCTTTTTATAGCTAATGGATTTAAAGTTCTTGACCTAATTGGAGGGAGATTTGGGTCTCTGTACCAGGCACAATTTCAAATCTTCAGTTCATTTATTTGATATTCTTCTTCCTTTCCCCTATACCATCAGGCTTCATACTTTTTTGAATCTGTCAACTTGTTATTTGATTAGTTGAAACTGTTAATATCAAAGTAATTTATAAGTCAATAGACTTTCTTGACTACAAAAATATTAGAAGGAATAAAAGGAGAGAGATGGGAAGCATATAGAGAAGACCCATCTACTTCACTGTTTTACATCGTTTTAATTTGTATCTATGTACCTAGTTCCCCTCATACCTACCTTTCTATTTCTCCCATTATGACTCTTTATGTTCATTAAATTTCTGAAACAACCATGTTTTAGCTTTTCCTATTGTTTTTCTTTTTCCTCTTAGGTTAAGCAGAGGGTTGAAATGAGTCTCAAAGTCATAGACACCCATGGGCTTTAAAAAAACAAGCAGTGACTCATCTTTAGAGTGTGTTTCTGTCTACAATATGATGTAATCAGCCTTAGTCCAGGCTAGTACAACTGGGTACAAGAGATCAAAGAGACTGCTGGAGTAACTTGGGTGGATCTTTAGTTCTACAATTGTTCCTTGCACACAACTAATCTTAAAATCAATCGGAGCTCTTATAAAAAAAATTTCAAATGCCACACTAGTTTTCTTAAAGAAATATTCATACAAAGAAGAGCAAAACAAAATCTTAAAAAAGTGTTTATAACCAAAATACACTAGCAGATACCACCATAAATTAACAATGGCCAGAATCAGGCTACACCAACATGAAGCAAGCATTGGCAGTACCTGACATTTGTTGCAGGATTTCCTGTGTCCATATCCATGGCTGTGTATGTGCCAAGCACATAATTCAATAAGGAATCTCCTCTTATTCCTTCCCGTACACTAAAAGTCATGGAACTAGGATGAAATGTGGGTCCTTCTCTCACGTTAACAATTTGAATTCTCACAGGGGTTGAGTGCATTCGGAATTGAGAAGCAACGGAGTGGTGAAAATCAGCTTGGTTTTTAACTCCAATACCAAGATTAACATTAGGCACTTGTTCATAATCCAGGGTCTAAAATAACGAAAAGTGAAAAACTCTGAAGCAGCCAACAACTCTCTTTTTATAGAAGGAGAAACCAGGACTAAAGCCCAGGAGCTATGCAACTCAGATTTTAAATGGGAAAAATAGTCATTACTGCATTGGGTATTTTAGCATCTGATTCTTTTTTGTCTTTTGGCATAATCAGGTAGGTATGTAGGTCATTTAAGTCTGTGGCTTTAAATTGGAGTCTAGTTTTGAATTTTTTATACAAAAACCCTTATACAAATGAACAGTTTATAAAAAATAAAAAATAAATTTAGAATGAAATAAAAAATGTTCACAACCGTTGAATGAATAAATCAATAGGACCCAGATTTCCTTTGTAGAACTCACATTTGAGAATCTGTTGGAAGTATGAAGAGCAGATTAAAGGAGTCAAAATATCTGACATAATTAAACAAATAATTTTTTAAAAATTATACAAACAGTTCTAAAGATCTTAGGAGTATTATAGTCAGCCTTACACTATAATTTAATTGCACTGGGCTTGGTGGATAAGAAGACTTCTTTATAGAGCTCATTCAAAAAAGTAAATACCACACCCTGAGAAAAATAACCTTTGAACTTGGTTTGCTGGGTGAAAGATGAATAGAATCGTTTTATCTAGAGTGACTGATGTGGTGACATGAAAAGTTCCAAGAGAAAAAGCCATTGTAAAAAAACAAGGGAGTGCTGGCCAATGTCTATCCAGATGTGCTCTGGAAGCTAAGGTGAGCATCACTTGCGATACATTTGCCAACAACAAAAGCCAAGATGTCTGTGGTCCCAGGGAAGTTCCAGGACATCATGAATGTTTTATTAGATTTTGGAGTTCAAATTTCCACATGTGCTGATAAGATAGATAGAAATATAAGCAGAAATTCACATGAATTTTTGTTGGGACATGGCTTAGCATGCCTCACTTGAATTTCAGCTAAAACCCTTGAGTTCAAGGATTTTGATTGCTTTTATACATCTGTTGACAGTTGCCACCATAATACAGATGAATGTTCCAGTGCACATAATATGAACTATGGAGCTAAATAGGAATTGCATACTCAAAGATGAATTTTCAATGGGAAGAGATTCCTGTTCTATAACTCAATTTTTGAAAAAAAAAATATAACTCAATTTTTGTTTTCTAGAATTCCATGTTATCTTTAAGTAAATGAAAAATCTGGGAACTCTATTCTGGTAGAGAAATCTCTTGGGGTTTTCCTATGTGTATACGCACAAATACACTTCTGTTCATTACAGTAGTTCTCTCCCTAATGAACAGACTGTAATGCAAACAGACTAACATGTGCCTACATTTTTACCTACTATAGGAACTCATGGAATCTAGGGACAGGAAGTTGATTGAGGATCAATATTCTTTTTAGCAGGGAAGATTACAAGGGGAAATGCAGACATTTGCATTTATTTTTTCCAAGTGGGATCCTTTGTCAAGAATTTTCTGATTGTGTCTAGACATCTTAGGTTTGCAAAGAGCAACAATAACAAACTGTTTACCCCAAAGTGTCTTCTTGGAGTGAATGACTAAATCAGATTCTTAGGACCTAAGGACTTAATTAATATAGTAATTATTTTTGTAAGTTTGATCTTTTCAGAGTTGAGTTCATAAGCCTATTGCTATTTTTTTTTAAATTCCAAAGCATATCTTAGTGTTTAATAAAGGGCTGAAAACTTTTTTTGGTCAAAGATGTGATAGTAAATATTTTAGATTTTGGGAGTTGTGTACAATTTCTGTCTTAGTATTCATCTCAGCCCTTGCAGTATGAAAATAGCTAGAGAAAAATGTATAAATGAATGAATGTACCTGTGTTCCAACAAAAAAATTTATTTATAGAGTAGAGGGTTGGCCAGATTTGGCCTATGGGCCAAAGTTTGTTGACCTCAAAGCAACATTCTCAAACAGTAAGACTATAGTGTATTCTTTGAGTCCTTGTGTTTTCGGAAAGAATTTTAAAATTTTGTGGTTTCGTTTGAATGACAAAAAGTCTATAGATATCTTCTATAATTTTGGTGACCCTATCATAAATTAATACACTGCATGATTTCAGTGCATGATTGTATTTTGTTGGCAAAGTAATAATACTTTAAAAATTGCATCAGGCACTTGAGAAAAGGAAAGATACTTGATGCACAGATGATGTGTTTATATTAGGTGAAGGCTAAATGGATTCCTAATATACTTTTAAAAAAATTCACAGTAACTTCAACAGAAAAAAGTAGTGACCAAATGGAATAATCACAAGCATATTATGTACCAACCTAAATAGATGTGCTTGTGTGTGTCTGAGTGTGTATTTTCCTGCCTGTAAGTGTTGTTTATATTGTTAATGGTAATTTCCTTGGAGAAACAAAATTCTCTCATTATATGAATATTCATGTGATTTTATTGGTTTGTGGTTTTGTTTTTAATTTATCAATGTTTAGATTTCATTGTTGCCCATGAAGTAAAATAATAAAGTAGTTTAAGAAAAAATATAGGAAAAAGTCACCCCTGAGAGTTCAGTATTCAAGGTTCTCAGCATAATGACCCTATGCAACATCTATATTCCTCCTCTTTCTTTCCTATGTAAAACCTCTGCTTAGCACAGCCTCACAGGGCTCTTACCAGGGACCAAATATGTGGCGTGTTTTCTTGCCTCTCTGTGTTTTTGTTCCTGCCATTATCCACAGTAGCAATCTCAGTTACAAGGTCTTACTTAAATCCTACTCTCTGCTTTTCAGACAAATCTAGCTCAGAAGGATCCCCCCTTCTCGTATGTCATTAATTAGTCCATATTTCATCCATTTGGCAATCAGTTAAGTTTTATATCATGAAATCTTTAACATTACTTATTATATTGCTAAATTCACAGCTGTTATTTAATTCAAAGATACTTCCTTTATGTTATCAAATAGATCTGGGCACTGTGAGAACAAACCAGTCTTCTTATTTTTCCTTAGTAATAACTGTATTGTTGGGAGGGAAGGGTCAGACTGACACAGTGGCCTGCTTTAGACACATGTCAATATAAGCTGCATTCAAGGTTTTATGGAGTACTTTAAAGGCAGATTCTGTCACTGAGAATTATTAAAAAATTCCTTGAAAGAAAATATCGAAGATCCCATACTATACCTTGACTACTTTCAAAATGCCTTCATTGGTACGTGGGTCTGTTTGAATATCAAACCAGTTTCCATCATTTCCAGAAAGGATTAAATATTGTGCCAACCAATTATCGGTGCCTTCTTCATCAAGATCGATTGCTCGTAGTCTGATCAGTTCTGAACTCAAACAATTTTCTTCAATGCTTGCTGAGTACTGAAATGACATGGATTGATTTTTATAATCAATGAATTTTCAAAAGCAAAAAGATACTTACTAATACATAGTCATCTTCTAAAATGCTAAAGATGAACTATGTCAATGAGTTTGTACTGTTGTTAAATGGCAAATGTCCAATCATAAATAAAAGAATTAAATAATTCTATGATAATAAAATAGATTTTCATGTGCTGCATGTGAAATCAAGATCAAATTGGCACTCTCTCATTTTGTCTTGATTTTAGAATTCAAATGATTGTCTTAATCTGCATCTGTGGCACTTAGCTTTATCACCAGTGCATCTAGAAATAAAGATAATGGTGGAAAATGGCTGGGAATTCCATTAAAATTAGTTCAGCAAATCAGTAGACATAAAAAGGAAGAGTGGTTGGACTTCTGAATTCTCTTCATTAGAGTTTTCTATGAGTGTGTGTCTGAGTGTGTATATTTTTATCAACAGTATATTTTTATCGACTCCATTCCTTTCTGTTAGATAGGGATCAGGTTTTTTTCTGTAAAGGGCTGATAATAAATACATTAGGTTTTATGGCCCAGAAAAATCCCCCCTTTTTTTTTGTCTCTGCTGTTGAAGCACAAGTTAGCTACAGACAACATGGAAAAGAATGATCAATAAAATACATTTTTACAAAAACAGGTGGCAAGTCAGATTTGTCCCTGGTATTCTACATTTTACGTTTTTATGCCTGAATATGAAAATTGAAGTTGAGACTGCTTGGGATTCTGGTGGAATTAATTCAGCCCATCATGAGTCATATATGAACATATTACTATTACATTATTCTGATTTATATCAACGAATTTATACATTTCTGTGAGGAGAGTATATGGAGTAGATAGTTCTTGCTTTCAGATAGATTTTCTTTGAAATAGTGAGTTAAAAATAAACATATAGAGGCTAGGGTTGTGGCTCAGTGGTAGAGCGCTTGCCTTGCACGTGCAAGGCACTGGGTTCGTTTCCCTGGCACCACATAAAAAAAACTAAATAAACAAAATAAAGGTGTTGTGTCCATCTACATCTAAAAATATTTTTAAAAATAATTTAAAAAGATAAATATATAACATTAAGTTATATTATTATACACAAGAAATTCAGAGTTCATCCATACAAGCGACAAAACCAGGCTCATGAATTAATAGGAAAGCAAATCGATTACTGATACTTATGGAAGAATGATCATAGGAAAATCCACTTACTGAAGTCTTCTCTAAGATGGGGAAATTATCATTGACATCCAAAACCTTGATTCTACAGTCACACTCAGAGGACAGTCCATCTTCAGCTCCATCACGATCAGAGCCCCGCACAAGTAGGTTGTACATACTGTGTTGCTTAATTAAGATAAAAAAAAATTGTAAGACTTAGATCTTGTCTTGAATAGAATTTAACATATTCCAGTGCCTTTATCTGTCTTTTCTTTTATATCCACATTAAATAAAATCTATATGATTGATCTTTTAATTTTCATTAAAAAATGACTTTGCTTGTTTTCCATCCCTCCTTCACGTGGGATTAAGGGAAGACATGGATCATTTCATCTTTGTCTCTTCATAACTGAATTCTTTATTTCTTATCATTCCATTCACAGAAGGCTTTACCTCTCTGTCAAGGAAACTGGACATGGTGCGGACTTCTCCAGTGTACCTGTTCACAATGAACATTGGTGCACCTGCAGGCTCCTGAGAAATGATCTTGTAGGCGATTTTAGAATTCAAATGATTGTCTTCATCTGCATCTGTGGCACTTAGCTTTATCACCAGTGCATCTAGAAATAAAGATAATGGTGGAAAATGGCTGGGAATTCCATTAAAATTAACTCAGCAAATCAGTAGACATAAAAAGGAAGAGTGGTTGGGCTTCTGAATTCTCTTCATTAGAGTTTTCTATGAGAGTATATTCCATAACTCACAGCTATACTGGTGATTAGTAAAACAGCAGTGGTTTGCTTATATGAAACTTATATGAAACTTTCTACTATTTATAAAGTACTTTACTCCTTAAATGATTAAATGGTAAATTAGTAAATATAGAGCTCTTTAGTGTGTGAAAAAGAAGTTCAGAAGACTATCAAAAGTCAAAGGAAGTGATTGTGTCAGTTTCAATTTTTTGCTATGGTCTTGTGAAACTACTTTAAAATGCCCCATTGAGAAAGATTATAACTTAGTTAAATTCAACATTGCAATTATTTACTGAACACCCACATTCTTAATTGTCACTCACCTAAAAATCAGAGAATTACTATAGATTACACTGGAAGATAATAGCACTTTACTAAGTAGTCAAAAATACATAATTACTGAAAAGAAGATTTGCTCATAGGAATATAAGACATTTTTAATTATTCACAGAGACAGAGAACAGGCATCCCAAGTCAATCCCCAAGGATAGTAGTGCATGGGGCACATTTTCCAGAGTTGACAGATTCCCTGACATACTTTTGCTTTGCAGGTCCCAAAGTAAAAAATCCTACCCCAGATAACCAGGAAAGCCCTAAATAGAAAGATCCAGGATTCCAGGACATCATAGTCTGTGCAGGTTGTGCCCTGGCCCTGCAGTCTTTATCTAGTAACTACTCTCTCTGGAAGAAGCATTAACGACTTCTTTTTTTTAGCTTGTGATTTTTAAAAAAATTCTAATTTGTTATGTATGACAGCAGAATGCATTACAATTCATATTACACATATAAAGCATATTTTTTTCATATATCTGGTTGTACACAAAGTAGAGTCACACCATTTGTGTTTTTATATGTGTACTTAGGGTAATGATGTTCTTCTCATTCCCCTGTCTTTCCTACCCCCATGCCCCTTTCTTCCCCTCTCTCCTTTTTGCTTTATCTAGAGTGCATCTAATCCACCCATGCTCCCCCTCCAACCCCATTATGAGTCAGCATCCTTATATCAGAGAAAACATTCGGCATTTGGTTTTTTGAAATTGGCTAACTTCATTAACAACTTCTCATCAGCAAGGTGGTGACTTGGATGAAGGTTTTGCCTTCTCTTCCTTCACCAAGGCTGTCCTGAAGTATGTTAGCAAGGAAGCACTCTCTGTTTTGCCTCCTTTTGGCAAATCTTTCTCTCTGCCTCTTTACGTTCTCCCATCCTTTACATTAAAAACCATTTTGTGTTTATCTGCTTTACTTCTGAAACTTATCATTTTTTTCCCAACATTTTCCTCCTAATGGACTTAGAGGTATTTTGGCAGGATTTGTAAGGGAAAGGGATGTTAGAGGACTGTGTGTGAGGAAGAGGCATAGCCAGCACCATCACTCTGCCCTGGTGTGGTTCAGCCAATAATTTTGAGGACAGACCAGAAAGGGACCTTATTTAACATTCATGATTTCTTCCTCAGGTTACTCTTGTGGACTCAGTACACCGTGAACCCATGAATACTTGAGAAAGGTGCAAGCACTGGCTTAATTGCATGTGTAAAAATACCTAAAAATAAGAGGATATTTAGTATTTTTAGGCATGAGTTCTTTTCTGAGTTTTCAGTTAAAGTTTGTGGAGTTTATTCAAAAATGCAAGTTGAGCTCTTTCCGATCTTTAAGTTACCAATATCTGTAAGTTTCATTGTTCTAAAGCTTTTGATGAAAGGAATTAGATAAGGTGTAAAGCAGAGAAAGGGCATCTTCTGACTTACTGGCGTCACTGTTTTCTTCAATGCTGGCTGTGTACACGTTCTGTGTGAAGACCGGGGGGTTATCATTTATGTCCATAACTTTGACTCTGAGCTCCAGCGGTCTCTCTAAATCTTCACCCCGTGAATTCAGAGCCCGGCAATAGATCTGTGGAAAGTTGAGAAAAACAACAACAACAACAACAACAAACCCAAAATTGACATTCTCCACCAAAGGAAAGGAAGTAACATGTTTGAAAGTGCAGGCTGAAATATGCAAAAGAAACAATTTTTTTTATTGAAGTCAGACCATATTGTCGTCTACAACTAAAATGTCATCAAGACATTTGGTCATGTGCTACTGCAACACACAAGAGAATCCTGCATTATAAACATACATTTTCACTTTTCCCACTCCCTCACTTGTTTCAATTTAGTGTGTTATCAAAAGTAAGCCATATGCCTGAAATGATTCAAATTTTTTTTTCTTTCTTTAGTTGTAGATGGACACAATCACTTTATTTATTTATTTATCTTTATGTGATGCTGAGGATCAAACCCAGTGACTTACATGCTAGGCAAGTGCTCTACCACTGAACCACAGCCCCAGCCACTGAAATGATTTTTTTTTTAAAGGAAGAAAAATAATATGAATAAATCTCAACGCACTGCTGTGACTTACCAGGAAGAGTGGAGTTATCTCTCTGTCCACCACCGAAGTGATGTTAATTTCCCCAGTGCGAGGATTAATGGTGAACACCCCGTAAGGTGGCCGATCAATCCCTGCTCCAGAGATTCGGTATGTAATCTTATGATTCACTTCACAGTCTGATCGAATCTATAAGCAAAGTGGTTTAGGATTATGAGAGCAAATCATAAACCTCAGAATGTCTTGGAATGAAAGCAAGTGGGAATTGAAGCCAAATGGTGTTTGGTTTGAGAGCCCAAGACTTATTCAAACATCTGCTCTTGGTGAGGACAACACTATTACCTGATAGGCTTGTATGAGATGATTATACAGCCCCAGTACAAAGTGTATGTGCACACAGGATACACACTTGATGCTAGATTTGTTATATTAGCAATACGTTCAATTCTCTGATTTTGTTTTCATAGAGACAATCTGATAGAAGAAATCAGGATTGTCAGCATTTAAAAATGTGTTATATTAATAAGTACCCTGCTTAGATTTGAGATTTAGCCAAAATGGCAGATAAATTAAGAAAATTGGAAGAGAAATACAGTGTTTAGAAAATTTAAAAAATTAATTTATTGTGTCATTCTTCTTCCAAATAGATTTTTATGGCCAATATTCTACCACATGGATTTTTTTTTTTGGGGGGGGGGGCGCAGGGTACAGTGGATTGAACCCAAGGGACACTTTACCACTAGCTACATCCTCAGTCCTTTTAACTTTTTATTTTGAGACAGGGTCTCACTGAGTTTCTTAGGGCCTCATTAAGTTTCTGGGACTGGCCTCAAACTTGCAATCTTTGTCTCAGCCTCCTGAGTCACTGGGATTACAGGTATATGCCATCACACCTGGCTCTCTACCATGTAGATTTTTAAAAATAGTTTTGTAACTGTTGCTAATAAATTTAAAATAAGATAGTTTATATTTTGAAACTTTATCTGTATACTAAAGATGAGAACATTTGGTAAAAGATTAGAATTTATTATCCAAACAACTACAATTAATTAAAGTAAGTGAGGAATATAATTTCAGTTAGCTCAGGTCTATTCCAAGGATCTTTTTTATGCAGAAGAAAACTCAGAAATATCCACAATGCAAATAAAAAACAATGTGCAATATGAGGAGGATAACATAAAGTTATAACTATGAATTTAATGAAAATAAAAATGATAATTTAAAAATAATTTAGATAACTTAAAAATAATAATTTAAAAGCTTTCTCTAGCCCCTTTTGTTGAGGGTCTTGCTAAATTGCCCAGGATAATCTTAAACTTGTGCTTCTCCTGTCTTAGTCTCCCAAGTAGCTGAGACTATAGGTGTGTGCCACTATACCTAGCATTTTTTCTTGAGCTGAGGTTACACCCATAACCTCATTGCTAATACTTACTCTATTTTGTTGTTGTTGTTGTTAATTTGAACCTAGGGGAACTCTCTCACTGAGCTATATCCCTAGCCCATTTAAAAAATTTGAGACAGTATCTTGTTAGGTTGCCCGCTGGCCTTGGACTTGCAATCTTGTTGCCTCACCCTCCTGAGTATCTGGGATTACTGGCATGTACCACCATGCCTGGCTGATACTTGATTTTTAATGTAAATCTGTAAAGCAGGAATTTTGGTAGATAAATCTGATGTTGATTTCAAATTTAGTTCAAGGCCAAGAGAGCCAGAAAGAACTAGCAAAGTTGTTAATGTGGATCCTAGTCTGCATGGATTGATGGATTACACATGATTCTTTCTTTAGCTCTCCTTCCTTATTGGTAGACATTGTTTGTGAAGGCTTTTTAAAATTTTTTTCTTAAGCTTTTTTTCCCTCCTCTCCTTTTCAGTATTAAACCCTCGCTTGCATACTAGACAAGCTATTTCCTATTGAACTACATCCTCAGCAAACCCCACCATTTTTCCATGAGATAGTGTCTCCCTATGTTGACCAGGCTGGCCTCAAACTTGTGATCTTCCTGCCTCAGCCTCCTGAGTAGCTGGGAAACAGGAGGCACCATCAGGCTTGGCTTGTAAAAGCCTTTTACTACCCTTCTACCTCCAGGTTGTAGAAATCTGATGGGAACATTTCTGACATCATCTTTACTTGCTTGACTTAATCAAAAGCGATATACCCTTGATTTTTCAAGATATAGTCTTCAGACTATCATACATTTCCTATAACACAGACATGTAGTTATAAGCAGCACACAAACAAATAAAATCCACTGGTGCTAGAGATCCAAGTCTTTCTTCTTGGACCACTTGGACTCTCTAGAGAGTTCTGTATCAGCTCCCAGCACGTGGTACTCAAAAAGTATCTCAGCAACACAAGCCATGACTGCAAATGTTCTAGAGCTTTCCTGCACAAAAGCATTGCGATCAGCTCAGGATAGTTCCATTTGTCATCACTTACTCTGGCAATTGGATTCCTCTTCGAGTTGTCCTCTCCTTCTCGACAGGCAGCTGCGAACTTGATCCACTCCCGCTTTTGTCTTCTGACAGTTTGCCACGTTGTCGTGCCATTTTCAATGTCTAGTTCTTTCACCTTAAGCAAAAATGGTTCATATTTCTTACAGAGTTAAAACACTTTTACTTAGGATAGACATGCATTTAACACTGTCAGGAGGATCCAGAAGAAACAATATTGTTGAATTTGAGGAACAAAGGGATTTTTTTACTAAATCACAACTCTGGAAAGACATAACTCGCCTACCTCTGACTACTACTTCTTTTGGAATCATCTTACTTTTAACTAGAAGACTCTAGTGCAACAGATTTCATTAGTTGTCTGTGTGCTCAAAATGGACATACTTAATCATATGATGGAGTTTTTCTCTTATCTATCTTCACTAGGTAGAGGCCTTTCCTACCTCACCTTTCCTTGAGCTCTGACCAGACTTTACCAACTCTAGAGTGCAGATTGTCACTGTTCCATGTGAGTATGTCCCTTAAAAAGTGGTAGTTAGATAGTTGTGCTCACCTAAAAGAGGGAAGGCATTTTTTCTTCTGTTGATAAAACACCACTGTGGCTAAGCATCCAAATATGTTAATGCAAAATTAGAAGAATATTGTTAAGTGATGGGACCAGAGATAATCATTTGCATGTCTTTATGGCTTCTCAGTATTGTATATTTGTATCTCTGCTTGCTATATGTTTGTCCCTTTATAATTTCATGTTACTATTATTGGTGAGTGCTTAACAATTTTATACTAAATACTGCAGAATTTAGAAATGCTACTACATCAAAAACATATACATAATATGAGTTTATTTTTAGAAGTTCTAATGTCTTTTTTGAAGCATAAGTGGTTATATGTTTACTTAAGCTAAGACTTTAATTACCACTTTTGGGGAAGCAGATGTTCTATATAAATGGAGTTTTTTTTTAAAGAACTAATGCATTTACACTTAATTTTAATACAATTTCTTGAAAGGTCTACATATTTTCTATTTTGTAAATAGAAATTAGAAAAGTAATTTCATCTTTTCCAATGATTAGAGATGATTATAATGAAAATTAACTATGATAATAAAATTAAACACCAACAGAGAACAGGAGAGTAGGTTTATTTCCTGACTCCCACTGCTTGTGTATGTGTGTGTGTGTGTGTGTGTGTGTGTGTTTGGTGCTGGGGATTGAACTCATAGCTTCATTCATACTAGGCACTGGCCACTGAGCTACATCTCCAGCCCTGTGGATCTCACTTGAAAAGGTACCACATTATTTAGTGGCTTAGTTAGTGATACTTAAAAATGTTTTTTATTTTTAATCTTTCCCTCATTCATAGACCATCAATTGTCATTCTTGTTGATGTGTCTAGAAATCCTCTTCCATTCTAAAATGTTTCTTTGCTTCTTTTGCTGTGTCATTGGTTGGTTGGGGGACATGTAAGTAAGCTACTAACATAGTCTGATGAGTAGGTGTCACTACCAAGACACTGAGCTGTCACAAACCATGCTCTAAATAGAAATTTGGGCGTCTGGGTTTTGTCATTACTATTTAAATTTGGTTAAGGTTATTTCTCTTAATTTTGATCTGGATGTCTTACAGATTCAAACATTCTAATTTTTGATATATGATACATTATAGAATCCAGCTTTCTTTTAATTTTATGTAGAGAAAATAATTTTATCATACATTACCTCGACAATAAATTCGCTGTTTACTTCCAGCACCACCTGTCATGGAAGGCACAGTATTAGCAAACATTTTCATATTTAGTGTTATAAAAGCATTGGTAGTATTTTTCAATCCCTTATTTATTAAATATATATTTAATTACTAATAAAGAATAAACTTGAGTAATAGAAAATGGATAAGACTTTCCAATTCAGAAGGTATTTAAACTTTTAGGGAAGATGAAAGAATAACTCTTCAGCAAGACATGATAAGATACCTGCTTCAATGGAGGCACCCATGGGCTCAAGGGAAGGGTAAAATAGGCAACTGAAGGTATCAAAACAAATTTGAGGGGGGCTTCATAGGGAAGTGGGGTTCTGAAGAGAATTGCAGGATGAAGCTGTTTGGATAAGAGGAATTAATAAGGAAGAATATTTTAGCTAGAGTAAAACCAGAACACATGGAAAGGTACAAAGCTTCAGAGGATGTTATAGAAATGGTAAATATTAGGGGGAAGGTAGAGGTGTCATGGAATGAAGTTTGGAATGTCAGTTTGAAGGAAGATCAGGAAGTGCTTAATGCAACAGACTAAGTAGCTTGGCTTTAACTGGGTAGAGGCTGGGAGTGACAAAAACATTGTCTTTAAAATACTGATATAAGGGAAGATTACAAAAGAATGCCCTCAAGACACTTAGGAATTACCAATGGATTAGGTAAGATATAGTTAGAACAGGATCCTCAGTGCTGCGATGGCACTGGAGAGAGAAGGAGATATCACCCAAAGATATCACCCCAACACTGATAGGGCTTATAGACTGAGGGATTTGAGGGGAGGAAAAGTCAGATGATTCTGGTGACTTTAGTTTAACTTTCTGGGAGAAGAGAAATACTATTAACAGAAATGGAAAACTCAGCAGGAGACTATCACTGCAGGAAGGTGATAGTTTAAGTTTGTTCCATTTATTTTCAAGGCACTTCTAATATCAGAGATAGATACAAAACCTGAAAACATGAACGTTTTCCAAACAGCCTTGTTTGAAGTTGAAAGAAATGAGGACACAAAATCAAACAGTTTAAGAAGATAAATGGAGTGAACAGAGAATAGAGTCTTGTGGGAAATGCTTACTCTCTGGCAAGGAACTGCAGGAAGAAGTCTGAAGGCAGAGGGCTTTGATTGAGGACAAGAGACCCTGGGTGGGCCAAGAGCAGGTTCTTAGTGTAAGAATATTGAGAAATGTGGAGGATTGGTATAGATTCAGGGTTTAGAAAGGAGAAGAGATTGGATCAGGAGGCAGAAAGAATGCAGTGCTAAGAAGTCAGACAAACAAGGGCTATTTAATGGTTTATGTGCTGTAGCAAAGTCAAGGAGAATGGGAACTGACAGCCCTGGAATTTTAAAGCAGGCAGTCATGGCTCACTTTTGTAAGTGGCATGCATCACATTGCAGGAATCAAGAAATTAGTGAGGAGGAAAGTAGAAATAGCGATCATAGATTGTATTTTGAACAAGTTAGCATGAAAAAGAAATATGAGGTTTGATGCACTTCAAGGTCTCATTAAATCCAGGAGTAATTTTTTAGTTTGGAAAACCATGACCAAATATATAATCTGTAGGGATAGGAGAAAGGGTTTATGGGAAAAGAATGGTAGAATGAGAAGAGAGAAAGGGAGAGGAGGAGGAAGAGAAGAGGAGGGAGAGGAGGAGGAGGAAAAGAAGTAGTAGATACAGTTGTGATAAGAGAGAGTAGGAATTTTTGTTAAACTAAAAGTACAGGTAAACGATAATAACGAGAAAGAATATTTCCTCCTACATTATTCTATGGTTGGTGAAGATTTGTGGTGAAGCTGAGATGAGGAAGTAAGAATAGAATGCTTATTTCTTCTGTTTGTTGACTTCTCTGTAGAAATTGGTAAACTGAGAGTAAGGAGAGGAGGACACAAGGACTGTCCCGGGGTTGGGGGATGGTGATGGAGGCCGAGTGGAGAGTTAGGGAGGAGATGAGGTACTACTGTGAACTCCAGCCAGTTGGGGAGCAGAGTGAACCTGGGGAGCTCCCGTGAACTGAGGCTGGAGACTGGACAGGTGAAGTGGGCCAGAGCAGATTCTGCAGTGGGGGTGGTTGTAAGAGGGAGCAGAGGGAGGGTATGGGCAGGATTTGTCATGGCAAAAGGTAAGTCCAGAAGGGACCAACAGAGATGAGAAATTTGTTGGTAAGAATTGAGTCTCTTCTTAACTCACTTTCTCATATAAAATTTTACTAGATATGAGTAAAATATCTAGACCCAGGAATGAATATCAATATTTATTAGAATATCATATTATTCAGTTGCATAGAATGTGCTATTTTATTTAATTATTTTGGGGGTTAAATTTTTGATGTTAGAAAAGCAGATAATTCTGGAAGGTACAAGAAAAAAATCAAACAGGATCTCATGAACAGGAGATTGGCAATTTTTTGTCACATTTATTCTTTGTAAACCCATACTTCCACAAACTATGTGTATATATATATATATTGGTCTGGGGATTGAATGCAGAGTTGCTTTACCACTGAGTCACATCCTCAGCCCTTTTATCTTTTTTTGAGACAGGGTCTCATTAAGTTTCTTTAGGGGCTTGCTAATTGCTGAGGCTGGCCTCAAACTTGCGATCCTTCTACCTCAGCCTCCTGAGTCACTGGGATTACAGGCCTGTGCCACCATGCCCAGCTAATTTTTTTTTAATCAAAAAGAAACCATGTATATTAAATTTTTTAATTTGCCTTTGCACTCAATGGCTAACATGGTAAGTTCTGTGTCCACGCATACATATAGACTTATGTTTCAGTGTTGCCTTATGTATCATTTAGTAGTAGCTCTCTTTCATTCTGGTCACTGAGACATTAGGGTAACTGAGAACCAGTAACTTGAGCAGTTCATGCTGCACACTAGACTCTGACATGCAGTTCTCAGGCACCTCCTTCAGTGGAAGGTGAACTGGAAGCCCTGCTTTGGTGAATGCCAGGTTGGTGAGCTCAGAGCACGTGAGCCCTTTATGAACAAGAGTCTCCCTGTCTTCATCTTTGGCTCCACAATAGTTTCTGTTTTCTCCCTCTTCTTCTCCACTGCTCTCTTTCTTTCTCCTCTTTGATATTCTCTTCCAGTTTTTCCCTTCTTCCTTCCAGATCCTGTCTCTGACCTGATGGAACTACAGTAACATCATTATGTCGTTTTCCTCACCCACCCTGGCATGGGCAAGCTGAGCTGCAGAACTTCAGAGCTAATAATCTAATATTAAACAGTGAGAGTGAGTCGTCGCTGGGTTCTGCTCTTAATTCAATTAGAGATGTGGAAGGTAATTTTCACTCTGTGGTGGAACACATTCTCTCTGTTGTTTCTACCTATTTACAATAAGCCTACAGGTTAATACTGTATCCATGAAGTATTAAAACAGCAACTGAGAGTGGGCCCAAGTCCCCATCCTACTCATTATTGTTTTTTTTAACACCTAAAACTTTTTTTTTTAATTACCCAATATTACCTTACCAAACTGTTCTGATTTTGTTTGAATATTTGTGTCATATAATTATGTCCCTGGCTCTGAATAAATATTGATGTTTATGTTGACTGATACTGATATTATCTTTGCAAAGACTTCGAAAATTTTGCTCATAAAACCTTAAGACATCCTGAAATGCATTAAAGAAGTGAACAAATGATCTGAACAGATGCTTCTCAAGAAAATGAAATACAAATAGCTAATAATTATATTTTGAAATGTTCAACTTAGCCACTCAGGAAATGCAAAATCAAAACAACCTTGAAATTTCACCCCACCATCAGTGTGGCTATTATAAAAATAAATAATAAATAAATAACTGATGTTGGTGAAGATGTGGGGAAAAAAGAATCCTATACATTGTTGGTGGGAATACAATACTAGCATAACCACTATGGAAAACAGTATGAAGATTCCTCAGAAAACTAAAAATAGACATACCATATGATCTAGCCATACCACTCCTGGGTGGATACCCAAAGGAAGTGAAGTCAGCATACAAAATAGATACCTGCATAACTATTTTTATTATGGCATTTTCATAACAGATGAATGGAAAAGAAAATATAGTACCTATGCACAATGGAATATTATTCAGCCATAAATAAAAATGAAATCATGTCATTTACAGGAAAAAGAATGGAACTGAAGGTCATTGTGTTAAGTGAAATAAACCAGACACAGAAAGACCAGTATCACATGTTTTCTTTAACATGTGAAAAAAGAAAGAAAGAAAGAAAAGAAGATGGCTTGAAAGAAGAAGAGGAAGGAAAGGCAGGTGGGGAGGGAGAGTGGAGAATAGAATCAAAGAATAATAACTGTGTGTGACGAAAATGTCACAGTGAAACCCATTAACTTGCATAATTAATGTGAGTTAAGAGTTATAGTAATAAAAACTGAATAAAGAAATTATTCTCACTTTTCCCCCAAAATAGAGCAACAATTTTTTTTTTTTGGAAAGAAGATGTGCTTCTTTAGATTTTTCTATAATGATAGCTAAATCTTGTCTTTTGATGCCCAGTATCATCCATTTGGATAAAAAATGTTACTAAGTTCTTTAACAGTCAGCATTTATTTTACTCCTATTTTTCCTTGAACTCTTATATCTTATTTCTATTGATGACCCAAAGGACTAGATTAGCCTTACAATCATATTGAACAGCACAATTGAGCAACCAATATGCAAATATGAAAGTTTTGATACAATATAATTAAATACAAAAATAAAACTTGATTGGAAATGTATCACAGAGATGAATGGAGTTTTAAAGAAACAATGGATAAGTAAGTGATACTAATTATTAGAATTAAACAAGTTTCAACATCAATTCCAGTTGTTTTTGTCTTTTACTTGTAAATACAGTTCTTAGAGAACTTTAATAGATAAATGATATTGGAGGACTTTTTCTTATAAATTCTTTAAACTTATTCTGAATGACATGACCTAAAGTTACAGAGTAATCTATCCTTAAAAGTTATTTTTAAATGTTACCTCTAGTCAGCTGATAAATCTTTCATCTTTGTTGAAAACAAATAATTGAAAACCCTGACTAATGAAAAGATTCATTAAAAGCATTAGAAGTACTGGGTGTGGTGGCGCACACCTGTAATCCCAGTGGCTTGAGAGGCTGAGGCAGGAGGATTGAGAGTTCAAAGCCAGCCTCAACAAGGGCGAGTCACTAAGCAATTCAGTGAGACCCTGCCTCTAAATAAAATGCAAAATAGGCCTGGGGGTGTGACTCAGTGGTTGAGTGTCCCAGAGTTCAATCCCTGGTACCGCCCCCCACAAAAAAAGAATCAGAGTCAATTTTCTTTCTCAATACTGACATCATAGTTTGAATTGTCTCTTAGTTTAATGCCCAAGATAGTTTTACAACCCATTGCACTGCAATTCAGTAATACTTACCATGGACAATTTTTTTAAAAAGGGAAATGAAGAGAGAAGAACCAGCTGATACCTTGGGTTCAGGTGTAGTTTAATTTAAGGAAAGAATATAGAAACTGAGGACCTAGAAAATATGTCGTTTAAAAGTATGTGATTCCTCTACCCTTTGAGCTGCTCATGCATTTCAGTGAGTGTGCCCAACTGAAGACCACTGTTATGATAACAATGAAGCTGGTATCAAGTTTCTTAAATTGGTGCACACATAAAATCAGATGACTTCCATTCCATAGTGGACACTTAGGTTTATATTACCATTTGACTTGATAAAAAGCAATGTGGTTTAGAGACACAAATTCCTTAGACTTGGAGGCAGAAGAGCTGGGTATGAGTCTCGATTCTGTCCTTTGCCAGCAGTGTGACTATGGACAAACCCTCCAGGCCCTCTACTTCTGACTCTGATCCAAATGGAATCACAGTGAGAAATGGAAGGACCCAGTAGACATTTGGTACATCTCTAAAGAGAAGAATGCAAGAAGTTTTTTTTTTTTCTGCTTGAGAGGATGTGTTCATGGCACCCAGGCCATATAAAAGTACTGGTTAATCATTTTTAGAGACTGCAAAGTAGCCACATCAACTAGATTATCTTTGGCTCAAAGAGAATAAGAAAGCATTTGAGATTCTGTTACTTTGCACTTGTCCAGTTTATGGAGAGCTTGAATAGCCCTAAGAATCCTGGAGAATAACCTCCTTTAAATTCTTTCAGTGCTCCTGACATTTTCTAAGACCAGGGAAATGCAATGTTAGATCACAAGCCATGTTAGGTGTCTCAGTTAACAGAACTTGTGCAGGAGAGGCCTCTGTGATAAACTGGTATTTCTGTTCCCTGCTCAGCTGACTTTACTGCTGAGGGTTTCATTAGCCAAGTCCTCCAGTCCCACGGCTTCATATGCAAGTCTCCTTGAAGGAACTCAGCAGGTGTTACTGGGGAGGCCTTTGAAATCATGAGCTCTGTCAGGAGCTCCTTACATTTCAGGAAACACCTGGAATGGGTGTTTTGGAGGAAATGTGAAATGATATCACCTTCCCAAACTGTGCAAAGTAGCATAACTGCGTGAACCTCAAACTCTGAAGAATATTTATGGGCTACTGGGTAATTGCAGAACTTCTTGGCTGTGAAAATCCCTTGCCATGTGTGCTTTTCAGAGCACAGGTGGGCCAGACATGATCCTCTGATGTGGCTTAGCCTAAAAGCCTGGTTAAAAGACACCCACACAGAATGGAACTGGATGAATCAGTCACCACAGTGACAGAATACTAGAAATGACAGTTGGAGGCACGTACTGTTGAGGGAGCAAATTAACCTGGAGAGCTGTGGGGCATCCTAAATGTATGATGGTTTCTGTGGACCTCATTGATGAGAGAGTTTTTTGTCTTTTCTTTTTCTTTGTGTGTCCTTATAATAAGTTGCATTAATGAAAGGAACCGGAAAGTGCCTAAGAAAATAATTATATGTGTTTGTGCATTAATTTATGAGAATTCAGTGGAGAGTAAGACACAGTTCCTGCCTAGAAAGGTTTGCATATTAAAAGAGAGGACAAGCAGATAAAAGAAAAAAAAAGATATAGGGAAATATTTGACATTGTAAAAGAAGTATATGTCAATGGGACCTGTGTAGGGAGTCAATTCTGATTCAGTTAAAGAGCTTTTAGTCTTGAATTGTTGGGTTCAAATCCAGCCTGTTCTAATTGTGGGTTCTCATTTTTTCCTAATTTTTTTTAATTTCTAAAATGAGATACTTCTATATACTTTTTAGGAATTTTGTCATATGTTGAAATAACATTGTTAACTGTAAAATATCTTGTTACTATAATATGGTGGAATGACAATACAATGACAGACCTTACCCCCAGAACCTATTCCTCTATGTCTGAGTTTAAAATGCTCAAGCTCATTTTGAAGCCCATTAATCACATTGATGCTGTCTGTCGACATGTGGGTGGTAAATACCATAAAAAGATTTGGCAAAAAAAACACAAGGTAGACACTAGATCCATTCATTTACTGAAAAGGTGTATGTGGTAGGCACTGTTCTCTGTATGCAAGTTCTGACTGGTTTTTATATACATGATTCCAAATGGAATAATAGAATATATGACATTAATAATACATTGCCATTTAACTTTTAGCAAATTGCAGAGAATTTTCTGGGTCTCTTTCAGTATTTGCTCCTAGAGAGAAACTGGTGATTTTATAAGATATGTGAACTCCAAGTCATTACCTGGGTTCATTGAAATATTAGAATGCATGTCATTCTCTTACATATTGAGTGTATTTAAAGTCAGAAGTATTGAACAAGGCTATTTGTGTGTCTATGACTTGCCTTTTTGAAGTCAGTTTTGAAGTCATCTGCACACCTAGGACCATCCTATTAATAAGCAGTTCTCTCTTGAATTATGCTTATAAAAATTATTGAGTAAAGTAGTTGCCATCTTCCTAGGGATATGGTGGAGCCGCCAAGTTTGAGCCTAATTATACCACTTTTGTTTATAATTGAAGGTATATCAAGTAATGGCCTTTTAGTTTGTAAGCCATATAATTTTCTGTGTAGAAAGGAAGGGCAAACAGTTCTCATGCAAGTAATATCTAAGGGCTTCACTTGAGTCTCTCGTCACATACCCTGTCATCAAAATGCTCTCTATGAGGGAGGAGGAATTCCAACTGCCTTCCCACTTGGGAAAGGGAAGGAAGTATCACTACAGCCCAATTAATGGATTCATTGCTCTGTGATGAAGTCTTCCCTGGACCCCTAAACACTAGAAAGAAATCATCATTAGACTAGCTATTTAGGATTCAATGTTCTCTAAAAAGAAGGAGAAGTATCTTTAAAAAGGAAAAGCATCACATAGTCTTAAGAGTCAAAAAAATACTTTTAAGGCAGGATTTTTATCCTGAAATTCTATAGGTAGATATCACCGAAGGAAACTGTACTAAAATTATAGTACGGTAATAAATTCTTGCTATCTCTAGGAATATAAAACTTATTTTTTTTAAACCTGAAGTTCTCATCAGGGACTATGCGGGAATTGGAAGGTAAAATTATAAATGTGTTCATTTGGCTTAAAAAAGTACTTAATGGATATAATTCCTTAGCCACTTATATCAAGAGAAAAAAAGTAATAGATATGAGATTTCATGCTTCCATGTAACCTTTAGAGTTTCTGCGATATGCAGTACTAAAAACAATCGTTTAATGTGCTCTAGGATATTCTGTTTAGTACAAATAAAACAATCAGATATTACATCCCGTCCCACCACCCCTATCATTTTATTTCTGGAAACCTGCCAGTCAAAATAAATAATAGAGGTGAGACGTGCTTCTTTGTAAACACCAGCCTTTTTTTACTTTCCAAGAATCAGAATGTTTACTTGGAGTGTTTATATCTCATATGACAAACAAATGGTTACCATATATGGAAAAACTTGTTAATCTAATCAATGGCTGTTTTTTTTTTTCTTTATGGTTTTATCCCTTGATAGATTATAGTCCTCATTCAGCTAGTAACTATTCTGCTTCTAGTGATTCCTTCCTAAAAAAATTATACAACCTAAAAAATTTACCTAAATCTTTAGATTCTCTAGGCAGATTTACAAAACTAAGGTTCAGGAGCCAGTAATGAACTTCTAGTGCATAGGCATTCAGTAATGATAACCATAGAATAGCAGAGTTCTGACAGTGGAGGAGGCTTCGTGACATCATGTCTAACCACACATTCTCCCTGGGTTACAATAAAGCTCTGTGAAGTGGAATGCTTTCCCCTAAGTTACACAGCTACTTTGAAGGGTAGCTTGTGACTCAAACCTGAGATGTCTGATTCTCAGTTCAGTTTTGATTGTACCCCACCAGCACATCCAGTTTATAGCAGAAGAACATGATGATCATCCTTAGGAAGAAAATATAAAGGACTCAATAATAAAATAAAACACCCTATTGAAACCTAGAGTTTGGGGTACTTTTATTGGTTAAGCCAGTCAAAACTTTGTTTAAAGTACTCTTTGTGGTTGAGATGTAGCTGACACAAAGTACCCATGAGTCTGAGAGGTCGCCACACCCTCATTAATGTAAGCTGCGATGATGCCCCAGAGAGCCTTTGATTTAGGTGATGAAAAAGGGGTAGAGTTCAAGTGTAGGAAATTGAAGAAAAATAGGCATGCTTATTTTCCTATAACACCTGTAATATCATATTGATTCTCCTAAACATTTCTTGGATTTGTCACAATCTTGAAATATGCTGGACATCTTTACTTTCCTATTCCAGACATTTTTAATTGTTATCTGCAGGGAGCTGTTAGAAATGCATAAGAACTTATGCATTTCTTATGCAATTACCATAAAATATCAAAACAAATACTATAGTATCAATGAGAAGTGGGAAAGGATTGAGTGTTAAAACCACTAGGATTACCAAGGAAAATAAATTAATACTACCAAAAAGAGGTCCTGGGAATCTGAAATATAATACTCTTTCAAGATCAAGGAGAAGGTGAATTGACTCTTTAATTAAATAATAACACATTTAATAAAACATGCCTGTGCAGACAACAATAGGAGGCAAACTTCAGTTGCTTCTAAAATCTTGACCCATTTTGCTGAAAACAAAATGTTTATCTGAGCCGAAGCATGGATATACCCCAGAGAAGTATGATAAGAAGTATATGTGGATAATTTAATATTTTTCTTAAAGACAAGTCTGATTCTTAACCTTCCTTTAGTAACTTTGTCATTTAGTAAATAAATAACAATCATCTAATAAGACATTGCACTACTCTAGTGTTTTTCAGTTTAAAAATATTTTTTTAAAAAATGGTCTTGTTGAATAATGTCTCTTCAACTAGGGGAACAGAATGTTCTATCAGTGTTCTCACGTTCCCTACCGAGCTTGGGCGCTGTGCCCTCTGGCAGTGTTGGGCTTCTGCACTGCTTTTGAAGTTCATAGAGACATAAACTCTGGAAATGACACTTCCTATGCCAACTGGTTAACCATGTGTTCCCATCTCTCCCCGTACTGGCTGCCCTGTCTTTTAGAACCAAAGCTCATGAATTTAATGTCTCTTGTCTGGGAATAGCATGAGAATCATTTTCCAAGTTATGTCATAACACCCCTGCAGACATAACAACCCTGAGAAGACTGAGGTGGAGCCAAGTATGGGGTATTTGCTTAATTTGCTTGGAAAAAAAACTATATAATTTCCTCTCCTTATCTTTCTCTTATTCTTTTAATGTATTTTGACTGATTTGTTTTGTCATTTGATCATCTTGGACTTAAGTCTAATCTAATCTAAACCGGCTTAATTGCTTCTTTACATAATCTTTTCTAATTGAATTAGCAATAGTTACCTCCTCTAAGGGTAGGATACTCACTGTGAGTGGTGCCCAGAGAGACAGTTCACACCTTGGCCACCCAGGGTTGAGGAAAGTAATATAACCTCTTAAATGCCATATTTATGTTAAAGAAATTATTTAAATATTTCCTTCCTGACTAAAGGTCAAAAAAAGTATATTGTTTCCCTAAGGTCTATGCATTGTATCAATGTTAACTTCCTAGTTTTCATATTGTATGTAGTTATATAAAATGTTTCCATTGAGGGAAAATGGGTAAAAGGTATAGGGGACCTCTCTGTACTATTTTGGTATATTGCTATGAATCTATAATTATTCAAAGTAAATAATAATAATAATAATAATAAACTAATTAAATAAATGAATAAATTTCCTTCCTGGCTTGTAAGAGGAATGCTTTAAATAATAAGACTTAAATATTTCATAATTAATTGCAATGTAATTTTGATATAGCTGATATCCCTCTACTTTGAAGGAAACTCACAGGAAAAAACTGTTGAAAAGAAATGCACTATCTTAACTTTACATCCTTTCAAATATCAAATGCATTTGTACTAGGAATTTTCACAACAATCTGTCTGATTTAAATATAAGTAAAAGATGATGAAAAATGATTTTATTTCTAATTATAAATTTTAGAGTATTCCTAGCATTTAATCTGGATTAGATGGTGTCTCTGAGACCATATAAGTTTAATTTATTAGTCTAATTTCTCACTCTGTTTCTCTATGCCATTGGGTCCCTTGAGGCACATAGAATTCTGTGAAATGAATGGAAGCTGGACTTGTATATCTCTCTTTGCAGAAAGGAAGTTAAAAATGGAATAAATTTCATGTAGAAAGAAAGCCCAAAGGAGACAGGAGAGACAAGACCTGAAGGCTATATTTCCTTCCTTAGCCTTTAAATTCTACTTACCATTAGAAGGATCAAAAGACAAATGTTTCTGAGAAGGAGCCAATCCATTCCTTCTGGTCTCTCTTACATGCAAATCCCAATGAGATTCAATTTTTGTCCTGGTCTTCTGAGTCCTGAATTAGGTTCTGTGGCAAGATGTGCTCCGGGATGCCCTTTTAGGAGGGCATGGATGATAACTCTGATGCTCTCCGGGCCGAGGGATGAAGATATTCTATAATGACTCTGTTTCCCCACCCCAAACTCCTGGGCTGGTCTGGAAGGCTGGCATTGTTTGGGCCCTGGGTAAGAATGTAGACACACCTTGATTCTTATTGCAATGAAACCCTTTGTGGGACACCCTCCCCCCCAAAAAACATCATCTTACAGAGGAGTACAAGATTTATAGGGAAGATACCCAATGAATAATAAATTACTCACAACATGAAAAATAATTAAAATGCTAGGGCCTATCATCATGCTGAATGAAATTAGAAGGCTGTTTCTTACTGCCAACATTGTAAAAGCAAAATTATATATACTGACAACACAGACACACACATGTGCACTACGGAATCAACTTCAAGGAATGATACGCTTAGCAGAGGGCATTGTAAAAAGGCAGCAGGCCTACAGAATGGTGTGGGGAGGAAGACAGAATAATGAAACTCTCCTCTCTTACTTCATAAGATTCCAGTTCCTCTTTAAGAAGTCCTATGGTTGACCTGCACTCTCAATTTTTAAAATGTTTTGGAATAACATGGTTAAGATGAAGAAACTGATTTAACTGGTACCAGGATGTTTGTTTTTTTAATTTTGGCACCTTTCTCCTGATTATATAATTGAATCTCTGTGATAACAATACTTATGGAATTATGTTAAAATAACAGTACAGTTTCCTTATTCCTCATGGGCATTTCCACTAATCAACAATGTATATATCCAACATGAATGAGGAACATCTTTTAAACCATCACAAATGTTCGTTAAGGAGAAGTTGTAAGTTCATTAAAGAGAGTTTAAAAACCAAAACCAAAACCAGAGCTTATCTGGATTTAAAAAAAAATCATTTTCCTGTTTAAATTTCTCTCTTTTCCTTAGTTAGTATGTGTTTTGAATAGGGTAGAGTCTTCTAAAAAAAAATTCAGGTTGGCAGCAACATCAACCAACATAAAAAGAAAATATATTTAAATGTTCTCTAATTGCTAATACCTGTTGGTTGGAGAATTTCAAAGGGAGAAGGATCTTCACTATCCTGTCACTGTAATTCATAAGCAGGGCAGACTCAGCAGACTCAGCTGTGGAATGCATGCTAAATGGTGCTTGCTTTCTTGAGAAACAGTGTAGCCTTTTTGGAAGCATCAGAAAGACTCCAGGCAATTAGAGGGGCAGGTATAGTATAGTACTCTAAAATGAAGAGAAATGAATTACATGTTGGACACATTTATGAGAAAGAGAGAAGAAAATTATATTTAAGCAGTGGGGAAAATGAATTGCTGCAAAGAGATAGTCTTTGAAGTTGTCTACCCAAGCCAAACCTTAAATTTGGGAATATCTGCCTGATTCAAAAATATATAAGGTGACCAGGTATTTTTTTGTTTTATTTTATGTATGATTGAATTAGAATAATTTTATTTTCCTAACAGAATTAATTAAATAAGTCTAGATTCCTAAGTGATTTTGCTTTTCACAAAGGGAAGACTATATTCTTCTCTGTTGCTATGTCCAGTGGAAATATTTCATGAAGGTTTCCACCTTTGTTTTGCATTATGAGAGACTGATTTTGCTATGAAAATACCTGAGGCTGGGTAATGTATAAAGAAATGAGGTTTATGCAGCTCACACTTTTGGAAACTGAAAGTCCAAGATCAGGCAACCCCATTGTTTTGGCTTCTGGTGAGGGCCTTCAGGCTGCTAAGCAACATGGTGGATGGCATCATGGCAGGAGCACACACAAGAGTGGGATAGCAGTCACATGGTAGGGGAGAAAACAAGTGAGATTCAGGCACCAGGCTTGCTGTTTCTACACCAACCCACCCTTTTTGGAACTAACCAGAGTCTTCTAAGAACTACATTAATACCTTCCAAGGGCAGTGTCTCCAATGACCTGACCATCTTCTCCAGACCCTGCCTCTCTAAGGTTCCATCACTTTTGTCCAATCACAATTCCAGCACATGGACCTCTGGGTGATGCTCAAATCATATTCAAACCATAACAAGTAGTTTTAAAAGATTCTGTAGTAATGAAGAAGAGACTATTTCGTGCTCCATTTTTTCATTTCTACTGAAATTAAAGTTGTAGTCCTGATCTTAAAGTACGGCCCCCAAAGACAATACTAGGTCATGGTTCTGAGCTTGGGTAGATAAAGAACAGCTACTTCTGTTTCATCTGAGAGCTTCTGGATACTATAGAAAAAAAAGAGTATTAACTATTAATGCCTAAAGATACCATAGAGATCATGTAAAGCAATGTCTCTTCCTTCTCTTCTACTCTTGTTATAGCAGTAGTTCAGAGAGGCCAAAGAGAGGGCAAGAATTTCATCTCCTGCTTCACCACCAATCTGTATAAATATCTAGCCAATTTTCAGTATCTGTTACACGTGTGAAGGCAAAATAGTTGATGGTCAAATATTATCGGTTTTAAATAATTTTTACATACCTTACAGTTTACTAAACTACTGAATCTAGTAGTTATTTCTATGAACAGAATTTTTTTAGTAAGTTCTTCCTAGTATTTATCTTTGATGTCAAATCTGTGACATGTCATTTGCTCAGATAAAAGTGTACCTTGAACTTCAGGGATGCTCTGGATATTTAATGATTGTTCTTGTGTTTGTATAATATCACCCAAAATAGCAGGACATTTTCATTCCACATATTACTTGTATATAGCACATAGAACTCTTTTTTTCTTTTTTATTATTAATTTTTTAAATTTATATATGACAGTGGAATGCATTACAATTCATATTACACATATAGAGCACAAATTTTTCATATCTCTGGTTGTATACAAAGCATATTCACATCAATTCGTGTCTTCATATATGTACTTTGGATAATGATGTCCATCACATTCCACCATCATTTCTAACCCCCGTCCTCTCCTTTCCCCTCCCACCCCTCTGCCCTATCTAGAGTTTGTCTATTCCTCCCATGCTCCCCACATCCCACTATGAATCAGCTTCCTTATATTAGAGAAAAGATTCAGCATTTGTTTTTTGGGGATTGGCTAACTTCACTTAGCATTATCTTCTCTAATTTCACACATTTACCTGCAAATGCCATGATTTTATTCTCTTTTATTGCTGAGTAATATTCCATTGTGTATATATGCCACATTTTAAAAAATCCATTCATCTACTGAAGGGAATCTAAGTTGGTTCCACAGATTAGCTATTGTGAATTGTGCTTCTATAAACATTGATGTGGCTATGTCTTTGTAGTATGCTGTTTTTAAGTCCTTTGGGTCTAGACCAAGGAGAGGGATAGCTGGGTCAAATGGTGGTTCCATTCCCAATTTTCTAAGAAATCTCCATACTGCTTTCCATATTGGCTGCACCCACCAACAGTGTATGAGTGTACCTTTTTCCCCACATCCTCGCCAACACTTATTGTTGTTTGTCTTCATAATAGTTGCTATTCTGACTGGAGTGTGATGAAATCTTAGAGTGGTTTTGATTCACATTTCTCTAATTGCTAGCGATGATAAACTTTTTTTCATATGTTTGTTGATTGATTGTATATCGTCTTCTGAGAAGTGTCTGTTCAGGTCCTTGGCCCATTTATTGATTGGATTATTTGTTTTTTTGGTGTTTAGCTTTTTGAGTTCTTTATATACCCTAGAGATTAATACTCTTATCTGATGTGTGAGAGGTAAAATTTGCTTCCAAGATGTAGGCTCTGTATTCATCTCACAGATTGTTTCTTTTGCTGAGAAGAGCTTTTTAGTTTGAATCCATCCCATTTATTGATTCTTGATTTTAATTCTTGAACTATAGGAGTCTTATTAAGGAAGTTGGGGCCTAATTCCACATGATGGAGATTAGGACCTACTTTTTCTTCTATTAGATGCAGGGTCTCTGGTTTTATTCCTAGGTTCTTGATTCATTTTGAGTTGAATTTTTGTGTATGGTGAGAGATAGAGGTTTAATTGCATATGGATTTCCAGTTTTCCCAGCACCATTTGTTGAAGAGGCTATCTTTTCTCCACCATTTTTTTTTGGCAACTTTGTCTAATATAAGATAATTGTAATTTTGTGGGTTTTCCTCTGTGTCTTATATTCTGTATCATTGGTCTGTGTGTCTGTTTTGGTACCAATACCATGCTGTTTTTGTTACTATTGTTCTGTATGTAGTATAGTTTAAGGTCTGGTATAGTGATGCCACCTGCTTCACTCTTCCTGCTAAGGATAATTTTAGCTATTCTGAGTCTCTTATTTTTCCAGATGAATTTCATGACTGCCTTTTCTAAGTCTATGGGGAATGTCATTGGGCTTTTGATAGGAATTGCATTAAATCTGTATGGTGCTTTTGGTAGTATGGTCATTTTGATAATATTAACTCTGCCTATCCAAGAGCAAGGTAGATCTTTCTATCTTCTAGGGATGCCCTCTTTCACCACTTCTATTTAACATAGTTCTTGAAAAACTGGCCAGAGCAATTAGACAGATGAAACAAATTAAAGTGATACACCATAGGAAAAGAACAACTCAAATTTGCACTATTTGCAGATGATATGATTCTATACCTAGAAGACCCCAAAAGTTCCACCAGAAAACTTCTAGAATTAGTAAATAAATTCAGCAATGTAGCAGGATATAAAATAAACACCCATAAATCAAAGGCATTTCTATATATCAGTGACAAATCCTCAGAAAGGGAAACGAGGAAAACTACCCCATTTACAGTAGCCTCAAACAAACAAACAAACAAGCAAACAAACAAACCCAAACAAACTTGGGAATCAATTTAATGAAAGAGATGAAAGATCTATATAATGAAAACTAGAGGACCGTAAAGAAAGAAATTAGAGCATAGAACTCTTAACACTTGTATTTCCCAAAGTAATGCCACAAGAAGGCAGCTAATTCATTGTGTGCCAGTACAAGTTCTCTTTGAAAAAAAGACATGTAATCTATATAGGCAAAGATCTTGTAGAATGATGTTAGGGAAAATTTTCCAACAAACTGTCATAGTATAGGGTTACTGGTAGATTGAAGGATTTAAATGCAGTTATACTTCTTGAAAGCATGTCTTAGAGGAAAGGACATTTACAAAATATTTATGGTCCTAAACTGTCAGATGTAGTACAGTAGTTTCTAGAGCTGACACAAGCCAAAGTGTTTTCATTAGTCTGGGCCTGGGGGGGATAGACAAAAGGTAAACAGGCTTGTTTAGCTTTGACCTAGAATGTGGCCTTGAGTACATGTCTGATGGTTCATCTACAGTCCTGAAGATAAGCATCCTATCCCCTCATTAAAGTCAATTTATGTATGGCTACGAGGGGCCCACCAACCAGATTATTTAGTGGGTGTTAGAAATCATGGAGTTTAAATGTCAGTTTCCTAAAGTGTTACGTTAATATCATAAAGATGATGCTAGTTTACACCCTAAACGCCCTAACAGAGGTAACTTGTTGATTCTTTCTGTGACTTTGCATCACTGGTGTGGATGTATTCCAAATACTAGGGACAGAATAGCATGGCTTCTAGCTCTGTTTTAATTAAAGTGTGCTGTTTACATATTTATTACATACTTGCTACATACATATCTTATTCTGATTTCTGACTCCCAATCATGGTGTTGGTACCTATACCACAGTGTGGTAGTTACTTAGATATCACTCTGGCTACTTTGAGGACACTGGTAGTGCCCTCTTGGGAAAAGCTGTACTATGTACACAGTTTATCTTTGGTGCTGTTAGTTATGCATCTGGCCAACTTGGAGACAGGATCTGGGCAGCTCAGTTTGTTTTGGGAGAAATCTAGGAATAAGATGGTCAAAAGATGGGAAGTGCCTTTTGAAATATGTTTCTTGGGCCAGTATATATAAAGTGCCTCTTTCTTGACCCCAGATATACTGAATCAGACTCTCTAGGAATGAGACCAAGAATTATTCATACTTAACATGTTCTCCAGGTAATACTGGGGTTGCAGGCTGAAGTTAAAAGCCATTGAGTCAGGATAATTACCTGTTCCTATGAGTGGTCTAGGGAGAAACGTCATCATGTAAAGCAGGAATTTTTCTGATGTGAGTAACATTTAGTACCTCTACATGTTGCAGGCAGCAGGGCAGTATTGGCCATTTGTGTTTCTTTTTTATGTGAAATGTTTATTTCCTTTTCTTTTGTTTCCATTTTATTTATTATTGATTTGTAAACATATGAAACTTAATTAGAGAAAATGAAGGTGAAATCTTTACTGAGTTTGACCTTCAGCTTTCCCTCTCCTCTTCCAGTGACATGGAACTGGCTCTCCACAGGAATGTTCTCTGATAATTTTATAGTTTTCTTACACCCCTAGATTCTGAAGCATTGTGCCACTTTTAGGGACATTTCCATTCTTAATTTAGTTCATTCACAAAAATAACAACAAAACAAAACAAAACAAAAACAAAAACCCCCCAAAACAAACAAACAAAAAAACCCAAATAGCAGAGGCTGGGTTGCTTATGAACAACAGACATTTATTCCTCTCAGTTCTGGAGGTTAAATCCAAGATCAAGGTGCTGGCAGATTCAGTGTTTGGTGAGGGCCTATTTCCTGGCTCATAGATGATATCTTTTGCTGTACAAAAACATGGTGGAAGGGATGGAGCTCCCTCAAGCTTACTTGATCAGGCAAATAATCCCATTAGTGAGGGTTCAGCCCTGTGACCTTATCATCTCCTAAAGATTCCACCTCTTACTATCGTCACCTTTGGGTTTAGGATTTCCTCATATGAATGGGAAAGGGCCAAACATCCAGATAATAGCAACCTTAAGTGGAGCTGGAGAAATATCTGCTAATTTTAAACCTTCCTAGTTTGGATACAAATTTAGCACCATTCTTGGTGTTAGGTATTGTTTGGGAAGATGGGTTGGTTACTATTTCTTTTTTGAAGGTAGATTATTTTCTATTCTTATCATTTATTATTTTTATTTGGTTTCATGGAACCCAATAGCGTAAAAACATCTTGATTCTACCATCATCTGCTGATCACCTCAGGGTCTCCATTTTCATCATCATTGTGAGCTTTTGTTGTGTTCAAGCTAAAGTGTATTCTTATTTCTTCAACTTATCCCTAATTAGGGCTTCTAGTTGGTCAATAATCATACAATTATATCCCTATTTGCAGTTAAGGTAAATGTGCTTTGCCAGTGTAGTATATTGAAGCATTGAAGATTCAGATCTGGCTCAAATTCTAGGAGTTCCACTAACTTGATCTGTTTTTGAGTAAATTCAGCTCTCTAAATTACAATTTCTTTATCTATTTCCCTATCTGGAGAATTTTGGGGGATTAATTTAGATATGTTTATATAAAGAAACTAGCACTTTATAAAAGGTTTTCTTTGGTATTTCTTTCAAAATTTCTGGAGTATTTCTATCTTTAACATATTTGGTACTTATTAAAGTCTATGGTAATAGGTATGAATCTATGCTGTTTTTTCTATATATTAAAACTTTTAAATAATAGTCATTAAACATGATTTTTCTTTCTTGTTTGGTAATGTAGTTCATAAAATCTAATTCATGATAATTTTCTTCCTGTATTTAAAATTATATTTCATAGTCTTTTAATTTTGATTGTAATAACTTTTAAATGCATTATGTGTCTTCTAAAAATCTGGTCCATTTTCATCTCTTCACAAACAATTATGCCATTGAAGGAAGACTTTAAAGCTGTTAATGATAAGTATTGCCAAAAAAAAAAAAAAAAAAAAAAATCCAGCCAGAAGTCTCCCAGGGTTTTTCCAAGGAGGACTAAGCTTAATTAATAATGGGGCTTGTCAATTACTTTATTTTACTAGAGTTTCCCCATTGCACAGTTTATATTCCAGTTTTCTTTTCTTTATTTTGAAATCAGATTTTTTTTAGTGATGAATTCTCAATAATCGAATAATAGAAGATGAAGCATAAGGCAAAATATTAATCTGTTAATTCTTAATATGTAATAACTTAATCCATGAATAATAACTCTTTGCAAAGTATATCTTCTGCTTGTCATATCAATCAAGGAACAGTTCAAAAATATTTATTGGTCATGAATAGAGAACAAAGATGGAAGGATATTTCCACATTGTCTTCACCTGAGCTTCAGAGTTATCTTGCTTCATGAGGGGGAATTCTCATATTTTTTCTTGCAGTGAGTAGTATTTGGAAAGTTTTAGAACCTTTGTATATGTTTAATTTAATCTATTAGGTGACCTTATTATATATACATAAAGATGTATAAACACACATATATTTATTTATCTATCTCAGAACTATGGGAGCACATTTCTATTGCTACTATGACTGTTGTTATATGATTAATGTCACATTTCTTCCCCAATTTTAGATTTCTTTCTTTACTCTATTTTTCCAAATAGTTAAAAAACATTTCCTTATGTTTGAAAGCAAACTGATTTTCTTGCAGTTTACCTTATAGTTTTAACAAAACACTAACTAGGCATAATTTTTTTAACATATCTCATCTTTTCCCAAAACATATTTAAAACAATTGATCAAGGCACATTGTACACTCTAACAAAGTTAACTCCTTAAGTCACTCAGTTTAAAGAGGCACTGGCACATTGAAGAACAATTCAGAACAAGTAGCTCTATTTGGAACAGTGGGAATTTGATAAGCAATATAATGTGATGGAGGGGATCAGTTCTCATATAGTCTGTCAATGCAAGGATAGATAGTAAAGCAACTTGAGTAGTGAATATATTATATGTATTCATGTGTTCAACAAATAATTATGGAGTTTCTGCTTACTGCTGGCTGAACTCTGTGCATCACACATTAATTCAAAATTTATTTAATTGCTTGTTTATCCAACTCATGGCAATGTAATTTTTTGGTGTGCCTTTTCAAATAAACTAGGTGCAAGCACTCAGAGACAGAGTGATTTGGCATGATGTTGCTAGCAATAGACTATTAAAATATGGGGGTTGTGTCTATAAATCATGCTAACTTTAGTGAACTGGTAGACTTTATTTTTGGCAATAAATATATATCAAAACAATTAGCTACTCCAGACACTCGTTAAGTCTGTAAGAGTAAAGCCAAATCTGTATTATAGAATGATTACATGTTTAAGCAATCTATGGGAGGGAGTAAACATCTAAATAACATGAACGATAGAAAACCAGGAAGGTACGAGTCAATGACTAGGAGATCTGAAGGCTTTCCTATTTCACACCCTTGGGCTTTGTTGCCTAATTTATCAGCATGTTGGCTCTATGACTCATTCTTATTTACAGAGGAATGTTCAAGAAAATCCTTTCAAATCAGAAAATTTTGAGGTTTTTTCTAGCACATTTCACCAGAGTGCTAGAGTACACCAATGACTAAAAGACCTTCCCTAACAGATCTCTTATTTTTTTCCTATTGTTTCAGGGTACACCCACCCCAAATATTAGCTCCTGCATTTCTTCACTTCAGTGATGCCAAAGCTACTTTATGCACCCGTTCAGCAGTCTCAGGGATCACAGATGTGCCTGAGATTCTCAGCTGGTGGCAGCTGGTGCGTGTGAGTACTCCCCTTGGTGTTTTGAATGGTTCATTCTGCAGTGCTCATACTGTGCACTTGCTCCCAGTGGCTTTCCCTGGAAGATGGAGCTGCTGTTGTCCATGGCTGTACCCAACTTGATACTGTACCTCTTACTGTCTTCAATATTCCCTTTCTTGTTTCTCTTCCCACTTCCTGTTGTTGGTTTTTAAACTTCCTTCCAAAATTGCTTTCAAATCTCATCTCAGGATCTGTTTCTGGGTGAAGCCAATATAAGATACAATTATAATGAACAGAGAAACCCAGGTCTGTAATTTATCTAGCAGAAAAATTGGAGCGATTATCTACTAAATTGAATGGACAAAAGTATTTTTCTTTGAAACAATATGACAAATTGCATGCTGGGTCAAATCAGAAGTGAATTTTGGTAAGAGTCAGAATTTTGGTAACTGTTCAGTTATTTTCTGAACAGTTCTGGGAAAGGTCTGGAGGCAGAATCCATTCTCCCTCAGTTTCATATAAGAGACAAGAAAGAGGGGACTGAGAAACAGGTGCAGATTGGGATACACCAGGTTGATAAGCTTTCTTTGTCAAACTTGGAAAAGTCACTCCCCCATGGTCCGCAGGAATTTCTCTTCTTTCTTTCTTTGCTTTTTGATATTGGGGATTGAACCCAGAGTTGCTTTACCACTGAGCCACATCCCCAGCCCTTTTATTTTATATTTTACTTAAGAGACAGGGCCTTGCTAAGTTGCTGAGGCTGGCTTTGAACTCACAATCCTCCTTCCTCAGCTTCCCAAGCTGCTGTAATTACAGGCATGTGCCAAGGCACCTGGCATAAATTTCTTATTGGAACTCAATCACAAAGTACATGACTAGAAACTGGCATAACTTTCAAATTTTGGTCAATCTAATATTCTTCATTTGCACTGTGAATGCTTGAGTTTTTCCAAGGCAGTTTATAATGAGCCTTAAATTTAATCTGTTGCGCGGTGACCTTATATCCAGTTTCTTTCCGCATGCCGCTTTATTATTGACTTGTCTAGAATTTTTGTTTTGTTTTTTTGTCACTTGTTTTGCTACCAAACTGCCATGATCTGACCACTCTCTTGGATTATCACGGTAACCTTCTAGCCAGTTTCCTTGACTCTGTGATTTCCTTCCATAAGTGCCAACACTGTAAGTAGAGTGATATTTAAAAAATACAAAGCTGAGCAGAGCACTGCTCATCCCAGACTTTGCCAGTGGCTCTTTATTATACTCAGAATGAGTCAGAGTTTAGAATGGCCTCCAAGGCCAACTCAAGTTCACCCCTGTTACCTCTCGGACCTTGTGTCCTGTTGTTTTCCTTCTTGAACTCTCTCCAGACCCACAGATAACCTTGCTCTTTCCTGACTACCCCTTGGTCAGAAGGGTCCTGTGCCCAGAGAGAGATACATGGCTTGCTGACACAGGAAGGAAGAGGTCTGACTTCAAAAGCAAAAAACAAAAGCCACTTAGAAGAAACAAAATGTGAGTGTAGACAAAACAGAGTATGAAAGAAAGAAGTAAAAGTATAAAATAAATATGTAATACATGAAATGCTAAAAAATATCAAAAGTTTAAAATGCAAGCTTTTATTTATTTACTTTTTAAAAAACCATCTGTTTATTTGAGTGAGGCTAACTACCTGGTCAAGGCTGGGCTCTGGCTTCCCTGAGGTGTACTCCAGAGTAGATCTCTCAGTAAACACGGAGAAAAAGAAAAAAGAAAAAGAAAGGAAACTAGGAAAGGGAGAATAAAAATATATTTTAACATTGTGAAAATAAAATAATTATATCCTTGAGTATGGGTTGAAAATAATAACTAGAGATTTAATAACTCCTAATTATTTCATACAATCTACAACCTCCCCCAACCTTATAATTCAGAAAAGATAACAGAGGCATATCAATCTTTATTGCTATAAACACAACTCTTTGGAATTACAAACTGTCTTAAAAGAGCCACCAATTATGAAGCAAGGAACTAGCACCCACATAATCCCCAAACTTTTATGTTGAAACTTGAAGGAAAGCACCTTGTTTTAAACATCACCAAAGATGAACATCAGAGTTTTAAGATGCTTGGGAAATAGATAGACAATGAAAAATAAGTTAGATCAAAAGCAAGTTGATCATGAATTGTTTAGTAATTAATATATAATGAAATGGTAGAAAATATAGACAATTAAACAATAAATTATTCATATTTAAAAAGTGTTTGAAGAATAATAGGTTGATCCATTCAGGCTTTGTCTTATCACAAATTGAATAATCTGGGACTAACAAGATTTGTTCTACTGTGAACTGTTATATTCCAATGCAATGTGAAGTAGGTCTTAAAAATATCAGAAATCCCCTATAAATGCTGGAACTTATTAAATAGGCATGGAAAAATGTAAGTACTTTTTTTAAAAAGTCTTTCCAAAATAGTCATAGACATTTTTTCCCACTGATTTTAACCCTTTTAATGTCCTACTAAAAATAAAGGATGTCATATGCTTTGGCTGACAATCAAATCTTGGTATAAATTTAGAAATAAATTATATAACTAAACACATCCACCTAATATAAAAATGTAAATTTTTAAAGATATATAATTAAAATTTAAGAATAATACATCAAATAAAATTATGATGCCAAAAACTTTATTAATAAGTATAGAGCAGAAGTCCAGATGAAGATATATAAATAATGTTAAAAAGATATTTTACCTGCAAGTTTTTCAGTGCAAATAGTTACATCAGGCATAGCGGTAAGTAATATATAGCAGATATATCTGGAATTCAATGTCAATATTAGCTCAAGAGGGTATTTTGGTTGATATTAAATAATAAAGTATTTATAATACATTAATTTTTGCCTT
The DNA here is from genome assembly GCF_047511675.1 of Marmota flaviventris. Lineage (NCBI taxonomy): Eukaryota > Metazoa > Chordata > Mammalia > Rodentia > Sciuridae > Marmota > Marmota flaviventris. Next base: position 40,224,883 of record NC_092513.1, read on the forward strand.
GAGGAATACCTTTTTAGAAAATCAGATGTTATATAAACGTGGTTTGTTTTCAAACCATATATGCAAAACACGAAACTACTATCTATTCCTTTTCCCTTTTGCTAAGAGCATGTTGCTTTACGATTCAACATGCCATATGGATGTAAATTGTAGTTATTTACTTATGAAATTATATCCACATCTCTTCTAGGTCTATGGAATGATGTATCTGAGTTAGAGTAAAGCATCAAAAGAATGAAATTCTGCCTAAAGGCTACTCATTGAAAAATATACCTTCACATGAGTCTTAGAATTCTTGATGTTTTAAAAAGGTGATTGTGAAATTTACAACTGAAGAGTTAGAACATCACTGTGCAATCCCCACCCTCCCTCAAAAATGTTGACTTGAAGGACTCTTCCTAGAAAAATAAATGACTAATATTAGCATTTTAAAATTGTATTTTCCATAATTTTATAATTGATCTTAACAACAGCAGCTTTAAGATTGTCATTCCGCCATTTGGTAGATAACCTAAAAACCAACTCTGGAAGGTATCAGGTATTTTAAGAAGAGACTTATCATGATATATCATATTAGGACAATAAATAAACTTCTTATGGTCAGATACCATTCCTTTAATGAACTAATTAATTTCTTTAATGTCTTAATTAATGAATAATTATTCCTTTTCCTTCAAATTCCTGAACCCAGACATACTCAAGTATATTTTAATAAACACCTCTTGATTTTGTTTCTGGAACAAACAATTACCCATCCTTAATGCAATCCCTTAAAGTGACAGAAAGAAATAAAAGAAAGACACCCTTTAAATGACTTTATTTACACCTCTGCATTTTGGCATGCTACAGATTATCAAAATTTTACATATTCTACAGAGTTAAAATAAGATGCATATTGTGGCTTTTAAAATATTAACCTCATCTGCTGTTATATAGAGCAAAATAGCTCTAGATAAAACAATTCACTCCTAGCCCTCTTTGAGAAGTGTTGGAAGTTAAATGATGATTCTTGGATTGTATAACACCCTGGGAAATTTTAGTAGACAGGAGAAAAATCTTTAAAAGTTGTATAAAATTCACAATTCCAGGGGAAAGATTTTTTTTCTAATTTTATTTTGTCAGATGTAGTTTCATTTTAGTGAAATTTAAATTAACAATGGATTTTAAAAAGAGGAAAAATTCCTCTACCATGCAATAGGAAATTTACCTATCTCTTTGAATGGTTTGATTCTTTTTAGAGAGTCTTAATCAGGTAACATAATATGGCAAACACAAAGAAATAATACATCATAAATAGCACATTACTAAGTTTTGAAGCTAAAAAAATATATTATACTATTTTATTTGGAAAGTATTAATCAGAACCAAGTATAAGCCAAGAGCTTATTAAAAATAAAACTAGCAATTTAAAATTTATGCTAGTTAAAAAATTTAATTAGGGAGTGGGATAGACTGAAGGAATGGGTTTGTCTAGTATTATTTCACTCTTGCTAACACAATATCATCAAACTCTGTTAATTCTGATTTATCACCTCAAAATGGCAGCAGAGGATTGTTTAAAGAAAGTACCAAACTCAATTAAGGCTAATAATTACTATGGTATTACTTTACCAAACAATTCTTTTCTAACTTTCCCCGTTTAAAACAGTTTACATGTTCTAAAAACATTTCTTAGAGACCCTTAAAAAAAATTCCCCGCAAAGCTTAACCACACTGCTAGCTTTTTTTCCCCCACAGCTCAGCTTAAGTAAATCATTTTTAACTTAGGAGCTATGTAGTAAAAAGCTGGGTATGAGTGAAGAGCATGTACTGAAAATGCAATCTGAAAATACAACGCAGTTTTCATCTGCTTACTTGGAAGGTCATTTACCACCAATGATGACAACCATGTTAGGTGTTATTTGCTTCAATCTAAGAAGTTAACTTGGCAAGTTTTCCTTATTATTGATTCTGTACCATAGTGGTAAAGAGAGAAATGAGTGTGATGTCCCATAACCTCACCAGTAAGCAATATTCTTCAAGATCACATCTACCATCACACACAGTCTAGAATCAGAAAAGTCCTTGACTCCATAGGAGATTTAAACGAAGTCCTAGCACGAAATTCAGGTGTAGACATTGCCAGTTTCCCCTGAACAAATCTTACTTTCTTGCTGCTCTTTCATGGAATTCTCCCCTAGGAAATATTTCCTAATTTGAAGTTCACTTCATTGAGTCCTGTTACGGTGCAATCGAGGTAAAAGTCCTCGGTTGTTTATGGACTTGACTATGTAGTCAGATTTTATTTAATGATTAACCCTGGTCTAAATCTATGGTTGGATTTTTAGTTTATATTATCCATGAAATTAACAGGGTATATGGAGGGAAACAGCATGTTAATAACCTGTTTCCCCACATAAACATATCACATCTTTATACTTTTTGAAAGTTGCCGGAGTTACATGGTAAATCATAACAGAGCAAGGAGAATTATGCCAATTGCTATCTTAAGGCCAGTGCTTTTACATGATCACATTTTATTTCTTAACATATTGGAGATGTACTAGAGGCCTCATAGATGCAAAAAAGGCCCTAAAGGACATGAAGCAAAAAAAAAGACCATTCCTTAATTTAGTTCACGATCACAATTTCATTAGTACTAATATAAGAAAAATGTTTATGAATGCTAAGGAAGGCTCTCCCCCACAGCAATGTTTTCATTTATTTTTCTCATCGTGGTTCCTCAGCTTGTTCCACAATTATCTTAGCACCTAGTTGTGCATCATAAATTGCATTGTTAGATTTTTGGGTGGTGGGAATTGAACCTACATCACAATTACTGTGAATAGGTACACTGGGATCCTGATTACTTGGTATATTGGACTGTACTGTACTTTGTGATTCGACTTCGAGATGTGCTAGGGGAGGCAGATCCAAGGGTCTGGCTAAAGTGATGGTCAGAGGAACTCCTCACATGACCAATAGTGGCTGTCCCCCCCATACTGCTACTCAAACCCCCACCTCCACCCAGGTTGCTCAGCCCAATGCCACCACCACTGACTCCAGCTCCACTCAGGCCCATGCTACCGGCACCCATGCTGGTGCTAACTAGGCCACTGCTACCTATGCCCCCACCTCCACTTATCCCAGCTGTGCCACTAATTCCACTTATGCCAGCACCAGAAACAACCCTCTCTGTCACAATCACATTGTGGGCATTTGATAAGTCAGGGTGCATACTCAGACTGCCCATCATGCCAGAAGTTGGTTGGATTACTCTTTCTGTCACTACCACATTTGAAGACTCTCTAGGATTAGAGATGGTCAGAGAGGTGGGTAGACTTGAACCTGGTGCTATGACCCTTTCTGTCACTATCACATTGGAGCCATCTCTCAAGTCGGGCATATCTAGCATTCCATGCAAATCAGCGCCAGAGATTGGGCCCACCACCCTCTCTGTCACCACCACGTTTGATGCATGCCGGTTATCATGAAGATGGACAGAGGGCTTCAGAGTGCCAGAGGTGGTATAAGACTCTGTCATAGTGACATTACCATAGCCCAGAGGATCAGGAATAGGCATAGGATGCTGTACACCAGGTCCTGAGGGGTAGGTGCTCTCAGAAATTACTGTAGTAGTGCCAAAGTGCGGGGAGACTGGTGGGTGTCCACCTGCCATGGGCTCTGTTGTCTGTTGAGGGCAAGGTGGTTCAGAGCTCTGAGGTTGCCAAGAAGGTTCAGGGTCTGGATAAGAGTCGATTTCTCTTCCCAGGCTGATATCTGCCAATTTCTTAAATTTAGGTCCCAGAGTATCCAAGAAGCTTTCATCCAGGTCTTCTCCAATGAAACTGCAACAGCCCACGGAGCCAGCAGGCGAACCTACCCCTTCAATGTCATATATGAGCAAACAGTCGTTGGACGGGCGTCCTTCATCTTCATCTGCGTAAGCATATGCCTTCTGAATTTGTAGAGAAAAGAGAAAATGAAATTATGAATACATATTGTTGTTATCATTGTTGTTTCTTCCAGGGCATTTCCAAAGAGGCATACGCAGAGCAAAGTTCTAATATCTACTGGAAATGATTTTAAAGACATTATAATTTCTTGAAAGAATTTGGTAAGAAGATATTTTAACTATAATTCCAATAATATGTCTTGATTTTAAAATTTACTTTGGTAGACTTATTTCAAATAGTACATTTTGGGCACAGAATCACATACAAAAAAGTCCCATAAACAATTTTATAACCAAGTTAGAAGGAGGCATATGAAAATGCTATAAACAATCAGGTGCGGTGGTGCACACCTGAAATCCTGGGAGCTGGGGAGACTGAGGCAGGAGGATTGTGAGTTCAAAGCCAGCCCCAAGAACTTAGTGAGGCCCTGTCTCAAAATAAAAAAATAAAAGAAAGGATAGAGGATTGCTGAGAGCCATAGCCAAGTAGGAATGACGCATGGCATTTGGGGTTGAAAGGTGACCCTGCTCAGGGATTAGGGTGGCTCCGGGTTTAGGGTGGATCCTGCTGGGAATAAGGTGGCTCCAGGATTAGGGCGGATCCCCTGGGATTAGGGCGTATCCTGCTGCCTCAGGCACCCGCTCCTTTGGTGGAGTTCTGAGAGAATAGTAGAGGCAGTGTATTCCCAGGCAGTGTGTGTAGAGTGCCGGTGAGAGTTCGGGAATAAAGAGTTGCTGTTTGAATCTACAAGGCTGTGTGGTGCCTCGGTGATTTTGTGCCCAGCCAGACTGCGGCAGAGGATGTGGCTTAGTGGTTAAGCACCCCTGGGTTCAATCCTTGGTACCAAAACAAACAAACGAACAAAAAAATTGCTACATACAAAAAAAGTTAGAAGGAGGTATGCAAAAATGTGTTTGTATATAAATATATAATTTTTTTCCCTAAAAAAGGCAGTTCATAGTTTATGGGTTTATTGAGCATTGTATTTTATTTCCTTCAAGCAGAATGAATGTTGTGGATCTGGGAAGGTTTGTTTTAATGTGTCCTTTTTATTTACTTACATTTTTAATTTTATATTTGTTACCAGGGATTAAACCCAGGGGTGCTTAACCACTAAGTCACATCCCCAGCTCCCCTTTTTTATTATTTTTTTATTTAAGACAGGTCTAAGTTGCTCAGAGCCTTGCTAAGTTGTTGAGGCTGGCTTTGAATTTTCAATCCTCCTGCCTTAGCCTCCAGAGTCACTGGGATTATTGCTGTGTGCCCCTGTGCCTGGCTTAATGTGGCCTTTTTAGTGCAATAGGAAAGTTTGACTCTGGATCTGTGCCATTTTTATATTAAAAAATAAAGGTGATCCCAGACAAATTTTAAAGATTAATCTCTTTCAATTCAAGCTGAAAGCCCACAGATGTGTGTACTTTGATTTCATCTTTGCAGTTCATGGTACTGAATTGCAGGCTTTCAGGTTGACTATCAGAAATATCATGTAGTCAACCAACTCATTGTGCTAGTTCCTTAAAAAATATTTATTCAGCCTTTGTTCTTTGGCAAACACTCTGTTAGGAACTTAGCTATGCAACAATGAACAAAAGCAGATATGATCTTCTCTCCTAGGGTTCATGTTTCAGTAGGACGAGACAGACAAGGCATGATCATAGATGCCAGGGAGCATGGGTTCAGGTATGCAGAGTGATGGAGGTTGTCCTTCTATAGGAGAAGGAAGTCATCTCCTTCAAGTGGTGCTGATCAGAGATCACAATGAAGTCGATTGACTGGCCAGTGGGAGCTATAAGTGAAGGTTTCAAGGCACAATTCTACTTTTATTGTGACGATAATATTCATAGGTAGGGACCTGAATGGAAAGTATTCCCATATGTTTCAGGAGCTATTCCAATTATTATTAATTACTATTTAAAAGGCTTTTTACTAATATTTATTTAAAAATATCAATCACTCTCTAAACCAGAGGGGAATTAATAAAAGCATTTTAGGTGAGAATGCAGAAGGACAGAACTGTATTTCTAGTCCAAATCAGAGAGGAAGTTGCTGAAGGTTGAATATCATGTAATGTGTAACCACAAGCAGTTGGGTCTCTGCCTGGGGATGGCAAGGTTAATTCTCCTTCTGCCAAACTTTTCCAGGCCCCACACTCTTTTCATTTCTTAGAATGTTCTGGAAATGTACTGTGGCTCTCTTAATGAATGTTTACTATGTGCTTGAAACTGAACTGAGTGCTAGCCCTACATTGTAGAGAACATATGGATGAGGCACTAAAAATGGTGGTGGACATATACATGAACACATTTTGGCAATTGTAAGTTCTATAAAATGTAAAAAGTACTACAAAAATACAGATGTGGAAACACGGATCTTATTTTGGATGAGATAATTAACTGTAAAAATTTCAGAGAGGCAGTGACATTTGAACTGGATCTTCATGGATGGGTGCAAGATTTTGTGAGAGAGGAGGGGATAAAAGCATTGCAGGAGGGTCACACAGAAGCAAAACCTTAGAGAACAGTCCACTGTGGAGAAGGCAAAGGTGCTCAGCAAGTGAGGCTGATGGGAAGGAAGGGTGACTGGAGATGTGGCGGGGGGTGTCAATTTGTGAATTGCCTTAATTGCCATGTTGAAGAATTTGGAATTTATGTTATAAGAGAACACAACTGGGAGTCACTGGCTATTTTTAAAAGGGAGAGTACACATTCTCAGATGAGAGCTTTGGGGCTATTATTCAGCCACAATAAAAATTGTTGGGCATGAAGATTAGAAGTTGGGAATCCAAGACTCTTCCCAAATTGCCTGATGGAAAAACTTAGAATATGGTGGATAGAGAGGAAGGTACGCAGCTACAGGCCTTACCTGACAAAAGTAATTTTCCATGAAATTCATATTCAAACCGCCTTCTCTACATTCCCTCATAGAATTTCTTCTTAATGTTCCAGAATATTCTTGACATATCTCAGGTGCCGCTGATGTCTTAACTCCATCCATTAGTTCAAAGCCTGTCGTTCTTTCTCCTCCTCCCAGATCCTGCATTTCTCTGCCACAATACTCATTTGTATAAACTCCTAAAAATGTTGATCACATTAAATTTACTTTCTCTAGTATAATATAAACTAAAAACTACTAGGATGTAAGATTTCCTCATCCAGGCATGCACTCATGAGCAAAGAAATAAAATGAAGATGACATATAAAGAAAGGAGAGGTAATTATGATCTTGAGGTCAAAAAATAATGATCAATTTGTTAATTTGGTAATTACCTATCCAGAGACTACTGTATGATGTGTTAGAAGTGGGGACTGCAGAAAAGTTACAAAAACCTATGCCCTCAAGAGTTTGATTTCGAATTGAGAGATTGGGATAAATAACTCAAATTTTGAAGGTTAAAAAAACAGTATAAGCATACCTCCAATGTATTATTGGAAGCCCAGGCATCCAGAAAAAGGCAAAAACAAAAACACAAAAAACAACAACAAAAGTAACTCCACTAGCTTTCAGAGAAGAGGCCATGGTTCTTCGATCTGCTCTTGGACGTGAAGGTTGAGTAGAAACTTGTTACAATATTTGAGGTAGGTGGGAAAAAAAAAAAAAAAAAAACAATGGCATGGAGTATGGAAATACCACAGAGAGAATGTCCATAAGAGTATAGGAATTCTCATGACCTTAATATTTGAAAGATCTCGAATTTGTGGGAAGTGTAATTTTCATACTTCAATTAACCCGGTGTCTTCCATGATGATTGGTTCAAGATCTGTGCAAAGGTTTATAGACTTTGTGAGAGCATAAATGCATCAGTAAACAATGTTGGATAGGATAACTGATTGGACACCAAGGAAAAAGGAGATGTGAGTTAACAAGAGTTTTTCTTTAGGTTGGGAAGATATTGGTGTCGTTCACCAAAATGGATATGTGAGGAGAAGAAATAGATTCAAAGACTAGTTATTGACTTCTTTGAATAAGGTGCAAGTTATAAACAAGTTATAAACACGTCAGTGCCTATTACATTTTAGAGTGTTCAAAGTGGAAAAGTAATCATTAATAATAATTAGTTTGAAAAACTCTAAGAGAAAAATAACAATCAATAGCATTTACCTTGGAAAAGGAAACATGGTACAACTATTTTCACAAGATATGAGAAGTTATTTTAATTGTTCCTCTTATTACAGTGGTAGTTATCCACTTACTGTGAGATTCTAATTGTTCCCTGGTTTTTGCCTGTGAAGTGGTCTGGACTCCTCTTTTAAGGCCAGTTGTATTTATACAGTCTTGCCCCAGTACAAGGGGAAACTCCACCACATGCATAAAATCTTAGCTGAAAGCTTTAAAAGATTTTGACAGTGTTGAGTCTTTCAATTTAAGAAAAGATTTTAGATCAACACTGATATTGAGGCTAAGAATGAATCTAGTTTTTTTCTTTGTCATAATAAACTCAGAGCAACTTTGAGTCATTAAACAAATTATAGAAGATTGTATCCTTAATACATGAGCACAGATCTACTTTAATCAGGTTGTATTTTAATTTTAGTATGTGTGTATATATATATATATATATATATATATATATATATATATATATATATATATATACACACACATATATATACGTATATATATGTGTGTATATATATATATACACATATATACACATATATGTGTATATATGTGTATATATACACACACTTAAAATATATTTTGATATATATTTTAATTATATATATGAAATTTTCTCTGTTAGATAAAAATCTTGACAAAATTGACTCATGGTTATGATTCAGTACTTCCATTTATAGATGTCCTAATTTTGTCATCTCCTATGCATTGAGGAGGAAAATCATCAGTCTCCTATGTATGATTGAGGAAAATTTCAAAAATATATCACATAAGAATAATAATTATAGCAGGTTTACCTTTACCATATAATTTACACATTAGTCATTTAAAAAGGAATCATGTAAACACTTTTAAAGACAAATAAGGTCATTAAAATATAGTAACATATACAACCAGAGAGAACAGAGTTCCTTTTTAGTTATTTGAGCTGTTCAATTCTTTTTTCTTACCTGAGTTGTCAATGCATTCTATCATATTTGCATTAGTAGGTGGTATTGTTGGCACACAGACTGTGGTCATATCCTAAAAGACAGGAAGCAACATTTTCTCATTCTTATCATACATTTGTTTTATTCTCAAATTGTTGCAGATTTCCTAAAAAAATACTTCTTAGGAAACTTCTGAAATTCATTTAAAACATGATCCTCATATTGAAAAGCTTCTCTGTGGTTACTTCCATCTAATTTTGATGTACTTTCAATTCCCCTTCCTTTCCCCATCAGCTATTCCAGAACAAAGTATTACATAGACTGAGTGATTGTACCATCTTGGCTCATGTATGAAGACTCAGTTGAGTCCCTTTCTTACAGATTAGCACTTACCCGAGGTTCAGGCTGTGGTCCTTCTACTGCCCATGAGTGAATTGCTCCATCAGAACATTCAGGAACAGGTTCAAAGCCAGCTCCACCACCAGGGGCTCCTCCACATTCACAACAGATCAACAAAAACGGGACCACTGACAGTGGAAAGAGAGGAATACTGGGGTTAGTAGTGGGCCCTATTAAAAGAAAACAATCTGCTTTTTTATAATTAAACTTGAATTTCTAATAAAACTTCTGTTGATTTTTAAATTATTATGGAAACTTCAGAAAACAAACTAATGATCAGGTATCAAAGTAAATGTGAGCTTCAACAGACTACAATCAATATTAAAATTGTAAATAGTATTGCATGATTAAAACAGATGACCATTTTCCCTGTCACAGTATGGGAGAGAAGAAAGTCAGCTGGAGGTACCAGGCAATATGCTTGGTTCTTCTGTTTTCTCTTTCATGCCTTTAGTTATTTTTCTATTTTTAGATATGCCTGCCTTTCTGTATTTCAATAACAAAATCTTACTTCTGCACCCAGAGATTTTTCCCATTAGGCTATTATTTCCCCCTACACAGATACCTTTTCTTTGAATTACTTTTACACAAAGAGAGATTATCATACTGTTTAACAGTGTCATTTCCTGTTAATCAATTGGAGTTTTCTCTTTCATCTATTTATCATCTTTTCATATAATAAAATATTTTTAAATATTTTTGAATAAATGGGTAGATGAAAGAAATGATGTATAAGTAAAAAAAATTGAGGAAAGAAGGAAGGATAAAATAAGGAAGCAAGTTAGCAAAGAAGAAAGATAGAACCGAAATAAGAGAAAAAAGGTAGAGAGTAAACTAAGAAGAAAAGAAGGGGAAAAAAAAATCCTGTCTGCTTTGCTGTTTTAAAAATATGGTAGGATGGGAGAAAACTTTAAATCTAGAGGTATTGACTCAAAGGCCCATTTCTAATTTAAAAGCCTTTATTAACTACTGAAAGTTAATCAGCAATATAAAAACAAACTTATTTATTTATTTACACAGTTGTGATAATCACACTTGGGTAATCAAGTTACATTTATAAAGTAATACACTTTAAAGTATAATATTGATGGGTAATCATTATGCCCAAAATTTAGAGACTGATCTTTTCTCATATACATTTTACATTATGTTCTGCAAATTTGTTAGCATTTTTACATTTTTCTTGCCTTGATTCATTTTGATGACATTTCATCCTTTTTAAAAACTTGTTCCCTCTTTCAGAGAACTTCTCCTGCTCACTACTTCAATACATTATGAGCCAATAAAAATGAACTCTTATTACTTACTATAGAAATTTCATTTTTTGGAGTATATTTTAGATAGAGACTCACTTTTAAGCTGTGTTATTAGCATGTCCAAACTCTCTGTGGTTTAGACAAATCAGTGTTGATTACAATGTTCAAAGGGCACTGTTATTTAAAGTCAGAGTAAACTTGGTTTACAAATAAGTTTGGTAAAAAAAAAATGTATATTTATGACTGTTCATGTGTAAAGGCAAAGGAAGGTAGAAAACGTATTTCATATGTAAGTGCTCAGAATTCACATTTTGTGTGTGTTTTAATTAAATATGTGAAGTATCTTCTGACGTGAAGATTTTTATGATTCCATACTTGAAATGGGCAATGTTTGCATTAACTTAATCATACTTCACAATTTTCAACTTATTTATTTCAGCAGTTCCCCTTCATTCTCAGACACTTTAGCACATGGCTCATCTCTCCCCTACATTCTACCATCATCCAAGGCAGTGCTAAAAGCCACTGGAGAATCCACTGGATTGAACCTTGTGACTAGATTCTTGACTAGAGCTCTAGGACCACAGGATGTGCTGAGTGCCTTGTGTGGTTCTTCTTTTCTGCTATCACAGCAATGTTGTGAAGTAAGTATCATTATTTCGCACATGAAAAAGGCAAGGTTTGGAAAGATTTGGCAACCTTTGAAAGATTCAGACAAGGAACCAGAATTCAGCCCTAACTCTATTTGAGTCTCCATTTTATTCAACTATGCAGCCTCGGCATTGCATGAAATCCTTTCAAGATATTGCTCCTGCCTCTCTTTCTAGTTTCAACCCTGACCATGCTTCAGGAACACCCTTTATTTCTTCCACACGGGAGTCCTTTATTTCAGTACCTGGTTTTCTCATTCTTTGGGGTTTTTACACATGGAATTTCCCCCCTCTTTGTATCATGTTCCTTTTCTCTTGTCCCTAAAGCTAACTCGTACTCATTTGTTAAAACTCAACTCAGAGTTTACTTATTTTAATGTAGCCTTTTCTGATTGCTTCAATAAATTATTTCTGATTGTCTTCACCCAAATAGATCCATTTGAACTTGCTTGTTGTGGCATTTTCCCATCACATTGAGATTGACAACAAACAAATCTTTGCCTTCTACTGCACTATAAGGGGCCAAGAAGTTTGATTTTTTTTTCATTTTGTAAACTCAGTACCAAGCATAGACATTTCTTGGGTAATTGCACAAAATCATAATATGTAAAATATATTTCACCAAAGAATTAGAAAACTTTTCCCACCACCCACCATTTTTTTAAAGGGGGGGGGGGGGCACATATAAATAGAATCGTGGAAGTACTTACATCCCAGGACTAAGAATCCCATGATGAGTAGTCCAATACCCGCAGGACCAAAATGTACATTATCTGAGGGAAGTCCTCGACCACCTGTATTCTCATTAGGCAAATACTCAGTCGATTGTCCATTGTCATTTTCTTGTGTGTTGGGAGTACCGGAATCAGTGGAACCATTCTCACTTGTGTTGGTACTAGTGTCTTTTCCTTGGTTGTTGTCGGTACCAGTACTGGTTTCAGTATTGGAACCTGTATCGCTGCTGGTGCTGGTACCACCATCACCACCACTGCTACTTCCACCGCTGGTACCGCCATCTTCATTACTAGTTGTCCAGCCAGAACCTTGAAGGTCAATAATGACTGTGCCAGTGCAAGTTCTTTGAAGAGAATCTATAGTGATGTTCAAAACAGAAGAAATATTTTATACATTGAATGCAATAATGTTTGGATAAGATAGAACTATTTTTTTGTGCCAATACCTCTTTCAATGTCTTTATTTGCATAAATTTAGTAAGTCATCCCTTGTCTGTGACTCAGTTTTTATATACAAATATTTTTATATTATTATAATTAACCTTATTACTATTACTCTTAATCCTATTATTGGATTATTCCTTTTTGGGGGGATTATTTCTTGAAATAATAAATGGTTGGGTACTACATAAAATTTGAAAAGTATAGAATTAGAGAAAGAAGTAAAATAAAATAAAAACCCATAGTAGTAGTTCCAAAGGCCCCCCCATGTTGATTTGTTCTGATGATATTTTGTCTTTAATTATGATGTCTGAACATTGCTTATTATTTATGTTACATTGATAAGATCATATAGCTCATTCCAGTTTATATTTTTTACTTTAAACTATAAGCATTCTTTCATGTCTTAATACACTTTTCACCAATATAGTTTCCAAAGGTTATATAGTTTCATATCAGGTGGACCATGATTGACCTGCTTTGTTGCCTATTGACTTTGCCTTCAATACTTAATTATTAAAGTTAGTGCTGTACCTAGCATCCCTGTGTATTCAACCTTTAACATTTAGAACTTCTACTACAATTATTGGAAGTAGAACTATTGGGTAAAAATATAGGAATAATTTGAGTTAAGTTTTTCTCCCATTGTTGCTTGAAGATATTTATTCAGCCTCATTATGCCCTGTAATTTGGGGAATGTGGACAAGAACGTAAACGACATGAACACTGCTCTGATTTATACTGTATGTTAGATATAATAAACATTAAATTAACACATATCTGTTAGCCATCAGCTAAATGTTTTTCATTTAATCGTGCCATTTAGTCCTCAAAATTATATGATTTAAAGAGGTTACTGCCCAAATCTGGCAGAAGGAAAAACTGAAGTTTAGAAGTTCTTGCAATTTTCCCAAGATTTAATTATGTCAAAGTTAGAACTTCTGACTATAAGTCCAGTGTCTTCTTCACTAGACAACAAAAAGGCAAATGATACATGACATTAATAAAAGAACTGCAGGTAATTTTGTTAGTGCTATTGTATAAATGTGAGCTCGGCTGTTTAACTTCTCATGGATATAATCCCAGACCTTGGCACAATGGTTGACCTTGAGTTAGAACTCAATATGTGCTTTCTGAACAAAATGGAAGCAAATGTCTGAAAGGGTGTCAAAGAGAGATTTGATCAATCTGATGTTAATGTCCATGCACTTTCACTCAACTGTGCTCATAGTATTGTGCTCATAGTATTGTTGTTGCTTCTGCTATTATTTTTGATCATTATCATCACATCATTCTAATTCAAAATTGTTATTGTCCCATTTCATAGAAGATTGAGGTATGGATGGGCTGAATAACTTCTCTAAGATTCTAGGGCTAGTAAGAGATGGTACAGGATACCAATGCATCTCACCTCAGGGCTCATGCTTTTAGGCACTGTATCATACTGCCTCACAGCATTAAAGATTTGAGTCTGTAACACCCTACATAATAACTTTTGTTTGAAAAGTGTTTTTTAAAAATATATTAATGGGGCCTGGGGCTGTAGCTCAGTGGTAGAGCACTTGCCTCTCACCTGTGAGGCATTGGGTTTGATCCTTAGCACCAATAATAAATAAATAAATAAATAAATAAATAAATAAATGAAAGTATTGTGTCCATCTACAAGTAAAAAATATTTTTAAAAATATACAAATGAAAATTTTAATGTCTGAGTATGTTCGCATATAGCTTTCTCTAGAAGAAAAATAATTTAAAATTGATTTCTTACCATCTATAGATAGAATTGTTCCTTGGTATTTTCCTCCAAGTCTGTCATATTGATCCTTGGTAACTCTGTTTCTTAAAGTGATGATGCCTGTTTTTGAGTCAACAACTAGCAGGTCAGCTGGATTATTTCCCATTACATATCTGTATTTGAAAGAAAATAATGTAAATCAATGTCAACTATCTTAACAAAAGACTGTTTAATCATAAAATGTATTTCTGTAGTCAGTAGTAATAAGTCTTAGGTATAGATTGCAATGAGCTGAGATTTTTTTTCACAGTACCAGCTATATGGGGCCATTCAAATGGAGGCCAAAATTTAATTTAAGGAAAAAAAAAAAAAAAAACTAAGTAAGCATTTCTGATGAATGTCTTTTTATGCTTATATGCTTCAGTATCATCTCCCTTGGGTGACAGCAAGACTATTCGGGAAGACCTAGATCCTGGGCTGCTCTAAGTCTATACTATTCTCTTATCAAAAAAAAAAAAAGTTCCTTAGCCTTCCTCAGCGTGGCCTGCACTCCCTCTCAATTTCCAGTCCTCCCCACTAAATTCACAATGACTTTGCGAGACTGCTTTTGAATTCCAAACTTCGTCCTTGCCTGTGCATCCATCTTATTCTCCTTCTCTCTCATCTTTGACCTCAGTGTTCTCCCCATTGACATACTTGTGAAACAAACACCGGTTATATAACTCCCTGTCTCAGGCATTGTGCTAAGCTTTAAGGACAGAACCTTCAGAAGAGGGGAGGATGCATCTGTCAGTGGATTTACTCCTGAGGGGTATGAGAAAGGTGATCAGCAATGGTGGTCCAGAGTGATGAGGTCGAGGACACAAGTGCTCACATGTGTGAGGAGAACACAGGAAAGAACTCTTAATACACCTTAATAAGGTCTTTTCTCCACTCTTCCTGATCATAGTCACATGTGCAAATACATGCACAGTTTTTGTGTGTGTGTGTGTGTGTGTGTGTGATTAAGTAGAAGAGTTCTTAAACTTTATACTTTCTTTTCATTTTTTCTTTCCTTATTTATTTATTTATTTACTTTTTTTTTTGGTACTGGAGATTAAACCCAGGGGTGCTTTACCACTGAGACACATACCCCAGTTCTTTTGATTTTTTAAATTTTGAGACAGGGTCTCAAATTGCACTTGCTATCCTCCTGTGTCAGTCTCCTGAGTTGCTGGGATTACAGGCATGTACTACCACACCTGGCTTAAACTTTATATTTTCTTATATCAAATACTTTAAGCGACGATTCAGTAGTTAGCACTTTTTGTCATAGAGAGTTCTTAAAGTCTTTATAATATAGCACATTTTTCCTTAATATAACTAATGTTTTGTATCAAAGTTATTGACTAGCATTTAATGCTGGTAAAAGTGAAGAAAATAGTCAAAATGGGCTAACTAAATCTAATTTATTTCAAGCTGAGAAATTTTGTAATGTGAAAATCAGTTTCATAAAATCTTCCCAGGATCTAAGGTGAGATTGGGGTACTGTGGAAAACCAACGCCTATGGTAATTAGCTAATTGATTAATGAGATATATAAACACAGGCATATAAGAACTTTTCAGATATATTATTGCCACTTATCTTCACAGTTTCACATAGTACATTTTGCACAAATTTTTATATTTTCTTAAATATCCCAAGTAACAAATCAGCAGTTAGTACTTTTTGCAATTGAATGACGGTTTTAAAATAATGAAAATATTTTAATTCAGATACTTAAAAAAATTAAAAATAACATATGTACTTATGTTCAATATTTGATAAAAATTAATTGGAAAATGTCATTCTTACCTAACAGTTGTTGAAGCTGAACCTGTGTCCAGGTCAGTAGCTATGAACTCTCCTACTTTATGATTTGCTCCCATATTACTTGTTACTGCAAATGTCTTTGAACCAGGGCGGAACACTGAGCCTTCCACTACATTTAACACAACCACAGAGATTGCAGTTGCTGTGAGTTTATATTGAGACATAATTGAATGATGAAATTCAGCTTTATTTCTAACTCCAATGCTAAGTTGCAGATTCTTCATTTCTTCATAATCTAAGGGCTAGAAAATACAGAGTGAAATAGTTTTACCATAAGAAAACATTTCAGGGCTGGAAATACAGAGTAAAATTGTTTTATTATAATAAAAAAATGCCCTTTTTATTAAAAATGTCAGAAGAAAGAGAAGTTCTTTGAGAATAATAAAAGTGATTTCTTTCCATCATTAAATACAAATGCATGCAAAACCAAATCTATTCTTACTTTCTTTGTCTTTAATTCAATGTAAAAAATACATGCAAACATAGTAAGAAGAAGTCTAGTTGTCCTACATCCATTGTTGAAAAAATTGCCAATGTATGGCATGAACTCTACTCATTCAATAAATTAAAAACTTAAAATAATACAGATGGTCAAAATCATGTATCTTATAGTGCAAAGATAATTTATATCAGCTTTCATCATTTTATGTTTTTATTCATAACAAAGTATGGGTCAACTATATTGGAGATTTGATCATTACACAAGTTTCAACCATAAAGAATTATTTAGAAGAAATTTTACTTCTGCAAATGTGACTTTTTGAGTATGTCGGGTACTGGACTATAATATTCATATTTATTATATGATAAAATTCATATTTTTCTCCAACATATTCTAAAAAAATTAATTTTGTATTGTAAAATAATCAAGTAGTGAATTTCATTATGAAAAGTGCTGTCAAAATCCACAGCTCATAAAATCTACAAAACAACTATGTCATTATGTCCCTATGTACCAAATAAAACGATATTTTTCAGAATTTTTGCATGAGAGTAATTTAGATAAAAACAGAGATTCACACACTGATCTCTCCTGTTTAGCTAAAATTTTGAATTTTGGTCTTAATAGCAATTTAAAGAGTAGCTATAATAGCATATATGTATGTGTACATGACATACATAATTATCTCAACATAATTATGACAAAATATTTAGTATATATGATATTATGTTTGAGAAAACAATTATTATACTGTATTCTGGATAGAGATATGAAAAAATATGATGAATAAATTTTTAAAGTAACATATTAGTTTATGGTACAATAGACGAGGATCCAATTTCCATAATATTGAATTGCTCATAGTATTATGGAAAGAATGTGAATTTCTTTTTATTTTTTATTTTTGGTGCTGGAGCTTGAATCCAGGGGCACTTAACCACTGTGCCATATCCCCAGCCCTTTTTATTTTTTGAGACAGGGTCTTGCTAAGTTGCTTAGGACCTCACTAAGTTACTGAGGTGGCTTTGAACTTGTGATCCTTCTGTCTCAGCCTCCTGTGCCCTGGGTTACAGGTGTATGGCACTGCGCTTGGCTAAGAATATGAATTTCATAGCTAGAAAAACCTAGGTTTGAAAATTGGCTGTACCACTTACCAACTATGAGAACTTGAGGAAGTTACATAGTCTACCTGAGCCTTAATCTCTTTACCTGCAATATGGGTCTAATATAATCTAATTTGCAAGGATGCTGTGAGAGATAAAGCAAAGCTAGTGCATATTTCAGATATTAAATCTTATTACTCTTATAGCACAAGGTGAAACCTTCACTATCAGCTCCTTACAAGTCAAATATCTATTTTTTCTTGTATCTCAGAGAAAATTTTACTGCAGGTGAATGTGGTAGATCATTAATATGAGGGGTTGGGAAATAAGAGAACACTGGACCAAATATTTATGTTTCTAACAGCCTTGGTCAGCAGCCACAGAAAGATGGGATTATGACAATTTTGTAATCCCAATAATTTAATTTTAATTTTATAAAAATGCATGAGAGGAATCAACAAATTTTAATTTACATGGTGAATATTCTTGGCATACAATAATTGACTTAGAAGGTTGAGCATGGGCACATTTTTTGAGCCCGTTAAATCTGCATTTAAAACATTCTGAAAAGATTAATATTAAATATTAATCATACTTTGTTGAAAGTGTAAAATAAGATTTTCCTTTAAAAATGCTTTCAATTCATATTATCTTTTGGGAGTACTGTATTGCTAAACATAACTTCAAGTTAAAGTTCAATGCCTGTTTTTCTGAAATATTGTAAGCAGAAAAATTTCATATTAAAAAAATTTAAATCATTTATAATTTTAAAGCAAAGTAATTCTTATTCTTTCACTAACTCAAGTGTGTAAAATGTTATTGTCATTTTAAACAATATTTTGAAAAAGATCAAGAAAACAAAATAAATAGGATAATTGCACTATACCTTGACAACCTTTAGAATTCCTACATTGGTTCTTTCATTCATTTCTATTTCAAACCAATTTCCTTCATTTCCAGAGATAAAAAAAATTACTGCCATCCAGTTAGCTGTGTATTCTTCATCCAAATCAATTACTCTAATCTGGAGCAGGTCTGAATGTAGAGCGTTTTCTTCGATACGTACAGAGTACTAAAACAAGAAGTGGGGGGAAAAACAAAAACACAAACTATGAGAGAAGAACTGTACTAGGCTTGTATTGATGTTTTAATATTATTCATTATTTAAAAATTATGTTATAATTTTATTTTTCATTGTTTAAATCTATTTTTTCCTATTGTATAAACAAATACAAAAAGTGTGTCTACATTTCAATTATGTTATTACACATATATCTGTAAATATAATTGTGCAAAATTTAAAATATACTGATTTTAAATTATTAGATTAAAAATTGAAAGAACAAGTACTTACCGAAGACATCTCCATATATGGAATGTTATCGTTGACATCCAGGATTTTAATATTGCATTCACACTCTGCTGACATGCCGTCTGCCCCACCATCTCTGTCTGAGCCTCTCACAGCAAGAGAATACTGGCCATATTGCTAAAAGTACACATTACAAACAATATCACACTTGACATAGAGTCTTTACTCTGTCTTATGTAAAGTTTTTCTAAAAGATTGACTCAGCATTTACAGAAGTCTATGATAGAGAGAGGGATAACACAGACTGTTGAAAAATCCACCAGTCTCACATGAGCCAATATGGAAGTGGCCACTTATATTCTCAGCATTATTTAAAAGAAGCGACACTTTTTTAAAGATCTTGTGTCTTTTTAATCATAACAGGTCCAGAGATGGAAAAAGTTGATAAATGATGAAACAGACCAGAATGATCAAGAGGAGAAAGATCAGACCAATGTTTACCAAAGATTTAAGACACGAAAATTCCATACATCAGCCCTTGAATAGGTGAGAAAAATAAAGGGAGAGAAACAGTTTGTATTTTGGGGAGGTGAAAAGTTGTGGCACTGGAGTTACTGATGATGTATCTATACTTGGTCCTATGCAATGGTGTTTACATTTTTAAAAGTTGGTAAAAGCTACAAATTTTTTTTTTAATTACAAATTTGGGTGTAACTTTAAGGTATTCATTGTTAAAGACATCTTGATATCTCTTCATGATATCTTCTTAATGTCTGACACTCCTTTCTTAAAGCTCTTTACCATTATAGCTATTTTGATATTAAAGGATTCTCACTGGGGTGCTTCAGAAAGTTTGAAGAGCTAAATAATCAATTTCTATTACTGATCATTTTCAAATGTGTAAAAAAGGAGATTTTGGTAACCTAGAAACTGATAGCATTTTTTAAAAATCTGAAAATAATCTAATTTATCCTAAACTTAAGAGTCATTAGTAGGGAGATTGTCATTTTGAAATAGCTATAATAATTAAAATTAAATTTAATTATGCTTCAATTAGAAGATAAAACATCCTCATTTGTATCCCTAATGCATATGCAGATTTGATACATTCTATTTAAAGACTGTATTTCTTAAAAAATAAAAAAATAGGTATTTTAAAATTAAAACATTGCACCACATGATACAATGTAAGTCATGCAAGGGTGATTCTACTCGATTCTACTCTGTTAACAATTACGAGTCATTATTTGTAAATCAATGATTGGTTTGGGTGTTATTTAATTCCTATCTGTTATTTTGACCCTGTGATCCAGTTCTGAAAGTAAACCAGTAGGTGGGCTGCCAGTAGATGTTACATGGAAGGAAAAAAGAAAGAGATGGAGGGAGGAAGGTGGGGTGGGGTGGGGGATTAGAGTACTGCTTCCAAAGAATTCAAATTGTGCTAGGTTAAAGAAACAAGCTGGCTTCTTTGTCTCAATATTATATTCTTGGAGCCTCTACCATGATCATATGCACTGTGACTCACCAACATGGGACCAACAGCAAGTGTTTCTTATTCTTATTTCATTAAAGAGCACACATTTTATTTTTTAATGGCGCTTTTATCTCTACGCAAATTTTATGTCCGTTTACAATACATTTTTCTTAAATTAAGGCAAATCCTAATCAATTGATGAAATGAAAGATGTTGGAATAAAATGTCATTGAATAATCCATACTTTTTTCAATTTACATATTTTCTTGTTACCATTATGAGAGATGATTATATAACTAATAACTTCAAAACATTGTTTTCTTTCTCTCTCTCTTAAGTATTCTTGTTTTTAGAATCAGTTCCTTTGACTAAACACCCATTTGAGGAAAAAGAATTACCTCTCTGTCTAGAAAATTGTTCATTGTTCGAATTTCTCCAGTGTATCTGTTGATGATAAACATCGGTGAATCAGAAGGTTCCTGTCTTATGATCTTGAAGGCTATTTTTGAGTTCAAATTGTTTGGTTCATCTGCATCAGTAGCATTGAGTCTCATCACCAGTGTATCTAGAAATGAAGGAAAATAGATTGCAAAGAGACAATTTACATTTTTGCTACCGTATAGTATGTTACCTACCCAACAGTGTGTTAGTTGTTCCATAAATCTTAGTATCTTCCCTTTCTACTGCTTCAACACAACAATACCTTAGCGCCTTTCTTTGCCCTTGTCTTAATAAGAGATCACATTTTACTAGAAGCTCAGACATTCCTGAAGCTAGCAAACAAAGGAAGTGTATTATTCTGGATTTCCATTTCTTATTTTAGTACAACTTCTTCTTCTTTAGGATGTTTTGTTTAGGTGAAACAAAATGATATTAAGACCCAATCAACTTTTTCCTGACTTTCACACTTTGCAACTAAATCATCTGGTCCTAAGTTTCCACAGCTGTAAATAGAGATGATGGTAATATATTTTTGTTGAGATCAGACAAGATTTAAATAGCTAATGAAGTTCCTATTGGATATTCACTTTTATTAAATATATATTATTATTGTTTGGGGCTGTTCTCAGTTAAGTGCTGAATAACTAGTAGATTTAAAGAAATGTTCATTTAACTCCATGTAGTCCTGTCCTGTCTCTTATCTTTTCCATTGATATTAGGAGTGTTTTTTTGGGGGGATGGGGGTATACCAGGGATTGAAATCAGGGACACTCAACCACAGAGCCACATCCCTAGCCCTATTTTGTATTTTATTTAGAGACAGGGTCTCACTGAGTTGCTTCGGGCCTTGCTAAATTGCTGGGGCTGGCTTTGAACTCGCTCTCGATCCTCTTGCCTCAGCCTCCTGAGCCGCTGAGATTACAGATATGCGCCACTGCACCGGGCCTTATGAGTGGTTTTAATGAAAGGTGCTATAGACTATGAAAAGCTGCAAGTATTCATTTATAATCTAGAATTCTTTTCTACCTTCCAAACTGTTTCAAAAAAGTTTTTCTACAAGTAAAGCAGGGCATTTCTTCCCATCTCTCTCCCTTCTTTTCTTTCTCCCTTTCTTCATTTTAGCATAGTTTAAAAAATGTTTAGCATAGTTTAAAAAATGTAGGTAATTAACTAATTATATGTATATAATGTGATATCCAGTGCAACTATTGAAATAAGTGAAGAAATCAGGAAAGATGGCCTGATATGGAAATATGTTCAAAATATATCTAAATAAAATTGCATGGATTAGTATGTATAAGGTTACTACTTATGTCCAAAAGCATGTTTATTTATGTTTATATAATTACAAAACATGTACCTAGTACAGATGTTAAAGTTGCCTCCAAAGAATGATACTAGGGAGAAGAAAAAATAGATTCCCATTTCCATTTTAAATTTATTTGAATTTTAAAAATTCAAAGTATAGATATAGTATTTAAATGAATAAAAGTAGAATGTGAGGACTTATAGAATTTATAAGAAGTTATACTATTTAAAGATTAAAAGTTCCTATGTAAATTGAAGTTTTGACTTCAAAGGAACAACCTTATCTGTTCATGTGTTTAGGCCACCCTTTAATGGCATGATAAACAGCTAACATACTTAGGTACCTTATGTATTTGGCAGCTAAACACTGCCCTAAACAATGATCCACAAAGAGACAATGGCTCCTTGAGACTGTCAAAGTCCTTCAGGTAAGTGCTCTAACTTAAATATCTAACTTAAAAAGAAACATGATGATCAGAGGGGTGAGACTGCCCTTCAACACAGCCAGGTTGGGAGACTAAATGTTCATCCCTATGCCGCTGCCACCACTTTGGAAAATGTTCTTGGAATTTGTTAGGAATCTTCTACAGAGCCAGTGTATGAGTCACATAAATAACTCCTCCTCATTGCCTTGGAGCTGCTTCTTGTAGATGATAGACTGGAGCTACTTCTGTAGTTGAAGGGAAAGCCTTTCTGTTCAGAATGCTTTTCTATGGGCTGTCTCTAAAATCCGCCATGTTTACCTTGATGCAGTTTAGTCTGTAGTTGCCTGGAAGTAAAGAGTGATCTGGAAGCCAATATGTTCTTGTTTACTTTAATAAAGTAGACTACTTACTTGCATTAGAATTTTCTTCTATTTGTCCTACAAATGTAGACATGGAAAACACTGGAGGATTGTCATTTATATCCAAAACCCTGACTCTAAGCTCAAGAGGTCTCTCCAAATCTTGGCCCATTGAATTGAGAGCTCGGCAATAGATCTAGGAGAGAGAAAAGAAGAATAATTATATGGTGAAAGACATACGTATTAAGTTCTGACTTTTTTCGGGGGGCTTGATACTAGGTACTGTCGGAAATTAAAAGATAAGACATATTATTACCATCATTTTATACTAGATATAGGCACACTTATATAATCAACAGAGAAGGTGAACATGAACACAAAATGATAATTAAGAGAAGGCAATATGATAAGATATATAAAGGAAGGACAAAAATACTATGACTTGTAGAAGAATGTGATGATTGAGGTAGATCTTGGAAGAGAGTTTCAACAGATGGAGCTGGGAATTGGCAAGTGTTCCAAACAAAGAGATTCTTAGAAAGGAAGAAAAGTAGTGATGCGAATGCTGTGTTTAAAATTAGGAACAGGAGCGATTGGGAGTGGGGTTGATCACATGGTAAAGAAGAGTCACATGGGAACTTTGAAGAAATGTATAGTAGGCCTTTTTTCAGCAATAAGAAAATATTTTTTTTCTGAACCATATATGAATGACTATGGCCCAAGAACATGGATTAAAGTCTCCCTGAATGACATGTTCTGAAATGTAGCATTCTAAAGTTAGGAGCCACTGTGGGGGTGTTTGCATTATTATTATCTGCAATGTGCATAAGTCTGATATTTACTATTTCATATATGTGATACATTTTGTATAAATGGGGATTGTGTGTCAAGAAAAACTGATACATTAGTTGGCTGATTTGGAGTTTGTGGGGATACACTGTGGAAGAAAAGGCAGGAATGCAGTTTTGGAATTGAAGGCAGATATGGAATTAGAGTAGTCATAGGACTAAGCCATATGAGTGAGATCAGCAAGTGCAGATTGCTATTTGAAGGCCTTTTTTGGATATGAATTGCTGATATTTTAAGAGATGAGATTACAAAATCAAAGAAGAGTTTATTTAAATTTTTTTTTACTGTAAGTATTAATAGGTGTTGACTATAATGATAGATATAAATGGAAGCAGCCAATGGGACAAGCAAAAGATAAATGAAAAAAAAAAGTTGATGGAATAAGGCTCTTGAAGAAAGAGGCAATTATGGAACAATGGGAATATCTTGGCTTAGGCGTGGGGAAAAACAGAGACTTGACTCTGCTTTTGGATTTAATGAAGAACTTTTCTGATCTGGAGGAGAGAGAATTAATTGTGGGAATTTGTGTTGGGTGGCCCCAGCCTTTTTAAGCTGGTCTCAGAGTCAACTGCTTAGGGGGAAATGAAGTTGAAGGTTTGAAGAGAGAGGTGCTGAAGCTCACGACAGCTCCTGCAAGAAATGGAGGGCAATCCAGGTAAGGATGAAAGAATTTCCAAGGCTCATTTAGAGCTCAGGTGCATTTGAGCAAGGTGAATTCATAATCAAATTGTAACACATTTGATTATAAATTCATATTTAATATTAATAAATTAATAGTATCAGAACAGAATCCTTCAGTAGTGGCATTGGAATGGAAAAGAACCAACATTTTCAACTGAATTATTTTAAAAAGGAGTAAAAGTTAGATACTTGTTCCTTCAAATAAATATTCTAGTTTGCCACAGGGGCTGAGTAGACACTGGTATTTTTGCTAACGCTTAAGTGAATTCCTTTCTCTCTTAATTTCTCTTTATTTATTGGATATTGAGACTCTTGATATCAAGTCAAGCATCGATCTGAGTTTGAAAATTTCCATGAACAATTTAGACCTGAACATACACACACACACACACACACACACACACACACACACACACATTCATTAGATAAAACCCACTTACAATGAAATAAGGAGTGACCTCTCGATCGACTATGGATGTTATATTAATTTCACCAGTTTTTTGGTTAATAATGAAGATTCCATAAGGTGGTTGATCAATTCCTACTCCAGAGATGCGGTATGTAACTTGCTGGTTGGCAGCACAATCTGAATGAATCTGCACAAAGAACACAAGTGAAAATATTACAGGGAGCAAGTAAAGGGTTCTATATTGGATATGTGACAGCTATCTTTCTTGAGAATTGTTGAATGTGTGGTCCCTGTCATCATTTGGAAAATGTTGAAAACATAGAGTTATTTTCCTTGAGTTAAGTGTAATACTTAACTTTATTTTCAATAATAATGGTAGTATTTTTAATGGTAACCAACAATCAGTAAAACAAATTCAATTTCTATTTCTACTAAGACCAAAAAGGTAAAAATATCACCCCAATAAATCTAAATCTCTGCACTTGTCATTCATTCAACATAATTGAATTCATAATTTGAATTTGTGTCATTTTCAAGCTTTGTGAGCTCTGGATCTGAAGGAGAGAGCTTCTTGTTCTGTCAGGAGTTCATGGTGCTCTCATTGCATAACTTTGATGGTCAGTATTCAAAAACTAAAAAAAAATGTAAGGTTTAAAAAGAAAGTTTTAAGTGCATTTATGTAGGTATCAAGTTACTTAGAGATTTTAATTCTGAAATTGTAGAGGATGCATTAGCAGATAAAGAAGGAGGCTGCTCAAATAAATGTTTTTAGAAATCAGAACTCTTTCTTTGAAATAAAGCATTGTATGCCAGCAAACAAATCATACAGGAAGTCTGTGTATATCTGTGTGAATGGGTGTGCATATTTGTGTGTATCTGTGCATGAACCTATATATCTGTGTGTGCAGACACATTTCTGATTGTGGTTGTGTATGTGTGTGCAGAGAGGAAGATGAAGGAAAATCAAAGAAAAAATATAGCACAAAAGAGGCACCTGTGGATGTTCCTAAATAAGCACAAAATTAGGAATTCAATTCTGATAGATTATGAAGCAGAAAAAGCACATGCTGAAGTGGTTCCTGTGAGTGTGACAAACACTAAATTCTTCAAATCACAGTATTTTTTTTTTCCCATTTAGACTCCTGGGTGGCACATATGTTAATTTTGCCAGCGAGGTGAGTCAAGTCTTAATTGTTCATTTAAGTACTCAAATTTGTTAATCTATCCTTTTAGGAACTTCGGTTTTCACAATTTGAATGATTCTAGTTCTCTGTCATACTTATCAATGAGATTGCTCGCCACACATTCAAAAGACAACTTCTTTTGAAACCTGAACACCATCCATTTTGATTTTCAGCTTTGGTTTCGGGGCTGACAGTTACCTTAGCAATTGGGTTTCTCTTGGAGTTGTCTTCACCTTCACGGCAGGCTGCAGCAAACTTGATCCATTCACGTTTCTGCCTTCTGATAGAATTCCACTTGATGGTGCCATTTTTAGTATTATAATCTCTAACCTTGAATAGGGAGGACAAAGTAATAGTATCCATTATTTATAGTTCATATTTCACTGGAGGTTTTGGAGGAGGGGGAAATTATAATGTTAAAAAGAAAGGATGTTTAATTGGGGAAGCTGGTAATTTTGGTATTCTATTAACTTCAGCATTACATTAACTTGATTTATTTTTGAATTTATTTTTATTTCGAGATAGAGCCTCACTAAGTTACTGAGGCTGACCTTGAACACATGATCCTCCTGCTTTAGCCTCCTGAGTCTGTGGGATTATAGGCATGTACTACCACACCTGGTTTAGATTAACTTTACATATTAGAATGAATTTTCTTTGGAAAAAATTCTGTTACAAATATTTTTATTTTCTTTTTTAATCAAAAATCATTTTTCAATGGATTTGAGGGAAATTACCTGGATTCGAAATTCACTGTTAACTTCCACCACCACCTATGGAAAAAAAAGATAATTACAATAGTCGATTTTTAATTGAATGTTATAAAATTCATGTTATCCCATCGTTAAAAAATCAAACAATAGTCTTGTGAGTTATTAGAATTATTCATCAGTCTGAATAGCTGATGGATGTGGTTTGGCTCTGGGGTCTGGTAAGAACCTAAGAATTCTTCCTGTTTTTACTTTTCACTTTGCTTTTCTTTTTATTACTTTTTAAAAATCTTTTTTTCATTCTAAGCTATGTAGATACTCCCAATCACATTTTTGAAGCAAGATCCCATGAGAAACCAGGGTTGGAAAATCAGTTTTCTTAATAAATCCTGTTTCTGAAGAGCTGGAGATATTCTGATATTATGCAGTGATAGTCAATGGTAAGTCCTGTACTAGAACTTGGGGCTGTGGTTGCAAGATTTGACATGCTACAAATGGAAATAGAAAAACAAAATTGTTCAAAGTGAAGGAGAGAGCTGTCTAGAAAACTTCATAGTAATTCTTCCTTTATATTCCAGTTCTAGATGGAAGGTTTTCTAGTCTTTTTGGAAATTTTAAGAAGACAACTCTCCTGCCCGCTTTGAAAAATAAAAATAAAAATTTTGAAATAAAAGCAAATAATTTCCTATATGTAAAATGAGTTCATATTTGATGTTTTATTGTTAACATTAAAACTGAAATAGATGCTATAAATGCAATCTTCTATAGCAAGGAGAGGAAAATACAGGAGTGTATAAATTGCTACAGATGAAGCATTCATTAATCTTTTCTTTTGCAATTTCTCTGGTCAAACAAGTATGCTGGCCAGATTTCTGCCTAGTTTAAGCTCTGGCCATGATCTTTACACGTGATCAGTAGTGAAACATCAGTATAATTTAACTTATTTTTTCCCCTAAAAACCACAAGTGTTTTGTAAAATATAAGACATACACACTTCAATTCTGATGTGTCCATATGTTTGTTTAAATATTGCTTAAACCATGGTTTTGATGGCTAGTTTGCATTTATTAGGTTTTAGATTGCACTTGGAATTAATTAAAGATGGTGTACTTCCTTAATAAGACATGTTCAACATCTAATTGAGTTTTTTCCAGAATTGCAAAGAATGAAAATTGTTTTCACAATCAGACATTGTCTGCATCAGTGATATAAGAAAATTACCGGTTGCATTTTTAAAATAATAATAATAGTAATTTTTAAGTATGGTAAAATTCTTTTGATAGTTTGTTTTTAACTTCACTATTAAAGAAAATGTAAAATGCCAGTCTCCAAGTACCAATTTTTTAAAATTGTCATGATTGATAATTCAAGAAAACATGTATTTATAGTTAATATGAGTAGTGTAAAAAGAGAATTATTTACCCATGATGTAGTATTAATCATAATTATCACTGTTAACGATTAACTGAATGATAACTAAGTACTAGACAATATGTTTAGAGGAATCTATGCATTTAATCTTTTTGGGAGGGGCTTCATATCAAAGCTAATGGGAAGCATTTTAAAAATTTATTTTGTTTTATTTTTATTGTTGCATTATAATTATGTATAATAGTGGGATTCATTATGCCATATTTGTATATATGCATAACATAATTTGATCAATCTAGTTCCCCAGGACCTTCTCTTTCCCTTCTGTTCTCCCTCCAGTGATTTGCTAGCTATGTACTTAATCTTTTCAGTAAGTCCGTGTAGTCACTATCCGTATTATCTTCATTTAATGGATGAGGAAATTGGGGCGTGGCTATTAACTTATGGCTACATATGACCCAATAAATTTCAGCTTAAACTTGTGCTTGGGGGTTTTACAATAAATGATATGTTCCCTCAAAACGTATTATACAGAATTGATATAACACCTTAGAGAACTCAAAAATGTCTGATAATTTAATATATTATCCTTGCATGGATGAGAAACAGTTTTTGATTGTTTTGTGGTGCCAGGGATTGAATCCAAGGGCTCTTAAGCACTGAGCCACATCCCCAACTCTTTTTAAGACAGGGTCTCAATAGGTTGCATATAGCCTCATAAATTACTGAGGCTAGCTTCGAACCTGTGATCCTCCTGCCTCAGCCTCCTGAGCTGCTGGAATTACAGGCTGTGCCATCTTGTAATAACAATGACAACAGTAGTAAAAGGGAAAAAAGGAAAGTCAAAGGCCTAATTGTTTTGCACATGTAGCTGAGATGTTATCTGTAAAGTCTGTCTTGAGTACAAAACTGAAAAGATGCTTGTGCAAATGCACTCTCACTACCTGTAGAGGTGAAGTACTTCTCCCTTTTTGCTGTTTGTGGAACGGGGATGTGGGATACCTTATTTGTCAGTTTGGAAGTCCTTTGTTCATAGTTACAGAGCTGTGTAGACATCTGTTATCTGTTTTTGCATTTCCCTTCCTGCGGTGAGGTGTCCTGTCTGCTGTTTGTTTTGGATCCATGTCCCAGATGACTAAGAGACTTTTCCCACTTTATGAAGCTGGGTCATTCTTTTTCCCACGAGAGGCAACTTAGGCAGGAGACCAAGCAGGTTTCACCATTGTGTCAGACTCACAATTGGATGGGTAATTAAAAAACTGCCAAGTCTGCTTAAAAATGTGGTGGGTTGACCTAAGCTTATTTTCTTTTGCTCAGAGTCTAGAATAAGCTCAGATACAATGTCACTCTTGGACTTTCAAAGGCAAAATAGTGACAAAAAAAAAAAAATCACTGGGAGAGTCAGAAAAGCTTCTAAATCCTCTGGGCTTTAGTTTCATTTGTAAAAGAGGAAGACCAACTTACATACCTTTCCAGTTCTAACATCATCTCCCTTTGTTCATTAGGAAGGTATGTTTTGATCATGGGAAAGACATGATAAAAATTGTGAGCTTAAAAGATTACTTAGACAACAGATGGTAGAAGTGATGGGAAGAGGCAGCAATTACAGTATGTGAGCAGTTGAGAGTCTCCAATATCAAGTTCGGCTAGAGGCAAGGAGAAGCTAAACCTGAGCAGAGGTAGTAGGAATTGACAGGGAACTATCAACGCAGGGAGATACTAGAATTGACAGAGCTTGAGAGATGGGGGAATCAAGAGAGGGAAGAATCTCAGATGATGGTGATTTTAAAAAATGAGCCTGAAATCAAGGAAGTAGCAGATTGTATAGAACACATTGAGATGAAGAGAAACGCCCAGGTAAAGACATTTAACCATTTGTAATACGCATCCTCGCTTTGATCAAAAGCTCAGCCTGGATACCTAGATTTGAAGTTCCTGTGCTCAGGCAGGATAGTTGAAATCATGGGAGAAGTTGCAATTCTTAAAGTAAAGAGTACAGAAAAGAAGTTGTCTGTGGCTGAGATGGGAGCAGGGAATTCCAACATTTATATAACTGGAAATAAGTATAACAAACAAAAAATAAAGAAGCAGAGAAGGAGTGGCCATATTAACAGGAGGAAAATATAATGCATTTTAACAGATCACAAGGGAAGGGGAAATTGAGACAGATGGTGTGTAAATAGGCATCAGATGATATTTTAAAAGGGTGAAAATGTGAATCCTGAAGACCTGAGATTTTCGGTAATCTTAGAGAGAACACTTTCATCTAGATGGAACAAGCATTTGCTGGGTTGAAAAAGATAAGGAATAAAGAGGAGGGGAGGAAGACACAAAGAGGGCTGCTCTTCCAAGAAATTTGTTGATAAAAGGAAACAAAGCTAAAACCAAAGGATTAGATACAGGAATCCAGAAAATTTTGGTGGAAAAGGGAGATCTCTGGATTTTTGAAGTTGAGGAAGGAGACAAGGAAATCTTGACTTAAAATAAAAGAGATTCTAACAGAAGATGCTTAATAAAGTTGTTAGGATGGAGGGAGGAGGACGAAATAGGCAGAAAAAGGACTTCAGAGACAGAGGACAGAGAGGAGAAGGAGAATGGAGACAAGAATTGATTAGCCCAAGTAGGCTGAAGGACATTGCTCTGATCTTGTCCCTGGAGTAAGGTTGAGGTTGTTTTCTGACAATTAGGGGAGTAGCATGGGTGGAAATAATTCTGGAACCATGTTAGAGAGCCTGTGATGGAAGTTCACTCAGTGAGGAATATGGGGCAACCCCTAAGAGTCTCTTTCTTGTCCCCTGGTTACAGGCACAGGGATGGTCAATCTGTGCCTCGATTGCCTCATCTGTATGTGAGAACTGAAGCCTCTTGTATTCTAAAATTAATTAATTAATGGATTAATCCATCTAAAGTACATCTTCGGTGAGTTCCCCTTTTCATCTTTGTTTTAGGAGCCAATCTATTCATTTATTTATTTTGAAAAAGCCACAGGATGCAAAATTGCATGGTAATTTTAATGATTCCTTAATTGCAGTTAGTTGTAGCATTTTTTTTTAAATTGAAGTGTATATTTTTTATATAATAAAAAATAGACCTGAGAAAGTAATTTTATAAGGAAACTCTCTTGCATGTAATGATTTTGAGCATCAACGTGTTAAGCATCAAATCTTAATGCATTTAATGGCTATGTATGTCACAAGGATGAATTTAAAGCAAAGGTAAAATATCATTTACTTATTTTTAAAAACCTCCCTTTGTCTTTCTTTTTTTTTTACTACTCCAGCAAAGGATATCAATCTGAGGTTGATAATACCTCAGTTGATTTCTCACATTTTTTTTTATTAGTTTTTGTGCATTTCTTTGACAAACATGTTTTGAATGTGTATTCTATGGATCCAAGGCTACTTTAAGACTTAAGAAGGGCCTAAATCCTAAAAATATTATGGTAAGCCTTAGAAAAAATGTCAAGAAAATGCAATACTATGTCATAAAAATTTTAGGAAAATCCAAAGTGATTATTTCCAAGTTTAATACCTTGATATTTTTGGGAGGGTATGTTTGAGGAAAGAAAAACAAAACTATCCAAAAATCCCTCTGCTCAGTGTGATTAGATACCTGTTGAGCAATCTTGCACAGGTTCAAGGCATTATGAGGAACACAAAGCTGAACCAGGCACAGAACCTGCCTTCAAATAACTTATTGTCAAGTAGACTCCTACTAAACAACAGGCAGCTCTGAATTTGTGGAGATGGGATTTCTCATCAGAGCATTGTTCTCTTAGACCAATTAAGAGTATGGATCAGCTGCCAATGGCATTATAAAAAATTTCAACCTGTCTAAGTCCATTAAAGAATTTGCATGCCAAGCATAACCAGCGGGGGTGGCATGATCCAGCACTCTGTGAGGGCGTTCCCTCAATTGATGGCTGAGCATCATGAAACTGCAATGCCAGGCAGAGCAGGCTTCCAGCTTACACAGTAGGCAGTGCCTATTAGGACACAAGGATACTCAGCAACAGTGTCCTTGATAAAAGCAGAGTGAAGAGCTATCAGAGGTGAAGTGTTCTGGATGTAGACAAAAATGTCATTTTTTAAGAGTCACGAGACTCTTCAAATATGTGAATTTTGACCCTCAGGGTCAAGTCTTCAGATTGATAAATTTGCATTCCTAGTGCTTTAGTTTTCCTATTACTTAAAACCTTAGGATGGCAGAATGCTTTTACTCTGAAGCAATTCTCACTAATTGAGTGGTGATCCATTGGCATTCCTGTTTATGCAAAGGTGAAAGAAGATGCTGATCCTGAAACTGCATTGAAATAGTAATTCTTATTCACTAGCACTGTATCAATGGAAATGGTTACAATTAAATACAATTTGTGAGTTTCACTGAATAGATGAACAGATCTACTGCTTCCATTTTCTATAAAATATTTTACTGAAATACTGATCTCTATAATGTATGTAACTATAATATGTGCACAAGAAAGCAGAGTTCTCTCTTCTCTTCGGCTCGTCTGCTCGGTCTGTACTAGTTTTTTAGCCCTCTCCTGCTTTATATGACACTGAACACAGTTAAGGGAACTTAGGATGTTTGATTCAAATCCATTGATGAATCAGGTAATAAAATGAATATAATTTTCAGTGTATTTTAGTCTGAGTGCAATCATGTAGATCTTTTTCCTTTCTTCCTTTCTATTTTTTTCTTTATTTTGAGTACTTTTTGAGACAGGGTCTTGCTAAGTTGCTCAGGCTGACCTCAAACTTGTTATCTTCCTGCCTCAGCCTACTAAATCCCTCAGATTACAAGCATTCACCACCACATCTGGCCAGATGTCTTATATTTTGTGCGTAGGTAACATTGTTCTATTGCCAAAAGAGCATGCATTCTAATATTTCCTCCACTCTAAATGCTAATTTTATGGAGGAAGGAGAGGTGAAAGAGAAGGAGAAGGAGAAGAAAAAATCAATGTGTAACAGTTAATGTTTTTGGCTTTCAGTGTTAAAGCAGATGTGGGCTATTATCTGTCCAGAAGACGTGTCTGAGTACTGGAACAATCTTGAAACAACCTTGACTACTTTAAGAGTAGCTCCTGTGCTTTACTCTCTCTGGCCCAACTCAAAGATTGAACAAGGTCTAAAACTTTCACATATGTCGAGCCGACTATACGACATGCTATGAACAGACAGTTACCCAGCTCTCAAATGGCTTTGCATTATAGATACTAACAGTTTAAATATCTTAAATATCTTCACAATTGTTCAAGTATGTTGCTACATGGATTTTTATTTATGAATTTGAGCAGAAAAAAATATAAAGCCTTTATGTAGTTTTTTTTCTTTCTTTCTTTTCTTTTTTTTTTTTTTTTTTGGTATAGGCAAACATTTGTAGTGAGACTAGAGAAAGGAAATCAAAAGAGTTTGCTATAGTGGTGATTGTCTTTAGGGAAGAAGTATTTTAAAGTAAAAGACAGAGATTCCAAAGGGCAGTTACCAAACCCATCTGGTAAACTCAGCAGTAAAAATAAATTATGACCTTCAAAGCCTTAGAAAGTGAAATGTTTTACAAAAAATGTTATGATGGCAATATGAAAAATAAGATATTTAAGGTCATTACAATATAAGTTTCTCAAGAAATATTTTTCAGAAGACATGAGAAACTTGTGAATGATTCCAAAATGAAATATGGCCAAATGTTCCTCATTCCTCCAAAATCAATCTGCAAAAATCAAAGTTATCCAAGCTCAGAAATTAAAGCACAAATGATCAGAAACCTCTCTCCAAAGAAAGCTCATTGAGAATACATGATTTTTATAAAATGATATGTTTTATTGAAGAATGATTAATTAGGACATAGCTGCTTAAAGGAATTTATAGAATGAAAATTAATTAGAAATAATTATATAGATCAAGAAGCAGGCAGATATCATAGACAGTGAAAGTACATAAACTTTTGAAAACTCTAATCATTTAAAATTATACAATAAACTTTAATCAGTCAAATTTACATGAAAAGAATTTGTGTGAAACTAAAAATAAAAGTATTTGATTATTTGGCAATGCACAAATATTCCTAAGGTCAAATGACAGAGTGGTAATGCTTATTGATCATGGCCATATCTCAAGTTATGATATCAACTGAAACTGACAATCCATTGACAAGTCTATGGCATAGGAGTAGTGATGTTTGAAGTGCAGCTTGAAAAACTAAAGCTATCAGTTTACTGATGCTCATTGGTAACTTAATGTACTGTTATGACCTCTTTTCATTAATAAGTGGAATTTAAACTAACCAGCATACTTTGCATCTAAGATCTACCTTGTTATTACACAAACCCAACATTCCAGTTCAAAAATTAGGCAAGTAGAAACAAATATGAACCACATCCTGCCAAAGCTGGAGGGTGATTTACCTGGCACTTGCCTTATGGGATTCCATGAGTCTTATGGTGAGACAGACTATGACTTTAAAATTGTTGCACAAAATGAAATTTCTTTTTTGATATAAGGTATTGGTGTTGTATTTAATATTTATCATCTCTAAAGAGAAAACTAATAACAGGTAAGGGGGCAATGATAAACCATTTCCTGACATCATTGACCATCAAATGTACAACTTTTATATCAGTCATTACTAACTTTTCAGTAGTAAGAATAAGCATAGTGATAATTATACTTACCCCTTAATTATAGCCATGCCTTTGCCTACTGTGTTATTTACAAATCTCCTAAACTGACAGTTTTTTTTTTAAGATTAAAAAGTTTTAAATCAAATCATAATAAGTAGCATGGGCTTCTGGTATTCATAGTGTGAATCCTGAGGACAAATTGGTCCATGAGCTAGTGAGGCCCATCACAGACTGACTGCTATAATTTAAATTTATATGGACCTTATATTTTTAAATTTAAAAATTACAGTGACTCTGCCACCAAAGATACCAAAAGAATAAAAAAAATGTTTAGGTTGCAAGTCAGGACCCACCTGCAATACTTAATATAAAAGCCCACCTGCCAATGAGAATTTGTACAGTGACCCAAGGAGTGATAAGAATTTCCCAAGTTCAGTATTTTCCCAGCATGTCTTAGCAATGACTTCCATGTCAGTGATATGATATGATGAATGAACACTGAGGCATTAATGTGATCTGGAGTCTTCAATTAAATAGAGAAACCCTATTTAAAAATCGAGTTCATAAAATCACCTGGTCATTAACATAAACTTTTAATGGGTTTAGGTTAGAAGCGCCACCAAATAACATTTTCTAAAAAGTTCTCACTTGCTTGCGATGAGGATGAAGATGAGGATATTTTTTGTAGATTCCACTTACCAGGAAAATGAATAGTACTGCAGCTGTTCGGAAGGAATTCCAGTCCATTGCTGCTGCTGGGATCTCTTACATCCAACACCTAGGGAGTTTTGTTTGTTCTTCTCTGTTCTTTTTCTTTCTCCCACTCAGCTGGTGTCTGATTAAAATAATTTCTCAGTAGATGTTCGTACATGCAGGCTTTGAGGTGTTTCTGCCTTCCTCTGGGAGAAGGACTGCAGGTACGTATAACCAGTCTGGATCCCCACCCTAAAAACTTGGGCTGGTCTCACTGAAATGCTTGACAAGATCATCATTGCTCCCAGGTAAAAGCTTAGGGACACACCCTTCTTCCAGCTGAAAAGCAACCCTCTCTGGGGAGAGGAATATTCACTTCTCTCCTGAAAGTTTTCAGTGATAGGCACTTAAAGTGACCAAAAATAAGGAGGGTTGTGCAATTGATAGGGGCTTCCAGTCTTAGCCTTTATTTACAAGTTTTTTAGCTTCTCCCTGTATTAAAAAGGCAGATACAGTTTGGCTGTTCATATTTTTCAGAGAATTATCCAGCCCATGTTCAGAGCCAAACCCTCAGGTCAGGGTAGAAAATGATAAGCTTTCCATTTTAGTAGATGTTAGAGAAGATAGTTTATTTTCTAAGTTTTTAAGAGACAGAAAATTTGCCTGTGTTTAGTATAAAGTGTTTTTTTTTTTAAATCATTAATCCAAATAAGCAAAACTATGGTACTTAACAATTATTATTATGGTACTTACAATTATTAGGTCCTCTACATAAGTTACAAATCCCTGTAAGTGACCAGTCGAAGTCCAGGTAAGCCTTCATTTTCTCCCTAAATGAATATTTTTCTTTCACCAAGTAATTTTCTTCCTTTCAGATTCTGTTCTTTTTCAAAAGCAGTGACACAAAATTTAAAATGTCAATAATCTAGGTTCAAAGTAAACAAAAAAACTGCCAATTAAAATCCTATCGATAATTTTTTAAAGGAAGTTTCAGCGCCTGAAATGCTAATGGAAACACAGAAAGCTGTTCTTCAGGTGAGGTGGGTTAAAAGTCAGCGATGATTCCCAAGCACAGAGCCAAGAAGCCACAGAGTGAGCCAATTAGAACATAAGGATATGGCTGCCCACACATGCAGGTGGAAAACTGAATGCGGTCCTGAGGGTTTTGAAAATAAATAGTGACCCTTGCAGGGCTCCACTGGAACATATTGGTGTGATATGAACTTGTTAATTGACAATGTCCAGTGGCAGGAAGTCTTATAGATGCCGGACCCCTTCAGAGTTTGAAATGGCAGTCTGGAACAGCAGACTTACCCAAGATATCGATTAGGTCAAAGGATACTAGAAATGTCCCAGAAAGAAAGGATATCTTTGAGAGTCAGACAGTCTACAGAATGCTGTCATTTCACTACAGATGTATGGCAAAGTTACTTGACAGAGTTTTGAAATTTCATGTGATTCATCATAGAGCACAGAGGGATGGAGAGAGGCTGCGTAAGTTTACTTGCAATGTATAAAAATGCTTATGACAAGATTAGGTCAATGTAAATGAAATAAAAGAAAATAAAGGAGTGGGCAGGCTAAATTTCTCATCAGTCAAGTAAAATACAATGTGAGCGTTGACCTATGATTTAAGTCTGAGCAATGTGTTAGTGGTAGGATTGTCTGACTGTGAATGACAAAAGACTCACTGAGCACCAGAAACTAAAGGACCTACTCTTGCACCCTTCCAGTGACAGCAAAAACATTATCCATCTTGGATTCTGGGCATGATGCCAGGGTATGCCCGGGCCTTCCTCATCCAATGAATTACCCTTCCCTAAACCCAGCTGTGGCTCCACCCCTAACTCAAAACCCTGCTCCAACAATCCCAACCACCTAGAGAATTTTCAGGAAAGCAACCTCTGTAACAGAGATCTGCAGAAGGGATGTGGCATCTGGATGATCACATGAGAGCTGAAGGCAGTAATCACAGTGGTAGAGGGAATTCAACTCCTCTTCCTTTGCCTCTTCCCCTGTCTTTCTCTCTTACTCATTTTTTTATTTGTTTAGTTACACCTGACAGTACAATGATCTTGACATATCATACATTTGAATCAGATGGGGTATAATTTCTCATTTTTCTGAGTGTGCAGGTTGCAGAATCACATTGGTCATACAGTCACGTATATACATACAGCAATAATAATGTCTATTTTATTCTGTTGCCCTTCCTATCCCCCCTTCCCTCCCCTCCCCTCCCATACTTCTCTCTACCCAAACTAATGTGACACACTTCTTTTTTTTTTACCCCTCACATCATCATACATGTATTCTGTATAACAATGAGGGTCTCCTTCCATCTTCCGTGCAATTCCCCTTCTCCCTCCCTTTTCCTCCCATCTCTCTTTCCTATTTAGTGGTAAACTTCTTCTCATGCTCTTCCTCCCTATCCCATTTTGAGTCACTCCCCTTATATCAGAGAGGACATTCGATATTTGTTTTTGAGGGATTGGCTAACTTCACTTAGCATAATCTGCTCTCTTACTCATTTTTTTTAAATATTTTTCTTTAGTTGTAGATGGCCACAATTACTTTATTTATTTATTTACTTATTTTCTGGTGCTGAGGATGGAACCCAGTACCTCACACGTGCTAGGCGAGCGCTCTACCACTGAGCTACAACCCCACCTTTTCTCACTCATTTTAATCTTCTCAGAACAGTGCTATCCAACAGAACTGTGGGCTATGTGGAAATGTTCTCTATCTCTAGCTGTTCAATGTGGTAACCACTTGCTCTATGTAACTATTGATCCTCTGAAATGTGGCTATTTTGTGGAAGAAGTGAATTCTGAAGTTTACTTATGTTAATTTCAATATCAATTTAAATAACCATGTGGCTACTGGCTACCCTATTGGACAGTTCAAAAGGGTTGGAAGAGCACTATTGCTTTTATTATCTTCTGTCTTACTCCAAGCCTTAACTACTTTTCACTTTTGAAAATTTAACTCCCTTTTAATTAACTTTTCTCAACTGGGGGAACTCTACCTCTGTTTCAGTTTACAATTAACACCTGGAATTCCCTTTCCTTCATGTAATCTTATTATCTCACTTGGGTCCAATCTCCTTTCCTTTCTCCTTTCTGATTCTCTTTCCTAATGCTAATGATTTAAAACATAAGCGACCTAAATCCTTTTTATTTCCATATTACCATTTTCTTAATCTTCTATTGCAGTCACCTTATCTGTGACTTGACACCACGCTGTGGCATAGCTGTACTCCACATTTGCTGCTTTTCTCTGGTCTCCATGCATCACACCCTGTTTGTACTGTCACCATTGGCTGGTACTTATACCTCCTTGTGTGTACCTACGGTTCTCATTTCATGAAAATTTTGTGGAAGTTAGGGTGACTTTTCTGTTGGAATTTTCCTGGTGATCTGCTAAAAGTTTCCCGCAGAAATAAAAGTTCTCCTGGAAAGTAAGTTTTCCTCTCTTTGACAAGCACTGAAGACTCCAGAATATCATCCAAGTGTCTGCTTTTTCTATATATGGCTTAGGATAATATAACATTTTCTTGAAAGATGAAAACAGCATCTTTAAAGTTGATAGGTTTTACTGGCTTAGAATTTCTTAAAACTAATTCTGGTAACTATTCTATCCACCATAATGTACATAGTGCCCATAGCATGGGCTTGTATGTCAGAGAAATGCCCTGGAATATGCTTTTATGTCATGTGTGAGCCTCTGTTTCATGTATGTGTCAATATTACCCATCATCCTTATAAATTGTTTTTAAAAACACGAAAGATAAAAATAAATCTTAAAATGGAGAAGAAATTGAAGTACATATGTTGAGGATAATGTAAAACAAAAGAATCTTTTTTACTTCAATAGTCATGTTTCTATGAAGTATATTGTTTTCAGATCTTGTTCATATTGCTTAAAATTAGGTTATTCCTTAACGAATTGGTGTCACACACAAAAACTATGGATGGGGAATGCTATTTTAGATAAAAAGAGACTTTTCTTTTAATATGTAACATTCAAATGCAATTTTTGATTCTTAACTGGATTTTTGGTGTGAACAAAACAGCTATAAAAGCAATTTTAGGCTACTTGGGGAAATTTTAATATAAACTATTAGAGAGTTATTATAGATTTTATTTGGTTATGTAGTATGATGTCTTTATTTCTGTAAATATGTGTTTAATTATGTAGGGAGAAAATTTCATGATGACAGAAATTTTCTTTACGATGTTTCAGTAATAAAATAGAAGAAGCAAATATGGCTAAATGTTATCACTATTAAATGGAGATAATAGTGTGTGGTATTCTTAGTGCTTTTCTATTAATTTGAAAATTTGTGTAATATAAAAATAATAGACTAGAGCAAGTGAGGGCGGGTGGGAGGAAAAAAAATAGACTAGAGCAAGGTTTGGAAAATTATGGCTATGGGCCAAATCTTGCTTGTTGCCTGTTTTCACTTTTTAAAAAAAGTTTTTATAAGCCATGTTCATTTGCTTATATATTGTCTATGGCTACTTTCACTCTACAAAAGCAAAGCTGAGAGTAGTTATGACAGACTGCCTGGCCTGCAAAGCTTAAAATGATTACTTATCTGGTCTCTTACAGAAACTATCTTCCAAGCCCTGGATGAGATGAATAGATTATAGATTGTAGTACAAAATATGACTCATTAGCACATGAGATGATTTTAGGAGGATCCATAAAATTGATCTACAGGACATGAACAGAAATCATGATGACTCAAAGAAACCTCTAAGATTAAAGAAATTCATCACTGAGATAAGAATACATCTTTATAATCAAGTTGAATTTTTAGTTTGGTATTTTTAGAAAGATTTTAATGACTAGAATAATAGATAGCCTAAGGAATCTTCCTTTCTTTTAAGACATATCTAAGAAAAAACTCAATTATATTCTTCTCTAGTAAATTCTAGAATGACAGTTCAGTAACATCATATCTATATACTTGATATAAAAAGAATATTTATGAGTTGAGGAAAAACTCAAATGATTTTGAAAACATTGGATTCTATCTCTTTTTTTTGGCCGATTGGGGGGTGGGTACCAGGGATTGAACTGAGAGGCACTCGACCACTGAGCCTCATCCCCAGCCCTATATTGTATTTTATTTAGAGACAAGGTCTCACTGAGTTTCTTAGTGCCTCGCTTTTGCTGAGGTTGGATTTGAACTCCTGAACCTCCTGCCTCAGATTCCCGAGCCCCTAGGATTACAAGGGTGAGCCACCATGCCTGGCTGGATTCTATCTTAATATTTAAGAATCTTATGATAAAATAGGAGTGGTGAAAGAATAAACTATCATTGCTTGTGCTTTAAAAGTTTGAAAAATAATAATTCTGATTAAGCATCCACTCACTGCATGTTCTTCACTGTGCTGCGTACTGTGGGATGTTCAAAATAATTTTGAATCCTGTTCTTTAAGGAGGTTGCATTGTGACTGTGAACTGGTGTTCAGAAATATTGCTACACTGGGCTGGAGGCCTGTCCTACACTCTTGCCTGTGTATATTAGCTGCTGCCCCAGTGTGGAATTTGAATTTCCTGAACAAGTTCAGTCCATCTGCTTACTTATAATAAATGATCTCCAGTTCAGTTCCATATTGTCTTCTTTGGCTTACATTATACTAGGCACTGGGGTGACAAAGATGGATACAATATGGTCCTTGCTCTTGTGGCTCCAAGCTAACTGGAATGAAAAAGATAACAGATTCTTCCCCCCCCCCCCACATGCTCAATAAAAGCATGAATAAAATGCTTCTAAGTCAAGTTTCATTGCAGGTGACAGATGAGGAATGAGACTACACATTTATGACAGAATGGAATTGATTGCTAAAATGTTTGATTTTTTTCCCTTTCTTTGTAGCTTACGTAAATCCTTCATTTAAAAAAATATATTTTTTAGTTGTAGGTGGACACAATTTCTCTTTCTTTCTTCCCCCCCCCCCCCCTCCGCCCCCTTTCTTTTTGGGTACTACTGAGTGTCAAACCCAGTGCCTCAAGTGTGCTACCACTGAACTACAACCCTAGCCTGTAAACCTTTCATTTTATACTTTAAATGTTATCTTTTTTTCTCCCACCCCAACTTTGCCTCTGTTTTTATTTCTACTGTTGTAGATCCTCCTCACATCCTTTTTCCTGGGATTGCTTTCACACTTCTAGTTGTGATCCCTGCATCTCAACTCTTCATTTTATCCCATTTTGTATTCATTTTCCAGAATAGTATTCCTGGAACATTGCTTTCCTTATGTTACAACTCTTCTTAAGAAAGTGCAGTAACTCCTTATCTCTTCCCAGATCAATGTCTCTGCATTATAACTCCTCAGCTACACATTTGTGTCTCTGGATTATTTCATGGATCTGTTGGAAACAAGGTTCATCACTTTCCACACCCATAAGATTTTCTACCACTGCTTTTCCTTTTTCAAGACCCTGCTTTTCAAAGTGATGATACCATTGTGTTTCCAGGTAACAGTGGTGATTGATGTTTGTATAGACTGTTTTCCATCTGGTATATATGTATAGTCAATGAATAGGTCAGGAGCTTACTTTGTCATTTTTCAAAGTCTTTTGACAGTGGTTTTTAAAATTCGATGCCACAAGCATTTCTTCAAGGGACTGTGTGGGTTCTGAGGAGAGATAAAAATGGATAATAAAAGTTCCCATATTTAAGAAGGCTATAATTTTGACTGGATCTTAAAAGGGTGATGAAGCTTGTCTCTATTACAAGGTACACTGAGATATGTACTATAGCAAAGGCCTAGAGTGCTTTATGAGCCCCTGCAAAAGGGAAATGATTTCCATGTTAAGGGAATTGGAGAATTCTTCATGGAAGGTAGCATGAAATTTTCAGGAGTGACTATATTTGCAACAAATGGAGATGCAGATGAGAAAGAAGGCAGGAGAAATACTTTTTTTTTCCTGGCAAAAAGAAATCATATTATACCTGAGCAAAATATTTGTGAGTAGCCGGGCTGATAAGTTAAGAGAAATAGATCTGGGGAGAACCAGAGGACTTCAAACACCCAGCTGAGGAGTTTGGACCATGGTATATAGCAGTTGGAGAACCAGTGTCAGATTTTGAAAAGGGTATTTTCCTCATCAAAGTTGAATTTGTCCTGGAAGATTTGGATGAATGGACAGGCAAGAGGCTCTAGGGAGAGAAAAATACATTTGGAAATATATATCACTAAATACATGGTAATGTTCATGACCATGACAGATTTGGTAATGAACCTGAAAGAGTGTGATTTTGGTGGGAAGAGAAAGGGCAAAAGAACATGATGGAGTTAGAAAAGATAGCATGAGATGATGTATTCAATGGAGG
The DNA here is from genome assembly GCF_047511675.1 of Marmota flaviventris. Taxonomy (NCBI): domain Eukaryota; kingdom Metazoa; phylum Chordata; class Mammalia; order Rodentia; family Sciuridae; genus Marmota; species Marmota flaviventris. Next base: position 40,267,665 of record NC_092513.1, read on the forward strand.
TAGAGGAGTGGGGGAAATGCTTACTTTCTTTTAAAGTTAGGGAAGATACTGATCCTTTAAACAATGAAAAAAAATATGTCTGAGGTTTCCATGGAAGTTTTTAGATGTAGTCTGTTTGTGTTTTCTTTTTCTTTTATTTTCCTTAATAAATTCAAACCTTCCATCCAGATTTAAGACATGCTAACATTTTGCCACATTAGTGCCCTCTTTGTTTCTATGCACATAGTTTTTTTTAAAAATTATTGTTGTTTTTGCTGAATAATTTGAAACTTGAGGCTATCACATCACTTTATTTTCAAATACTATAGTATTTATCGTTGAACACTAAAGCATTCTGGCATAGCCTAACTGTCTTTGATGCAAAGAGTATCAAAAAGAATAATGATGTTGAGGAGCTAGGACACACTGAATGAAAAATAATACATGAATTCACAGTGTTAAAGGGTGGCAGTGGTAACAAGCTCTTCTATAGAGAAGATTGCTAGCTAATAAATATAGAGAAAAAAAATTAACTGATTCAGACAAAGATGATACCAGGGATGTTAATACTATTGAATCAAAGTTTGTTGGAAAACCACGAGTTTTCATGCTCTAAAGTATCATACCATCTTAACAGTTATCCATAATGGGACAAACTGACAACACACACCTTGTGTTATGCAATGAAAACTACAATGTCACACATACGGTGTTCTTGCCCAAAATGTTTAACCAAACCCTCAGATAAGAAATCAATCAGAATGGTCTCCATTTTGGAACATTCTTTTAAAAAATGATTAGGATCTTTAACAAGTGTCAATGTGTTATGACATACAAAACATAGTATGGGATTGTACTTAATTAAATAAGACTGAAAATGCATCAAAACTAAACACAGGGTTTGGGGGTATAGCTCAGTGTGAGGCACTTGGTTCGATCTTAGGCACCACATAAAAATAAATACATAAAATAAAGATATTGTATCACCATCTATAACTAAAAGATAATAAAAAATGAATACAATGTGTGTTTTTTTAAGTACTTATTTTTTAGTTGTAGTTGGACACAATACCTTTATTTTATTTATTTATATGTGGTGCTGATGATCTAACCCAGGGCCTCGCATGTGTGAGCTCTAGGTGAGCTCTCTACCGCTGAGCCACAACCCCAGCCCCAATACAATGTGTTTTGATTAGTTATATCATAGAACATTCAATATATAAAAAAATAGTAATCGAGGATATTTTATGGGACAATTACCAATTTGATTTTGGGGATTTTTATACTGTATAAAATAATCATGTTTTTAATGTTATTTCTCTAAATAGTTTTTAGCAGCAATATACACAAAATAAAAAGCAGGAGTGACATTATAAATCATTGGCAAAAATAAAACATAAAAGGCAAAAATTTGTGAAAATGTAATTGTCATAAATATTTTTGCATAAGTAAACTATCATAACATACCCAAGAGAAAAGTACAGAGGAAGTAAATAGGACCAAGATTTTAATACATCTTTAGGCATTGAGAGATTATAAAAATATGATTATGAAAACAAACTAAAGGCAGGAAAAACAGAGCAACAAAATAACAAGACAAATTTAATAATCACATTCACTAATATAATTACTGAAGTTTGAAATAATATATTGACATGAATTTAGGGAACACATTGAAAGAATAAGTCATGACCAACAGGAGGTTTCTCTAGGAATGCAAAGTAGTTTAATGTTAGAAAAATCTGTTATAGTAATTAACTACTGTAACAACTCAGATTACAAAGTAAATTACCTAGGTGTTTAATGAAGCTTTATATTATTCATCATCTTTTTTTTTTTTCTCTTTTGGGTGGTGCTGGGGATTGAACCCAAGGTTTCTTCCATGCTAGGCAAACACCCTACCACTAAGTTATACCCTTAGCCCCTATAATCTGTGATTAAAAACAAGATTGAAATACAAATAGAATGACCATTAATGTAATCAAAATTTGTATCATAAAAATTTATACTATACCTAGTATCAAACTGGTAAAAACATTCTTATTAAAGTGAGGGAAAATCCCACGATTATATTACTAAACATTTTCTGAAAATAATCGTCACATAAAAACTCTTTTAACAGGTTGATCTTATGATTGTTTATAAATGATACATTTTTATACATATCATCCTAAGAGAATAAAAAATTACAATTGTGAACAACATAAAAGGCAACTTAGTGCCTAATTAATAACAAAATTCAGTAATTTAGATAAAAGTGCAGTAAGGAAAACAGTCAAGCTTGACAGGGTACTAAACCTTGTAACTGTCTAGTAATTGAGACAATTTGGAACTGAAAATTAATAAACAGTCAATGAAATAGATTAGGGGTTCCAGGAAGGGACTTGACATGTATTAAGTTAAACCTTTAATCTGACATGGAGACGCTTTTTAAATCACTGAAAAAATTATATAACTCAAAAGATGTTTCTAAGGCATGTGCCTATTAATTTAGAACAAAATTAATCTACTCATAAAAAAAAATACAGGTGAAGAAAGGACTTAATTGTGAAGGAAGCCCACTGTAGAAGGAAAGGAGTAAGAAAAATTTAAGTAGCTTGAAGTGAGGAATGCCTACCTAACTCCAGAACCCATTAAGTAAAAAATTGATAAATTTAACGTCATGAAATTTAAATGTAAATATGATAAATAAGCATAAACAAAAAATCTGTAAATTGTAAAAAGTTTTTACATGTATAACAAACAAAAGTCCAGTTTTCATAATACATTATGAGCACTTGCAAATCTGTAAAAAAAGGAAAAGTTGATGTTCCAAAATAGGCAAAAGACACAAATAGTGTGTTACTTAAAAGGACATAAAATGGCTAAGAGGGAAAAGATGTTCAATCTCAGTCTGAAATCAATATATGAATAACATGAAAACAAAACAAGTAAAGAATATTTTACCAATTAGATCAAAGTTTGATAACAAAAACTTTAGATAATATCTATTTCTGGAGAGGAAACACTTTCTTCTTTGAAAGTGGAAGTGGAAGTTGGTATAATGTTTTGAGACAACTTGACAACAGCTAACAGAAATTTAAATATGCATACAATTTGGTACAACAATTTCTATGCTCTGAGCTTAGCCCCAGATATTCTGGTACAATAGATTAAAAATTACATGAAAGTATGTTCATTGCATTATTGTTATAACTATGAAAAATGGTAACAAACTAAATATCAGAACAGAATTGGCTAAGCAGATTGGGGTTCATTTGCATAGCAGAACAATAAAAAATGAGACATCTTCATTTACTGATATGGAAAGATGTCTAAGTTGTAGTAAATGTGTGAACACCAAGATAATGTGCAGGCCATGAATGCTACTTTGTATTAAAGTAAAAATGTGTTGGGTATATATATATATATTTTTATATTTGTATAGAAATTTTCTGGAATTATTCATACAAAACTCTCTAGGACAAGGAACTATATGTTTAATTTTATATTCTTTTGATCCATTTCTATGTTTTAACATTAGCAGACCTTTATTTTTTAATAAAAAGTGGCAATCTTTTAAGCTTCATAATTGTCATGCTAGTGTGGTATAATTATATGAGATTGGTAGAGAAAATGGATGAGATCTTGATTGTCCTTCTGAAGTCAGAGATAAGTATCAGAGACATATTTGTGAAAGTTGTCAATTTAAAGGTTTTATGAAATTGCAGAAGTGGAGGAAATCATGTAGGGAAGAGAAATATGTGAAAATCTCTGAGGGGGAAACTCTCGCATGTTCACATTTGTTTAGCAAAGGGGAAGGAGAGTCAGCAAAGAAAACAGAAAAGCTTTAATAAAGAGGTGGTAAAACCAGATCTGTCCATTGTAATATTTAAATCAAAGGAAGAGATTCCATATTAAAAGTTTCCAGAAGAGTCCTGAAGACGGAGGACTCTTCAGGGAAGAGCACATTTCCCGATTTTCCTCCCAAATCTCGCTATTACGTTTCAGTTTCTTTGCCACCATATTCTTTCCTAGTCACTGTTCATTGTTTGTCTCGTAAAGCTGGGGTCTATACTCCTTTTCCCACCCAAGAGTGATCACATGCAATAACAACTTATAGGTAAATTTACCCACTCCAGACCTTTTCTCCAAACTCCAAACCTCTACATCTAAATGCCTATCCTCTCTTGGAAGTTTCAAATACAATTCAAACTCAGTGTGTGGAAAAACTCATGTTCTCATCTTCATCAGCATCCACTTCCCAGGGAATAAGACCACCACCTAGCTAGTTGTACAAGACAGAAGCCCAAGAACTATTATCAACATCTTTTTTTCCCCTTACACTTTTATTTCCAATCCATCATCAAGTTCTACTGATTTTACATTCAAAATGGCTCTCAAGTTTATTTCCTTCCCTCTGTCTTCAGCACCACCATCTTAACCAAATGATCATTGTCCCTTACCAGAATATCTGTTGTAACTTCCTAACAGATCTGCATCCATTTTGGCCAGCTCCCAATCTGTTTATTATACTAGTGATGGAAAATTACTTCAAAGATCACCTTGAGACTGTCAATCCTTTAAAAAAAAAAACTTTCAATGACCTTTAGAATAAAAGAGAGCAGAAATCCTTTGACTGGGCTATAGGTCTTAAATTGTCCACCACTGGCCCACTCTCCAGTCTATATTGTACTGTGTTCTATGTATGGAACCCTCAAGGCCCTTGTACATCTTCTTCTTTGTGATTTTCATAGTTGAAAGTTTATACTTACTTGTTATTGTCTATTCTCTGTTTTTACCACAAGATGGTTATGTCCAGAAGAAAAGGAACACTGTTGATTTGATCAAAACCAAAAATTGGCAACCTTGCATATGATATAGCTCAATAAATATTTTTGAATTAATGGATAAATGAATGAAAACAAAGGGAAGTTTCAAGAATAAAGGGTGTGTGTTTGTAACTTGGCTGAGAAATCTAAGAGAATGAGAGTAAATTCTAAGAAACAGAGGACCAATTTGAAAATAGATGATTTTTTTGGGTGAATTCCAGATGTATCTTAAAGAATATGAAAGTGGCTATTGACAAGAATATTCAAACATCTATCATATGGTGTAAATTTTGGGAAAAGAAGATCCCCTAAGTGATTAGTTCTGAAGAAATGCTGGGCATAAGAGTATAAGGTCTCCTGAGGTCAAAGGACATATATATTTGAAGCAAAGGAAGGAGAAACCCAGAAGGATTGTGACCCTAAAAGCTTTATATTAGAGTGCACATGTTGAGAAGTGGAATGATTTCATGAGGCTTAGGGTGTTGCCATAGAAACTGGTTCTTATGATAGTATGAGTTGTGGTGTCTAGCCTGGGTGATGTTCCCTGAGAAGTTAAAAGGTCCTTAAAATTGAGGAGCATGTCTCCTTCCTTCCTGCCTCCCCAGCACAGACACCCAGTAAGTGTGCAATACATATGTCCATTTTAAGTTAAATTGAAAACCTTATTTTTCAGAAATTCTGCCACTTTGTTCTTATAGCATCTTTCTAGACTCTGTGTCTCACAGTTAGCTCATACAGATTGCTTCCACAAGACTTCTTAAAGGAATAATTAGTATTTGCTAAAGCTTCTACTTCCTCATCACTTGATCTTAAGCAGTGAGAGGTGTGTGTGTGTTTCACTTTTTTCTACCATCGGGACTTCAAGAATTAAGTTGCAGTTACAGTCAGTGAGCAGTGAATGTATCTTGGCAATTATAATAAGAATTACAACAAGAAACCAGAGAACAGGTTTTTAAAAAACACGTTAGTCGTTCTTGGGAGGGTTTTTCAACTCAAGCAACTGCAAACATCATCAAAATTCCATGATACAATCAGCGAGGCGCTATGAAATGCTGATTACTAACCTCTGGAAATGCACATCCAAGCAGCCAAACTTGTATATTATGACTCACAGAACTGTGGCCTTATAGTCAGTAAGAAGAACACCCATGAAAATCTGCATACCACCAGAGGTATTGATTGAGAAGCAGGTATACAAGTAACACCCACCCAATCCTATCAGGAATCTTGATTGAAGAGAAAATTGTCAAACTTAACTCAATCTGAAAAAGAGCAACTCTGACTGGTATCAAACAGTAAATGCAAAATCTCACAAAAATCTTTTACCCTCAAAAATATTTACTTCCATCCAGAAGTAAGTATTATGTTTTATGATAACAAGTGCCTTACACAATACAGTATATAGAAAACTGTTTCTGCAAATGTACCAAAATGAGGATTCCTGGGCCCTATTTTACATTATCAAATTCTCATTTCCAGGGAATGTGGAGCAGGAAACTAGATTTTTGGTTAGGTGCCCAAGGTAAATTAGATGCACCTTCAAATTTTGAGAACATCTGACACAGAAACATGAATAGTAAGATTCAATCCCTAAAATTGTTCTGGTGCAAATATCATAGCTCTTATGCAAATGAAGAGAGACACAGTGATTCCAGGAGTGTTCTATTACTTAAACTGCTATTGTCAGTTTATGATGTTCCCATCACTGTGAATGTTGCTGTTAGAGAGAATTTCTTGGCACACAGGGTAAAAAGACACCTTTGGGATCAGACAAAACTGAGATCCAATCCTAGGCCTTCCATTGTGAGACCATATTAATTGACCAAACCAATTAATATCCACAGGTCTTAGGTTTTCTTATTTTAAAAAATAGAGATACTAGCATGTTTAATAGGCAAATAAATGTGTATGGCAATTAAATGAGAGGAATGAGAATCGTGATGAGTCTGTACAATCTCGGGTAGTTTAGTCCACATGAAAGGAAACATGAGATGGGAAATGGTAAGAGAGAAAACCAGAAACATGGTTATGAATGGTCTTATAGTCCATGGGAGTGATTTGAACCTGATGATATTGATTTTTTCAAATCCCCAATGTGGTTGCATGGTCTTTATTTTATTAGATATAGCTCAGTAATTCTTCCTCTATCTCCTTAAACAATCTCGGCTCCATTTAATCCAAGCCTCACTGTCTAAGGATCCTGAAGAAAATAATAGGACGTTACTTAGGGAACACAGATGGGAAAAGAGGTAGTGCTAGTAATCAATCACTTTACTAGCAAGAGAGGTTGCCTGCTCCACTTGAGCTCTTCCAGTCGAGTTGCGAGGGGTCAGAGCTATACTCAATGGCATTGAAACAGCCTGCATCACTCACCACAAATAAATAAATAAACAAACAAACAAATAAATACATAAAATAAAAAATAAATGTTTTCTCTAATATGCAGATGCTAATTCACAATAAGGTGGGAGGGGCACTAGGGAAGAATAGAGTTATCTTAGCTTAAGTAGAGGGGAGTGAAGGGAGAGGAGGGGAGGGGATGTGGGGATAGGAAGGTACTAGAATGAAACAGACATTATTACTTTATGTATGAGCACATGACCAGTGTGATTCTACAGCATGTCCAATCAGAAAAATGAGAAAATATACCCCATCTATGCATGATATCTCAAAGTGCATAAATGCATTCTGTTATTAAATTAAAACAAATGCAAAACTTTAAAAAATGTAATTAAAATATTAAGTGACAACTTCTGTAATTGAAGTTCATACATAGTTCTATAGAAGAAGACATTAATCTGCTTTAAAGAGTGAGAGGAGTCCTCATAGAGGAGTTACCATTCGAGGTGGGCTTAATAGAAGATGGAGAATGTCTACACAGGGAAGGACATGGGCAGGGGAGTGCGTCATCCTAGGGGGAGCAGATGGTGCCAAAGCCACAATGAGCTCAGGCCTAGAGAGCTGGAAGAGGCAGGACTTGGCCAGTGATTGTTCTGGGTTTGCTTTGCTGTAACCAGCCCTGCCTTCTTTATTCCAATGGGAGTCACAGGTGAGCTTCCTTCTGCAGCTGCAGAGTGGGTTGCAAAGGCCTTACAGGGAAGGCATGCCATGTGGGCCATCATTCTCTTCCCTCCACCATTTCCTCACCAGGACACACCCTCACAGGTGGCTCTGCAATCACTACTGGCTTGCCAGCGTCAGCCCACATCAGAATTACTTTTCTGAAGGTCAAGTGCTACTTTCTTGGTGCTTGTTCAACACCTGGGTTGTGTTACTCATTTGCAAGGCATTTTAGGATGTGATAAGCTTTTTCTCTTCAGCACAAGTTGGGAATGAGAGTCCTGTTGGGAAAGTTTCATATCCATTTTACTTATACAACCAGAATCCCAAAACAAAGCTCTTAAATGTTAGCTAGGTATTCCCTTCCTAGTGTTTGCTTAACAAGTTATTATTATTGCTTATCTGTTATATCTTTCCAGAGGATGTTCTCATTGTGTGTGTGTGTGGGGGGGTGTGTGTGTGTGTAGTGTGATTATGTGTATTAGTGTGCATGTGCATGTCAGTGTGTTCTATGATGCTGCAAATGTCCTCATAGTATATTAAAGATTCTCCCTTTTTTTGAATGTCTTTTATTTATTGTCAACACTTGGGGACTTGGAAAAATTCCTATGGGACTATATATCCCATTATGAAATCTTTACATTTTTGTACCTAATTCTAGGAAAAAAAGGGCCTTTGAACATTGGGTGTGGCCTGCCCTAGAAAACTCTGCTTGGACCAGCATTCTTCAATGGCAAGATTTTTGGTAAGAAGTACTTTGACCTTGGGGGTTACTTCCTCTTTCAAGAGAACCTCCTTAGTTGTGAGTTAAATGGTGTGAATAGGGCCACACCCTGTGGTGTGAGCCCAGGCAAGCATTCTTCCTTAGAATGAATACCCTTCCCTCCACTTGCACTCACATCCCAACAAACACTGACATGGTGTAAAAATACTCACTGACTATCAAAACAGAAAAAATATCCGACAGCAGAATAATATTGGGAAATAGTGGATAATGAATTTACAGAACAGCCAGTTAGTGTGATTCAGTAATTTTTTCATGCAATAAACATGGACTGAGTTCTTATTAAGTGTCAGATACCATGCTAGGGTATTGGGGATTCAAGATACCCATAAAGAGGTCACTGTCTGGAGAGGATGATGTTCTCCTGAAAAAACCAGAAGTATTAGTTTGTACTTATATGTGTAGTATTTATTTTCTACGTGTCAGTGGATCCCAGCTTTTAAGCTGGAAGCTCAGTGGGATGAAATTATTGCAAGAAGCATCTGGTATATTACATTTATCCATCATAATTGACTAAATAATTGATAGATCCAGAATTTTAAGTCCTCCACTCATTAAGTAGTTTAGTAATAAATCCAAATATTTATTTGAATTTTCAAATATCTATAAAAAGCATCCTATTTGGAAAAATATAATGACATTAATAAAATACAAATTAAATTGGTTAATTGAAACTTTAGTCATTGAGTATTTCTTGACAGATATTAGTAGTGATACTTATATCTAATTAAAAACTTGTATATAATTGTGAACTATATAACATTAAATTAAAAGGGGAATTCTATACTCTAAAAATAGGAGCCACTTGAGAACCACTGACCATTTAAATTGTGTACATGAATGAGCCTAAAGCATAGCTTATGAAATAAATAAAAATTCATTAATTAAAAATGATTTCACTAATATTTATTGAGTATCTACAACTAGGTGCTGCATCTACAACAGAATATTGCAGAAAAAACTTGATAAATATTTGTAAGATTAATCATTTGATGAATATATGGATAAACTAATTTGTCTGCAATGAATCTACATTTCTCATTATCTTTTACATGAAATTATTAATGTTTCAAGTACAATGTTAGTGACCTGGTAGCTAATATGATCAAGTAAGAATGCAGAAAACAAATAAAAGTGGTACAAATGCATTTTTAATTGCAAAAGTTAGAAAGAAACTTAGATGTTCTCTAATATTCCCTGATGCTTAAATTCCTCTCTTTACCACGTATTTAATAGTTAATTGTTGAAAAATTGTTAATCTTTGCAAAGTTCAAAATGAATAAATATATTGAAATAATCCCTAAAAGCATTATTTTATATTTAAAGTAAATAAAGGAATATAAGTTCTGAAAGTGATAACGAAAAAAAAATCAGAAATTTTGGTAGTGTGGCTACTTTCCCTATATATTTTCCTGCAAAAAAGGTGGCAGATGAAAAGATTTTCAAATTTAATGAGAGTACTTTAAAACCTCCTTAGCGTGAGGAACTACATTCAATCCTCAGCACAACATAAAATAAATAAATGAATAAATAAAATCTCTTAACTCTTACACTTAAAGTACCATGTACTTTACATGAAATGTTCATTTCTTTTGTACTTGTTATGAAGTTAATCAATGACCATTTTCTTAAACATCTTTTTAAGTTTTTTTTTTGTGGGGGTGGGTAGTGGGAATTGAACTCAGGGGCACTCAACCACTGAGCCACATCCTCAGCCCCTATTTTGTATTTTATTTACATGCAGGGTCTCACTGAGTTGCTTATTACCTTGCTTTTGCTGAGGCTGGCCTTGAACTCATGATCTTCCTGCCTCAGCCTCCTAAGCCACTGGGATTACAGGTGTAGGCCACCACGCCCAGTTTATGGATATTATATAAAGTTTATTTAACTGTCATTGAATTCTAGGAAGTTATGACTGTTAAAGCTAAAGTATATCACAACTTACCAAAGCAGTGGATGATTTAGTGTTCTGGGTCATGTCTACAACCAGCCACTGCTTCATGAGAAAATTAGGAAACTGTGACTGTTTTTATCCATCTTCTCCAGCTAACTTAAGAGCCTTTTGTGTTCTAGGAGCTATTAACATATCAAGACAGTATTTGCAGGATCTAGCCAGGAAACAACCTTCCTGTTCACTAGACAAGTTGTTGGATAGTAAGGGTGATACATGCTAGAGTTTCCCAGACCCTTGCCTGAAAGCAGTATTGAGATGGAGTCATGAAACCTGGCTGCAAATTCTCTAACTGGGCATGCATATTTGATTTAAACATTAATCCCTCAATTTTCTAATCATTTTGAAATCAGAGACACTAATAGAAGCTGGACTTTCTTTTATCGTCCTAACTACATACTTGTTCCTTTAGACACACCTCCCAGATAGAACCATAAATATAAATGCTACCTCAAGCTGAACTTATGATACATGTCCATGTTAAATTGGAATAAAACTTGTGCAACTCAGGAAAAATTTGCTCTCTGTCCTACGTTCACTCCTATCTTATTATCCTGCTAGCTTCCACAGTTGCTTTATATCAATATTACTATTATTTTGCTAGGTCAAGTTAATAGATGTTCTTGGTAAGAACTTGTCAAACTTGTTTTCTTTTTTTCTGAGTAGGTGTGCCCTATCAAAATGTAGCTTCACACTGTACTTATGTCTTTGTTCTTTGTACCAATTTTTGTTACATACATAGAACTTAGTTTTTAAGACAAAGTGTTTTAAATACTTTAGAGAAGGATTAAAATACAGCAGCATCAAGAAGATCAACTACTTTTTAAAAGATCTCACAGTCTTTGTGACATGAAAAATGAGTTTTTCTTGGCAATATTCAGAGAAATTGTGGTTAATTTTTATAAAGTCTTGCTATCATTCATTTAAAAATAAGTTATACCTGAAGCAGACTTGTCCTATCTCTGGGTCTCAAGAGTTCTTGTTTAGAAAGTGGAAATGTTCTGTTAGATGAAATGAAGTTGCTTCTAGTTCTAACAGTTTTTTATTTCAGAAAACATATACTTCTGTAATAAATATATTTTATTCTAAATTTGAGAAAGAAAACTTTGGAATTGTGTTAAACATTGCTGTTAGTTCTTAATGTAATGTATACTTCACTGATGATTTTTTGCAAGATTAACTTCTGTATCCTATACAATAAAAATGTTTACTTTTGTATAACCCAGTGATTACCATACAGTATACAGTCCATATATTTTTTCAAGGACTCAAATTTTAGAATTGGGAAGAAACTTTGTTTTAATCTAGTGATGACACTTTACAAAAGACACATGGGAATCTGAGATGGTTATAAAGGACTTGTTCAAGGTCAAGTTAGGTCTTCCTTCCATATTGGCTTAACTTCTCAATTCGATATTTCCCAAGTGCAGCTATTTTTATGGGGACAGAAGATTAGAATTCAAAGACTGAAATTACTACAGCATAACCTGATTATCAGAATGATAAAGATACTAGGCATTCCTAAGATACACAAAAAGAGTTGTACTATTTTCACAATTTTAAAAAGGCTAGAAACTTTAACCAAAAATTAAAATATCAAAACAATAATTTAAAATGCAGGACCCAAACTTTGTTGCTTATTTCTGTTAGGAGGAAAAAAAATGATCTTCATTCAGTTTGCTCAACCCCTGATTTTTGCCTGGTGTGAGGGTTCAACCTGTGATCCCATTGATTCAGGAGTCTGAGATGGAAGGATTGAAAGTTTGAGGTCAGCCTCAGAAATTTAGTGAGAACTTAGAACCTGTTTCAAAATAAGAAAAAAAAAAAAAATTAAAATGGGGTGAGTGCCTGAGGACAGTACCAGTAAACAAACCATTAATTTTAAGATTGCTTGGACACTGGCCCATAGTTATCATTTGGTAGGGATATTTTAAAAATGCTATACAATTCATGGTGACAGCAATAATGTATATACTTCCCCCCTTTTGTTTAAAAGAATAATAGAAAGATACATTGAGAAATAAACTGAAAATCTTTTGTATTCTCTTTATAATATTAATCTGTCCAAAGATCTAGGTATATAATTTACTAAAATTTTGTTTCATATTTAATTAGAAATAATACATCATCAACAGCAATTTATTTCATGAAGATAGCTTACATCTTTGAAAATAAAACGTGTCTGTGAAATATGAGTGTTTCCTCTGACTTTCATCTTTAAAGTAAAGGAGTAGGATTATGAAGTAAATCATTCGAACTGGATTCATGTTGGTCTTAAAGACCTATGAAAATCATTAAATTTGTTTTTAAGCTTTTAAAAATTAATTCCTTTTTTAGTTTTATTGATTTTATTTTTGAAAATCATTAAATTACCCACATATAGCAATATTTTATAAAGTTATAGATATTTAATATAGGGGGCCAGGGAATTTGTCAGCAGGGGTACAAATCCTGGTCCAGTCATTTCCTACCTATGTGACCCTGGGAAAGTTACTTAACCTCTTTGTGCCTGGGTTTCTTATAGGGCTAATACAAGTGTTTATCTCATAATTATGTGATTTAATATATATGCCAAACACAGAAAAATGCTGAATAAATGTTAGCTATTATTATTATTATTATTATACACTGAAATAAGCATACTATAATAATGAATATGCATATATAATTTTAATTAATTTTCATTAATTAAAAATATTTTTAGTTATAGATGGACATGATACCTTTATTTTATTTATTTTTAATTTTTTTTAGTTGTCAATGAATCTATATTTATATGTGGTGCTGAGAATCAAACCCAGTGCCTTACACATGCTAGGCAAGTGCTTACCACGGCCCACTATGACCCTAGCATCTATTTGTTTATTTTTAATGTGGTGCTGAGGATGGAAACCAGTGCCTCACACATACTAGGCAAGTGCTGTACCACGAAGCCACAACCCCAGCCCCTAATTTCCATGAATTTAAAAATATGTGTTTGAATTCACGTGAATTGATTTGGGGTGTGATAGTGTTGGTATATTCTGTATTATCCTCAAGTCTGTTGAATCAGACTTTTTTCAGTGTGTGCATGTCAGAGAATAAAAGATTTTTTTTGTGTTGGGTCATGAAAAAAAAAAAAAAAAAAAAGACTGAAAGTGGCCTTCCCAGAGCATCTAGATTCATAGGCTCCTGAGAGTTTCTGAGTGCTGTCTCAGGTTTTCACCCTCTAGTGAACAATGAGCAATAAAACTGGCTCCAGGGATGGGGAGTGAAGATAATGGCATAAGCAGCTTGGAGGGCGGGGGATCACCCCAGGGTGTAGACTGGGCAGGGGCCGAGGAGGAGGAGGTGGAGAAGTATAACAGGGTGGAGCTGCAGAGGTCCCAGGACAAGCAGTAACATGTGCTTCCACTCTGGGCTGGGCTGTACTGAGGGCTAGGGAGGCTTCGCTGAGATTAGGCATGCTTGGTTCTTGAAAGGATGGAACGCAGGTTGAGAGAGACAGAAAAAAAATGCAAGTAGGCTAAAACTTGCTTAGCATAGGATGCAATTCCTAGGGGTAATGCTGTTGAAAACTTAAGAGAAGGTGGAAGTAGGTGGGGCATGGCGGAACGGTGAGAGATACTGGGGAGAAGAGCTTAAAAAAAAAAAAGAGGTTGGTATCAATTAAATAAAAATTTTGACACACAGGACTCTCTATGACTCAAGATGGTGTGTTAGTGCTCCTAAAGCCAATTAAGAGCTAAATGGAACAATAGCAACCAAAGTGATGTTGCTATTCATGATTTGTACTGGATCCAGGGAATAAGAACAAGAAGTTGTTGCAACAGCGAATTCGAACTTTGGTTTCTGTGGCTGATGATGAGCTTTGGTTGAATTGCAATATTCATAAAGAACTGAAGAAACGTGAAGGGCAATGGTGGGTGGGATTCTCAGTGTGATCTGTTTAGGGAGTTTTCTAAGGAGGTATTTAATCTCCCAAGAAACCACCCAAAGTTATAGTCATCTCCTTATTAAAACCGATAAACTGTATGGAGGCAATGAGGGACAGTCTGTGGGGAAAAAGGATAAATAAATCCCTCTGATCCTTTTAATTTTAATTGATCTTTTACCGGATAGGGCCCCTCACCTGCTAATAAACCCTCAGATCACTAAAAGGATCATCCTCTCAACTGCCCCAAGCAAGCCTGAGATTTCTAGGAGAATTTCACCCAGTGTTCATGGGCAGAACTGGTTGGATGCCACATGCAGCACTTCCCATCCCCAGATAACAACATTATCGCTTTCACTGGGGACAAATGGATCCTAGATGCAGACATCTGGGGAACCCCTCTTTTATTATGGAGGGGTATCCAATTAATGAAACATTATAAAAATCTTTCAAGAGTGAAGATCTGTGGACCATTGTGAACCTAAATCTCGCACATGGGCAGTTCAGGAGAACTCTGTTAATGCACAGTGTCTGTTCTCCAGTGTGCCTGACTTTCCCAGAGCCAAGGCTTTGCCATTGGGCAGAGCTCTGCTGGGCTGTCTCTTTCCTTATAGCGAAGTCGTCTTTGCCTTGCTACACAACCACACATTGATTATTTAACTTTTTAACAAATAATTTAAATTGACTATAAAATGAAAGAGGACTCTCAAAAGTTGCTCGAGGGAATAAATAAATTAGCATCAATGCTTTCATTTAAGAGCTTCTAAAGTACTTTGTTTTTTCCATAGAGAGCCCTTTTAGTATTTAGTAATTACAATGAATAAATATATAATTACATAAAATATGTTCTATCCTAAAATGAAAGGGTTGTTAACCTGCAAGAAGCATGAATCTATGTGTAGGGGAGATCCCTTTCTCCAATCCCATTGTTTGCCTTTGGGTGCAGCATGTATGAGATGGGTCACCAGGAATGGTGGTCTACAGGAGGGACTGATAAGCCACCTTGCAGAAGATCTTACCTGGGAAAAAGAATCAGGAAAACTTGGGGAAGAAACAAATATTGGTTGTAAGACGTGAAGAACCAGTGATGAATATACCTGTTGAGCATCATATAGATTTGTCTCTTGACCCAATATATTTCCAATTCCAATAGAAAAGGAGGTAATGTATGTAAGGCTGAAATGACAATTTCACTGAAACCTATAGACATTGATTACTAATACATGATTCCCAATCCCAACAACTCCTTGTAGAACCCACTGCAGCTTCTGCAGTTTGAGGATTCTGGACATGTCCAGTATTCCTGGAGGATACAGAGTTTCATGGTAAAAGATGATGGTAAACCCTGCAAAACTAGCTTATCCCGAGCACTGAATTCCACAGGAAAAATATCAGCAGAGAAAAGAGGAAGAAAACGGAGGGTGCTTAAGTGGGGGCAAGTTCATGAGCATACATGAGACAACTTTGCATTTTTAGAAATCCTGGGGTTCCACATAAATTTCACATATATATCACTTTGAAAAGTAGGGTGTAATTGTCTTCAGTTATCATTTTACTTTGATTTTTTTTTTATATATAGGAAATTGAAACCAGTGCTTAACTACTGAGCCACATTCCCCACAGAATTTTTTATTTTTTTTAAATTTTGAGACAAAGTCCTTCCTAAGTTGCTTTGAACTTGCCATCCTCCTCCCTCAGCCTTCTGAGTTGCTGGGATTATAGGTGTGCCCCATCTTGCAGGGATAGTATGGGCTTTTAATCACCTAGACAGAAAAGTTTCAAGTTCTGTTGCCAAGTCATCATTTTAAAAACCATGTATAAAATGAGCAATAACAACAAAAATTAAGAAAAAGTTGTGTCATCTTGTCAATCCTCCATCAACCTCCTCACCAAATTAAAAAAAATTAATAAAATTTAAAAGATAAATGATATTTTTGTTGCATTAATGTAACAAATCACACTAGACTCAAGGCTGAATTTTACTAGCTTTTATTAACACTAAATTTTGGCCACATCTAATTTCTTTGACACAATGAACTATAATTATGCTCAAAAAGCGAATTAAGGTCTGTATGTCTTTCAGAATAATACTAGTCGTTAGCTATAAGAGAAAACCAAGGAAATAAAAAAAAAAAGGCTACTTGTCCTCTTTGAGGACCAGATTGAAAGAATGCGAAATGGTACATAAAGCCAGGAAACTTAAGGTTTCATAATATATAAAAACTTATGGTTTCATAGCATAGTGTAGAGGGTACAGGGAGGTCAAGGAGATGCTTAACAATCTGCTATTCACAGATTGTGGTTATCAAAGGCCAGACATATTTGTCATTGAAGAAAGAACTCAAGTTTATTGGTTCTTTGTCTAAGATGAATTGTTTTTGGAGTTTGGAATAATATCAGAAATGAAGCAACAATTGCCTGACAACTATAGTAGAATATTTGGAGAATATTCAATGTCAGTATTCTACTCTCAGACTATGAAGAGTTTACTGAAGTTCTCATAACATGTAATAAATGCTAAGACTATGGAAAAAAATCCAGAAGAGAATAATGAAAATAATTATTCATGTCGAATACTAGACTTCAAGCAATAAACTGTGTTTATTTCCTTTATAAGGTTAAAGTCTGAGGGAGGATAGTTATTTTTATGTCTATTCATTTAGTAAATATATATCAATTCTTGATATATGCTAGGTTCAATTTTAAGTGTTTGGGAAGTAAACTAATAGTCCAAAACCCCTGAGTTATTGGAGCTTACAGTCTAGTGAGGGAAGACAGACAAAAACAGTAAAATGATAGCTAAATTATATGATATGTATTAAAGCGTTAAGTGCTTTGATAAAAATTAAAGTGTGGAAAAGGAATTTAAGAGTGGGATCTGGAACTGAGGTGGTAGAGTGGTAGAGTGCTTGCCTAACACACATGAGGCACTGGGTTCTCTCCTCAGCGCCACATAATAATAAATAAATAAAACAAAGGTATTGTGTCCATCTACATATATGAAAAAAAGAGGGGGGGCCTGCCATGGTTGAACAGGGTGATCAGGATAGTTGATCCCATGATCTTTGAGCACAAACATTGAAGAGTAAAGGGATTATCCGTGCACATATCAGGGGGATGAATATCTCAGCAGGAGGAAACGGCCAATGCAAATATTTTAAAGCAGAAATACCTTAAATAAAGTAGAGAGGAAAGAGATGTCACAAAAGTAAAGGAAAAAGTAGGACAGATGGATGATGTGGGACCTTTGTAAAGACATCATAAGGAATTTGATTTTTACACTGGATATACTAAAATATTTCTGACTTTTAAACAGAGAGAAACTATGATTCAATGTTCATTTTCAAAGGATTCTTCTTATTGCAACGTGAAAAATCGATACCAGAGAGGTAAAAAAAGATAGCAGTCAGACCACCTAAGAGCCTAAAGAAATAATCCAGGTGAATGATCTTGGTTGCCAGTATCACTATTACAGCCATGGACATGGAAGGAAAGTGACCTGGATAGATTTTGGAAGTTGAGTCAAGAGGATTCACAGACAAGTTGGATATGGGGCATGAACAAAATAGAGGAATTCAGTTGAAACTGTTCAGTTTGATGTGCTGATTATGTTTTTAAGGGGATCATTGAATAAACAGTTGGCTAAGTGCTTTTGGAGTTCAGGAAGGAAGTTTGGGCTGGATGTATGAACATGATAGTGATTGGTGCCTGTGGTTTTTCGACTATAAGACAAGAGAATATAATCAACAAAGTGCAGTGAGAAAGATGAGAGCAATCTTTTGGAATTAAATCTTTTGGAATTACAAAACTGAGAGCTAATGAAAGAGAGGCAGAACCATCAAAAGAATCAACAGGTAAGAGGAGAAAAGTAAGTTTGCTGTACTAAGACATTTCAAAGAAAAGCAGATCAAGCATGATTGAATAAAGCCAATCAATTATATTGAATAATTTCACATGATATGAAAGATGAAAAATTGACCATTAGTTGGATCCTGTTTTTCAGAGATTAGAGAAGAAAAGCTTGACTAGAATGGGTTTAAGAGATTGAAATGGGGCAAGAAGAAATGGTGAAATGGACAGATCTTGCCAGGAGATTTGCTAAAACAGAAAGACCAGAGGGAAATGAGGAGGTAGCTGAGAAGAGAAGAAGGAGTAACAGATTTTTGGATAAAAATTTAAAAATTTTAAGATGAGAGAAGTGGAAGTACATCTATATGTTTGTGGAAATGGTTCAATATAGAGGGACAACAATTGAAAAAAAGATGGGTGTTTTCCTGTCCACTGAGGACTGAATCAGGGGGAATGCATTTCACTCCTATTGAGGGATATTCAAGATAAATATTAGAAAGAGCTTCCTGACCACATAACAGTGAGACCAGAAGATAAAACCATAAGGAGTTATTTGAAGTTGATATGCTGACATTTAAAAACATCAATGTAAATAATAATGTAACAGATGCTCATGGAATATTTATAGTACTCAGGACCATGGAGATACAATGATGAATGAAACTGTCTTGGATTTTCAGGAGTTCACCATAGTGGACTGATAGAGAGTAAAGACCTGAGAGTCAGGCTGGCTGGCTTGAATCCTGCTCTATTATAGCTCTTATTAGCTAACGTGACTCTGGGCAGGTTACTTAAACTCTCTTTCTGCCTATGTTTGCACTTCTTTAAAAAGGGGTAATAAGAGTATGTACCTCATACATTAGTTATGAGAATAAATTAGTTAATATAATTATAAAACATATGTAGTAAATGGTATCTAGAGCTATTTATTAGCTATTTGTAGTCCAATGTAATATGTGCTCATTTATTGGAGATAAGACAACCAAGGCTGCATGGAAGAGACTGGTACACTTTGACTTAGGGGTTATGAGGGGTCCCAGAATACATGCCACAGAAACCATATTTAAATAGACCTTGCAGAATCAGAATCATTTAACGGGGTAGAATAAAGCCAGGCAGAGCCTTCATAAGTGAAGTGCTCAGAATTTGAGGATGCAGACTGTGCTTGAGAACAGGGAGAAGAGGAGAGTGAATGCGTTGGCTGGGAGGTGGCCACTGGAGACAGAGTAGCTGAGCCTGGAGTGCTTGCTCTGGAGTTTGGACTTGGTTCTACACACAGAGAGCTGTCACAGTGTTCAAACATGGAGTCAGCTCAGGGAGTAGGAAAACGAGAGTCAACGGGGAATGGCCCCAGATCTCAAGGCTCCATATCTTTACCTCGAAGAGTCACCCTTCTCTTATCTCATTAGCATCACCACCTGCTCCAGCTTCTGTCTTTGCTCAGTTCCCTGGTTGGACTGTTCCATCATTCTCAGTTTCTCACTTTCATCATTCTCTCCTGCCTTTATGTATCTGACCTCTGTGTCCTCTGCTTCACTAGTTCTTATCTTCAGAGTCATCCTGGATGAGTTCTAGAAGCCTTCCTGACCTCTCTGGACAGGCATGGCATGCTGTTCTTTTTTTCTTTTCTCTTGGTATTGGGGATTAAACCCAGGGGTGCTTAACCACTGAGCCATATCCCCAGACCTTTTTATTATTTATTTTGAGACAGGGTTTTGCTAAGCTGCTTAGGGTTTCACTAAATTGCTGAGGCTGGCCTCTAACTTGTAATCCTCCTACCTCAGCCTCCTGAGTTGCTGGAATTACATACAGGGATACATCACCATACTTTTCTGCAGGCTCCCTGAATGCTCTGGAATTCCCCTGCCAGAGTGTGTATCCTATTCCTTACTTTTATTTTTAACTATGAACAAAACAAAACAAACTATGACAACAAAAAAAGCAGCCTTTTAAACTCTGTAAGCTCTCCTACAGTTTTTGGAACACAATATCTTATCATAAATGCTGAAAACACATAGATCAGTGAACTAACAAAGTTTAATCCTTTAGAAAATGAATGATCAGATAATTGGGAGAAAGTGATGTTCAGAGTCTACAAAAAACAGTTTAAGGACCCTTTTTCAGTGTTCCTCCCACAAGACAATCCTGGGAAATCACCTATGTTTTCTGGATTCATTGTTGAATATTTTTTTGACATTGGTGAAGTCTTTTTTTTTTTTTAAGTAAATGAGGATTTCAAAGCACATGAAATTAAAGGTTCCAACCAGGATTCAGACTGCATCTTCCTAAGGTCTACATAAATGTGAAACTTTCAACTACAAGAGAAAATCGTGTTTGAACCAGTGGCTACTTCCTGCATGGTCATCAAAGTCATCAAATTCCCTAGGATCCTACTAAGTCACCTGCTCAGCATCCTCGTGCAGGACACTCATGTTCCTTGTGTTGGCTTATGTCTCTGCCCCATCCTGCTCTGCCCACCACAAAACTGTCAGCAGCCACCTTCTCATGAAGCAGCTGGCTTCTTCCATGGACCTGTGGGTATGTCCTTATCATCAGAAGGAACACATCCAGGAGATCTCTACTGTCCATCTCATCTGACTTGCACTGCAGTTAATTGTTTATGCATGTGACCCCACTCACTGCTCTTTGGCATGTGCACCCACATGCACATGTAGGTGCACATGCACACGCGCGTGCGTGCACACACACACACACTCACATTCATCCTGAAATGTTGACATCCTGGAAGAAAGGGGTGAGGTCCACTCACATTCAGGAGCCCTTCACTTAAGTGTTCAAAGAAGAAACCAGTTTTGCAAATACATGGAAAGTGCTATGGAAATGCTTGTGGATTGTTTCCTGAGTAGAGAAAAACCACAGAAAGAGGGGGATTAAAAAAGATTTAAACACAGAGCAATTTGGACATACGGCAGAATATAATTAGGTAGCACCATTCCCACAGCCTTGAATTAGGGGTATTAGAATAGAAAGCTTGTGTGTCTCTCTGTTAAACAAAGAATCTGCTTTAAAAAGGACATGAAGTAAGGGAAGAAAAGAGAATGTGGTTAAGGAAACTAGAAAGATCTACTCTGCTGTTTTAAAGGATCCTGAGTTTCATTTCATCCAGGGTGTGGTGTAGGAGGCCTGGGAAGGTGCAAGCCCACAATTACTGTATTCTCTGAGAAATAAAATAGAAACCTACCTACTTTGATTGAGATCTTGGCACAAGCTAACAAAAGTTAAAGAGACCTAGTTTTTTTTTTTTTTTTAATTAGTTACCCATGACAGAACAATGATCTTGACATATCATACATTTGAATCAGATGGGGTATAATTTTTCATTTTTCCTAGTGTACAGTTTGCAGAATCTTGGTCATGCAGTCCTAGGTTTTCTTAACTGGCTAAAATGATAACAAGTGTGTGTGGGGGGAATTCTTAGAACATAGGAAGTCAGATAAGTTTTTAATTTTTCCAAACCAGTGTTTATTTGATAAATAACACTGAGACAATTATGCACCAGAATCGTGTACCTCTTCCAAACTCTTAAAGAATGCAATGGCATAGTTATTTGGTGTTATTATGTTTTAGCTTTGGTCAGAGTGTTCATAATGTGAAAGGAAGTCATTCATTTTCAGGATCGGAAATAAACTCTTGTGACCTTGTAGAAGCAGACAGGTTTTCCAATTTCTATTTGTGTTCTCACCTCTGCACACAAGGTTGATTTCATTTAGCTCTTCTCATTCTCAGTACCATTTATTAAAAACCCTGTATCTGAAATAATGCAACTACAATCCTTCGCTCAGCCTGTCATCAGCTCTATTTTCAAAAATTGTTTATGAACCTTCAAGTGGTGAGCTTTGCCAGTCATCACTGCAAAAACCTCTCCTGAGATGAGTGCATTGTGATTCATCCTCTTGGAAAGAGGTGGTGGGACTTCTTGAATGTAGGTTTGGGGAGGCATATAGACCTTAAAACCTAATAATTTTATTTTTCTATAAAAAGCATCCCACCTTACCCTAGAATATAAATTCAGTTCATGGGCAGGCTTTACTTTTCTTTTTTATAATTTATAAGCACCTAACCTATTTTACTCTCTTAAAGCAAAGAGTTCACAGATATGGAAAGCTAAGCCCAGGCCTGTCTGGGAGGCTCAGATACTCATCCTCTGTCGAAGATAATGACTAATCATGAATTTTTGTATACAAAAGGGCCACAAACTATGCAAGAAGTTCTATACCATATTATTGTGAAGATTTTTATTTTTAAATGGGAGAAATAATATTCACCTTCTGAGAAGAAAGAGCTAACTCAAAGACCTGTACATTTAGAATAGCCTGAAAGATGATAATATCCAAAGAAGAATATGTTATTATTTTTTTTGAAAGACAGCAGTAGATGGAAAGAGAAATCAGATTTTTTTTTTAAAGAAAACTATTTTATACAGGAAACAATGTTAATTGGGATTTTAAAAACTTGATAGTAAAGATTACCAATTTCAGAATGTAGTTTCTAGAAAAGAATCACAAAGGATCTTGGATATTCTATGTGAAAGCTGCTTTGTTGACTTAATCAACAAAAAGATGTTCATTTGAAAACACACACACCAAACTGGAACTGCTTATTCAGTGACGCTACTCACCAGAAGAATTATTCTTTGACTCTGGTTTTAGCTGGGTGTGGAGAGATAATTTTCCCCACCGGCTGGAATCTTGGCGAGGAGCCGAAGTGAACACCCATGTGCACACAAAACAATTAGGAAAGATTCATTCTGAATCAGTGGGTTCCCATGCATAGGCTGGGATTTATTAATCTGTCCTGATTGAAATTACTCACAACACAGACTTGGGAGGGATAAGTGAACAGGGTGAAGATAAGTAAATTGGGGTCAACTAAACAAGTAATCTGAGAACATAAGGATAGTAGTAGGAAAAATAATTATTTAATACCTCTCTTTTTAATAATCATTGTTTCAAAAGAATGAGAAAAAATATTAATGTTGTAATATCTTTTGCACAAACATGGCTTTTGGGAAAGGACAGATATGATTCTAGAAAAATTGGAGCAATTCTACACTTAGAGTGTCCAAATCTTTTTTCTTTTTTTTTAAATTTTTTATTGTTGGCTGTTCAAAACATTACATAGTTCTTGATATATCATATTTCACAATTTGATTCAAGTGGGTTATGAGCTCCCATTTTTACCCCATATACAGATTGCAGAATCACATCAGTTGCACATCCATTGATTTACATATTGCCATACTAGTGTCTGTTGTATTCTGCTGCCTTTCCTATCCTCTACTATCCCCCCTCCCCTCCCCTCCCCTCTTCTCTCTCTGCCCCCTCTACTGACATTCGTTTGTCCCCCTTGTATTATTTTTCCCCTTCCCCTCACTTCCTCTTGTATGTACTTTTGTATAACTCTGAGGGTCTCCTTCCATTTCCATGCATTTTCCCTTCTCTCTCCCTTTCCCTCCCACCTCTCATCCCTGTTTAATGTTAATCTTCTTCTCATGCTCTTCGACCCTACTCTGTTCTTAGTTACTCTCCTTATATCAAAGAAGACATTTGGCATTTGTTTTTTAGGGATTGGCTAGCTTCACTTAGCATAATCTGCTCTAATGCCATCCATTTCCCTGTAAATTCTATGATTTTGTCATTTTTTAATGCAGAGTAATACTCCATTGTGTATAAATGCCACATTTTTTTTATCCATTCGTCTATTGAAGGGCATCTAGGTTGGTTCCACAGTCTAGCTATTGTGAATTGTGCTGCTATGAACATCGATGTAGCAGTGTCCCTGTAGCATGCTCTTTTTAGGTCTTTAGGTAATAGACCGAGAAGGGGAATAGCTGGGTCAAATGGTGGCTCCATTCCCAGCTTTCCAAGAAATCTCCATACTGCTTTCCAAATTGGCTGCACCAATTTGCAGTCCCACCAGCAATGTACAAGTGTACCCTTTTCCCCACATCCTCGCCAGCACTTGTTGTTGTTTGACTTCATAATGGCTGCCAATCTAACTGGAGTGAGATGGTATCTTAGGGTGGTTTTGATTTGCATTTCTCTGACTGCTAGAGATGGTGAGCATTTGTTCATGTACTTGTTGATTGATTGTATGTCCTCCTCTGAGAAGTGTCTGTTCAGGTCCTTGGCCCATTTGTTGATTGGGTTGTTTGTTCTCTTATTGTCTAATTTTTTGAGTTCTTTGTATACTCTGGATATTAGGGCTCTATCTGAAGTGTGAGGAGTAAAGATTTGTTCCCAGGATGTAGGCTCTCTATTTACCTCTCTTATTGTTTCTTTTGCTGAGAAAAAACTTTTTAGTTTGAGTAAGTCCCATTTGTTGATTCTAGTTATTAACTTTTGTGCTATGGGTGTCCTATTGAGGAATTTGGAGCCCGACCCCACAGTATGTAGATCGTAGCCAACTTTTTCTTCTATCAGACGCAGTGTCTCTGATTTGATATCAAGCTCCTTGATCCATTTTGAATTCACTTTTGTGCATGGCGAGAGAAAGGGATTCAGTTTCATTTTGTTGCATATGGATTTCCAGTTTTCCCAGCACCATTTGTTGAAGATGCTATCCTTCCTCCATTGCATGCTTTTAGCCCCTTTATCAAATATAAGGTAGTTGTAGTTTTGTGGATTGGTTTCTGTGTCCTCTATTCTGTACCATTGGTCCACCCGCCTGTTTTGGTACCAGTACCATGCTGTTTTTGTTACTATTGCTCTGTAGTATAGTTTGAAGTCTGGTATCGCTATACCGCCTGATTCACACTTCCTGCTTAGCATTGTTTTTGCTATTCTGGGTCTTTTATTTTTCCATATGAATTTCATGATTGCTTTCTCTATTTCTACAAGAAATACCGTTGGGATTTTGATTGGCATTGCATTAAACCTATAGAGAACTTTTGGTAATATCGCCATTTTGATGATGTTAGTTCTGCCTATCCATGAACAGGGTATATTTTTCCATCTTCTAAGATCTTCTTCTATTTCTCTCTTTAGGGTTCTGTAGTTTTCATTGTATAAGTCTTTCACCTCTTTTGTTAGGTTGATTCCCAAGTATTTTATTTTTTTTGAAAATATTTTGAATGGAGTGGTTGTCCTCATTTCCATTTCAGAGGATTTGTCGCTGATATACAGGAATGCCTTTGATTTATGCGTGTTGATTTTATATCCTGCCACTTTGCTGAATTCATTTATTAGCTCTAATAGTTTCTTTGTAGAGCCTTTTGGGTCTGCTAGGTATAGAATCATGCCATCTGCAAATAGTGATAATTTAAGTTCTTCTTTTCCTATTTTTATGCCTTTAATTTCTTTCGTCTGTCTAATTGCTCTGGCCAGTGTTTCGAGAACTATGTTGAACAGAAGTGGTGAGAGAGGGAATCCCTGTCTTGTTCCAGATTTTAGAGGGAATGCCTTCAATTTTTCTCCATTCAGAATGATGCTAGCCTGAGGCTTAGCATAGATTGCTTTTACAATATTGAGGTATGTTCCTGTTATCCCTAGTTTTTCTAGAGTTTTGAACATAAAGGGATGCTGTACTTTGTCGAATGCTTTTTCCGCATCTATCGAGATGATCATATGGTTCTTATTTTTAAGTCTATTGATGTGGTGAATAACATTTATTGATTTCCGTATATTGAACCAGCCTTGCATCCCAGGGATGAATCCTACTTGATCATGGTGCACAATTGTTTTGATATGTTTTTGTATCGGAGTGGCCAGAATTTTATTGAGGATTTTTGCATCTAGGTTCATTAGAGATATTGGTCTGTAGTTTTCTTTCTTTGAAGTGTCTTTGTCTGGTTTAGGTATCAGGGTGATGTTGGCCTCGTAGAATGAATTTGGAAGTTCTCCCTCTTTTTCTATTTCCCGAAGTAGCTTGAAAAGTATTGGTATTAGTTCCTCTTTAAAGGTTTTGTAAAACTCTGCTGTATACCCATCCGGTCCTGGGCTTTTCTTAGTTGGTAGTCTTTTGATGGTTTCTTCTATTTCCTCAATTGATATTGGTCTGTTTAGGTTGTCTATATCCTCCTGACTCAATCTGGGCAGATCATATGACTTAAGAAATTTATCTATGCCTTCACTATCTTCTAATTTATTGGAGTATAAAGATTCAAAATAATTTTTGATTATCTTCTGTATTTCTGAAGTGTCTGTTGTGATATTGCATTTTTCATCCCGTATGCTAGTAATTTGAGTTCTCTCTTCTTCTCTTCGCTAGCATGGCTAAGGGTCTGTGGATTTTGTTTATTTTTTCAAAGAACCAACTTTTAGTTTTGTCAATTTTTTCAATTGTTTCTTTTGTTTCGATTTCATTAATTTCAGCTCTGATTTTAATTATTTCTTGCCTTCTACTTCTTTTGCTGTTGTTTTGCTCTTCTTTTTCAAGGATTTTGAGATGAAGTATGAGATCATTTATTTGTTGGTTTTTTCTTTTTTTAAGGAATGAACTCCAAGCAATGAATTTTCCTCTTAGAACTGCTTTCAATGTGTCCCATAGATTCCGATATGTTGTGTCTGTGTTTTCATTAATCTCTAAGAATTTTTTAATTTCCTCCTTGATGTCTTCTATAACCCATTGATCATTCAGTAACCTATTGTTCATTCTCCAAGTGATGTATTCTTTTTCCTTCCTTCTTTTATTGTTGATTTTCAGTTCCATTCCATTATGATCAGATAGGATGCATGGTATTATCTCTACTCCTTTATATTGTCTAAGAGTTTCCCTGTGACATAATATATGATCTATTTTTGAGAAGGATCCATGTGCTGCTGAGAAAAAAGTGTGACTGCTTGATGTTGGGTGGTATATTCTATATATGTCAATTAAGTCTAGGTTATTAATTGTGTTATTGAGTTCTATAGTTTCCTTATTCAACTTTTGTTTGGAAGATCTGTCCAGTGGTGATAGAGGTGTGTTGAAGTCTCCCATGATTATTGTATGGTGGTCTATTAGACTCTTGAACTTGAGAAGAGTTTGTTTGATGAACATAGCTGCACCATTGTTTGGGGCATATATATTTATGATTTTTATGTCTTGTTGGTGTATGGTTCCCTTGAGCAGTATGTAGTGTCCCTCTTTATCCCTTTTGATTAACTTTGGCTTGAAATCTATTTTATTTGATATGAGTATGGATACTCCTGCTTGTTTCCGAAGTCCATATGAGTGATATGACTTTTCCCAACCTTTCACCTTCAGCCTATGTATGTCTTTTCCTATCAAATGCGTCTCCTGTAGGCAGCATATTGTTGGGTCTTGTTTTGTGATCCATTCTACTAGCCTGTGTCTCTTGATTGGTGAGTTTAAGCCATTAACATTTAGGGTTATTATTGAGATATGGGTTGTTCTTCCAGCCATATTTGTTTATTTATGTTACTAAACATGGTTTGTTTTCCTCTTTGATTATTTTCCCCCCTTTAGTGTCCTACCTCCCACTGTTGGTTTTCATTGTTATTTTCCTTTTTTCTTAAATAAAGAGATTTGTTTCAGTTTTCTATTGACTGCAAAATAATAATTAATAATAATAATAATAATAATAATAATAATAATAAACCTCCTTTGATACAATACTTGCTTCGAAGCTAGGGCCAACATAAATTGTTATAGGTAATTGTGTAACATGTACACACCAGCCTTTTCTTTTCAAAGCTGGGAGCAAGATGTCAAATCCAATCCATTAACTTGTCAGTACAACTGCAAATAGCTTTGGAGGAACAAAAGGGACAACCCAAACATTGTTATTTAATTCACAAGGGCAATTAGTTGCAAGAGTTTCCGCCTGTAATTCTTGAAGACCTGGAGTATTATTCCAAATAATAACAGCAGAGGTCAATGCTGAAGAGTTGATTCAGTGATAGCAAAATTCAGAGAGTTATTATTATTTTAAATAGCATTTACATGTTTTTTTTTTTTGACTTTAAAAATATGTGTGTGAAGATCCTAGAAACAAAACCTCATGGGATCTTTATCTTCTTGAAAAAAGTTTTGTCAATTCAAATTGATTTTCAGAATTTATGTATTTCTCAACTTTATACAAAGCACTGTCTTGAACTTCAGAATGCTTTTTATAGTGTTATAAAATAATCTCTGGTGGAAAACTGTGTTCCATATACAAAGCTTAGCAAGTTACTGAATGTTACTTTTAAGAAGTTTTGATTGTGGATTATTAGAAATCATTGTTGACTCTAGGTAAAGAGATCTCTGTTCTTGCATCAAAAAATGATCATGTAAATAATTTCAGTTTCATTTTTCTCAGCTGGAAAATATAAGATAGCTACCAATCAACACCCACTCACTCAACAGGAATATTGTATTTATAATGATAATAATTTAGAAGAATTTTGAACTTCTTGGAATATACAATGATTATGTAATGTTATGTTGTCTTAACATTCTGCAACATAACAGAGCAGAGTGTTCACCTCAATATTTAGGTATAATTTCTATAATTTTATTATTTGAATAGTATTTTCTTTCAGGCTTCCAAGAACCATCAAATGAATAAAGCTTACCCTTTACTGGAAAGAATATAAAACATTAAATGACATTTTTATATAAATGCCATTTTTTATTAAACCACAATAAAGGATAGAACAGAAATTCAGTAGATTAGACAAAGAGGAATTAATAGAAGGGAGGGAGGATAGGAATGGGAAAGACACTAGAATAAATTTAACATAATTTTCCTATGTGCATGTATGAAAATACATAAGTGAACTCCATCATTGTGCGCACTCACATGAATGGGGTCTTAATTAGAATCAGATATAACCTATGCTTAAAAAATTTTATCAAAATGAATTGTACTGTCATGTGTCACTCAGAAGAACAAATAAAATAAAATAAAATAAAAATATTCCTTTAGTAAAGCTAGTCAGTTTTTATTCATTATCTTATATTTGCCTACATTTTTACATGGTAATTACAATATTACACAAAACATTTTACATTATAATATTTTTCTTGACTGTGGTTTTGCAATTTAAAAAGTATTGTCATATTCTGCTTTGCTTTATTAGAATGCTTTAAACTGTTTCATTAAAACAATATATTTTAGATTTTTGAACTTTTTCCCCCTTGGTTTTGTTATTATAAGTTTTCCACTAATATTATGATAAGTCTATCATTTTTAAAGTGTTTTCCTAAGGATTATATGGTCTTAGTTTTCTCTGTCTCCCATATATACTGTACCTTATAGAAATAGTATTAAACTGGAAAGTAGTAATTTATTATTTGTTTCAAGCTCTCCATTAGCATATTAGGAAAAGGATGGATATTGCTGATATTTATGTTATAGAAACCTAGCTTAAGGGCTCAATAAAAACCACTGAATAAATAAATAAGCAAATTTTCAGAAATAAAACATGATGTGGATTTTTTTCATGATCATTGAAAGACATTGTTTCTGAAAACACTGTAAAATTTATAAAGTCACACACAATGTTCCATTGGGCCAATTCCTTCACAACACAGCCACCAGTATCATTGAGTAGATTTTTGGCACTTTCATGGGTGTCATTTGGCATCTTGAGGTTGTTGTAACAATGAATCTTTGATTATAAGTATATATAAATATCTTCTGAGTATTTCAGGGAACTAATTTTAAAATATATTTACTTAGCCATTGTTTGTTTATTCATTTTATTTTATATTTTCTCAACATGTATTATTTAAACCATGCCATTGAAAGTGGTTTAAAATTTAGCCTAATTTGTATGCAGTTCAATTTAATGTTCCTTTAAATCACTCCAAAATTTTTTTTAAAAAGTTACTACAATTGAAGATCACAATAGAATAGTATATAGTAAATTGCAAAGAATGAGGAATTTTCAACCTCTTGCTGAGTTCCTATGCTTTGGCCACGCTGACCCAGATACTCTGCACATGCAACCTTCACCACTCATGTGTCCATCCACTCTGTCCTTCATCAGCCGCCCTGAACTGCAGGGTGGTAATGGGATGCGCACAGTGCCCAACACGCCCTGCATTTCTATATTCATTCAACATCAGCTAACTCAGAGATCTTTTTCTGATCTCCAGATTACAGAAACTAAAAGCAAATTTCCTTCCCCAAGCAGCTTGGGACCTGCACTATTCCTCTATCTGAAATTGCACTTCTCCTCATATTTTTCCTGGGAAGTGCTATCTGATTTTAAAGACTTGGCTCATTCTATATCATTTCCATGAAAAATTCCCAACTCCTGTAATCTGAATTCATCTCTCCCACTTGTAGTTTGCAGAAACTGTTTCTACCCCTGTTTTGAAGCACATATCTTGGTCTACCTTTGGTTATAGGGTGCTGAGATGGTCCAGAGCCTACTCTGGAATCAGCTTTTCTGGCTTCGAATCCCATTTTAACCTCACTGCTTCTTTGGGCAAGATTCTTTATATTCCTGGGCCTTGGTTTCCTTTTCTATGAAAAGACACAATAATAAAACCTACTCATATGTTTGTTGAAAGGATTAAATGAAATCATATATTTGAAGTGCATACAGTAAACATCAAAGAGTGTAATCTAATGTTAACTTTCTTCATAGTTTGTGAGTTGTTGGGCGAAAAAAAGCTTTGCATTACTGATAATTATAATAGTAAATTGCATGAAGTAATAATGTAATGAATAGCATTTTAATTTGGAACAAGTTTTCTAATGAGTCCTCTTCTGGGTTTGGAAAAATCAAAAGTATTTTGGATAAACTTGCAAAAGAGGAAATGACAGACTGGTTAGAACAAAAATTATTAAGAAAAAATGAAATTACTTCAAAAGATACATATCTTCACACTGCTTTCTTTTGTTCAGAGGCAGCTGCATTTACTCTTTTCTGTTTGGAAGCATACTTTTAAGGCATTCTTCCTAGAGTTTGAAGGAAAGAAAGAAAGAAAAAAAAAAAACTAGCCTTTTCCTAATCTTCAGTCACAGAAGAAGCTGAATCTGAGCTCCATTGTTTCCTGTCTCCTGCTGGGCATAGGAGCATTCATGTAAATAGAATTCCTTTGACACCACAGGTATGTTTAGAGAGGTAAGGTATGTGGGACTGCATAGGAGAAAATTAACAACTATTATCTACTCATGGTGGAAACTAAGAATTCCCATTACATTCCTGTCCTGGAAGTCCACAGAGGAGAGTCAGTTTTCGAATGGAGAGTTGGAAACTAGGTGGAGGCTGAGGATGCCACATCTTTGGTGTGACCAGTCTGTTCAACCCATGGGCAAAAGAGGAGGGAGGTGTTTTGGGGTAGCTCTACCTGGGCTCTCCTTTCTCTATTCACTTTAACAACCAAGTACATGCATACCTTTATTTCGAAGGAGGGATCAGGAAACAAGTAAGCGCATTTTAAAAGCAAACCTAAAGTTTTCCAGGTGACTAAATACTGAGTAATACACTCAAATTCTCACCTGCTCACTTTAGCTGAGCACCAGAAATGATCTTGATACTGTACATGATTTGATTCCCTTATTATTACACCCCATGAGATTGTGATTCTAGCCAGCAAGCTGATTTTCACATCAAGCCTAAATGGGCAACAAAGACATAACTTAATTCCCCATTGAAAGCAGAAATGACACCCTTCACTCAGCACTTACTATTTCCTCTGTCAGACTCTGGTATCCAGATCTCCTCCACCTGGCAGATCAGTCCTCCCTTCATGGTGAATCTCACTGCTTCTATCTCCATGTTACTTTCCAAATTTGTTTCTTCCTTACCCCTTCAACTAACAAGATTTTTCCCCTTTGTGTTTAGATCATCCAATTCTTGCTTTTTGTTCTCCTGTGTCATTTACCAACATCATAATCCTAATTATTTTCTTTTGCCCTTGCCCAACTCCTCTGAGACAATTACCAATTACTTATATGAAATATGAACCCTTCTATTGTTTCTTATATTTCAACGTTCATTTCTCTTTTATTTAGGCTCCCTACCTGCCTGTCAATCATGCTTGATTTCTCTTTTTTATACTTTTCTGTCTTCTACTCTGTCATTCATGCTCAAGCCACTCCATATCTAGTTCAATAGAGCCCTCATTCTTTTTCTGAAATCTTCTCTTCTCAAGCCTGTTTAGCAAAATATGGAACAGAGCAGCCTAGTTTTTCTCTTTACATATCCTCATTTCAATCTAGAAAATTCTTGAATAATTGTAGTACTTTGTCTACGATATTAACAGCAGAATTTAGGACAAATATTTTAAAAATTCTTAACTTATTAGTCTCAAATAAGAAAAAAAAAATCAGATGTATCAGATGACTATGTTGGAGGTTTTTTGTTTTTAACTTACAAGTAAACTTTTGTCTCCTTTCAGTTTTTGCTGTTGTCATCTGGATGAAATCAGGACTCCATCCACGATTCCAGTCACTCAGAGAGCTTGGGCTATTGCTACTTCTGTCACTTTGGTTCTTGTCTTGGTGCTTTATCCCAATCTTTAAAAAATACCCCAGGAAAGTCCCTGATATCCTCTAGGCTCACAGAGACAGAAACTGAAGAGAAGACAGATGTGAAAAAAGAAAAAAAAATAAGTGAAAGAAGAACAATGAAAATGCAATAGGAATAGAGACTGAAATTCTGGCTGGAAAAAGTCCAAAGAAAAAATAATGCAGAGATTGCACTTGCTGCCTTCCAGGGTCTTTTTTATTTGCTAATGTGCATGGTCTTCTGTGGGCTAGTTGGGTGAAAGTGGCCATTTGCAAAGGAGCACAGTCTCTTAAACTGTGGCACAAAATGCTTCATTATCTTCCTGGGAAACATTTGATTATGTGGCAATTTAATTTAGATATGCATGATGACCAATAGGCCCTAAAATGAAGATAGGAGATTACTGACAAGCACTCTAGAATTTAGATGCTTATGTGAAATTTTAGACAGAACAATAAAAAAGTGATGGGAAGCAACCAATCAATTATTAGGAATGAGGAAACCCATCTCATCTTAAAGGAAAGATGCTAAGAATCGGAGGAACTCTGTTGACAAATGATGCAATAAAGGATTAAGGTTTGGAATCACTGAGAAAGGGCTGGTTTGCTCTTCAGAGGCTTTGTGAGTGTGGGAGAACTTAGGTGCCATCTGATTGGGAATGGATGGAAAAATCTGTGTACCATGATTCTTACCAATGAAACTCCTGTTTCAATTGCTCCTACATGCCCATATTTCCTTGGGTGGAAGGGTTAGTGTCTGATGGGAAATTTAGTCAGGGATGGCAGTGATCTCCATGTTCACAACAAAAACTGTCTTTTCCTATTGAAGTCCTTAATCGGAGAGTAGAGATTAGGAAACTTGCCTTTTAAAAATAGCAGTCACAGCCACATTATCTGTATAGTGTATTCTAATTTCAAAGGTACATTATCACACAGTATTTTACTGGCAGACAAGAAGACTTTATGGGTTTCTGTTTCAATCTAATTGTGCAGTGAATTGAATAAATACTTTAAAGCCCACTATTTAAATTAGGATTTATCTTCTGACTTATGGGACCATTCTTAGTTTCCAGAATCATAGTCATTATATTTATCATTTTGTTCTTCATATTTCAAGAAAATTGTAGAAAAAAAAATGAGTGTTAAAATTATTTTCCTGTTATACTCCTTTTATGTGTGATGTGTCAAAATGCATTCTACTGTTGTGTATAACTAATTAGAACAAATAAAAAATATCTAAAAATTATTTTCCTCTGAAAATGATTCAAAGTGGAAATTGGAAAATTGTAATGTTGTCTGACAGCTCATTCATGTAGCATTTATTAGTAAAAAAAAATGAATATAAGCAATCAGGGAATTAAATTAGATCTTCACAGAAATCAAGGCCTTGAAATCAAGATTTGTAATGAGTTTACTTACATATTTGTAGGTATAGGCTGTACTTTAGGAGTCTTCAGAATCACTTCATGTTTTTTTGAGGAACTGTTAGATTGTTTTCATAATTAGTAATAGTTCATATTGTTGCTTGCTGCTTTTACAAGGAAATGTCATAATACTTTACAAATAAGAACTGCTTGCTACAAAGGTTGAGACAGATTTGCTTAGGATGCTGCCACCTTCAGGAAATTTTACCTTGTGATAAGTTTGCATCTATGATATTGGGGAACACATTTCTCTTTAAGGGGTGTTAAAAATTCGCTGTGTTCATGTTATGATTTTTTTTCTTTACCTGGTAACAAAGAGTTGAATAGCACTTTTGATATTAAGATTATCTATTTTGGAAAGTATTTGAAAGGGGTTATGTTACTCCATTAAGAAAAACAAAATTTTCAAAACTAATAAAGACATGATGTGAATTTTAAATACTTTTAAATGTTATATCTGACTTGGAAAAT
Source organism: Marmota flaviventris (assembly GCF_047511675.1). Taxonomy (NCBI): domain Eukaryota; kingdom Metazoa; phylum Chordata; class Mammalia; order Rodentia; family Sciuridae; genus Marmota; species Marmota flaviventris. The sequence goes on from NC_092513.1 coordinate 40,302,320, forward strand.
TACATATACCACTGCAAATAGTTTGGGAAATAATTAAATAATTTTCCTGCTTAGAAGGGATTAAATAATAAAGCAGTTTACTTATAATTTCTTGTGCCTTTTAATTATGTGGCTATTAATATAGTTATGCTTAATTCCCTAAGATGTGCTCAAGAAAACTACGCTTTTATCTTGAAAATAATTTTCACTCAATGTTGGGATGAAATATTATGGATTATCTTGAGGGTTGTTTTGAGGTCATGATTCATTACAAATGTAAATCCTTCTAAAAATGGAAATTTAAAGAGTTTTGGAGTTGATAATATGCTCCTCAGAGTTTTTCAATGTTAATCATGCTCTGAAGACTAATATAATAAATAATAATTAAAAAGCAATTTCTGTACTTGTCTATGTATAGTAACCTTTATATTTATGTTTGTATAAAGTAACATTCTTGCAAAACACACACACCTATATAAAATATATTAGCTTAGTAGATTCTTTTTTTCCACATAAGACACATATTTATTTTAACCATGAAAATTACCCAATAATTTCATAAATTTAGATATTCCATTGCACTTCTCAATTCCGCTCTCTGCTTTTTCCCCCCGCTCTATTGATACCCAAGTCACACCAGCTTCTGTAGCTGGACAGTTATAGAAGCTGGTGTGACTTGGGTAGCAATCGTTTCCCTGTGTGAGCCCAAGTGTGTTGCTTTGTGGAATTGTAAAAGTGCTCTTCCATGAAGTTTTTGTGATGTTCACGTGAAAAATCACACATACAAGTGATTGTTATCTAAGGTCAATGTTGCTAAGCATATAAAAACAAAACTGATTTGTTGAATTATGTCAAGGTTTTTATTCCAGTTATTAGAATCTCTTTTACTAGAGTCTAAACTCTACATCACATCGCTCTTTGCCTGGTTTGAATATTTATTCCATTGCAATTGAAATACTTAAGCTTGATTGCTACATAACAATTTACCTCTGTACTTAAGTGATGATCAAGAAGGAAGTGCAAAATACTGATTTAAATTTGAGAAAATAATAACTATGTCAATTTTGGTAGAGGTTACATGAAATACAGAATGTGAAATCTTTAACCTACTCTCCAGTCAGTACATGGGAAACTTAAAACAAGTTGTCTACTGTTATCTACATTCATTTGGTAGGAAAGTAAATTGGTAATCTTGTTTGTACATAGTTTACAGCGAATCTTCAAACTTTACTTGGTTATATTTATTTAAGGCTTGTTTCTACTACATTTGGTCAGTTGTCCTTTGTGTTAAGACTCTTTAAAGACAGAAAACATGTGCATGAGTGTGCATGTACACACACACACACACACACACCTCTTCTAGTGTGCAGAAGTAGTTCAGTTTTTGTTAAAACAATCTAAATGTTCTCATTTAGTTCTTTACTCACAAGAGAACCTTCTTTTTTATAAGCATGTCAAATAAGCAAAACAAGCATGAGTTACTTTAGTTAAACATTAAGTGGAGTACAAGGGACCAGTCCCTGATAAGGGAAGAATGTGGATCTGTTTCTCAGAGTGAGAAATGTTAAGGAGGTGCAGTTTGCTTTGTAAATAGCAACCGTGATGAGACACAGAAAACAGAGAGGTATGCTAAAACGCAATGATAGACACCATTTGCTTCTAATAATCTTTTTATTTTACTTATATTCAAGTTTCCAAAAGAAGCAACTTTACAAATGAAATGGACAGAAATTAAAAATGAAATGCATGGGTATATTCAGACTTTTAAAGTGTGATAGATAAGGTTTTAAATAATCTCATGAAAGTATTTGTTAGGAACATGAATTTAAATTTGAATTAGAAAGTGACTCACACTCCTCTTACACACACCTCAACAGACACACCGTGCCAGGAGGGAGTGTGACCTCCCATCCTGCTGGCTCTGGGCTGTACAGTCATCCCTTCTGTTGCTCATTCAGAACTGTCTCAAAGACACATTGAAACTTGAGACTTGAGAGTTTCTAGAAGCCTCTTAAATCTATAGATGCCCCGGAAATTCCTCAGGTTGTCTGCAGAATCTTTTAAAGGTTGCAGGCCAATTTGGACCTTTCTGTTCCTCTGTCTCTGGAGAATTCATTTAGCAGGGCAGGAGTCTGAGCACAAATCTTTAAAATCCTTGGTTTGGAGAGGATGTAGTCATGCTGTACTGTGTCAAGAATTTGGGCTTCTGGGTTCAGAAAACAAACCTAAGAGCCAGGGTGTTAAAAAGGAAATTATTTGGGTCTGTAAACTTGGACAATTTGGGGGTAAAGTTCAGGGAATTCAATAAACTGATACAGAGGGATGAGTAATCAGAGCAGATTAAAATCTAGGTCTCTCTACTGCTGACCCATAAAATAATAGAAGTTATGCTTTAAAATGTCAAATAAAATAGCAAGATCTGTGAGAAAAATTCACATTCTCATGTTTAAACCCTATTTCTTTCTTACTGTTAAGTAACTTATATTAGTTTTTCTTCAGTTTAAAATTTGTGATGTAATCTATTGAATTCTTCCTGTGGAAGATGAGACTGTCATTTAGTTTTCTTTAAAACTAGAAAACCACCATCACCACCACCACCAACAACGACGACAAACAAAACAAACAAACAAAACAAAAACAAACAAAAAAAGTAAAAAAAAACCCAAAACCCTGTCCACATAGGTATTTCTGTCTCAACTCATCTTTCTAATTCAGCTATCCCATAATTTGTGTAATTTGTGTAAGACAAAACTTCAGAGCTTACATTATTCTATCTATATTGTACGTATCCGAACCACATAGCAACTATGATTAAATATATTTTAAAAATTTTCCATTTTTCTTTCAGGTAAAAAATTGTAGTGTTGCTTAAATTTCTATGATCCTTTCAATGAGTCATTTATATATGAACGTTTACAGATTTCTGAAAGCTTAAGTGATCACTCAGGATTTTAATTAACAGTTCATTTGTTTATTTTATTTTTTTTAAGCTGCCTACTAGAATGTCCTGTCTCTCAGCTCCAATGTGGTCTGGCTGTTGTTAGACAAGACAACAGGTTAGACAAGACTTCCCTCCATCCTCATCCTCAGTATTTTCTGTCACTCTTTCCCTTGTTCGATCTACTGATTCCCAATTTCCATAATTTCTGCATTCTTGATCTATTCCTTTGAGAAAAGCTGTATTGGAAGTAACTGAGATGTGACATACCTGAAAATGTATATATTTTACTGTCTCACTTGACTGTATGACTAGATAATGAATTCTAAGTTAGAAATTAATTTTCCTCAGAATATCAAATATATTGCTCTGTTATCTTCTCACTTTCAAGATTACTGTTGAACAATCTTAGTATTTCGTGGGATTTTATCAATAATAATACACATTTGCATTTGGCTCCTAATACTTAGTCCTCTTTATTATACCACATTGATTTCTTGTTTTCGCAAATATTTTCAACCTGCTCAAGCATGCCTGATTGTTTTTTAGGGCCAAGAGGTACTACATTGATTTGTGATTTCTGTAAGATATAACATGAATCATTTTTTAAAAAAACTAAAAACAATATTAGACAGAATGGAGTCATAGTACAATTGGAAAAGAAGGTAAATGAGTCAAGAAATTTCCCAAAAACACACAAGAGAACTCTGGGGTTACATAAAATACTTTATAACTGTTTAATTTGAGTATCTGTTTATTTTTATTTTTTTTATGTCTCTTAACTTTAAGATGGCGGACTAAAAATGGTACGAGCAATTCTTTAGTTTTGTACCTATGTTACTAGAACTTTCTAATATTCAAAATTCTTAAGGACTAATGTTAAACTTATATGCTAGAGAAAGAATTACATGGCAACGTTCTCAATTACACATGACCTATGAAACATCATTTTAAAAAATACATTTTAAGCAATTAAAACATATCCTTTAAGCTCATTCTTTCACTTTATAATTGTTCATATATTTAACTGGCTTATATCCAATAAGCAATAGATTGACTCTAAAAAAATCCAGCTTCTGGGAAGTCTACTGATGCCTACAGTAACTGGAATGCATTGTTTATGAAACTTAGGTCCCAACATTCTGAATAGTGAGAACCTGATCCCTTTCCTCCGTTAGTCCATATACACCAGCTTCCAGAGTTATTCCTCCTGGTTAGGAAAATGAAGATTCTTTTCCAGCACAGATGCACAGATCTTTAGAATTGGGAATAGTTAAACCTGATTCCCTAGCTAGATTACCCAGTGACAAATTCTACAAGTTGACAATCCCTGTGTATGCACTGTGGCTCTATGCAACTTTTTTTGGTCTCATTCTTAAATATGGCTGGCATCAGATTTCTCAGCAATCCTCATAATTAGAAAACAGAAGAGAGGACTGGGGATGTGGCTCAAGTGGTAGTGCGCTCGCCTGGCATGCGCGGGGGGCTGGGTTCGATCCTCAGCACCACATAAAAGAAATAAAGATGTTGTGTCCACCGAAAACTGAAAAAAAAAAATAAATATTTAAAAAATTCTCTCTCTCTCTTAAAAAAAAAGAAAATAGAAGAGAAATGTCTTTAATACTTTAATAATAGAAAGCGACTACCAAATTGGAATCCTATTCTTAGCCAACCTATTAGTTTAGTGTAAGGATAGAATATGGACAGCTTCAGATATTCAATGTCTCAAATTTTTTCCCTCTCATGCATCTTTTTGTAGTAAGCTAGCAGAGGATGTTATTCATCAAGGTTAGAACTAACCCAAAAAAGAGAATGATGTGGGATCAGAAATCAGGAGTGCCAACACAAGAGAGAAGAAATGGTCTGGATAGTATTTAAAGCAAACCCAAGATGACAACTAACCTAGGGAGCCATTCAGATTGAGGAGGACAGAGAACAATAGAAAATTTATTATCCACCCTTCCCACCCCAAAAATTATAGACTCTCGTATGTTTGAATGATTTGCAATTTTCCTGGAGATTTCAGGGAGGATAGGTATGTACAAATCTAAACAAACAAACATAAAAGCATGAGGTGTCAAGTTGCACAAACTTCAAATTCAATGTAAAAAGCACATATTAGGGCTGGCTGTGTACATCTAATGGCTTGTTGGTTTAAATTTGAACATTGAGGGCTGGGGGTATAATTCAGCGGTAGCGTGTGTGCCTGGCTTGTGTGAAATCCCGCATTTGATCTCCTGCATTCTAAAAAGATCTTTTTTTTTTTTTATTTTGAACATTACAAACTTGGAAACTGTTCATGTGAGCTATCAAGTTTCCTAGGAAGCAATACATGTTCCTTCTTCTTTCAGGACCTTATGTTTGTGTTCTTTCTGCCTGAGATGTTTTTTTCTGCAAAATATTTGATTGTCTCACCATTCTAATCATTCAAATTTTTGCTCAATTATCATCTCTTTGTTTAATTTGTGAAAAAAAAATGTTCCCTGTCATCACTTTAACTTAACTTCTTCACTTTAACTTCCTCTGCTTCATTTTGTTCATTGAAAATATCAATTCCTGAACTGACCTTATTGGCTTTTTATTGTTTATGCTTTGACTGGTTCTCTGCTATGTCCCAGCCCTTAGAACTTTGTCTGACATGTGGTTCAGTGCTCAGTAGGTGCTCAGTAAAAACTGTAGCATAAGTGAACCCAACGAACAGCAAGTGTCCATGGGAGCAGAGACTGTCTTGGGCACCACTGTATCTTCAAACCCTTACAAAGCGTCCATGGGTAGAGAGGTCCAGAAACGTGTTGGTTGAATGAATGAATAAATGAACAAATGAATCCAAGCATGAGATTTCTCTTAACAGTTTCAATAAAAATGTCATACTGTTTTTCAGAATTTGAGGATTTCATACAAATAAAGAAAAGCCTCCGCCTGTCCAGAAAAGTTCGGAATAAGTGATGAAGTGAATTCTCTCTTCCCTTCCTCCATGAGGGGTCTCAGAATCTGGGCCGTAAGCTCTGAAGACATGTTTTCCTCACACCTGAGTGAGCAAATCCAGATGAACATGATTCCTGAAGTGGTTAAAAGGGGATAAATATGCCCTGGGGTCAGTGTTAATTTATACCCCCTTTGGAGTTCTGTCCACAGCAGGTCCTCTACTTCTTCCCCGTAGTTTATAACAATTTAGGAAAAATATGCAAAGTACTTTTTACATTATCTATGAATAATGTAGCTAAGATTCTACTGATTTTTCTTAAAGTAGTATGAAGAGAATTGAATACTCCAAGAAATGGGCCATCACCTGAAAGTATCATTAGCAAGCACAGACAAGCTCCGAGAACATAGGCAGTTGTGAAACAGTCACTCTGGGGTGGTGGTGGAGGTTTTGTTGGCATCCTCACTTCCCTGTTTATGAATGTTTTATAGTTTAGAGTTGATTTTACATTTCTCCCAGGTAAACATTTCCATGGAGTCTCTTAATAAAAGCATATGGCATATATGACAGAATCTTTAGAAATCATGAAGAAAAAAGAAATCCAAAATCAATGTTTTAAGAAAACCGTGACTGAACTAACACTCCCTTGCTCATTCTAAAGTTTTTAAGAGTCAAGGGTGTGTTCTAGAAGCTCCACTTTCAATCAACAGTACTGGCCAAGTTGCCCTTAAGGTGCAGACAAGATCTAACCTGCTGACTCTGTGAGACTGAACTATGGAGTCCCACTCTTGGATTTGAATAAACTGTGAATGAGTGAAAATGTGCTCTGAAATAGAAAAGATTCCAATTTAGTTGGAATAAATATATATCCTCAAGAATGAGAGAGAGAGAGAGAGAGAGAGAGAGAGATTCCAGAAGTCCAAACTAATTTAATTTCCATGCACATATTCTCATTGGGATTACTAATAGTAGTGACAAAGTTTATTGGACAATTTAGTAAAAATGGTGATTTGTACTTTTTAAAGAATATGTATTATTTTGATGCCAGTCCTGGAGTCTGATTCTGACTGGGATTTAGGGAAAGGTAATCTGCTTACTGCTGGGTGGGACCATCAGGGTAGCCAAGCTGAAACTTCCCAAAGGTGTCCTGCTGGAGGGGGTCTGTATTTCCTAGGGATAACACAATTGGACCAAATAGAGGGGAATTGGGCTCGAACCCCTGAAAGAAGGAAGGAACTCCAGCAAAGTGCATCTGAGCGGGATAGACCTCCATTCAAGCCACACCTTTGTGTGTTATCTGAGCATGAAGTGAAAGGGGTCTGCAGAGAACCCCAGTCCAGCCCTAAAAGCACTTAGAGAAGCACTAATAAAACATGGAAGGTGAAGCCAACAACCGAGTGTGAGTTCTTACCTCACCTCCTTCCTTCTGCTTTATCCCTGATGGGAATGCAAACACATGGCGCTAGAACAGAATCCAGATTCATGCACACATGGTCAACCAAGTTTTGGCAAGGGTACCAAGAATGTACACAGAGAAAGGACAGTCTCTTTAATATGATTAAAGTTTTCCCGAAAACTGGACATCCACATGCAGAAGAGTGAAACTGGACCCTTATCTTACACCACACACAAAAATCAACTAAAATGGATTAAAGACAATCATAAAACTGAAACAAGAAAACTAACTAGAGGAAAAACTCCTTCACATTGGTCTTGACAATGGTTTTTCAGATATTACACCCAAAACCCAGGCAAGAAGAAGAACCACATTGAACTAAAAAGCTTCTTTACATCAAAGAAAATGATTAACAACACAAAAAGGCAACCTATGGACAGGGAGAAAATATTTGCAACCATAGATCTAATAAGGGGTTAATATGCAAATTATTTATGGAATTCCTACAATTCAATTACAATAGAAAAATAATTAAAAATGAGTGAAAGTTCTGAATACACATTTCTCAAAAGAAGACATGCAAATGCACAACAGGTATATAAAAAGGCATCATTAATCATCAGGGAAATGAAACTCAAAACCAGAATGAAGTATCACCTCACACCTGTCAAGATGGCTAATGTCAAAGACAGAAGATAAGAGTTGGTGAGAATGTGGAGTCAAGTCAATGCCCGTATGCTGCTGGTGAGAATATAAATTAGCATAGCTACTCTAGAAAACAGTAGGGAGGTCCCTCAAAGAATTGAAAATAGAACTGCCATGAGATCCCACAAGCCCACTATTAAAATAGAATTGGACACTCAGAGGAAATAGAATTGGTATGTCAAAGAAATGTCTATACTTCCTTGTACATTGTTGCATTTTCTCAGTGGACAAGATATGTGAACAACATTAGTATCTGTCAACAGACAAATAGCTACAGAGAATGTAAATGTTGTTCACATCAAAATATTATTTAGCCTTTTAAAAAAGAAGGCAATTCTGCCATTTGCCCAATCATGGATGAACCTGGAAGACATTAGGCAAAGTGAAATTAGCCAGACACAGAAAGGCAAATACTATGTGATTTCACTCACATGTGGAATCTAAAGTAGTGGAACTCAGAGTTGTATAGAAGTTAAATATTACTTCTATATAACTGGTGGTGGACACTTATTTGGTTTCATTTATTTTCCTGGACATTTTAATTTATTTGTAATTATCATTTTAATTTGATATATGTGTGGGGTACAGTGTGATAGGACTCAATGTATGTACACTCAATATAATGTAAACTAATTTAATCTGGGTATTTGATGTTTCCATCTTATAATTATTTTGTGCTTGAAGGCTTCCTTTTTTATTTTATGTTTTTAATTTTTTAAAATATTTATTTTTTAGTTGTAGTTGGACACAATACCTTTCTTTTTATTTACTTATATGTGGTGCTGAGGATCGAACCCAGGGCCTTGCATGTGCTAGACAAGCGCTCTACCGCTGAGCCACAACCCCAGCCCTGAAGGCTTCCTCTTTTCTAGTTATTATAAAATACATCATAAATTATTGTGAACTATAGTCGCCCCACTACCCTGCAAAGCACTAGAACTCATTACTTCTATATAACTGTTTTGGTAGCCATCATTCAGCCTCTCTTTATTACCTCTACCCCTTGACATTTTGATTTCTAAGTTGGAATTGCATTTTGTCACTTTGTGTCTTAAGAGGTCTATTAATCTTATGGCAAACAAAAAGCTCATGGGGGCTGCCCCCATTTTCATCTATAGTCAGGCCACGATTGTAGCCATTGGTTGCATTTAAAAGGATATGGGATACAAAAATTAACATTTTATTTTGATTAAGTCACAAAACAAACCTTACTACTTAATTTTCCTGTACATAGTCACTTGACTCACTTAAAGGGAATGGATGAAAATAACTGTCCTAACAACAACAACAACAAAAATCACCATTTAAGAAGTTAATCTCCCATACTGAATAATGGTGTTTCAAGTGTTTATTTCATATATAGTCTAAATTTATAAGCAAAATTAAATAAGAAGTGGCTATAGACACAAATGAGGGTAATTTGTGGTCATGTTTGAGAATTTCCTAATGCAGTCAGTTTGATATTGGCCAGGAGAATCTGAGAGTGCTTTTTGATAAAGCAAAACTCCAAGAGACTGGATGAAAGAATTATGTTTCAAAGACCTTAACAGAAGAAAGTGATTATTTGGATATAAACTGAGATGTATTCTTTAAGATAAGAAAAACAAGATTGCCCAAGGTAGTCTTTATCAAGGTAGTAAAAACAAAGAGCATGGCGTTTCCCGTGGATTTCTCTCTTCAGCACCCCCATGTCTAACAGGTTGGCAAGCCTTATGCTTGCTAACTTCTTCCTCATCTCCACTACTGTCACCCCAGTCCTAGGTCCCATTGCTTAACTCCCAGGCTAAGGTAGCCTTCTACTGGTCTCCTTGCTTCTATTAAATCTCCATCATCTATTTTCAGTATAGCAATTGGAGTGACCTTCTGAAAAAACGGAACCAGATGACACCCTCACACTATTTAAAGCCTTCTAATAATAGCATGTGGCAGAAATATGTTCATTTGTAAATCCTTATGTGACCCAGCCTCTGCCTACTAGTCCGACTTCATATCACTTTCCCTGTCATCTACTGCTCTCCAGCCACCCTCACTGTCAACATGGCCAGGATAGCTGGCTTCCTCCTGTCATTGCCATCTCAGTTTAGATGCCACCTCCTCAAAAAGGGCTGACCTGACCAGTCATGAGCCACAAAGTCACACTCAGTTTTGATTTCCTCCAGAATCATTCCTATATGACCTTATTTCTTACATATTTATTTGAAGATATAACCAACAGACCATAATGGTAGTCTCCATTTTCTCTGTCTCCTCCTATTCACACCCTTGAATACTCCCCTCCTCTTGGGTGTGGGCAGGACCTGTGACTTACTTCTTACTGATAGAGCCTGGCAAAGATGCTAGGCTATCACTTATCTGTCCCACAATTAGGCCACATCATATGGCAAGGTGATGGTATGCCACTCTTATAATTGGGGTATATGATGAAAGACTTCATTTTGCTAGTAAGCAGGGTTTCTCTTAGCTGGCTTTGAAAAAAAAGAATCTGCCAAAGTTTAGCTATTGTTCATAGTGCTGCTATAAACATTGATGTGGCTGTGTCCCTGTAGTATGCTGTTTTTAAGTCCTTTAGGCATAGATCGAGGAGTGGGATAGTTGGGTCAAATGGTAGTTCCATTCCAAGTTTTCTAAGAAATCTCCATACTGCTTTCCAAAGTGTGTTGCACCAATTTGCAGGGCCACCAGCAATCTATGAGTGTAACTTTTTTCTCCTTATCCTCGCCAACACTTATTATTGCTTGTATTCTTTTTTTAATTTATATATGACAGCAGAATGCATTACAATTCTTATTTCATATATAGAGCACAATTTTTCATATCTCTGGTTGTATACATAGTATATTCACACCAATTCGTGTCTTCATACCTGTACTTTGGATAATAATGATTATCACATTCCACCATCACTAATTACCCCATGCCTCTTCCCTTTCCCTCCAACCCCTCTGCCCTATCTAGAGATCATCTATTCCTCCCATGCTCCCTCTCCCTATCCCACTATGAATCAACCTCCTTATATCAAAGAAAACATTTGGCATTTGGTTTTTGGAATTGGCTAACTTCACTGAGAATTATCCTCTCCAACTCCATCCATTTACCTGCAAGCCATGATTTTATTCTCTTTTATTGCTGAGTAATATTCCTTGCTTTTTGATGAAGCTGGATTTGAACTCCTCTCAAGCTTCCCCAACTCCTGGGATTATAGGCATGCACCACTGTGCCTCACCCACAATATTCTTATTAAAAAATACTTCAGGGGCAGAAAAAATAAGTTTTGTGTGACTACAGTGAGGCTACAGTGTAATTAAATAACATTTATTAAATAAAAATATCTGAGACTGTCAGGAATTCACACTGTTAGAAACAGAAGAGGCAAGGAATCAAACACGTGCTCAAAAGTGGGTGGGCAAGGTAAACATTTTCTTTGGGCAGGAAGGCATACTACAGAAACCTGGTGAAGGAGTGGCCTGGTGGGCAGTCTGCCAGGTCTCTAATCTAACAGCAGCACTGCCCTTCACTCTGATTGGAGGAGTTCCCCTAAACTCTATGTGATTGGCTAATTCTAGAATTAGGGTGGGCAAAAGGGAAGGGGTACAATTAAGGCTGAATACTAAATTTTGAAAATAAGCTACCAGACTTTCTGTTTCTCATAACCCCATATTATCTACCAAATATTATAATTCTTTTATAAACATTAAGTGATTCATTCTTCAAAAATGATCCAATATTTTATTTAAAACCACTACTTACATTCACAATATAATTTTTGTTAGTATGTAACAGAGATTGGATTTTGTTGAACAAAAAATTAAATATTTAAAACAGAACAATTCAATGCAACAGTTCTACAAATTCTAAGTGAGCTTCCTGCTGTAATGTAGAAATGTAAAACTGGAAACACTACAATCAGTTGACATAACAGACATTAGTACTTTTTGAGATAAGGCAGGTTTTGTTAAATGAAGACAAAAAAATAAGCTGACTTTAAATATTCAATGAGATTACTATTGTTAAATTGATAGATAATTTTAAAAACATGATCTTTTTATTATTATACCTATTTTAATTTGGACTCTCAAATATGTATTTGTCTTTGTTAAAGTACACTTTTTAAAAATAAAATTATCTGAAATTGCTAAAAAGTGCTAATAAGTGCTAAAAAGATTAATTATAGCCTCAAATATAACTTTTAAATTTCACATAGTACTTTCATGTATTTCAAAATTGTTGCCAAAAAACAAATTAGAAATAAAAAAGAACGTATATTTAGTTTTATTTATTCAGTTCATCACTAACTACCTTAGAATTCACATCTTTCTTCAGTTCTGAAAAGTTATCAGCTATTTCTTCACCTAGACGTCTATTGAATGTTGTAGTTTCTCAGGGTAGTCTTTTGTTAACTGTTCTGTCACATATCTTAAAAATATTCTTATTTTTCTGTGTTGCATTAAGGTGGAAATGTACAATCCTATTTTCTAATTTGCTCAGCTCTGTGTGTCTAATGTGGAGAAAATGTCTCATCTATTGATTTTTAAAAAATCTTCACCAGTGAACGTATTTTCATTTTTAAAATTTCTAATTTGTTACTCTTTATGTACTTCTGTTGTTTCATTTCTGATTTGTTTGCTCTTATGATTTTTTTCTCTATCAGGAATATCTTCCTTTATCTTTTTGGTTAATCATATTTGTTTTTGAGTAATGTTCAGATTGCTCTATGTACTCATTTTATCCAGAATAATTTTATTTTCGGTTGTTAATTTTGTTTATTGTGTTACTACCACATTAGCTTGTACATTTGGAAGTTTTCCTTTGTGAGCTCAAATTCTGATGTTTATTTTCTCCTTATTTAGTCCTCATCCACCTTCTCTGTCTTCTAAGTTTCAGAATAACTTAAAGAGCTTCAGGACAAAATTAAGTTTATATTTATGGATTTATGGCTATGGTTCCTCTGCTGTTATTGCCAGTATGTTGACCTAGATATTCAGTAGGAAGTCAGTCTGTTTCTGACTGAAGAATGTGCCTGCTTTCTGTAGTTTCCCCAGGGACTTTGCCTTCAACCTAGGCAAGAATTTGAGTTCTTGAAGTGGTGTTCCTACAGGAGCATTCAGATTTAAGCAACTGGCCAGGTCTGCGTACACTTTTTCACATGGAATACTAGTAGAAGCAAGAGTTACATTTCTATTATTTTAGTATTTTTCTTTAAAAATTCATGGGTTCACAGGTGTGTGTGTGTGTGTGTGTGTGTGTGTGTGTGTATGTGTGTATGTGTGTGTGTATGTGTGTATGTGTGTGTGTATGTGTGTATGTATGTGTGTATGTATGCCTGCATGTGTGTATGTGTGTGTGTGTGTGTTTTAAGCAAGTCTAATGTCATTTTGTATTTCTATCTTACTCTAATATAAGACAAAAACTTGAATACACTTTAGCTATCTATGAAACAACATTCTTTTTTTCTGGGCACAAATACATTTATTTATTTTGAAACACACTGACATATTTTTGCTTTCCTTTTTTAAGAAAAATACATATATGTGTCAATTGCATGACAGGGATGAATGTCAGTGTTGCAAGTATATATGTCTATCAATTTCTTAATGGTTCTCAGATTCTTTAATTTTCATTATAATATCATCACAGAGTATGAAGAGGTTGTCATACTCCTATAGGTATGGTTTAAAGGTTGTCAAGGGATTTTAGTATTTCAAATGAATAAGTGGAATGGGCTCTAAAAGAAAGAGATACCTTAAAAATAGTGGTAATACTGTAATATTAAAGGAAAAAAAACACTCAGAAGAAAGACAGTAGTTATTCTTTCTCTCCTTAATATGACTAATTAGGTTTATACGCAAATATACTTGGTAAATTAGTCATATCCTTTCAATATGCTCGTATTGAAAAACTACATGATTTTTATTTATTGTTACCATATATTAAAGCATTTCAGGCCTTTTCTGGAATTATTTCCATAGCATGTACTAAAGTTTCTGGTGACAGATCTCTGTTTTTTTTTTTTTTTTTAGGTAAATTTGACTTTTAACAAAGACCAAAAGTTTTTTGAACAGGTTTCTGAATTAGTTGCACTGTTTAAACTGGGTCATATGGTATAGATTATAATTGGACATTTTAGAATAAAAATTCTAGTGAGGAGTCTGTTTTTGTGACTTCTAAAATGGATCTACAAATAAGTTGCAGAAGCAGCACATTAAAAAAAATGCTTTATGCCATTATTCCAGCTTCGTAAAGTAATTACTTTGACGCAAATGCTAATTTAAGTAGTAGATCCTGACAAATTTGTTGAAAAACCCATAAAATTACCTAATTGCTATGTTTTAAGGATAGGAAAGAAATCTACCAGTCAGGATGTTTGGGTCTCCAAATCTCCTATGAAACTCTAATTCTTTAACAAATAATCTTCAGGAGATTCAGTGTCTCCACTGGACTTCGTGTCCCCTTCTGTCAAATGGTTATGTTAGATAACCGTGATATGGGCTGGGAAAAGAACTTACACATTTTCTCTAGTGATATAATTGACATTTAAATTCTTTCAAGTATTTCAAGGTAGTTTCTGCTATTCCTTAACTTGTTTTTCTGTGTTAAAGAAAAGATTTTAAGATGTTATAGTTATTATAGCATTTTGTAGATTTTTATTGAGTATCATTTTTCCCAAACCTTTAACTGCTTCTCATTGTCTGTGCTCTTTATAATTTCCTCAATTCATTTTAAAGTCCAATGCATCAATTACTAAGAATCGAATTATCTTAATATAACAGAGATTCACCTCCAGGCTTTTGCTTGGCATTTTTGAGTATTTTCCAGAGTCTTGTTGATTTGTTAATAGTGCTGTTTGGCTGAATCACTTAGCATATGGAGAACTGGGACACTGTTCCTTCTCTCCAGTCTCCCAAACTTTTAAAACCAGGGTTTGGAACCACATCATTAAATGATTCCTGAAATGTGGTATAGTTTCTTTGACTTATAATCTATAAACTTTAAAAAAAATCTTTCATAAATAGTAAAACACTACATATCACGATAGGAAGAAAAACAAAAATAATGCAATTTAAAACTGTTCCTTGTTTCTTTTTTTCCTACTTTACAGACGGTGAGTGTAATTGCACATTTAGAGCCAGATTTAATGCAGAAATGAATGAGATAAGTGCAATGTCTATACCTAGTGAGTGTTGTAGCATATGGAATGGGTAGTTATAAATCAATTAAGCAAATATAACAAGTTGTTGAAAAGCTATTTATAAGGACTATTAAATTTTAGATTTTAGGAATTTGGTAGCATGTCATCTTAAATTCTGGTGGGAAAAGTCGTTTTCATTGATTAATGTATTGGGGATTTTACTTAAAATCTGGTGAATGATATAGATTATTGCTAAAATAGATTTTTTTCTACAGTGATGTTTGGATTTTTTATGGATATTAAAAAAATCTCTTATGGAAATAATAAAAATAACAGTGGTCTGGGACTTGAGTGACTTTAGTGTACTTTATTGATATGATTCCTTCATTCCTAAGATTATAGTTAGGTTTCCCACCAGCAATTATTTCAAAAGGAATCATTTTGGAGTGAGATTTGTCAACTATGGATACAGAATTCTACTTTTGATCTTTCGACCCTTAAGCTTTGAAAAGATTTTTACACATTATCTGGCTTTCATCATTTTTATATCCAGAACTTACCTATAAACATTTCTGATTCAATGGTGATGGCTAATTTTGTCCTAAGTTGAGAAGAACTGAAGAATTATTCCTAAGTAATTTTTGCTGTCTACCTGTTTTTTATCTTGTGCTCCAGTAGAAAAATCGGATTTCTGCTTTATTCCATGACAAAGCAACCTGGTTTTTATTTTTTAAGTGTTTTTTTTTTTTTTTTTTTTACTTTTTACTTTTTCTCTTCTGAAACCACCACCTCACACACTGTTCACTCCAAAGCTCACCACCATGATAGTATATGCCACTTAAGGAAAAGACCTAACAACATATGGACCCTTTCTTGCATATCAACTCCTTGGGTCTGTAGATTGTGACTCACCCTGGAGGTCTTGGGACTTGACCACTTCCATGATTGCCTGAGCCAATTCCTTATAATAAATCTCTTCAATTTTGTTTCCATGGAGATCCCTTGACTAATACAAATGTCATAGTTTCAGATATGCATTTTGGGCAAAAATAACTTTTATTTCTAACACTAAAGGAGACTACTACATACACACAAATGTCTTTAAAGTACATATGTAAATTTGATGCTTAGAGTTAATAATGAACAAATTTGTGGTTCATTAGTTTTGCTTAAAAAAAAACTTTATGAGTTATTACTCTCTATTCCAACATCTGAGAGAAAAAGTTGAAATGGCATTATGTGCAAAAGATGCATTGGTATTTATTACAACAATGATAATGATTATCAGTATTATCTATAGTGCTTATATCTTGGGTTTCATGATTTGTAGATAGTTGCACTCTTTTGAAGGTTTTGGTCAATATTTCTAAGGAGTGGCTGTTCATTTGTAACTCATTGGTCATGTTGCTAGAGAGGATTTTCAGTATGTCAAAGTGCTGGCCAGATTATTTAACAGTTGGTGCACATTTTCTTCAGCAGGGATGGGTCAAAATTTTCTGTTTAAAAACTGGGAAAACAATAACAACAGGTGGCACCAACATGCTTCTTCTTAACCCCTGTCCTTATGAGAATAAACTGAGATCAAACAGAAGTGGAAATAAGCTTAGAAACAGGCAGTACCACTATTGCACAATAGTTATAAATGCTCATAGAATTAGATGTGCTGCTTCTTACTGGAGAAGGTCTGGGGGCATTGTGTACTGTGCCTGCTCTTTATGGGGCAGCAATAGTAACAAAGGAGTTTCAAATGTTTGGCTTCTTAGAATTCACTACAAAGAGACTATCTCTAGCATATGAGGTCACTTCTTACCTAAAGGGTTGGTTTGTCTCCACACCCATGAAATCACATTTTCTTTGCTGACATTGCCACTTTAAATTTATTTTGTGTGTGATGTAGACAGATGTCTGCTAGGAGCTGGACAGAGGCCACGGACACTTCATGAGGTTCTACTACCTAAGTGCCAGTTGGTCCCTCTGGCTTGTGGCCCTAGTTTTCTCACTGCCTGGGTCCTTCAGAACTGGCCTGGTATCTGGTACACAGACTTGTTTGTTAGAAACTTCTCCTGTAAGCAAGAAAGAAAAGCTAAGAAGTGTTCCTCATTTGACTTGTCTTAAAAGTGACTGAATTAATTATTAATTTAGAACAGAGCTCTCTTTCTCTCCTAGAGAAGGACGAGAAAGTACGGTGTCCATGCTGGTAAAGCACCTTCCTCTATCCCATCATACATGATGTTTCTGGGGGAATTAATTTAGCATTATATTTTCAAATGGATTAATTCTCTTCTTTCACCATTCCTGAAGTCATTAAAGGTCAAACACTAGTTCCATTAAGGGATGCTTAAAATCTTAATGAACTGCAAATTTTATATGTTGCTAACAACTGCAAAGATTTATAATTTCTGTGGAATTTAGTCTTAAAAGCCTTTTTCTTTCACACAACACTTTGGACACTTTCTCTCCAGGGCTGTCAGGCCAGGCATATTCCTGCGAGCAATCTTTCATTTTTTGTGCATTTGTAAGCCTTGGAGAAAATGTGCTCAGCTAAGCTCCTAGGCTAATAAGGACCTCTCATGTCCTGACTCTTGCTGGTTTTGCCTCTGGCTATGTGCTCAGGACTTCTTTACTTCCTGTTTTATTTTGGAAGGATAAATCAAATTATAGCACTGACTGATCACAGCGGTTAGCCATAATTGTCCTGTCTGAGCCATCTTCTCTCTGGGGGTGGTTGTCTTGATTCTACTTTCTGTTTTCTTGGTCCCGGGTAGGCTCAGTTGTGTTTCTGTCATCCCTTCTGCTCATCCACTCCCATAAGCTCCATTTCTCTGAATACTGAACCTGTACCCTCTTACCATGTCCTAATTTAGGACGGTTGTGGCTAATGAATCAACAGCACCTACTTGCCTGGGAGTCATCAGTGAACTGTACCAATGAATGGATTTCTAAGCTATTCCACAGTGCAGAGAGATGTGCACTACCTTAGTAGCAGGGTCAGATCTCATTTTGGAATAAAAGTTTTGAATTCCAAGCATGATAGGAAATAGAATATTTTAATGTTAGGACATTCATGCAAGACAACAACCAAACTCATGGTAAAATTGTTTAGAAGTAGGAACTAACAGGTTCACATGAATAAACTCTCAAGACTGAAGGAATTATGGGAATTTTTAAAAACAAAAAATGGAAATAAAAATAATTCAAAATAAAAGATGGGATTTAAACCATCAGGACAAAAATTAGGTAGCTGTGTAAATTAAACAAATATAAGCTAAGACTAAAGAAATTTCCCCACATGTTAAAAGAAAACACTAGCCACTTGAGCTATTTTAGGTGTCACCTCTCTAAGAAAGCAGGCTTTGCCGTTTCCTCAACATGAATGAACTCTCTAAACTATAAGCTTTTTGGTTTCCTGTGTCCTATGTATTATTTTAATAAGTTTTTCAACATAATCATTGTAATTATAGTTACAAAAGTCACATGTACAACCAGAGCTTCTAGGTTACTATGGAGAGAAATTTTGTGTTTTTGATTTAGAAAATTTTTTAATGATGATTCGTATATGCCAGGTTGATTAATATATTCTTTTAATAATTAAAAATATCCTTTTACCCACTGAAGATATACATTGGCTAGACTGCTTAAGCAAAAATACTTTGCATTAAACATACAAATCCTTTCTATACTAAGAGGATAAAATATAAGCTGTGGTTTACATTTGAATGTGGGGCAGTTAAAATTATTTGATTCCTTCCTTTTGCTACCCTGCTTTTTAAAAATCTCTATCATAGCATATTTTTTGCAGTCAGAGGTAAAATAAAATGCTATCTTATTTTAGGAACTTGTATCAATATTTTAAGAACTTGTATCAATAAAGCTAAAAGACTGAAGCCTATTTTTTTTTTGGCTGTTAACAAAGATTTCTTTCTTAAAACTTGTTGCAGGTGAATTCTTATTTTGATATTCATGCAAGCCCTTGTTGATTAATCCACAGTTCATTTCACTCCAAATATTTCTTCTTTGTGTGTTTTCAGTTGACACATTCTTTGCAAAAACTCGGGTTGCAGAAAATGCTGTGCTTGATCAAGCAAATGGATTAAAAAAGGGAGTGTGCTCACCACTGGCAGAAAAGACTGTCTGCTTTGACAAACTACAGAGCAATTTGAGATTCAGCAGTTTTTTCTCTAGTAAAGAAGCTATATGTTAAGGGAGAAGTTAAATCATGAAGAGACAGCGTGTAAAAATTAAATGCGTGTTAAAGGCGCTGACCAGGGGACTCCTTTTTTGTCAGTTCTTAAAGATGAGCTATTTTTCAAATTGTTCCACTTTTCTGTCACCATTTTATTTCAGGTACTAATGCATCCCTGACCTCTTCAGACTGTACTGCTACTAGACAAATGGTCTAGGGCGTTGGTCTCAGGAATGTGGTCAGAGTCATCTGTCTGTCAATACCGGTTCTTACTGCTCTTTTATTTCTGCCAGTCCTGATGTCCTGCCTCTGCCACAGACTAGCTAAAAGCTGGTAAGGTCACAAAATCTCCAGTTATTTCTGCCTCTCTTTCCTGGGTTGTCCTTTTCAGGGAGATTAGTCCGATCACCCTTATTTCCAGTTGTTCTGTAAAGAAGAAGCCAGTATGCTGACTCCAAACTAAGCTCAGACTGTCCTATGTTCAACGTGCAAAGAAAGTCCAGGAACTGCTAAGACTTCTCCTTGTGCAGCTCTTTGAATCTTTTCTTTCTTTCTTTTTCTTTTTTTTTTTTTTTTGGGTATTGGGAATTTAACCCCTGGACACTTTACCACTGAACTACATCCCTAGTTCTATTTTTATTTTTTAATTTGAGACAGGATCTCACTAAGTTGTTTAGGGCCTCACTAAGTTGCGAAGGCTGGCCTCCAACTTGGCGATCCTCTTGCCTGCCTCAGCCTCCAGAGCTGCTGGGATTGCAGTGTGCACCACCATACCAAGTCAGATCTTTGAATGTTATGGTGAATTTTCATATACAAATTATCCTTAAAAAACTTTTATGAGTTGGATATGATCCTCATGTTACAGAGACTTAGGTGGAGGGTGCATCAGTGGCAAATCTCAAACCCACATCTATAGACTGCATTTTAATGTTCATGGAGACTGAACATTTTTGTTTTGTTTATTTTTCAGGGTATTTTAAGTAAGTATCATTTCTCAGAGACTAAGGAAGAAATGGAGTGAAGAGAGGGAAAAGGGCTTTTCGAATAAGTGGCAAATTACATACACTGACTGTATGAAGATACATTTGAATAAAAATACATTTGTACTTCCTTTAGTAGCACTCTGAGCTTTCCAGTCACTGAAAACTCTTGCATTGCATGGCCAATCCCTCAGTGCAGCAAGAGAGTGAACTCCAAGTGTATACCAAGGAAGCTGTGTAGCTCTCCACGGAGGGACAATGTCAGCTCAACAGCTTCTGTCCTTTGGTTGGGTGACCACAGGACTGCCCCTGCTGTGAAAGTGGGCTGTTTTGTGAGATTTCATCCCCCTGCCCTGCTTGGGCTTGTGTACAGTGGCAAAGGTAGCAAATGACCCCGTCTCCTGCTCAGGATCACACTCTGTGTCAAGTTTAAATAGGAAGTCTTGCCTTGTGTCTTATCTGAGCAACCACAGTGACCCATCCGTAGTATCCACATCCCCCTGAGATTGCAGACCAGGTTTTGTTTCCAATTTGTTAAATTCTAGTGGAAGGTGAGTAACCTGAATCAAGGAGCATTAACACCTTGAGCTTATCAAGTGAATGCTGGTTGGTGTAATCAGGTATTTTAGAAATTGAATCAATCCATAGGCTTATGATAAGGATGAATGCAATAAGAAAATTGGAAACTTTGGGGCAGTTTTCTAAATGAATGGCTTCCAGAGTCTTACACTTGAATACAGCTAAAACATAAATTGCACACGTGTAAACGGTGGTTCATGGTCCCCAGCAGGCACCAGTATTTCCATAGGAACTGTTTTGTAGACCCTGGAACTTCCAGGGCTCTGGCTCTGTATCCCTGGTGTTTGCTGCAACCTCCTGTGGGATGTGTAAAACTGTATTTGTAAATCATTCAACAGTTGATTCCGTTGTCAAGATCTCCTCTCTTTTCAAGAATATCTGTTGATTTCTATTTAGAAAAAAAGGAGAAATTAAAAACCAGCAAAGACATCTTAGGGGAATTAACACCTCTTCTTTTGGGGTGTGGTTTGCATAACAGTTATTCCTTCATGAAATCCCATTATTTTTTAGTTTATTCCTGATTTTCACCCATCACATTCACTCCATGTAACCAGTAACATTTTTTCACTTTGCACTAAAGATTGTTGAATGAATAAAAACAACTTACCTAGATTTTTATATATAAATACATACAGATCTAATATACTAAGTGATTTAAAAATTCCCAAAACCACAATGAATGAATCAGGGTAGGAGCCTGGGTCTCCTTACAACTCTAGTGTTGGTTACTTTCAAGTGGTCACCTACTCAAGTACATTCACCCAGATAATATTAATTGATTGCCAATATGTCAGGCACCTCATTTGGTGTTGCTATGAATATAAAAAATGCAATAACATTCTTCCTGCCTCAAGGAATTTATTATCTTGTAAGAACAATACAATACATCTACTGAAACTACTCCCCCAAATGATTGGTCCTCTAGTATGAATAAAACCAATGAATCGTTGGCATATTCACTTGTGACATCACAATTTGGCACATAGATTTTGGTAGAGTCAAGTATATTGCACAGTATAAAAATATCCATTACCAAGTTCATCCACCTAAGATGTTACAGTCACTATAGTTAAAAAGCCCTTAGGGGGCTAGGGCTGTGGCTCAGTGGTAAAGAGTGCTCGCCTTGCATGTGCGAGGTCCTGGGTTTGATCCTCAGCACCACATTAAAAAAATAAATAAATAATAAGATAAAGGTATTGTGTCCAGCTACAACTAAAAATTAAATATTAAAAAAAAAGCCCTTGGCTCCTTTGATGGAATGATTGGTCTAAGTTCCTACACCATAACATCTTTTGCATGTAATTCACTGACCCCTTAATGGCCACTAGGAAACAATCAGAATTAAGTTTTCATTTCTAAGCTCTTAACTGAGGCCTGGATTCATCTAATGCCCTGAGAAGTTCACTTGTTGGTACAGGACAGCTGATAATTCCACCTTGTCAGCATAACTTTGATGGTATCAAAATAAATATGAGTCACGTAATTTCAGCTTTTGAAGGTGGGGTTTGAGAAACTAGAAAAGAAGCTTTCTTCACTAGCAGCCTGAGACAGCAGCTGCCTGGTGGGAATAGAGGTGCCTCACCTTCCCCATGGTGCAATTGCAAGGGCTACCACCAGCATGCCACAGTCTGGTGCACCCAAGCAAACGGAGAACTTCTTTTCCCCAGTAAGTATCCTTGCGCAGCATGAGACAAACACCTCTTTTGTGAATCCTGCAGTCTGAGACAGATCAAAGATTTCGAGGAGGTGTTGTTGGACAGTTTCATTGCTTGAGGCTAATTATTCATATGAGAACACACCCAGAAAGTTGCTAAGCTGGTTTGCTGGCTGCTTGGTGGAGACTTTTAAAGAGATATTGCCACATTTGAATAGAGAATTCAATTTTATGTAAAAATGATACACAGAGAGGAGAAAAGACACGTTATCCTATGATGAAGTAAATGGAACTTCTTTTCATTTTCAGCCTTAAAAACCTATGTTTAAAAATGGCTGATGAGTATAACAGTGGTGTGCTAAACATGCCATTCAAAAGGCAGAATTTAAACTTTATAGGTAGTATTTTTAAACTATGAATGAATGGAGATAAGTTGGAAATATGCCATATGTTACTGTGGGAAAATCATGATAAAATATATTACTCAATAAACTTGGTTTACAGACTGCACATACATGCGTGCACATACCTACCATAATCAACCTTCTTAATTAAAAAACCAAAGGATAATGCAC
The DNA here is from genome assembly GCF_047511675.1 of Marmota flaviventris. Classification (NCBI taxonomy): domain Eukaryota; kingdom Metazoa; phylum Chordata; class Mammalia; order Rodentia; family Sciuridae; genus Marmota; species Marmota flaviventris. Next base: position 40,325,358 of record NC_092513.1, read on the forward strand.
ACATGATTCCTTACTTATTATTCTTTCTTCAGTGAAATCTGCTTAGACAAAAGAATTAAGGAAGAAATCCTTTCACAACCAACCATTTCAGTTAGCTCTCTGGGAACTTTGAGCTGGCAGAAGTTCTGTACTCATATGTCTCTTTCCCAAATCTTAAAAGAAGAGATATTTAAAAAACATGAAGAAACTAATAACTTGATATGATTTGAAAATTCATGGCTTGGCCTTCTCCAACAGATTTGGGCTGGCTGTGGCCTCTATATGTCTCCATTGCTCATTGTTTTGTTTTGTTTTGTTTTGAGAACTTACCATGGTGCCTGGACTCAGGCACCTAAAACTTTTTTTGTGTGTGTGTGAAGCAGGTTTCAAGTTGGATTTAGTATGTGACTATTCTTTAGGTTTATTTTGAAAACATAATGCTACACGAAAATCTATCAAATGTAGTTTGAAGCCTATGGTAAAATGAGAAGTAGATTGATTTGAGGAACCCAATAAGGACTTCATTACTTCCCATTAAAATGCTACTCCTGCAATCCCAGCTGCTAGGAAGGCTGCAGCAGGAGGATCATGAGTTCAAAGCCAGCCTCACCAAAGCAACTTAGTGAGACCCTCTCTCTAAAATAAAATATAAAAAAGGGCTGTGATGTGGGTTAGTTATTGAGTGCTCCTGGGTTCAATCCCTGGTACCAAAAATAAATGGATAAATAAATAAACAACAGTAACCAAACAAACCTGCTACCAATGCAGGGGTTGGGGATGTAGATCAGTGGTAGAGCACTTCGATGCATGATGCGTAAGGTTTGAATACCAGTACTATAAAAAAAAAATCTATGGATTAAATGTTATATACTTAAGTGGGTGATAAACAGCATGTGTTTGCCATCTACTCTATCCAGGTGTCTTACTTTGGATGGATATTATCACATTTAATTGTCACAAGAAGCCTATGAGGTATAATTTTTCCCATTTTGGTATATTTTTGTACCAGGAATTGAACCCAAAGGCATTAACCACAGAGGCACATCTTCAGCCCTTTTTTATGTTATTATTTTTATTTAGAGACAGAGTCTCAACAAATTGCCAAGTTGTTGAGGCTGGCTTTGAACTTGCGATCCTCTTGCCTCACCCTCCCAAGTGGCTTATACAGGTGTACAACATTAACTAGGAAGTTTCTCTGAGTCACAGTTTCTTCACCTGGCTTATTCTGCCCATTTCATAGAGGTAAAGAAACTGCGACTCAGAGAAACTTCATAGTTTTTAATAGGTGAGAAAAAAGATGAGTTCAAAATTAGGACTGTGTGACTAAAGACAGTGACCTTTATACATACTTATTAGCACTTTTTAGTCATTTACCTCTTAGCATGAATTATTTTTTCAGACTTATTTTCTGATGAATATAACATACAGTTTCCCCTGAGAATGGGAAGCTGGAAGAGAAGACAGAGGGATGGGCAATTTTTTAAAATCTTTTTAAAAATTATTTTTCAAATTCTTATTTATTCTAATTTGTTATATAGACAGCAGAATGCATTGTAATTCATATTCACAAATAGAGCACATTTTTTCATATCTCTGGTTGTACACAAAGTAGAGTCACACCATTTGTGTCTTCATACATGTACTTTGTGTAATGATGTCCATCTCATTCCACCATCTTTCCTACCCCCATCCCCCCTCCCTTCTCCTCCCACCCCCTTGCCCTATCTAGCGTTTCTCTAATCCTCCAATGCTGCCCCCCCCAACCCCATCATGAATCAACATCCTTATATCAGAGAAAATAGATTAGCATTTGTTTTTTTGGGATTGGCTCACTTCACTTAGCATTATTTTCTCCAACTCCATCCATTTACCTGCAAATGCCATGATTTTATTCTCTTTTAATGCTAAATAGTATTCCATTGTGTATATACACTACATTTTCTTTATCCATTCATAAACCAAAGGACATCTAAGTTAGTTCCACAGTTTAGCTATTATGAATTGTGCTCCTATAAACATTGATGTGGCTGTGTCCCTGTAGTATGCTGTTTTTAAATCCTTTGGATATAGACCAGGGAGTGAGATACCTGGGTCAAATGGTGGTTCCATTCGAGGGGTGGACAATTTTAAAGGAGTTAAGAATAGAAATCTGGGGCACTATGGTGATGTGCTCAACAGAGAGTAAGAGTTCAAGAGGCTTGATGTGTTTGGGTTTGTGTTGAGGTTAAGAAGGACACCTGATGGGAAAGAAAGGAAATGCTGAGGGGAAGAAAGAAATGTAAAGACTTAGAATTTGGACATATTTGGTTTTAATAATGTGAAATGGAGCAGCAGTCCATATATAAATAGTAAAGTGTTGTTGAATATATCCTTATTTTGGAAATTATTTCTAGCTTATGTTGGTTCACTTAAATAAGTATATCATAGTATCTTTAAAATTCAGTTCATCTTTTCATGCTTACATGAGGAAGCAAATGATGGTAAGGAAGAATATGAGTAAAAACGTTTTTGGACAGACAACTGGAATTTTCTATGATAGGGCCAAGGACAAGTGTAGTCCCACCTCTTCGACATTGTTAACTTAAATTTTGGAAATGAGAGGGAATAGGACAAATTTTACCTAGGGAGTCAGGCTTAAATATAGCTCATCCCAGGTGACTCAAGTTTGGGAAATTGCAAATATAGGGGAAATTATCCTTCAGAAAATTAGTATCCAGAGATATTGCAATTGGTCTTACTAGAGGCTATTGTTAGTAAAAAAAAAAACAAAAGAAAACAAACAAACACAAATACATTTTTTTTTTCAACACAAAACTTCTCACACATTTGTTCTTTTCTAGAATATGCCAGAATAACCCTTGGCCTACACTCACTCTTCCTGTGAGAAGATCTGAAAAGAAGAGGGAGCCGTGGGAACATCCTGGTGCTCAGCTGAAGAGTTTGTAATCTCCAGTTAAATCTGGAGGCATCATTCTGAATTCCTGCAAATACTAAATGGACCTGATGCTTCACCTGCCCATCCTACTTAAAGGCCGTATTTATGGATCCTGAATAATTGCTAAAATGTATTTTAATAGAATAATTTTGTCATCTCATGCCATGTAGATTGTTGTAAGTGTCACTGCTAGTTTGGAATTTAATGCTGTATTTATTTTTGTGGTCTCTCTGTAATGGTCATGTATGTTATTCATGCATGTTTCATGGTTCAGGCACGCAAGCAACAATCACTCTGTTGTTTAAGTGAACATGCTATGTACACTAATAGAGGCAAGAAGATTGCAAACCCAAAAGTCATTACTAGATCACACTGAATCACACCATTATGGTCGATTTTACTTCCTACATAAAGTTTATGTGTACTAATATTAATTAGCCTATATTCTTTCATCCCATTAGTAGAAGAAGGAAGACTGGGAGTTTTAAGACAGACGGTGAGGTCAGAGAGGAGGGAATATCTGTGTCTCTAACACCAAGAATAATCCTCAAGGGAGGTATTTTGGTGAAAATATGCCATTATAGATATTTTATGCTCACTAAAAATAACATGACTAGGGCTGGGATTGTAGCTCAGTGGTAATATTTGCCTAGTATGTGTGAGGCCCTGGGTTTGATTCTCAGCACTGCATGTAAGTAAATAAAATAAAGGTCCATCGACAACTAAAAAAAATTTTTTTTAAATAACATGAGTTGTACCATTATTAAATACCATCACTTTTAATTTTTTTCTCACAAACAAAGGTAAATCAGGTGCTAGTAGTTTTTATTATTCATCAATCATTGAATATTCTTCACAGAAAAAAAATTTTCTACATATTTTCATTAACTCTCTTCCCCAGAGATTTCTTGCTAAAATGTTGAAGTGTTGGAACTCCAAAACTATTTGAGTATATGAAGTCATATGAAAGAAAGGAAAGATTAATTATTTGAAATGATTTAAAAACTACTGCCGATCAAACAAATAATGGATTTCACAGATATTGAAAAAGAATAATTCTAAAATAATTTTCAAATCAAAAACAATTTTAGTATACATTCATATTCTTCTTGAATTGCTATTGAAAGCATCTTTTCTCCTTAATAATTATTCCTCTTTTTGTCAAAGTGTATCATTCTGTTTAACTGGGCAGAATCATTACATCACTGGTTAATCAGTCCTATTTTCAAAAACACCATTTGAAGAAGATGGTTTTTTAGGCTATATCAGCCTATATTTTAAATTTCATTTTGGACATTTTAAAACAAAAAAAAAAAGCTTCATAAAGACAGAGAAAACGACAAATATCATTTTGCAAATATTTCTTTAAAAAAATATATATATTAGTTGTAGTTGGACACAATACCTTTATTTTTATGATACTGAGGATTGAACTCAGCATCTCACACATAGGGCAGCCCTCTACCCACCGGTAGAGTGGTACACAATCCCAGCCCCATTTTGCAAACATTTCTAATGATATCATTCAAGGTGCAGCTAGTCTTCTCCCCCTGAAGCTTCCATCTCTAGGTCCTGGAACCAATGTCCCATAAGACCAAGAGATGATCTGTACTTAAATTTGTGTAATTAAAATAGTTGATTTACTTTCAGAAGATGAATTCACTATTTTCCTCCCATCAAAACGGTGTTTTTACATGTACTTTTTATAAAGATCTGTGCTGTTCAGCAACTAGACTTTTGTGGTTTAGAAACAACTTTTCTTCTCTAGTTTTCTTTTTTGTTTTTAAACTAGTTTCTAATCATCCTTGTAATCGAAGCAAATATTTGCTGTCATAAGATATTGTATTCACCGAGTAGCTGAAATCAACCATGACTTTAATTGTGATCTTTATAATTTTCATTGATCAAAATTTTAACAGTGTAGTCACTAGAAAAAAAATGGGAGGGATGTTTCTTACAATTTTAGAAAACAACTTACCAAGTGAATTACTTAGGATATTTAGTGGCTAAATTTTTGCCCAAAGCTTTCTTTAAAAAATTTAAAATAATTATTGAATAATATTTGGTAATGCAAAATAAGTTGAGAAAAACAAAGAAAGCATTAGTTCTAACCAAAGTTATCTTTCTATCCATAATAAGCTTATATTTATAAACTGTCCTATATCCTTTTGGTCAGCAACAATCCACCCTTCCTTTTTCAAGTCCATATGGAACCAGGGAGCAATGACAAAGTCAAATGAGAGCTGTCATGTCCAATGAGAGCCCATCATATTGCTCAGGCCCGCCCTCCTACTCACCTCTTCCTTCGCTTCTGGAGTTATCACTCAGGCCTGTGGTGTCAATTCACCCTTTTGTGCCAAACATTCACAAAGACATTCCCTATCATGGCCTGTTATCTTGCTACTCTGCTTGTGTTTCTGTCTTTCGACTGATGTGAGCATGTCTGCCCTGGTACACTGTGTACTGATACAAGGTCAGCCACACTCAGAAGCAGAAAACTGTACTTACACCTTCCAACTCCTGACTGCAGATACCACTGTGTTAGGTAGAATAGGGCCCGACAGCCATCTTGGTCCCTGTGAAAGACTCAGTGACCCCACACTTCTTCCTTCTGTCCTAGATGGAAGTTAAAATCATTTTAAGCATCTTCCTCTTTCCTTCTGCCTTTCCAAGGCTTACTGAGGGGTACCTTACATCGGTCTCTTCCTTTATATGCCCCTTGCCAGAATTTAAGCCCCCGTTTCTTTTTAATTCAGCCTTTCCTGGAAAATGCTGTCAGAGTGCTCATCATATTGTTTTCCTGCCATATCCAGATGAAACCAAAGGTATATAAACACAGGGCGGAATCAGGCACACAAAAATGAGAGAGCATATTCTTAAAATTATAATCTTGAATACATATTCATGTGAGAGCAGAACAAACTCTATCTAGCCCACTTTCTGGTATACATGTTTAAATTCCACAATTTCTGAGTCATTACAAGTTTTAATCACACAAGTTTCATCACATTAGGGGATAGTCTCCTCTCCTCACGGTCATTTATCTTCTTTCTAGGTGTCATATGGATTGAAGGGAGACGTTTGAGGTGGCTTGGTGTCCAGGGGATGGGCTGCGCATTTTCAGCAAAGTTGTGTAGACTGACTTCAACAGAACAACAACTCTTGTTTTTTCCCCAGGCCTCTCCTCTTTCCACAAAAGCAATACAGAACAGCTTTACGCTAAAAGATAGCCATTTGGTAGTAAGTTAGGCCTACAGGACTCATTATGTCAACAATATTACTTTTACTAACACCACAGATTCATTTTGGATGAGTTGAATCTACTTTGGAAAGAGACTTTTTATTCGTGTTGAATTTTTATCAATCAATCTGCGTGTCGTAAATTCTTACCCAATTTTGCCAAAAGAATCTGCAGGCCTGCTGTCTTTCTAAAAGCTAATTTTTATTTCTTTCCCAGGATGCTCCAAAGGCTATCTCTTTGAATTATTCAGAGGGAAGCACAGAAGTGGTGTAGGAACTATTCAGCAACCCATGTGATCTGGGCCCTGACAATCCACCCAGATGCTAGTTGGAGAAGATGAGTAGGCTGTCTTCCTGTGTCCTCTACATATCATCCCAGGGTATATATGGCTTTGGAACATTGCACCCAGGCTCAGGAAGTCTCTGTTACTTAACTGGTGCCATGCAGGGCTTCCCTGCTTAGGGTACAGTTTCCTCAGACATAAAATCAGAAACTCTGGAAATGTGGCTCAGCAAGGTATATTTTAATATACTCTGTAGACAATTCTGATTCATGCTCAAGTATGATAAACACAGACCTGAACTGCATAAGTTTTTCATGTTATTCCTTCTCTGGCTCTTATAAATTGGCTTAAGGGATTGTGGGTGGAGGCAGGCAGTTTACAGAGGACCTTTGTTCTCTTTTCTAATCTCCAGTGTTTTTTTTTTTTTTATGGTGGGAATGGGGATTAAGTAGGCTCATAGCATCTTGTGGAAACAACAGTGGACTAAAATGACCTTGATTGGTGTCAATGACATAATCCTAATGCCTAATGTCTATTGTTAAACACTTCACTAATTGTACATTTTAATATATATGGTTTAATTATACAACCTTAGATCCATAGGCTAATAGTCTAGCTTTTAGTTTCTTAACTTAATGTATAAACATAGTGGGAAAGAGTTTTGTTTTTGTTTTTCATTTATATACTTGCAACAGGGAATTATTTAACATACAAGGATATAGCATATCAAAGGAGCGGTTTTTAGTTGGGCTCAATTTTCACATAAAAATGAGACATTAAAATGTAAAATAATGTATGAAAATTTTGAAAAGGATACATTGCATTCTCTTCATCTTCCTAACACCATTTCTCCTTTGTTAATAACTCAGGATCAATATTATGAATAATCATTGCTCTATTGATATGCAGTGTACTGAACTCCCTGATCTACTTGGCCATTTTAATCATCACTGGATTTGAGAGGGAATTGATAAAACTTACTTAAAAGTCTGCAAAATAAAAGTAAACAATTTCTGAGGGAGGAAAAAAAAAAAGGGGCCTTTGAGGTAAAACTTGCATGAGCTTTAAATTAATTTACTTTGTGATGCCCCTTTAATAATTCAGATAACTTTTGCTTCCTTATTGATCTTTTTGTCAGTTATTTTAAGTGAAGACTATGATAGAGGTAATTGTTAAATAAAAATGTAGTGAAAACTTTTAAAATTAAGTGTCTTTTGAAATTACTAGTTTTAAAACTTAAAAAAAAAAAAATGTTTTCTTTTGGTGGTGCACGCCTGTAATCCCAGTGGCATGGGAGGCTGAGGAAGGAAGATTGTGGGTTGGAAACCAGCCTCAAAAATGTATCTAGGCCCTGAGCCACTTAGGGAGATTCTGTCTCTAAAAATATAACATAAAAAAAGGTTAGGGATGCAGCGGCTCAATAGTTAAGCATCCCTGGGCTCAATCTCCAGTACCAAAAAAAAAAAAAAAAAAAGTTTTCTTTTCCTTAATTTTTAAAACATCTTTACTTATAAACGTGACATTTCCTAAGTTTGTTATTCTCTCCAGACTTAGTATTCTGTCAAATATTAGCATTCTCACCAGAATGAGATTATATATGTAATTAGAATATCCTATTAAACATACTTTAAAGAAATTTACATTCATTTTACAATTGAATGTCTCACCTCATCCAAAAACTTCTTTAACTAACCAACTAGGTTGCTTTTTCTTTTCTCAGAAAAACAATACAGAGCCTGTATCATTTGCAGCTATTCATGTAATTCTGGCACGTCTTTGGTTAGGGATGATTCATTGAGCAGAAAAGACCACCTTTCATTGCTGAAAGGGAGACTTGTTGCAATCTTAATCCATTTTAGTCAAAACAGGAGGCTACCTGGATACTAATTCTGAGATATATTAACAGACATATGAATTCATATATGTTTATGTGAATTTATGCCCAAGTGTCATAGTTAGACATTGCAGTGTGGGGTCAATGTACAAACAAAAATGTGAGTAAGTAAGTAAACAAATAAAGTTGGCAATAATTTCACCATAAGAGAGGTAAATAGGGAGCCTACATCATGGGAACAAATTTTTACTCCTCACACTTCACATAGAGCCCTAATATGCAGAGTATACAAAGAACTCAAAAAATTAAACAATAAGATAACAAATAACCCAATCAACAAATGGGCCAAGGACCTGAACAGACACTTCTCAGAGCAGGACATACAATCAATCAACAAGTACATGAAAAAATGCTCACCATCTCTAGCAGTCAGAGAAATGCAAATCAAAACCACCCTAAGATACCATCTCACTCCAGTAAGATTGGCAGCCATTATGAAGTCAAACAACAACAAGTGCTGGCGAGGATGTGGGGAAAAGGGTACTCTTGTACATTGCTGGTGGGACTGCAAATTGGTGTGGCCAATTTGCAAAGCAGTATGGAGATTACTGGGAAAGCTGGGAATGGAACCACCATTTGACCCAGCTATTGCCCTTCTTGGACTATTCCCTGAAGACCTTAAAAAAGCGTACTACAGGGATACTGCCACATCGATGTTCATAGCAGCACAATTCACAATAGCTAGATTGTGGAACCAACCCAGATGCCCTTCAATAGATGAATGGATGAAACAAATATGGCATTTATACACAATGGAGTATTACACAGCACTAAAAAATAACAAAATCATGGCATTTGCAGGGAAATGGATGGCATTAGAGCAGATTATGCTAAGTGAAGCTAGCCAATCCCTAAAAAACAAATGCCAAATGTCTTCTTTGATATAATGAGAGCAACTAAGAACAGAGCAGGGAGGAAGAGCATGAGAAGAAGATTAACATTAAACAGGGACGAGAGGTGGGAGGGAAAGGGAGAGAAAAGGGAAATTGCATGGAAATGGAAGGAGACCCTCATTGTTATACAAAATTACATATAAGAGGTTGTGAGGGGAATGGGGAAAAAAAACAAGGAGAGAAATGAATTACAGTAGATGGGGTAGAGAGAGAAGAGGGGAGGGGAGGGGAGGGGGATACTAGAGGATAGGAAAGGTAGCAGAATACAACAGTTACTAATATGGCATTATGTAAAAATGTGGATGTGTAACCGATGTGATTCTGCAATCTGTATTTGGGGTAAAAATGGGAGTTCATAACCCACTTGAATCTAATGTATGAAATATGATATGTCAAGAGCTTTGTAATGTTTTGAACAACCAATAAAAAAAACTTAAAAAAATAATTTCACCATAATAAAAAAGTATATAATTTTGTGAGTAATACATTGCTTTTCATGATGGACTACACTGCAAGAGTAATTTGATTCTCAGCATAGTAGTGTTTCATGTTGGCAAGTGAATTAAACCTTCAGGTAGTTTTTTTTTTTTCCTCTCAAGACATGTAGCTTTTTGTTAAGACTTGATTTAAAATATTTTTTCCCCTTCTTCTTCCTTCTCTTCTTCTTAATATCATTATTATTATTAGCGCTGTGTTTTTTATTAAATCTTTTTTTTTAAATTATCAATGGACCTTTATTTATTTTTATGTGGTGCTGAGAATCAAACCCAGTGCCTCGCTCATGGTAGGCAAGCGCTCTACCATTGAGCCACAAACCCAGCCCAGCACTGTTAGTTTTTATACATTTCTAACTTTCACTTTTTTTTAACCTTATGGAGATTGCATAATATTGGTTGGTTTTGCTGCAGGAAGTCTTTAAAAGGAAGATTTGCTTTATGCTTATAAAGTGTGATCCTAAAGTCTCACACGCAGTGACTGGCCAAACAAACCAATAAATAGCTCCTATTGTAAACAAAGCAAAGAAGTGGCTGAGACACAGCTGAGTTAACAGGAAGCTGGTCACCTCTGGTCTACTAGAGGTTGTTTACTGCCTCTGGTACACATTTGACATCTTACACCTTTATTTCTATTACTCCAGTGTAATATGATCTGCCTCATGGTACTGTAATCAATTGTCACTCATTATAAATGAAATGCTGTCACAGTCTCCTTACATGCCAGGAACAGTGTTTTGCAATACACATGTTCCTCAAGATAACCATGTGTATTTACTGAAGAGAAAACCACAGTCTGAGCTAAGAAGTTTGCTGAGATTTACATAGTAGTAAAAATCAGAACCCAAGTCTACCTAAGTCTAGGAGTAGCACGGATAACCATTTGTTTTAATATAACTGTGGAAGATGGTGATTTTTATTTACCTTCTTATAATAAATCTTTTCTCCTCAGCATTTGAAAGCAAATAGGATGTAAAAATGACGGAAAACACTTTATCTGTGGAAGGAAAAATAATGTTGTCAAGAGTACACAGAGTAAGTAAGTATGAGTGGGTTTCTGTTTTAGGGGAGAAAAAAAATGCATTAGCACAAGAGATAGAAATGAAGGTGAAATAGCAGATTAGGTCTTGGAAAATATTAACAGAGATATAGAAGCAGAGTCTAAAAATTTCAGCACCAGAAAAAGACAAAGGTGATGAAAAATAATGAGGAATGTAGCAAGTAGATTTAGAAGATACAATGTATGTATTAAAAACATCTGAAAGAAAGAAAGAAAGAACGAAAGAAAGAAAGAAAGAAAAGGACAAACAAAGCACAAACAATAACAGAGTAGAAGAAAACAATTTAAGGACTGTTTTAGAATGGCATGTAAAGTGTCACTCAAAATTGTTTAAAGAAAAAAACTCACTGTCATATGTTAGTAAAATGTTAGTGGTTATGTAGTTTTTTCTATTTGTAAAGTAAATATACATATAAAACTATATATATTTAATCTGCCATTTTGACTGGAGTGAGATGAAATCTTAGAGAAGTTTTGATTTTCATTTCTCTAATTGCTAAAGATGTTAAACATTTTTTTTCATATATTTGTTGATCGATTGTATATCATCTTCTTTCAGTTCCTTGGCCCATTTATTGATTGGCTTATTTGTTTTTTTGGTGATGTTAAGATTTTTGAGTTCTTTATATATCCTAGAAATTAGTGCTCTATCTGATGTGTGCCTGGTAAAAATTTGCTCCCATTCTGTAAGCTCTCTCTTTACCTCACTGGTTGTTTCTTTTGCTGAGAAGAAGCTCTGTAGTTTGAGTCCATCCCATTTATTGATTCTTGATTTTATTTCTTGCGCTATAGGAGTCGTGTTAAGCAATTTGGTTCTCAAGTTGACACGATGGAGATTAGGCCTACTTTTTCTTCTAGTAGGCACAGGGTCTTGATCCACTTTGAGTTGAGCAGGGTGAGATGTATGGATTTAATTTCATTTTTCTACACATGGATTTCCAGTTTTCCCAGCACCACTTGTTGAAAAGGCTATCTTTTCTCCAATGTATATTTATGGCTCCTTTGTTTACTATAAGGTAACTGTATTTATGTGGGTTTGTCTCTGTGTTTCATATTCTGTACCATTGGTCTATGTGTTTGTTTTGGTACCAATACCATGCCTTTTTGTTATTATTGCTCTGTAGTATAGTTTAGGGTCTAATATAGTGATGCCACCTGCTTCATTCTTCTTGGTTAAGGATTTCTTTAGCTATTCTGGGTCTCTTATTTTTCCAGATGAATTTCATGATTGCTTTTTCTATTTCTATGAGGAATGTCATTGGGATTTTGATTGGAATTGCATTAAATCTGTATGATAATTTTTTGGTAGTATGGTCATTTTGATAATATTAATTCTTCCTATCCAAGAACAAGGGAGATCTTTCCATCTTCTAAGGTCTTCTTCTGTAGCATTATGTAGTTTTCATTGTAGAAATCTTTCACTGATTCCCAATTATTTTTGTTTTTTGAGGCTATTGTAAATGGGGTAGTTTTCCTAGTTTCTCTTTCAGAGGATTTGTCACTGATGTAAAGAAATGCCTTTGATTTATGGGTGTTGATTTTAAAGCCTGATACTTTGCTAATTCATTTATTAGTTCTAGAAGTTTTCTGGTGGAATTTTTTGGATCCTTTAGATAGCATTATGTTGTTGGCAAATAGTGATAATTTGAGTTCTTCTTTTCCTATTTTTATCCATTTAATTTCCTTCATTTGTCTAATTGCTCTGGCTAGAGTTTCAACTATGTTAAGTAGAAGTGGTAAAAGAGGGCATCCCTGTCTTGTTCCAGTTTTTAGAAGGAATGCTTTCAATTTTTCTTCATTTAGAATGATGTTGGCCTTAGGCTTAGCATAAATAGCTTTACAATGTTGAAATAAGTTCCTATTATTCTTAGTTTTTCTAGTGTTTTGAACATAAAAGGGTGCTATATTTTGTCAAATGCTTTTTTCTGCATCTATGATTCCAGAAGAAACATTTTTAAGGGAAGACTAAGTAATGACTTTGAACTAAATTTTTATGAACTATTTTAGAAAAATACCAGAATTGTGAGTAAAGTGGTTTAGGGAAGAAAGTGGGAGAATAAACGCATTCTAGACATTTCATTTTGTATGGAAGGTATAAGTGGACAAACTGTTGGGGAAGAGATGGGGATTACTTAATTTGTAATAGAGAAATTATAAATAATAATAGAAGAGTACTAATTGGTTTGTAACTTGTAAACATATAAAGGTACACATAAAGCATGACAAAACAGTATGATAGACTTTTTGAGTACAAAGCAAGTGAAAAAGAACATTCTCCCTGTCTGTAGCCTCAGGTAGACATGTCCACCAAGCTGGAGAGTGTCTGGTCATGCTAAGTTCTCACCTACAGGGCAGGAGCAGAAGCAGAATATAAAATTGTCACCAGGATTAAAAAGAAGATTGCCTACTTTGAATTCCTATTTCTCATGCTGAACACAAATGTATCCCCAGGCTAGCTTTGGGCATAAAGGTAAGAATAGAGTCAGAAATGTGGCCCAAAAAGAACATGGAAGAAATCTGAGTGTTTTGGTAGCTGACTGTGTGAAGCAGCTTAACCCAGAAACATAAACTGTTTGTTTGTTTTGTGACTATTAAATTATGTATAAAATAAGTAAATGTTTATTTTAATAAAATCACTGAATTTTGGGATCTCTTTATTATTACTACAACTTAGTTTTTTATAGTGACATAGTGCTAGAAGTGGGTTACAGACATCTCCAAAACAGAAAAGATGAATATTTGTTTGAGCAGAGAGTAATATAAAACAAAGATAAAATATAGAGTAGCCCGAAAAGATGGTTACTTTCATTCAGTCTCTTGGATTTAAATGTCATTTTTAAGCTAATAAGAACTAGCTGACATTTTTACTTTAATATCTAGCAACAGTTGAAATTTAACATATTTAAAACAAAACTTTTAATTTCAGAACATATCTCAAACAATTGATGACAGTATTTCATGTGATAATTTGCAAGTCAAATTTTCCACTGAATTTGTCCATGTAGGTGAAGTGGTTGGAAATTTATGGAAAGATGTTGTGAAAAGGATTGGTACAGCATAGAAGTCAGAAAAGAAATATGATTAACAGTAAAATTTAAAAATGTATTTATTTGGTTTTGGTTACTGGAACATGCAATCAATTATAAGCAAATAAATATGGCAGTTATGGTTTTTAAGGGGTCATGTTACCAATTTAGTGAGCAGCATAGCCTGCAGAAGCAAAATTATGAGACATAAAGCCATTCTCAAGGAAAGCAAACTCTCCAACATTCACTTATGAGTTACCATGGAGTATAAGAGATGAGAAATAAGCTCCCAGAAGGGAAGGACTGAGGCCCACAAAGAATGAAGGTGTTTCTCTCAGAACCAGGGACATCCAGATGACCCAGTCAAGGACCTATTCCATGCCAAAGTTGGCAAATGGAGGACTCATACCTAGCACAGCATTTGATCTAGATCATTCTCTCTGTTGTATTTTCCATGTTTTCCTATTCCAAAATGCAGTTTATATTGCAGTTATCGGGTTCCTGCTATGCTACTATTTATTTATGGGAGAAGGCCTGGAGGGAGATAAAATATTGATTTGGTGAAGTGGTCTGTCCTTCAGCCAGAGATCCTGAACTTTGAACTTGATGCAATAATTGGATCAGAGTTTGGCATATCTCCCTTGGAAAGGGTACAAGCATGTTCTATTTGTGGAAAGAAATTTATATCTTAATAGTTGGTTGGATAGAGCCAAGCATTGTATCAGACTGCTAACTGTCCACCAAATTCCATTGTCCCCTTTTTCTGTGGAATAGAGATTAAGTTGAGCCTATATTTATTTGGCAGAGGTTGTATTTCCTAGGGTTCTTTGCAGATGAGAGTGATATGATGGCATTCTTGCAAATTCAATGTGAGCAAAACTGCTGGATACCATTTATGCTACAGTTGTTTAAAGATAAGTAAAAAGCAAAGGCCCAGGGATGGGAAAGATGTGTGATTTGAAAGAGAAGGGCCAGGTTACTGGAGTGGAAGAGGCCAGAAAAGTAGGCAGAGGCCACATCAATTCATGATGCAAACTCGGGTTTTATTTCACAAAAAGTACTTGAGCCAAGTAATGATAAGATTTAATTTATATTTTTAGAAAGTGATCTGAGAAATATTTCACAGGCACAGAGAAATATTTCAAAGCCTATTGCAAGTGTCCAGTAAGAGATGAAGGTGACTTGTTCTAGAATGGTGGCAGTGAGAAAGGACAATCAGTTCATCTTCTGGGTATATTAGGAATTATGAGCCCTATCAGGCATGCTCATGAATTACATGTAGAGTAAAAGGAGCAGAATAGACCCAGGTGACTCCTAGTTTGGGGCCAGAAAAAAATCTGGATGAATGGGAAGTTTAGAAGAGCAGCAGATTTGGAATATGTTCTGAAACCAGGAGTTTTTAAAAAATATGTTAAATTTTAATTTCTACTAGATATCCAAGTAGAGATGTCAAGTAGGTGGTTGTATATCTGGGCTTCATTAGATTAATAATGGTATTTAAGCCTGGGAAATTGAATGACACCATCAAATATCTACATGTGCATAAAATGAGTAAAAGAGAACCAGTGGCTTGGTGCTAGGGTATGTAAAATTCAGAGCTCAGGAGAAAAGAATAACTAGTGACATCCCCAGAGAGGAAGTATTCTGGAAGTTAAGTAAGGGGAGTGTTTCCAGAAGGAGATAATGATAGACTATATTTAATGCTACTGTGCATTTGGATTGTTGCATGTTCTGTGGCTTTTTTATTATTTATCAGAAGAGAAAAGGAAAAATGACATAGCCAAGTTCAAACCAACAACACTTAATGGGACTACTGTTTTGGGAAGAGAAAAAAAAACATATTACTTATAATTCCTAACTGCCTCTAATGAAGGTTGGATTTTGTTAAATAGTCTTTCATTGTACTGAGTATCCTGAGGAGCTGGTTATATACACTTGCCTTTGAGTGTTATGGAAAATTGAACTGATCAATAAAGCAAAGAAAAGGGAAGAGAGAAAAAGAATTTTAAAAAATTAAAAGAAAAAGAAAAGAAGCAGGACCTCTAGTTCTATAGAACCGAAGAGGTCAGCCAGTCCTCCTCCCAAAATATAACTGTAAAACTGGCAAATTTGTTTAAAAAAACACCAGTGCTCTGGAAATATAACAAAGGCCAACAATGAAGTGAAGAACATACTAAGGAAAACTACAGAACTTTGGGTAAGACAGTGGGCACTGTGGCATTCTTATCTAGAACTGATATTGATACAGGGCTGCCTGGCCATGAAAACCAGCGCCTTCACTGCTCGGAGGGACTAAGTTTGCAGTGGAAGCTGGAGCAATTTTGCCCAGTAGCAAATGGGAAAAGGCTAAAGTTCACCTGGCCTGAAGTTGCAGTCCTTGTTTGGCCAGTAACAAAATGGATTAACAAGATACTCATCAGGAAGACAGAAATTGAGAAACTTGACAGATGTACTATATATCCCTGATTGTGGGAGCCTGTGGGCCCATGTGGTGGTTACTTGAGAAGTTCAGGAGAAAGAGAAAGCCAGGCTAACTTGAAGATTGCTCAAAATGAATGTGCTCCTTAAAGCTAACACAGCTCTACCACCCGCAATGTTTGAACCCAACTTCTGTTCAATCACTGACTGATCACTAAGTTATACAAACTTCCAGTAAATTGGGTTAAAAAAATAATAACGATAACAATAATGCTGAGAAAAGACATCACTCACTCTACCCCACAGGGTTTATAATTTGATATCTTACAATTAAATTCAGGTATGTTAACTTGAAAAACAACAGCAAACAGCAAGAACAAAAATCCTTAGAGAAAAATCAAAAAGAAATTCAAAATACAGGGTTGCTATCATACACTATCTCAATTGTTTACCTTCATAAAAATTTTTTAAAAATACAAAAATAAGTCTGAAAGTCTGAAACAATTGTGAATATATATATATATATATATATATATATATGTACACACACATATATATACTGCTTAAAATTATATATATATATATATATAAAATTATATATATAATTTTATATATATATATATATATATATATATATATATATATATATATAGCTTAAAAATAGAAAATAGATTAATGTACAGATTGTAGAGTCATCCTGAGCAAAGGTGCAGAGGGAAAGCCATCCAGAGGAGCCATCCATCTGCATGTCCATGTGACTTCTCTTAATCATTTGGCTAATGAAATGTAGCTGGAGTGATGTGTGGCAATTTCAGGTAGAATCTTCTGAGTCAATGTTGGGTTGACCATTTCGTCTTTTCTTCTGCCTCACTGATTGGTTGACAATACAGTCGTGAGCTATTGTGTTTGTTAGCCTTGGTCTCAGGGTAAGACTAAAACATGGAGTAGAATCCCAGTTGACCTGCAATGAATAAGAAAAAACCCCATTATTTTAAACAGTGATATTTGGGGATTATTGTTAGCACAATATGTCACTCATTCTAAGGCATATACATTCTCTAAAAGATCTTACCAACACACAGTTGTTTCATTCTCAACTTATATAATTTTTTTTTCTTAAAAACCTTTTCTAAAGGCTAGGTACAGTGGTGCACATCTACAATCCCAGAGAGTTGGTAGGTTGAGGCAAGAAGATCAGAAGTGCAAGGCTTTGACAACATAAGGAGATCTTGTTTCTAAATAAATAAATAAATAAATGAAAGGGGTTGGGATGGAGCTCAGTGGTAGAACATCACTAGGCTTACTTCCCAGTACCACACATGAAAAAGTTTTAATTGTGGCAAGAACACTTAAGAGACCTCTTAATATGAGACCTACTGTTCTAACAAAATGTACAATATTGTATTGTTAGTTGTAGACACAATGTACCACAGATATTCATTTTGCATTAATGACACTTATACTCACTGAACAGCATCTTCTCTATTCCTATACTCCAGTCCCTGGAGACCATCATATTACTACATGCTTCTGTGAATTTGACTATTTTTGATAACTCAGATAAACTGAATCATGAGACATTTTTTTCTGCTGAGTGGTTTATTTCACTTAGCACAATATACTTCAATTCATTCATGTTGTCACATATGTCAGAATTCTCTTCTGATTTGGGTCAAGTAACAGTTCATTGTACGTAGATACCACATTTTCTTTATCCATGAATCAACTGATGGACATTGAAGTTATTTCCATGTCTTGGCTGTTATGAGTAATGCTGCCATTCACATGGAAGAGCAAATATCCTACAAGATCCTGACTGCAATTCTTTTGAGTAAATACTCAAAGTGGGACTAAAGAATTGTGTGGTAGTTCAATTTTTTAATTTTTGAGGAATTTCAAAACTATTTTCCACAGTGGCTAGTCCACGTTGTACATTCCCATTAGCAGTGCGCAAGGGTTCCAAATTCTCCACATCCTCACTAATACATGTTAGCTTTTTTCTTTTTGATAGTAGCCATTCTAACAGATGTGAGGTGTTATCTCATTGTGGTTTTAATTTGCATTTCTCTGATGACTAGAAATGTTGGAAACTTTAATACACCTGTTGGTCATCATATAACTTTGATGAAATATTTATTAAAGCCCTTTATCCATTTTCCAGTTTATTTTGTTATTGGATTATAGGAGTTCCTCATATATATTAGATATTAACCCCTTGTTTAAAGTATGGTTTGCAAATATTTCCTGCCATTCTCCAGGTCGCATTATCACTCTGTTGACTATTTTCCTTTCTGTTCAGAAGCTTTTTTAGTTGGTTGTGATAATACTTGTCTAATTTTCTTTTTGTTGCCTATACTTTTGCTGTTATATTCAAGAAATTGTTGCCAAGTTCAGTGTAATAAAATTAGCCCTCTATATTTCCTTTAGAATTTTTACAGTTTTATGCCTTGAACTGATATTTTGTGTATAGTGTATGTGTCTAATTTCATGATTTTGCATGAGTGTCCAATTTTCCCAGCATCATTAGTTGAAGAGACTATTCTTTCCTCACTGTGATTCTTGGAAGCATTTTTAAAGATTGGTTGATTGTACAAATGCTTTTTGATTTATGACAGAGTTTTTTATTTTCTAAATTAATTTTTAAATTTGTTTTAATTAGCTATATATGACAGTAGAATGCATTTATGCACTTTGATATATAAGTAGGGTATAATTTCTCATTTTTATGGTTGTACATGTAGAATCACGTTAGTCATGAAGTCATATATGTATATAAGGTAATAATGTCTGTTTCATTATGCTATCCTTTCTATCCTCATATCCTCTACCCATCCCCTTCACTCTCCTCTATCTAATCTAAAGTGACTCTATTCTTTCCTATCGCACCCTGCCCATTATTGTGAATTAGCATCTGCATGTCAGCGAAAACATTCAGCCTTTGTTTTTTGGGGATTGATGGAGTTTTATCTGATAAATCCACTATAAGTTGGAAAATATATTTGATATACCAAACCCATCAAACAATGGAACTTAACTTAGATCAGAACACTCATATTATCCTATATTTGGGGAAAAATCATTTAACATAAAGCCTGTTTTATTTATAAGAGTATTGAATATTTCATATAATTTGTTGAACAGTGTACAGCACTGAAAATGAAAAACAATGGTTATTTGAATACTCTTTGTTTTCATTGTTAAATTGAAAGATTCTGCTAATCATTGTAATTTAGGGTTCATCTGTATATTCATGTACTTATTTCTGGACTTGTTATTCTGTTCTATTGGTCTATATGTCTTTCTTATGCCACTAATATAATTTTTTGTTTTTGGTGGGGGCGGAGAGTAACAGAGATTGAACTCAGGGGCACTTAACCACTGAACCACATCCCCAGCCCTATTTGGTATTTTATTTAGAGACAGGGTCTCATCAAGTTGCTTAGCTTCTCGCCTTTGCTGAGGCTGCTTTGAACTTGCAATCCTCCTGCCTTAGCAGTGTGCCATAGTGCCTGTCAGTAACAGGTATTTTAACCGTTAACTTTGTCATATATTTTGAAATGAGGAAGCATGGTACCTCCAGTTTTGCTTTTTCAAGATTGTTTTGGCCATTTGGGTCCTTTGTGGTTCTACGTGGTTCTAATGTAAATTTCAGGACTTCTATTCATGTGAAGAATACCACTGGAATTTTGATAGGGATTTCAGCGACTCTATAGATTGCTTTGGGTAGTATGAACATTTTAACATTAAGTCTTCCAATCCATGAACAAGGGATGTCTTTCCACTTATTTATGTTTTCATAATAATCTCTTTCATTCCATGTTTTTTTAAATCTTTCATTGTATAAAAGTCTTTGCCTCTTTTGTTGAGTTTATATCTAGGTATTTTATTCTTTTTGATGCTATCATTGATGGGATTATTTTCAATTTTAGTTTTGAATAGTTATATCCAAAATAGTGTATAGAAATGTCATCAATTTTCTATGTTGTTTTTATACCATATGACTTTACTGATTTAATTTATTACTTTTATCAAATATTTCTTTTTTGAATATTTAGGGTTTTCTACATATAAGATCATGTCATTTTCAAGGATACTTTAATTTCTTCTTTTCTAATTTGTATTCTCCTTACTCTTTTGTTCCTTCTATTCTTCCTTTCTTCCTTCTTTCCTTTCTTCCTTTCTTCTTTCTAACTTCCTTCTACTAAGTTGAATAAAAATGATCAGAATGGGAATCTTTGTCATATTCCTGGTCTTGGAACAAAACTCATAGTTTTTCCTCATTGAGGATAATGTTGGCTAACATATGTGACACTTAATGTGTTGAAGTACATTCCCTCTATATCTAATTTATTGAGAGTATTTTTATCATGATAGATGTTTTTATGCTTTTTATTAAATAGTTTTTATCAAATAGTTTCTCTTCATCCAATGAGATACTCTTAATTTTTATCCTTCATTCTGTTAATATGGTGTTATAAATTTTTGTATGTTGAACCACTGGTGTATCCCTAGGATAAATTCCACTTGATCATGGTGTATGATTCTTCTAATGTGCTATTGAATTCGCCTTGTTAATATTTTGGTGAGTATTTTTGTGTCTATATTCATTAGAAATAATGATTTGTAATTTCCCTTTCTTGTCATATTTTTATCTGGCTTTGGTACCACTAAAGTTGGAATGTTGAACATATGGTTACCATTCTTACCCTCCATGGTGAGAAGTTAGAATCCAAGTTTTTGTTTGTTTGTTTGCTTCCACTGTGCTGAACTGTAAGAAAGGTTATGGTGATCGCTTGTATACTGAGAAACCCCAATGCAAATAGTGTATTCAGGTCCCATCAGCACTCTGAAATAGCAAGACAGAAGCCAGTCCCTTAGGCAGCTCCCCTCCAAATCATAATATTACACCCACAGTTGAGTAATTTCTTATCCTTCTCTTGGAGAAGCTGGAAGCTGGGAGTTTTATCATATATATGGCACTGTACCCAGAGAAAGGACTAGGAAGAGACTGAGACTTAAATTTTCCCACTGGTTTTATTATGGCTGTTTTTTTGCATTTGCCTGGCCTATAGGAGTTTCTTGCCTGGTTTGTGGATTTCTGCCAAGGGAATCACAGTTGAATTGAAGATTTGTTG
Organism: Marmota flaviventris; assembly: GCF_047511675.1. Taxonomy (NCBI): domain Eukaryota; kingdom Metazoa; phylum Chordata; class Mammalia; order Rodentia; family Sciuridae; genus Marmota; species Marmota flaviventris. Next base: position 40,346,716 of record NC_092513.1, read on the forward strand.
GGAAAGGAGGGCTCAGGCTTCTATTCCACTGTCCTACTAATGCCCCTTCTCCATATAGGGTATTAATATGTGTGCCATATTGATTGTTATTTTTCTATGATTAAAATTTAAAAAATATTATTTATCAGTGGTGCATATAGTGGAATATTTGTTAAGGATCTGATATCTTTTCTCGTGGTATCAGTCTAAAAAATATCTCCTTTATGGTCTGGGGCTGTAGCTCAGTGGTAGAGCACTTGCCTAGCATGTGTGAGGCACTGGATTTGATCCTTAGCACCACATAAAGACCCTTAGATCCTTAGACAGAGGCATTCTGTTCATTTACAACTACAAAAAAAAATTTTTTAAAAAATCTCCATTAACCTGTAATGGGATGACTGGGACAGTCTGGAGATAGAGCAATCTGCTTGCATATGGCAGACTCTAGAAAAAAACAGACAGTTATAGGAAATGAAAGAAAGTCTCGTCTATTAGCAGAACATTTCCCCTGAGGCAAGATTTCCTAACTTGTAAAACCATTTACTCTATAATGATTTTAACTCTATAATGGTTTATATGGCTATTTCAAGATCGTGGTTAAAAAAATCATTGATGAGTTACAGATCTGATAAAGGAAAATTTAGCATTCAGGGCCTCTAGGTCAGCCTAAAATGTCCAGAGCTGCTGGACTAATTATATCTCTCTATCAGCAGCTTCATCTACATGTCCAATATTTCTGCTAAAAAATGATCACTTTCTATGTGTGTCATGATGTGAAAAATATTGGAAAGTACATATATGAAGGGTAAAACTAATTATATTTCAGCCACGTGGTTTTGTGAAAAAAAAATAGAGCCAGAGAAAAATAGATAGAGGTATTAATTAAGGAATTAGGGAAGCACAGTGTCTCAATACAAGCTTCCTGCTAGAGAATGAATTAGTAGTAATTGAGCATCTACCCCCATATTTAGTACTTCAATTAATGCATAATCGTGTTTAGTTACTTGTGAAGAAATTATTGCTATTAACATTTTAAAGATGAGGAATCTGGAGGTCAGGTAGTTAAAATGACTTGGCTAGAATCATAAGTTTGCAAATGTGAAGACTAGGATTTGAATCAAGTTGCTGGACTGGAAAGCTTAGTCTAGGATCCTGGAGCAGGTGATAATATGGAGAGCATGCAGGCAAGTTGGTTGCCAATATCAACAAAATTGTCTTCATGAGGCAAGACCCATCCACTGGGCTTGGGTTTAGTTTGAGTTCATGAGTCCTAGGACAGGGAGGGAGGAACCAGCATGAATAAATCAGGGTCATCAATTCCAAACAGACTAGGTCATTATGCTGGGGGTAGCCTGAAGTGGAAAAGGCAGAGGTTATTCTCATTACCTCAGTTTAAGATCAAGATCAGAATTGCTGCTCAGGGATGTGTTGTTAGTCCTGGAGTCTTAGGTCAGAAGGTGAGTAGGGAGAAGAGCAGGAGGAAGCCTAGGAATTAGGAGACCTCTGAGTCCTCAAGTGTGGGAGAGCACCCAAGAGCCTAGGAATCATTCAGCATCCAACATAGGACACCTAATGCTATATTAAAATTTATTTTCCAGCTTTATTTACATTTCATTGTCCTGACCTTTGGATGAGACTTCGCTGGCTTCTGTTAACTCCTTACACATATTAGGTTTAACTCCATAATGGTTGACTATAGCTATTTCAAGACTGTGGTTAAAATAATCTATTATATGTGCTTAATAACACTCATAATCTAGTAGCAGTTTTTCAACCTTAGAATTAACTAGAGTAATCTATGAAGTGTGTTAAAATCATATTTCATGAGTCTCATTAATCAAATTAATAAGAATATCTGGTGGACTAGGAATCTGTAATCTGTACTTCAGTGGATTCTCCCAAAGGAGTAAATGAAACCACACAAATGAGAGCGGGTTCTCCAATGTTATCAAGTTATAAATTCACCAAGCATCATTGTATAGTTCAATTTATTTTATAACTATTTTCTATTATTTTGTTCAATGGCGTGCTTCTAATTTTAGAATTGGTCAAAATGTACCAAAGTTTCTGCTTTCTATTTTCTTTCCCTGATTTCTATTACTGTATTCACAATCAGAATAAAGTACATTTCATCAAACAGAAAGAAATATGCTATGCAGAAAAAGTTTGGAAAAAATGAGACACAAAATTGAGGAAAATTTAGGACTCATGGTCAATCATCTTTGGATCAGCAACATTAAATTATTAATTCAAGAATACAAGGGCCAGTACAGTTTTCTTGGTGAGGACTGTCTTGTTTTAAAATTCTAGTACTCTAATATAGTCTTAGTTTTTCTTGTTAAGTCAATTTTTGGAAAGGTCCAGATATTAAACTCCCAGTAGGACATGTGCAAATGTCAGGCTTCTTCCACTTCTACCTTCAGTTTGATAGCAGTCATGTGCCTTGTCCTTGATCTTCAGCCAATATTTTGGAATAATTTTAGGTGATATATATATATATATATATACACATACATATGTATACATATATGTATATATACACATACATACATATACAAATATATAGTGCATGCACACGCACATATGTGTTGTGTATATATATATATAAATTTAAATATATATGTAAATTTACATCTTTGTTATAAAACCACTGTATACTATATTACTTTTTCACTTTACATAGGGGAATACTAAGTCTTAAAAAAGCAATTTGTCCAAAGTATACAGAGTATCAAAGTGGTAATGAATTTGAACCTAGGTAGTTTCATTCCTGAGCTTGCGGCTTAACCACTGTTCTGTAGACTTAGTACTCTGGGGAAGTGCCAGAATCATAACAAGACACAATGTGACACAATTGAGTTCTTAACAAAAAATGATAAAAATGACAAACTGATTCAAAAAATGATTACACAAGAAAGTATTATAAAAAGCCATCTACCTTAACTTCCTTACTTAAAGATGAGAAGAATAAAGCTCCAAGACATACCACTAGTAAGAAACTTGATAAGCCAATTCTCCTGCTTTCTAATTTATTGTGCTACTGTCTTAACAAAACAACTTAGGCATTTACAAAGATAATCAGAACTTCATAAGGATAAACAGAATGTGACCAGCAAAGAACCTTTGGTAACGTAAATGAAGTTTGGTCTTCAATTTTATAAACAAAGCAGTTGTTTAAGGCCAATGGGTTGTTTAAGGCTAATGTATCAAAGGGCAAGGGCTATAATCTAAAATTTATGTCATGGCTAAAAAAGGATGTGAAGACTTGGTTTTCTTCTAGGATGCTGACAGTGGTAAGATCATCACTCTTATCTCTCATCCTCACAACTTTGACATATTCATCCAAATGATCTAAGTTCATTACATTTTAGGATCCATCAGAACACTGAAGTTTATACAGCAACCAACTAACTTGAAATGTAAAAATAGAAAAATACCAGCAGGGAGAGAGGGGTGTGAAGACTCCTTTAGCTGCAGCAAATGCAAACAGGCACCTGTGAGTGAGAGTAGAGTCCTTGGGGGCTGTAGATATAGGAGAGGTTCATATCCCCTTTGTAGACTTTTTTGCAGGGACTTCACCTGCTCTCACAAAAAAGATCAATGAGGATTCTGAAAAAGCATACTTAATGGTGCAGACCCCAAGAAGAGAAGAGCAGGCCCTGGAGGACATGCCTGATGCCCTGTACAGAACTTCCTTTATCTCCCCCATAGAACAAGAGCCCTAAACCACAGACAGATAGGTAAGAAGCACTGCAGCACTTACGGCAGTGGGGGGAAATTCTAGCTGTGTATGGAGAACAGAAAAGCTTACTGGCCTTGGAGGAAGGGAAGGAATATCTGTGGAGCCCATAACTATGGCTGATGGTGGGGCAGGAATACCACGGCCACATCCTGAAGGTCCAGGGACACTGAGCTTGCATAAGACTGAGGATTAACCAGACTAATGGAGACTTTCCCTCCTGCCTCCCTCTCACCAAGCTAACAAGCATTGAGTAACTTGTAATAGTGGAATGTTGTTTGGGAGAATGGTAAGAATGTGGAAAGAGAAAGAGATCCTATCTGAGCCACAGGAGAAAACAGATATTGAGTCTCCATTATGAAGCAAGTTATCTCCAGAAGAAGTTAAATTCTTCTTTATGTTGATTGCAACCACTGCAACAGGAAATCTCAAACCTGACTCAACTCCTTTCCTAGATTGACAAGATTCCTGAAAATAAAGGTCTAGGATAAGGAAAGGTATGCCTGTATATACATATAGAAACTTTGTCTCAGTTTCTACTTCCATAGAATTGTTCAACTTTCAACAAAAAATTACAAGGCAAACAAAGAGGCAAGAAAAAACAAACAACAAAAAACTACCAAGAGAAAAATAAATAAATCAATAAAATCAAACTCAGATATGATAGTGAACTCTCAGAAAGAAAAATGGAAATAGCTATGATTAATATGTTGAAGGCTATAAAGAAAAAGACAGTCAACAAATATGAACAGAGAGTCATATTTATTTTTTGCAGTGCTGGGGATCAAACCCAGGGCCTTGTGCATGTGAGGCATCCACTCTACCAACCGAGCTATATCCCCAGTCCAAGGTGTTAGAAATGAAAGGCACAGTAATGGAGATAATTAATATTCAAGGGCTTATTGCCATGGCTGAGGAAAGAATTATTCAGCTTGAAGATAGGTAAATAGTCATTACCCTAACCGAAGAACAAAGAGAACGAAACCATACTTCTCATTTATTGTTAGTGAAAATACAAAATGACACAACCGTTTTGGAATATGGTTTAGTCGTTTCTTGTAGAGTTAAGGATGGCACTTACCATATGATCCACGAATATTACTATGAGCAATTAATTACCCAAAGGAAATAAAAATGCATGTTCACACAAAAACTTAGACATAAATATTTGTAACAGCTTTATTCTTAAATGCAAAAGAAATTGGAAAAAATTTTGAAAGCCTTTTAATGGTGAATAAACAAACTATGGTACATCCCTGTGATGGAACACTGTTTGACTAGAAAGAAGAACCAATTTGATAGATACAAGCAACATGGTTAAATCTCAAAAACATTTACTGAGTGAAAGAAACCAACCCCTTCCCAAAATTATATACTATAAAGTTCTATTTACATGCCATCATTTAAAAAAATATAAAACTATAGTGTTGGAGAACTTCTCAGTGGCTAGCAAGGATTATAGGAAGAGCCTACCATTAAGGGGTAGTATGAGCAAATTTGGGGGTGTGATTGACTTGTTCTTTATAGTTTTTTTTTTTTGATATATGACTTGATGTATTTGTGAAGTTACTTAGAATGCCACAAAGGGTAAATTTTACAGTATGTAAGTTTAAAAACACACACACACACACTTATAAACAAAAATGTCAGTTGCTGATGTTACTGTATTTAGAATTTGGAATTGAAGTAGTTTTTAGGGCTGGGGATATTTAGCAAACATGCTACAAACATAATTGAAATCAACTTTTTACTCGTTTAGTGTCTAAATTATTTCAGGGTGAAATCACAAGAAAGCACCTTTTTCAAACAATCCTCTCTTGCAGAGAACATAAATAAGAACTTGAATGAGCTTCTCTCTTGTTCTGCTTTGGGCCTTGTCCGGTTGAAAATAATATGCATTATAATATTCACTGATTTAAAAGATAATTATTCTATTCTTAACTACTTAACACTTGGGTTAACTTGATCTTTTCCTTCATCACAAATAGCACTTGTCACTCTCTCCCCATCACCTTAAGAGCTATCCGATTGTCCATTTACTAAAGAATGCTCGTGGGTGTGCTAAAAAACTATGAGGTGTTCTGCAGACATGCTGTCCTTACCTAAGTGACTGTCCTTCCACTAAATTATTTTCATAATTACATGGCTCAGCTATTCAATTTGCATTACCAGCTCTCCAAAGGAATAATGACGACAATTTAAAAGTATAATCAACTTCAGTCACATTTCTAAAAATCCTTTGACATACTTTCTGAGTTATTCGAATAATATCCACCCACAAAAGGAATTAATGAAATAATGGAAATGTTAAGCACAGTTGGAACCATGTTTCGACAAAGTATTCATTTTAAGATTCATTAATTATAAATAGGGCTACCCTGCTATCATTGATTAATAGCCTTGAAGTACTTTTAGTCACTAAAGTTCAACAATTAATGCATAATTTCAGTTTAAGTGTGAAGAGGGTTTGTGGCAAGAGCCTGGGTGGACATCCTTCTCTCATTCATAATGGGCTTGGAGCAAGAGGGAAGGGAGCTCTAGCTATTAAGTTAAGACAAGGGAATCAGCACTATAAAAAGGGGTTCCAAATGTGCAAATGGATTTTTTTTTTACTTCTCAAAGTAGGACACACTTCTCTTTTTGTAAAGAATCTGGAATTTTATCAATGCTAGGGTAAGAAGTTTTCCTTACTTAATTGATAGAAGATATTGTTTTTTAACTGGGAGAAACAGGAAGCACTGTGAAGACTGGATTTGAAGATAGCAAAATGTGAGACAGTATGACCCTCAGAAGGTCACTGTGATGGTTTAGGTGGAAGCTAAAGAAGCCACACCTCAGGTAGTTGCATTAAGAAGGGAAAAAAGGAGAAAGACTAAAACAGTGTTATAGAGATAAAAACCTATAGAATTCTAGCAAGGAATTTTTGAAGGAGAGTTTTGAATAAGGATGAACCACCAGTGGCCATAAGGTTTCCAGTATCTGTCATGTAGATCGTGGAAGTTCTGATAAAATGGGAAGAATAGATGTCAGGGTATTGGGAAGCACGGGCAGGTATTACATTTAAAGAAATTCAGTTTAAAATCTATCTCTGGAACTTAACCCCATAGCATAACAAAGAAGTGTCTTACTTTCTATGTTTGCACATATCTATGTAACATGGTAAAAATACAAAGCTACAGTGGGTTATGGGGCTCAAAAGCACCTGCTGCACAGTGAGTTCTAGGTCAATCAATGGAAGTTATTATTACTATTGTTGTTGTTATGACTATCATAAAAAAATAAGTGGCACCTCCATTATTAATCAGTAATTGACAATTGTCTATATTAGAATGAACGTCTGAGAGCACTTACATGAGGCCTTGCCTCATGCCCTGAGGAACTGGCCTGACTCATTGAGAGTCTAGCAGTCCGTTTGAGGGAAGTTACCATCAAGGTGACCTGTTTTGTGACAGTCTTTGGAGCTTTGATCACTTTACCTGGTTTGCTTGGGATTTGAAGTTATTTGGAAAGGATTTACAAAATAAAAGGGGAAATGCAAGAAGACAGATTAAGAGATCCACATGGGAACTGTCTGTCAAGCAGTCAGGGGAGGCCCATAGTGAGAATCAGGGACTAAACACTGGGACAGAGGGAATCTGCAGCTGGAGCCAGTACAGTGGCCAGGGTGTGGCGTGTGAGCTGTTAGCTGCAGAGGTGCAATCACCATAAAAAGAGGGAGGTTCCTGGGAAGGGCAGGAGGGTGGAGATGTGGGAGGAGCAGGATGGGAAGGAACAAATGGGAAATTGCTGGGCCTAGCTGGGTGGGGCTCACTCCATAAATCATTTGCAGTTACTGTAACTGGCTTGAGTGTCCTCCTTCATAATGTTGCTCCATTAAAAGGGTACTGCTTCCTTTCTGTGTTGGCTTTAGTCACTCCATTACTCATCTGAAGCAGCTAGACAGCTGCTTGCCACTGTGAGTGAGTGGCACAGAGCAGTTGACTGTGTTTCTCGCTTGAGCAACCACAAACAGGATTGCACATCACTGAAACACAGAAGATGGTATCAGCAATGGGACAAGCATAATGTCAGGGTGGGACACAATTATTACTTAAATTAATTACACTGCAGAAATGTGCTCATGAAATCATGTGCATGATACATACATGAGTATGTATTTAGTTTTTTTTCTGATAAAAGTATGCTTTTATTCAGCATGTTAAATTATAGCCCATTGCGTTCTGTGATTGGTATGTAAGAAATAGAAAGAAGAGGACCATTGGAACAAACAGTCTGTGTGAACTTGGTATGAACTAGAATGGGTTCAAATCCCAGCCCTGCCTCTTAGTGGTGTGACTTCAAGCAAGTTACTTAAACTCTTTAGGCCTTATTTATTTATTGTTTTTAACTAACAAAGAGGTGTTATGGGGATTAAATAAAATATGCAACAGAGTCAGTATATAGTATATACCCGCTCAGTATGTATTCAGACTAGAGCTTTATTTCCCGACCTGCCTCTAAGAAATAGTATGATTATTCAAAAATTGACTTTTTAGTTGACACACATTTGTACATGTTAGTGGTGTACAGTATGATAATTCAATAATGTATGCAAATGTATAAAGACGAAACAGGGTAATTAACATGTAAAAGTGTTATTACAACTGGTTTTGGGACGGTCACTTTGGCTTAAGAAACATTTTGTAGGTGCTCTCAACCATGTAGCACCGAATTTCCAGGACAGTTATGTTTTCCTTGTAAAGAGGAGGATGCCTTGGGAGGCAGGTGTACAATAGATAGAGTCAAAGAAGAGCAACAGTGATGGGGAGTAAGGGGTGGGGTGTTTAAAGGTGATGAAATTTCTTTTGCTGCAGTCAAAAAAAAAAAAAAAAACAAAACAAACAAACAACAACAACAAAAAAAACAGAAGGCTGCCAGGCAGTTTCATGAAAATTCTGCATACATGGAGGCATCATCTAGTCTTAAGAAATTTGATATCCATGTGGACATTAGTGGTTTTTAAACGTCTTCTCCAATCCTGTTATATTTTTATAATGGTCAGAGCTCATTGCTCTTATAAGGAAGCCCAATTTTTAAGGATTGCTAGCAAAACTGCACAGATTGTCTCTTCTTTAACTCTTTATCCTCATCTCTTGGTCTCTACCCCAAACTCCATGCTCCAGGCAGATGGAGCTTCTCTTAATTCTTATATGTACCACTGTAGACCTTCACGCATGCTCTTTGGAAACACTCTGTCCTTTCTGACACTCCAACATCCCCCTTCCTTTGGTCATATTTATCCTTTGGAGAGTAGATTTAAGGTCGTTCCAATGGCTAGCCTTCCCTACCTGCCACCATGAAGCATGAGTCTGGGGTCTCTGGTGTGTTCTCCCAGTGCAAATCCTGGTTCCCTGCCAGGCACCCCTTACACACTGCAGTGTGTTTACCTATGCCCTATGTGTCCACCCCCACAAGATACTCCATGCTCACCCCCTGTTTTGAGGGCAGGGATCTTCGCTCTCCTCATCTCCATTGGGTCCTCAGGGTCTAACACAGGGTCTGGCACACAGCAGAGCAGGCTCTCCATAAATACTTGTTGAATGAGTAAATACACAGGCAAATATACCTTTATAATTTGTGAAACCAACCTCTCAGGAGGAAAATGGAGTTTATGAGCAGAGCTTTCTAGCAAATTATATTTAGTCCTAATACTACAAACATGCATATCATTATCTCTACACTTCTTATTTAGGGATGATAGTTATGTTTGTGAGTTCTGAATGCTCAAGCCAATTTATGAAATTTCAGCAATATTAAATGTGACAGTAGATGGCTCCTGTTTATAGGTTATAGTGGTAATATTCTAAAAGCAAACAGCTTGATTGTGAACTTCCCTTTCAGAGGCAATAAAATGTGAGGGGTGAAGGGAATTACTTCACTTTTTAAAAAGAGAGAGAATATAATCATCTTATAAAGTAAGGGAATGTTGTATTTGGCCCATATGTGATTACATTTAGAAATAATTTTGGGGACATATTATTATGAATTAGGTAAAATAAGAGGCAGTTAAATTTAAGAAAAATGACTTCTGGTTTTAGAATATACTTCTTCTCAAAAGATAATTTCACTTGAGGAAAGCATTTTTAATGTCAATATATTAAAATATTAAGTCTTTGCAATGTCTAAGGTCCTTATCAGTTAAGCAGATGTTTAGTTTAAGTTCTGTCTTACAGATCAGCTGCCTGAGGGCTTTAGAACTTCAGAAAGGAGAGCTAAAACTATGAATTGATGGAATGCGTATGTTAAAGGTGTTGGTATACTTATTTCTCTTAATAACTCTGCATGAGGTACTGGGCCTAATTTCCAATTTACGGAAAAGAAAATTGAAACAGAACAGCTTGTTCTCAATCACAAAGAAACTTTATGGTAGGGGGATTGTCCTAACAACTCCTGCTCTTCCTAACACAGCAAAGGAACAGCAATTGCATTCATTTTAATTGAGCTCCAGCTTACCATTCCCTATAGTCAACCATGTCAGCCTTACTCAAGTAAGTACAGGTGCATTCCTAAGGAAAACAGGCTAGCAGTAGTATATGCAACATTCTCAGAATGGAAAATTTCTGGGAACAGAATATCTGGGTTTGAATTTTGATCAAGTTGTTTAACCTCTCTCTCCATTTCAGTTTCTTCATATTAAATAGGAATTAACAAATTTATTGGGTTCTTCTAAGGATTAAATATTATAATATACATAAATTGCTTTAACTCCATAATGAGCACATGGTAAATGCACTTCCAAATATTTCATTTTAAAGCATGATCATATTTTTTATTTATCCGTTGAAAGCTTGATATTATTGTGTAACACATTTTATTAAAGAAATAAATAACCTATTTATGCATGCAATCAACTCACTAAATTATGTAATATGTGATTATGAACCATTTGAGCCCCTGATTCAGAATCATTAGTTGGTCGATGACACTTTAGAACTTGTAAGATATACATAAACATGGTTGCCATCTTTACAGTTTGGAAATAATTTTCATTTGAGAGATACTGAGATAAACACAATGTACCTGACTAAGGTATTTTATGTATCTTTTTGCATGTCTTTCTTTCTCCTTTGATCTCTTTTTTCAAATAAAATGAAACAAAGATAAATTTTATCTCACCATACTGGAGCTCCCAGCCTTTTAATTATGACAATCTTGACTCTGCGACTACAGAGGTATAGCTATTAATTCAAGTTGCCACATTTTAGTATGTTATACTGCTTTTTAGGAAATTTAAAATTAAAAGACAGGTCACTATTTCCCCATGCCTCTCAATAGATTTTTACATATAATCTTATTATGGTTAAGTTTGATTCATTCAAAGATATCCTATTTTATGCTTGAACACATAACTTAAGGCAGATAAACACAGGTACAAGACTTCCCCTCTTGTTCTGTTTTACATTTGCAAAACTCAGTTTGTTCTGGAAGGTGCCAAGATGGAGATTTTAAGTAATTTTTACCTCCTTGTTAAGCAAGGTAAACTTATATAGTTCAATGCTTTGTTTGGTCATAAAGAAGTTAGGAATACTGGGTAACTACACATTTTTAAATTAAATTTCCCCCTTCTAAACCTCATTCTCAGATTCTAAAAGTGTTTTCATCAAATGACAGTTACAAAAACAAGTGACATTTAGACCAATGGAACAGAATAGACAGCCCAGAAATAAATCCATGCTTTTAGAGTTAATTGATTGACTAAAGAAGCCAAGAACACAGTCTCTTCAATAAATGTGGTTGGGAAAACTGAATATTTACATTCAAAGGAATAACATTAGACCTTCATCTCATATCACCTATAAAATTAAACTCAAAATGGATGCAAGACTTACACCTAAAACCTGAAACTGTGAAAGAACAAAAAAGAAAACATGTGGATAATACTCCATGACTTTAGGCAACAAAAGCAAAAAGAGACAAATGGAATTGCATTAAAATAAATAACTCTGTACAATGAAGGAAACAATCAACAGAGTGAAGAGACAGTTTCCAGAGTGGGAGAAGAGATTTGCAAACTATATATCTGATAAGGGGTCAATATCTAAAATATAGAGGATACTCAAACAATTCAATAGTAAGAAAACAAGCAATCTAATTAATAAATGGGCAAAGGGCCCTAATAATTATTTCAAAAGAAGACATATAAATGGTTAACAGGTATATGAACATATGGTTAATATCACTAATTGTGAGGGGAATGGAATGTGACACCCATTAGAAAGACTATTGTTAAAAAGAAGAAAGATGGCAAGTGTTGGTGAGGATGTGGAGAATAAGCAAACTTTGTATACTGTTGATGGGAATGTATTCTTATAGTCTTTTATGCAAAATGTATGGAGATTCCTCAGAAAACTGAAAATAGAACTGAAATCAGTACATTGAAGAGATAGCTGCACTCCAAGTTCACTGCAGCATTATTCATAATAGCTAAGGTATGGAATCAACCTAAGCATTCATTAATTAATAAATGGATAAAAATGTGGATGAAAAAGAGCTCCCTTCACCTCCTATAATGCATGAATGAAGACAATTCTCAGCAATAAGAAAGTGTCATGATCACTCTGATAGGATGCACGTGTAGTCATTGTGAAGAGCCCTAGAGGAACCCTCCAGAGAGACTTCAATTCACATCAATGTAGAACTCAGTCTTCTTGGAAAGAACAAGAAAAAGAAGATGCTCCAGGTAGACAAAGGGTGGGGAAGTAGAAAGGAACCAGTTCCCGTTTGAATAATCTACAGCCACATTAGAACACGAACAAGGGTCCTATACTGGGCTTCCTGAGTGAACACTTTCTTCCTCATCAACATTGCTATTCAGGAGAATGGGTCCCTTATTGAAATTCAAATTTTCTTGGGTGAAAACATACATTTGTGGAACTATAAACCACTGAAGAAAGAAATTGAAGAAGACCTAAGAAAATGAAAGATCTCCCATGTTCTTGGGCAGTTAGAATTAATATCTTCCAAATAGTCATATTACCAAAAGCGCTATATAGATTTAATGCAATTCCTATTAATATTCCAATGACATTCTTTATAGAAATGGAAAAAGCAGTCATGACATTCATTTAGAAAAATAAGAGGCTCATAATAACCCAAACAACCCTTAGCAAGAAAAGTGAAGTAGGAGGCATCACAATACCAGAACTTAATATATACTATGCAGCTGTAGTAACAAAAATGGCATGATATTGGTACCAAAATACAGATAGACGAATGGTACAGAATATAAGACACAGAGACAAACCCACATAAATACAGTTATCTCATACTAGACAAAGGAACCATAAATATACATTGGAGAAAAGATAGCCTTTTCAACAAGTGATGCTAGGAAAACTGGAAATCCATATGTAACAAAATGAAATTAAATCCATATGTCTCACCCTACACACAACTCAACTCAAAGTGGATCAAAGACCACTTTGTAAGACTAGAGACTCTGTGCCTACTAGACTAGAGACTCTGTGCCTACTAGAAGAAAAAGTAGGCCTAAATCTCCATCTTGTCATCTTGGGAACCAAATTGCTTAACAAGACTCCTAAAGAGCAAGAAGTAACATCAAGAATAAATAAGTGGAATTTTATAAAACTAAAAAGTTTTTTTTCACAGCAAAGGAAACAATCAAGAAAGTGAAAAGAGAGCCTACAGAATGGGAGAAAATCTTTGCCACCTGCACCTCAGATAGGGAATTAATCTCCAAGATACATAAAGAACTCCAAAACCTTAATACCAAAAAAACAGTTGTGGCTCAGTGGTATAGCACTTGCCTAGCATGTGTGGGGCACTGGGTTTGACTCTGAGAACTGCATATAAATAAATAAAATAAAGGTCCATTGACAACTAGAAATATTAAAAACCAAAAATACAAATAAACCAATCAATAAATGGGCTAAAGAATTGAATAGATACTTCACAGAAGAAATACCATCAATCAACAAATGTATGAAACAATGTTCAACATCTCTATCAATTAGAGAAATGCAAATTAAAACTACACTGAGATTTCATCTAACTTTAGTCAGAATCACATTTTCAAAAATATAAGTAACAATAACTGTTGATGAGGATGTGGGGGAAAAGGTTCATTCATACATTGCTGGAGGGGGTGCAAATTGGTACAAACACTCTAGAAAGCAGTATGGAGATTCTTCAGAAAACTTGGAACAGACCACCATTTGACCCTGTTATCCCACTCTTTGGCATATAGCAAAAGGACTTAAATCAACATATTATAGTGACACAGCCACATCAATGTTTATAGCAGCTTAATTCACAATAGCTAGGCTACGGAACCAACTTAGGTGCCCTTCAACAGATGAATGGATAAAAAAAATGTGGTATATGTACACAATAGAATATTACTAAGCCACAAAGAAGAATGAAATTATGACATTTGCCAGTAAATGGATAAAACTGAAAAATATCATGCTAAGTGAAATATAACAATCCCAAAAAAACAAAAGCCAGATATTCTCTCTGATATGCTAATGCTAATACACAAAAGTGTGAGGGAGAATATAAGTTCATTGTATTAGACAAAGGGGAATGAAGGGGAGGGAGGGGGATAAGAAAAGGAAAGATAATAAAATGAATCAGGCATAACTTTCCTATGTTCATACACGAATACAAAACCAGTGTAACTCCACATCATATACAACCACAAGAATGGGAAGTTATATTCCATGTATATATAATATGTCAAAATACATTCTATTGTCATGTATACCTCAAAAAAGCAAGTAAAAAGTAATAATAATAAAAATAATACCTTAAAAAAGTACATTCATGGGGTTCAGTTGACAACAGGTATTACTTGTTCAGTATCTCAAGCCCAGAAGGTGAATTAAAAGTTGAAAGAAATGATATTGAACTTGTTTCAAATTCAGCAGTTCGTTTGTTCGTTCTCTCTCTCTCTCTCTCTCTCTCTCTCTCTCTCTCTCTCTCTCTCTCTTTCTTTTTTCCTGGAGACTGAGTCCAGGGGTGCTTAACAATTGAGCAACATTCCTGGCAATTTTTTATTTTTTATTTTGAGATAGGGTCTCACTAAGTTGCTTAGGGCCTTACTAAAGTTGCTGAGGTCGGCTTTGATATTGTGATCCTCCTTCCTCAGCCCTGAGTTTCTGGGTTTACAGTCATGCACCAGCATACCTGGCTCAAATTCAGCTGTTTTGCTTTAACAAGTCACAACAGTTAAAAACAAGTATCAGAAAATTTTTGGACAACATCTTTGTTTCTAAAAAGGACTAGTTCACCAGGCAGATGGATAATATCAGAGTTATCTAGTTACAGAAACAAGATCCTGGGTTATTAGGATAATTTGTAATATTTTGATGAGGCAATAAAATACCTCTATTGAAAAAAAAGTGGCATACACACACACACACATGTATGTATATATACACACACAATGGGACACTATTCAGCCTCAAAAAGAAAAAAACTCCTGTCATTTGTGACAACATGGGTGAACCTGGTGGACATAAGAAAGATTAAGTAACATAAACCAAGCACAGGAAGATAAATAATGCCCGATTTCACTCATACATATAATGTAAAAAAAAAGTAGAACTCATACAAACAGGGAGTGATGTGGGGATTGCCAAAGGCTGGGGGAGGATGGGGTGGAGGGTTTGGGAAATGTTGGTCAAAGGTCAGAAAATTTCAGTTCAACAGATTTATTGTACATCATGAGGACTACAGTTTCTAATGATGTATTGCATATTTGTAAATTGTTGAGAGAATTTGTTTTAAGGATTCTTAGCCCCACACCAAATGATAAATATGTGAGGTAGTATGTATGTTATAAAGCTTGTTTTAGCCATTCTATAATATGAATGTGTATGTGCGTATACATATGTATATGTATACATGATATGTAGAACATGATAAATATATACAATTTTTACTTGTCAATTAAAAATAAAGACATACATTCATTTCTCCAATTGCCCCTCCACACCCCTTCCCCCCAAAAGAGCAAGTCTGGATTCCTGGGTCCCTCTGACTTGCTGTTTTACCTGGAAGAAGCCCAGCAATTGCCCTTTAATTTCTATTCTCCTAAGGTTGTCAATATTTCCTCGTTAAGTCTTCAAAATATTTCATACTAACTACCTGCATGAAAGGCAGCTCAGGTCAATTAAAATTAATCACCAGAATATTCATAAGCTGCAATGAGAATAATAGAATAACTTGCTGAAATACAAATAATACAGGGCCTTATTTTCTTTTTAAATTTTCATTCTGGATTTTAAAAATCTATATGTGTATTCCTTTAATAGGACACTCATTTCAAATACACAGAGCACACCCTGAGTAGTTTCTTTAAGACACGAGAGTCACGAATGTAAATATTTTTAACACTAGCTTACTTTGCTGTGTATTTTATGCTTTAACAATGTCAAGCATTCTCATATGAGCTTTATGTCCTGAAGCATTTTCATATGAGCTTTATTTCCTGGAGGAGTCCATAAAGAAATTCATCTCTGCTAAACCTTGGGTCAAGGTTAATAGCAACAGAACTGTCTACTCCCAACTTCCTGAAGTTGGCAGGGTTCAAACTTTCAAGGCAAAGCTGATAGTGTCAAGGTAAACAGGAAGGTTTTTGATATGGATACCGATCTCTAGGAAGGCACTGTGAGCTCCCACAATTATACCATGAAACCACCACTGCCACTCAGATGTGCAAACGACATCACATTGTTCCTGATTATCTCAGCCAGCAATCAAGACTTTCGCCTGGGTTTGGTCTGAACCCAGGAGACTAATGGGGCAAGTCTCGACAAGGAGGAGCTGTGGGTCTGGATGCCAGGATGGAAACTTGTTCAGGGATGGGTCATAGAAACCATCGCCAGCAGGACACCTGGAAGAGACCGTGAGGCTGCCCTGACATCTTGATCGCTGCTGCTCCCTTCAGACAATGGACACTGGACACAGGCCAGAAATACAAAGTGCATTCCTGTGTCGGTATTCAACACACCCAAATCTTGCATCTTAAACAGCTGTCAGACATTTTAGCTTTCATGTGCTCTAAAAGAGTTTTGATTTTGAGATTTGTCTCTTTTTTTCAATTTAGAGTACACTTAGTAAATGTGCATTTTAATTTTAACTAGACTAATTGTTCCATATGTAAAGATGGATTTGCATATGTCAAAAGAATATTTTTGGCTAGGTGAGAGAGATGGCCTGTTTCTCTGACATGGCAGACCTTGAGTTGTCACCTCTTTGCAAGGATCATCATGAAGTCAATTGTTGTTAAAAGGAGCATCAGAAGTCAGCTAGAGTCTTGGAAGAAGATCAAGTTTTATCGGCTTAAATAAATCTACAAATGTCAGACTCTGAACTCTTCAGAGCTGGAAGATTTGAATTTGAAGAATTAAGACCCAAGAGAAGGGAGGAGGTAGTAATATTGGAGCTGCTCAGATGTCATAAGAGGAAATCTTAGATTTTAGATCTGCATAGCAGGAAAGAACATTTTCAATGCGATTGATCATCTTACTGAAAGCAACGTACTACTAAGACCCAAAGTTAAATTTTAAATATATAATCTGATTCTTGATGAATAACTGACGAGGGGGTGACTTTGATTCTGACTCAAGTAAATGAAAACTGGAGACAACATAAGCACTGCTTGTGAAATTTACCTAGATGAAGCTATTTATCCTAAATAATGTACGTGACTATTTCTCTTCTACTTGTGGTTCAGTGTCTCTATTAATAATTTGAAGTAGGAGAAAAGTGGAAGAATGGTATTGCTATGGGTCTTATAGAGTGCAAGAGAGACTAAAGATGAAGATCATTTCAAAAGTTTAAACATGATTTGTAGTTTCACCACCTGAAATTCTAGCAATCACGGATGAATATTTAATTGACAACAATTTTCCAATTGGACTAAAAGGGAATATGCATAAGGTGCAGTTTAAGAATCATAAAATAAGAGAGTGAGGTGAAAATGTAGAACTTGCCTCTTATCAAAAATAATATTTTTGGGTTAAAGACAATCTGACCTGTGTGAGATTCTG
Organism: Marmota flaviventris; assembly: GCF_047511675.1. Classification (NCBI taxonomy): domain Eukaryota; kingdom Metazoa; phylum Chordata; class Mammalia; order Rodentia; family Sciuridae; genus Marmota; species Marmota flaviventris. Next base: position 40,364,491 of record NC_092513.1, read on the forward strand.
GGAGGTTAGAATGTGCTCCCAAAATGAGATGGTCCTGAGAAGTAATAGCTTAATCTGTAGTTTGTTTTATATTTTCCCATGATGATAAGTGAGGGAGAGACCAATGGGAGAAAAGCAAAGTTGTGTTTCACTTGAGTGGATGCCAATTGCACAGTGACTCACCGCGTCCTAATCAGACAGGTGTGACATCTCACTAAAAAAAAAAAAAAAGAAGGAGACTCACCCCACCCATCCTGGAAACTGTTCTTTGCTCAAGCTCAGCACACTGAAAACTACTTTCTAGACATGTCACCATGCCTACCGTGGATGGGTAGGAAGTGATATGACAATGCTGACTGAAGTAGGGGTTAAATCAATATATGACTAAAGCTGGTTTTTCAGATTCAACCATGAGTGCGTGTGGGTCTCTATGTGTGAACTTTTCATTAAAGAACTAAATTCTTTTATTTTTGGATTTGTGGTCTGCTCTACATTGTCTAGCACTTTATATATATGCTTATTTATATGATCCAAACAGTCTATTTTTGGGGGAAGGGTACTAGGATTGAACTCAGGGGCACTCGACCCCTGAGCTACATCCCCAGCCATATTTTGTATTTTATTTAGAGACAGGGTCTCACTGAATTGCTTAGCACCTCACTTTTGTTGAGGCTGGCTTATGAACTCTCCATCCTCCTGCCTCAGCCTCCCAAGCTGCTGGGATTACAGGTGTGCGCCACCATGCCCGGCATGATCCACACGCTCTTGATGAAAATTGTAATAGATATCTCTGCTTACATTTCTTTTTCACATCTAATTTGTAGAATTATATAGGTTCAATAAGTTTATGTCTTAAGGAACTTTTTAAAATCATGTGATTTAAACTTGTCATTTTAAAGATGAGAAAAATAGGCCTATCTACTATTATATAAAATTGGGCTTTGGTCAGCATCATCTAACAGCCAGGAAAAATAATCCATTCTTCTCTACTTGTCTTCTCATTTTTAAGAATGGAGTTATTTGACGAATTTGCTTTACACATTATCATCAATGAAGTCTGCAAAGAGATCAGACATTTGGGTTTAGATCCGTGGCTTCCCGACATGACTGTGCATCTGAATCATTTAGGAAATTAAAAAAGAAGCCAATAAAATCCAAAGCACTGTAATATTTTAAAAAATCTCTAGTTGTGTCTGATGCAGTGTGTGTGGACCAGTATTTAAGAAATGCCAGTGTTGAACCGGCACATGTTTGCTTTCAAGATGGTTGGATGGAAAGTGGGCTAAAGTATCCAGCCATTTAAGAAATGCAATCCTAAAACTATAGCTGGGGAAACCCCAGTAGTTTTAAATTCAAGCTGTTACTTTTGAGGTTTTCTGCTGTCACTATTTCATTATGGCCTATGTAAAGGAACCTCTGAACACTAAAAGTTATTAGATATGTGCATTGACTTCTTAACATAGGACTTTATAAATGATTCCATAACCAAAATGACTGCTAAAAGCTTTTAAAATAGGAACTTAGTGATTTGATTAAATCCTGACTCCAACAAAAGTTAATGAAGACCATTTTTTTTTGGTTAGTTGCAATATAAAGATCTCTGTATTGATTGCTATCTAAGAATAACAAAAAAGACAGAGTCCACTAGGTCATGTTATTGATCAAATAGCAACTATAGCCTCAAGAATGTCAGGCAAAATCACAGGTCATGCTTGAGGTGTAGATGATACATTTCACATAGGATTTTATAAACTTGGGTATTCTTAAAGCCTTTTTCATTCTATTCCTAATTGTGCCCTGCTTATCATTTCAATGAGCCACATAATTAGAAGATTAAGAAAGATGTTTCTGATTGTGTCACTTTTTGATACCCCAGTTAGGCTAGACTGCAGCACGTTGGACCCTGGGGACACTTATTCATCACAGTGGACAGCTAATATTTCTCTCCTTAACACTCTTCCATTCTCTTGGGGCAGTACTTCCCTTCCTCTGGTAATTCATTCTCCAATCCTTTAAACTCAGAGGGAGATTTTAATCCTAATGTTCCTTTCATCAGGCCACTGTGTAGACACACATGACACATATAACTCAAAGAATAGCTGCACAAAGTTTCCTTGGGACTAAATGGCAGTTTAAAAAGATCTTCACTTCTCTACTGGAGAAGGCACAAGGCAATTAGGAATTGGTGGAGGCAAATGGAGGGGAAAAAATTAAAAAGGGGGACCACGGGCAGTGTAAGAGTCCCTTTCCTATCATCCTGTGGGCCTCCTATATCCTCCCCTCAATTTTGTTTTTGTGAAGCAATAAGTTTTCTTTTTGGCCTCAGTAGTAGAGACTAGATTTTTATAACTTGCAACCCAAGGAGTATGAGTTCAATAAAAATTCAAACGCCCTCAATTTCTTGTACCATCAGGGAAAATTCACATTATTTGCCTTTCTCCCAGAATGCACCTGTTTGGGAGAAGAAAAAGACCAAGGCAATTTTACTTCAGGTTATTCTCAAGGAAATTCTTATTGTTGCATATTCTCTGGAAAAATAGGAAGACAAGAGAATGACAACAACCATGAAAGCCTCTTAGAAAATACAGGGGCAAGCCAAGAGAGGGACAACAAAGAGCAGATCTCGTCCTTACTATATTTTGTATTTATGGTTTGTACAAATATAATTACTTGCACACCTCAGTTTTTAATAGAATACTGCATTTTAAGTTCTACATACCAGTAATTTTGGAAAAACATTCCTAAGAAAACTAAATTTATTCTTCACATAATTTTAAGTTCTGATAGGGTCTCAGAGACGTTTTCTTCCATTGAAAAGACTTTGAGCCAGGCGAGGTGTTGCATGCCTATAATCCCAGTGACTCAGATGACTGAGGCAGAAGGATTGGAAGTTCAAGGCTAGCCTCCACAATTCAGTGAGGCCCTAAGCAACTTAGCGAAACCTTGTCTCAAAATAGAAAATAAAAAGCACTGGGGATATAGTTTTATAGTAGTAAAGCATCCCTGGGGTTTTAGTCCTTGTCCAAAAAAAAAAAGGATTCTGTGGTTTAACTAATTGTGTTGTTTTACCAAAACCTTCTTAATGATTTGAAATGGTCAGTTTTCTTTACAAAATCCATCATTGTTGTCCTACATTATTTAATTTGTATGTACTTGTGTATGTATGTTTGTGTGTAACATTTAGAAAGAAATAAAAGGAAGACTATTCCTTGTGCTAGGCTGACTATCCATCTGCAGGGGAAGCTCCTGTATAATAGTTTCCTGATCAAATGATTAACCCATGTACATTTGACCTGAGCAATGGCAAGGAGCTTCATACCTCTTAAAGCCCTTTATCCTGTCTTAGTTTAATCAGAATGCTTTTTGTGTTCAACAGATTAGTCTGAACAGAAAGTTTTGGCCCCCTCTAGTAGTCTGGCCCCTGCTGTCTACCAATCTTACGATGTTCATTCAAACTGACGTCTTGCCAGTTAGGAGCCGAGCTCTTGTCTTCTCATCTTAAGTCCTCCAAAAAAGGAGTGTTAGGGTCCATGAGGCTTCTTAGGATTGTGTGAAAACTCACATCTCACTGAGAACTCTACAGGATGAAGAAAGGTGCTTCAACTGTCCTATATTCATTTAGAACAATCCGTTCTAGAAATATCTTTTGTTGTGATACAAGAAAAAGGGAAATGAATAGACAGAGATTTGAACTTCTCCAGAGTTTTCCTAGGTTCCAGGCCCTTCATGGGGAATAGGAATTGTAGACTACATACATCTCCAAGTGTGATCCTCTTAATGACACTGTGGAATGAGTGTCATTCTCTGAATTCTTTATGAGAAACTTGAGGCTTAGAGAGAATAAACAGAGTTGAACATTTTCTCTTCATCCATTGTGGCCTTACTACTTCCTTTCTTCTAAAGAAGGGTCTTTAAATATAAAACTATGCATTTAGACAATTTTGTAAATTCTCACCCAATCCAGAGTGTTTGAGAGTGAAGAGGGAGGGGTCAGTGTTACAATTATGCACAAAATTGTAAACTGAGACTGCTTAGGTAAGCCTGGACCCCTGGTCATTGTTACTTAAGGTCACTAGTAAGCTGTCTGGAGATCCTAGGTAGAGTGGTGGTAGCTTGGGTCTTGACCACAGGCACTGTAGCTTTAGATTCTTACTCTTATGGCTTCTGTCTTTAGGCATAGCATGAGATAGTCAAGTCTTACATTAACTTCCACTCAAGAAGTCTTCTCATTTTTATAAGAAATGAATTTTCATCCAAATTCACTTGGGTTCTCAACAAAATTCCGAAAAAAGGATGTTTTTTCTAGTTCCTTAGGACAGTAGTAGAGATAAATGTTAGTCATAGACGGGGCATTATGCTTGCTATTTCTAAGGCAGGTTCCATTTGGGCTCCCCTTGACTCAGTTTCTCAAGGATTGAACAGGTTGGGACTGTTCTCCAACCTTTGCCTGGTCCTCTGGAATTGCTATGCCTACATACCTCAGGAAAAGGGTGAAATTAATGTTTGTAGAATCCTTTGGAGATCTCTGATGAAAGATGTTTTGATAGTATGAAGTATTATTATAGTAAATAGGCCCTGGATTTTGTCTTTGGTGTAATGAACTATACTCTCAACATTAACTCCATATGAGGAGATGAACTTCAAACATCCACTTGAGAGTATCTTTAAATAACTTTCATTATATTGGATCAGCAAATGTTTTATCAATCCATAATGACAAATACTTTGTATGATGGTTACTTAACAAGAAACTAAAACTTGTTCTACATGCGAAGATAGAATGAATCATATTCTGAGCTGGGATAAGCAGTAATGATGCAGGTAGAAACTTGTTCAATTATATGCCTTGGAAGAGTCAGCTATCAAAAAGAAAAAGACTCAAAATTTGTCAGCATTTCCAAGATGATTCCAGAATGGATGTTAAAGTTAACAGAATCTTGTCCAGTTAATTTTCTCAAAGTGTGCACATCTTAAAAATGAATTCTGATTGTTTTGTTACGTTAAGCTACAGAACAAGGAAGTTGAAGTTGAAATTTTCTAAAATTAATTTTTATGCAATTAAAAGGTCTAAAATTAGGAAATGCACTGTGTAAAAATGAATTGACTATTTTAATTTGTATGTTTTCCTTAGTTCTCATCAACTTACAACTTTTAGACATCACTTTTTTAAGCTCCATTATATTTTGGATGATTTGAAGGGTCTTGCTATGATAAGTAATAGAATTGTAACATAACAGATATTTTTGCTATGAAGATTTTTAAATATTTTTATAGCTTAGTATTAGAAGATATGTTTTCAATCATAAAGCAACTTTTAAAAATACATGACTTGATTACAAAAGCATATAGTGAAATGTATCTCACATGATTGGAGATACTTTAGAGCACCAAGAAATCCTAGCAGAAGGCAGTATAAGTAAATTAATGGATTTTTAAAATTTTTATAAATTTCTCTGTATAGATTCAATAAGGTTAGGTTACTTATACTGATTTTTTTTTGAGGTATAACTGGTTCTCACCTGTAGAAAGAAATTGAGCTCTCCAACCTGTTTCTTTGCCATATCAAAGGAAAAATTTGAGCCCTAATGTAGACAAGCTGATTATTTATGATTCTGTCCTGTACTAGGCCTGGAGAATTTAGGTAAGTCTCTTCACTTTGCAGTTATTTCACTATTGTAAGCCACAACAGAATATTCACAAGCAGAATAGTTGTAAAAGTGGTGATTTGCAAGCTAGTTTGCATAAATGCTACCTGGCCTGCTTGCTAAACATGTAGTTTCCTTGATCCCTCCTCTTTCCCAATCCCAGGACAGATTCTTCTGGTCTGGAATGAGATCAAGAATTTCAGGTTTACAAGCACTTGGGTGTTTCCCAATGCTTGTAATTCAGATGCCACTCAGAAAACCTCCAAATTATTATGGACTGAAACAAGGGATGAAAATTTAAAGCAAATAAAGTAAAGTTAGAAACATGTGCTGTTTCTCATAGCCTTGTCTAGGGGGATATAAAATTATGTGAGAATCAAAATTTTAAAAAAATGTATTGTTTTGCTGTATCACTTCCTTTTTTATTAACTCCGTTTTCCCTCTTTTTTTTCTAGGATGATACCTGGTGTGAGTTTATAATGAGCCACTTTCCCAGGGGGTGTTTCGATTTTGTTAGGGCATTCTGAATGTATATTCCCCATCAAATGTGCCTCTATTTATAAGACAGGGAGTTTAGCATAATGGCTAACAATGGATTGCCAGGATTCAAATGCTGCCACTGTCATAAGCTGGTTGTGTGTCTTTAGATAGTCACTGTATGCATCAGGTTTGTTATTTTTAAAAAGGAATAATAATAGCTTCTATGTCAATGTCTGCTAATTTATTCACTCACAATTCCTACCTTGTGAGAAATGAATAAGTGAATGTGTAAAACACTTGGAACAGTGTGAAGAGCACATCAAAGCTGGGTAAATGTTACTCAGTAGTTACTATAGTTAAACGAGTGCATCAATTATCTGGACCTAAAAAAAATTGATATGATACTTGAGTAAGGTTTTGAGTTTTGGATTTAGAGAAATGAAGAATATTCTGTACATTTGTCTTTAGAAACCATTGGCTTCTCTACATAAACATAAAGATATAAATATGCAGAGTAATCAGTCTAAAGGAGGCATAGAAGGATTGTGAGAATAAGTTGAATATCTGTAAACAAAATTGAGTCTCTCTTCAATATATAAAATAATAATAAAATTGTTTCAGAAGATACTCAACACAATCCGGTAGCTATTTCTAGTAACATTATTATTATTTTTAAATTCTAGGCAGAGAAGTACATTGTATTAACTTTAATAAAGCTCTGCCAGCTTAACAGTTACTAGAATACTTGCTGGATTGCCTGATTTTGCCCTTGCAGGTGATTGACAGTTGTGGTGAGACTTACTTTGCTTTTGTACCAGAGCTTTGCTTTAGGAATGAATATTTTATTTAGGCGAATTCCTTAAACAGCTTGTTGGTGATAGAAGGTAAGGACTTAGAGAAACAAGCACTGGGAGGAGATCAAGAAGCAAAGAACTGGGTAAACCTTCAACCACCCCTAGAAAAATAACCACAAACTTTAAAGGAGGATAGAGAAAAGGGTGAAGCCTAAGTAGAAGAGTAAAGAGCAAGAAAAGAGAAGAAATCCATGTATTATCACATGGACCAGAATCTGAGAGTTATAGAAGTGACTAAGATATCCCTGTTATGTGGTTGAGTAAATGGTTGGATTTTAAGAAGTATTTTTAATGTTATTTGAAGTTTTGTTTCACCATTTCTTCTTCTGAGTTTCTATCATCTACTCTTATTTATTCAAACCTCCAATGAGGACTTTATTTTAATTTGAGTGGGTTTTGTGGTCAATAAGGGACCAAGCCTATGAAGGACCATGATTGCACACAGATACACAGAAGAGGAGGAAATTGTCCAGGAATTCCAGATGGTACATTTCTAGAAAGTTTAGTAAGTCATATGTTGTGGGCATATACTGCATGTCACAAACTAATTATGCAATTTACACACATCATCACTTATACCTCTCAAGCAACAACTACCAGGTAGATACTATTATTATGTTTTTGGACAGACAAGAAAACAAAGGCATAGTCACGTTGATTCACTTGTCCAAGATCACATAGCCAAGCAGAACCAGGATGGCAGAATCAGAATATAAAGAAAGGTGCCCAGATGTCAAGCAGAAGTGTGTCACTCTTACCGTGGCATCATAAGCTTTGGCTGACTTTGGAGTGGGAGGAGGATAGCTTGGGTTATGTATGATGGTAGCAAAGTTGAACATTTAGTGGTGTGGCCTGAAAGTGGGAACTGGAAGATAATAACACATGAACAAGAAGAGTCCTGAGCTCAGCAATTTGTGCAATAGCCAAGGCTACCATCTGCAGGAGAGTTAGACCCAGAGTGTTGGTCAATTCCTGGATTTTTCCACTCATTGTGACATGATTTCTTTGACAACCAGCTCCATTTATAGCATGTAAAGAAGGAAGAACAGAAAATACTTATAGGTGAGATTTTGTGGGTACTCCATTTTAAATCAGAAATGAAAGACAAATGCTTCACCTCACCATTGCTTAACATTATTCTGATAAATGAAATACGACCTAAAACAGAAAATAAGATAGAAAATTGAAAAGCATTGGAAAAAGAGAACAATTGTAGCTGTCTGAACCTAACATTTTAATCATCACCTTATTGAGCATAGAAATTAGTGAACAATTAATAGACGGTTGTTTATTAGTGTCCCACAGGAAACCTTTGTGCAACATAGTACTATAATTTATTTTATATAAATATTTATGGTCAAGTAACTATAGTTCCTATTACTGTACACAGGTTTAGTCATTCTTAATAAATTCTTTTGCCTTCTTTATAAGTTCTTGAGTGTACCTTTGAGGCATTGTTAACTGAAAGTACATGGTCTTGATGGATCAAAATGTTGATACCTAGAAACTGAGTAACATCAGCTAGTATTTCTGCCTCCCAGTGGAACTTAGTCCCAATCAAATGTACTAGGTGTTAGTGGAGAAAGGACAATTTCAAATAGTGTTAAAATGCATGAAAAGGTAAATAAATTAGTAAAAGCCAATATATTTTAAAATATATATTTTAAATACAAATATGTTTTAAAAACACCACCCCCCCATACACACACACACACACACACACACAAACATGTGCCGTTATACACAGAGGACATGGTATCCAAACTTTTCTTTCTAGGAGGCACAGTTTCATGGCAAGGCAAACAGCTTGATATGAGAAGACCATGGCCAGGTTTCACCTTCGACTGTTACCCTGATTCAGGGAAAAACTGTAATAAACATGCAATAGATTTGTGAAAAGAGATCTTATTTGCAACAACTTAAAAATATGTAATATAGGACTGACCTGAATAAAAGATAAACAGAATCAATATGAAGAAAATTATAAACATTTACTGATAATCATAAAATAATAGTCATTTCTTGTACCTGAATTGGAGGAGTAAGTAGTTTAAAAGAGTCAACTATTCATGCAAATATTTGTAGAGTTTAGAAGCTTTCAACTAAAATAGAACAGGGCCCAGGGAACATGGAAAGATTGTTTCTTAAGTAACAGACCCATTCATGGACCTTGGTTGACTATAACACACCCCACAGAATTCAATGTCCTCCTCAACTCACCAAGGTTGTATGAAGGACATAGCCTCTCACATGGGGAAATCTAATACAAAACAAGAGAAGGGAAAAGGCTGAGAATTTATTACATAGACTGACTTAACTCTGCACACTGTTGAGACACTGAGATGAGACTGAGATTAGTAGAGGGATATAAAATATCATTGTTTATTTTTACTGCTTCTTTGACCATCTCTACCTTCTCTGCCTTCTGGACTCTCATCATCCCCAGTGTCAGTTTTTTTGTGACAGCATTTTTTACCATTAACTTCCTCCTGTAAGGGACAGCCATCATCATTCTCCTTAAAATCACAGCTTCCTTGCATCAGTATAGCCTTCATTTCCTTAGTTTGAGGAGTGTCCTCTCAAGGAACAGAACATGGTAGTGGGTTCTTCCATCTAGCATAATGAGCTCATTCAAATATTTTCTTCCCAAACCTTTTAGTACCCAGCTCCCATCATCTCCACCTCATTTACTGCAGACCATTTCTATTTTCAAATTCAAAGAACATTCTCAACAGCATGCTTAGACCTGCTCCAAGTGTTCTTGGCCAGATCATTAATTCATGGTCACATATCAGAAGCATTCTCTCTTATCTAGTTTTATATTCTGTTTACTCCAGTCCAACTCCAAATTCCACATGCAATCCCATGCTTCCTGCAAGAAAAAATGGACTAGCATTTGCAATTCCTTTCTTATAAAAGCTAATTGATTCCAGAGCAAAGACAGCATTTCCCCATAAGTCTGTGTTGACATCAGTGATCTGTCAACTTAGCTAGTTTATGGGATCAGTTGTTTGATAAAACACAAGTCTAGATGTTGCTATAAAAGCATATGTTTAGACTTGATTAGTCAGTAGATTTTAAGCTAAGCAGACCCTCTTCCTACGGGTGGACCTCAGTTGAAGGCTATAAGAGTAAAGACTGAGGTTCACCGAAGTAGAAGGAATTCTTCTCAAAACTCAACATAAAAACTCTATCTGAAAAATCTCTATAGAATCTGTCTCTGTCTCAGTGCCTCTGGAGCGCTTCCTTTCTCAGTCACTTACTTTAAGAAAGGAGAGTCTATCCTTAGGTTTTTGTCTTCCAGGGTACTTCTTATTATCACAGCCTGAATTCTCCCAGAAGCAGAGCCCAAGACAATGAGGAGTCTTCAGTGCAGTGGTTTGAGAATCAATCCTAGGGAGCAGGATGAGGGCAGAAGGGAGAAACATGGGAGAAGGAAAAGCACTCCCCTGGAACTACTACAGAGTTGGCACCACCATTACAGCTGACTGATGCTTGATGTCATGTGAGCTCCTGAGGAGACTTTTGGAATGCCCCCCACGACTCCTTGGCCAAGAGATGAAGGGATGCATCATAGATGCAAAAGCTTGCATCTTCTAGTATTTATCATGATTTTCCATGTTGTACATACATGGGCACCACATGAATTTTCACTTCCATGATGAACCTTGAAACTTGTCACCCACAACTACTTTCAGAGTAAAATAATGAACTCAAATATTCTGTTCAACAACTGTAACCAGTCTCCGGTAGTTCTCTCTTAGTCCCATAATCTATTTATCTTCTTTCCAACTCCTAATCTTTTGGATTCTGACATTTTATTCCAAACAGTGTCCTAGCTGATGCCAAACAGTTTCAAATCCTGTCTCACCATTTATATTGACGTTTGTCCTTGGGGAACTTACTTAAATTCTCTCAGTGTCAGTTAACTTGTCCATAACCTTGGATAATGACAGTACCAACTTTATGGATTTGTTATGAGCATGATTTGAGATAATGTATATAAAGTATTTAATAATATGTATAATGTATAGAAACCAGTTAATAAATGATAGCTATTATAATTATGATGGTGCTTATGATGATGACATTTGTCTAGCTTAGGTACCATAGTCTATAACTTAACTTTTGACCTTTTGTTTCTGTTGGACCTGACCAAGAACCTTCCAATTTGAATTTTTTCATGTTTCCAATTCAATCACACTATTGAGCAGTGTTAGATATAATTACCAAAAGAGAGAAGATGAGGGCTTATATTATTCATGGTTTGTAGCAAAACTATTGATTTTCATATAGGAGTAACTCCAAAATTTACAAATCCTGCTGGCTTTCATTCTATCTTTGAGGTGAAGGTCTTACTTACTCTGAAAAAAAGTTGAAATTAAGGCCTAGAATACTTCAAAACTACCTTTTTTTTATACACACATACTTTGACATCTCCACCCATCTTCTGCTCTTTTCCTCTCATCTTGGAAGATGTTTTCTATTATTATTCCCTTCAAAGAATTCAACATTTGTTCAGGAACTCACCTGCTCTGGTCTTCTCATTTTATTTTATCCCATCAACACACCATTACTACTTAGGTAGGCTGGTCATGGAGACCCTGCCTTACAAGAGCTCCAGAACCTGACTGCCCAGGATTCAATCTTTGCTCATTACCAACAGTGCAACATTTAACAAGTCACTCAGTTCTGTAATTTTTTAGCTCAGTCTCTACTCAAATGGAAAAAGAAGGTGAAGTTAATGTCTACAAAGTGCCAAGAACAATGCTTAGAATATAATGAGTATGTAAGAAATTGCTGTTTTTATTATGTAGGGGATATGTTCATCAAGAGACTTATTGAAAGGCAGAGATCCCCTTTCCTTGCCTTCTGGCATCCTGAGCTAGGATATTAGGTACCTTCTCCCAGAGATTCGATATTTGAACAAGGAGAACAAAGACTGATTGACAAGTGAGAAGACAAGGTTGCACCAGGATTGGGCTTGAAGAATCTCTATGGGTGGCAGTGTCCAGTGTCCTGGGGTGATGTTGCAAGTGAGAGGTCCTTCACTGTGTTTTCTTGTGGTGAAATCTCCCTGGCTCCCCCCTCCCCCCAAGGTTTTCTGAGTCTGGTTCATCAGCTTTTCTGTTGATTCTATGGTGTACTTAAAATTGTTTTGATAAATTCCTCTTCTGTCATGCCAACTGGTGTCCATTCTTCTTTTCTGAATCCTGGTGGTCACTATACCTTCATGAAACTCTTTTTTTTCCCCTTAGGGGATACTTTTATTTTATTCTTACCTATGTACTGCTCAGATTCACTTTTCCCCTGATGTCTCTGTCAAACTCTTTATAATTTTTCTCTGGTTCCTTCTTGGAATTTCTTTTTCTTTTTCTTTTTTCCTCTTTCTAAACACTCCCTCTGATTGAATTCACCCATGTCAACTTCAACTTTAATGTAAATGGTTCCTATACTTACATTTCCATTTAAGCCTTCAGTCCTACATTTCAGATTCAAATTTTGATTTCTTACATGTTATGTTACCTGGATACATTCACTATATCTTTCACATCTGCTCATATCGCTGTCTTCTTGGAGGAAGTAATGCATAAGCCAAAATCATGCCAGAGTCATCCTTGACTCTTTTTTTTTTTCCTGTTTATTCCTTCTGTTGCTATTGCTTTACTACGATTTCTCTTCTTTAGGCAAGACCTTCTGAACCTGGGCTTTTTCAAGTGCAAATCTGATTAGTTCCCCTACTTCGATATTTTGGATGGTTCTATTTATTTTTCATATCACACAAAATAATTCTAGTCAAATTACTTCAATCCCAAACTAATCAACTCAAGGATCTCTCCAGTGGCCTATGAGGTTTGAAGTATGAGAAATGAAGAGATACATATAAATGATTCCTTCTTCTTAGTAAGTCTTCTAGGAAGGAACCTCACCAGGCACAAGGCATATCTTCCATTCCAACTCAGTTCCCCCTTACTGCATCCCAGCTCCCTCCCAGCCCTGCATGGTTCCTAGTAGATTTCTCATGAGCATGCAGATGGACTTGGCCTCCTGCTCACACAGAGAAGCCTCCGCCACTTCCCTTTCCACATTCCAGGCATCCCACTGGATTGGAATGGCATTAAGTCCTCGATAAATCACTCTTCAGGAAAATGAACTATTAATATCACAACATTTAAAGCACATCAACACTAATTATGAGCAGAGCTTAAATCAGAGCAACTCCATATGGCACATTGGAGAATAATTAGGGATTTTTATGTTTATATTTTTAGATCATCTTTAATAGACTTCCAGCTTAATAGACTGACAGTGGGAGGTGTCTTTATAAAGAAAATTATTCCAACAAGCCCAGAGGCAACTTTATTGTGTCAATGGCATAAAACAAACATCCTAAGAATATTGTTTAACTTTATTTATGGGTGACTACTAAGTCATTAAGTTAAAGCTGGAATTTCACATTTAATAACCTTGGCAAAATAAAAAGGAGCCACAAGAGTTTTAATTAAATATTCCCTCTCTTTCAAATGAAGAGGTAAAAACAATCAAAGTCTTTTGACTTTCTATCAGGAATGTGTTTGCTGTGAAATGTACTTTTTAGAAGACTGAGTATTTGTAGAAGAAATCAAAATGTCTGGACTATTTGGCTTAAATACTAACAGGTCAAAGCTACGATATTTGTTGGCTTCGTTTTCAACTTTTCATGTTTTTTTATTGTGAAATGAATTTAGACTTATGGAAGAGTTGGATCAAGAGCATAAAGTTCTCATACATCCTGTATCCAGCTTCCTTTTACATTCAACTCTTACACAACTAGAGGGTCATTCTGGAAACAAACAAATATACCTTGGTACAGTAATATTGATAAAACTACAGAATTTTGAGGGATTTTTTTCGATTTTCCTACTAATTATTCCATGATCCAATCCAAAATATTGTTAGGTTTTGTTTTTGTTATTTTTGTGGTCCTGGGGATTGAACTCAAGGCCTCCCACAACCTAGGCAAGTGCTCTACCACTGAGCCACATTCTCAGCCTGGTACTGTGGTACACATAAGTGTACTACCACCATCTCTTCCAAACCATAACTCTTCCTTAGTCTTTTTTTCTCTTGCATTTCTTTGACGTTTTGAAGAGTCCTGATCACTTATGTTGGAGGGTGTGCTCAATTTAGGTTTAGCTGACTTTTTTTATTTTCATGATTAGGTTGAGATTATGCATTTTGGCAAATATTTTCAAGTTTACAAAATATTAGCAATATACCTACACAGAAAAAAAATTTATTTGTATTTTCATGTTTCAAATAGTTGACAGCAAGCTTCACAAATTAAGTCACTGATTTCACAGAGAAGTTTCTATATGAACTTGGAGTATGTAAGAGCAAGAGGCAGAACAGCATTTTAATATAGGTCTGTTTGACTTTAGCCATTATACTAGCTGGAGACATTTTCCTAGGAGCTTGGAAATGCTTCTTCCTTCTTTTTCCTTCATCTCTTTATTTTTTTCAGAAAACAAAATTGCAATAGATTATTTTTGAGAAAGGATCTTCAAATTCAGAATACAATAACTTATTAATCTCTCTTAAAAGGAAAAGAGAAATAAGGTATTCAATATTTTTTTTTCCAGGTGAAAGCACAGCATCAGCAAAAGGTACAAAATCTGTGTGCTGGATACTATGCTAGATTCTAGGGCTACAGTGATAACCAGATTGTCATGGTCCTGCCTTAAAGGAGGGCACATCCAATGGAGAAAACAAAGAAACAAAAACAAAGGAAATCTTAGGTTTCTTAGGTTATAATAACTTCTAAGAAGGAAATGAAGAAGAGGCTCCATGATGGTAAGAAATTTTTCTTATATGTGTATATATATGTATATATATATATATATATATATATATATATATATATATATTATTTTTACTTTTCCCATGAAGTATGCATACATTTGACTTCTTTATTCTTTCAGAACATTCCAGAATCCATTTGCACATAGATGTCCCCGAGGTACACAGGATATAAAAACAATAAACTAAATAGAGGTAAAATGTCTGTGCATGCTTAGTCACTCCAAATATTAAAAAGACCCTTTCAAATGATGTGAGTGTGTGTGTGTAGGAGAAGCATCTCTTTCTTTATAATCAGACACTACCTACGTTCTGATTAATTCTGAAATCATCATCTTCTATTCAAATCAATTTGAGATTCTTAATTGGCATTCTTGGAGTGTGACAGCACTGGTGCAGAATGCTACATCATCAAGAGCATGTTCTTTGGTTTCCAAGTCTTGCCTCCCAGAACACCTCACCTTCGTTCTCATTAGGGAGCTAATTGGGGTGGGCAGGGACCTCTATTCTGTCTATTGACCTTTTCAAGTGGCCCTGCCCAGTGGACTCCTTACAAAGATGCTTCTTTTTAGACAGGTGTCTTTCAACTAGGAATCAAATTGCTGCTATCAAGTCCAGGTGGGTGGGGTAGGAAGGAAGAAACTCCTATATTATCATAATTTAAAAATTACGTGTAGCATTCTAATTCATATATCTGTTATGAATATTTGTGTTTCTCAAGTCAGCACAGAACTCTAGAAGTACACATTTCACTTTGTGACTTATTTTAAAAGAAGAAATACCTACCTAGTAGGTGCTTCAGACATAGGAGGTTTTCCACATTTAGCAAATGAAATAAACTTAAATGAATAGAAAAACATCATCATCCAGGACAATAACAAAATAACATACTTGATTAATAGTTCATTAGGTTCTCATTCTTTATTTTTCTTCTTCATTATACTCTTCCCCTTTTACTTATGGGCATTTTTCTCTTAGATCTCAAAAATTGTTGCAGAGTTTCTTAAACTGATGCTTAATATGTTTATTCTATTTTGATTCTTCAATAAGAAAAGTAACTATGTTCATGGAGTATTGGCACATGTCTCTAGTCCCAGTGACTTGGGAGACTGAGGCAAGAGGATCATAAGTTCAAGGTCAGCCTCAGTAACTTAGGGAGACCCTGTCTCAAAATATATATATATATAAATAAATAAATAATTAAAAATTGAATAAAATGCACTGGGCATGTAGCTGAGTGGTAAAGTATCCCTGGGTTCAATATCCAACACCAAAGAGAGATAGAGAGTTTGTGTGTATTTAAGGTCACAATTAAAGATAGAATAGGATTATCCCTGTCTAAAAGCATACCAGAGCAAAAAGAACAGCTAATCAGTATTTTATTATTAATGTTTAACAATCCAACTTTCTAGAAAAAAATAAAATTTGGATTCAGAAACTTTGATGATTTCCGTGTTGTAAGTTTTGAGTGCTTTTCTACTTTTTAGCATGGTTCGAAACAAGTGGATATTTATGGTTGCATTCATTGTCAATAAAAAGGTTTTACTGATATTCTGCTTTTGTGATGTGAGTAAGCTTCATATACCAAAAAAATTGTATAAGATGCCATGCAGCAAGTACGGATTCTTGATATATTGTAATGAAAATGGTATTTTTCCCATCTAATCATAGAAAAAAATCAGCAAATCTCAACAGGATGTACTGTACTTGACCAGTACTCTTTAAAACTATCAAGGTCATCAAAAGCAAGGACAGCCTGAGAGACCATTAATCCAAGAGGAGCCTAAGGAGACATGACAACTAAATGTAATGTGGTGTTCTGGATGGGATTCTGGAACAGGAAAAGATACTAAGTCAAAGTAAGGAAATCTGGGGAAACACCTGTAGGCATTCACCAGTAATACTGTATTCATTAATTCTAACAGTACCATACCAATCTAAGTCTACCACTCCAACCTAAGATATTAATAATGAGGGAAATGGTGTAAAATGTATGGAAACTCCCTGTACCATCTCTGTATTTTTTTCTGTAAATATAAAACTAATCTAAATCAAAAAGAACAAAATAAGTGTAAGCTTTCTTAATTGATAGTATTTGATACCAACTATTATCTGATATCATACTGAATTTTCTTTTCCACAGGTTAAAATTTCTCTTTTTAAACCATTCTTTTCATGACACAACTTCATGTTTTACCTCTATCCCAGAAGTTTCTGATCATTTCCTGAATTTTTTTTTTTAATTTATTGGTGTTGATCATACACATCTCTGAACACTGTTTTTCCTTTGACTCCTTTATCTGATTAACTTCCAACAACTTTCAAGAGCCTTTAAAATACCACTTTCTCTCCGGTGGCGAATTGAACCTATAGCATTGCTCTCCTTGACCACCATGCTGTTACTTTCTCCCTTTTCTGTACTCCTGTCTTCTGTACATGGTTGTTACTTCCTCACACTGGGTCATGATATTTTTCTCACATTGATTCTTTTATTACACAGTGAATAGAAGCCATGTGAAATCCTAGAAAAGCCATTCTGAAATCCTAGAAAAGCATCAGATACATAGAAGGGACATGCTAAATAGCAATTGAATACAGTTGGTCCTCCATGGACTGGCTTTCTCCTCCAATGCATTTTTTTTCATCCCCTTGTTCATGAATCTTTCTGAGCCTCTCCTATTTCAGGGGCTCTCTATCGTTTTTTTCTGCTTATCTAATTCCTATGTATGTGTCAAGTCTCCATTTACAGGATATGTTCATGTCTTTCTTAACCCTGGCTTCATTTAGTCAGGACACCATGGCTTTGACTCTCCTTGTTTTAATGTCTGTTTAGTTAGTCTGAGTTCAGGATCCTTGTCTTATGTGTGTATTTCCCACAGTCACTTGGTCTTTATCTCATTCACATGTGATGGTTGTCAATATCCCAGTCTTTATTGGATGACCCTTTTCTGAATGCCTGATTCTATACCTATAGTTAGCATGTGATTGTATATTTATAGTTCTGTTCTTTCTTTGACACATGTTTTTTTTTTTTTCTGTTTTAGCAGTACTGTACTCATTTTTAAGGTATAATTGTTTTTTTCCTATTCTTTTTGTTTATCTCACATTTTTTCACAGTGTTTTAGATACAGGTAATTATTTTAAAAGAGTAGACTTATTCTACAAAAGCACTGAGAACCTGGAAAAGCATTGGGCCCACCCATTCTAATTTGAATCCAAACTCTGAGACAGGAATCTGGGAGTTCCTAACCTCAGCATTTTCTAGACTCATGTTCCCTGAACACTCCCACTGCAGGAGAATTGTCTGTTACCAATTGATTGCAGAAGCATCATAATGCAATAATGATTTGAGCCCAGTGGCTAATTGAGGCCATTTCATAAAGGGAGTATGCTTTATGGGTGTAGTTTCTTTTGTTTAGTGTTAATCACTTTTAATCCATTTACATAAAGGACACCACAGTTAACACAAATATAAGTGGAGAGATGTATTCTTTTTTTTTAAGATTTTTTTGAGAGAGAGAATTTTAATATTTATTTTTTTGTTTTCGGTGGACACACATCTTTGTTTGTATGTGGTGCTGAGGATCGAACCCGGGCCGCATGCATGCCAGCCGAGCACGCTACCACTTGAGCCACATCTTAATGTGGTTTAGGCTAAAAATATTTATAGGTTTCTGTCTTCTTTTTCTTTCTGTTTCTCATATACATTGCACACTATATCTGAAATGTAAAAGTTCTTACATACTTTACCAATTCACTAATAGATGTAGTATAATGGAAATAGAATGGGTAAGAAAATATTTCTTTCTAATACATGTTTTGTCTACAAAACATTGACGATATATAGGATGCAACCAATAATATTTGAAATTCTACCGGTGTTTGCCACTTCTTTTAACTGAAATTCACTAGGAGGTTTGCAGAATTTAGCAATCTGAATAATATGTTGAGATACTACAGTACCCAACATCCAGTTCTAAAAAACTTTATCTTATAGTGCTGACTTCTTATTTTCATCAAGTTATCTACTCAACCAATAAGCCAGATACATCACCAACTTTTAAGCAAAGATTTAAATTCTGGCCTGACCTAAGACTGTTAGTATCAATTTAAGCAAATCTTCTTCCTCACAGTTTTGTCATTTGTTAAATGGAATACTAAAGTGTGTGTGTGTGTGTGTGTGTGTGTGTGTGTGTGTATCAAAATTTTTTACAACAGGGAGAAAAATCCAAACAATGCAAAGCATGAAAATCCCTCTCAAGTCTGAACATAATAAATAAAATAGGCGTTAAGTAGTCCCTCATAGATCCTTTAAATCTCATATTTTAACCTAACTTATTGTCTTCTGTTGTTCATGAGGTGAATGTGTATAACTTATCTCTTACTCGCAGAATGATTTTCTAACAGTGAGGGCAGAGGACAACCCTCTTTGCTAAAAAAAATATGCAGAACACAGCAGTACAGAAACATATTCCCTAGAATATAAATTATTCAGTTTCTAATATCATCTGCTGAGTTTTAGCAAAACACGCTCTACTCTAAGGTACCTTCCAGAATAGTGGTAAGTAGCAAGAGAGCCAGCAGAGCAGTGCAGGCTAAGCTGGGGTAAAGTTCACCTTTATCACTGTGCCTCAGACTTTCCATATGTCTTAGGAAAAAGACTAGTAAGCATTCACACACATAGCCAAAGTGCAGACAAAAAGTCTCAGAAACTCTAGTTCAAACTCATAAAGGAGGAGAAACTTTTACCAAACATTTATACAATCTGCAATACTCTCTATCCACAAAGTAAAGACCGTTTTATTTGATTGTGCAGAGAAGTTTCAGTTTCTCATTTTTCTGTACATAAGAAATAGTGGTAGTTCATAGTAACCATTGGGAATACTGGTTGTCTAACTCTTCATCTTTACTCGCAGACCCGCAAAGCAGCACCAGGACCGTTGAGATTACAACCTGTTTGTTCATTTATCACCAGACAAGATCAAATTCTTAGAAGTATTTCATGAAACGCCATTCAGAAGCTGATCAATAGCTATTTATTTCTGTCACATCCCAAACCAGCTGCAGGAAGCTTGAGAAATGGGGTTTACTTTTCGTTCAATGGCAAAGAAATTGAAAATGATTCTTTTGAGTATGGTTTTTTATGGGAATGACAACACTTGTCTTTCAGTCTAGCCCACAAATCCAACTATTTATTTTCTTCGTTGACCTCCAAAGTTGAATGATGGATTTAAAAAAAAAATTGATGGACTTTAACTACCAACATTTGATTTTGGAGTCCAACAAAGAAAAAAATAGTTTGAGGAATTAACATGAAATGAATATAAGTATAAAACATTTGTTATATTCTCTTCATCAGAATTTTAATCCCAACCACACTATGAATTACTTGAGCTAATATTCAAAATGTATAACAGATTATAAGTTCCATGAGGGCAGAGATGATGTCTTCAGCTTTGTGTCACCAGCACCATGGATAGGGGTTGGAGTAGAAAAGGTGTTAATAAAGCATGAATGGATTATTGACTGGTATTATTAAAGTTACAATAAAGGAAAGGTTGATTTAATGGAAATCTATAGAACTTCCTGTCTAGCCACTATTTCTACTTTTTTCTGTCTGTAACCCATTG
Source organism: Marmota flaviventris (assembly GCF_047511675.1). Taxonomy (NCBI): domain Eukaryota; kingdom Metazoa; phylum Chordata; class Mammalia; order Rodentia; family Sciuridae; genus Marmota; species Marmota flaviventris. The sequence continues at coordinate 40,384,918 of NC_092513.1, forward strand.
TCATCCTTGAGTAATGGCTTCTCTGCCACTTTGACCCCTGTGGTCTGAATCACCTCTGACCTTTAAGCTGATGCTTAAGATTCAGAAGCTCTGCTCAAATTATTGGGAATGAGCCATGCTCTTTCAACAATGAATTGGTAAACAAATAGGATGCGACCTTGGAGCACCTGGTGGCCATCTTTGCCTATACACTGGAAAATCAGTGACAATGAAACAACACAAAGAGAAGCAGAGTAAAGCGATGGGAAGAGCTTGTCCCTGAGTCTAGGATAGCCCTTGACTTTCCAGCTACATGACTCAACAGATCTCTTCAACCTAAGCAATTTTGCTTTGTTTCTCTTAAGCCAGTTTGAATTGAGTGTATGTGCTGATTAGAGAGAGTTCTAAATTCCTCGGCGATATGTGCTAACATTTCTTTTCATAGGGTTTCCAGCAGTTTTGATAATACTGGGGAGTGGTCCTTTTATGCAAAATTAATCAGTATTCTATGCAAACAGCCTCAAGAAATAATTTATAGTAATTATCAAGGCTCAGACTTTACTTCTAATTTTCAATAAGCCTTTACCTAGATGAAGTCTATGAGTTCCTTGGAATTGAAGGGACTTTCTGCTGCAGGAGGCTCATGGGACCCAAGAAGTTTTTTTCACAGCTAAGATTTTTTTTCCATTGTTCATCACTCTTCTCATACTAAGATTGCACCTCTGTTTTCACCCCTGTGGTTTCTGTTATCTTTGGTCATGTGTATTGAATTCAAAGTGCCTTGTTGTGGCTTTATTTATAAGTGCAGCATTGTGACCAGTCTAGTCTTTTAGAATAAATTGGGTCACCTGACAGACCATACTCCTACCTGTAAATGATTGTTTTAAAGTCTTGAATTTATTTATAACCAGCCCTTTCTATAAGTTGGCCATGCAAAAAAAATTCTTAAGAAATTTGCTACTTTCTCCTAAAAAACACATCAAATCCATAGAAAGGTATGCTTTCTTGATCAACTTTAAGCTAACCATTAAAGAAATACAAGTGTCATGTGGCTCTTTATATTTACATCTTTCTTTTTTATGGCCATAAGTCTGTGGTGGAAAATAGACTGTGCAATATTCATATATTAAAATAAACTCATCTACTTGAGTCTTTAAGACTTTAATTATCTATCATTAATTTTCCTCTTAATTGCTAGGATATTTAACATTTGCTATAAGATCTTTTTCACATCCCCCTTGAGAAGGTGCACTATTTTTTAACATAAGATTTACAACCTCCTTTTTGATCTGAGCATGGTGTTCCTCTAGCAGAGGACAGAGCCCAGTATAGAGACCCTTAAGTATTTGTTCAATGAATAAACATCTTTGCATACCTTTAAGTAGTGTCTACAAGTAAGCATACTGACAAAAATAAGAGTAGCAATTTAGTGACTGAGATCTAGGTTCAGATGTCCACTTCTCCACTTTATACTCATGGACAAAGGACATGTTTTGCAATCCTATGGTTCCATCATCTCCTAAAAGGAGCCCTCCCTGGACTGTTGGGAAGATTCACTGAAATGCCTGCTATGGCTCCCGATTCATATCAGTGATCCAGTAAATACAGATTTTAGTTTTTTTCTCTGTAGCTAAAAGTTATCAATTAACATTTGAAAATATTTATCCTCCTCCCTTAACTCCATTTCGGCCCTTGAGTACCACTGATATGATTGAGCTCACTGAGTTGTGACAGAAAAAAAAGTGATGTTAAAGTCATTACAAGTCATTGGTGTTCAGAAAATCTAAAAATGATGGCATTCTTGTACCATTAGGCTAGGAGATCTGGGATACAACTTGTAATGCACAAGTAATTAGAGGTGAATAGAGTGATTCTAATGAGATTTGCTCTCACCAATTGTAGTTATCCTAGAAGAAAAAAGATAAGAACAAAAAATATGGCTTCGTGTGTAACAAAAAGCAAACAATAAGAAAATCATATCCTAGCTACTTCTTTATTATTTTACTTTTATGAGGTTGAGACACTCTGGGGGAGTTCCTTGTGATGTCTAGAGGAGTAAACCCCCATAGACAGAAAATAATAGGGAGCAGACAGTGTACCTGCGAAGCTACTGCTATAGACTGGAATGCCAGATCTCTGGCACAGCCACAGTGCTCTATGTGACAGACTACACCTAAATGCTTCGATGGCGAGATAAGACCAGATGAATGTGATTGCACATGCTCATGCCCTCTGATTTGCCAATAGCCAGCCAAGGAGGCATCACTTCTGTGCACGGAGTTTGTGCACAATTTACGTTTTTACCCAAGGGCAAGGCAGGTTAATAAGGCCAAGAAGGAGGGGAGCCCGTGGGAGTGGGTAATAACTGGGGAGGACTTCATAGCATCAACCTGGGGGTAAAGGGAGGAGGGCTGAGGATGGAGGGTGTTCCCTCTTGCTTCTGCCTATGTGTTAAGTGGCAGGAGAAATTTTGAAAGCTGCTATGAGGAGGAGCTAGTGACTAGGTTTGGGGTGTTTTGTACCTTACTCTCCCCACTTGTAGGAAAACCTCTTTACATTCAGAGGTCATTGGCTTGGAAGGAGGAAGACTGACCAGAGGACAGGGGGAAAACAATTCTCCTGCGGCTCCTCCTGACATCTATCACTTGCCTCCTGTCTCTCTTCCAAAGCCAGCTTAGCACTGTCAAGGTGGCTGCAGAACATCTTGACAAGTTCCAGCATCTGCTTAGCTGCCCTGTGCATCTCAGGCTACCCCATTGTCTGGTCACCATCCCTGGCCATTGGGACCACTTCTGATGGCTGTGGCCTCCGCTGCCCCAGGGAGCATCTTCTGTAAGCAGCTCCTTTTCTCTCTTCTGGTGAGTAACAACCCGAGGATTAGGGACTCAAGCATGTCACTACCGGCTTCCTGCCTCTAGTTAGGGCTTGAAAGAGAGAAGAGGTGGGGACGGAAGGCAGGGAAGATAGACTGGGCAAACAAAAGTAGAATGAAGAAAAATTCAGAGAAGAGTGGAGAGACTTGTGGTCCAGGATGAGGCGTGTTTAGCTTAAGGTTCCAGTGCCTGCTGCCAGGATATTAAAGTTTTTCAAGGGAATCTCTTGTTCTGTCTTGTTGTGATGTTTTCCTAAGAAGTAGTGGAATACATTCAAACCTTAGGCATTTGGCCCAGAAGTTTCTGAGTTTTACTTTTGTCTTTAAATAAGCTCATGTATTTAACATGCTTCCTTCTACTGAGCTGCAAGAATGGGAAAAGGATTTGGGGTGAAGGTATGAATTTTCCAGGTCTTTCTTACTTTACACAGGAAGAGCTAAGAGAAAGGCAGAACTCATAGTTAACAAGCAGTTTAATTAGGAAACATAAAAAAGCAAAATGTGACAGTTATTAAAAATACCATTAGCCTTCTTTCTTTCTACTTGAATTTTTCATAGTTTGCAATTGCATGAGTTTTTTTTTTTTTTTTTTTTTTTAAGATGGGAAGGGAGGAGTTTTCCTATATCTCTTATCCAGCATCTCTGAACTGAGAATTTCCTTTTTCATTATTTTGGAAACATTTTATTTTCATAATTTGAAGGTTTTGCTGTATGGGGACAAATATTTTTGCATATAAATTATGTATGATGCAGGGTTGATGGTGAACTTCTCATCCTGTAATGGCTTGGGGAGACATGAACTCAGAGGCCATCTTAAGTTAGTATTAACTAAAATGTAGTGGTATATTTCCAAGGGATTTCACACACTTTTCTTTCTTTTTTTTTTTTTGCTTTTGGCCTATTTCCTGCCTCTTATGTTTTGATTTATTCTGTGCCCATTTATACTTGATTCCCATACTGACAAAAAAGGTGTCTGACCACAACTCCTCCAAATCACTTAGTCAATGACCCAACTTGAAGGCTGGAAGACCACTAATGATGGGAAACCTGAGGTGGGGCATTAGGACCAGAAGTAAAGAAGATAAGGATGGGAAAAATAATGGGATGCATCGTATAACAATGTTATACACACACAGACGCACAAACTTTTATGGTATATGTACAAGTATATGCAGTTATGTGTGTGTGTGTATATATATATATATATATATATATATATATATATATATATATGTATATATGCATGTAAATTTTGCTCTTTTCACCTTATATATTTAGACCACTTTTAGATTACTACTAATACAAGGCCTTATCTTTGGAAAGTTCTTTGGATATAATTTAGCACATTACTTTAAATAAGAAAGTCAAATAGGTAAAAATTTCTCCTTTTTTAATAAGTGGTTATACAAATTTAAACATGTATGGCTTTTAAAATTCCAGCTTTTCATATTGTCTGGCTAAAAAAGCTTTTTAAAATTACAGTCTATTTGAACAGGCTGCTGCAATATATTCCATAGACTTGAGTTGAATTGGAAAGGAAATGCATATCTTTTAATATTAATATCTATCTATTCTTTCATCTACACAAATAATGTGTCCATTAACTCTGGAAATATGTCTTTGGAGAAAATCTGATCATATAAATGACCTATATGGTTCTGGGAAATCTAACTGATCTACTGTCTATTTAAGTAATCAAAATGCAATCATTTTGATAGAAGAAAAATTAAATAAAGTGCCAAGAAAAGAAGAAAAATATATTTTGGACTTATTGAAACCTTCAAAGGGATAACTTTTATTTTTCAGATAATATGTCTTCTTTGAAATACCTAGATTTTTAAAACAATAACTATGTCTTGAATTTAATTTGAAATCTTTACCCAAAGGGAAGTCTTTATATTTTGAAATATAGTCCTTTTTAGACTAATTGTATGACTTGAGATCATTTAGTCTTTGAAGTTTTTGCCACGATAGTCTGAAAAAGTAATTTGAAAACAGAGAATATACCCTCAAATAGTGGAAATGATGATTTGAGAACCAGTACAGATAATGTAATTACTGAATTCTAGAGTTAAATAAGTTCTTCAGGCTAGATAATCAGAACATTTACGTATGGTGTTAGTGGCAACAAACTCCATATAAGGTCAATGGATTATAACACATTTTCTTGCATTTATACAATATGAATCAGATGAACTGTTCACTTAATTTTCCATTGATGTTCAATGACTATGGTGACTCTAAAGTCATTCTTTGTTGGTTATTTTTTAAATGATTATGAAAAAAGAAGGGATTCGAAGGTTAATTTGCTTTCAAAATTGAAAATATTTTTATAAGACAAAACTGCAATGTAAAAATGTATTTCAAAATGCAATTCTTAGGTTTTCTTTCTTTCTTTCTTTTGAGGTTCTGATATTATTTTGTGATGCTTGTCAGAAAATTTCTCTTCAAGTTCCTTCTCATCTTCAGGCCGAAAAACTTGTAGGCAAAGGTAAGAAAATCATACTGAGAATTTAACAGTTGTAACTTGCTACATTTCGCTTCAGGCTGTTTTTATGAAGTTTGGGATAAAAGCCACATAGTAGCTACTTGGCATTAAAATTGGCCATACAATAAAAGATAGTCTTCTTGTTTTTTGTAGTGGTTAAAAATAATTAAAATAACAGTTACTGGTATGCTTTTCTTGCCCCCAAAAAATTAGCAAACATCAGAGAGTTTATTAGTCCAAACAAATCAAGACACCAAAACCAGAAGCACATTTCAATTCATATCAGCTAATCTGCTGTCAATGCCAAGTGATTAGAGATGAAATTAATAATTCCTAATTTAAATGTTCCAAATAAAATTTGGACTTGAGGTTGATAACAATGAACAAGTATCCACCAAAAATGTATATGACCTACTTCACAAACTAGCTTGTGAAAGTCAAACAAAATTTCAGGGTATCTTACCACTGTAGTCATCAATACATATTAAGTGCTGAGTTTCTTTAATCTCAAAAAGGTATTATAAAAAGATTATTGGCAATATTAGTGAGAAATATTGCTTAACAATAGATTTGTTGCAAGATAGTTTTAACTGTCAAAGATTTATTGCAAAATCTACTGACATCATATAGTTATAATATCTGTGATATAAGATAACAAATTTGTGAATGTGTATGCTCTAGATCTATCTATATCTATTGTCTATCATCCACAGCTGCTTGACTTAAAATGGGATCATAGCCCTATTGTAAATGGAAAATCTCAGAACTGGAAAATGCATTTAATACACTTAAACTACCAAACATCATATCTTAGCAATATCTGCTGTAGATCAGCTATTGATTTTCCTGCTCACATGGATCACTAAGAGCTATTGCTCAGAGCACCTGCCCAGCATCACGAGAGAGAGTGCTATCCCATATGGCTAGCTGAGAAAACAATAGAAATTAAAATTCACAATTCAAGTAAAGTTTCCATGGAAGGTGTATTGCTATTGCACCCTTATAAAGTCAAGGGCCATCTCCACATGTATGTACAAACCTGTCAGTAGGAGGTAAAGTGGAAGAAATAGACCAGATTCAATGTCACCAGGAAAATTGTTCCCTTTTTAATTCATGAGGATAATGGGAAATCTGTCTCCACTAGTTTAATTATTTAATTCTTTTGGCTCCTCCATTTTAGAATAGCAGGTGCTTGCCTGTCACCACCCTTTCTGATTCTCATGCATTAACTCTCAGTTGTCATTCCTGTAAAACTTGTTCTATTCCTGTTTCACCTGACAAATTGCTGTGAAATTTCTTCTCTGCAGTGAATCTGGAGGAGTGTCTCAAGTCGTCTAGCCAAATCCTGTCCAGCGACCCTGCCTTTAGAATTCTGGAAGATGGCTCCATCTACACAACACATGACCTCCTTTTGTCTTCTGAAGGGAAGACGTTTTCCATTTTACTCTCAGACAGTCAGAGGCAGGAACAAAAGGAGATAGAAATCGTGCTGTTGGCAAGAGAAGAAAAGGTATACTAGATAAGGATTTAAATAGCTTCATATACTAAGGTCCTTATGAGAATCCTTCGTTTCCTACACTTCCTTTCAGATTAAAACTACTTTCCTTGAGTAATTATTTTTTTTTGTCTTTTCCATTTATAATTAATATCTACAAATACTAGACTGTTAAGGAGTTCTACAGCTGTTTACACAGGTGTGTAACAATGAATGAATCTGTAGCAAAGTCAGGGGATCAAAGGTTTTCGTGAGTGCTTTGAGGTGTGGCTCTAAGAGATATCCACCTGAAGAACAAGGACAAGGGAGGGGCCCATCTCAAGCTGGAGGAGGAGGGGTGAAGCAGCCTGGAGATGAGGCACTCACTCTGTGTGGCTCCTTCCCAACCAACTGTGGATTGAATATTTGTCTCTTGAAAGAGGAAAAGAGATGGTCTAAAACTTACTCCCATATTAGTAGACAATCCCACAGGGTTCCTTTCTTCAGAGAGTGGAGGTGTGATCAGGCCAGAAGATTGGTATGAGTGTCTTGGATGGAGCCTCATTTTTTTGCAGTGAAGGAAGAGCAGTGATTAGTCTGGGAGTGAGGAGGGAGAAAGCTGTGGAAATTCACATCTCATTTAAGCCAACTCAACACAACGATTTTGGTCTTATAAAATCATTCATTAATAAGTGATCTAAAAAAAAAGAAAAAGAAAAAGAAGTAACTCAATTTAAAAGAGTATTTCCCAGCAAAATTCATTTTAATTATAAGAACTTCTTTTCACTGAGTTTAAAATATGATCAAGCCTTACGAATATTTTTTAATCTAAATTGCAAAGAATCACCACATTACGTAAAATAAAATGTACTTTGAGCAAACACTGTTGTATATCTCTATGTAGGTATAAAAATGCTCACATTGTAAGATTGGTAAAATTTGGAGCCCGGTGTGGTGGTGCATGCCTGTAATTCTAGCAGCTCAGGAGGCTGAGGCAGGAGGGTCACAAATTCAAAGCCAGCCTCAGCAAAAGCGAGATGCTAAGCAACTCAGTGAGACCCTGTCTCTAAATAAAATACAAAATAGGGCTGGGGATGTGGCTCAGTGGTGGAGTGCCCCTGAATTCAATCCCTGGTACAAAAAAAAAAAAGATCAAATTTGGGTTTTACCATTCTTCATGAACTAAAATCAATTCTTTTTATTTGTTAACGGATCATCTATTTTTAGGGATGTCTACAGTATCTCAAGGTGATATTTTCCCAATGCCCTATAAATTTCTTATTCACCCAAAATACTGTGCTAGATTTTAGCATTTATGTATAAAGGGTATGCCTATAAATTTCTGCTTGTTGACTGGTTAAATCAGGAAACAGGTGGAACGAGAGACTATACTGAGTCTAAGGTTTTAGTGTGTGTGTGTGTGTGTGTTATTATTGAAAAACAAAAATTCTTTGGAGATTATCCATCATATTGTTAATTGTTATTATCCATCATAAGGTATGGACCTTACTTATTTTCTCCATGCTAATGTATATGTGAAAATTGTATTCCTAAGAATGAAAAACAATGCTGTACTTCTTTGTTTCTCATTAAACATAGGCATCTAAGAAAAGACATACCAAAGACAGAGTTCTCAAGCGCAGTAAGAGAAGATGGGCTCCTATTCCTTGTTCGCTGATGGAGAACTCATTAGGTCCATTTCCCCAACATGTTCAGCAGGTATGTTTCATCTTATTTGGTTTCATATGTATAAAAGATTTTTTTGTGGTTAAAACTTTCCATTTGAATGTTGCACAATATATTGAGTCAGAACTTTTAAACTATTGATAGCAATAGAATCATCTATTCATCAGAGCTACGATCACATAGAAGTGATCCAATATATTTTATTACTTTCTTCCAGAAATTGTATTTAAATAGTGAGAATCAGGCTTTACATTTTGAATTTCTTATGTCCATATTTTGCATCTAGGTTCACCTAATATTATGATAGACTTTTTAAGCGCTTATGTACAGAGGATTGCCTAGAGAGTTTGCATAATTCAACTTTTGCTTGAACACTTATCCTCCAAAACATCATCACTTTCTGTTTACTAAGTAAAGTTGTCTCACTTCCACATAGCTGAGATGCAAGGATGGACAGTTTTGGAATTTTGAGGTTTTTAAATAATTAATTGTGCAAAGTTGAATTACTTTGACAATATTTTTAATCATGTAATTTTCCATTCCAAATAATTCAAAATCTCTGTACTATATTTTATAAAGAAATAAGAATAAGTGCATAGGAATTATAAAGGCATATTACTCCATAAATTTTGTTGCTCTGCAGATATTAAAATAATTTAGTGTGAAATAAGTGACAGAATCTGTGGCTTTGCACATTCCAGAATGCAAATGAGAAGTTGAAAAACATGGGAAATGCTTAGTAGATAATAAAAGTAATAATAATAGGTGAGTAAGCAAGAGAGTGATACAAAATAAACTCATAAGTTAGGTTGAAGGTATTGATCACAATATATTTGATCTGTTCCTAAATTGTCACTTGTTGTTATAGATCCAATCTGATGCTGCCCAGAATTACACCATCTTTTACTCCATAAGTGGACCAGGAGTGGACAAAGAGCCCTTCAATTTATTCTACATAGAGAAAGACACTGGGGATATCTATTGTACTCGGAGCATTGACCGTGAGCAGTATGATCAGTTTTTGGTAGGATTACTGAAATATTTATTCAGAACTATATCTTTAGTTTTGCTTGAGTTATATTCTTGGTGTTGCATTTTTACAAATTAAAAAAATCAAATACTTAATTTAATATTTACAATGTTACTAATGTTCAACATAAACTTCAAATAAAAATTAGTGCTATTGCTAAAGTGAGACAGTAGATAAGAGACATAAAGGCGAGGGAAGGTATAGAATATATAATGATAGCATTTTAAAGGACAGACTTGGTTCTGTACAATTCTAGAGAAGTGACAACAAATTGTATTGAGTTCAAATTTCTTTATAACAAAATACCTTAATTATTCTCAATTATTGTTGTAAGCAGTAAATCACATAAGAATTTTTTTAAAAAGTAAAAAAAAAAATGATGCTTGGGTCCATGCCCAGAAATTCTAACTTAATTGTCCTGGGCTGGAGTCAAGGTGATCTTAAATACATTTTAACTGCATTTGCTGCCTCAAACCATGGCATAGCATGGTGCATCTTTTCTTTTCTCTCTCTCACTGTTTTTGAGTAATGAAATCCTTGGGTACCATGTTATTTCCTTAGTAAGCCAGAAAAACTTTACCAGTCTTCTATCTTATCCTATCCAAAGAATTCTATCTCTTCTGAAAAATTAATCTTTTTTTTTTTTTACTTCAAATTTACATGTCTCTTCAGCATTCTGATGCCTAATCTGATATATAGCAAACATTCCCAGTGGTATTTTGGGAGGATGATGAATGATTTTGATTTACCTCTTATTATCTTGAATTGTAAGAGAGTATAAAGAAGTTTTTAGCTAAATGACATTATGTAAAAGAAACTTACCTCATATGTGGGTAGTCCAGAGAGTGATATCTTGCAGACTACTGAGAGTTGGTGATCACATATAGGCAACTCTGAAAGAAGGTAACAATATATGGAGAGGGAGTGAAGAACTAAATGTTCCAGGAAGCTACAACCCCATAGAAAGATCTAGTGGTTAGGAAGAAATCAACAACAATACAACAAACCCTGGTTGGAGTTTGTCACTAGGGAAGAATGTGAAATACAAAGTTGGGAGAGCTCAGACCATAGGAGAGTTAAAGACCTTGTAATTCATACCAAGGAGACTGGGCCCTATCCTAGAATGTCCACTAAAGCAATCTATAAGGTATTGCACATTTTAAAGCAATATAAATTTCATTTAATGTATTTCATAATTAAGTACAGTGATATAATTTCTTTATAATTTTATGTTCCCTCCCAAATTTCCTAGATTAAACACATTTTACTTCTAATAATATAAAACAATTGCTTAAAAAGTATTTATCCAAGCTCTTTTCTAACCCCTTTTTTATTTTTAGTTTTTGGTACAGAAGATTGAACCCAGGGCTTTGGGCTCTACCATTAAGCTATATCCCCAACTCCATTAACAACCATTTTGATTTTTATTTCCATAAGCAAAATAAATAATTATTAAAGAACATATTAATTCCATGCTAACTTTACAGCATATTCATAAGAAGTGAAGATATGGCATTAGAAGCCAGTCTTATGAAGAAATATAGAGCTATCTATTCTGTATGTTGCAATATACATTTAATCATCTATTCTGCTATGGAATCATTTTAAAAGAAAAGAGAAGATGCATGATAGAGGCACAAAATGCAATACTCTCGAGAACTTGATGACTGATTAATAAAACTAATTTGAGAAAAAGAAGAGTTTGATATCTTGGATTTGAATCCTAGTCCATTTTAGAAATGTTTACAGTAAGAAAATCAGGAAACACTGTAGTAAAGAATTGAGTTAATATGGTTGATTTTGGGGCAGCTTTAGCTGGTCCTGTCAGTGAAGGAAATCTATTTAATACAACTATGATTTATTGAATGCTTACTTCACACAAATCACATAGGAAAAGTGCAAAAAATAATTTGAATGTGAAAAAAACATTAAGTCCTCACAGTTGAGGTCAAGATATATCACTCTGAGATGGAGTTTGTGATACATGCATGCATTTATTAGCATTTTTATTAGGAAAAAATGCATGTTTATGATAGAAAAATGACAACCAGTAGAGATATCACCCAGAGATAGTTGTGATTTTTTTTCTCTCTCTATCTATCTAACTAACTTTTATTACTTTGAAAGTTTAGAAACTTAAAAAAAATTGTTATTAGACTATCTGGATAAGAAATCTACATACATTCTAACAAATAGAACAGCATGCCTTTATTTCAGAGAACATCTGTAGAACCCATGGTGCTTGGCACACACAATACTTGGTGGGAGACTAATGAGAAAAGGAGAAAAAAAAAAACCCACACTCACCTAAAGGGAATTGAAGCCATATGGCAGGCATGCACCGTGCCTGGGTGTTATCTTTCCATTGAATCATTTATTAGTTAGAGAAACACTTGTGGATTATTTTTTGAATGACATATTTTGCCCTACTGGTAGGTTTACTTTCATGTTGTCATTTGAGAACAAGCCAGAGGCGTTCTTCTTCCTTTTAGGTATATGGCTATGCAACAACTGCAGATGGCTATGCACCAGATTATCCGCTCCCCTTGTTATTCAAAGTTGAAGATGATAATGATAATGCCCCATATTTTGAAACCAAAATGACAGTTTTTAGCGTGCCTGAAAATTGCCGATCTGGTAAGTTCATATTTTATAAGGGTATAAGGAGATTAATTGACATTTGGTATTATAAGATAAAATGTTTGATTTTATCATTACATTTACAGGTTCTTTTGTGTTTTTGACTATACATATTCTTCCTTGGATATTGATGTTAAATGACATCCCTATTAAGGCTCAAACTGTTCTGAGCAAGTTTGTAAATTTAGGCACTTCCATAAGATAGAATTCCATATGCATTCCCTTTTATTCCATATGCATTCCCTTTTATATCATGACTTTATAATTCTTTTCTTGACTCAGTTCTTTGTAGGGTTGGCTGTGGTTGAAATGGAGTTTGGTCTAGATATGTATGCTTAGAAATTCTGTTGTGGAGAGAGGTGGCTTAGTTTCCTAAGGGACTAGCTAGGAATCCTTCATGACTATGAAACAGAAGTTAAGAATGGACCCCAAACCACTTGTCTTCCAGCAAAATGAGAAGTTATTATTTTATAGATTCATTGTTTGTTTTTTAAATTATGATTCACCTGAGGATATTTGAAAGGCTGGATGTAGGAAAAATTCAACTTTCCTTTCCAATTCAGGAAGAGTAACAAAGTAAAGTGACATAATAAAACATATAGAAAACCCCATTTTATGGTGCCAGGGAATATTTTTTAACTGATATTTGAAATACAAAGAGGTTGACTTTTACACATTATATATACCACATTTTATTGAAACTTTGCAGTTCAGTGTTGATTTCTTTATTAATTAACTGTTGGATATTAACCTTTATTTCATCCTAAACTTGTAACCTGTGCCTAATAGGATGGAAATTCTAGGAAAACACTAGACTTCAACTTCAATTGAATTCCTTACTAATGTTTTAAAAATTATAGAATACTAAAAACACTTGACTTTCAAGAATAAATGATGTACAACTTTCTAGTTTTATAAGATCACACAGTTTTCAAAGGCAAACCTTGTGAGGTTCACTTTGCTATGCACATTTAGAAGACTGCTAAATAATATGTAAAGTTTCTATCTAGTTAATCTACTTTGGATCTGAATGTGCAACAGACAAATATTTATATTCTCAGTTTTTGCCATGTATATGAGATCACAAGTGTTTTATAAAACAATATATAATTGGAAGCTCTATAAAGTTTCAACATATTTTCAAGGACCCAAAAATATATCCTAGCATAAAAATCCTACGATTTTCAAATCCCAGATTTGTAACAACATATATATTGCTTTTCTTGGCATATTTTCCAAATTGAAAAAAAATAATTTGTTTCATGTTATATGAAGCCAAGATTATAACCTAGGCCTTCCAAAGAACATAATAATATAGTCTAGTTTATTTTAAGAATCAGCAAGAAATGCTGTTATTTCTTATGGCCTCCTCCATTCTGTGACCAGGCACATATGTATGTATATTAGTCTTTCACAATCAGTGGCTTGTTGAAACAGCATTTCATAGCCATGTCTGGGCTGTGAAGTTTGTCTAAAAGTTACTCAGACTAATGCATAATGTTTATTTCTTTCTTATATTAATAATCACTTGCATATACTAATAACTCAGAAACTCTGTTTATTAAAATATAAAAACATTTGTTACATGCAAAGTTGTGCCTTTTCTTTCATTAGCATTATTAAATAGAGATATAAAACAGAATATTCAAAGAAGGTCTTGTTCAAAAATAGTCCATGAACTGGGATAGTATTTTAGAAAGAATTTTAAAACTATGGTTAACAAGTGTAGGCTCTGTGACCAAGGGTAGGGTGGGACCTGTTCTGGTTTTTGTAGAATACAAATCCTGTTAATCACAGTAGCCACTTAATTGGAGTTCAAGACATGGGGCTTGGAGAAGTCTTGCAGAACATGTATACACTCCTCACATTATCTGTAAAACTCATCATTTTGTGCTTTTCTTTCTTTCCTAGACAGTTTAATATAGCAATGCCTTGATTTTTATTTTTGTTTATAATTTTATTTTTGTTTAAAAATATCCTTTTGTTTATAATTTGATTATATTATAAACAAAAGGGTTTTTAACTTTCTGACAATATTGGATTTATCTAACAGGAACTTCAGTGGGACAAGTGACTGCCATAGACAATGATGAACCTGGAACCCTTCATACTCGTCTGAAATTCAAAATTCTACAACAAATCCCTGATCATCCAAAGCATTTCTCCATACATCCAGATACAGGTGTCATCACTACAACTACACCTCTGCTGGATAGAGAGGTAAGAAATTGATCAACTTCTCCATCACTAAACTACATGTAAACTGACAATTAACTCTCAAGACAATTTGCAATATGGCCCTTGTGGCCCCTTCCTAAGTTTTCTTCCGTGGACTAGGGTTAGGGCTTCTCTGGAGACTTCCCTTTGCTCTACAGAGATAATGGGAAAGCACAAGGTGTTAGACAAGGTCTAACAAATTTACCTAATGTGATGTGGTGGTGCTAAAATTGTTTTGTTTATTCTATTTTTGTTTTACGAAAAGTAATTTCATTTGACTTCCAATAGATGTAATTTTTAAAAGTTAAAAAACTTGATTTGTTAAAGCAGCTTTAGATTCACAGGCAAATTAAATAGAAATACAAATGGTTCCCAGGTATCCCCCGCCCTGACACATAGCCTTCTGCGCTATTAACATCTTGCACCACAGAGATACATTGCTATCATCAATGAACCTAGATCAGCGCATCATTATCACCCAAAGTACATCATTTCCATTGGATTCGCTCTTGGTGCTGTACATTCTATGGGTTGGGACAAATCTGTAGGGACAGGCATTCATCATATAGCGTGATCTCACTGCCCTTTTGTATTCCTCCAATTCCTCTTTTCCTTTTCCTCTCTCTTGAAATCTACTGATCCTTTTTACTGCATCCATAATTTTTCCTTTTGCAGAATGTCATATAGTTGGAATCATACAGTGTTTGGCCTTTTCAGATTGGCTTCACTTTCCTAATAATTTGCATATAATTTTCTTCCGTATCTTTTCATGGCTTGATAACCCAGTTCTTTTTAGCACTTAATAATATTCCATTGTCTGAATATATGTTTACTTATCCATTTACCCACTAAAGGGCATCTAAGTTTCTCTGACGTTTTGGCAATTATGAACAAAGTATCTTTAGATTTTGTAATGTTATATTAGAAACATCAGCTTCCCATTGTATGGATTGGACAGTCTCTTGTTTTTATATTATGGTGTCCTTTTAAAAACTGTATTAAGGGTTAAGATAATACCTCAGTGGTAAAACACATGCTTAGCATGTGCAAGGCTCTGAGTTCAATTATTTGCATCAAAATAAATAAAAAAGTGTATGAGAGTGTAAAATTTAAACATGAATATTTGCAAAATATTTGTAAAATAATAACAGCAGAAAGAGTAGTTCTGACAATTGTAAGTTAGAGGAAATAGAAGTGTTCATCATTGTACCCTTTTCCTTTTTTTCAGAAATGTGATACTTACAAGTTAGTAATGGAAGTGCGAGACATGGGAGGTCAACCTTTTGGCTTATTTAATACAGGAACAATTACTATTTCCCTGGAGGATGAAAATGACAATCCACCATATTTCACGGAAACTTCTGTGAGTGTATCTCTGTATTCATTTATCTGGATGCATTTACGTTTTCAAAAAAAAAAAGACAAATATGGAACTTGGTAGCTCTGGGAGATCATGCATTTTGACTTAAATAGTTGCCACTTACAAATAATAGAGAGAAAAATATGATTTTTGTAAAAACAATTGAAGTACCAGTCATTTCTGGAGGCTGTGGAAATAACCATGCTTGTGGCTACCCAAGAGCTTTTCCACCCTTGAGGTGGCTCATGTGTTCAACATTTTCTTGGTTGCTAAGCTCCAGGATCAGATTGCTTGGATTTAATTTTTTTTATAAGGTGAAGAAATAGAAGAGTCTTTACATTTCAAGTTCTAAGATGAAAAATGGTTTAGCTTTATCTCTTCTGCTGGACTCACTACTTAACACAGACTGTCACTTTTGAGCAAACTTTCCCAGTAAACAATGTAAGATATATAGACATAAATATAAAAACAGATATAGATGATATTTATGCATATATATGATAGATATATGTATATCTTATATTTAGGAGAAAATAAGTAAGCTATGAATTAAACTTGTAAGTTATTTCCCAACAAATGGGTATACATTCCATATCTCTTTTTCTTTAAATATGAATTTTAGAGTATAAGACCATATTGTAAAAGCTATAGATTTCTAATTTAAAAAGGCTTGCTTTTCAGTATTTTACAGAAGTAGAAGAAAATAGAATCGACGTGGTGATTTTACGGATGAAAGTACATGACCTAGATTTGGCCAATACGCCTCACTCAAAGGCTGTGTACACAATCCTACAGGGAAACGAGAATGGAAACTTCAAAATTAGCACAGATCCAAATACAAATGAAGGAATCTTGTGTGTGGTCAAGGTAAATTAATAAAATAACCATGTTTTAAGGCATTCAAACTTAAGCTTTTGTGCTGATAAAAATAATTAATATTTCCTTATGTATATGACTAGAATTTTGCAGTGTGGTACTGAAATCTTTCCTATTATTATTTTACCCTCATTTATTTTCTTAGAGGAAAGTCATGTCAGGCATAAAACTCATTGCTCTACATATGAGGAAAATCAAGGCAGAGAAATATTGAATATTTTATCAGATATTTGCCTTAGAATTAATCTTAGTTACTCACCTGGTTCCTTTCTGAGCCCTTCTATCCATAACCTCACCAACCTCTTGCATCGTTATTTTCCATCATAAATTTCTAAAAGACAACAGATATTCCCAGAATCTTTATGTAGAAATTGTTTTCCTGATAAGATTCCCATAAAATGACCTTTAATTATTATATTGCATTTTCTTTCTCTTTTTGTTCTTCTAGATTTCTCTTTTTCTATTTTTTATCATTTAACTTTTATTTCAAGAGTGTTTCTGATTCTTCAGTTTAGAATTGAGCACTTTGATTATAAACTAAACAGACCTAAATTTCATATTCTTTAAAAAGATGCTGCTAAGTAATACAATGACATCTTTTACATGGTAGCCAAATCTCATCAAATTATTTTATACATTAGCCTGGAAGAATTTCATGTATCATTATTATTTCATATGATAGGTAATGACATAATCTGAATTTTTTCAAACATTTCTTCTGCATTTCTATTCATATTTCAATATTTAATATAAAATGAAGGTAGGGTCTTCTAAAAGAAAAGTAAGAAGAAACATTGGTTGAGTCAAAAACAACAATTTTGTGTTGGACAGCATTTATTATTTTGGAAAGCTAATTATTAGTTTTTGTATTAGCAACAACTTTTGGTAACATTTTAAATGTGAAAATGTTATTCTCTTTATGTTAAAACTTGGGAATCAAAATCATAAGTCCATGTTGTGTATATACTGACTGATTAAAGTTATGTTTACTGAATAGCCATTGAACTATGAACTCAATCGCCAAGTTGTTTTGCAAATCGGTGTACTTAATGAAGCAGAATTCACTAAAGCAGCAAACTCGCAAACTCCTCCCTCAATGTGTACTACAACTGTGACTGTTAAAATCAAAGACAGTGATGAGGGCCCTGAATGCGAGCCACCAGTGAAAATTATTCAGAGTAAAGATGGCCTTCCAGCTGGTAAGGAACTCCTTGGATACAAAGCACTGGACCCAGAAACACGCAGTGGTGAAGGCTTAAGGTAAGGTACCTTTCAAAAAGTTCCTTCATTTTTATTGAAATCTAAAATTCTTTTCTGGTACTGGGGGATGGAACCCAGGGACACTGTGCTGCTGAGCTGCATCCCCAGCCCTTTTTATTTTATTTTGAGACACCATCTAATTTGCCTTGGCTGGCCTGGAACATGTGATCTTCTTTGTGTCAGTCTCCTGAGTTGTAGGGATCACAGGAATGCACCATGGTGCTAGTCTGGTGGGATGTAAATGGATTGCAAATTTAGGAAAGTTCTATGTATTTTTCAAAATGACAAATTGTAAGATTATGTCTGCTATTGGGTGTCATCCTTTATATATTGATTTCTGAAAATTAGGTATCAGAAGTTGGGAGATGAAGATAACTGGTTTGAAATCAATGAACACACTGGAGATTTGAGGACTGTAAAAGTACTAGATAGAGAATCGAAATTTGTAAAAAACAACCAGTACAATGTTTCAGTGGTGGCAAGAGATGCAGGTAAGTGCCATTTTCTAGAAATAAATATAAAAGTAGGGTATGTTTCTAAGAAAACTTTGGGTGGAATCTGTTCATTTCTGGATCAAAAGTTAATGCAAGCCATGTTTGCATTAATGTAATCATAAGGCATACTGCAAAAAAAAAAAAAAAAAGAGCAATGTTTGTGTTATGATTGGAGTCTAACCAGTTCAGGCTCCCAAGCATCAGTTATGCAGAGCTACAAGGGAATAAATGATCAGTCTAAGTTCTGAGGAAACAGTGGCCTATTCAAGGAACTCTCTTTTTTTTTTTTTTTCAGAAATGCAGGTTTAGATTATTATGATTTGAACATGCTAAATAGTTTCAACCCTCCTAAAACAGTTAAGTTCCAGATAGGTTTGTTCTGAGCTTTTCTTAATGGAGAACAAATCATTTATCCTCTTTCCTAAAGAAGGGATAAAAAGCTATGGTTTGTAATCTCTAAGGTTAATTCTAAGAACTAATCTGTAAAGAGCATCCTTCAAATACTGTAATGATCTTTAACCCTTTTTGAACTTATATCAATAAATCAATTTCATTATGTTTGTAAATATGTTGCAAAGTGTTTGCTAATGTTTTATTTGTATACATATACTACTATGCTAATGTATTGTATATATCATAGAAATACACAAAATAAATATTAAAAGTGCCAAAAATATAAATAGAAGTTATGCTAATTTACTTCATCATGGCAATTATATATTTACTCATTAGAGGAAAAAATTTCACAAATAATAATGAACTTCAGCTTTTCTGACATAGCCAATTCTTTTGACTATCTTCCTGACCCAAGAAGGTTTCCACTGTTTTCATCTACATAAAATATGCTGTTTTCTCAGCTATTATACCCTACTGATTTTTTTTTCTTGTTGACATAAAACAAAAGCCATATCTACTAAGAGAGACATAAAAGGTTTAAACTAACGGGGATGCTAGGTGCTTGCAGTTTATATGGAGAAGGGGAGCTGACTCAGACATAAATCTGCCCCATCTAGCCTTATTTCAGTCTGTGGCCCTTGGTGTACAAATACCATGTTGCACACTCTAATTAGTGTGCTGACCAAGCTAAAGAACAATTTTTGTGAGCTAAAATATTTGGGCTTCAAAAATCTGAAATTGCCTTTGAAAGAAACCCTAAATGTGAATATGATGAATGAATCACCTGCATATGATCTTTCTTTCCTCTTGATACTTCTCATTCACATACTTTTTTGAATTTTTTTATGTTTTAAATTTTTTTCTAATTAGTTATACATGACAGCAGAATGCATTTTGACACATCATACATAAATGGAGTGTAGCTTATTATTCTACTGGTTATACATGAAGTAGAGTTACACTGGTTGTTTAATCATATATACACATAGAGTAATAATGTCTAATTCATTCTATTATCATTCCTACCCCCATACTCCCCATGCCCTTCACTCCCATCTTTCTAATCCAAAGTACCTCTATTCTTCCCTAGCCCTGCCTGCTCATTGTGAATTAGTATTCGCATATTGAAGAAAACATTCAGCCTTTGATTCTTTGGAATTGGCTTATTTTGCTTAGCATGATGTTCTCCAGTTCCATTCATTTACTGGCAAATACCATAATTTCATTCCTTTTTAAGACTGAGTAATATTCCATAGTGTATATATACCGCAATTTCTTTATTCATTCATCTGTTGAAGGGCACCTAGGTTGGTTCTATAGTTTAGCTATTGTGAATTGAGCTGCTATAAAACATTGATATAGCTGCATCACTGTAGTATGCTGATTTTAAGTCCTTTGGGTATAAACCTAGGAATGGGATAACTGGGTCAAAATAGTCATTCCATTCCAAGGTTTCTGAGGAATCTCCATACTGCTTTCTAGAGTAGTTGCACCAATTTGCAGTTCCACCAGCAATGCATGAGTGAACCCCCACATCTTCTCCAACATTTATTGTTGATTATTGATGATTGCCATTCTGACCGGAGTGAGATTAGGAATAATACACATATTCTTAATATAATTTTTAAATGCAATTTTTTTTGGGAAAAGACCTGCTAAAGAATGGGGAAAACCTTCCCTAATAAATGTTGTTAATTTACTATTACTCTATAATTTTGGATGATTTACTCTTCTTTTGTGAGTAAAAATGAAATCTAAGTGGTTCAGGAACACAATAATGACAAACAGGGAGTCCTATTTACTCATTTATTCTTCTATCAGGTTCTAAGTACCAGGCAAGTTGCCATGGAAAGTAGGAATCATAGGAAAAAATTATGCAGAATAAAGTATAAAAAATTAACTTTGCTCTTTGGAGCTAAAAAGCACGGTTTATTGAACATTGTACAAGGAAATTAAAAGTTTACATTAATCTACCTCCCAGGGTCATAGTTAACCTCAGTAATAGAAAAATCATGTGGCAATATGAAAGATTTTGCTCCTTTGAACTTTAATCTGTCTATCTATCTATATTTACATATGAACATATATAAACACTATATAAGATATGAATTATATAAATATAATATATAAACATATGCTTATATATATAGCAAGGATTTTGTTTTGAAGCTCACAAGTATTTCTGAATGATGACCTAGTTATTCTTATAGTTTTCTTAGAATCAAGTTCATGTTCTTGTATTTCTAGTGTGCATCCTCTTTGTTAGGCTGATTTCCCTGGTTATCAATCTAGAAAACACTATTCTATATGTTTTCCACCTAGAATACTGTTGCCCCTCCTACTTTAAATTCAGGTCCATTAAAGTCTTAAAGTGAATGGCAATAACAACTTCTATGATCGTGCCCACTAATCTTTGGTCTGTTCTTAATACCTTTTCACATTCCTGCAGTGAGACTAATATGCTAATTATCACATATGATGTGTCTTTACTTTGAACAAGGTACTTTCATTGTTTCCATGTATATTCTTTCTCTAAATTATAATAATGATGAGCTCCATTTTTAATAAAGACTTCTCCACTGCCCTTTTTATAAACATTCTTTCATCTAGCATCTAGCATAGAATTTGGCATAGATTATTCAATGCAGATACCAAAATGTCTCATTCCTCATTGTTTGAGGGCCCTTTGAATCTCTAGGCCTATGTTATGAAGTTCATTACCAAAAGCTACACAATTTCAGGGGCATGTTTTGCATTTGGAACAACAACTGGCTCCAATGTAGAAAATTGAGTTCAAAAATTTATAATGTATTTTGGGATTCTGTAAATATAATTTTCCTAAAATAGCAAATGTAGAAGGGTTGTCATGTGGAAATTAATAGGAGGTATTTGTGGCTTCAGTTCTGTAAATATTTCAATGAACTTGACACAATCTATTTAAATAGGTTGGAAATCATCTAGAACTTATATATATTATATGAATTAACAATATAATTATATTATAATTGTTACATTACCATTCTATATTATATTATCATTTAACTGCATTATGTATCATTTTTATAGTTGTCCACATCTGGGGTGATAGATTAAGAAGGAAGAACCTGAAATTTTTCCAACAATTAATTAAAACACTCCATATATGCTTCCCAGGCTGGCTCATGATGCAGTGAGCTTCCAGTTAATGAAAACATTTAAGTAGCACTGAAGAACTATGGCTTCCAGAGACCCTCTTATTGAAGCATTATCAGTTTGAATTTTACATAGTCCACATGTACTTAGCAGCTCTGACTCTGTGATGTCCCTTTCTGACTGATACTTGTCATTTAATTCTGTCCTTTCAAGGTAGACAAATGTAGTTATTTACCTTTTCATGATATTTGACGATTGTCAGTTACTTATTTTTGGTCTATTTCCTAGGGATAAGGCACTTTGATTGTTTTGGTTTTGACTTTTTGTAGTTCTGTCTTTGACGGACATCCATTTAAACAATTCCCAAGCATCTTTTATTCTGTTTTCACCAGCATGTTTAAAACAGACCATGATAGCAAATGATGTCATGTAATAAATGTTACTTGAATATAGGATTAAGTGAATCTTGATTTGTTTTCCTATGGTTGCCGTATTTTTATTAGCTTTTTAAATTGTGCTCTTTATTTCTCCATAAAGAGAAAGGCTGTTTTTTTTTTAAATGTAAAAGGTAAATCAGTACACATCAACTCATGTGTAATGTCTGTTACTACATTTTTTTAACTTTAGAAAAGCTTCTTTTTTACATTACTCTTTTTTATTCTTATTAGTTTGCTGATTTTGAAGTTGTTACTCATATTCAGATTTATTTATAATTTTCTGGTAGCCTTAACATATTTATATGCCATTGTAGGTATTTTTCCCTAATAGTATCTCTCTCTTTTATTTTTGGATATTTTGAAACTTGTTTCAGCAAGATTACTTTAAATATATATATATATATATATTTACATATAGCATATATATATATAGTAGTTATTTTATAGCATTCATAAGTTTAAGGTCATATTGAATAAATAAGTTTTGTTGTCATTATTTAACAAAAAAATATTTCCTTGAAATATAAAACATGATATTACTTAGATGTTATTTCAAACTAAGAAAAAAAATGGATTATATTTGATATGATTTATGGTAGACTTTATAGCATTCAATGTAAAAAGTATGAGAAATTGGATAATTTTTTTGTTTCAATTCCAAACTCATACCATTTTTGGAAGTTTATAATCTTTTCACAAATTATAGAATTGAACATGTTTTTAAACATGTTCAAACTCAAATTATAGCATTTTATATATATATATATATATATATATATATATATATATATATATATATATTTGTATATATATGTATCAGTTTATATATTCAGTGACACAAATTATGGGATATATATATATAAATTTATATATGCAGTGAGCATCCAGTATATACGTGTATGTGTGTGTGTGTGTGTATTTTTTTTCTTGTACTAAGGATTGAACCCCTAAACCACAATCCCCAGCCCTTTTTACTTTTTATTTTGAGACACAGTCTTGCTAAGTTGCTTAGGGCCTTGCTAAGTTGCTGAGGCTGGCTTTAAACTCATGATCCTCCTGCTTTAGCCTCCCAAGCCACTGGGATTACAGGCATGTACCAAAGCACCTAGTATGGAGAATGTTTTAATTAGACACATTTCTTAAGATTTATGTGTGAAACATTAGGACAGTAATGGTGGTAATCAACAGTTGAGTGAGAGTCTCTATTAACAATATTATATTGATTGAATTAGAGTGAAAGTACACACTCATTTTTCTGAATTATTCAATTATTTTTTTTCAAAGTATAAAAACTATGTCTGATGTGGTAACATTCAGCTATAGTGAGCCAAGAAATACTGGGCTCTCAAGATGAAGGTGACTCACCGTGTTACGTGATCAATATTTAGTGTGTCATTCAAGGCAGGAGCAAAGTGTTCTGAGAAAAACAGGGGGTTGTGACATCGTTGTCTGTAGAAGTCACAGGTTTCATGAGGCAGTGACATTTTAGTAGATTCTTAAAGATAACTGGATTGGACTGGAGATATAGCTCAAAGGTAGCACATGCTTTGTGTGCATGAAGCCCTGGGTTCAAAGCCCCAGCACAGACAATAATACTAATAACCATAATAGGGTTTACCAGGAAGAGGAGAAAAATATTCCTGGTAGAAGCGACAGAAAGTACCAAAGCAGAGAGGAAATAAAGCACCTAGAGGTTTTAATGTGAAGTTTTACAAGTTTTGAGCAAAGAATAAATGTAGAAAAGGAGAAAATCCTGAGAAGATAATTTATGACAAAATGTAAAGTATTTTTATTCTAAGGGTGAATATATTTTTTTATAAAACAAGTGTACGAAATCAATTTTATTTTCAACAGGTGTTTCTGTAATGACATTGGAATCTCACACCTTTTAGTTTTAAAAAAGCACCTGAAAAGATCATCTGATCCAGCCACCAGTCTTCTAAGAAGAGTGTCACTAGTTTGTATTAATAGTGTCTGAGATTTGGGAAGATAAATGAAAGCAGATGTCAACTGTATATTACATAAATTGTTGAAAATAAATATATTTCTTAAGTTTTCATAACTTATTTTTAAAATCTCTCCTAGTTGGCCGATCTTGCACTGGAACACTCGTAGTTCTTTTGGAAGATTTTAATGATCATCCACCAAAAATTGAAAAAGATGTGACAATTTGTAAGCATGATAAAGATTATGCTCTTCTGGAACCTGAAGATGACGATGGGCCTGATAATGGTCCACCTTTTCAATTCTTTCTGGATAATTCTACCAACAAACTTTGGACTATAGAATCAAAGAATGGTAAAGAATTGTGCTAAATTTTGTACCCAGTAGTGGTTTGAGATGGCAAATGGTCTTGATTTTCACCTCAGTTTCTCATAATAAACATGTTAATTTTAGGAGATTATCTTGTAGATCCTAAAAAAGGAGAATACTTTGCTTTTATATATATATATATATATATATATATATATATATATATATATATATATATATATATATATATGTTATACTTAGTTTCTTATTGTAAATCTCCTAAGAAAATTTATGAATACATTTTAAATGATCACTTGAATAACATGTTAAGTTTATGTTAATCTAATGTGAGCACAAAATAAAATGAAATTTGATTTTCTGGGTTACTGTGAAATCAAAATAATTTTTAAGAAAGAAAAATGAACAATTAAGAACAGTGGAGAAGCTGAAGAATGTGGGGGGGAGAAAGTTTGAGAAAAAGGAGGAGAGCAGAATGAAATTAGCTAAACTATGTCATGTACATCTATGAACATATCACAGTAAATTCTACTTTTATATATAATGATAATACACCATTTAAAAAATAAACCAATAAGGAAGAAACATTAGAGTTTTATTTCAAATATACCCACCTCCATTCCCAAGGATACCAAGTAGGAATAATATTGTTATGGAAAGGTCATATCAATATATATTATTTCTACCTTTTCCTCCCTAGGTAAACAAGGTGTTCTTCGTGCAAAGCAAAATCTTGATTACAACTATTATTCTGTGCCTATCCAAATACAAGACAGACATGGTTTGTCTGCAAAACATGTGTTGTCAGTGAGAATATGTGACTGCACAACTCCATCTGACTGTAGAATGGCTATTAAAGATGAGAGAGATATTAAACCAGGAAATGTTATACTTGGAAAATGGGCTATTCTTGCCATGGTGTTGGGTTCTGCATTATTATTGTGTAAGTATTATCATATAGAATTTGTTAACCCATGTTTTACCTAATGTTTCTGTTGATTTTCCATTACTATAACAAAATCACCAAAGGTAACAATTTATAATGAAGAAAGGTTTATTTTGGCTCATAGTTTCAGAGGTTTCAGTCCATGGTCAACGGGCTCTGTTGCTTTTGGGCCTGTGCTGTGGAACATGTGCTGGAACAAAGCTGCTTGCCTAGTGGTAGCCACGAAGTAAAGAAGTCAGGAAGAGGCCAGAGTCTTCATATCCCCTTCAAGGTCACTCCCAATGACTGGATTTCCTCCCTCTGGGCCCCACATCTTAAAGATTCCACCATCTCCTAATAGCACTATGAGCTGGAGGGCCAAAAATTTAATGCATAGCCTTTGGAGGATGCTTAATTCAAATCATGGCCATTTAGAAAAAAGATAATATGACGATTCTTCAAATTAATTATCTGTATAACCTTTGATACATGTTCTCTAAGTCAAAAGAAAAACATACCAATAAGAGTAGATTGAAATTTTTAAAGTAAATGCCAGAGGCAGGAGCCTCAGTTCTTCAATAATGTTTCACGTTTCTTCTTCTTTGAACTCATTTTTTTCATATGTAAAATGTAGAAGTTGGATAAAATTACTAAGATTCCCTCCCATATAAAATACAGTCTTCCAAGCAGTAGTCACATTTACATAGAGAATACATAAATACAAGAAGATAAGGTAGTTCTAAAATTCTAGATATTTATGTTTCATACTAGTAATAAAGTGATTTAGTACATATCATAAGAAGACCCCAATGAGTGAAAAAAAAAATGATCATATGTTGGGCCACTAAGGGGACATAATGCAAGCAAAGGAAACTTAGATTTTGCATTCTACATTTTTTTTAAGTATTGGAGAATGAACCCAGGGCCTCATGCATGCTAACCAAGTGCTCTGCCACTGAGCCACAGGTCTAACCATTACAAATCATTGTTTGAAGACACAAAACTAATGGCAACCTTTCTCAGACTTCAGCTTCTGTCTCTCCACTACAAAGAACAATTGCATTTACAAACTTGTCCCATAGCCTTTACTGTGTCCTAATTCATTTGAATTTGAGTTTCAGGATAAACTGGATGTTCCTCATAACACTGGATTAGTTAATATACACTTTCAAAACCAGACACTGGTTTTATGTTATTGTCTTGTTTATATTTATGTCTAAATTCTTTGTTTTGTTGTTGTAAGTCTGTTAAGTGTGTTCTGTATCACTTCAAATACCAATAATACTATCTTAAAGCTCAAATAAAGTCATTTTTTTTTAAAGAGAGAGGGGGGAGAGAGAGAGAGAGAGAGAGAGAGAGAGAGAGAGAGAGAGAGAATTTTTTTTAATATTTATTTTTTAGTTATTGGCGGACACAACATCTTTGTTGGTATGTGGTGCTGAGGATTGAACCCGGGCCGCACGCATGCCAGGCGAGCGCGCTACCGCTTGAGCCACATCCCCAGCCCCATTTTTTTTAAATATAGAGAATGTAAGAGATACATATTTTTGGACCTAGGAAAAGAGGTATTATTACTCTAAGACAGAGATTGTATAGATGAGTGCATTTTACAAATATTCTGCTTTAAATTTTATGACCAGAAGTGACCTCAATTTGTGGAATACATTTTTAAAAGTTGTGCAAAGAAACTTCAAAACAGTCTGATAATCAAATTATTTAGTGTATACTGGATTAAAAAATACTATTTTACTTCAATCTTTTCCTTTTTTTTAGGTATTATGTTTACATGTTTCTGTGTTACTACCAAGAGGACAGTAAAGAAATGTTTTCCAGAAGATGTAGCACAGCAAAATTTAATTGTATCCAATACTGAAGGACCTGGAGAAGAAGTGACGGTAAATTGGATTTAACTTCCCTTGAATTGTGTGGTGATCCAGTGACGCAGTGTGATGATTAGTAATAATGGCAACAATAATAACCAGTAATATTTATGGAGCACTAAGCCAAGCAGAATTCCAAGTGCCATGTTTTCATTCCTTTAAACTTCAGGAGTCTGTTGAATTAGTTTCAAAGGACTGCATAGCAAATTGAGTGACTTAAACAATAGAAACTTTTGTCTCACTGTTTCGGAGGCTACAAATCAGAGACAAAGGTGTTGGTAGGGTCATGTTCCCTCTCAAGGCACTAGGGAAGGACCTGTTCAGGTATCTGTCCTAGCTTCTTCCAATTCCTTGTCTTATGGCAGCACAAATGTTGACATGACATTCTCCCTGGGCATGTGCCTATACCCAAACCTCCCTTTTTCTAAGGACATTGGCCATATCAGATTAAGGACTCCCCTAATCTGGTATAACTGCATCTTCACTTAAGCAATTGCATCTACAATGACTCTATTTCTATCTAAGGTTACATTCTAGGTCCTGGAGGTAAGGACCTCTCCATGTGAGGTTTTAGGGACTCAATTTACACCATAACACCTATGATGTGGCTATTGCTGTAATCCTGATTTGGGGCCACTAGGGCACAGAAAGTAAGAGCTATGTCTGTGGTGAGAAATTTGAAATGAAAGTGAACCGTGAGTTTCAGTTGGATTCATCTTATAACTCTCACTTTATTTTTTAGGAAGCGAATATTAGGATCCCCACACAGACATCCAACATTTGTGACACAAGCATGTCAGTTGGTACTCTTGGTGGCCAGGGAATCAAAACGCAGCAAAGTTTTGAGATGGTCAAAGGAGGCTACACTTTGGATTCCAACAAAGGCCATCACACCTTGGAGTCCAGCAAGGGAGTAGGGCAGGGAGGTGTAGACACCGGCAGATATGCGTACACGGACTGGCAGAGTTTCACCCAACCTCGGCTTGGTGAAGTAAGTCTCAATGTCTTCAAGTTCACGTGACATGAAAGTTAGACATCATTTATGACCCAGTATTTCCCCCAAATTTTGCTCCTCATACACCTGGAACATATCACTTTTCTAATGTTGAAGGAATTGTCATATAGATGGATGTCAGGTCCAAACCTCAAAGCAAAAGATCTGAAAATTTTAAAAATACAGCTTACAAGACTTTATCTAGGAGTGACATATGTTGGTATATTTAAGACTGAAACCTTCTTTCCTAAAAATTACCGGAAAAAAAATCTAGAATGAAATATGTGTTATAAACAACAGATCATAAATTATCAATAATTTCAGTATATTTGAGTTCTGCATATAGTTATGAAGTCCTGGCTATCAAAATAAACCGGGTAGATTGTTGAACTTGTATTCTGGGTTTTATTTCATTACTTTGATTGTTTTGTGTTCAGATTAGTCAGTACAGGTTGATATTAGCCAGTACAATATATGACGCTATTATACTACAATAGTGTATTCTAAGAATCCTAGCCTATATTGGTTTTCCCCATATATGTGAAAAGGCTACAGAGGTAAATTTCTACTACACACATTTATTTTCAAATGGGAAGTTTTAAGTCATGTATTGTATATAAAACCTTAATTTTATAAATGTGTTCACTGGGAACATTTATTTATTTGCTATATTTTAAAAATGAATAGAATACAGACCAATCATGTGCATTTTTTATATGTAGGAATCCATTAGAGGACACACTCTGATTAAAAATTAAACAGTAAAAGGTAAATCAAAGACATCATTTTTCTGCTAATATGTTTAGGTGTTTTTAAAAACATAATAATAAAATGTGCTCTTTCTCGAAACAGAAGGTGTACCTGTGCGGACAAGATGAGGAACACAAACATTCTGAAGATTACGTTCGTTCTTACAATTATGAAGGCAAAGGCTCTATGGCCGGCTCAGTAGGGTGCTGCAGCGATCGGCAGGAAGAAGAAGGGCTGGAGTTTCTAGATCACCTGGAACCCAAATTTAGGACATTGGCAAAGACATGTGTACAGAAATAAATGTTTTTTTTTTTTTTTTTTTTTTTTAATGGAGTAACATCTACCGATACATTTGTAAGAATTTATTGAATGTAAACTGATAGCAGCATCTGCTAATTATTTTGTTTATTGGAGACAAACTTCAAGTCTCATAGACAAGGGTACTGTAACTATGAGGCTCCCCTAAATTCTCCTTGTCTGATAGAACTTTCATATTCTCTAGACATAAAGTTTTCATTGTTTATTTTCTTTTACATGCATGTATATACGGCCCCTTTGGGACTGCACTGTGTGCATTCTGGCATCTTCCATGGTATTTGAAAACTTATGCTACTTTGTGTGCTATGGAAGACTATGTGGGAAAGTTGGGTATTGTGGAGGCTAATCAGAAATGACTTTTTTTTTTTAGCTGTACAAATTAAATACTTTCTTTAACATCTTGGGGAGAATTATGTTTTTATGAATATTTTCTCTAGTGCCAGAGAATTGCTTTCTTTCTACCTGACTGGTTTAAGAAGGATTTTAAAATGTTCTCAGGTGCAGCCTTCTGTTGGGTATAAAAGCTCCTTTCTCCATACTTTCCACCCCTCAGAGGTGCTGTTTCTAGCTCTGTCTTCTTTGGGAGCCTTTAGGGCTTAGGGCTTGGATCTAGTTCATATTGAGGCGTCATAAGGTTCCTACAGATTCTAGGATTGTTGGAAAGACATAGAACAGGACAACTCACAGCAACTTGAGTTGCAGAGATTTGTCAAGGAGAATAGGAGAGGATTTCTATGAATGACTATCAAACCTGATGCCCATGGGTTGACTTCAACTCACAAATATGTTCCATTTGTCCATCAGATAGACTCTTGGCTTAAAAAACTGTACGAATGCCTTGGCAATAACACTTGTAATGTAGTTTGACACAGACCCACAATCTCTGCAGCTCCCACCTCGCATCTTCAATTATTTGTACAAGCCCTGAAAGCATTAGGCTGTAGCTCTGATTGACAGGGCTTAGCACTTTGAACATGCCAAAAATTGAATTGGCATTCATATTGGAACTTAATGCTCATTCTGCATTGGTAATTATTTTAAAAACTAGAAAATTAGAAATAGTGTTTGGTTTGCATATGTTAAAATATTAAAATCTATTAGAGTAACACGGACAAAAAATTTGTTGACTGGTAGATAAATGAACAAACAGTTAAGTAAATAAGTTATTTTGAAGGCATAACATATTAATAGAATATCATGTTTTATTGATTTAGAGAAAACTACATATTTAAATAATGTTTTATTAGTCATTTGTGGCAAATTCTGAATCTATAAACAATAGTAATATATAAAATGGGGCAATTTTTCATTCAAAAAAACCTATTTTTTAAAAAATTTGTTAACTATTGAAAATGAGTGATAACTGTTTTAAATATTGTGAATGGTCTCTTATTCTCAGTTTCTTAGAAAAGGTGCTTTTTGATAGGAAATTGGATATTGGAACAAAATGTAGTCTTAATAAGTTGGATTTGATTTTATAAGATATCCATAATGTGCGATTTTTATAATCATTATAAGACAATTTGAGGGTGTAATGTAATTTTCATTTCATGACGTACATGTTACTCTGAAAATAATATGCATTTAAAAAATTTTAAGTATAGCATAATAAATTTAGACATATCATAATATTGTCAATTATATTATTAGATGTAGGTATAGAATATACTCTGAGAAATTAAAAATTGTTTGCTGAATGTAAATTTATATGTGTTTGTTTGTCTTCGTATTTCTCTTATGCTTGTTTAAGTATGGAAAATAAAATTTATAACTCAACATAAAAGTACAATTAATGTCCATAGTTAGATTTCTCAGTTAGCAAGCAAAGACACGTTAAAAGTATTATAAGAAATATTTTTAAAATGTGGAAAATTAATTTTGTATTAAGTAGTTTGGATTTTATAAGTATTATTAAAATGTGTCTCACAGCCACGTACAGTGGTGCATATCTGTAATCCCAGGGACTAGGGAGGCTAAGGCAAGAGGATCATAAGTTTGAGGCCAGACTCAGCAACTTAGTGAGACCCTGTTTCAAAATAAAAAAATAAAAAGAACTAGGGATATAGCTCAGTGGTAAAGTTCCCCTGAGTTTAATTCCTGGTACAAAATAATAATAATAATAATAATAATAATAATAATAATAATAATAATATCACAGAGAACCTATAACTGTTGTTTGATTTATTTCAGCAATTCAAAATCATTTTCTGTTTATGCACAAACTAAGTATAAATTGTATGATTGGTGAAATTTGCGAAACTCCACCAGACTGCTAATAAATTAGTTTGTTAATAAAATGCTATATTTCATGTAAGTTGTCAGCTAATTGTCAATTCACAAGCTAATAGTTATACTTAAGTCTATAATGAGGGAAAAAACAATTCAAATTTTCTCATCTTGATTCAGATTTCAAACATTTCATGTAAAAAAATTCCATGAGAACCCCACGTAGATGAAAATTGATCCGTGTAATTTTTTAGAGTTTCATTAAACACTTCCTAACTTTGAACTTTTAATTCCTCCTGAGTTTATTAAAAGCATTTCATAAAACCTGATACCTATGTATATGTTTATTTGTAGAAAATGCCATATGTTGTGCTATTGGGAAAATGTTCAAACTAGGTGTTTTCGAGTTGAGGATGTTCTTGATCCTTTTTGAAAATGTGTTGGTTATGAAAGTCTTTACCCATTGAAAATCTTAACTACATTGCTCCATTGATCTAGCCTCTTTTACCACTAATAAATCTGAAAGTGTCTGACCAAATAAATTTAATCGTACACTGCCTTTGTCTTTTTGCTTGGATATGGAAAAGGAAAAAGAAGTATAGCAGGAGATAGCATTACTAAGGATGGGTATAATGCCCTTGCATATTTTATAGGGCTTTAAAATTCTTGGAATAGATATTGTTTGCATAAAAGATAAAAAATTATACTTACCTCAAATTTTTAGTACCAACAATATGATAATAACTGCTTTCAAATATATAAACAGAGAATGAGTATATAAGTTCTATGAAAACAAATGTGTGAAGTACATTCAAAATGTATATTTTATGAAAAAAATGATTTTTAAAATTTTTACTTCTTAAGGTAAGCTTTTGATTGATGGAAATAAAATAGCCTTTGATCAATGAATTTACAGAATTAGATATTGCTTATTCCCTAACTTTGGTGGAAAACCAAAAAAAAAAAAAAAAAACAAAAACCAAAAAACAAAAAAACAAATGTGGCCCTCCTTTGATCTGCATTTTACCAGAGAATACACAGGCTTTAAAAAAAAAAAAAAAAAAAGAACTCTTATATAATTATCAGTGTGCAATCGAGATCTGTAGTTGTGGATTTTTTTGTCCATGTTTTAGGAATTTTTAAATGACAATTATTAATACTAAAATGAAAAGTCAAGACTTCATTTTAGAAACATGAGCTTTTATCTAGAATTCACACTTAAAATAGATGGAGAGTTATTTCAACCAGGTGAAGTTCAATAAAAATTTAAAAACAAAATAACAAACACTCATCCAAAGTGCAAATGAAAAGATTTCCTTTATTTGCTTTTGCCTTCCTGAAAATATATAATTAGGAATTAAAGGGTAACTAAGTAGTGGATAAACTTTCAGTCTCCTTTATAATGGAAATCCATCAGGACATTTTATCCATGGTAGGTATCCTACAAGGATGTGCGGCTATTCTAGACCTACCATATTTCTCTTCTAGGAGTACCATAGCTAAGAAAAAAAATTACATTTCTGTTGGGGATTTAATTCCAGACCTCACTTTCTACCCCTGAGCTACAACACTGATCTAAACCTGAACTCTCAAAAAACCCTCAAAAACCCTCAACCCCTATACTAAAATTCTAAATCACTGATTCCAGATGTGATTCTTGGACCAACAGGATCAGCATCCTCCCTACACTGCGTTGATATGTTAGAAATGCAAATTCCTGGATCCCTTGCCCACATCTACTGCAGAGGAAGCTCCAGGCTGTTTTAACCAGATCCCAGGGGGTTTCTGATGTCCTATCAAGTCTGAAAATGCCTGTCCTTGTGACATCTTTCTCCTCAGCACCAGCTCTTAGGTTTCCAGTATGCTATGCAGCCCAGCAGCACTTGGGGTAGTGGATTCCTGAGACCCACTCAGCCCTGTGGGATCAGAATCTGCATTTTAACATGATCCCCAGGAGGTGTGCATGCACTGGCATCTTTGATAAGCACTGCATTTATAGTTAAGTGAGATGAAAAGCACCAAAAACTAGTAGGTGAACATCATAGTCAATTAGAAGGAACAACACAGGCAGCCTAAGGCTGCAGGTCCATGACCAACCTACAGGGAAGCAAGTTTGTCCTGGCTCAGTTAGACACAAATTCAGGACCTGAGGAGTCTCAACTCTCACAAGGCAGTAACTCCTCCCTCTGTATATCCTCACCGCCCTGGACACTGATTTACACTTAATTACTGGACCACATATTGGAGGGTCTACAATGACATAAAATAAATCAAATTTAAGAAAATCATGTATTCATTTCCACTTTACAGAGTAAATTTATTTTGATAATCTATAATTAAGAAATCATATTAGTTTTGGTCAAGCCTATCCAACAAATTTACCAAATTATGTTTGAAAACCAATGTAAATATCCCTGAAAGTTGATTAAAAAGTCCTGAGATCATTTTGACAAGTAGGTGCCTTGATGTAATCTTTGCTTACTAAACCAATTTATCCCCATGCATGCTCTAAAAACTTTAAATTTGTGGGTGTAGCTGACTTCTAATATCACAGGTGTGGCTAAGATGTTGTCAGAACCAGTTATTTATATTAAGCAAATATATTCTATCAAGATTTTTTTTTTGACCTGGAAATCATGCAAAAAAAAAATTGACAGGTTTATAACCATTTTAAAATTGCAACATTTCAATGTAATATTAATTGAGCATTAATTTTGTTGCTAAATGTTGTTAAATATTCAGTATAAATATGTTATCTAATATAAGTAACAATTATTAAATATAACATATTATTTATCATATTAAAATTAATTTAAAGTTAATGTCTTAATATTAAATATATTCACAGTTAAACATTAAGAGGACACTTACCACTAACAAACACAGGTCCTTTAGTATCTTATAAGAGTTGTGGCAGTGACTCCCGTCTATCTATTAACTGTCTCTTAACCTCATTCTTTCCTGGAGATTAAGAGTTTCATTAAGAGTGGCTCTGTGCCTAGCTGAGAGACCATTATTTCCCAACCCCTTGAACTAAATGTGACCATGTTTTAAATTCTGACCAATAAGAAGTGAAAATGTTATAGATGAGACTTCTGAGTATGTGTCTGTAAGGAAATTGATGATGTTGGAAGATTTATTTTCCTGCTTCCCCAATTGTATTTCATAATATTTGAAACACAGATGTGATTCTCAGTGCCCATTTGGCCATTTTCTGATCTTCACATTGGAAACCTGGGACTTCCCTGACTTTTTTTGCTCATGTGAGTGAATTAACTTCTGTGTGTTTAGGTCAGAAAATTGCAGGTTTTCTATAATTTATAACTGAGTCTAATTTGACATAGGGAGGAAACAAAGATTGTATGGAGATAAATTTTACCCAAGTCATCATTCAATAAAGCTAAAATGCTGTAAAAACTCAATTTTTAAAAATTAAGAGTTTTTAAAAAAACTATATTGTCAATATCTTTCAGTGTTCTATTAAACAGCCTCAAAGCAATGCAAAAAAGGGATATTAAAGGCTGGGGTTGTGGCTCTGTCGTAGAGTGCTCGCCTAGCCTGCACGAGGCACTAGGCTCAATCCTCAGCACCACATAAATGTAAAATAAAGATATCATGTCCACCTAAAACTAAGAAATAAATATTAAAAAAGGGATATTAATTATTTCATGGAAATCCCACAGTGTAATGATGGGTCCCTTGGAAGTACTCTTCCATCCTCTAAAGTCAGAAAAGCCTTACTTTGTAATAAGTCACAGATCTAGGAGCTGGGAATCTCATATTTATTTACAATCTTGCTGTGTGATATTTATTAAGTCATTTAATCTCATTTACTTTGACCCTTCAACTCTGAGAAGTATTTTATCTGTTGGTTTACCAAATTGTGGTTGTATGTGTGTGTGTGTGGGGGAGGGGAGGGTTGGAATTGAACCCAGGACTTTCTGCATGCTAGGAAAGTGCTCTACCACTGAACTACATTCCCAGATCTTTTAATTTTTATTTTGAGATACATTCTAAGTTGCAGAGGGTGGCCTCAAATTTGTGATCCTCCTGTCTCAGATTTTAAGTAGCTGGGATTATAGGCATGCACCATCACATCTTGATAATTAATGATGATGCAGGGATAATGTTGTATTAATTTCCCTCATACCTATTGTTTGACAGGGTTTT
This sequence comes from Marmota flaviventris, assembly GCF_047511675.1. NCBI lineage: Eukaryota > Metazoa > Chordata > Mammalia > Rodentia > Sciuridae > Marmota > Marmota flaviventris. The sequence goes on from NC_092513.1 coordinate 40,420,793, forward strand.
GTTATATTTTGTTTTTAATACTCTTTTTCTTCTCTTGCAATGCCAAGATCTAACCCAGGAACTTGTGGGTGCTGAACACACCCTTTACTACTGAACTCCAGTGCTGTTGTTGTTGTTTTTTGAGTGTGAATACAAATGAAATTTAATATTTAACTGTTGCATTAACCTAAAAGTATAAGTAAAAACATATTAAGTATATACATTTTTAATTGGCATTGCTTCCTGGGTTCCCAATGGTCCAAGGCTCAAATGGTCCAAGGCTCTGTTTCTTTGACTCGATACTGTTTTTTTTTTTTTTTTTAAATGCTTGCTCATATAGAACAGAATGAGTAAAGGTGAGCTTAACAAATAGAAATTGTAGCAGTTTCAGCTTGTGACAAACGAGACCATTTTATGATTTTGTTGTGTGACAAATGGTGATTACATACTCTAACTCACCAAGTTGGAATTCTGCTCCACATAAGAAGCTATATAATAAGACATTTTATTTTATTTTTTAATGAACTGGACAGGACTTCCATGAAGCTGCTGGTAACGAAAATAACAGTGGCCTAAACAGGATACAAGTTTATTTTTCTCTAATGTAAAACAAGTTGCATTTGGGGCTCATGCAGATACTTCTTAATGCTGTCCAATGTCCTACAATTCTTCTCTTTTTCTGCCCAAATATCTTTTGTACCAGTTGTTTCACAGTCACAAAATGATTAATTCAACTCCTGCCATCACATCTGTGCCTAAAGCAAAAAGAGAGAGAAAGGGGATCTCTTGTTCTTATAGAACTTTTCCAGAAGCTCCCCCACAACAACTTCTGCCTGCCACACATTGATAGAACCAGCCTGGTTTTCTCTTAAAATTGGGAGCCATCTTGCCACAAAGCCATGAAAAGATAATTTCAGCTTTACTATAAATTACTGCAAATTCTGAACTTGCTTGGAATGCCTGCCCGTTCCTTGAACTCACCTATGCCTGACTCTCTGACCAGATAGCAGCCCTCTCTGAAACTTTAGTGACGCCTCATAAATCTTGGCCTTCCCTGGCCAGATAACGACCCTCTCTGAGCTCTGATGCCTTCAAAAATTCTGATGTCGGGGCCAGCTAAAATGTAAACTAGCCTTTGTTTTGTTATCTGTAACCCCCATTTGTGTAACTTTCTGGGCTATAAAGCTGGGCTTCAAGAAAGCTGCAGGGCTGTCTTGTTCCCTCGGTTTTTGTTGGGAGACGCAGCCCGGCCAGTCGAAATAATAAGCTTGCTTTAATTTGATTTTAATTGGAGTCAGTGGTCTTTTCTTGCGTCCTGGTCTAACAACATCTTTGGGAGCACTTGGTCACATGCTCAGCTCTGTCTGCAAAGGCAAGTGAGAAATATGGGTTTTCAGATGAGTATACCACACTGTAACTAAGGCTATCAGGTAATCCAGGGGGAGAGATACAAATCTTCTTTACCAATGTAACACTGTCCCAGGTCAATATAATTTCTTGCAAAATGTTCATTCCTTATATAATAGGTAAGGGACTGTATACTTAGAGTAGGGAAGCATGATGTTTCACTTGCCAAGTTTTATTAAATATAGCAGAACAAATAACTATTTGAAAGTTACATAAATAAAATCTCAGTATTTTTCAGAAATTAAAACCTGACTACCAGGCCAGATGTGGCTTGAGTTTTTTTAAAGGATTATGTTGGGGCAGGCCTTTTATAATTTAAAAAATCATGAAGAAATCAATTCAATAAAAATGAGAATATTTCACCCAAATGCAAAATTTGGGCTTCTTTTGAAAAATTAGAAAACCTGGTAACAGTCCATATTCCAGAAGGACACCAATTGACTGGAGGTAACAAATACCTCCATTTAGACAGTGTCCTTTGCATCTTGCCATTCATATCACACAGAAAGGACTATTTGCTACATTATCATGACATTTGTATGATGGTTTTCTGAAGGAAATTTAAAAGGGGGGGCACACTTTCTGTATTATTACCTTTATCAAAAGTGCAATCATAAAACAAACAACAACAAAAAACTAACCAAAAAAAAAATAACAAAATAAAACACCAAAAAAGAAAGAAAAAACTGCTCTTTTCATCCAGCCTGTCATTTTTATTATTTTTCTAGACCCTGGGGGACTGATACTGGTGACTACACTCACTATGTGAATTTCCAGCATAAAATGGATTATGTTGCCATTTGGCATATACTATAATGCACTTCTTTATCATGTTCCTTTTATATTATTTTCTCTCCCCTTCTGACTTAGAGTGCAAATTTCATGAGAAAAGGACCCAGGACAGTGCATGCTATACGTTTGTTAGTATATGTTTGTTGAAGAAATTGAAGGGGTAGCTACTATGGGAAAGCATTACAGAAATATTTCCCAAGTGTTGAAGTTTAGGTCTTTTTTATTATTCCTATTTACCAATAGGATAACCAAGGCTAATTTACTTAAAATCAGACTGGTAGATTTTCCCTGAGCCAGAATTTAAATACAATTCTAACTAATGATTGCCACCTGAACATTTCTTGAGACTGACCTTCTCAGATCCATAGTACAATAGAAGAAGATGCTTACAGCTTCTTAATCATAACTAAAATTCATTTCTTATGAATTTGTGTTAAATATTTCATACAATTCATACCTTTGTACTATGTGAATTTGATCTTCAGCTAACAAATTACTGCAGGAAGGAGAAAAGCAAAACACAATCTTTTTTTCATTCACAAAACTCTCCCTGAGAATTTTACAGTCATTGTAGAAAATTGTGATGTTCCTCAGAAAATAAAAAATTGAACTGTCATGCAACTATGCAACCCCTAGGCAGGGTTAGCACCCAAAGGAAATGAAAGATATCTGTATGCCCATATATTTGCAGTATTTTTCAGACTAGCCAAAATATGGTAATAATCTCGCTAGCTAATGATGGATGAATATAAAAAGAAATAAAATGGAATATTGTTCAGTCTTTAAAAATGAGGAAATATTGCCATTTGTAGGTATGAACTTGTAAGACATTGCTAAGTTAAATAAGCTAGAGGTAGAAAGAAAAATAGTGTAAAATCTCACTTACATGTGGAATCTAAAGAAAAGTTGAACACATAGAAACAGAGAGTAGAAGATACCTGGGGCAGGGATGGAGTAAAGGAGAGAAAAGGTCAAAGGGTACAACCTGCAGCTCTACATGATGAATAACTCTAGAGATCTAATTGACAGGGCCATGCTTAATATTGTATCCTATGTTGGAATTTTGCCTATATACTAGATTTTGGGTGTTCTCACCATATACCAAAAATGTAACAATGGAAGATAATGGATATGTTAATTTACTTGACTGTGTAATCATCTCACTAAAAATATACATATCAAAACATATTTTATACCTTCAATATAAAACTATCAGTGAGTAATCCTCTCCCTGATATAACCAATGAGTTAATACCATAAAGAAATTATAAGTATATGAGGCAATATACATATCCTGATTTAATCATTCCACAATGTATACACATATTATAACATCACATGTACCTTAATAACTATAAGTAGTGATTATTTGTCAATTGAAAATAAAATTAAAATTTTAAAATTAAATAGATCGCTCTAATTAGTTATCTGAAAGATACATTTACAAATTCTTATGTGCACAAATCAAATATTTCTTTTGAATTCCATATTCATATTGCTTACTGATTACTTCCATTTTTATTGTCCACAGAAATCCCATTCAATATTTTTAAATTATTTAACTCCTTTACAGACTAGCATTTTCTTGCTGTCCCTACCATTGTTTCCAATGACATCATCCACCAATTATCCAAACATATAATTAATCTGGAATTCTGCAATTATGCGAGCAAATGAAAATAGAAAATTAGTGCACTGTAGAAGAGACAGATTTATAAATCAAATAATTACAACACTTTGGTCAGCTGTGATAACAGAAGTACATGCCAAAGTTGTGTGTGTTCATGGAAGAATCCAGTGCTTTTTCCAACATGGAAAAGTCAGTGACGCCCTATGCAGGGGAGAAGAAGGTATTCTAGTTGAAGTAGATGTAAAGACTCTAGCTGGGTGTAGTGGTGCACACCTGTAATTCCAGTGGCTCGGGAAGCTGAGGCAGGAGGATCGTGAATTCAAAGCCAGCCTCAGCCAAGCTACTCAGTGAGACCCTGTCTCTAAATAAAATACAAAAATAGGGCTGGCAATGTGACTCAATGGTCAAGTGCCCCTGAGTTCAATCTCCAGTACCCCCTCCCAAAAAAAAAGAAAAAGAAAAAGAAAACAAACTAAAAAACATAAAGTAGAACAAAACAAGTGAGCTAACAAGAATCACATGAGATCCTAAAGATACTGTTTGAAAACAAACTTTATGCAGAATTGGTTGGAGGTGTTATGGAGCTGGGAGACAATCAAGATGAGAACCTGAAGATTGACAAGATGTGAGGGGGCGGTGGAGAGGATGCCTGGGATGATGCCCTAGTTTCTTTCTTGATTACATGAGAGGATCATTGAAACCATTAACCACAATGAGCAGAGAAGCAAAACAGTTTGGCTGTGGAAGGGTAATGGCTTCGGCTTGGAATATTTTGAACTTGAGATATTTGTGGATATTTCACAAGTTGGAAATGAAGAATGTATTAAAAGCATCCCCTTTGTTATTTAGCATTCATGTAATTCATTCCCAGCACTGGGAGCTCATTTAGGGCACGGGCCAACTTTTATTTAACTAAGTGACTGGTAGTTTGAATAATTCTTCCGGTAGGGATAGTCCAAACATCTTTTCTTTCTTTGCTTAGTTTTGTTATGAAAATTAAAATCATCAATAATATGCTAGAAGGATTACTTTTTTTGAGGGGGCTGTACCAGGGATTGAAACAAGATAATACCTTATCATATCCTATAATCCAGTCCTTTTATATATATTTTTTCTTATTTAAAGACAGAGTCTTGCTGAATTGCATAGGGCCTCACTAAGTTGCTGAGGTTGGCTTTGAACTCTTGATCCTACTGCCTCAGCTTCCAAGATGCTGGGATTACAGGCATGTGCCACTGCGCCCATCCTAAAGATTATTTTCAAGAGAAATAAGGATCTGTCAGTGTGTTTAAAATTTGTCTTTTAGTTTTATTTTTATAAAATATGCTGTTGTTTTTTGGAACTAATTTTTTGTTTATTAAATTTATATTAGATGTAGAAACATTCCATTTTAGTTATTTTACTAGATTGTATGCCACATGTAGGCTATCAGTTCCCAGTGACCCATGGGGTGGATCTGCCACCATATTTTACCTATTTACTCCCCAAAGATGGTAACCAGGTTGCTCCCACTTCCCTGTACCATAAACAACCCTTTGTAGACTTCAACAGGAATTTCTTTGGATTGTATAAGCAAGAAAGAAAATGCTGGATTATAGGATATGATAAGGTATTATCTTGAACCAGTACAGCTAGATTATCTCCTTGAATAGTTGAAAAAATTTGTAATTTTAAAACAATGTACCAGTGTTTTGTATGTTTTAAACATTTGCCCTTGTCTGTTTTAGTTATAACAAATGTGTTCTCTTAATCTAATATCTGCCTTTGCTAAATGGTATCCTTTGCTAAATAGAAAGCATGACTTAAACATAGTCAACTGCATCTTTTAAAAATTTCTTTATAATACATGCTGTTTGAATTTTATTTCAAAAATCTTTTTCTACCCCTGGGTGATATAGATATTTTCCTATATTAACTTTATGTCTTTGTCACTACAGTAAAGATTAATCCATGTGGAGGCCAGTTTGGTGTTAGGTAGGAACCAGTTTTATTTTTCTCTAAGAATGTCTGCTTTTCAGTTCTGCCATGTAATCATCTCTCTGTTTCTTTGTGGTATCTGCAACCACTTTAATCAGATATTAATTCCTATTTATGTACTAGTTTCTTTCTTTTTTCTTTTTGAGTTGTAGGTTAAAATGTATTAGCATATTAGTGTGCAAAAACAACAATGGAAATTCTATTAGGCCCATCTCCCATTGTATCAAATACATTCTACTACATGTCCATTATGTTTGGTATCAGATTAAAGAATTCTTACCCTGCTAAATGTGACCTTGGGCATCACTCTAAAATGTCAACAAACATTGAAAGTAGAAAATGAAAAGCAAAGAATGACTTTCCAAAAAATGTTTACAACCTGGGCTGTTCATTAGCCCTGTAATCATTTTCCATTTGCATACTCCTTGAACAAATACTTGTTGTCTGCTATGTACTGGGAATCACGATAGTGCAAGGGAGACATGGGTGGACCCCCAAAAGACAGAGTACTACAGTAGTGAAAATGCAGTCTTTGGTGAGAAAGAAAAAGCTATTAATCAAGTAATTAGACAAAGAAATTTAACATTGTACCTGTAACAAATACTTTAAATGAAAATCAATCATTTAATGAGTTTGACCAGAGAAGAAAATAAGTGACATTTGTAAGGTGAATGGGAGTGAACTGGGCCAGAGTGGTGGAAAAAGATTCTAGGCAGAGGAAAGAGTACATACACAGCACTTATGTGAGAAGGAGCTTCATGATTGCAAGGATGTTAAACAATACACATGTGGGTGGTGGTATTAGAGGCACAGAGATATTTATAAGTTAGGGGACTAGCAGCCAAAATGACACAGTCACCCAGAGAATGCACAGCCACAGCTGCAAGGAAAGAAGAAAACAGGAAGATGCTGCAGTTCAATTGCCACGAACATAAATGTTCTAGAATATGTTCTCTGTCCAGTGTGTTTCTCATCTCTGAACCCATTTAAGAAGAGAGTAACAATTAATGATCCACAAAGAGATATGAACAAAAAATTTTCATATTGGTAATTGCTCATATTTATAGAATGCTGTTGATTAATTGCTTTTTCCCAAAGAAGTCAACATGATCTAAATCTCAGGTAGATAATACTTCTTGTCCTGCCTAGCTATTTTATCATTCTTAAGTGCTGCCCTTTGTCAGGTGTCATTCTGCCTTGTTTATCACATCATTGTCAGTGTCCAGAACAAAGCCCAAGACATAATAGATGCTCAATAAATATCTGTTAGACTAGTTAGTTTGTAAAATCAGTGAACTTTTCATAATTTTAAGGACATATTCTTTCATAGCACTCTGGAAGGCAAGCAGCATGTGAACATATCAACTACATCTATTCATGGTAGATCAGACATGGTGAACTTTCTCCACTCTTACTCAATTCAGTTGCTTCAGAATTCATTCATTTATTGATTGCCTTTAAAAAACATTTGAGACATAATATTTGTATGTATTTTTATGGGGTATATTATGATAATCAGTATACATCTACAATGTGAAATAAACAAATTAGAGTAATAAGCATTTCCTTCTCATCAAGCATTACATCATCGTTAGGTATTGGGAATTATAATACGCTTCCTTTCTAGATAGTTTGAAAAGTTTTAAGCAATTGTGTTAGTCAGCTTTGCATAGCTGTGACCAAAATGCTTGACAAGAACAACTTAGAGGAGGCAAAATTTATTTTGGATCAAGGTTCCAGAGATTTAGAACATGGTTGACTGTGTCCATTGCTCAGGGCCCAAAGTGAGGCAGCACATCATGGTGGAAGAGCTTGGTGGGGGAGTGCTGCTCCATTCACAGCAGCCAAGAAGAGAGAGAGAGAGAGAGAGAGAGAGAGAGAGAGAGAAAGGGGCCACAAGGGAGATGAATCCTTCTAAGGCACACCCACAGCAGCCCACCTTCTCCAGCCACATCCCATGTGCCTACAGTTACTAACCAGTCACTCCATTTAAACTGGGCTGGACTCATCTCCAAACATTCCTGCATTAACATAGAGCTTTTGGGGGACACAACTCATATCCAAACTATAAAATCAATAATTTCCCTACTGTGCTAAAGGAAAAAAAAAAACAGAAGTAATTTCTCTACTCTTTACTGTGATTTTGATAACTCTCATTGAACTTGTCAGTAGCTTGATTCTACTCAGTGTCTACTAAATAAAATATTAATTGTAAGGATTGATTTATAGTTTATTTCTTACTTTACCATTCATTTATTTTAAAAATATACTTTGAAATATAATCAAAAGTTCATTTGATTAGTACACTATGTTTCTGTCTTTTCTTTCTCCATCTTCTCCTTTTCTTCTTGCGCTGGTATTAAATACAGGGCCTCCTCATGCTAAGTATGCACTCTATTACAGAGCAACACTGTTAGATCTGCATATGCTATATTTCATTGAGGTCAATTTTGAAAATCAAGTTTCTAAGAAATATGCACAGCATTAGAAAACATTTCACTTATTGGAAAATGCAAAAATTTAAAGATTTTTCTCACATTGGAAAGGATTCCTTTTTAAGAATTGGTACAAACCAACTGGTGTCATAAAAAATGACACTAATTGCAAAAATCTCTTCTTAGTGATCTGTAGCTAAGTCAACTTTGCCACAAATGGTCTGGAATCAGTGTTAAGGGAAAGGGAGTTGAAAGACTTGGGAGTGATGAGTGACTTAACACTAAAGTTCAATAGGAGACCAAGACAGAGAGCCACTGGTAGAGAGGTACTGAAAACACAGGGTCACAAAGGAGGAGTTAGGGTGGGTGATGGAGGGCCACAGATGCATGGAAGTACACAGTGCAGGGAAGTGAGACGCCTGTGGTGATTGACTTAGGGAGCACTTAGAATGCTCCAGGTTTTGTTCTGAATATATTTTATGCTACATATAATTTAATCCTTGTGACAATTCTTGGAGGTGAATAATTGTGCCTGTTTTATCTCTACTTCCACCTTTAAATACAACGTCCTTTAATCTTGTTTCTTTTCCCCCTTAGATTTGTGTCTCTCTTGCTTTTGAGTTTCACCTAGAGACAGACTTCCTCTAATGACCACATCTTTCCATGTGAGTCCCTCTTCCAGAGGGTCTGGCAGAGGGCAAGGACTGGCAGGAATCATGTGGCTCAGTAAGAGCAGCCCATATGTGTACATCAGTGGTAAGTGGGATTTTTATGTTGTCCTTAATATATTAAGTTACTGGTTTCTGAAATTAGAAAATTATGAAACTTGGTGGAATAGACTTGGTCCATACGCCTTGGACTATAGACTTTTCATCTCTTTAAGGACCCTCTGGTTCTGCCTTTCTATGATGTCTATGAAATAAAAACAGCCAAACTTCTCTATAAACCTTTCATAAGCATTCTCAGTAGATTACTTTTGCATGTGGAAAGTACAACAGACAGCATCTAGGAATATTTTGGAAATCTTTTAACGAATCAAAGTGCTAAGACCTAAGAGGTTACTGGAGCAGCTCAAGACATACAGAAAGTTGCTCCTTGCTTTGGTCTGATGCACCTGTTATTTTAGTGCAATGGAAAACCTGTTCATATCAGTGGAATTACATTCATAGCCAAAGGACATTCCTAAAAAGTATCACATCTACGCATGTTTCATTATCTCTTTAAACTTATGTCAGATGCTTCAAACCTATTTAATAGAGGAATACATTTCAGTGGCTATACAGTCTAATCAAAATACAGTCAATAAGTTGAGGGCTTGTTATTTAGAGTAACTTATATTTCATTCTTTTGTTTAAAAAATTTTTATCATGAAACAAACAAAAACCACCATTTTAATTGCCCAGTCAGTTACCTAGGATGAAAGATGACAATAAATATCTATGATGACTTCTTGTCAAATTGTCCTCTGCCTTCTTTGGAATGAGGAAAAACATGAGCCATCCTTAAGGCTGAGGGACAGGCAGGAGTTTGGAAACATCCTATTGTCAAAGGCTATGATGACAGTCTGAGTAGATTTCTGGAACCTGAAACTAGCTTGCTTCTTACTTCTGAAAAGCTTCACGCTAGAGACCATGATGTCATCATTAAGTCATTAACAGGATGAGGGGTATTTATGAAGTCATACCTGCAATAAAAAAAGGATTTAAAAATACGGAAATGGATGGATGGCAATTCCAGTCTCATGCTCATGAGCCAGGCTGATTTTACTAGCAAAGGCTCAATGACAATTTTATAGATGTGGAGACAATGGTCTAGTTCATTATGTGGCATTGGCTAATAAACATATCATGGAAAGAAGACATACAAGGCAACCCAGGCACTGTCGGACATTAATTTTGAATCTGAATGTGTGCTCAATAGTACGGTATGGGTATGTTTGACTCTGTGCATAATAGTGTTACCATGGTCATCATGTTCAAGAATTGGAATGCTGTGAGTGATATGGTTGGCTTTACCAACAAGTTTCTTCCAAATATCCCTGAGGAGATTTAAGCCAAACAAAATGTTAGAAGTTTCTCCTTTGTGGTCAGACTTACCTGGTTTAAGTCAGTAATTGAAAAGAAGTTCAGGAGGATGAGTCAGAATGCCATGTCATTGCTTTCTGAGCTGAAAGTGCACAGCGTGTATACTTTAATCTTCCTGGTTATGTACTGCAATAATTCATCCAGTTTAAGTGCACTTCAATTCAAAATTTCAATTACCCCATTCTTTTTCACTTCTCACCGTGAACAGTTTTAGATGGCAGTAAAGAGAGAGACAATGTTCAGGAGTCCAATATAGAAAAGTTTCTGAAATTAGAAAATTTGAAACTTGGTGGGATAGACTTGGCTTGGCTTTATTTATGACAGGGGAGATTCTTGGAGGAAATAACGCAGCCTACATTTAGCCAATGCCTAGGACTTCAGATCTAGGATCTCCGAGGATGCGTTTCCCAAAGTAATTCATCTTTGGTTTCATTATTTTCCTGTAGTCCAGATTCCTTAATTTTACTTACTTAGATCCCTAAGTTACGGCAATTTTTTCCTATCACTGTCATGCCAGGAACTTTCTAAAACAAGAGACCCTGAAAAATGGTGTGTCCAGATAAAGTCCTGTCTGAACCTCAATCAGATGTCCATAGGCATTTTATTCCAGTAAAGATGAGTGCACAATCCTCCCTGGAGTCAACCCTGTAATAGGTGGGTGATAGGCAGCAGTGACAAATAATGCAAACTCTCCAGCTCTGGGCTGTTTTCTTGGGTCTAATTGCCCCCAGGGCAGGGACCTCGTTGGACTCCGAGGGCAGTGGGCTGGGCGGGGCCTGCGTGGCCAGCAAGCTGGGGAGTGAGTCTTTGTACAGTCAGGGCTTCTGCTGGGCAGGGCCAGCGCTAATCCAGCCGGGCGGACACCCGGGCGGGGGAGGGGGAGATGGGGCATATAGGTGGCGTCCGCTGGTGAGAAACACCTAGCACAGGTAAAAGGGTGGCGGCCCAAGGGAGTTCCCACCTGTTGAGTTCTTAAAGAAATGAAGACTTAAGAAAATAGCAAGGAGGGGCTGATCGGTGTCTTTGGAGCCCCACCCTCGGCCACAGGAAAAGCCCCTTGGGAGAGAGGCAGGCGCTTCAGAAAGACTAAGAAAAGCACCGCTTCGCCTCGCACTCCTGCGCGGGCCCAGCCTGCAGCCGCTTCACCCGGCAGAGCGCTCCTACCCCGGCCCTCGGGTGCCTTGGCCGGCGACCGGACCTATCCTCTCCATGGCGGCAGCTGGACCCACACGCTCCAGGATCGGAGCCCTCTGTCGGCAGCTCCTGCTGACCCTCTCAGTGAGTGCCGCCGAGGCCACCGGCTCGGGGAGGGCGGTACGATCCCCTGGGAAGAAGGGAGAAACTTGGGGACCTGGGGTTGGCCAGCGAAGCTGGAGTTAAGGGACCTAGTGGTGGTTGCTAAACATGGAGTAGAGGGTGGGGGGAGGGCAGACAGGAAGAGGAGCGGGACCCGGGCGCCCGGATCCCTAGGGGAGGGAAGGGCGTCTGGGGTAGATGTAATCAGCGCGAGCAGATTGGGAGGGAGGCGTGAGCTGCGAACGCCCATCCAAAAGCTTAGCCTCTGGGTGCTCGCCGGGGAGCCGGGTGCGCCAAGGTTGCTTCTGCGCGCCTCTCCCAAGTCTGGGGAGTGCGCATCCCCTCGGCCTCAGTGCCGGCTTCAGGCCAGGGACAGGGCAGCCGCTGGGCGGACCCCACTGAAAGCGAGTGTCCTTGGGTGGAAGAGGGGACTCCTGGTCTTTGCGGGGGGGTGGGTATTGATCTTGGTGTGCTTTTAGATCTATGTGGGGGATCTTAGGGAAAAGGAGAGGTTCCACTCTGCTCCTGAAGACAGGCACCTAGGCGGACACTAGGTGACCCTTTGAATAGTTTCCATTGTTAGCATAGGAAGCTTCCATCCCCCACATCATTGGGGGGAAAGGTCATCCTGGTACTGATCTCTGGTTCCCAGAGGCGTCTGGATCCCACCCACTTATCCTTCCCTTGCTCCAACTTTTTTTTCTTCCACACGTACAACAACGTCGACTTCACTCCTTCCCAGAGCTGGGAGCCAAAGCAGATGGCCTTATTTTGGACAGGACAGTTCCTCCCTCTCAGGCAGAAAAGACCGGATTTCGCGGGAGAGTCTGAACTCGCAGAAATCCTAAGTGGGGAAGGAGCTCTTGAGGAAATTTGGAATCAAAGGTGCCCCAGACGGGGCTTTTCCTGGGTTTCCTGCCAGAAAACGAAAAAAGTTTAATTCGGCAAGGTGCGAAAAGGTGCTCAAAACTGCCCTTTCGTGTTGAGCCTTCAGCTTGGGCGCAAGTCAACTTTTAAAGACAGGAGGAGGACCTCAGAGAACAATGGAAGAGCGATTCCTTCTGGGAGTGGTAGAATTGAGGGGCAGAAATATTCGAATAACCTCCTCTTCACTACGCTGATTTCACAAAGGATTTCTAAATTTTTAAATTGTAGGTTTTACTATTATTAGAACGTTTTTGGACTTTAAACCCCTAGCCGAAATCCCCAGGGCATTATTAATAATTTAGCACATAGCAGTTAACATTTTATAGTTGAAGAAACTAAAAATAAATAACGGTCACAAAATATATTGCTGATGACAAAGAGATGATTTTTGGTTTGGTTCTTAATCGTCATTTCCTTTTAAACCACTAGTCATTATTATTTAAAGGAAAAGGTATGCTTCAGGTACCACAGTAAATAGCGTTGCTTTGCAGATATCTGCACTCAAAGCTTTCTGTGTGTCATCTTAGATCCTTTATAGAAGAAAGCACAGTTTGAGGGAATGAACTGAAATTGAATCCACCCTCCCTTCCAAGATCTCCCTTAGTTTCAGAGTTTGACAGGCCAAGAGTGAGGCAAAGAGAAATCTGGCCCTGCCTGAACTCCTCATTGTACTTTCAAGTGTTTGTCCCCCAAGTTGTTGTTCCATGTTGTAGTGCATATCTGTTCAAAGTCCTGGCAGCCTCAGGTGGTTGGTGTGGTTGTGAGAAATGTGTGCAGACTAAGTGTGAGATATTAAGTAAGAATGACATTAAGGGGTGGGGCACCCTTTACATTGTGGCCTTCCCATGCAACTTAGTAATCCTTCACCATTCCGCAAATCAGCTTCTCCCCACTTCTTAATATTTATTCACCTCCTACATATCTTAACCACTTAAACTTTCTTATGCTTAAACACCTAATGAAGCCTCTCAGAGATCTCTCAGGCCACCAGGGATGTCCCTGACCCAAATAAGAGACACTTTCCATTCTTTGTACAATGCCACTTTGTAGATTACATATGTGTTCTTGAAATTCACCCCCACCTCCCTTTTCTGACCTTTCTGATCACTCAGAATCTGAAGCTGTTTTTTTTTCCTCCACTAGTGTGTGTGTGTGTGTGTGTGTTTAAAGAGACATGACATGAGATCTACCCTCTTAGCAATGTTTTAAGTGTGCTGATGGTGCAGTTTTCAATATAAGCACAATCTTGTTCAGCAGATCTCTAGAAGTTTTTCATCTTATATAACAGAAACTTTATACCTAATAAGCAACTCCCTATTTTCTCCACACCACAGCACCTGGCAAATGCCCTCCTGTTTTCTGCTTCCATGAGTTTGACTGCTTTTTCCTCCAATCTTAAATGGTGATTTTTTTCTTCTGGCCTTATTTTAGGTCCTATTCCTTGAAATTGACACCCTTACCTAGACCATTTCATTCACTTGTGTTGCTTAAAATATCATAAGGATGATATTTAGGATATCAACAAATCCTAAATTGCTAGTTCAGATGTCATCACTGAACAATAGGCCTTTATGTCTACCTACTAGGTGTGATGCAGCATTCATTGTCTTCCCAGACAATGTTGCTTCTCTTTTAGTGTCCTATGTTTCAATGTATGGCACTCCTATATGCCTTTCTCCTCAAGTAGAAGACTGGAAGCTGTTTATTTTTTCTTCTTTACTGCTTTCCTTCCCTCTTGATAACTCTGCATTCAAAGGTATCTCATTGATCTGTTTACTTGTATTTATCACTTCTGCTGCGAGTTTTTACTATTACAAATAATGTCACAGTGAATAAGCCTGGTATGTTATTTTACTGTGGGAAGGTATAACAATAGAATACCAAAATGGAATTGGTAGGAAAAAAGTATAAATTACTCTATAATTGTGGCAGATACTATGTTCATACACAATAAAGTTGTGTATGACTAGATGAAAAGCTTTTTTATAATACATGGCATGTCACTAATATGTATGATGTTATTAAATAAGAACAACACTACCTGAACTCATTAGAAATTGGCTAAAAGATAAAGTAGAACTCATGCTTTATGCATAACACTATAGAAAACTAAATAGATGAAATTTTTAAATGTAAAATATGATAGCATGTGAGTTATATAAGCAAACACAATGAATTCTTATAAATTTGGAGTCAAGCTGGACATGATGGTGCATGTCTGTAATTCTGGCTATTTAGGAGGCTGTGTCAGGATAATCCACCTGGATCCCCTGCCAGAATCCAAGTTAAGAGCAGCCTTAACCACTTTTCGAGATCCTGCCTCAAAATGAAAATAAAAAGGGCTGCAAATGTAGCTCAGTGAGAGCATGCTCCAGGATCCAACCCCTAGTTCTGAAATAAATAAGTAAACAAACAGACAAACAAGTAGGCCCATTTATGACTTACTTCAAAAGCTGTTTTTAAAATTGGGAAAATCAGTTATATAAAACACACACATACACATAAACACAGTTTCCATAGCAAAAAATACAAACTAAACAAAGAAGAAACACCATAAACCTTTTTTTTAAGTTAAAATGTAGTTGATAAATTGAACAAAGTATTTGCAAACCATATTTTAAAGGGCTAGTCTAGTATAAAGTGTTTGTATAAATTAAGAAGAAAAGATTAGCCAGATGCTATGTTGCACACCTGTAATCCCAGCAGTTTAGGAGACTGGAGGCATGAGGATCGTGAGTTCAAAGCCAGCATCAGCAAAAGGGAGGTACTAAGCAACTCAGTGAGACTCTGTCTCTAAATAAAATACAAAATAGGGCTGGGATGTGGCCGAGTGGTTGAGTGCCTCTGACTTCAATACCTGGTACTGCCCCCCACCACCAAAAAAAAAGAAGAAAAAATCAATGTGAACCAGGACATTAATTTTTTTTTCAAATGACTGTATTCAGTCATATCAAATGCAAATAGGAATTGTTGTATCTTTTCCAATTCATGCCTCTAATATCTGCCTATTCTCCTACTGATAACTGCATTATTTTAATTATTGAGACTATAGAATCTCTTAATATATGTTTGAGCTAATGTTCTTTTGTGGCTCCTCTTTTTCATAATTTTTATGTCTAATTTTAATCTTTCCTATGACATTTTGAATTAACTTCTTTAATTTCAGGAAATATTCTGTTGAGGCTTTGGGTTTTATTTGGATCATAAAATTTATGATTTAACTTAGTGAGAACTGATGTATTATGTTGTTGATTTTTCCAATCTGAGATAATGATACTTCTTTCTTTCTTTTTGTGCAATTCTACTTTTATGACCTGAAGAAATACTTTCAGGTGTTCTTCAAATGGGTTTTGCAAGTTTCTTGTTAATTTCCTTACTTGGCATTCTAACATTATTTTATTGCTTTTGAAAATGACTTATCATGTCATCTAACTGGTTTTATTTATGGGTACGAAGAGTAATGTTGTCTATATTTTAATAGTTATTTCTGCTGCCTTGACTGATTCTGTTATTCTTTATGGTAACTTATTGGTTTATTTCCAGGTAAAGTGATAGTAAATGAAGACATTTCGTTTCCCCTCTTCCTTTGCAATTCATATGTTCTTGCCTAATATACCTTCAATGTAATGTGAACTATATATGATGAGCTTGGAAAGTCTATTTTGCTTGTAAGTTTAGCGGAGTTGCTTCTGGTGCTATTCCCATTGGTTATAATATATAAAAATCACATTGCAGAAGCACTCATTGATTCCTAGATTTTGAGGCTTTTTAAAAGATAAGAATGATATTGAATTTGGTCAAGTACCTTTAGGTCACTAGGTGGTAACCACATGCCAGGCCCAATTCATGGCTCCAGGATTCTAGACCAAGCGAGTGCTGTGAATGTGGATCAGAAATCCACACAAGGTCTAATTTTCTTTCAGCTCAGCTTTAGAATGAAGGGTTAGCATTTGGGAAGCCCAGACTACTGTGGCAACGGTCTTTTGATTGTTGGTGATTTCTCTGCTTTGATTTCATTCCTTCTCTGTAGAAGTCAGCAAATTAGAATAGAATCTTTGCAGATTGGAATTTGTTTCTGGGTTCCTCTTATTGATCTGTGTTCTAGCTTTATCTTCAATTTTTGCCTAGCAATTCCTTATTATTTTTGTTAGCTTTTGGATAGTTTAGGATATTTTAAAAATATGTTATCCAGCATTTCTGGTTAGTTTTGTTTTGGAGTTTTACCTCACCTGCCTGCATTAGAAATGAAAGTTGTTCCCTCCATCCATTTTGAACTTTGCTCAGACTTATATTCAAATATCAAGATGCAAATGCAATTTATTTGCTTGAAGCAAATCTTTGGTTTCTTCTCATTATTATTTTATTTTTTGGTATTGGGGATTTAACTCAGGTTCACTTTACCGCTGAACTACATCCTCAGTCCTTTTTTTTTTCAAAGACAGGGTCTCACTAAGTGGCTGAGGGCCTCACTAAATTACTGAGGCTGGCGTTGAACTTGGAATTCTCATGTCTCAGCCTTCTAAGCTGCTGCAATTACAGACATGTGCCACTGATTTCTTATTATCTTTAGAGAGAAAAATTCATATATTTGGTTGACATCATTTAGAAACTATTCCTCACCTAAATCCTGAATTCATTTTAAACCTCTTCCTCTTTGTATTATACATATCAGCCATTCTAGGTTTCTTTCTCAGGTCTGTGTCATCTTTGGGACTTTATATTATGTTGTTTCTGTATTTTGAATTTAAGCTCTGCTCTTGCCGTGGCTAACTTATAGCCACTTTTCAGGTAATTTAATCTGGCTCTCGGCCCAGGTTATACCTAACCCTCTCACTTTTCCACAGTGTCTTGTACCTCCCTGACATGGTATTCTCTACTTTATTGAAATTACAAATATGTCTTACCTTGAGATTGAACAATTCATGTGGATCATGAATATAAATATTTGCTGAGCATATGAATGAATGGATGTCCAGGATGCCACTACACCCTCCTCCCCAAATTATCTTAATCCAGCCATTTTTTCACTTTCTCCACCATGATTGCCTTCATCCACTTCACCATTGTCCATCTTAGAGTCCTGTCATGTCCTCCTAATTGGCCTGTTGGCTTCCACTTTCTCCTTATTCATGATCTGTTCTCCACAAACTTAGCAGATGTATTTACCACTCCCCATGCTCTAAACCTGCTGTGGCTTCTTTTTGCATTAAAACAAAACCTGTTTCTTACCCTGGCCTTTTAGACTCTACATGATATGCCCTGACTGACCATTGTTTTATCTCCTCATTCTTCCCCATCCTTTTCTTCACTCTGCAGGATTACCATGGGTTCTGGGGAAGTCCTCTTCTAGGGCCTTTGTTCTTACTCCCACCTGGAAGACTTCCCCAATTTAGGAACTCATTTGTTTCCTCACTTCATTTAGGTTTCTGGTCTTCTCTTTGTCATCTTCTTTCTCTGATCTATTTTCCTCATAACCTTTATCTTTCTTTGCCTTGGGATTATGTGAGATTTGTATATTTATTTTTTTGCCTCTTATTACAATGTAATCTTTACGAGGGAAAGAACTTTGCTTTGTTCACTACCTATAGCCTTTGACTCTGTTGAACACCTAGTTACCAACCAATAAATGTTGGCTGAACGAATAAGGATGTATTCTGTCAATCACCTTGAACTAGAATCCTTGGAATCATCTGATCCTGCTCCTACTAGCTCTCAACTTGCTGCCAGTGGAAATTCTTCTCATCTTTTAATTTTCAATTCAAATACAACCTCTTCATTGTGTCCATCTTTAACTTCCAAGTAAAACACAATCTCTTATCTGATCCTTTATATGTTATGGAAATTGCATGATTACAGGTTCCTTAGTATGCATTGCAAATAAAAAATTTCCTTCTAAACTTAGATGGTAATAGGTCATATTTATGAATTTTGTAAATAACACAGTGTAAATGTTTGTTAGCTGTGTTTTGTTTTGGTTTTGGTCAAATGCCTTTGAAAACTGAGGAAAAAAGAATGTAAACATTTCAGAAGCATCCATTGTCAAGTTTCAGAGAGAACAGAATTAAATTTCTACATATTCAAATATATGTTGGGATGGGTTCATCATAAATCATTAAAAAATTATTAAGTAAAACTATTTTCTGAAATAACCTTAAATTAACTTTGACTTATGAGAAAATGCATCTTCACAGTAAGTTCCCATATCGAAAAGTTGCATTGTTTGTGTGAAGTAATTATACATAAATACTCACCAGATCACTCCATGGTGTTTTCTTTAAAAGCACCATTTGGAGATAATGGGTTTGGTATCATAGCTCATAGTCAATTAAAAATTTACTGCAACAATTTGCTGGCTCATTAAATTCATTTTTACTCTTCATTCCTATTTATATCCCTGTGCTGTCTTTAGAACTGTCTTTAGTTTTAAGTACTCTCCACATAGGTTGTTGAATCCTTACTAAACCCACTAAGTTATTCAGAGCTGTTACAAGTAAATAAATTTTATAGAATAGGAAACAAAGCTTAAGAATGTACATAATTCTCTTGAGTTTATGTGCTTTGTGAAGGAGGGAGATAAGACTTTCATGTTTCATTCACCCCTTTGATAACATTTTCTTCTGATTTCTTACTCTAGCATGTTTTTAATTTTATTTTACTAATTATATAAACTGATTCAAAATTATATAAATTTTATGCAGCAATACATATATTTACATATCTAATATTTTATCTATGTAATTAAGTGTATATTACTTAAAATATAAATAAAATTTATATAAACAATGTACTCATTAAAAGGATCTTTTTAAGGCATAGTCTGGATTTGTTTTTTTAATAGATCTTATCATTTGCCTGTGACGCCTGCAAACAGGTGATACTACATGTTCCTTCCAAATTAGATGCTGAAAAATTTGTTGGCAGAGGTAAGATACTACTAAAAGTATGTAATTACCCTAATTTGTGTGATCTGTTAAAAGCTAGTGTAATTTTTAAAACTATAACTGTATTAGGGAATAGTTAAAACTAACAGTCCTTTATCATTTTTAATCCTTGTATCTTGTCAGTGACAGAATATTAGTCTTTGTTTTAAAAATGTGCAATTATTTGAAGATAAAAAAGTTTTAGCTTGAGTAATAAAATAATTTTAATATTAGTTGAAAGATATGGTATAGGCTAAATATGCTTCTAAGAAATTGAGAAATATATTGAAACTATTTCTTTAATTTAAAGATATTGTTTTTGGATTTTCATCATGAAATATTTAGACATCTTATTATATTTTATTTCCATGTACTGTTTTTTATTGCTTAAGCTTTTTACATAACTCACTTATATAAGGAAAGATCAAACTAGTGGGAACACAGAATTTGATGAGTATTTCACAATAGATGTTATGAGTTCTGTGATATTTTAATTTAAGAACCACTGCTTCTAATCAATTAGATTGTGTTAGACATACTTCAGGTACTCTTATGTATTCCTCTACAGCTAATTTCAGTTAATAAAAACATTTTTCATTGTTGGCTTAAACATTCAACATTGTTTCAGGACAGACATTTTAAAATAAGAATGTAAAGTAAACCAGGTGCAGTGGCACTCACCTGTAATCTCAGGGGCTCTGGAGGTTGAGGCGGGAGAATCACAAGTTCAAAGCCAGCCTCAGCAACTTAGAGAGGCCCTATGCAACTCAGTGAGACCCTGTCTGTAAATAAAATATACAAAGGGCTGGGGATGTGGCTCATTGGTTAAGCATCCCTGGGTTCAATCCCTAGTACCAATAAATAAATAAATAAAATAAAATAAGCATTAGAAGTGATGTTTGTGTTTATGCACAGTGTAGCCCACATAGTTTCATATATCCTTTTTTGGGGGGCAGGTACCAATGATTGAACTCAGTGGCACTGGGCCACTCAGTCACATCCCCAGCCCTATTTGTATTTTATTTAGAGACGGTGTCTCACTGAGTTGCTTATTCTGAGGCTGGCTTTGAACTTGCAATCTTCCTGTCTCAGCCTCGTGAGCCACTGGGATTAACAGGTGTATGCCATGGCACCCAGCCTCATATGTCCTTTTAAAAATGCTAAATGTACTAGTGGGAGTGTAATTTAAGTGGCTTCCTACACAAGCATGCATTACTGTTAAAACTATGTATCATTGTGTTTCACCTTAAAAATGATTGCTATGTTTATTTTATACAGTTAACCTGGAGGAGTGCTTTAAATCTGCAAATATCATTCACTCAAGTGATCCTGATTTCCAAATTTTAGAAGATGGTTCAGTCTATACAACCAATGCTGTTCTCCTGTCCTCAGAAACAAGGAGTTTTACCATATTACTTTTTAACACGGACAGCCAAGAGGAGAAGGAAATATCTGTCCTTTTAGAGAAAGAAACACAGGTATATGAAAATAATATGAACAAAGTATAATGATGTCTCGTCTTTAGGTTTTATAATATTGACAGGGTAGAAGTGGAATCAGAAAAGATATGGAATAGATTGGTTTGAATAATGAAAACAATGAAACAACAGTGTGTAAGTGAAAAAGGGCTGTATAAGGTAGTTTGTTAAAGGTTGTATTCCTTCTCATTTAGGACCTGAAAGGAGAAATTGGGATAAGCTACAGCATGAGAATTTGAGATTAGACACAAAGAAACATTTGCTGGTCTTTACTATAGCATGGATTTCCAAAAGCAAAATTTGAAACTCTGTCTCTAGTAAAGAAAAATGTTTCTTTTTTTCTCATGCATCTTAGCATAACTTGTAGTCTTAAATAGATGGCTGTTTTAGGAGGATGGACCACATGCATGCTTATTATCTTGTGACACCAAAAATCAAAGTGTCTTCAATTCAGCATCGATCGTTCCTTACTGCAGTAATTGAGAGGTGTCACCATATTTCTCTCCTCATTCTGACACAGATCTCTTTGTTGGTCCCCTGGCTCTGCTTAGTTGCTGGTGAGTGGAAGATGCTTATGCTAAATTTGGAAGGGCACATACTCACTTCTTTTCTTTGCATATGCCTCCTCCTGTGTTTTGGCATGGCAATGTGACAACAGTCATTTTCTTTTTAGTTTTGCTTCTAGGTTTCCAATTCCATCTCTCTTTCTTCCACATTTCCTCCAAGTTATTCTCTCAAAAAGGATTATTGTCATCACAGCTATGCAGCTATTTGTTTTTTTTTCCATTCTCTTTATGCAATGTTGATATTCCTTTTGGTTTTCAAGCACTATTGTCTTATACCTCCCCAGCTAATCCTCATGAGAGAAGATGTGTCTGACTTCTAATGTTTGAGAATAAAGTGGTCATTGACTTTATTTGTTGATGTATTTCTATCTTCTAAATTGAGGTTCAAAAGAGAAGACATTCTAAAGAAAAAGTTCTAAGACGTGCCAAGAGAAGATGGGCTCCTATTCCTTGTTCCATGATGGAGAATTCCTTGGGTCCTTTCCCACTTTTTCTTCAACAGGTACAGTATATTTTCCTTCTACTGTAAAATCCATTGTTTCCATCTTAACATCAAAATTTGACATTGATCATGCAGTTATTTAGAAATAATTGTGTCAGGGTATAGGATGTACCTCTATGGCAGAGCACGTGTCTAGAATACACAGGACCCTGGGTTCAGTTCCCAGCTATGCAGAAGAAAAAAAAAGCCATAGAAAAGTGATATCATATGAATATTTGATTGCATGGGGATATGTATACATGTTCAGCATATGGATACAAATATATTTCTTTATAGCTTTATACACTTTTTGTAGCTTGAGTTATACAGAGGCTAGCTATCGAACTATAAAACCCATCTAGCACTTTCGAACACCTTTCTTTAATGATTTCTTTTTTTTAATCAACAGAGGAATCACAGACCTTGGGCACAGCCTAGAAAAATTCCCAGGTGTCTTCCATAATAAAGGATGAAATTGCAATTGCCACGAAAGAGGAAGACACATCTGCCTTTCCATTATCAAGTCCATTTCTTAAATCCCACTAAATGCACATTTTCTCTTTTCCTTTTTAACATTTAGTGGACACCCCAGTCAATCTTCTTCCCTTCTTCCACTATTAGTGGCCACTATCACTCAATCTATGACTTGGGTTTCTTTTCCTTTAATTTCTTAAATGGTGAGGGAGATTCTTCCTTTATACCCCACCAACAAACTGAATGCAGCTCAGAGGAGAACAAATTAAAGTTGAGAAAAATGTGTTAGGAAATAATTGTGTTAGTCATCCTGAGATAATGACAGTCAAGATCTCAAAGAGAAAATGAAAACAGCTTGGAAGAATTTTTTTATGAATCAAGGACCAAATATTACCCTTACCTGGATATTATTCCATTTTTATTCTCCTTCACATATTTTTTTCACTTAGCTCTTATAATAAGGAAGATAATAACAAATACTAAAACTCAGCAAGGAAATAGTATACTTTAAACCCACTTTCTTAATTATTTTGTCACTTATACTAAAAATTTATTTTTCTTTTTAAAATAGCCAAGTAATTTTTCATGCTCAGAATATTTTGTTTTCTAATACAGGAAAAACTTTTAAATATTGATTCACATACATACCATTTAGCCTTAATATATTTATTAGTTATTCTTGGAAACCAAGATTCTACTACATCATTTTGCTCTTGCCTTTTTCTTAAAATTTCTCAATCATGAGGCTTTTAGATGTATAATCATAAATTAAAGAGGGTAATATTTATTGTGATAAAATTGAGAATGTGATTGTACAAATATACAGGTAAAAGTTGTGCTGAAATAAAAACTTGTCTCATAATTATATCTACTCTCTAGGTCCAATCTGACGTAGCCCAAAACTACACCATATACTATTCCATTAAAGGGCCTGGAGTTGACCAAGAACCTCTAAATTTATTTTATGTGGAGAGGGATACTGGAAACCTGTACTGTACTCAACGGGTAGATCGTGAGCAATATGAATCCTTTGAGGTAAAACTTAAAGTTTGTGTGTTATATTAATGGTTACTAAGCTTGGCCATTGTTTCTCACATCTCTAATTCATTTACCCTTTTCTATTTTGTGAATTTGTCATTAATACTCTGGCTTTATCTGATAGCACAGCATTGACTTGAAACATAAGAATTTTCATAACAATCCTATAAGATTGTTCCCGGGATTATGGTTTTACTCTTTGTTTTTGATTTTTGTTGTTTTTCTTTCAAAAGAAAAAAAAAATAAGTATCATTTTGAGAACAGGTCTTGAGTTGGTAGAAAAGATTCATGAACCTCTTTATAGTACAGAGGTAACATGGGAGGTAAATGAGGCTCAGAAGTGACATATACCTGAGAACCTTTGCAATAGGAGAAAGTTAACCCATGGGATCAAGTAAGGAGTGTGGCCAGTGCTTAATGTGCTTCATTCAGGCTTCTCCAGTCTCTGCATCTCTTTCCTGTGGTGCAATGTGAGTTCACGTGTGAGAACTTGACCTCATGCTTGTTTTATTTCCCAACAGGACCTGGTCCTCTTGCTTAACTCAGTTTTTTTATTATTTTACATCTATTTTAGATGAATTAATATTCATCAGAAAATCAAATTAACCTACCAGACAGATAAATTTTGGATTAAGTGTTTAGGTTTAAGATTTCTATGATATGACCTTCTAAGTATTTGTGATGCTCTATGTCTATGATATCTATTATGAAAAAAATTAGAATTGAAATTCATATTATGGAATCACAAGAATGGAATATGTTCCTTACATAATTTATAGCCATTCATGTGTTCTGTTTCTGAATCTTGCTTTTTAAATAAAAAAATGATTAGGAAAATACTAATCTAAGTATAAACATTGATATGCATAGGGTTTTAATTAGTAGAAAATAAGATAATATATAGTTAAATCCACCTGGAGAATTTATAGTCCTGAAGATCTAAGTTAAGAAAGACCCAGACAGTTGTATTAAAATCCTTGCACCCAAAACTTTCAAACAAAACAAAATCCTCAAGCCTTTTTTGAAAATAATAACAAGAAAGTTATACTTATGAACAAATATAGCAATGGTGAGGAAATTAAAATGATCTATGTTACTATATTAGATAAATTTAAGCATCAAGTGCTCAACTTCACCAAGGAATTAGCAACCTCTTTTGGCCTTAAAGTTATGTCCACATTCAAAATCAGAAACAAGTGGTGAGACAAACATTGCAGTTCTGAACAATCTCCAAATTAAAGTCCAAGCAAGTTGAAGCCATACTTTATTTTAGAGAATAATTTGGGGAACTGAGGCTCAGTGGTAAAGCATGCATTTAGCATATGCAATGCCCTGAGTTTGATCTCCAGCACCATACACACAAAATGTATTATTTTCACTCAATTCACAGCTAACTGCCTTTGCAACAACTCCAGATGGTTATACACCAGAATATCCATTGCCTCTGATAATCAAAGTAGAGGATGAAAATGATAATGCCCCGATTTTTACAGAAACAACATACACTTTTATGATTCTTGAAAGCTGCAAAGTTGGTGAGTATCCACTTTGATGATAGAAGACAATTTTAATGCATTTCAGCTCATGAACTGAGTTTCACTATGGGCACTAGAAAGCAGCATATAGTGGTGGTTGGAAACACTGAGTGGGATTTTACTTTACCTTTCACTAGTTGTCCTTGCTCAAGCTTCCTAGTTTTGACAAGCCTTAATTTCCTCATCTGTAAAATGGGGTTTCAGTATGCCAGATTACTGTGAAGATTAAATGAAGCATAACATAAATGGAATGGAAATCACAGTGCCTCAGAAACAGGAGTTAATAAAAGTTTTTTTGCCTTTTTTTATAGTAGGGCAAATAAATGCTTGTAAGAGAGCATACTCCAAAAAATGAGTCATTGAGCAATTGGACATAGTCCTAAAGGTGTCTACTGGTGTTCTATAATGGTTAAGTGAGTGATGATATTCTGCGGGTGGTTATGAAAGTCATTGAGAATAATACAAATGTTTTCTCAATCTTGCAAAAACAGTCCATTTTATCTGGAAATCAGAATGAGTCTTTCTTTAGAAAGACCCAACTGCACCATCAATTTTCAAAGAAAACTGGCTCATGTGGTTGAATATAGGCTTGCAAATAAAAAAAAGGCTAGGGCATAATTAGAATATTTTAGTTTAGAAATGCAAAGATCGTAAGGTGTTATATCGACACTTATAAATTCAAACGTGAAGTACAATTAAATGGATTTAATTACCAAACTCTACAATGTAGCAATGCTTGTTTTTTTTTTTAATTTGTTCTAATTAGTTACACATGACAGTAGAGTGCATTTAGATATACATACATAAATGGAGTATAACTTCTCATTCTTCTGGTTGTACATGTTGTAGAATCACACTGACCATGCAATCATATATGTACATAGGGTAATAATGTTCAATTCATTCTACAATCTTTTCTACTTCCATACCCCCTCCCCTCCCTTCATTCCCATCTGCCTAATCCAAAGTACCTCTATTTTTCCCTAGCCACCCCCTCTTATTGTGAATTAGCATTTGCATATCAGAGAAAACAAATTTTTTTTTGAGTTATGTGAAGAGTGAAGTCAGTAAGAATTTGATTATATGAAAGCTTTGACAATTAAATAGGTTGTTTTATTCACAATTAGGTTCCATCGTGGGACAGGTGTCTGCAACTGACAAAGATGAGCCCGACACGATGCACACACGCCTGAGGTACTCCATCCTGGAACAGCTCCCGTCCTCCCCCACACTCTTCTCTATGCATCCAACTACAGGTGTGATCACCACATTGTCATCTCAGCTTGACAGAGAGGTAACAGAATTATTAACAAGTACTACTTGACTGTAATTCATAGTACAGTTTAATTTTCCCTAATCTGAAGATCTGACATCTGAAGTATTCACACTGTTTTGAGAAATGAAAAGAGATCACGAGTGGAAAATTCTATACCTGATCTCATGGGATAGATCACCATCAAAACAGAGGCATAGTAATATGTGCAGAGTAAACAGATTATAGTGGCACCCAACCTGCAATCCCAGAGATTTGGGAGACTGTGGCAGGAGGCTTTCAAATTTTGAGGTCAGGCTCAGCAACTTATGAGACTTTGTCTAAAAATAAAATAATAAAAAAAGGATTGGAGATGTAGCTCTGTGGTAGATGCCCCTAGGGTCAGTCAATCCCCAGTGCCCTCAAACATACAAACTCAACAACAACAACAACAAGGCAAACAAACAACAACAACCAAAACCAAAAACAAAAACAAAAAACAACCCACAGGCACAAGCTATGTATAAATGAAATACAAATGAATTTTGGGTTAATGTGGGTCCTATCACCAATTTGTCAAATCATGTGTATGCAGATATTCCAAAAATCTAAAAAAATCTGAAAAACAAAACACTTTTCATCCCAACTATTTCAGAAAAGGACATTCTACCTGTATCTGGTTATCTCTGTATACCATCTCTAAGTGTGTGGTTTTTTTTAAAGATATATTCTCTTTTTTTATACATTTTATTTTTTCTATTTATTTTTTAGTGGTGCTGAGGATCGAACCCAGTGCCTCACATGTGTGAGGCGAATGCTCTACCACTGAGCCACAACCCCAGTCCTAAATGTGTTTTTTAAAAGCATGATGTGAAAAAAAAATTAGAAAAAATATTTTTATTATTATTATTATTATTATTATTATTATTATTATTATTATTATTAGAATTGAAGCCAGGGCCTCATGCAGCCAGGAAAGAGCTCTACCATTGACCTATCCCTCCATTTTTAGGAAAATTGTTATTTAAAGTAAGTTTTAATCTTCCAGAGTGCTAATTTTTAATCCTATGAATTTAATGTTTCATGAACCAAAATTTCAAATAAAAAAATACTTACAGCATTAAACATAATAGGGAGTGTCAAATATGAAAAGTGAACTGTTTGGTAACATGCAGAAATTTGTTATCTATGAGAGAGATGTTCCTCTTATCTCATAACATAATAGGGAGTGTCAAATATGAAAAGTGAACTGTTTGGTAACATGCAGAAATTTGTTATCTATGAGAGAGATGTTCCTCTTATCTCATGCCCTCTTCAGGGGTCTAATCAATGTTCTTCTTCTTACATAGATGGAAAAAAAAAACTTCATCTCTCTAACTTTAGGTTGCCATGTCCAATTGACTGCTAGAAATCCTTATTTTGATGTTTCACAGGTTCTTTGATGTATCTAAAATTTAACTCATCTTCTAAACATCCTCGCTTTCCCATATTTTTTAGTTAAAATAATATTAATGAATCACCTATTCATAATTTTCTGTTGTTACCTGGGAGTCATATTTTCAAAGTTCTATTTGATTTCTACTTGTACCCTCTCAATCAAATCACTTTACAAAGTATGTTGACTATTTTACTTTCATATTGTCTGTTTCCACTGTAACTACCTTATTTTAATTATACATTTACTTATTCAACTATTACTTCTCCAACACATTATGCTTCTGAATTTTTATAGTAATTTGTCTTGTGTGCTAATTTATATTCCTTAATCTCAAAACATAGTAATATGTGATTATCTGGTATTTTTTTGATTCTTGAAACTTCCTAAAGATTCATTTCCTCTCCATTTCCTTATCCCCTTGTGAATGAGAGCAGTAATCTTCAAAATTTTTGGTCTATGGCCCCTTTACATTCTTAAGTATTGTTGAAGATGCTGAAGACGTTTTATTTATGTGGGTTGTATTTATTGCTTTTTAATCCATTAATATTAAAAGCCAAGGATAGTTTAAAATATGTGTTAACTTACTTAAAATAACAACAAAAATACTACATATTAACACAGATAAAATTTGTATAAAAATAAGTAAATTTTCCAAAACAATAAATATCTTTACTATTTGGCTTAATATAAGACAGGTGGATTCTCAATCGCCTTTCTGTCATAATAAATAGGTAGTTGTAGCAGAAGTGTACAAAGAACATTTGACATTATATGAAGTGAGAAAAGAGGAGCATTTCAATAGTAGTTGAAGATAATTGTGTCTGTTCTGTAATATTAAATCAAAACTTAATAAATGGTTGTTACCTAAACATTTTTAGCAATGCGGACTTTGAAGTCTCATCAATGAACTTTTTTACTTTGTTCCAGTAAAGTCCATTAATCTGTCTGGTACTATGAGTGGATACTTCACTGTTGTATAATATTTACTATCATTGGTCATTTGGAAAACATTGGTTCAGAATTATATAGATATTCCAAATGTTCATGTATTTCATTAAACAATATTAAAAAAATAACTTCTTGATTTCCATTATTATCTCAATGGTTGATAGAAGTTTTCCCAGGTTCTTACTTTTGCTTGAAAACCCTAATTTATCATTTACAAAAAATAATTATTTGTTAAGTGATTTGACAAAGTATCTTCCAAATACTCTAAATAACCACATGAAAAAATAATATTCTGTGGCGAAAAAAATTCCCAAAACAATTTTTAAAAATCACAATGGCTGGTTCAGCTTGCAAGTCAAACAACCACACAAGTACTTTTACCTTAAATAGATGCTTCTTGTAGAATCATTTGAATGCATTTTTACCACTGAGTTTACCCAGTAGTGCTCTATAATGACTTTTTGACTTCAGGATTCCAGTTCCATCTGTTGTCTGTAACTTTAATGCACCAGAATTTCCCTGCCATCTGAATATATCACGAGTATTTAGGATAACCAAACTTCATCTTTCTTTCTTTCTTTCTTTCTGGCACTGGTGATTGAACCCAGGGTGCTTTGTTACTGAGCTACATCCTCAGCCCTTTTTTCTTTTTTATTTTGAGGTAAGGTCTCACCAAGTTGCTGAGGTTGACCTTAAATTCAAATCCTCCTGCCTTTACCTCTTGAGTTGCTAGATTACAGGGATGTGCCACCCCACCTGGCTAAAACTTCATTTCTTTATCAGCCAATTGATTATTTCCAACATTTCTAAGTTCACTGCAAATAAAATATATAATTCCTCTTGAAATCATAGTAGCACAAGGCTTATAAACTTTTCAGTTGAAATAGGCCTTTATTTTTTAAGTCTACACATAGGTTATGAGGGAGGAGTAAATCAAGAAAATTACATGTATCAAATTATGGGAAGAAGGTGGCTTTGTAAAAGAAGGGGGAACATTTTAGGTGGATAGATTTTCACAAATTATTTTGTCTTGGAAAAAGATATACATTAGGTAGGAAAATAATCATTATAATCAATTTATGGTAGAAAACTAGGCAAAGATATATATGCCACTGCCCAAGATTGCACATGTTGTGTTTTGGGGTTGAGAATGGAACCCAAGTCTCCTAAAGTCCAGTCCAGTCCAGAAGCTATTATAATCTTGCTGTTTTATTCCTTCTGTATCTTAATTACTCACGATAAATGGAACCATTATGAGGAGAAGCACATATCTTTAAGGAAATACATGAGCCTTTTGTAACATCTGATGAAAAACCTAATAGCTGGATTCTGTGTTCCGTGTTACATTGCCCCAGACCTTTACCTTCATACTCATTGAATGATCTTTTTTAAAAAATGTAAAGTAAATCCCTAAAATCTTATCTTTACTCACAAGAGGGCATTTCATTTTGTTTATTGCGGAACTATTGTAAAAGTCACTGCTCTATATATTTTTAATGTAAGAATCTACTTTGATAGGAGAGCAAGATTTTGATTAATTGCCAAACAATTTTAAATGTACTTATAACTATAGACCTTCTTTTTTTCTGCTGCAGAATGATAAAATCAATTTATTTCCTATTAAAGTAGATGAGATTACTCAATTTTCACAAATTGAAAATTACTAGAGTAAAGAAGATTCCTTTTTTAATTTGTTCTAATTAGTTATATTTGACAGTATAATGCATTTTTGACATATTATACACAGCTTCTCATTCCTCTGGCTTTACACGGTGCAACATCACTCCAGTAGTGTAATCATATATGTATATAGGGTAATAATGTCTGTCTCATTCTACCATTTCCCATTCCCACAGCCCCATCCTCACTCCCCACTACACAAACTGAAGTTCCTTCAAGTTTTTCTTAATTACATGTGCACCATTAGATTTAAATGTACCTCAGGTTATTAACGAATGGAAAATTTTAGAGTATAAACAAAGATTTCATTTATAATGTTGCTGTTTTCACCCAGTAATTAAGTTCTTTCTTTGTTTTCAGTTAATTGATAAATACCAGTTGAAAATAAAAGTACAAGATATGGATGGTCAATATTTTGGCTTGCACACAACTGCAACTTGTATCATTAATATTGGAGATGTGAATGACAACTTGCCAACATTTACCCGTACTTCTGTAAGTATACGGTATTTATATAAGAAAAATATGTAACAGTGTTGTTAAATATGCACATCTCCATCTGTGCCTCATGATTTCAAATGAAGTACCACAATGACATACTAGTTTGGTGTTGTCAACATAGTTCTTTAGAAATTGGAAGAACAGGATGTGAAGGTGATCTGGCTATGACGTCTGTCACCCACTGATTGACTGATCTGACTGCCTAGGCAGATGTCACCTTCCTCCCTGACCATGTGCATCCCTCCTGAAGCTGCTGTGCACTTAGTTGAAGGGGATGACCTTTCCTGATAGAGGAGATAGAGGAGGACCAGTCTTGGGTCAAGGGTATAGGAGTTGCTGTGCTCCCTGGTAGAACCTCCAAAAACACTCTCAAGAAATTGGAAGAACATAGCTTTCTTCATATGGTGGTTTATTTTTCTGAGGGCTAACTAATGAAATATTTTGTTTCTTTTTATTATTTTTAGTATGAGGCATCAGTGGAAGAAAATACAATTGATGTGGAAATCTTACGTGTTACCGTTGAGGATAAGGATTTAATTAATACTCCTAATTGGAGAGCTAATTATACCATTTTAAAGGGCAATGAAAATGGAAATTTTAAAATTGCAACGGATCCCAGAACCAATGAAGGAGTTCTGTGTGTAGTTAAGGTAAGAATAAATTAGTAAATCAGTTGTTTGTAATTTATAATATTATGGAATAGCATATTGGGGTTTAATAGGAACAAAGAAATTATGGTAGATGCAGGAATAACATACATACAGAGGTAAATGTAAATGCCTATACACACACACACATATACATATATATATATTCAGTTGTGGTGATCTTTATAAAGTCATGGTTTCAAAAAACCATTTATATGTATTCAATTAATTTGATATAGTATCCGCCTTGTAACCAATATCTCTCAACAATTCAAAAGCTAGCATAGCTTTGAGGCTAATTGAACAGAGTCAAGCTCTTCTAGACTGCTCTTTCTTGTAGCTGGGTTAAGAAATCACCACTTAGTACACTTTCCAAATGAGTCACTCCTGGTCAGACCCATAGAGAAGCTGTCTGTAGGTTTGTTCATATATATCCAGCATACAATATATTCGTAACTTCCAGTTTCAGTATGGGAATCCTTCTAATATCATTTTTTATATCTGAGGAGCACTCAGTGCTAATTCAGGAGCCAGAGATAGCACATAAAGCAATCTGAGCTGTTTTGACCTTGGGCAAAGTCATACACATTTCTGCTGTATTTTTAATAACTAGAACATGATTCTCTTGTGGATCTATAGAACTTTCTGTTTGTACTTATTCTCAATTAGTTTTATGGACCAAAAAGGGCAATTTTTTCCTTGCAATGATGAAAATTAGCTGTACTTTGTGAGTTAATTTCTATTTTTCAAAACAGCAAAGAAAAATCTTTTTGAATCCTGTCTCTGTCTTACCCACCCCTTGCCCTAATCCTAAGAAAATGTATTTTTGTGAAGTCTAAAACCTGAAAAAAAATCTTTTATTCATTTTCATTACAAGTACAAATCAGGTCAAATACAATAAAATCTTCTATCAAACTTGGTACTTCCAGTTTTTAAGAAAGGGGGTGGAGGGCAGGAAGATAGAAAAAGAAAGGGTCATGTTCTTAAACTTTCTATATCTGGTATCTCCCCTCCTAAATATATTTTACAAAGCTTGGCTCAGTTTCTCTACACAAATCAAGTCCAAGTAATTTTTATTCATCTCAACAGTGTAAGACAAGCTGTCCTCAAAAAGGGAATGGTATAGTAATGACCATTGATTATGATTATGAAACCACTAAAGGAGGATTCTTATTTGTTAACATCGATTTTAGTAAATTCTTCCTGAAATCATTACCAAGACCTGTTATACTGCCTGTGCTAAATTTGTAGTTGAGGAAGAATTTTTTGTTTAGTTTGTGTCAATTGCACTCAAATCTGAATGAGTTGAAGAATTCCCCTCTCTTTACCACCACCATGATTTTAGATATATGTTTCATATTCTCATGACTGTTTCCAACATAGTACTTACGTATTTCCAAATTTAACAAGTTATTGTTACTTGTCAACATTGCCAACTCTTAAATATCTTGATCTGATTTCCAACACATTTAAATTGCCAGCCACTGAATTATGAAGAAACACAAAAGGTGACCCTACAAATTGGAGTAGTTAATGAAGCTCCATATTCTAGAGAGACTAGCTCAAGATCCGCCATGAGTACAGCAACGGTTACTGTTAATGTGAAAAATCAGGATGAGGGCCCTGAGTGCAACCCTCCAGTCCAGACTGTTCGAATCAAAGAAAATGCACCAGCAGGGACAAGAAGCAGTGGATACAAAGCATATGACTCAGATACAAAAAGTAGCACTGGAATAAGGTATTTATCATTCTATTGTTCACTCCAAATTTATTGTGTTTTAAAGATTTATAATTTACTTATTGTCATTTCACTTATAATACTTTTTATGACTTTAATTCATTGTTGTTAAACAGGTATAGGAAAATAAGTGATCCAAAAGGGTGGGTCACCATTAATGAAGATTCAGGAATAATCACAGTTTTCCGAAGTCTTGACAGAGAGGCAGAGGCCATCCCAAGTGGTGTATATAATGTTACCGTCCTTGCGTCAGATCAAAGTAAGAAATGTGTTTTTAAGCCTGCTACATACATCTTTGGCAATATACTTCCATTTTAAAAAGTGACTCTAGACACTTTTAATTTTTCCCCAAAATGACATATAAAGTAATTGAGAGATTTGCTATAATTTATTAACTCATGTCTGCTTTCTAATAGCATTTCCAGGGTTAAATGTAATTATAAAGCAATTTAGTCACAGACATACTTGAAACAGTAACATATTAATATTAAATAATTAGGAAAAATTGAGAAAATGACTTTGGTAAAACTAGCTTCAATTTATCTACTCATTTCTCTTAAAATCTTCATTTTATTGGGAAAGTTTATTACAGGGAGAACATACTTATTGCCACATAGCACACTTCTGGAAAGCAATTATAACTTTTACAGGAATTTAACAGTATATTGAGGGGCTAGAATTGTGATTAAACACATTATACAAAGATAAATCATCCTCACAGTAAATGATATAGTTATAAAATTAGACAAAACTATAATAAATACTATAATACTATAATAAATACGTTATTATGCTCTCACTTGCAAAATTAGGATTCAGCCATGATTTTGGAAGACGATTTAGGTATTCCAATTCTCTCTGAATGAATTCTGGAATATACTCAGTGACTAGTCTCCTTAAATATTGTTCTTCTGCTATTCTTTTCTTTTTTTTTCTAGAATTCCCATTAGATGAATGTTGCTATTTTATTTCTACTGGAATTTGAGCTGTAATTTCCTTTTTAAATAATTAATGCATTTTCTTTAAATCTTGGAAGAGTCTAACCATACCTGCTTCAAAGAAGTCTTACATAGAATTAATCTAACAGTGATTTTGTTGGATTTTAACATTGCTCCTTTGGGAATTTTAATTGGCAGGCTTATATTAAGTGGGAAGTATTTGGTTTGCTTTCTGCTTCTATTTTTTTCCTCTTCTACTGTACCCCATCTCAGCTAGCAGTCTTGTAGTTGCTTGTACCTGCTTTTTTTCTGGCCCATGGTTCAGGACCAGTTTTGAATCTGGAGTCCCAAGTATTCCTGGCCCACAATGGCACTGGAACTACTGCAGGTCCAGTCGCTGGTTATGACTGCCTGGTCCTCTGGCTTTCCTATGTTGATAGCTCCCTATGAGACAGAGCCTCAGGTTTTTTTCTTCCTCTTCTTCGTCTCAGTGTTCAAGGCATGTTTAATAATTAAAAGGAATAACTGATTGAGAGACAGGACTCCTGACCCATGCTCTTCAACTTCATACCTAATAACGTCATTTACTAATTTGTGTCCCAGATTTATTTCTGCTTTGTCTTTGAATCTTCCAGATTTGTCAGTGTAGTGCCTTGTACAGAGTACTTACTCAGTAAGTTTTTGCCAAATATATAGATTAATTACTTAAACTACACCCATGGTGATTATTTCAGTTTGCAAGTGATTTTTCACTCTTAGAACATTTTCATATACTATTTTTGTTTTATGCTCCAAAATATTTATCTTCTATCATTAACTTTTCTTGGAAAACCTTAAGCGCTTCCTGTAAAAATGGATATTGAAATCTACACTCTCTAGTATGGTTTTCAAAGATCCCCAGCCCTTTTCTCCACTCTCAATTTCCTGCTCCCTGCTCTCTGCTTCTTCCTTTATTTTCTCCAGATCAGGGGTGTATACAACATGCTTTCTGACCTCCTTGAATTTTCCCATGCTTTCAAACATTCCAGAAGTACTATTGTTCATACTCTTTTCCTTTCTCCTCTTAAAAACCAATCAAAATTCACCTCTATAAAGATTTCTATCTTTATTGTAGTGAATTCTTGAATGGGTGAACATACCTAATATAGTAGTTATTCTCTACAATCCACTTGAATATAGTATTCTATTCTTATTTTTCCTTTTTTTTTTTTTTTTTAGTACTGGGCATTGAACTTAAGGGAGCTCAACCACTGAGCCAGATCCCTAGCCCATTTTATATTTTTAGTTAGAGACAGTGTCTTGCTGAGTTGCTTAGGGCTTAAGCTAAATTGCTGAGGCTTGCTTTGAACTTGTGATCCTCCTGCCTCAGCCTCCGAAGCTGCTGGGATTAAAGGCCTCCTGTGATACTACACCTGGCCATAATATTCTTTTAACATTCCCTGAGGACTTAGCTTGTGGCTGTGCTAGTAACAGTAACTTATAGGTACTCAACAAGTATTTAAAAATTTTCAGTGTATTATTTTTTGGCAAAAACTTCAAACATTAAAAATGTATTTTTCCTTTGATTTTCCTAGATGGGAGAACTTGTACAGGGACACTGGGGATTATACTTGAAGATGTGAATGATAATGGCCCGTACATACCTAAGCAGACAGTAGTAATCTGCAAACCTACTATGTCCTCAGCGGAGATTGTTGCTGTTGATCCTGATGAACCCATAAATGGCCCACCATTTGATTTTAGTTTTAGGAGTTCCGATTCAGAAGTACGGAAAATGTGGAGACTGATGAAAATTAATGGTATGTGTTTCGAAATGTTGCCCTTTTCTTTTCAATGTCATCTAGATGTTTCTTGATGAAACAGAATAACGCAGTTCTCATTTTGGGCCGGCTCTAGGCCTCTCTAGTGTCTGCCTGTAATTCTATGCCAGAGTTTCTTGAGGCAAAGTTTCATGAGTTTGCATTTCCCACTCTAAGAACCCATCCACATAGATTCTTTACATGACAATCATACCTTACATTATAAGGGAATCCCTCTCTTTTGCATATTCGTCCTCTGGGAAGTGGAGTCTGAGGCAGTCGCTCAAGCAGAATATGTATTAAGAAATTTGCTTGAAATCAGCTGTGAGAGGAAGGACTGGGAAAAGGAGAAATGGAGGTACAGCGCAGACCAGTAACAGTGAGCTGATCCTATGGGGAGTCTGAGCTCAGGTCCAGTGGTTCCATGTCGATTCCCCAATCTCTGTCATTGCTCCATTGGTGGACGAGGCAGCCCAAAGGAATATGAGTTTGAGTAAAAGGGATACTCACAGAAGACACTGATGGCAGTCCTGAATTGCATAGGGATCTGGTGCCCAGACAGTGTCCCCCATGCCATCACTCCTGTCTACCCCTGTGTTGACTCCTGACCATTTTGTGTCTGTTGGTTTTCTTGGGATCCTTCCTCAACTTGGTTCCCAGTCTTTACTTTAGACTTCAGCCCATAATGGTCTTTGGTGACAAGAATGGTGAAAGTGAAGGTGACCTTTCCATTTTCACCTTCCCGTCATTCTCTACATCCGCAATTCCCCATCTCCTGCTTACCTGCCTGTGGACCATGATGTTGGTACTGCTGGTTATCAGGGACGAGTCCTGCTCCCTCACTTGTTGAAGTATAATATTAGAGAAACATGCTAAGGCAAGCATATAAAAGAGGGTTTATTTAAAAAGGGGTAACATAGATTTCTTCTGGGAGGGAGAACAGGGCCATAGCTCGTATCCTGGTATCTGCAGAAGTGAGAGAGTTTGGCCTTTTTATATGTCCTAGGCTTCCTTGTTCTCCTGCTCCCTTTCCCTTATTTCTCTCCTTCCTGCATAGGTGACTAGGTGACTAGGTGAGAAGCAGATGGGCTGGAGGGGCCAAGGTGAAGTGATCTGGGCAGGAAGGGGACTAATTTACAACTCCCTGTAGGAGGGAGAGGTTACCTTAGCAACAGGTTGGAGCAGGGTCAGGTTATCTTGATAAGGGTGGAGGAAGAGCTCTGAAGGAATTAACAGTTCAGTCCCTCCATTCTCTGGATCTGACCCTTGCCTATCTATCTGCCTGTCTAATTCTGGCTGCAATGTCATGCTCTGCTAGTTTTTATGACTCAAGAACCTCTGTAAATTCAGTGAAGTTTGCTTTAAAATATCCTTGACCATCGCTAAATCCCACCTTTTCAGTGACTGACTCTCACATTCCTATTAGGACAAATTAGAAAAGAAAGGTGAGAAAATGTAAAGTGGGATGGGATAGGGAAAGGAAAAGAAGGACCTGTAAAAGTAAGTAAGCTACTGACTGTGTCTTGAAGTCTGTCTTGTGAACTTACAAAATAGCTTTAAAACAATATTCCATTTTGTGTGTATTCTTTCTTAAGAAGAGTTAACCTTATTCTTAGATTTTTGACTTTTCTATTCATTTGGTGTCATAACATCATTGTTTTAAATAATGTTGATAGGAAATGATAATTTTAAAAATATATATCCCTACTTGCTGGGTGCAGTGTCGCATACCGGTGATTGTAACAATTCAGGAGGCTGAGGCAGAAAGATCACAAGTTCAAAACCAGCCTCAGCAACTTAGTGAGAACTTCAGCAACTTAGCAGATCATCTCAAAGTAAAAAATAAAAAGGGCTGGGATGTAGCTCAGTGGTAAAGCACCCCTGGGTTTAACCCACAGTACCCTGCCCCCAAAATATATTCATACACACACACACACACACACATATATACATACTTTGGCAAAAGTATGTCCAAAACTTTGTGGGTTTTGTTTTGTTTTGTAGTTCTGAGTATTGAACTCAATGCTTTGCACATCCTGGGCAAGTTTTATACCCCTGAGCTACACTCTAAGCCCTCAAATTATATTATTTTAAAGAGTTACTGCTCTGTGTGAGTTCATCCCAAACCAGGGAAACAACAAGTTAAGAAACACCAAGAAAAGACTTTGAAGTCATATGGTCAAATGCTGGCCTCACCATTTATTAGTTCTGTAAATCTGAACATACTGTTTATTTTGTTTGAGTATCAATTTACTCATGTGTAAAGTGGGATTATTTCAGAAAGTAAATGAGATCATGAATGAAATAGACCATAGCACACTGTGAATCATTAGTTTTGGTTTTGTTTGTCTTATTATTTTTATTATTCCTTGTATAATAAACTTGACAAGTTAACCATGGTTTATCTTAAAATATTAATAATTTTCTCACCTAAACATCCAATTTACATTTAGAGCCTCAAACACCGCACACACAAAAAAATCAGAATGTCCAATTGGGCATTTAAGTGAGCGAGGGATTGTCCTTTGGCATGTGACAACCATATTTAGTATCATGTCTTTCGTTCTGAATCCAAAACTGGGCTTGTGGTCTAGACCTCTTCCTACCTTTGATCTAACAACAAAAAAAAAAAAAGTCAAAACAAAAATCTGTGCAGGTGGACCCAGTGTCCTTTAGGAGATGCAGTTCTAGCAGTTTGACCTATGACCTACTAATATGTTCAAAGTCAGGTGTGTTCTAAGTTGTTAGGATCTGTCTCTGATAATAAATCACAAGTGTGTGTGTTTACTCGGCACAGTATATGAGAAAAAATAAAGGGAGATACCCAGAATTTCAGATCATTCCTTTCTGATAAATCTCATATGAAAGGAAATATGCACTGACTGGTTTAATTGAACATTTTACAAATATGATAAAAACCAACCTCTTATGCCCCTTAGTTATGATAAAAGGATTTGTTTATGAACAGATAAAATATATTATTTCAAGACCAACTTTTATGTGCAATATGCAATGGCTGTAGGTTAGAACTATTCAGACCATTCACTTTACAGTCTGCTAGCAGTTGTGCTATCCCATTGAATATCCATTTGTAGGTAAATATGATAACTGTCTGATAAATAGTTATTTTTTGCCCAGGACAAATCAGTGAT
Source organism: Marmota flaviventris (assembly GCF_047511675.1). Taxonomy (NCBI): domain Eukaryota; kingdom Metazoa; phylum Chordata; class Mammalia; order Rodentia; family Sciuridae; genus Marmota; species Marmota flaviventris. The sequence continues at coordinate 40,459,905 of NC_092513.1, forward strand.
GTTCTATAATGTTTGGTTTTATTTCTTCCTCAGATACAGCGGCAAGTCTTTCTTATCAGAATGATCCTCCATTTGGGTCCTATGTAGTACCAATTCAGGTTACAGATAGACTTGGCTTCTCTGCAGTCACTTCACTGAATGTTGTTATATGTAACTGCATTACCGAAAATGACTGCACCTTTCGCACAAGTGGAAGGACTGGCAACGGAGAAGTAAAACTTGGAACGTGGGCCATCCTGGCAATATTGTTGGGCATAGCATTGCTATTTTGTAAGTCCTTTCTTGAATTTCAATAACAGTCTCTAAGGTAACTTCCAAGACACATTCTTATAACCGGCACTCTCACCTATAGCTGATTGTTTGCATATAGCTTAGTTTCTATTTAACACATAAATATTTGTAGTGAATATTTTAAGTGCACTTATGTGGAGCTCTGGAGTCTCCTCAATTAGCATAGACATATGTCTTTCAGTGTAGACATAACAGCATGTGGCATGCACTTGCCACATGTATTTAGAGCAAACTTTTGTATACTGCTTTGACATAAGCAGTCTCACTTATATGCTCTAGAAAGTTATGATTTATTTTGCGTATGAATCATTGTAAATTCATACTTTCACATTATCTTATGATAGACTTAAGTAGAGTTCTTTCTTTCTTTCTCCAGGTATACTATTTACATTAGTCTGTGGGACTTCTGTGATAAACAAACAACCAAAAGAACTGCCTGATGATTTAGCCCAGCAGAACCTCATTGTGTCGAACACGGAAGCTCCTGGAGATGACAAAGTGGTAAGTCATTTGTCTTAAATAAATACAAAGGATGAATTAGTGTATAATGTAGATTCTTTCTAGAAAGATCTTTTCTGAGCAAAGTTCTTTTGAGATCAGGTAATTTACCATAAAATGTCATCTCCCTCATGGAACAGATAAAAATGACTGATTTCTCTGGGGACACATGGTATTTTGATTTGGCCACATAGTGCTAGTTTATAGTAAAAATCCTTTAGCATGTCATTAGTACTTTCTACTTCAGATGTTTCATGGTTTCAGTGTTAGGCCTAGTTTTCTGCATCTATTTAAATTACTGCTTCTGCTGTAAACATGTTGCATTTAATTAGTCACAGATCGCCAGGGTAATTGTTTTAAATTTTTTTCTGGCAACAGCAATAAAATTGCTACAAGCTTTGATCATCGTGGGAAGAAGTTTAATGGATTTTTTTTCTGGCTGTAATGTGGGTTAGAGAAGAGCCTGAGGTTGAATGTCCAAAAGAGCAGTGCTAGCAAGTGACAAATATTTCTCTGACTTTTTTCTAGCCCAATATGTGGAAGAGGAGCAAGTAAATTCCTTATATAAAGCATAATTAATGCTCAGAGCAGAAAAAATTTGGAAAATAAAAGCCTGAGGTATTTAAGGAGAGATTGAAAGAAATAAAACTTAAATTACATTAGTGGCCAGAGCTTTGATGTTCTTGGTATCTTCCCTGCTTGGTTTATTATTTGCATTTATGTGGATTGCAAGAATACATTATTACAGCTAAGATTCTTACAGCAACATTATTCTTTTTATTCAGTTGAAGTGAACGGAATTGCTGAACAAAAAGGCTGATTATTATTTCTGTTTCCCCCTTGTCAGATAAAAGGGGATGGATTTACCTATGAAAGTAACATTTCATAATTTAACTATGAAAGCAAATGTATATGAGACCGTAGTAATGCTTTGGGGTGTGAGATGCAGGAAGGAGGTAACAACCGAAGTTGTGCAATATAAGAAGCTTTTAAAGAAGGAATTATACATCAAGCTTTCCAATTTATCCAAGTGCCACTGACAGCTGCAACTTGTTTCTTATGATAAGACCCTAAATTTAATATTGGGATTGTAATAGTCAGATGCTCGGGATTGACAAAACAGGCTTAGTTTCTGTCCCCAGAGAGCTTACTACTTTCTAGGACACAAAACAAATCAAGGCAAATTTCAGTAATGATGTTGATTTTTCTTTGTCTTTTTTTTTTTGTGTGTGTGTGTGTGTTGTTATTATTATTCTTTTCTGTAATTTCCCCAATGCAAATTGTTTTCATTTCAGTATTCCACAAATGGCTTCACAACCCAAGCTGTGGGTGCTTCTGGTCAGGGAATTTGTGGCACCGTGGGATCCGGAGTCAAAAATGGAGGGCAGGAGACCATCGAAATGGTGAAAGGACACCAGACCCTGGACTCCTGCCGGGGGGTTGGGCATCATCACACGCTGGATTCCTGCAGGGGAGGACACGTGGAGGTGGACAACTGCAGATACACTTACTCCGAGTGGCACAGTTTCACTCAGCCCCGACTTGGAGAAGTGAGTTTCCCTAGGTGTTCTACAAATCTATTTTAATTTCCCTTAAACTTTATAATGATAAAGATTTTACGTTTATTTCTATCTCTGTTTTTATTTAATTATGAATCTGCTCATTGGAAGTAGTTTCTTCTTAATTCTGATTTAGTTATGTTCCGATTTGAGTAGTTATTTACTTTTCCTCAGATGTTGTTTGGGTTTTATTATTCTTCATGAAATCAGATGTGATGATATTTAAATTATTCTCTCAAGACTTTGTGCTAACATTTCACATCTGACAACTCATGTCTTAGAATCCAGAAGTGTAGTACAAGACAATACCCATGTGCTTCATCACTGAGCCTGTCTGTGGATATCTGAGCTCATATCCATGTGGGTTCAGTTTAATACATGCATTTTCACTTTTCGCCATCATATTTGAAAGGGGAAATGTCTGATTACCTAAAATGAACACTAGTTACTTGCTGCCTTGTGTGTGACAAATAGAAACTTGCTATATACTGAATTGATAGTGTGATTCTTGATCATACGGACCAATCATGTGCATTTTTTATATGTAGGAATCCATTAGAGGACACACTCTGATTAAAAATTAAACAATGAAAGGTAAATCAAAGCAATTATTTTTATGTTAGTACGTTTTGGTGTTTAAAATAATAATAATAAAATGTGTTGTGTTTTTCCCCTTGACAGAAGGTGCATCAGTGTAATCAGGATGACAGTCACAAGCACGCTCAAGACTATGTCCTTACGTATAACTATGAAGGAAAAGGATCGTCAGCTGGTTCTGTGGGCTGTTGCAGTGAACGACAAGACGAAGATGGCCTTGAATTTTTGGATCATTTGGAGCCCAAATTTAGGACACTGGCAGAAGCATGCATAAAGAGATGAACATGGTCTCATAAGTCAACCAAAGCCAGTGGCTTATCATCTTTTAATTTGTGTTCCTCTTCCTTTTAGTTACAAATGAGGATTTTTCAAAACAGAAGATGTTATGTTTGGAACTTTTCTCTGTTTATTTTGCACAATCTCTTTGGCCAAATGCATATTTACGGGAAACCAAATAAGTACACAATTGTTTGGACTTCCATGTAGTTTTTGATTACGTGCTCCCAAGTACATTTATTTACAAACAGGAAACTTGCATTATTGTTTACATTTGGGTATAATGACAACAGCCAATTCATAATGCAATAAAATTTAATTAATTCAAAACTGTATTTAAAGACCACTTGAAATATAACCTAATAGAAGAATGTAGAGAATATTATCTCTGGTTAATTAATTACTTAGTTATTTGTGTGGTGCTTGGAAACTGTTGTTTTTCTAAACATTCTAAAATGTGTACACTTTATCTTGCTTTATTTTGTAGCATGACCTTTCTTCGTAATGGGCAGGGAGTTTTCTAACTAGATATTGATTGTTATTATAATTCCATTTTGGTAGAGCTCACTTTTAGATTTTATTCCATGTAGAATCTTATACTGAGTCTATAATTTCCCTGTTACCGACTCTGTTAGTGAAATTTGTTTCAAAAGTGTTTTCAGAATGTTTTTGCTCTTGCAGTTTTTTTGTCTTTGAAATGCCCAGTGGTATGTCTGTCTGTCTGTCTGTCTCTCTCTCTCTCTCTCTCTCTCTCCTATTTGTCTTCTATTTTTTTCAAAAACTTCTACTTAGGTTAGAGAATCCAGATATTTTTCAAAGTTGTCTCTCTTTTTCCTTTTGTATAAAGTGAATTCTTTTTGTTTTATGTAAGCATATGTATTCTTTTTTTTTCTGAAAATCAATGTGTTAACTTTATTGTTTTAAATATCTTGGTGATTGCTTCATTACCTCCTCAACAAAGAATTTTGCCATTGAAACTGTAGAACTATGTTATGATGTTTTAGATGCAACATTCTATGTTAACAAAAGGACTGGTGTAATTAGATTGGGATGAGGATATTTAGTGTGCAGTAGCACAGTTATAGTTCATATCTTTAAAGCAAAGGATACAGTTTATAAATACCAAATAGTGTTGATTGTTTGAAATAAGCTTCAAAATACAGGGATCTTGAAAGTTCTCTAGGATGACAATTTTGCAGTTTTTTGTTTTGTTTTGTTTTTAAGATAAGATGGTTAGTCCTATCTGTTTGTAAAGGTTTTTTTTTTTTTTAATATTACACAGTTACAGTTTTTAGCAAATATACCAATGAGCCAGACAACTTAAATTTTAAAACAATAAGACAAAATTAAACTTAATAGCCAAGCAAATTTCAGATTTATGGCTTACTTCATTGAATTCTTTATGTGTGCAAATATATGGACATTCTAAATATATTTCTAATATTTAATATTGTTAATAATGTGCCTGCCTTGAATGTACAAGGTTGGCTTATAACAATTATTTTTCAAAATTAGCATTGGATAGTTATTCAGTAACCATCTATCTTTTCAAAAGTTTCATTACTACTCAGTCAAAAATACAATTTCCCAGAATTATTTTTAATAAATTATGTTTAAAAATCTTGTGTATTACTAGTTATGCAATTTTTAAAAATGAGTGTGAATTTTTTGGGTCTGATATGAATTTAAAGGGTCATGCTTTTCTGATATAGAGAAATTGAGTCCCTTTTATAGACTCCTGTTATACATTTTTAGAACTTCAAGTTTGATTCAGAGAGATCTTTGGAGCACTGTTCTATTTGTCTCAACACATTTATGTTCATGCCATTATAAGAACTGTGAAGCTGGGGTCCTGATTAAATTGCGTTCTTTTTTCTTGTGTGTATTTCTATCATTTTAAAGTGGGGAATATACTAGAACTCCTTTCCTATGATGGTTGTAAGACACTTGAATAAAAAATGGTTTTTAAGCATGAAAGTCATATAGAGTGGTCCACCTAAAAAGGCACATGATAAATGATTTTAAATAAGTCAAATGTACAACCAATTCATGTTAACAAAAAAAAAATCAATTAAAATAGGATAGTGGGGAGATCTTTTTTTTAAAAAATCTTACAACATGTCAATCAATAATATGTCTCTTCATAATGATTGCTTGATGACTGGGTCTTAGATTGGGTCTCAGCTGTTCAGAACATATATTGCAAAGATTGCTGAGATGCATCCATGTAAGATGACCTAGTTTGTGATACTATGAAATTACAAAGTCGAACTTGGATGGAAAACAAAACCTCTTCTTAAACTGGGTGCTAATTCTGGAGCCCTATAAAAAAAATTACACATTTAAGATTCCTTAGCTGCTTTTCTAGCTGTCTTGCTAAACATTAGCAATCACTTGTTGAAAGTCTGTGTCTTTCTGGTGGTTGCCATAATAACCCTAAGGGCAACGACTCCAGGGTAAGATTCCTTGATACAAGTCTCTGAGACACACTCTTGATAGAATTTGAGAAGTCATTTAAACCTTCTTTGCCTAGTTTCCTCACTTGTATTGAGCTGGGTGGAGAAGACTACTTGAATGGATTCCTGTCAGTATTAAAAGAGTTAATTCATAGGAATTGGTGCAGAGTTGCTGTCAATGTGTCTTTAGTACCCGCTCTGCTTTACAGCTGTTTGCTTGCCTTGTCACTTGGCTTCACCTTTCCCAGAAGCCCAACCAGCATTTTACCTGTGATGGCCTTTGGCAACTTCATGGTTCATAATAGCTTCTAGGTCTCTCATTCTTGGTATTGAGAAAGCTACATCTTATTCATAAATCAGGAGTCAGTGTGATGCAATTTTTGATCAGCCATATTTTGCCTCAAGGAGGCCAAATCTTAGGATTCCCCAAAGTAATAGGTGGTGCTTCTTTACAGGAGGAAAGCATTATTAGTTCAATACAGTTCTATTTGGTTTCTCCCTATAATTATTTCCTGCTTTTTTTTTGAAAAAAAAAAAAAAAAATCCTTATCTTAAGATAAGGTGGTTACTTACTGTTTTTTTTATCTTGGATCCTGATTCCCTCATGCAAAATCTGACTTTGACTAGGCTTCCTCCTTAGTCTTCATCTCTATCCCTTTTCCTGGGAAACTGGTGGAAATCTTGACAACTTATTTTGCTCTGCTCAACACTGTTAGTAACATCCTGAGTCTAAAAATACTTTTTCTTCTATGTGTTTAGATCCTCCTTCAGTAAAAGAAGTCCTAAGAAGTTACATGATACATGATGTCTATGAAGACTTAACAGCTCTAATTCAGCTCTTCTGTGAGGTTCTTGTTAACCCTCTAGGATTTCAAGCTCATTAAGTAAAAAACAAATATGTTATGCTTCACACCAGATCAGGTTCTTCTGAGTTTCCCATCTGAATCATGTGCTCCTAATTACTTAGACTTGAATCTTTGATCTCTATCTCTTCTTTGCATAACTCATCCTATTTGTTGTCCAAAACTGCAACAATGTTTTTGCGAATTTTCAACACAATTTCATTCCTTAAAAAATTCATTTTTATGACAGTCACTTAATGCCTTCCCAGTGCAGTCATGCATGCTCTTCCTAGTATGCACTATAAAGCCTGTGCTTCTATGACACAAGATGAATCAGCTTCTCTCTCCACCCGCATACTCTAATGCAGGTCTCGACATGGTGGATTGAGCAAGGAGTAGACCAATGCCTGTAAAACATGTTATGTGATGCTTGGCACAGAGTTAGTATTCAACACATGTGAAAAAAATTCCAGATGATGCCAAACAAACTGTAGTGTGTGAACTTGTGCCCCACTCTTCCCAAGCCAGGTGTTCCTACTGATGACCTGCATCCTATCTCACTTATTCCCCACTCCTCTCTTCATTATGCTCCCACCAGAACCCCATGCAAACTCTCCACATGTCTCAGCTCCACTGGTGTTTGTGCCTCCGATTTCTTCCCTCTTTTCTTCATACAACTGCCCCCAAAGAACAGACATGATCATGGCGTTCTACTGCCTACAGGCTACTTATGGCTTTGTAGGATAAACTGGAAACAAAATCACATTCAAACCCCCATCTCCTTGTACCCCATACACAGCTACCTGTGGTACAACTGGTTACAGGCACATTCGCACAGTTCCTGGTGGTAGGGGGTAGGTGGTAGTCCAGGTAGCTTAACTGGACCACAATACGTGGTTGGCACCTCCATACATACTCTCCATCTTGCTCATGTTGGATCCTACATCTGCAGTGTTCTGGCTCACTCATTGTTTATTTCTTCCTTTGAAAAAATATGACTTTTTGAAGATCTAGTTCAAAGACATCTCCTGTAAAAAGAATTTGTATGTCTAGAGAAGATTCATTGATACAGTTTTCACCTACAAGCTTATATGTATAAGTGTGTGTGCGTGTCTTTCCTCATATAGGAAACTCACTGAGGTTGAAAAAAAATAAAGATGCATATCCTTACAATGCTATCTGGCAATATTTTTTTTTTCCCACCAATATTTTTTCAAGTATTGGAGATTGAATCTTAGGGTGTTTTACCACTGAGCCAGGTATCCCCAGTCCTTTTTTATTTTTTATTTTGAAACAGGGTCTTGCTAAATTGCTGAAGTTCTCCCTAAGTTGCTGAGCCTGGCTGTGAACTTGAAAGTCTACTTCCTCAGCCTCCCTAGGGGTTCACAGGTGTGTACCATTGCTCATGGCCTGTCAATACATTTTGATGAAATAAAATTGCATTGACCAATTCTCAATGGAAAAAAAAAAAAAAACTATTGAAGATGAAAAACTAGGATTTTTGGTGGTTCCTACCTTATTTCCCTTGGCATTAATGTTCCATTGTAGACATAATGCTTTTAAGACCCTGCATTGAATTCTTTCTCTAATGCAGAGATACTGAGTTAAAGATTTGCATTTACAACTTTGTACAAGAAAGCAAAGTTCTGAGGTTCTGGAACACTTTCCCTCTGGTGCATAGTGTGGGTGGCAGACAGCAGAGATACTGCCCCAGCATTGTGGTTTGGGTCAGCTGAAAGAGTCCTACCACCAATAATTGCACAATCCTGCTTGTAACCAGCTGTACCACAGTAAAATATAACCATCAAGCGCTCTTGTCTGTCTTCTTCACTGTATGCCAGCACATAGAGGAGTGGACACTCCACAGATTTGTTGGATGAATGAGTGAGTGAATGTATTAGGTACCGGACCAAGATTAGATCTCAACATTGCCTTTTTTTCCTCATTGGCCAATGTGAAAATACTTTTGCAACTATTCCTTCATATTCTAATGCTATAGTGATTATTTTATTTATTTATTTTTTAACTAAAGAAGCACTTGTGAGAAAAAACAACTTAAGAATGAAACAGAAACATTCCCAGCATTAGCTGGACAGGACTGTCCCTCATATGGTAAAATAACAGGAAGATTGGGCCCATATCTTGTGTGTCATTTTTTGGAATATTATCAGCTCATAGCACAGCTTGGGGGATTTAAGAAATGATTCTTGAGTTTGCCAAAGCTACATTAATTATTATTTTTTAAAATATTTTTTAGTTGTGAATGAACACAATACATTTTTTAAAATTTATTTTTATGTGATGCTGAGGAGCGAACCCAGTACCTCAACACATGATAGGAGAGCATTCTACCACTGAGCTACAACTCCAGCCTCGCCATTAATTATTTTTGCGCTGTCTTCAACTCAAGAATTGTCTTGTGAAACCAGAAAGCAGGGAAGGGGCAAACAGATTTAAGAGGTTCCTCTGAGTTAGACGGGGAGGACACTGTGGCAGGGCATCTCAGAACTCCTGTGTGCACAGAGAGAAAGCCTTTAGTAGGCCCCACCTTCCTGTTCTCTTACCACATGAGGGACAGACCTGTCCAGCTAATGCTGGGAAGCTTTCGGTTTCATACACGGCAGACAGCTATGTGCCTTGTTTCTGCCCTTTAGGGGGGTATCATTTCTATGCATTCTTGTTATTACAATTTAATAATAATAATAATTTCTGTTAATAATTTTCTCTCCACTGGTTTGGGTTTCTGAGATTTGGGGGTCTGAGGTCTCTCCCTGCCTGTCTATGTCTTAGGAGCAACTTAAATTGCTTTTGCTTAAATTTTATTTTAGAGTGCAGTTCACAATTATCTGTATCAGGATCACTTGTGGTGTTTATTAGAATAAAGATTCCATATTGGATCAAAACCAGAGACAACAGACTGGTGGGGGAGGAATGGAATTCTTCACTTTTTAATATTTTCTAGATCATGTTTGCATTCTCCAAAGCATGAGTACCATTGATAGGGATTTAGTCCATTGGTTTATGTGATTATTTGAGGGTTTATGAAGAAAGTGTTTTAAGTTTGCTGTTAGAAGCTTCTTCATATATAAGATATGTTAAGCATAACGTTAGAAATGTAAGAGTTTATACACTCTTACTAATAAAATACCACAACCTCAGTAAATTAAGTATTTCAGAATGTATATTTTCCCTCATGGCTTCTATTTACCATATGGGAGAGAACTGGAGGAATAATCTTGGAACATAACCAGGCCACATAATAAGCATAATAAAAAGGAACTAACTTTACCACATTACTGCTCTTAGTCAATAAGATGCATGCACATTGTGTTGCATATATTCCAAAGTCCAAGTGGGAATATCAAATCTTCGGAGACAATAGGACTAGAAAGGTCAACTCCAGATGAAATTGGTGACTGGCCAGGAGGTGACAGCTGTTCGGTTATGCTATGCCGTCCTGTGGAGGCCATGTAGGATAAGGTGACAAATTATCTCCATTGAATGATTTCTGTATGGTCAGGACTCAGAGAGGGGCCTATGAACAGGGAGGTGGATAGGGGCAGAACCAAGTCTTTTCTGCTTAAAATATATTTCCATGGGAAAGAGGTCAACTGGAAAATTTCTAGGAATCAAGAACCTGAGGAAATTAGAGGCTAGGAAAGCCAGAGCTGAAAGTGTCTGAGGGTCTTGATATACAAAACTCTGATGCAAAATTACCATTCAAACAAGGGAAAATATTGATCTCAAGAAGTAAGAGAAGAATGAACGATTCTACACACCTGCAAGGATGTTTGTCTCAGGGGCATTAATTACGTGAAGAATTGAACTAAATGTCCCATGTCAGAGAAATAATTAAATTATTTATGTTATTGTGAGACAATGACCACAATTGAGGACAATGGATATAATTATCATGGCCACTGACTTTGTAGTCAGATACAGATCAGTGTCACAGCTTGTTCTCACTGAATAAACTTTTGAAGCAAATGCACAATAAAAAACTCTGGCTTAGTGTTTGATTTATCAAAAGATTAATAAATCACAGTTATTAGTTTTGGTACAAGGATGATGATGATTGAATATCATGCAGTTATTTTATTTTGAAGAGAATGGAAAAGTCAAAGCATAGTATTAATAAAAAGAGAATAAATTTTTGGGTCAGTGCAATCCCAAACTTAAATAAACATAAGGCCATGTGTAATATAATAAAATATTGAGTGATTATCTCGAGGTCATGGAAATATCTTTTATGTGTTTCTGTGTTTTTATTTTATAATGAACATGTATTATTTATAAAGTTGAGGAAGAGGTTAATATAAATGAAATATGGAACAAGAAAAAGTTCGGGATTTAAGGTTTTTCAAGTCTCACAGATTTGTAAAGAAAAACCCTTCCATATTAGTATATGAAGCTTACACTAAACACATTCACAGGGAATGATTGAACTGAAGCAAGAAAAAAAAAAGAAAATATTGCATTCTCTCACATTATATTCAAGTGCACTCATTTTTTTTTTTTTTTTTTGATCTTAAAATTTTACTTTAACACATTTGGGGTTTGGCATCTTTAACTTTTCACCAACAGCCTAGACTCAGCAATAATTTATTAGAAATGTCAAAAGAAATACTTCAAAGAGTATCTGTATAATAAATGTAACCTTAAACCAATTACATTGTTCGTTTTGTTGCAAGCTAAGCTACTCATTATTTCTTTAAATCTTTGTCCAATGAATAATACGCCGGTCTCCTTAGTTTAGTCCTTAAACAATATAACAAGGTGATCTGGGCCAGAGCCTGAACTCTGGAGCACACGGAGCCGGATCCTTAAGGTCCAACCTGGGCTCTATTGCCAACTACCTGGGAGAACTCAAGCTCCTTGGCCTTTGGCCTCCTCATCTGCAAACAGAATAACTCCTATCTCAGAGAAAACTGAGGATTAAGGAAGTTCATACACATAAAACACTTAAAACAGCAGCAGAACCATAATTCTATGTAAATGCTGGGCATTAAAATTTATTCAGTATCTATTATATACAAGATAATTAAGATAAGTCTTCTGCTCTAAAGAAATATGTAGTCTTAAGAACTAGATAAAACATTCACAGAGTTGTGCTATTAATAAGTGCCATAGAAGATTTTTTTTTTTTAAACCAGAGAATGAACCCAGGGGCACTTAACCATCACTGAGCCACATCCCAAATCTTTTATTTTTTATTTTAAGACTGGATATTGCTAAGTTGCTCTCTCTAAATTGCTGAGGCTGGCTTTGAACTTGCGATCTTCCTGCCTCAGGCTCCTGAGCTGCTAGGATTACAGGCATGCACCACAATGCCAGGCTCCACAGAAGGCTTTTTTTTTTTTTTTTTTTTTTTTTTTTTTTTTTTTAAATTTGTAGATGGACAGAATGCCTTTATTTTATTTGTTTATTTTTATGTGGTGCTGAGGATCGAACCCATTGCCTCACGCATGTTGGGCAAGTGCTCTGCCACTGAGCTACAGCCCCAGCCCCAGAAGTCTTCTTAATTAATGGAATGTTCTTACAAATGTTAAGTGTGTGTGTGCCTACACAATTGTGCCCCCCCACCCCCCCGCAAGGGAAATGGGAATCCCTTCACAGCTTAAACCAGTAAGAAATTCCTTAGGAATTAACTGAGAGTTTCCCTCAGTTGGAAGATAGGTATATTGTGGGCTTCTCCATCATTCAGGAAAGAGAGTTGTGGAAATAGTATCTAGGTTTAAGATTTTTAAAAAGATTTTAAACAGAATTATGCCTGACATTAGGACTTTCACATTTGTAGGAAAGTTTAAAATTTACCTTTTTTTTTCTCTGAAGTTCTGATAATTTTAGTCTGTTAAATAAACTGACAGGGGTCTCATAAAAACAGAAGAATGACCAATAGAGTAGAGGAAGGGGATCAAGAAGGACAGAAGAGGGGAGGGCATGCAGAAGTACCAGAGAATGAAATCTACCAAATTATGCTGTGTGCACGTGAGGTAGCATAAAGAAAATAAGAAATAGGTAGAAAGGAGACATGAAGGAAGGACAAATAAATAATATTTTAATTCTGAAGTTCCCTATAATTTTTCAGGGCAGTCACTCCTTAAGTCAGTCTTTCTTATAGACCTGATACTCCTCAAATTTTGGGAAAACTGCAAATCTACTTGTTCACTGTTAATTAATGACCCCAATGAATAGATTGAGCAAATAGAGATATGATGCTTTGAGGAATCTCTAATTTAAGGGATTTTTCCAATGCTATTGATCAGATAATGAAGACCATATCACCCTGAGGAGCCAGAGACTCACCAGACCACCAGAACCGGTCTTGATATCACCAAACGGATCCCATTCCTACATACTTTCCATACCACCTCTAAAGAAGTTTTCTTTACAACAAGACCTGATAACCCCAAACCACATATTTCACTCTTGAGATGGCCTACATTCTACCTTGAACATGTACCTATTTTTCTAAATAAATCTCTGTGAATGCCTCTGTCTGTCATGTGTTGAAATTCTTTTCTATCAAGTATGACAAGAACCTTGCTGGTCCTGGGTCAAATTACCCTTCTCTCAGAGAACTCCTCTTTGAATGCTGCTTCTGAGACATTTCTTCTCCTGTGTACAAATATATCACAGTAGTGAATCTGGTATATATTTAAGTGCATGCACAAACACGGCATATTGAACCCCACTATTGAGATAGTAGTTTAGGATGTCAAGATGGCAGAGGCAGGGTACAAAATAAATGTCAGGGTACAAAATAAATGTCTGTGTACAAAATGGAGAGAGAAGTCATCACGTCCCTGTTTATGGTAAGTCCCATTACAATAGCAATATCTGCCACAAATTCTACATTTTAATTTTGCAAAAATAAAGTAACTGATGGAAAAAAATCAGCAAGGTCTTCAATCAGGTCCATAGGAAGGGGAATGAGGCACAGCTCAGCATATAAGGCAAGACTTGATCAGACACCAGGGCCTTGGAGCCACCCGTCTTAGTCCTGTACCACTCTACCTTAGGGAGTGTACCTTCACTTTCAGTAAATCTATCCTCTGGCTGCTGCTTTGTGTGTCTTACTCAATTCTTTGTTCAGGCAGCCAAGAACCTGGACCCCCAACTAGACCTTTCACAGGTACCACTATTATGTATAATCATAAAGCACCAATAAAAATCATTTTTTAAAAAAGAAATGAACAATAGATAACAAGTAAAAGAGTATATGGATTTTATTAAACACAGGAGGATGAGACTCAAAGAGGGTTAAAATGATGGAACAATATATAAAGTTTAAAAAAGGGATAGGGGCTTGGATACTTTGGGGAGAGGAAAGGTGGCACAGGCTACTGATCCAAGGTTGGGGGAAGGATGTGCACAGTGGGCAAGGGTTGTGTTGTTATGTAGATGAATCTCTCAAGTAAGACCCACCTGTGATAATCTCTGTCAAGACCAGAAGTCAGATTCCCACCTCTTTTTCCTATGGAAAATTCTTTCCCAGGTATAAAAAGGGTGGAGGTAGATATCAGATAGAAAAACCACTTCTAGTGTAGATAGATGCAGATTTCTTTCACAAAAGGACAGCTTTTCAGGCGATTCCTCTGCCTAAAGAGGTCTACAGATCCTCTGAATAAACCACCTCTTAATGTGCCAAAAAAAAATGTATTTGGGATGGGATCTTTTACTCTCTCACACATTATTATTAATGCTGAATGTTATTCTGGAGGCAGATTGTTTTTTATGGAATCAACTGTTTCCCTTTGAAGCTTGTTCTTAGGGAAGGTTTAGGGTAGATTTTTCCTTTGGATAATTTACTGTCCTTTACTATAGTGTAACTCTGCAGCCAATACCAGACTGTCCAGTGTGGGCAATCTTTCCTTCTCATCTTCCCAAACTTTAATAGTATGCAACTCACCAGATGCCTCATGCACTTGGGATTTTATGTGGAAATTAGGAAACAGGTTATGTTTCACATCTGGGGTGATGCAACACAGAGAACAGTACATAGAGAAAATGTACCATCCACTAAACTGAGCTAATGAAGGAAGATGAAGAGCTCAGAACTGGGGCTTAAAAAGAAAATGTCAAGTGGCTTTCTGGAATATGTAGGGAATTTGGGAGTCACTGCAGAGAATGAGACTTAGCTTACTTCATTTAAATTAGAGTTCAGTAGAACTAAGTGGAAACCAGGAAGAGGAACCTCTGGGCATTCATCTCTGGTCATTATATTTACCACCTTAGTAATACTATAGCATATGAAGTTAGCTGACAACTTTTCTTGTTATAACTCCTTTTCTATCCAAAGGTCTTCTTTATGGTATAGAACTGGGGTAAAAGGATTGTCAATTGAACTTCAGTAGAATTCAAAAGCCTACTTACTCCAGTTTTTTAAAAAAATATTTACTTGTTTATTTTTAATTTATTTATTTAATTAGGTATATATGACAGAAAAATGCATTTTGATTCATTGTACACAATTGCAGCTCTACTTTTCATTTCTCTGATTGTACACGATGTAGTGTCAGACCATATGTGCAGTCATACATGTACTTAGGATAATGATGTCCATCTCATTCCACCATCTTTCCTGCTCCCATACCCACTTCCCTCTCCTTCCTCTCCTTTGCCAATCAAAGTTCCTGCATTTTTTCCATGGCCCCCATCCCCCCATTAGAAATCAGCATCAACTTATCAAAGAACATCTGGCTTTTGGTATTTGGCTTACTTTGCTTAGCATGATATTCTCCAACCCCATTCATTTACCTGCAAGTGCCATAATTTTATTCTCTTTTAATGCTGAGTAATATTCCATTATGTATATAAATAGCAGTTTCTTTATCTACTCATCTGTTGAAGGGCATCTAGGTTGCTTCCACAGTTTAGCTATTATGAATTGAGCTGCTATACACATTGATGTGGCTGTGTAACTATAGTGTGCTGATTTTAAGTCCTTTGGGTATAGAACGAGGAGTGGGATAGCTGAGTCAAATGGTATTTTGACCAAGTTTTCTAAGGAATCTAATACTGCTTTCCAGATTGGTTGCACCAATTTGCAGTCCCACCAGCAAAGTATAAGTGTACCTTTTCCCCCATATCCTCGTTAACACTTATTGTTGTTTGTATTCTTAATAACTGCTATCCTGACTGTCGTGAGATGAAATCTTAGAGTAGTTTTGATTTGCAATTCCCTAATTATTAGAGTTGTTGAACATTTTTTCAAATATTTGTTGATCAATTGTATATCTGAGAAGGGTCCGTCCATTCAGCTCCTTAGCCCATTGGGTTGTTTGTTTTTTTGGTGTTCAGTTTTTCAGTTCTTTATATATCCTGGAGATTAGTGCTCTATCTGACATGGGTGTGGCAAAAATTTGCTGCCAAAATGTAGCCTCTCTCATCACCTCATTGATTGTTTCTTTTGTGAAAAGAAGCTTTCTAGTTTGAATCCATCCCATTTATTGATTCTTGATTCTATTTCTTGTGCTTTAGGAGTCTTGTTAAGGAAGTACGGGCCTAATCCAATGTGATAAACATTTGAGCCTACTTTTACCTCTATTAGGTGCAGGGTCTCTGGTCTAATTCCTAGTTCCTTGATCCACTTTGAGTTGAGTTTTTTTGTATGGTGAGAGATGGGGGTTTAGTTCCATTTTGCTGCATATTGACATCCAGTTCTCGCAACACCATTTATTTAAGAGACTATCTTTTCTCCAATGTATGTTTTTGGCTTCTTTGTCTAGTATGAGATAACTGTATTTATGTGGGTTTGTCTTTGTGTCTTTTATTCAGTACCATTAGTCTACATGTCTATTTTGGTGCCAATACCATGCTGTTTTTGTTACCATAGCTTTGTAGTATAGATTAGGTCTGGTATTGTGATGCATCTGCTTCATTCTTCTTGCTAAGGATTTCTTTGGCTATTCTGGGTCTCTTATTTTTCCAGATGAATCTCATGATTGCTTTTTCTATTTCTATAAGGAATGATGATGAGATTTTAATTGGAATTGCATTGAATGTTTATAGTCCTTTGGGTAGTATGGGCATTTTGACAATATTAATTTTGCCTATCAAAGAGCATGGGAGATCTTTCCATCTTCTAAGTTCTTCTTTAATTTCTTTATTTAATGTTCTATAGTTTTTATTGTAGAGGCCTTTAACCTCTTTTGTTAAGTTGATTCCCAAGGGTTCTTTTTTTTAGGCTATTGGGAATGAGGTAGTTTTCCTAATTTCTCTTTCAGAGGATTCATCACTGATGTATAGAAATGCATTTGATTTATGGGTATTGATTTTTATATCCTGCTACTTTACTGAATTCATTAATTAATTCTAGAAGTTTTCTGGATCCTCTAAGTATAGAATGATGTTATCAGCAAATAATGATAGTTTCAGTTTTTCTTTTCCTATTTGTATCCCTTTAATTTCTTTTGTCTGTACAATTGGTCTGGCTAGAGTTTCAAGGATATGTTGAATAGAAGTGATGCAAGAGGGCATCCCTGTCTTTTTCCAGTTTTTAGAGGGAATACTTCCAGTTTTCTCCATTTAAAATGATGTTGGCCTTGGGTTTAGCATAGATAGCTTTTACAATGTTGAGGTATGTTCCTACTATCCCTAGTTTTTCTACTTTTTTGAACATGAAGGGATGCTGTATTTTGCCAAATGCTTTCTCTGCATCAATTGATATAATCATATGATTCTTATCTTTATGTCTATTGATGTGATGAGTTACATTTATTGATTTCTATATGTTGAACCAATCTTGCATCCCTGGAATGAACCCCATTTGGTCATGATGCACTGTTTTTTAAAATACCTTATTGTATACGATTTGCCAGAATTTTATTGAGAATTTTTTGCATCAATGTTCATCAAGGATATCTATCGGTTTTCTTTCCTTGATCTGTCTTTGCCTGGTTTTGGTATCAGGATGATACTAGCTTCATAGAATGAATTTTGAAGGGTTCCCTCCTTTTCTATTTCATGGAATAATTTGAGGAGTATTGGTATTAATTCTTCTTTGTAGGTCTTATAGAACTCAGCTGTGAAATCTGTCTGGTCCCAGACTTTTGTTGGTTGGTAAGCATTTGATGGTGTCTTCTATTTCCTTGCTTGAATTTGATCTGTTTAAATTGTGTATGTCCTCTTGACTCAGTTTCGGTTGATCACATACTTAAAAAAATTTGTCAGTGTCTTCAAAGTTTCCTATTTTACTGGAGTATAAATTTTCAAAATAATTTCTAATTGTCTTCTGTATTTCAATAATGTCTGTCATGGTATTTCCTTTTTCATTGTAAATTTTAGTAATTTGATTTTTCTCTCTCCTTTTCATTAGGGTGGCTAAATTTGTCAATTTCATTTATTTTTTGTGTTGTTAATTTTTTTCTTTTGTTTCAATTTCATTGATTTCTGCCCTTTAAAAAAAATATTTCCTGTCTTCTATTACTTTTGGTGTTGGTTTGTTCTGTTCACGATATCTTACCATCTTCAATGTATGGTCAACTTTATTTTCAAGATTGAATATTTTGTCTTCATTATCTGATGTTTTTGTCTTCCAAGTGATCTAGTCTGCTTTCTATTGAGTTTTTTTTAATTTGGTTTATTGTTTCCCTCATTTCAAGGATTTCTGATTTTTATTTTCCAGAATTTCTGTCTCTTTCTTGAAGTAATCTTTTGCTACCTGTGTTTGCTCCCTTATCTCTTTGTTGGAGTGATCAATTTTTGCCTGTATTTTCTCACTTAGGTCATTCTTTAATTCATAGGTCATTTTAATTATGTAAATTTTGAACTCCTTCTCTGACATTTCATCAACTGTACAGTCTATGGATTCTATTACTGTAGTATCTTGGTTTGTTTGGCGCACTTTCCTCCCTTGTTTTTTTCATGTTTTCTATGTGTCTCCCTTTCTTGCAATGCAGATCTGAGACATTACAGTTTCTACCTTATAATCTTGTGATGTCCCTCCAGATTACCTATACCTCACCTTGGTGTTGGGCTTCTATTCCCCAGTTGGTATCCCATGATAAATGCTAATACAACTAAAGATGTGTGGTGGCAATAACGGAGATAACTGAAGATAGCAGATGGGGTGACCCAGCATGGCTGCAACCACTTTCAGAGGTGATGTTGAAAGGCTGGGTTGCCTATTTAAAGATGCAGCTGTCTCCAGGTCCTATCTGTTGTCCCAAGGTGGAGGCTACTGTGTGGGGAGGGCTATGGTGGTGGCTGCAGTGTCCTAAGATGGAGGTGGGCTAGTCTTGGGCTCCAGCTTGGATTTGTCCATTGGTAGGGCAGTCCTGAGTCTAACTTTGGCCTTGGCTCTGCCAGAGGTTGGCAGGGGTGGTCTTGGGCCAGGGTGTCCAGCATGGGTCTCCTACTTACTCCAGTTTAAGGGCTGGTCTCAGTTTAATATAATAATTTTTTTAAAAAATTGCAAATCCATGCCTAACTGTGTTAAAAACATATACTTACTAGATGTCTTCTTGAGTATAGAAACAGGAGAATTACTATGCCAACCTCATTGCAAAATTTTCTGAAACTCTTTGTGCTCCAGGAACAGAAAGGAAATTAAGATATTTTAGGGAAAAATTATTCAAAGGGTATCTTGCATTCACAGGTTTGATGGGTGTGGAATGAAAACAGGGAGCAAAAGCAATAGGTACTGCTTCTTAGTGAGGAAGTGTGGGTCATCTTGTACTCTTTCTCACTTTGCTGGTTGAAATTTTTCTTTTCCAAAAAACAGAGAAAAAGAACAGAAAAGGGGGAGGGGAAGGATAGAAAATGAAAAATAAGGATCATTTTAAATTATCATAGTGGATCTCTTATCTCACACAGTTTCCATAATCATCAGTTAATTTGAATTCTTCTTCATTACATAACATATATGAAAATCTTATGAGAATCAATGTAGAAAAACAGTTCTCTGTAGGAAAAATACCCTTAATATCTTTATATGGCTCATTGATTCCTCACAAGGCTCCAAACAATAAATTCTAGAATGATGAAAGAATTTGGATAGTTTCCTAGAAAACAGGATTTAACCTGCAGATACAGCTTCATTTTCTACAACTATAATTAGGCACTGTTTCTTCCAAGAAAAACAGTAATAATTTAAACCCTGCCAAAACCTTTCAGACTTAAGTAGAAAAAAAAAAAAAAAGAAGAAGAAGAAAGGCCACACCCTACCTGCCTGCAATTACCACACATTAATCCATTCAAATTATTAATTTATCAAAAGAATTAATCCACAGATTAGGTTAAAGCTCTCATGATCTAATTATTTTACCTTTGAACATCCTCTTCATTTTCTCAACATAAACTTTTGGGCAGCTATGTAGATAGACATGAATCGGTGAGCAGGGAAAAGATAATGAAGGGTGACTGAAAACCACAGGCACCTTATGTGACAGATAACCATACAGAAGAGGGGGCTTGGCAGATTAATTCACAATAGCCACACTATGGAACCAGCCTAGGTGACTGTCCACACATGAATGGATGTAGAAAATTGTGTCTATATATATAATGGAGTTTTATTCACCCATAAAGAAAAAATAAAATTATGTCCTTTGTTAAAAAATGGATGGAACTTGAGACAAAATATCTCACTCATGAGCTTTAAGGGGACACCTAATATCTAAACCATAACAGGGGGAAGTGATATTGTCCAAATTATGTTTTTTTATTGTATGCATTTATGAATATGTAACATCAAATACCATGATTATGTGCAACTATAATAAAAAGATGTGGAAAGAAAAAACAGAAAAGATGGGGCCTTGGTATGTTATAATCTTACCCACCCTTAATTAAAAAAAAAAATTACCATTTACAGACCATGTCTTGTACCCAAGTCTTCAGGACCCTCCTTTGTCACAACCTCAAATCACCTTGAAAGCAAAAACATCAAGACTCTCACAAGGAAAAGTTGATGAGTGCTTTAAGGAGGCAGGAAATTAAGGCAAAAACCATATAGCGAACCTGTTTTAATCAGCTTTTCGACAACTGTGACTAAAAGAACTGAGAAGAATAATTTTAGGGGAGAAAAAGCTTATTTAGGGGCTCATGGTTTCAGAGGTCTCAGTCCATAGAAGGCTGGCTCCATTTCTTAGGGTCAAGGTGAGGCAGAACATCATGGTAGAAGAGTGTAGCAGAGGGAAGGGGCTAATATAATGATCAGAAAGCAGAAAGAGAGACTCCAAGTGCCAGATACAAAATGTATACCTCAAAGGCATGTCCAGATGGCCCGCCTCCTCCAGCCATACCCTACCTGCCCTTAGTTTCCACTCAGTTAATTCTATCAGGGGATTAACTCACTGTTTGAGTTAAGGATCTCATAACCCAATCATTTCTCCTCTAAACCTTCTTGCACTATCTCACATATAAGCTTTTGGGGAACATCTACTATCTGAACCATAACGAAACCCATTATAGGGACAATAGAAAATTGAGGAAAAAAAAAGTTGACTCAATTTCCTTAAAAACATCAATTCTGAACACCACACCATCCTCTTTTGGAAGTAGTCTATGATGTTCCAGTCAAAAGTCAAGAGGTGGTCTTGGGCAGGATTCAGGAAACTTCCTGGAACCCCCAATAAAACTGTAAGGCAGGAAGGATGATCCCTTTCCGCCTTTCCCTTCTAATAATCGCATGCCAGTTACTCAGCCAATATGTCTGAAATTTTTCTGACATGATTTCAAGAATAGGGTGAAGTGGGGGCCTTCATGCTGTCTCAGTTTCCCAGAAGGTCTCAACCCTATACCAGGAGGACACTTCATATACATTACAGATTGATTTGGGGTTAATTCCGTACCTATGTGAAGATGGTAAGTGGACCCTGATAACAGGCCTCTAAGGGACAAATTCAAATTGGCTTCTGTCTTGAATGGAGAACTTTTCTGATGTTTCTACTGTATTGTTTGTATGAATGGTCACCTGCACTCAATTGCTTAAGAAGTTTCCTTTGTTTTTGTAGCCTGAGTCCCTTTAGGAAAACTGCCAATGGTATGTTTTAGCATTTTAAAAGTCTCTTAAAGTTTGGGCAAAATTTCTTGCTCAACTCTTAGCATTTTGATGGGAACTTGAAAGTTGCTATATTTTACCATGGGATTTAGTCAATTTACCCTTTTTCCTTTAAAGAGAATAAGAAGAACCAAGCCTTAAAAAAGTTGGCCCTACCCAGAAATGAGGGACTAAGTGGCTCCCAGGCAGGTCCTTCCTCCTGAGGAAGTAATCCAGGGGATCTCTGTGCTAAGGGATACTGTAGGAGGGATGGACAGCCCACACTAAGAAGCTATATTGCTTGACACAGAACAGAGATTAGATGCTTAGCCCTCTGTATTTAAAATGTTCAGTATTGGAACATCACACAACACCACTGTTCCAAAACTTCTGAAATATCCTATTGAAAACTAGATTCATTTTGTTATTGTGTTATTCTAGTCCTCTTAGCATGCTAATACAAGGCTAAGACAAATCTTAACACTAGAGATAAACTTCCATATTCCCTTGTATCAAACTATGAGAGCGATATAACTGTAAAACTAAATCAGTTACTTTGTCTAAATATCCAGGAGTAAAAAGTAAAATTCAGAACTTAGTGGTTCATATCAGATGCTCTACTGATGCCTAAAATTTTAATCTGTTTTAGATTATTGATTTGATAAGCCTTTCTCAAAGTAGTTGGAACAACAACAACAACAACAGGTTAAACCTTCCCACACTTAAGAAAAACTACCATTTCTGGACCATGTCATCATGATCTCTTGTACGGGCAAAATGTAGGCAACTCTTAGCTGGAACAAATCATGAACAGCTTCTAGTCCAAATTCCAGGAGAGTCCTCCTTCTCCTCTGAAACTTCAAGAGTTCAGACTTTACTCTCCACAGTCCTATCAACATCCTGATCTTCTGAGCTTCCCATCAGCACAAAAAACTTCTGAGCTTGATGTTAACTGTAACATCAACAAGCAAATATGAAAGAAGCAACTAAAATTTGACAATACTGGGATACAACATTAGTTTGAGAGCTGTCAACCTATATTATCACTGAATTGGAAGATAATGAATAGAAATAAAATACATTAAATAGGAATAGTAACTATTTATGAAACTATTGTTCAAGGTTATATATATATATATATATATATATATATATATATATATATAAATTGATTTCCAATGCATGAAATTGGACATTTTTATTTATTTGTATTTTGTTTGTGGTGCTGGGAATTGAACCCATGGCCTTTTACCTACTATACAAGCTCACAGACCCAGAAATATTTCTTATAGTGGATTGCAGTCAAGAATTCCAAACACCGACCTAGTAAATTTTCTATTTTACACTTTGTCTGTCTTTAAATCTCTAATCCACCTTCCTCCCTTCATGTTGGATTTCAATTTCAATTACAAATCAGAAGCAGAAGAAAACTCCTTCATCTTCCCACCACCAACTGTACCCGACTGCAATTATCTAAAGTGGATCCCTTCCAGTTGAGACTTTAGATGACTCTGATGGGCAGCTTGATGAGCCTTGAGCACAGAGGACACAGCCAGGCCAGGCCTGGCCCAGACTTCTGACATGTGGGTATTAATGTGTGTTATTTTAAGCTTATATTATTATGATAGCTTGGAGGTACTTAGTAATACTTCTTATCTTCTGAATATCAACTCCAAGGTGCATTCTACATTGTTTCTTAGAAGGTGATCAACTGGATTAAGTCCATTGCATTCATGAGTTCCATAACACACCTTTTATTGACCTTTTAATTTTCCCGTTTTTTTTTTTTTTTTAATTTTGCCTCTTCCTCTGGGTTTAATCTCTCAGTAGACTAGCTTCTCTGACATTGTGTTTCAGGTTCTACTTTAGAAGAATCAGTGTGACAGATACAGGGAGCGATGACCTGAGGAACAGTTGCCTGTCTCATTCCTCATCACCTCACTTGGCTGTCTTTGGCTCTCTGAAACCCTCTTTCCATCCCTGCCACTTCAATCATTCTTACTTTTCTTTTGTCACCATTGACTTTTTCATGTCAAATCAATAATCAGTTCTTAGTTCTAATCTTTATTGACTTCTCAAAATCCTGTGCCACAGTTAAGTATGTTCTTCTGGTTGGGAATCAGTCGGCCTGGCTTTTGAGATACCATGCTCAATTGCTGGCCACCTCATCATAGTCTAGAGGAAGCCTGTTCCTCTTTTCCTCATGATTTCTGGAGTTGAAGTACCCAAAAACTCTGTCTTCACTCACTCTTTCTTCACTCATTTCCTAGATCTTTTCTTTCAGTTCACAAATTTTGAATCATACAACTTAACTTAGATATATAACTGGCATCTCAAACTTCACAGGTCCAATAAAATCCTTTTAAGTCTTAACCCAAACTACTTCCTCTCCCTCTGTTACCCATTTATTCATTCCACTCACTCTGTTGTTAGTGCAAAGCCCTTGTTAAGTATCCATGAGTTTTCCCTTTCTCTCATATTCTATCACTAATCTATGATCAAGTCATATGAGGCCTAATATCAAGTTATATCACAGATCCAATAAATGTGCCATTTTATTGCCCTCTACAATCTGTTTTCTGCATTAACCGTAAATGATTTTTTTAAAAATGTATACATCTGATCATGCCACCTCATACTCAAAACCCTTCAATAGATTCTTATGAAAATATGAGGTTAAAATAAAGTCTAACCCCTTTAATAAGTTTTTTCTTTTCTTTTTAGTTCTTTTTTCTTTCTTTCCTTCTTTTTCTCTTTCTTTCTTTCCTTCCTTCCTTCCTTCTTCCTTCCTTCCTTCCTTCCTTCCTTCCTTCCTTCCTTCCTTCCTTCCTTCCTTTATTCCTTCCTTCCTTCTTTCTTTCTTGTACCAGGGATTGAACCCAAGGGTGCTTAACCACTGATAAATACTCCTTAATACAGATTGTTATTGAAATTAACTGAAGTCGAGGGAGAATGATGGTGTACAGAAAACATCAATTCAGGCAGCAAAGGGGACATAAATTACAGTATATATTGTTGTTCCCACCATGAAAGGACCAGATGAAATACATAAAGATTGATCTAAGCCTTTCTTTTAAAACACAGACTAGAAAGATTCTACAAATGCTGCAGAGGGCTAAAGCATATGGAATGAAGATGCTGCTTTTAAATCAAAATAAAGTAAGTTTTTCAAAAGGATTATTTAAGAACCTGCATTTTAGAAAACTCCAGAGGGCTCAATTCTTCCAAAATGGGTCCAATTATTTCAAAAGCTTTCTATCTTTTATTACATTTCCAAATGTGCAAAAAACAATCAAGATCCTAGTGGTACTTATACCACTCATCAAGGAACCACTTACCTAGAACAAGAATCTTAGCCTTAATCTGCATATTAGAGTATCCTGATATGAAAGTAAGATCCCTTAATCCAGAGAGTCTGATGTATTTGGTCTGAGGTGGCACTTTTTGTTGGTGTTTATTAAAATCTCTCCAGGAGTCACCCATATGCCACCAGAGGTAAGAACTACTTTTCTTGGTGAAAAATGCTCCTAAATTTGTAACTTCACTTCTGAGTTTTTCTTTTTTTTTTTGTTTTAATTAATTATACATGACAATAGAATGCACTTTGATACATCATATATAACAGAGTATAATTTCTTATTTGTCATGATGTAGAATCACACCAGTCATATAGTTATATATTTACATAGGGTAATAATGTCTGATTCATTCTACTACCTTTCCTACCTCATACCCCCTCCCCTCTTTTCATTTCCTTCTACCTAAAGTAACTCTATTCTTCCCAAGCACTCCACTTCTGCATTGTTAATTAGCTTTCACATATCAGAAAAAAACATTCGGCTTTTGGTTTTTTAGGATTGGTTTGCTTGAGGCAGCCACATCAATGCTTACAGCAGCTCAATTCACAATAGCTAAACTTGTTTGCTTGTTTTTGAGATGATCTCACTAGGCTACCCAGCCTGGCCTGGAGCTCACAGATTCATTGATCCTTCCTCTTCAATGTCCTGAGTAGCTGAGACTACAGGCATGGGTCACTGCCCAGCTGTAGCTTCACTTGTGGGAGTTACAGATCCTGGTCAATTCTGGCTCATTTGTAGCTGAAACTTCCAACATCATCCAGTCATTTGCAGAGCTTGATCTCTTCATGACTATAAATTTTGTCTTTGTATGCAAAAGAAAATATTTTAAAAATATTTATTTGTATTTATTGCATACTGAATTAACTCCCTTTCCATAAACTTTTGTTTATTGAATTTTTTCACAAGTTTTGTTTTCTTTTCTTTTCCTGTGCAATCTGCTCTTCTGGCTTAAGAGGTATTTTCAGGGAGGATCACCTCATTGTGGAAGGGGGAGCTCATGCATAGGTTAATCTGTCCATGAGCTCTGTAAGTAGGAAGGTACATTTTGGGTGCTTTATTCACTTGAATATATTCAATGACCAGAGAACTTATATCTAAACTCTTAAGTTCATAATTGTTCTGCATGCTTAAGCAGGGAAAACAAAACTTCAGTACTCTTTTTTGGGCCACTGACCCTGTGTCCAGCCCCATTGTTTGGCCTGGGTGCATCTACTGACACCACCATTGTTACATTGGAATGACATACATTTCTTCTTTACAATGACATTTCTCAGGTACTTGGTGGCTTTTGGGATAGGCATACTCTTGATAGCCTGGGCTGTTTTAGATATTCTTAAAGCATATGTGCAGATTTGAACCTCCTGATTTGTGTGATTCTTTGAGGTTTTCTGGGTCAAGAGATTAGGGAACCATTTTCATAGATCACCTCAGGTTACTTTCAGGAAAAGGAAGAAAGCCAGGAAGGGTCCTTTGTTCCATAAATTTAGACAAAAATGCACTAGAAAAGATAACTTTGCCTCCATCTTCCCAGGTGTAAATCCAACCTATGGAAGAAAAACTTTAATTTCTATGAAAAGAAGGAGGTGAAGGAAGGAATTGAATTAGGTTTTCAAGAAATAAAAGAAAATTCTATTCAAGTGTACAAAATTTAAATTTATTTCAATAAGTATTTGAATAAAATATATTTTTATAATATATTATGTATAAATATTTGTTAATATTAACAAACATTGCTATCATAAAACATTAATTAAAAGACAAACAACCCAATTGTACTTATAATGCCAAATAAGTACATAAAAAATTGCTCAAATCATTAGTCATCAGGCAAAAACAAATAAGATGAGCTATAACTTCTTCAGGGAAATGTAAATTTAAATCACAAGGAGATACTTATAATGGTTACAACTAAAATATTTGCTAAAATGTGTTTGTAAAGCTGTTGATCAACTGAAACATTCAAATATTGCTAATGAAGACTTGATCTGGTAGTAGTAATGAAGCTAAACAGTGACCTAATCTGTAGAAATATACCTATTAGTAGAAATTTACACAAAAGAAAGGAAAGCTTACTCCCACAAAGAGACTCTACATGAAGGTTCACAGCAGCTTTATAATTGCTAAATTCTGAAAACACAATACAAGAGAAGAATTAAATATCTTTTAGTAAATTCATAAGCTGCAATATTATTTGATATTAAGAGGGGCAAGCTACTGATACACTCAACTATATTAGACAAATCTAAAACATGTTAAATGAGAGAAACCAGACACTAAGGCATCCATAGTATGTTTCATTCAGCTTCTAAGATGGAATCAAATGGTTTCTGCCTCCTGGTATTGGCATCATTTCCTAGGCTGCATATTGCTCCTAGTGGCTTGTTTTGAGCCACTAGAATTCAAGCAGAGGTGCTAGGGAGTCACTTCTGATATTGGGATACAAATGAACTATAGTTTCCATTTTGAGGATCAAATTGTTTTTGGCTTATTCTAAGGGAACCTAGGTATCCATGTTGTTCCCTGCCCTAGAAAGACCCTTGATGTCTCTGTCTGATAATCATCAAGGACCTGAGGCTTGCCATATGAGTGGGCTTAAAACAGCATTTATATATTCTAGTTGAGCCTTGAGAAGAGGGAAATTCCTGCTAAACACTTCAATAGCATCTTTTATGATTGCCCCCAAGCCAGAGACAGGTAGTTCAGCCATGAGTGGATTGCAAAGAAACCGTGAGATAGACAGTCTTTGTTTTAAGTTATTATATTGTTTACTAATTACTTTTATAAGTCATGTCCATCAGATAAGAAGCGACACAGCAATAGCTAACTAATAGTGTGTGATTTCATTTATGTGAAATTCTAGAAAAGTCAAAACTACTCGTGAGTGACAGGAAGCATAAAAATGGTTGCCTAAAGGAAATAATTGGAATAGACTAGGGTGAAAGAAATGTCTTGATTTGAATGACGGTGACACAGGTGTATGTATTTGTCAAAACTCATTGAACTATACATTTGTGGTATATGAATTTTACTGCATATAATTATAATGAATGTTTTAAAATCCAGGAATATCAGTCTTTGACCAACAGGTTGAGGTAACTTTGGATCCATTCAGGTATATAGATTATCATAATTGGATCAATAGGAAAGGAAAAAAAAAATATTTTCCAAAGCTATCTGTTTGTACAAGATGGAAGGGCCAGAGATTTTAAAAAACCATAAACTTAGTCCAAGACAAAAATGCCAAACAAGTTAAAGACAATTTAAAACTTCATTAGAGGCTCTAAGCAGATGAGGCTAGAGAATCCAGAACTGGCAGACTGGAATTTTTATTCTTTGGAGAGCAGGTCTCTTTATTTTACTAATAGGATGTGATTGACCAAATAGTCTCTTTCCTTTTCTTCAACAATGGCCACGTACAAAGATTTACTGTGAGTTAAATAACACTATTTCATTTGTTCAAAATTTAGAGCGTCAAGGGAGAGTCAAGGACCTGGCCAGAGGTCCTTGGATAATCTTGGGAGACATAATGGTATTCTCATGGCCAATTTCAGTAATATAATGCTTCCATAATTTCTGGACAGATGGATTTGGAAAACTGTCAGTGGGCCTAGCAGAGCAAGGCTCAGACCACCTTATTCTTGGGGAATAATTTATTATTTATAATAACTTATATGGTATATAAGGGAATGTACATAAAATGTGTTCTTTATTTTACATTATGTCCTAAGAACTTATACATGTTTATAACATTCCAAAATCTTTCAGGTGAGAGAAAGAACAATTCTCATTGTACTAAATGAGAAAGGAGAAGTTGAGGTTAGCTGACATTGGTGTCAGTCGTCTTGGGAATATTACAGACAGGGAACCATAAAGGAGAAAAGATGTCATGACCATAACCATGGCGTATGTCTGTTTGGAATTTCTTTTTGTCTACCGAGGATATCAGTGTTGAGAGCCACAGCCGAAGGGGCCGCAGCAAACTTCCAGCTGCCAGCAAACTTCCAGCTGCCAGCTGATGATTGGCTCACAGCGGCCCCACCAACATCTAGCTGATTGGCTCCTCTGCGGTGATGCTCATTGGGCTGTTTCCCTGCCCTTTCATACCACGGAGCTGCTCATTGGGGGACTTTTTTGGCTCCGCCCACGTGACCCAGCCAATCGGCCTCAAGAGCAGGAGGATTGTGGGAGGTGGAGAGAGGCGTGTGTTGGAGAGAGAGGCTTGTGTTGGAGAGAGAGGCTTGTGGGAAGCCGGTGGTGGCAATTGGGGCTCTGAGGGTTTTTCCTGAGAGGCTATTTTGTTTGGCCTGTGTGGTTCTAAAAATAAAGTTAGTTTCTTTTGACAAGTGGCTCCTGATTGTGCCCAGCCAGACTGCGGCATATCAGGAACAGGGCAAAGAGAAGAGTCCAATCTTTGCTTAGACCTTTGGAACATCAACAGTTGAAGTCAGATAATTCATCATTACAGAATTGAGAAATTTTTCCTGATAATATTTGATCACTACTGTTTTAGTCAGTGTTCTGTCACTAAGCAATATACCCAACAAGAACAACTTAGAGGACAAAAAGTTTATTTTGGCTCATGGTTTCAGAGGTTTGGTTCATGGTTGCCTGACTTTATAGTTCTGGGCCCAAAGTAAGGCACAAAATCATGGTGGAAGGGTGTGGTGGAGGAAAGTAGCTACTTTCATGACAGCCAGGAAGCAGAGACCTCAGCTCGCTGGAACAAAATACAAACCCCAAAGACACACCCCCATGACCTACTTCCTCCAGCCACGCCTACCTACAATTATCACCTAGTTAATCCATTCAAGTGGATTAATTCACTGATTAGGTTATAGCTCTCATAATCTGATCATTTCACCTCTGAACATTCTTGCATTATCTCACGTGTAAGTTTTTGGGAGAGACTTCATATCTAAACCATAACAACCACTTAATGCTATCTTGTGAAGGATATAAGGATGCTCTTTTGGCTAGTGTCTCTTTGATGTTGGAATCATTTATTTTAAAAACAAAATTATTTACCACCTTTTACAAGTGAAGCATTATAGTTAAATCCAGGATTTTCCCTGATCAACATCTAAACAGAACTTGAAAACTAGGAGAAACAGCCAATTTTATTGAATGTCAAGAACACTGAAATCTTACTAGAAAGAGGGAACAAAATAGCCATTCTGGTACATACCTACATACCCAGTAGGCAGATTGCTGGCTCCTAAGTTTTCTTGATGTTAAGGAAGAATCTCTGGATTAGGTGTTTTTAGAAGAACAGCAATCTGGTAGAGCCCTATATAGACATCTACAAGTTAAGACTAGTGCCTGCCTATTAGGGTAGTATGTCACTTTTTATAACATGGAAAGGCAGACATTAATGTGATTCTTGAAAGCAATGCAAGAAAAGTACTAATTAATGTGGCGTGGGGCCTGTTCAGTGAACACTACAATGCTGACTGGTGGAAAGCTTCTCATCTAGTAATATAAGGGCTTAGCAAACAGCAGGATGAAAAGAAAAGACAAATTGAGATGAATATATCTTAAGGTAAATAAAATTAATTGATACATAATTGTTAGTGAAGAAAGTAAGAAATGAATGAATGTTGAGTTTAATAATGTATTACCCAATGGGTATAGATCAAGGTGACAGATAGGTGGGTCAAATGGTGGTTCCATTCCCAGTTTTCTAAGGAATCTCCATACTGCTTTCCATATTGGCTGCACCAATTTGCAGTCCCACCAGCAATATATAGGTGTGTTTTTTTCCCCACATCCTTGCCAACACTCATTATTGTCTGTCTTCATAATAGCTGCCATTCTGACTGAAGTGAGATGATATCTTAGAGTAGTTTTGATTTGCATTTCTCATACCCAAAGGACTTAAAAACAGCATACTACAGGGACACAGCCACATCAGTGTTTATAGTAACACACTTCACAATGACTTAACTGTGGAACCCACCTAGATACCCCTCAGTAGATGAATGGATTAAAAGAATGTGATATATATATATATATATATATATATATATATATATATATATACACACACACACACACACACACACACAATGGAATATTTTTTTCAGCAATAAAAGAGAATAAAATCATGACATTTGCAGGTAAATGGATGGCGTTGGAGAAAATAATGCTAAGTGAAGTTAGCCAATCCCCCCAAAACAAATGCCAAATGTTTTCTCTGATATAAGGTGACTGACCTATAATGGGGTAGGGAGGGTGAGCTTGGGAGGAATAGACAAACTCTAGATAGGGCACAGGGTTGGAAGAGGTAGGGAGAGAGCAGGGGGTTTAGCAAGGATGGTGGAATGTGATAGACATCCTTATCCAAAGCACATGTATGAAGACATGAATTGGTGTGAAAATACTTTATATACAAACAGAGATATGAAAAATAGTGCTCTATATGTGTAATAAAAATTGTAATGCATTCCATTGCCATGTATTTAAAAAATAAAATCAATTAAATATTTTAAAAATGTGTTACCCATAAGTAGCTTGTAGGGAAAAGCTACTTCTCTACTCCTGAGTTAGAAGATGTGGCACTTCCCGAGGCTGATGTTGCGGGATGATCCTCCTAAACTTCTGGGAAAAGAGACGGCTGATGGGACAGTGATTCAGGGAATGACTCCAGGATAAATGACACATGAGATCCGGCTGTCAGCCCACTCAACACCTGTAACCTTCATGCTTGAGCAATGTCTTTTTTACAGACAGATATACACAATGGGCTCCTGGGGACATGAGAAAACCTGGGAAAAACTAGAAGTCTCTTTCTTACTGAGTAGGAGATGACTTTCTCTCTGAAGGAAACCCAAGTGAAGACTTATGAGATGACTCCAAATGAGAGGGACTAAAAATGCACTCATTATCGGGGCTTTGTTTCATTGCTTTTGTTCAGTTACTGTAAGTTATCACTCACAGCATCAGGGCTTTGTTTGCTGTGTGGAAATTACCATTCCTTCCAGCTCAGTGACAAGTCACTGGGAAAAGGCTCCTCCCTCCCTAAAAGGACTGCTTGTAGAAAAGGATATTTGTAAGGGAGTCTGAAGACTGTAGAGGAGGAAGAAGAAAACCATTGTAACACTTCTTGACTCATTAATTAACTGACTGGAAGGGAACCTTTCTGAACCTGGCACGCCCTATCTGGATTGGATTTACTGCCACGGTGTTACTGGAGATTGGATAATTATGAATTTGAGAAAAGTGCATGAATGTATTAAACTAACTCTCTTCTCTCTCTCTCTTTTTGGTATCAAGTATCGAATCCAGGGTTTGCCAAGTTGCTTAGGGTCTTGCTAAAATTGCTGAGGCTGGCTTTGAACTTGAAATCCTCCTGCTTTGGCCTCCCAAGCTGCTGGAATTACAGGCGTGTGCCATGGCACCTGGCCATGTCAAACTTTATATGAATGTTGTCAAGGTTTTAGTGAAAGGCCACTCCTTTGTAGACTGAAAAGGATAGTCCTGCTGTCAGTGCCCTAGGGAGAAGTTAGTCCTGGGAGTACTTGAGGAAACCCACCACCAAGCAGAGAGAAGGGGAACTTCTCTTCCCCCTGGACACCAGGGATCATTTTGGTCTAGAATCGAGGTTCTCTTTGGGATATGGAACATTCCTGTCTGGGTGGAATTTGATCTGGGAAGAGTGGGCTTGCCCTGGGAAGACAGGAGAGGTAGACAAGTATTCTGGGATGGCTCCTGCACTGGGCAGCAATATAATACTTATAGGTTACTAATGACTTTGGGATTCCCATTATCCCCAAGGCTTCAGCAATCTTTTGAAATGACCAGAAAGTCAAGGTTGTTTTCAGTGGTGCTCTGAGGAGCTAGCAGAGGGCTTCTAGTCACACCATAACTTTTTATCTTAAATCATATTTCAAAAGTGCTTATGAGCTAACAATCCGTGGCAGACTTTGTGTCACAAGAACTATTCAAACTGAACTTTTACTTGATTTTAATTTAAGTTTCTTTTCATATATTTCACTTTTCTTGCTAGCAAATTTGTTTCTGACATCATATGGTTGTCTGGGAAGTATTTTATAAAGCATTTCAGGTGGCCTACATTTGTCACATGGCTGACCATGAAAAGACAGAGATGAGTTAGACCTGTTGGCCTTGAAATGCACAAGGCTGCCTGGGTCAGTGGGCCAGGGGTCAGTTTCCACTTTGTAAGATCAAGTCAGAAGATTAAGTTCATGCTCAGAAATTCCTATTATCTTAGGCTTTTTTTTCCTGCTAAAAATGTTACAATTCCCTTGGATTCCTTGGTTTGTGCTATTTTTTTCCCCTAAAATCTCTTCTAGTTTTTGATCCTTTGTTTATTGCTGCTCTTATCTTTCACACTAAAACCAAAACAAGGGAAGATAATTTCACACTTTGGTCCATTATTCATTTAGCATAACTGGCTGTATTGCTTAGGGGACAGGATAATAAAATAAAGATATGTCTCATGCTGATTGAAATTAATTTTATTATAGAAAGCTTCCAATTTTAACTTCATTGAAACTGAAATTCACATTTTAAATACATTTTCAACAAACTCATCTTAAATTATAACCTACACAGGAAAAATATTAGCAGTTTCATTTATCTTTAGCACATTTTTAGGTTGTCATTATAACTGTGTAAAGATTTTTCTCTAATAAACATGCATTGCTTTATAATAGAACTTAGATTAATATACTCATTACAGACAAGTAATTGCCTTAACAAAAGAGAAAATTTCAAAATAGTTTCTAATACTACCTTTGGTTATTTAACAGTCATGTGGGACCTGGATATTTGGAATATGAATTACAAGTATCTCTAATACAAGTATCTCTAATACAGTGTTTCTAGAATAGATTATTACAACTTTTACTTTGTAGAAGCTAAATGTGGAAGCTTAAAGCAGTTGACATGTAATCAGCAAGCTTAACAATATCCTCTTTCAGACAGCATAGCCCAGACCACCAGAGGACAGCAATTTTATAGTTTTTGTCACTTGGAAGATAGTCTTAATCAGGTTAGATTAGTTAACTTGAAGATACTGTTGAAGTCATAAGAAAACTTAAATAGAGAAAATTCTATCAAAAACCATGTGCTATATGAATACTAAGTGAAATCCAAATTAAGTTATAAACAGGTTCATTAATAATGTACAAACTCACTGAAAGTGATCAACTCTGTTAACAGCACTTAGCAACTCTTTTTACATACTGAGGACTTCTACTCTGTTTCTATCA
The DNA here is from genome assembly GCF_047511675.1 of Marmota flaviventris. Classification (NCBI taxonomy): domain Eukaryota; kingdom Metazoa; phylum Chordata; class Mammalia; order Rodentia; family Sciuridae; genus Marmota; species Marmota flaviventris. The sequence goes on from NC_092513.1 coordinate 40,494,002, forward strand.
GAATGAAATCCAGTTTCTCAGCAAGGTTGGTTAGGAGTCTCATTTTGGCTGGATTCCCAGCCAGAATCTGGACAGAATGAGATTTTTTTGACTCCTGCTTCCTTGATCTAAAAAATGATCATAAGTCTCTTCAGGGCTCCTCACATCCTGCTCCTCTTCCAGGAAATCCCTGGAACATTCTCTTACCCCTCCCACTTTCTCTGTTCTTACCTCAGGTATCTTTGCTTCCTCAAGGTCTTCTTCAGATGAGTTTGAGCCTCTATTCCAAAATTTCCTAACATCTTAGCCCTTTACTTTAATTCTCCAACCCCTTTGCCCAACCCTTTTCTTTAACAGTTGCAGAGAGATTGTTGGGTGATTGGTGTTGGCATCTCCTTTCTTCATCTGTGTTTCAGAGAAGCCAATTCCACTTGTGTTTCCAAAGCTGGCTGAGGCTGAAAGAAACTTTGAGAAGCTATCTCTGAGGTCATGGGCAAAGGTAAATATTTGGAGGATGGGAAGTGAAAATGCTGGAGTGGAAAGAAGTCTGGAGCCCTTTCTCTGAGCCTGGAAGTTCCTTTCAAACTGATTTCCTCTGATGGTTGTGTCAGGTGCCGCAGAGATGAAACTGGGCAGCTGAACTGGTGTCTGAGTCCTGATAGCTAAGATTCAGGAATTTCAGGGAAGCCCCAGTCCTCCTGGAACACATGGCTTAGGGGTCTAAGGTGGAATGAATGAAGACCATCATACCCTTCTTTAACGATTCTGGACTGTCCTAGGGTTCTCACCGCCAAACTTTTGAATGGTCTTTGAAGAGCAGCAACACATCTCTGAGATGGTTTTGCTCCTGTATCCAGTTCGTAGGGGATTAGAAGACATAAAATTCAGTTTAGAGAGAACTTAAGGAATTATCACCTGTACTGTTATGAACTATGCATTGTATGCTCTGATGATAGCCTTCTTTCCTCCTAGATTGCTCTGGGCAGTTCTGGGTTTCCTTTCCTACAAACCTCCAGGTAAGGCCTGGTGGACTTTGGAACTTGATAAATACTGAACGATATTAAATTTGAGGGCCTCATTTTCTAGTAGGTTTTGGGCACCAGATTTTCCTTCAACCACAAACTGAAAATATTCATCTTAGTACAATTATGGAAGTAAGCACCAGATACTAATATACACATCTAAGGACATTTTTTTTTTCTTAGAAGATTCATATAAGTCCACGAAACTTGTCATTAAATAAGCTCTTAGTATAATCACTATCATTTTGGGTGTGTAAAAAAATGATCGGATCTGAATTTCTTTTCATTGGTTTTAATATCTGGCACACCAGAATGCCAGTTTATTCATGCCACTTGAGATAATTTTCCTTCAGTCCTTTATAGTGGCCCCTTAGACACATTCCAGAGACAACACACACACATATATATAATATATATATATATAATATATTATATATATATATATATTATATATATATATATATATATATATATATATATATATATATATATATATATATATATATATATATTGTTGTTGTTGTTTGTTTAAACACGACATTGCCCAGAATTTGTTCAGGAGTTGAAGGGAGAAACTGCTGATCCAATCACAAGATGTTCTTGGCACCTAGGAGGGCCCGAGTTGGGACAGGCAGATTTGGGTTCTGCAGTGGGAATGCTCAGCGCAGCGCAGCGTCAGCGATGGTGACGCCCCGGGACGATCTGGGCGGCTTCCCCGCTGGGCAGACAAGGGGTGTGGGAGAGCGGGTAGAGGGTGGGCCTGGGACCGCTTTCCCGAGAGCGAGCGCCCTCCTGGACGGCCACGGGGAGAGAGATGGCAGGCTCGGGCAGCTCCCCAGCGGCTCCCGCGGTGATAAAACTTGAGAAATAACTAGGAGGGGCTGCTCTACGTCTCCTGGGTCCAATCCCGTTTCAGGAGAGAACACGCTCCCGGGCAGACAAGCCTGAGAGAGGCCAAAGCGACTACAAGACAAGCAACAGCCAGCAAAGCTCCTCCCGCGCCTTTGCTCTGGGCTTCGCCGCCCTGCGCCCGCATTCTCCTGCCACTGTCCCGCGCAGGCAGGGATGGCCGCCGCCGGTCTCCGGGGGCCACTGTATGAAGCCCTCTGCATGCAACTGCTGCTGACCCTCTTGGTGAGCCATCGGTCCCGGTCCCTATCTTAATTATGGAGTCGGGATGGCGAAGGGGGTCGATCAGTCGTGGTCGCTGCGGGTGGGTGTGATGGGGTGGTAGGGGACAAAATGGACCCAAAGGTAACATTCACTGTTCGGTTCAGTTCTGCCGAGCAAGATACAGGACCCAAGTTCAGTCTTGGGGTGGAGAAAGAAAACGGATCCTTGAGGGGTAGCTGTATACTCAGATTTTTTTAGCCTAATTGTGTGAATCATGCGTTGCTTTCCAACTTCTCCGCACTTGGCTGAGAGCCGTCGTGGGTGGGCAGGGAACTGGGAATCGCTATAATCTTCTGGCTCGCAGGGTGGGATGGTAAAGGTAACAGGGCGCGCCTTTGGGTGGAGAGGGACAAAGGATGATTGTTGGTCAGTTAGGATCGTGGAAGGAGCAAAGACAGACGTGAGATGGGGCTCAACAAACTGCCACTGCTTGCCCTGCTCTAAGATTCCTGTTGACCTCGAATGGGGACGTTTGTGAATGGAGTGGTCGGACCCGTGCCCCTGAGTACCCTGTGGGGGTTTCTCAGAGAAACGGGTTTCCTGGCTACGCGTCTCCTAAAGGCTACTCAGGAGTTCGCCCAAACTATCCACCCCCCTTGTCACCCAGCCCGCAGCGATCGATGTCTGTCTGGGGAGCGAGGGTGTGGGAAGGTTGGGCAAGGGTTGCTCTTGGGGACATGGTGGTAGCACGGATGGCCCGGTGGCTAGGACTGGAGTGAAGCTTAAGAATGAAATCAAGGTCGGTTGGGATGAGATGGGAAGCAGTGGGATGGGTGGTACTTAGTCCGGCTCTGGGAAGCCCTTTGGCCCTGCAGAGACCCACTAAGGGTTTCTTTGCCTTTTGGCTGAGGACAAGTTTCACTTGGACAAGAAGTTCTCAAAGAACCCAAGGAGACTTGATAAAAATTGGGAAATCTGACAGCAGTTATCTGTGAAACTTCACACCTAACCAGAGTGACACTTGGGACCTAGGGGAAAGAGCTACAGACTTCCTCTTGTCCAAACATGGGCATGAGGTCTGGAGGGTGAAAGGACTGTGTCTACCAAGTGGGTTCACTGTGGCCAAGCCGGTCTTGGGACTCCCTCACCCTCAAGTAGGACGAGTGGGTCCAAACTTTATTCTGTCTTTAAATGGGAGAGCTATGAATACTGGGTTAGTAGTTGTGATCTAAGATATATCTGCAGGCAAGAAATTGTACAAACAAGGGCATGACCAGCTCTGCAACCGTTCCCACAAAATGAGTTCAAGAACTGACTCCTTACACATGGGAACTGCTGGCAAAATGTATTCTGTGATATTTTGAAGACATTTCCTGCATTTCTATGAAAAACCTTTAATTTGGTGTTTTGTGTTTTCTCTGAGAAGGGATTAGGGAATGGGGAGAAGAAACCGCAGGTACTATGTTTCCAGATTCCCAGTGTTTGCTCCAGGGGAGGGTGCGGAAGACACCTAGCTGTCCTGACCCAGAGTCACAATAGGGGTAGGCAGTACCAGTGCCAAAGTGGGTAGAAGTGAAACAGAGAAAGCTCCAGCTCTGGTCTAGGACATACTCCTTCAGGATTATTTTAAAAAGGAATTTTAGTAGTGTACTTACTAAAATTAAGTAAGTATATTTGGAGACCTGGAGAGCTTACACAGAATGGTAATTTCTTTCATCTGCAACCCTCAATTTACAAATTCTTTGGGTCCTGATGGGTACATTAAGAACTCAATTGATCCTCTCTTTTCTGTATGTTCTTCCCACTTTGAGTATGTCATTAATGGCATATCATTTTAGAAAAACTGTTCATATTCTAGAAACTAATGGGTCTCTTCAAAAACAATTGCTTGTTCTAAGGAGAAAGCTTTTCAAAGGAAGTCTTAACACAAATCTGAGATTTCTAACACGGTAGCCTTCTCACGGAGCTGTTCCAGAAGGTAGAGGAATTTTCCCAATTTGCACTTTTCTTTTCCTGTTTCTCTTTCCCTCTGTTCTTTCCTCAACCATACTATAAACTGCTATCAGAGAGTTTCTATTGAACACACACACACAAACTGAGGAGAGAAGAAAAATAGGAAAGAAACATGTTCAGCAATCTCACTATTTAAAATTTTTAAGTGTCTTTCTGAGTGTTTATTCTCTCTTTTTTGGGAGGGGGGGCTGTATGGGGGTTGAATTCAGGGGCACTAGGCCAACCCTCCTACTTTGTATTTTATTCAGAGATAGGGTCTCACTGAGTTGCTTTGCCATAGCTAAGGCTGGCTTTGAATTTGCAATCCTCCTGCCTCAGCCTCCTGGGCCGCTGGCATTATAGGCTTACCCATTGTGTCTGGCCAGAGGGTTTTTTTTTTTTTTTCAATTTAGTTTTTAATTATAGTTGGACACAATAATTTCATTTTATTTGTTTATTTTTACGTGGTGCTGAGGATCAAACCCAGGGTCTAGGCAAACCCTCTACCACTGAAACACAACCCCAGAGTGTTTTCTCTTTTAATGTAAAAAAAATTATTAGGGATGGTGAAAACTAGTTTTCATTAGATAAGTTGTCTTCTCAATGTTACAAATAGTAGGACTCTTTAAAATATGTGTTTAATAGTGTTCTCCATATCAAATCTACCTTGAGAATGGTATCATTCCCATTTATATGCTATAAATGATATATTTTTGGATATAGTGTATCATTTGGCTAAGAGGACTTTTCTTCCAAAGAAACTAAAGTGGTAACATTGGGCATATGAACCCCTCCTCCATACACTATTGTACTTTTCCCTCTTGGGATATATATGAACTTTACCTACACCTGGTGTTGACAAGTGTGCATTCCATCTTTTCAGGTTTTATAACATTGATCAATGAGAATGGTGTGTGACTCCTTTATGAGACTTTTTTGACATACCCATACTTTTTAAAATAGAAGAGAACACAACAATTTATACTGACTTATATGCTTGCCAAAAACCAAAACAACAACAACAACAACAAAAAAGATTTAGGCAAGTAAAGTAAGTAAATGAGAAGGAGTTCATTTTACAGCCACAATCTTAAGAAAGTCAAATTTTAGTATATATTTAAACTGATGCATTATTAGTTACTTTTGTAAAACGAAATTGTTGATGTTCATATTGAGATGCAGCTAGATCCAGAAGCCACCTCTGAATGACTAAATGAATGTACACCCATGCACATTTTTTGGTTCTGTTGTCATCCCCACAGCAGCTGTCTTCCATATATGGCACCTGCAATTAATCATACTTTCCTTTAAACCAGAATTTCCATCTTAAAATGAGATTGGTTATAAGGAAATTTATTAGAATGATCTAAGTACTTTGAATATAAAGAAGTAAATTTTGCCATTTACCTTCCAAGTGCTAAGAATTTGAAAGGTCCTATTTCCATTTTGTAGAAGGCAAGTGTCCACAAGAGAAATAAAAAAAATTAAAATTTTGTTATCTTTTTGCTCAGTCAAGAGAATCCCCTTTACATTTCAGATACCACATATATTTCTTTTTTTTCCTTTCAGTACTGAATATAAATTTTAACAAGTCCACAGAATGAACAACCATTACTATAACATTTCCATTTCCTTAAAAAGAATGCTCATGCCCATTACAATCCCTTTCCATTTCTACTCCCAGTCCTAGGCAACTACTACTCTGTCTCTATCTAGTCAGTTGCTTTGGTGGGGATATTTCATGTAAATGAAATTATACAACAGGAACCTTTTGTTCACTTATTTTTACTGGGAATAATTATTTGTCTATGTAGTAGCATGCATTTGTTTCTTTTTATAGCTGAATAATATTCCACTTTACCAATATTTACCATTTTGCTATCCATTCATCAGTAGATATACGTGAGAGTTTTTTTAATACTTCTTGGTCATTGTGAATAATGCTGCTGTGAATAGTCATGTCCATGCTTTTATGGAGACATAGGTTTTCATTTCTTTTAGACAAAGTAGGATTACAGAATCATAGCCTGAGTTTATGCCTAACTCTTTGAGGAGCTACTGATCTGTGTCCCAGGTATTTGCACCACTTTACATTTCCACTATCAATGCAGGAAGTTCTCATTTTTTCTACAACCTCATCAACAACTGATTGTTTTTTCTCTTGTTTATTTTAGCCATCATAGCAGGTATCTCATTATGGTTTAAATTTGTATTTTCCTAATGCCTAATGAGGCTGGGCCTCTTTTAATCTATGTAAGATCCATTTATATATCTTCTTTACATAATATCTATGCAAATTCTTGGCCTACTTTTGTGTCATTTTGTTATTGGGATATAAGGTATCTTCATATATTATTTATATAGGTCACTTATTGTTATATAATTTGAAAATATTTTCTCTCATTCGCTGAGTTATATTTTCACTTTGCTTATATCATTTGAAAAGCAAACATTTTAAATTTTGATTGTGTTGTTTATCACTGTGTTTTTGGTGTTATATCCAATAAATTGTTGCTTGACTCAGGAACATGGACGTTTACTCTCAAGTTTCCCTTTAAATAGTTTTAGTTTTTGCATCTGGGTCCGCAATCCATTTTGAATTAATTTTTGTGTGTGGTATAATTTGGGGGTTCATATTCACTTTCACTGAATGAGGATATCTGATTTTCTCAGCACTATGTGTTAAACAGATTTCTTTCTCTTGAACTTTCTGGAAGCTAACAACAAGTGAAGTTATTTCCAGAATTTTAATCCTACTCCACTTATCCACATAATTATCTTATTGCCATTTCAGACTCTGGCATCTATTTAACCTTATAATTAGTTTTGAAAATGGAAAATGTAAGTCTTCCAACTTTGTTCTTTGTCAAGTTTATTTGGACTCCCTTGCATTTCAATAAGGATCAATTTTCAGCTTCTTAAAAAAAAAGAAAAAGATAGCTGCGATGTTGATAGGGGTTTATTAAATCTGTACATGAGTTTGGGGAATATGTCTTTTAATCCGTGAATATAGATGCATCTCCACTTATTTGGGTCTTTTTAAGTTTTTTTTCACTAAAATTTTATTGTTTTCATAAAGAATTCTGTACTTGTTTGACAAAATTTATCCCAAAATATTTTATTCTGATTATATTGCATGTGGATTGCAAGTGATATTGCAATTTTTATTTGTAGTTGATTTGAAGGAGTGCCTCAGCTCTGCAGACCTTTTCTACTCACGTCATTCTACTTTGTTTAGTTTTGTTTTCAGATTTTTCATTGCTCGTGTACAGGGATGTAATTAATTTTTGTATGTTCATTTGTATCCAGTTCAGCCTTGCTGAATTCATTAACTTTTTTTTTTTTTTTTGTGGTGGGGGAATAGTTATTCAATGGACTCCTTAGGAGATTCTACAAACAAGATTATGTTATCTGTGAATAGAGATAATTTTACTTCTTCCTTCTCAATTTGGGTTTAATTTTATTTTCTTGTGTAATTACCCTGTCTTGTTTAATTGCCAGTACAATGTTGAATAGAAGTAGTGATAGTGAACATTATTATCTTTTTCTTGATGTAAGAGGAAAGTTTCTTCATTAAGTTGGAATTAGTTGCAAATTTTTCATAGATGCCCTTTATCACATTGAGCAAGTTCCCTTAGATTTTTGTCAATTGCTTGTTCAACATTTATTGAGATTCTCAGGTGGTTTTTGTTCTTTACTCTGTACTGTACTAATGTGTTCTTTGTTTATTCTAGGTCTTCACTTTTGCTGGTGAAGCCTGCAAAAGGGTGATATTTAATGTACCCTCTAAGCTAGAGGCAGACAAATTGATTGGCAGAGGTGAGAAATTGCAAAACAATCTCTTTATGTTTTTAATTTTTTTTAATATGATACTGTGTTTGAACTCAAGGCTTCACTCATGCTAGGCAAGTGCACTACCACTGATCTACACCCTGAACCCTGCAAAACAATCTTTTAAAAATATAAATTTAGTTTACTCAGGCTTGAAAGGATACAATATACTATCTTTGCCTCTCTGGAATTGGCCTGAATCTAACTGTAAGTATACAAAATTCAAAATTATTTTAAACATTTTCTTTGCTTTTTATGACTCTTTTGGTTCTAGCATAAGTGTTCTCATCCATGTTTTTGTAGTCATTTGTGTTTTAATAGTTTAAAAATTCCACAAAGAATTATACATAAAGCATAATTCTTTCAGTATTTCAGATTTCTAAGCATTAGAGAAATATATATGAAGAGCTGAGAGAATCAGAGCAGTATCTTAATCAGTGCTTTTGCTACATTGAGCAACATAAAAATGTGAGTCATTCCATTCAAAACTAGCTCTGCTCAGAGGGGCTGTCCTAGTAGATGCGGAGAATATTGGAGGGAAGCATCATGACTTTTTTTTTTTTAAGGTATAGTGTCTTCCAGAGATATCAAATCTTACTTTTTCAACAAAATATTTCATTACTAGTTAAAGACCCTCAGATAACTTTTGTAAACAAATGACAACTTTATTCCTATGGGGAGGAAAAAAACGAATGGATATAGAGAGGTCTGGGGTATTTCTTTAGGGGAATACATCAGAATTTATCATTTGGCTAAAAATGTGAGAATAAGAGAAATATTCACTTATTTTGGCTAAACATCTCCTCCTGTGACAGATTCAGATTAAAGTGAAAGTACTACATATATATATATATATATATATATATATATATATATATATATATATATATATATATATTATATGGATCCTTTGGGAGGATTAATGTAATTAATACTCAATTATTAATTTATCTGTCTGGATTCTTCAAAAGTATGTAGATAAAGAATGGGATGAAAACCAGATATATTTATATATTTCCATTATCTTTTACTAAAGGTCAGAATTTCTAGGGAGGGAAGACACCATGTAGAGTTTTTAGTGGGATACCAGAAAGTCAGACCCCATACATACAACCTTGGACTCATGGGGGGAAAGTACACAGAAGAGAGCCAATGGGCAGAATTCAAAGGTTGATTCTTCTTTCTTGACTGTTTGCCTAACCCCATTGTTCTTTGTGCTCATGTGTAAAATTTCTGAGTGAAGACAACTTAAAAGACTTACAGTGTATTGTTAAGGGAAACTTTTCTGTGTGTTTATTCAGGTGTATGTGGGGGTGTGTAGCTCAACTTTGTCACTATTTAAATGCCTACTCCTCTTTAATTGGAAGGTCACTTTCATAAGCCTATGAGAAGCTTATTAAGGCTTAAGACACCGTGTTTGATAGAAATATGCAATTGAGAATTATTTTTTAATTAGAATAACATTTTCTAATAATGTAAGAGGACTAGTTCATATATTTATTAAATATAAAGTGGTTTATATAATTTCACTTCTTGGTGTTCTGGAATATTATAGAAATGATTTTAGTATACTTTTTCTTTTTGCAGGTGTTTCTACCTTATAATTTTTTTTTTTTATCTGCAGTTGATTTGAAGGAATGTCTCAGGTCTGCAGACTCCATCCAGTCAAATGATCCTGATTTCAGAGTTCTGGATGATGGTTCCGTATACACAGCCAGGGCCATTGTGTTGTCTAGTGAGAAAAGATCATTCACCATAGGACTTTCTGACAGGAAGACACAGACCCTGAAAGAGATTTATGTGCTCCTGGAACACCAGAAAAAGGTACATCATACAGGCATGATTTTTTTTTCAGTAAAACACACTCATTAAAAATTGCCAAGAGGACCAAAGGATAAATAGTATATTTTCCTCTCCTTCCTTTCCTCTTCCCATTACCCTCTCTCCCCTTTTCTCTTTCTCTCCACACCACTACACACTGGCTTTGGTTTTACTCTGTTAAAATCTAAGGGATACCCCCTCTGTGAAGTTTTCTTCCATCTCTAAATTTTGGTTAATGACTTTTATGCCCATCATCAATTTGGCAATTGTACTATTATAGCATTGAGGTTTTTTTTATTAGTGCAAACAATAAAAAAAAATCATGATGAATGGGGATGTGAAGGAACTCACAAAATGCTGAAAGCTTAGATCGTGTTACTCCTATTCTATGTTAACTGCACAAATGATAAAGTTAATTAAAATGACTGCTTAGCACTTGACTCAGTGTTTAATATAATTATTTATTTTCATCAAATCTAATGTCTCCCTTGCTATACATCCTGAAATGAAATGAATATCACTAAAATGTCCAATAGAACTTTTCTGTCATGACAGAAATATTCTCTGATCTGCACTGTCTGGTATGGTAGTCCAGTAAAAATGACTACTGAGACATGTGACTAGTGCAGCTGATGGATAGAACTTTTCATGTTATTTAATTATAGTTAATATAAATAAGCCCATGGCTAATGATGGCCAGTGGCTACCATATAGGAAAGTGTAGATAGAGTGTTAAGGCAGTGAAGGACACACATATTATTTTTGTGGTTCACATGAGAATGTGAGGCTTTTACAGGAAGAACAGATAAGTGCTGTGCAGAGTGAGAGGGTTCTTTTTGTTTTGTTTTATTTTTGTTTGCCATGCTGGGATCCAATCCAGGGCCTTGAGCATACTAGGAAAGTGCCCTATTGCTGAGTTTCACACCCTCACTTCCTACTGATGGTTATAGAGAGGATGCATTCTCTATTTAGGCCAGAGTAGAACTAAGAGTATAGTGATTTTCCTAACCTATAAGTATGGTCAGCGCTGGGAAGGTATGCAAAGGAAATTTTCTAGTCAAGAAATCTTTAATATCTGTATACATTCTTGTATAATGAGCAAAGATTTATTAATTGGTTTTAACTTGAGCATGGAAATTCCTATGGGAACCTCTAGAGAGACTTTATGTTTATAGGCTGCCCACCATTTTACAATAAAGCAGACTGTGATGCTTTTGTTTATGTATTCTTTCTTTAAATTCAGATGTTGAAGAAAAGACACACTAAAGAAACTGTTCTCAGGAGAGCCAAGAGGAGATGGGCACCTATTCCTTGTTCAATGCAAGAGAATTCCCTGGGCCCCTTCCCTCTGTTTCTTCAACAAGTAGGTCTATATTTTTTCTGTTTATGAGTGTTTTATTTATGAGAGTCTTTTTTGTTCAGGTTTAGAAGGTCATAGTAAAGACAGTAGAATGAATCAGACATAAATTTTCTATGTTCATAAATGAATATACTACCAGTGTAATTCCACATTGTGTACAACCACAAGAAAAGGATCTGAATTAGATCTAAGTTATACTTCGTATATGTCTAGCACGTCAAGATACATCTCTACTATCACATATATCTAAAAAGAACACATAAATAAATAAATTGATTAAATATGTTTATGAAGTATAATAAAAAACAAAGTCAAAAAGTTATTAAAATACTGATGATATCAGATGGATTCTATAGCCATTGAATGATCTTTATTCACTTATTCATTCATTTAGCAGATAGTTATTGAGCACCTACTATGTTCTGTGGCAGGCATTGCTTTAGGTATTAAAGATGGAAACAAGTTTAGTCTTGGCCTTTGCTCTGTGTAGTTCATTGACTTAGCAAAAGGAGGTAGAAATAGATAAATGATTATAACTCCTGGTAAGGACTTCAATGTCAGAGATGTAACCATTAGAGTTAGCTGGTAATGCATGTGTTAAACACCAAGTCCTCAGATCAGGTATTGAAAACAAGAAAGAGCTCAAGGGAAGAGTTGTTTGAATTGAGACCTGAAGGATGGGACAGTTCTGTGCAGGTAAATAATTGTGGAAGAAGAGGGAAGTAGAGGGAAGTACAGAGATGAGAGGAATGAGAGCAAGCCTGGCCCCTTAAAGGAGCACTGGAGCACTGCTCCCAGGCATGATAAGGGTGGAGCAGAGGGAAGGGGCAGAAACAGCAGGTATGTATCAAAGCGCGAAAAGCCCTGTGCATTTTCCTAGGAAGTTCCACTGCATCTTAAAATCAGGGAGACAATTTAAGCAGTATAGAAACAGGATCAGGTTTAAACATGCTTTATATGGAGCATGGTTATGAAAGCAATTGCTGAAGTAAGTCTATGGCCTCGTGCTTGTTTCTTTGTCCCTTAAATTTCTTTACTGCGATTGCTTTTTAAGACTGTTGTGATCTGTGTGCCACTTATTTAACTTTTCAATATTCTGTTTTTATTTTTTTCTAAAAAAAAATTATTTTTTAGTTTTTTAGGTAGACATAATCTTTATTTTTATGTGGTGCTGAGAATTGAACCCAGTGCCTCATGCATGCTAGGCGAGCATGCTACCACTTGAGCCACATCCCCAGTCCCCCACTCAGTTTTTGTTCTACCCAGCACTTGACCCTTTCTTCTTCCTCCTGAATATCTTACCTTAAACAGTGATGAGGCATGTTGAGAAATGACTCCTGATTTTTGAACTTATCCTGATCATAGATAGTTTTAGTCACTGCATTACTAAACCTCTCTGTCCTTAATTCCTTGAAATATATACATTGGACATACCTGACCCTTCCCTCTCGGAAACCTTTTCCTTACTTGGCTTCTAGCAAACCATTCAACCAGTTTTCCAATTTTTTCATTGGCTTTTTTAAAATTTTTTTTTCTTTCTGGGGCTCTTCTTTATCCTCCTTCCTCAGTCAGTCTCTAAACTTTAGAGAGCGCCAGGGCTCAGCCATGAACTTGCTTCTTGTTTATTTATGTGTACTCTTTTATTGGTCTCATCTCTTCTCATGGCTCTATGTACATGGCTCACACATGGGAGACTGGAGCCTTCATATTTCCAGCTCAATCTGCCTAACTTAACATTTCCACTTAGGAGTTTAATACACATTTTAAAATTTAAACTTGCATATACATATGAAAGTTTTGGTTTTTCTTCCAAAAACATTTCCCACTTCATTTAGTAATTCCGGGTCATTCCTGTGTGTTTCATCCTAAGGTTTTAGTTGGAAAGAGCACACGTCTCTCCAAGTAGACAACAGATTGGGATTTATTACAGTAGGTCCAACACTGTAAAGAATTGTTAGGAGGGCTGAAGAAACAAAATTTAGTTTGAGCTTTCAGGAAGAAATCCCAAACTAGCCACATCACAGAACCTACCACCAGGGGTCATTTTGCTTTCCTTGTGATAGAGAAGACACTGATTCTGAACCAGAGTGCCACTGCTATGGTCAGAGAAACAGCACAGCCAGAAGGCTGCTCCTCCTCATGTAGCTCCAGAGTAACTCTGCGCCATTCTAACCAACATTACAGATTGACCATAGTGTCTCTCTCCACCTCCACCAAGTTAGTGAATAGATACTAGAACTTCTGTTGATACAGGAAAAAAAAAAAAAAAAAGAAAGAAAGAAAATTGCAGCTAAATAGCAAAAACAGTAGAAGCAGCAGAAATAAAAAATCTGCCTCAATTAAAAGGGTCCAAATCTTGCACAAGCACATCTGACAGTCCCTATTTCAGTATAGAACTCTGGCTACTGAGATGCTAGAAATTTTAACATTTTTTGGGGGGGTTTTGTCTGACTCTTTCCAGCATCTACACTATCAGAGGACACAGTAGAAGGAATATGAAATAGATGTTGAGTCCCAATGTACTAAGTCCACCTCTTCTTCTCTTAGCTAAGTTTTAAGTTTTTGATTATTGTAGGACACTGGCATGGTTACATTTTACTGAAATCCAAAATAATAGTGGTATAAGCAAGACAGAGGCTTACTATTCCACGAAAGAGTGACCTAGTAACAAGGCTCTAAAGTGAGGCAACACGAGGGACCTAGGATTTTTTTTTTTTTTTTTTTTTTTTTTTGGTACCAGGGATTGAATCCAGTAGCGCTTAACCACTGAGCCACATCTGAAGCCCTTTTTATTTTTTATTTTGAGACAGGGTCTTGCTAAGTTGCTTAGGACCTCATTAAATTGGGGAGGCTGACTTTGAACTTGCAATCCTCTGCCTCAGCCTCCTGTGTTGCTGGGATTACAGGACTGCACCACTATGCCTGACTGGCTTTTTTATTTTTTATCTTGACCACACCTGAAAACTCATTTACTTCATCTTAGAAAGTAAGGACATACTTCATCTTCTTTTTTTAGAGCACAGCCTGGATTTTGCACAGCTATTTTTATTTTTACTCTTTTAAAATCTATTTTATAATTACCATTTATATTATTTTTATCTACATCCTGTGGACCTGAACTTTCCACGTGATCTTACCTAATTTTAAAGGAGACTGAGGAATACCTTTCTTCTGGGTATCTTTGTGTTCAGCTATAAATTCTAATACTAAGGAAGATAAGCAGAAGAGATAGTAGGTGATACCATATCACCCTCTGATATGGTATCATGCTTGACTTATACTTAACTCCACATATCCAACCCATTGGCAAATCTATTGACCGGACCTTTCAATTGTATCCAGAATCTAACCATTTTTCACCACTCCTCCTGCTACTGATAGTTTAATAAACAATCTTCTCTCCCTTGAATTTTTGTAGTAACTTTCAAAATGGTCTCCCTACTTCTTCCCTTACTTCAGACAAAGGAACAAGTATTGCCCTTTTGAAATGCAAAAAAGAAAAACAATCCTTTAAAAGGCAATCTATGGAATGAGAGAAAAAATGTAAGCTATCTGTAAGGGATTAATACCCAAACTAACCAGTAACTCACATAATATAATAGCAAAAAGCCAAATAATCAGATTAAAAAATGGGCAAAGGACCTTAATGGATATTTCTCCAAAGAAAACAAAAGTGATCAACAGGTGCATGAAAAGTTGCTCACCATCACTAATTATCACATAATATAATCACAGTGAGATTTCACCTCACACCTGTGAGGATGGCTATTATTAAAAATATAAAAGAGAGAGAGACAAAAAAATGCTGGTAAGGATGTCAAGAAAAGGGAATACTCGTATACCACTGATAGAATTATAAACTGATTAGTCATTATGGAAATCTGTATAGAAGTTTTTTAAAAAATTAAAACTAGAACTACTATATAATCCAGCAACTCCACTTCTGGATATTTCTTTGGGTATTACCCAAAGAAAATGAAATCAGCAGGTCAAAGAGACATCTGTACTCCCCATGTTCATTGTAGCCCTTTTCACAATGTTCAAGCTGTGGAAACTACATGATTATCCACTGACAAATGAATGTGTGAAGACCATCATGATGCATGCAAGACATGCACACACACACACACACACACACACCTATCGGAGTATTATTCATCCATAAAAAGGAAATCCCGACAGTTGGCAACAACACAGAACCTGGAGGACTTTATGCTAAGTGAAATAAATCCAGACAGAGAAAGATACATACTGTATGATCTTACTTGTGGGATCTAAAAGAGTTAAACTCAAAGAAACAAAAGTGTGGTTGCCGGGACATGGGAGGTGGAGAAAAGGGGAAGATGTTGTCCAAAGGGTATAATCTGTCAGTTGTAAGATGAACGAGCTCTGGGAATCTGATGTGTGGTGATTGTTGGATTCGTTACTTTGACTGTGGTAATCATCACACAATATATATCTATAAGGGCAACTCATCATGTTGTATATACAATATTTATTTTCAAAAGATTTAATTAAAAATACTTAAGTTTTTAAGTGTCTAATTTTTTTAAAAAAATCATTTAAAAATTATCAATGTTACTCTTTTTGATAGTCATCAATGACTTTCTATCTTCATTTTCTACAAGGAAAATCTGGCTTCCTTGGAATCACCTGCCTGATGTGGCCCCTCTCATCTCATTACTGGCTAATCTCCTACTCTCCTCCTGGCTCTTCTGCTCCAACAATAGTGGCTTTTTTTGCAGAACTTTGAACACCCTAGGGACTGCCCTAGCCTGATTCCATTGTACTTCCTGTTTTCTCTGTCAGGAAGAATCTTTCCTGTTTTTTCTTATAGCTAGCTCATTCTTGTAATTTTGTGAGCTCCTCTCTCTAGTGTACATTTCAATTCCCCCACCAGTATGGGAGATCCTGTTTGCCTCAACCTTGCGAACAATGGGTATTATTTTTCTTTTCTATTGAATTCTTATCTTTAAAACAAAAAATATATATGAATACATCAGCTGAATTTTTAAAAGATAGCATTTTAATTTTAATTTCTCACATATACATTTTTCCCTTGTAGGTTCAATCTGATGCAGCACAGAATTATACCGTCTTCTACTCAATAAGTGGGCGTGGAGTTGACCAAGAACCTTTAAATTTGTTTTTCATAGAAAGAGACACTGGAAATTTGTATTGCACCCGGCCCGTGGATCGTGAGGAATATGATGTCTTTGATGTAGGAATTTTATTGAGAAATATGACTTTATTTTTTTATTAAATTGTTCTTCCTTTAGTACTCCACCTACTCTTTCCTATCTTCTTGCACTCTATCTTAGAGGGTATCTTAAAATCAAAGGAACATAGAGTGTGCCATAATTTGGAATGCTTGGTCAATATTTCATCTTAACTTTTGTTAGGAAATCCTGAAATGAAGCAAAGGAATTTAATTATGTTTGAATGTAAATTCTAGTACCTTTGGAGGAATTTGGTTTTGCTTATGAGATACTTTCTCTGGTCACTGGTACCTTTTCTTCTCTCCAGTACTTGTCCAGAGTTCAAATAGATCCTACTTCTCTACTGCTTTACGTTTTTGTTTTCTTTCCACATTTATGACTTTGTAATCCTGTCTGAAAACTAGATGAAGAAATAAAAGTGAAAGAAATAAAACCAAGCTCAAACAAAGGCTAGTAAACAAGCATTCTGATA
Source organism: Marmota flaviventris (assembly GCF_047511675.1). Lineage (NCBI taxonomy): Eukaryota > Metazoa > Chordata > Mammalia > Rodentia > Sciuridae > Marmota > Marmota flaviventris. The sequence goes on from NC_092513.1 coordinate 40,510,811, forward strand.
GAGAAAAGCTTGTAATCAAAGACAAATAAGTCAGACAATTTTCATTGTAATGTGGTAAATACTATGTATGATGATTTGGGGGTTCATTAATTTGACTGTGGTAATCATCACACAGTATATATCTGTATATTCTCCCTGGTGGGTAGGAGGAAGGATTCCCTATTGGAAACAGAGATTCTGTTTTTATAGGCGGAAAGAGTTTCTGGGCCAGCAAACGTGGGAGACATGCCCCATATAATATACTTTACTTTTGCTTAGAAAATGTTCAACTCAGTGAATACAGTATATTTCTATAAATAGAGTGTATTTCTATACAGACTGAATAGAAATACATTTTATTTGACCATATATTGCCTTTGGTTAATTAGCAATGGAGAAATTAGTAAGTGTATTTTGTTAGAAAAACTCTAGCAAATATGTGATCTATAAGGTAAAATAATAAAAGGGCTTAAAATGGAAAGATTGGGAATTATTACCTTATGTACATCACATAGTGGGGATTTTTCCCATTGCAGTGACATTATTTATTCTTCAAATGTGACTTTATGATTATAGAGAAAGTAAGGTCTATAATCCAAGTTATTATAGCCCAAATAATGCCTCAGAACAGCATACAGAGTTCCCGATTTTGCTATATTCTGACCTAGGTTTTATTTGAAGTGAAGCCATTTCTACCAAATACTAAAATTTCTTTGCTATAAAATGTTTCTCCATTTGGTGCTTTGATCTAAACAGCATCAAATACAAATCTTTGAAATTGTTGCTGAAAATATTTGCAGTGAAAATAGTTGAGAGAGCATCCTATCCTTTTGCTCTAATTGATATTGACTTTTGAAGCTACTTTTCCTGTTTTATAGTTGATTGCCTACGCATCAACTGCAGATGGGTACTCGGCGGATTTACCTCTTCCACTACCCATCAAAGTGGAGGATGAAAATGACAACCACCCTATTTTCACAGAAACAATTTATAATTTTGAAGTTCCAGAAAGTAGTAGACTTGGTAAGGCTGTTTCTATATTAAATATGTTTGTGTGCATTTTGGAGACATTGATTTTTTTTTTTTAATACTCATGGCCAGGTCATTGTGAGGTAACACTAGATTAGTACCTACTTATTAGAAAACTTTTATTCACATTCTATTAACATGTATCTTACCAGGTGTTTCAGTAATCTTTTTAGCATTGTCAATGTGACACTAATGGACTATAATGGCAGCCAACAGTTATTCAAGCTTTGTATCATATTTGACTTATGTATTTTATTTCATTTTCTTATTATGTGGGTTTATTACTATTGTCACCTCCAGGGGGAAATGAACAATAAAACTAAAAAGTAGTGAAGATTTTTAAATGAGGTTTCATATAGAGAGGTGTTAAATGACATCCACTGAGAACACAATTTTTTAAACATTTTTTTGTAGTATCTCTTCTTTCAAAACTACTACTTCAATACTTCCAATTTAGAATGAATACTGGAATAACATTAGAAAAAGTTACATAATGCATTCCCCATCCTAAACACTCTCACATGTGGAAAATCAAAGTATTTCAGTTTACTTGGCCCCTAAATGTAGCATTCATGATGTCTTCTGAGACTTGTAAAATGAAGAATAGGTATCCTGTAATAAAGTTGAAAGAATGTGCACCCCATCATGAAGGGTGACTTTTCTAACTCATCTATTAAGTTTTCTCAGGGTCACTTAGATTTTTGCAGCATTATTTCAATTATTTTTCCTCTTTATATTTTTCTTTGATAATTTGTTGTCATCAATGTAAACCTGTTTATTATCTACATGTACAATTAAAAAACACAACGATCATTGGTTTGGAGTTTAGAAAACAGAATTTTTCATGGCGGTTCTCTCATGAATTCATGAGAACTCAGGGAAGTTACTTTGAGTTCTCTCACTTGTAAAAAGAGCTAATTACATTAGATGATCAATACTGTTTTTTAGCTTCACAATTCTATGACTCTGTTTCATTTTTCCTTTCTCAAAAATAGAGAAAACAGTTCCAGGATTTTTATATTGAGGATTCTGCTTTTTTTTTTTTTTTTTTTTTCAGTAGCAGTAGAGAACCTAGGGTGAATACTTTGATGCCACCATCAACACCTGGTTCTTGAAGTAATCACATCAGGAGATTTATGCCATTTAAGGCTTTCATACTAAGAAGTTGAAAGAAAATGAATCAGAGCTTAGAAAACAACAACAAATAAATCATAAAAAGGAAATACTGGGCAATTGGACTATTAAAGGTCAACCTGACTATCTATATGATCTTATTCTAAATAGGCCTTAGTTTAGCACTTACTTAATCAAGAGTTTAATTTGCAAAAATCTGAATTATTTAGGAGACATGGTTTATTCTTCCAGCTAGGTTTGTTATTGCAAAGTATAAGAGTATATATTGAAATAATTTTTATTGCCATTTTTTAGTAATGCATTATCAAGCATTTTAAATTGTAAGCAAAATACAAGCTGATTCTCAGCATTAAAATGTTTTATTATTCATATAAAGTCATCTTTATTAATTCTATGTAAAGAGAATTACCTCTGGTAAGAAATACATTTTGAATGAGGAGTTCACCATCACTCTTAAAGTTTGAAAAGTGTAGATACTTCTAAACATGTTTTCCAGTTGTGGAAAATAAAAGTTCTTTTTTTTTTTTTTTGGTACCAGGGATTGAACTCAGGGGCACTCAACCACTGAATCACATCCCCAGCCCTGTTTTGTATTTTATTTAGAGACAGGGTCTCACTTTGTTTAGTGCCTCACTCAGTTGCTGATGCTGGTTTTGAATTAGCAATCCTCCTGCTTCAACCTCCTGAGCCACTGGGATTACAGGTGTGCGCCACTGCGCTGGGCTTAAAAATTCTTTTAAATGCACAGGTACAACAGTGGGAGTGGTATGTGCCACAGACAGAGATGAACCAGACACAATGCACACACGTCTGAAGTACAGCATTTTGGAGCAGAATCCGAAATCACCTGGGCTCTTTTCTGTGCATCCCAGCACAGGTGTGATCACCACAGTTTCTCACTACTTGGACAGAGAGGTAATAGCCACATTTTGCAGAATGCCATTTTACTGGGAGTTGAGCGCCTTTTGCTCCTTTGCTATAATTTGTTATCCTATGGATTAAGAATTTATTAATTTATTACAGTTTTAAGACAATAAGGATTCATTGCATTTTTTCTGTCCTTTACATTCTATTTCCTTGTCTGTGGTTTCTTGGTCCCTGTTCAATAAAGGCTCCAGTTCTCAGGTAGGACAATAAGTTTTGCTTATTTCATGAATATAGATCATAACTTGATCCCTCTTCAGTTATTATAGATGTACATACTTTTTATCAGAAAAGGATCAGTTCAGATAAAGGTGTTGAATCATTAAAATTCTGTAACACTATTTCAATGATATTAATAGTATATTGTCATTCATATAGTAATTTCTGCTCAAATTATTTATGCATAGATTTATGTGGTTTTTGTAATTTCCTTGTTTGACTATATAGGTGCTATGTCTAACCTATAGAGGAGAAATGTCACGGTCAGAAAGATTGAATTGACCAATTCCAATTATTTCACAGAAACTTCCAATCTTTTGTTTTTATTGTTTCTCTGTCCACTCTGTCAGGCTACATTTAAATCAGAATTATATCTCATTAACTGAGGCAAAAGAATCAATTTCATATCTATAAAATAGCTTTATTGGAACACTTCAATGATCCCTATTATGAGAATAAAATAAATAGTAGGGTTGACATGCTAAGGAGATTATGAAAGAGAAATCAATGTAATTGACACCAAAGACATAAGAGAATCTATAGAAAGGAATTGAAAGTAATCTAAAAGTTGTAGTTACCATCATTTTAATTTTTTCAGGATTGGAGCATTTATGTGGTAAAGCACATAACGATAATAACAAATAAGAAAGATTGAAAGGGATAATGTGAATGTTTTTGTATCTTTGGTACATGGACAGTTAACATGGCAATCAAGCAAGACAAGGTTTTCCCATTTATTGCAAATGGAAATAGATGATGTTTAGAAATATTAACTATTTTAAGATTATAAAATGTATTTGTTCCAGTTTAGGAGAAATCCAGGTGTGTTTGCCTCATGTAAAACAAAAATAATCTATTGGAATTTTGTGTGGAACAGTCGGAGTGTGTTGTAGAGAACCACACAGGAACTAAAGAAATGAATAAGGGAGAGAAAGAGACTGAATTTAGGTGAATGGAAACACAGCGTATCAGACAGTCCTGAAGTTTTGGGGAGGGACATTGTATAGTGGGGATTTCCACTGTGGAAAGGAAACTGGGCAAAATGAAGACTGAGGGATGAGAGAGAGCACAGGACCCAACAAAGAAACCAACAGAAGGCCAAAATGAATAAAATAAGAGGCTACAATGATGAATGTTTCACAGTCTAAGGAATTAATTTCACATCACCACACCATGTGCAGAAGTCAACAGTGGCTTCCTAATTGCTCAATCCAACAGTTATGTCTCTGCTTCTAGTTGGCACTTATGAAAACTGTCTTCCCTGGGATTTCCGGTTCCCCTCATTTCACTGATCTTCCCTTTTTAACGTGCTTTGCATTGACTTCTTATTTTCTCTGTGCTTCAAATGCTATTGTTCCTCATGTCCTCAGCTCTTCTCATCCTGTACTGTCTCCTGGATAATCTGATTCCCACCACAATTTCAACCACTCTCTACATAATGATGATGCCCAGGTTGGTATTTCTGCCCATGATCTCTCCATTAAGTATGGAGACATATACCCAGGTACTTCTAAATTTCTTTCATTCAATTTACCTTAGGCACACAAAATTCAGTATTTGTAAAATAAAACTCTTATTTTTAATCCCTTCACTCTATAGTTCACACTTTCAGAGAACTGTCTCTCTTTCTGCATCTCCAGCATTGGCCAGTCATATTCCTGTCCACCTGTCCAAGTAGACACTTATGCATCATACTTAACCAGTTCTCTCTTTTCTTCTTAAGTTGTATATGGAATCTACTATCAAGTCCTACTCCATTGTAATTCCCAAGTGCTTTCCTGTTACCCTTTCTCTCTGTCCCTATTGCTACTGCCTCAGGTTTGGACACCAGCCTTAGGTTATTGTAGTTTGTGAGTGAGCTCATTTAGCTTACTCCAAATTATGCTCAATCTTCTTTAAGACTCTTCTTTCTAAAACTCAAATGTTTCTACATTGCATTTTCTCTGCTTCCCCTAAAACTTTCCCCTATTATCTGTTAAAACATAAACCTAAGTTCTTAGTATGTCTTTGTAATTTAACCTCTGCCTACGTTTTCAGTTTTACCTTTCTCTACCAGATTCTTAGAATATATGGAAGTACAGAAATCAAATTAAAGCACGAAAATAGAAAAGGGTACAATTGAGGCTTCCTTTATGAAATTAAACAAAAGTATCTAAGATTAAGCATTGGCTTTGTTTTCAGGTTATAGACAAGTACACATTGATAATGAAAGTCCAAGACATGGATGGTCAATTTTTTGGATTGTCCAGTACATCAACTTGTATCATAACAGTAAAAGATTCAAATGACAATGCACCTACTTTCAGACAAAATGCTGTAAGTATATAATATAAAAATCTGTCCATCTTGTCTCTTTTTTTAATTAATCTGAATTAATAAAATATTTGTCATACTTTGAAACACATGTAATTCATGAATAATATTAAAATTTATGTACATTATATAATACTTTCATTTATTAATACTATAGTATTTATATGATCTACCTCATAGGCCAATGACATTCTAGTCTTCTCATGTAGGGAAGTTCTTTTATTTAAAAGATAACATTGAATGAAATAGTTCTACTTATGATTCATGGTCTTAAAATAATCTATAAGAATAAATGTTTTTTTTGTGTGTGTGTGTGGTATGCTTAACTACTGAACCACATCTGAGCCCCTTTTAGTTTTTGAGACAGGGTTTCACTAAGTTGCTTAGGGCCTCGTTAAGTTGCTGAGGCTGTCTTTGAACTTGGGATTCTTGTGCCTCAGCTGCCTGAGCTGCTGGAATTACAGGTGTGTGCCACCATGCCTGGTGCCCAGCTAAGAATAATTATTTTTAAAGAGGAAGAAACATTTTACTTTCTTTGTAAAAATTTTCTTTATAAATCAAATTTTTAATGAATTCTGTTTCTTTCAGTATGAAGCAACAGTAGATGAAAATATATATAATGTGGAAATCTTAAGAATACCTATAGAAGATAAGGATTCAATTAATACTGAAAATTGGAGGGCTAATTTTACCATTTTAAAAGGAAATGAAAATGGTTACTTCAAAATTAGCACAGACAAAGCAACTAATGAAGGTGTTCTCTGTGTTGTAAAGGTACAGTAACAACAATTTATTAACAATGTGGAAGCTTCACATATTTTTATCAGCTTATGGTTTAATCAACTAAGTAGTTTCAGATCATGGACTCTACCAGCTCAAAGAGAACTTAAACCTATTTAGTCTGGCTCTTCCTATTTGAGGCCTGCCTATTCTGTAATTTTATTGCCAGTTACTAGTCTCAGAGCATATGCTTGAATATTAATTATCAGGATCTCTATATCTCCATTGGCAAATTATTCTATATTTGCAGAGTTCTGATTCTCAGAAATGATTACTCCTATTATGCACAAATTATTCTCCTTATAATCTATGTCTTTCATCCTGATTCTACTTCTAATGATATTGAGAACTCATACAAGTTTTGGAAAATGCTGCCATATCTCTTTTCTAGGATATATTCCTAATTCTTTTAATCCTTACATAATATAAGTTAGAATCACACTTCTCATTATTTATATATAGTTACATCTGCTCCTTTAGGGGCAATTTTGAAGTTTAAGTATAGTAGCATTTCAGACAGCACAGAATAAACTTATTTTTTGTTCTATATATTGCACATTTGGTAGAACTGCTACATTCTAGGGCTCAGGTTTTAAGAAAGGATGGGCTCTGTTTGAAAAGGATACTGGTTTTATATTTCTAGACAAGAACAAAAAAGAGTAGGTCATTCACTGTATGAAGGAAATAATATAGTGCAATAATATAGTGGCATCTTGGTTACATAGACCTATTTGCAGTTGTTTTGTTTTTAAGAGTTTTCAGGGATGATATACTATGGCAAGTTCTATCCAGACGTGAACAGTCAAATATATTCAAACTTTTCCCTTTTTCAGTTTGAATAGTAAATACCAGCTACTTTTAAAAAATTAAGCTTTATATTAAGAATAAAATAAGAAGAAATAAGAAAATGTTGTCAATTATTTTTTTCTGCCTTACTGGTCCATCCTGTACTTGGACTCTCCAGAAAACCAAGTCCAAAACAATATAGATAGATATTTAGAAAGAGAATCCCTGGAAGCCAGAGTGAAATGGGCAAATAAGATAAGGAAGGATGAAAGCCAATCACGTCTGAATTCTTGGGTGTTCAAGCATTCAAGAAAATTTTTAGACTGTACCCCAGAATTACCAGTTCAAAGATGGTCACCCTAGGTATTTACCCATTAACTCCCATCCTTAGATCACTCCCCTGCACTCTGGGCTGAGCAGTGCCTGCCATTTGTCAAAGGAACTTTCTGGCTTTGGAGGAAATTCTGAGTCTGAAGAGCTGAATCTTTGGGTGTTCCAGATGTGAATCAGTGTAAATGAGCTCTGTCCACCACAGCTGTGGCTGAACTTAAGGGTGGACTGAAGGGTTGTGGTGTATGATTTTTTTTTTTTTTTATAAAAAGTGTTGTTATGCATCTAGTGCAGTTTCCAAGGCTGGAGACTTCTGTAGTACAGGCATTTGATTCAAAATTGATGTAATTGCAAATATTTTCCTTGCATCTCCTTTTCCTCCCTACCACACACATCTTTTTTTTTTTTTTCTTCCTGGAAATAAGTCAAAGGAGTAGTCTGAGATCTAGAGTGGATAGTTTATGCCACCTGAAGTAAGAGACCCAAACTCACAACTTTGAAAGTGCTCCCAATCTGCTTCTCTGTCAGAAGGCAACTCTTTAGGTTTCCCTCATTCAAGGCCAGTACTCAAGGCCCATTTGAAGAAACTGTATCATAAACATTATTATTATTATTATTTAAAAATCTCGATGGTTTTGTTTTGCTTAGGGAAACAAAATTTAAATAGCATTAAGAATTAAAAATTTTGACCAATTAAAAATAATCTCTAGTAAACTTTCTCAAAAAATGCATTTTAAAAGAACCTCATCACTGAGTATAGGTAAATATATTCAGTATGTCTTTTTTCCCAAGAAGTACTGATCACAGATATTAAAGTTTTTGTCCAAATTTATTTGGAAATTATAGCCTAGATCCTGAAATATTTCTGATTCCAAGTGAGTGGTAAACATCAGTTTCACTTCTTATGAATGTCTTATTGTATTACACTGCAGGAGTCCCCAGAATGGACACTGATTAGATGACGTACTTTCCTATTCTGTCTCTAGTTCAGTTTACTTAAATTTCATATATGAAAAATATAAAACATTTTCTGCCCAATAGTATTTATTTTCATTATTTTTTATCATAATATAGTCCAACTTTTATTTAACAATTTTATCTTAGCTATTACCTCTAGTAACTACTTTTAGTATTTCAAGAATGTTAATAATGTTTTGAACAACCAATTAAAAAAAATAAAATTAAAAAAATAATAATAATTATTTTACCATGGAAGTACCTATTGGTAAATTTAATAAATTAAAATACTTAAAAGAAAAAAAAAGTAGTTGCTATGAACCAGGCACATTGTATATCATGGGGAATGATACTAGGTCCTTTATGTATGTTATATCTAATTGTCATATCCCCTTTGGGACTAAGCATTATTTTCTTCAATTTATAATAACATCAACAAAAACAATAATAACCTGGGCTGATGGAAGTAACTCAATTCCCAAACATTGAATATACTGTAATTATCCAGCTTGGAATACAGACCTGGTTAATATTGTTCCAAAGTCAATGATCTCTCTATTACTTCCAGTCTTGCCCCATTAAGCCCACATAGCACTCTGTATTCAATATATGATAGTGTCCATTTGCTGCTTCTTATTGCAGAATCCAATTATATTCTCACATTCACAACTGATAGTAAACCAACAGTTGCAATAATGACTAATATTTTTTATTCCATGAGTGCAAGACCTCATGTCAAGTGTAGTATCTTATTTGTTTTAGATGTCAATAGATAATTAACTTATAATTAATATGTCTTTCATTTTTAATTTAAGTTTTGAGTAAGAAGCCCATTCAGAAGTACAAAAGTAAAAGTGTGTAATAAAAAGTAATTTACCCAGGTCCCCCAACACTCAGTTCTTGGAAGAATCAATAAATGTGTTACCCATTTATTGATATTGTTTCAAAGGCATTTTATGTACATGCAATTGTGTTTAAGGAATTTTACCATGTTTCTTTATTAAGCATGTATTAACATATCTCTGAAATTATTATATTTCTCACTCTGATATTTCATGGTATGAACACAGTATTTTGAAGTAGATAGAATAGAAGGGGCTGGACACCTGAGGAATTTTCAAGAAGCATGTTTATTGACAGCAGGATTCAGAGGTGGCTCTGGCCTAAGAATTCTTCCTCTGAACAATGAGTGTAGAAATTCTTTAAACTTTATACCCAGTGACCAGGGCTGGGGTAGGGGTGTGTGTGTGTGGGGGGAGTACACAGAGGTTTCACAAGTTTGTTTGCTTTTTTCTGCACACCTGGCATTTATAAAAAAGAGGAAACTACCAACCACAGTGCCCTTCTGCATGCAGAAGTTTTTGCTGATAGAAAGCTTTCTGAAGAAGAGGAATTTATATGTTACAAATATAATGGGGGTTTCTGTTTAATTATTGCAAGAGTCTTCTGGGTGGGGGTTTCTGGCCTGCTTCAGTATTTTTAACCTGTTCCCTATCCATGAATTTAGATCATATCATTCTTTATTCAACAACTTATCTCTGAGAAAATTACCTATTAGATATGATGTTTTCATCTTTAATAGCTATATGTTATAGATTTTATAGTATAATACTCATATAACATGAATATAAAATGTTTTATCAATTCCTATAAACTGAAATTTAGGCTTATCAATGGGAATTATAATCTCTTTTGTGAATTCAAAATTTTCTACAATGAATAGCCATGTATACATATCACTTTACAATAATGGAAGATAAATTTATAGAAATGGAATCACTTAATTAAGATAATTTCTATTTTTTATGTGATAAATTAAATTTTTAATGTTCTTTTCTTGTTGAGGTTTTTTTTCCTAATATCTATAGGAAAATTATCTATAGATAATTTATATCTAGGATTTATGTCCAAATCCACAAATGAGAGATTTGCTTATAGTTTACTTCTTTTGTATAATTGATGTTTTTTACTATCAATTTTATGCTTGTTTCATTAAAATAATATATCTATTTTTCTTTTTTCCATGCTTTGAAAGAGTTTTAAAAAACTCAAACACCATTGAATTAAAAAAAAATGTATTTCATGTTCACAGCAACACCAGGTGATTCTTACTCTCCCTCCTCCCATTTCCAGATGAGGAGACAGAGACAAGTAATATATTATAATTCATAGGTGCCTAGGACAGATGATTTGTCCCCTGAATTTAGGTCATCACATGTGTAATTATCCAGGACAGATAGCTCTGTTTTTATATTCAGAATGCCAACCCAGACCTTATGAAGGCAGGGTCCTTATTCATAATCCCTGTGCTGTTCTTCCAGCTGGGTACACTTGTGTTACTTGGCTTGATAAAGCAACACCTTCATTGGCATCAGGGTATCTTCTCTTATTGGAACTTTGATTCACTTCTATTTTTCTGGGTTTGATTTTTAAATAATCACCTTCTGTCCTTATCAGCTCCTTTGCTAAGCTTATTCATTTTTAATCTGAGTCAAATGCTATTTTTTAACATTTTGATCAATAAAATTTGTATTTGTCATATTATGTCTCCTTTCCATATTTATGGAAAATCTTAGAAAACCTGAATTTATCGGAGTTCCTTTAGTAGCCACATTGGATTTAAAAGTATCATATTCTTTTCCTTGGAAAATGTTTGTGACTGTGTAGTTGTACCTTTAAACTCAAGTGAGACATCTTCTATTTTTTACCAGTGCATTTGAAATTCATCTTTAAGTCTGGTAGCCTGTCTTCCAATGAGGATTGACCTCCTTGTTGGTGAAATATGCAGTGTTCTTCTCTACTCTAAGGGAATTCTCCTTTTCCAGTGTTCTGGTTTTTACTTTTGAGAATCATGTTCAGGAAAAATGCACATTTTTCTTTTTCTTTTATACCTGAAGGATTAAGTAATCAGTAGAGTAAATTAAGAATTGTTCAGTTATATTTCTTTTGCTTAATAAATTAATAAAATGCAAACATTGTTTTTTGTTAGTTTATCTTATTATTGCCTTATAGCATTTTGACTGTTAACAACAACAACAAACACATCACTATTCTCTCAATTTTCCTGCATAGTACCTGGTTGTAAGGACAGGTTAAAAACAATTTAATTTATCAGTTTTGATTTCGTTCAATGTTTAGCCAGTGGTTGTACTGATAAGCAGAAAGAGAATCAGAGAAAGTATGTTTTAACTTTACTGTGTGGTGGAAAATAGTGTAAAGCACTTACTGTACATTAAAGCAATAAATGTCATTCTTAAACCAACTGAACAGACCAGAAAGTTTAGGATAGGAAGCTGTCCCAAAGTCACTTAGCATAGATGTATTACAGACAAGGTTTGGACATATGTCTATGGTTCCAAGCATGTGCTGTTAAGCATTATGTTAAGTTGCTTCTCTTTGTTGTGACCTTGGAAAGTTATCTTTGTATTATCTGTAAAATGGAAATAATGCTTCTCTCTGCCTAACTAATAGTTACTCAAACACAATGAAAGTGAAAGCACTTGGTGAACTATAGAATTTTATTATTTTACTCTAAAAAGTCATACCATATTCTTGGGACCAATGTTACACTTTTCCATAACAGATGACTTTTCTATAACTATAGTATGAGCTGACTGTGCCTTTATCTGAGTCCTGGAAGATCTCTCCACCTCAGTGTTTTCTTTTCCTGTCAGGGCCAACAGTAATGCATATGGATTTGAGTGAGGACAGCATTGTTCTTCATCATTCTCAATATGGATGGCTCTCAGTTCCATCTCCGCTAAAATACATGTCCTAAGGAGTTACTAAAATTTCAGGGAAGATATGGGATATTTTTGAGCAATTCTTATTTTTCCATTGGTGCATTATAATTAGACATAATAGAAAATTCATTCTGCTGTATTTGTACATGAACATGAAGATTTTTTTCAAATTATAAAACAAAAACACTGCTGGTGGAAGAGAATTTACCTTTTTTCATTAGTCATTGAGATTCAGCCTACCAGATTTCATATCTTTTGCAGAGTTTTAAGGAACTAAGGTAATATCCAACTTAAGCCTTGAAAAATTACCTGAAGAAACTGTAAGCTTAGCATGATTTTCTGGATCACATAACTGCCCCTCTACTTGTGCAACATTGCCAACAGTTGCCCTTCCACTCTGCATGGGCCTGCCAGCATCTATAATTTGTTGAGATGGAGTTCATCAGCATCAAAAAGAAAATATTAGCCTTCTTTTCTTCTTGACTTTATAGTTTCTGGGATATTCATAAAAATAAAAAGCTTCACCTATGTTTTATGTATTGTATAATTCAAAAATTTTCTTGATTTCTTAGAGGGTTCATGATTATCAATCTCTCATTCTGTTAATACCTGGTTGTAAGGACAGGTTAAAAACAATTTAATTTATCAGTTTTGATTTTGTTCAATGTTTATCCAGTGGTTGTATTGATAAGCAGAAAGAGAATCAGAGAAAGTGTGTTTTAACTTTACTGTGTGGTGGAAAATAGTGTTTTAAGGGTTTTGCTGGATTTACTACCTAAAAATAAATTACTAAGGTGTTGACTTAAAAATTGACAGAGGCTAGTGAACCAATTAAGCAGCTTAGTTTAGCAGAGGGATTATAGCCAGCTGGTTAAGGAAAAAGACTTGAACCAAAGAACCTGATTTCAGATTCCAGCTCAAACACATACTTTTGGCTTTAGGAAAATCAGTTTATCTCTCTCTTTTCCAGTTTGCAGCTCTGTAAAATGGGGAGGATGATAATACCTACCCCACGAGAGTATGAGGATTCAGTATATTTGTCTTCACTTCTTAGAAAAGGGGTGTGTATTTAACAAGTGCCATTAAGACCTCGTGTTTCTTTGACTCCTTTCTGTTTCCTCTATCAGAATTTCACTGGAAAAACTAACTATAGACAATGCCAATGTATTATTCTCCGATTGTCAAAAACATAATTTGCATAACTATAGGTAGTAAGGGAACCAACAAAAAGACAAAGTAGACTCCTAGGAAGTAATGAGACCCTGGATGGATTTGATCAAAGAAAAAGCTGCTATGAGATGCCTTAGTTAAAAGCCTTATAAGGGAATTAAAGCAGACATTTGGACTATCTCATCTATCAGACAGAAAATAAAATCATTGTACCTTTTGAGTTTTGTTGAAGTTAATATCTAACTTTAGAAGAATTGTCAAATGCCTGGGTCCCCAAGTCAGTAGGAAACAGTCACAGTTGCTTTTCCCTAGAAAGTTAGGTGACTCCTAAGGCCAGTCTGCTAAATATTGTCTTCATTTTATGGTATTTCCATATTTCAGGACAGTTTTCCTTAGTAAGAAAGAAATAAAAGAAAGTTTTCCTTAGTAAGAAAGAAATATAGAATTTCTTTCCTACAATTTTATAAAACTACCTACATAAAGTTTTGGATGAGTCTTACCAAAGGCTTTTTAGCTCAAAATCACCTCTGTCCTTAACAAGGGATAGAAGTCAATATTGAAAAAAAATGTGAGAATGAATTTATTGTTCATATTGACAAAAGTTCACTTGCTGTTTGAAATATCAAATGTATTTTACACTGATGTGGATACATCTGTTTTTATTTTTATTATAAAGCCACTGAATTATGAAGAAAATCATCAAATGATCTTAGAAATTGGAGTAAACAATGAAGTTCCATTTATTAGAGATATTGCAACCAGAGTACCCACCATGAATCGAGCTTTGGTTACTGTTCGAGTGAAGGATCAGGATGAAGGGCCTGAATGTAACCCTCCAGCTCAGTATGTGCGAATTAAAGAAAACTCAGCAGCGGGGTTAAAGGTCAATGGCTATAAGGCATATGACCCTGAAACTAAAAATAGCAATGGCTTAAGGTACAAAGAAATCTATAATCATTTATTAATAATACATTTGTCACAATTGAAATAATTTCTTATTTTAAAACATATCACGATGCCAGAGTTTATTCTTACTTTTTTTAACAGATACAAAAAATTGCATGATCCTAAAGAATGGATCAGCATAGATGAAATTTCGGGATTAATAACAGTTTCCAAAGTCCTGGACAGAGAAGTTATGGCTCCCAGAAATGATGTTTATAATGTTACAGTCCTGGCAATAGACCAAGGTAAAAAAAAAAAAAATCTAGTGTTTCATAAAGGAATGGAAGAACAAACTACAATTATTCCTGTGCAGAATTATTTTTGTGATAAGCATATGCAATTCTTAGAAATTATCTTAAAGACTGTTCTTATCTGTCTTAATCATCTAACAAGGTGAAACTGCTTAGCAACAGAAACCCATCTCTTATTTATCTGTGTATTCTCAAGATGTATGACAGGACCTCAACTGCTTATGTGGTTCTCTATGTTAAAGGACAAAGATAAAATTTAAATCTAGAACTAGATAAAACAGACTCATGAGATTCCTCCAGGTCTCTTTGTGTCACTTTAAATTGAGCTTTTAAATAGTCCAGGTGATTATTAGGTCAAGATGATCCTTTCCTTGAATTATGTTTCATAAATTATCCTAGAATATCCCAAGTCTGGCTTCATATTAAAATTAAAATGTCAAGGCATAGATATTACCTTAGACTAATTGAATCAGAATATCTGGTTGTGGAACCTGGGAATCATATATTTTAAAAATTTCCCTGAGTGGTTTAAATACATGATGGGATTAAAACCTAACTAAAGTTAGGATAAATTTCTGTAACTGTCTCGCTGCTTATTAATATTTGCACCAGGAATTCAAGGAAACAGAATTTGCATTTCAGACATTTATATTTATTATTTGGTAGTAATTCTGGTAAAAGATGTGTTAAAACTTTTATCTGATATTATTAACAGCTGTAATTATTTTAAATTATCTGCAGATTTTATTTATTCATGTTCTTATTCACCATGCCTATAATAATCAGAGTTTATTTTAAAGAACTCATACATCATTGGAACTGGAGACTGCCAGACTAAGTGAAATAAGCCAATCCTCAAAATCCAAAGGCCAAATGTTCTCTCCGATTAGTGGATGCTAACCCCAAACAAAGGAGATTGAAATAGAAATCCACTGGAATAGACATAGGGAAACAAAGGGAAGGGAGGGGGTGGGTAATAGGAAAGAGTAGAATTAATTGGTCATAACTTTCCTAGTCTTGTGTTTGTATACACTATCAGAGAAACTCCACATCACGTACAACCACAAAAGTGGGATCCTCAGTAAAATAAGTTATTTTTTTTACTATGTACGTATGTTCTGCCAAAATACATTCTACTGTCATGTATAATTAAAAATTTTTTAAAAGAATTCATATGTCATATATAGATTATAAATGACTTTTTTCCCCTTAAGAAACCACAAAACAAGAATTTAGAAGCAATGCTAAACCTGGTTTCTTCCTCTTCTCAGATGGCAGATCATGTACTGGAACTCTTGCAGTGAACATTGAAGATGTGAATGACAACCCTCCCCAGTTACTCCAAGATTACCTTGTAGTTTGCAAACCAAAGATGACATACGTTGACATTTCAGCCATCGATCTTGATGAACCTGTCCATGGAGCTCCATTTCATTTCAGCTTGGCAAACACCTCTCCAGAAGTCAATAGAATATGGACCATCAACAAAGTTAATGGTATTTAGTCAAAACTCGTGATTTATATGCTCGGAAATGAAAGAATTACTGGAGGATGGATTTACTTGTTTACTTACACAAAACATAATGCAAAATTGATTTTCAGGAGGTCAAATAATCTTTTACAAATACTGTGTGGTGAGTGTGTTACATATTATAAATAAAATGAAGGGAATCGTGACTTTTATGCAAGCAAAATTTACATTTACAAGACAGACAAAATATGCTTTTCAAAATATTGGGCAGCTTATTGTTAAGATAAACTTTCATCGTGTTTTTTAATTAATACTAGTCAGGGAAAAGAGAGACCAGAAAATGTGTAGCTTAAATTGTATTGTAAACAGGCTCTGGAAGTGAGGACTCTGGGTGAATGAGACAAATATACTGTGCTATTCTGTACAGGAACATGGTGGAATATGAAAAGGGGCCTTGGCATTGGAACCTCCAAGAGATACCTCCTATGATCACAGTTTTTTTGGGGGGATGTAGTTCTCTGTATTTCATTCATATTTCACTCTGTTGTTTTGTTACTGTGTCATTTTTTTTTGTACCAGGGATTGAATCCAGGGGTGCTTTAAATACTGAGTTTCATCCCTGGCCCTTTTTATATTTTATTTTGAGACAGGGTCTTGCTAAGTTGTTCAGTGCCTCACTAAGTTGTTGAGGCTGACTTTGAACTTGCCATCCTCCTGCCTCAGTCTCTGAAGCCGCTGGGATTTGTCGTGCTGTTTTATGCAACTGGACTTTTGGATATTCTGTCCCTTCTTCCTAGAACAACTCCTTTATTATTTCTTACTTTATATTGATTTATAATATTTTTGGAACACCTACTATTAGGCAGTGTTCAAGATCCCAAGGAGGTGTGTGTGTGTTTGTGTGTGTGTGTGTGCGTGCATGCATGTGTGTGTGTGTGTATGTATAAATGAATAACAGACACAATCCCAGCTGGGATGCTCAACCTCTGTGAAGTCTTTCTTGAATTATAAGGAGCAGCACCACAGCCTTATGCTACCTGCATTATTTGACCTTTCATCTTGCATTGTCACATGGGTTCCTCTGTCCTCTAGCACATGGGTTTCTCACAAGATTTGTAATTCTTTGTTATTTCCAGTACCTAGTCCAGTGCTTAACAGTTCCTAACTGTTTAAAAAGTATTTAATCAATATTTGATTAAGAAGTATTCATAAAAGAAGAAACATACTAGAGGAATAAGTGGATTGTTGTTATTAGAGTCTAGAAGGTTTTTATAGGAATGCTCAGTTTGGGAGGAAATTCTGGCGATGAAGAGTCTTAGGAGCCAGACTGAGTTAACTGACTTTGGACAGTAGGTGACAGCAGGTATGCACAGGAAATGTTCTCAGAGGACAGCGCCATATCCAGATTTAGGCCCTATAAAGTTGACATTGGTGACAGGAGGACAATTTGAAGAGGGCATAATTGAATGATAAGGAACATCAGAGGCTGCACTTCTGTGAATAAATAAAACATGACCATGGCTCAATTGGTAATCTTGAAGGAGGAGTGGGACTTGACAGTCTCACTCTAGACATTTATGGTCCTGAAGGCTCCCAAATTAACCCAAGTAGTAATTCACATTCCTTGAAGGACTTTAAGATATGAGGTTCAGCCAAACCCTTCAAGTTCTCAGAGTTAGAAATTCCAGATGACTTCTAGTATGTACGTTTTGCTAGTTGGTTATATTTTTAAGTCTGTTATAAAAATTCAAGGAGGTTGTGATTACCATTGAAAGTCTGTGGAGTTTTTAAAGTAAGGTATTAAGACCACAGGAGAAAACTATGACATTAATGAAAACAAACTTTTATGATGTTCATTATCTATTTTTGCATCAGTCTTATAATTAGTCTGAGTGACACAATCAGCTTTTTGGTGTTGCAATTACTTCCAGATGTAAGGCATTAATCATGAAAGATCTATTGAGAGCCTTAAAAACTTTCTTTCCCCCTAAAGATAAGGAACAGACACCAGAAGGTAAATGGATAAGAGAATGCAAATTCTTTATGTGTGTATGAACTGGTACTAAAGAAAACTGCTTGAGCTGCATATTAAGATTGAATCTAGCACTACTAGTTTGCATAGATAGGAATATTAAATATTGCTGGAAGGATACTAGGTCATTCCAATGCCAAATTATTTCTTTATGGCCTCCTTCCACAGAGTTATAAGGGGTAACATGTTAAGTTATAGTATTCTTTGAAAGGGTTGAAGGTATTTCTCCATTTGTATTTATTTTCATATGGCTGGCAACTCCTAAGAATAATGCCTTTAAAAACAAGTGTGGTCAAACAGATGCTAAGGGAAAAAACACATGATCATTCGAAAACAACTTTTTTATTTTTTACAAAATTTTCTTACAGATACAGCTGCCCGTCTGTCATACCGGAAAAATGCTGAACTTCAAAAATATATCATTCCTATTACTGTGAAAGACAGAGCGGGCCAATCTGCAACCCGAAACTTGCGAGTTGATCTCTGTGACTGTACTCACCCCAGTCAGTGTGTCTCAACTTCAAGAAGTGCAGACGTGTCACTTGGAAAATGGGCCATCCTTGCAATATTACTGGGCATAGCACTACTGTTTTGTAAGTATTGTCACTTACTTCATGTTCACATGCATAGTAGAAGATCTGAGTGCAGGAATGGGTCTTTAGTCAGCTTGTGCAAGCATCCATCAGGTGTGAATCTCCTCAAAAGTTCCCTTTGTGTTATTATCTGAGTTTGTTTTGAGACCTTACTATGGAAGGAAACATGCTCTTTCTTGAGATAGAAAACTTCATAATGTTGACAGAATTGTTAAATATTTTTTTAGATTGCACTAAATCTACTAACATACAGTTTCTATTCCTTGATCCTGGTGTTACCACCTTTTAGGGCTAAAGAAAAGCATCTCTTGATATGAGAGTTCACAAAACTCCTGATATGAGAGTTCACAAAAGCCTTTCATTTCATGTCTTCTTGCCTTTCAGCCAAAGACATGGGGGAGATGTTCAGATCACAGAAATCTCATCTTGGGTTTATCTTGCAAATTTTGAATTCTATTAGCCTCCCTCATGCCAGCTATGTAGTTTCTAATGGCACCATAATTCCCCTCTGCTTTTACTTCTGTCCATGCTCTAGCTTGGATTAGCTCTGTTCTGTGATAGGAGTAGTGCTTAAGAGCAAGATTCTGGATTTATACACAGCCCTTATTATCGCAAGCTATAGGTCCTGGGGCAAGTTATGTAACTTTAAGTTTTCTAATCTGCAAAAGGGGACAGTTGTGATAACCTACTGTATGGGGTGGCACTGAGGATTATCTGAGTTAATTCACCTGAAATGCTTAGAAAAGTGGTAAATTTCTAATAAGCGTTTGTTATTTTTCATCAGCCCAACTATCTTATCTATCTATAGCATAAATGATATATATTAATATGTATATATAATTTATTGGTTCTTTTTAGTTATACAAAATAAATATATATATATATATATATTGAACATCTACTATATACCAGAAAAGGAGCACTCTTGAGTAGGCAAAAGTTGGTACACTTTTTCTATAAAGGACATGAAAGCATATTTTTTAAACTGTGCAGACAGTTTCAGTTGTATTTAATCAAATCTGCCATTGAAATTAAAAGTAGCCATAGGAAATATGTAAATGATGGACATACTTGTATTCTAATAGAATTTGATACAGAAGCTGAAAATTCAAATTACATGTAATTTTCATGTCATTATTATTATTGTTTTTTATTATTATGTTTTTTTCAATCATTTAAAAATATAAAGTCTTAGCCCATGGTCCATACAAAAACATATGGTGGGCGATTTGAGGCTATAGCTTTGCCAATCTATTATAGGGTCTTTAAATCATTGTAGAGTTGTTGGTATTACTATTGGTTTTATTATCATAAATTATGAACCTCCCATAATTATGATATAGAACAAAAATTCTAGATAGATAGATGCAAACTAGGTTTAATGAAGATACTTAGAGATAAATCTACTCTTAGAACAGAGTCTGTTTTGAGCTGGGCATGGTGGCACATGCCTGTAATCCCAGCAGTTGGGGAGGCTGAGGCAGGAAATTTGCAAGTTCAAAGCCAGCCTCAGCAAAAGTGAGACACTAAGTAACTCAGAGGGACCTTGAGTTGCTTATTTGTATTAATAAAATACAAAATAGGGCTAGGGATAAGGCTCAGTGGTTGAGTGCCCCTGAGTTCAATCCCCAGTAGCCCTCTACCCCCCAAAAGAAAAGGATCTGTTTTGTCATGTTTTTATATAGACTAGTCACCCTTCTGGGAATCAGTAAATCTCTTTAATATCTTTGTATTAAATGAATGTCAGTGATTTTTAAATGTGTTACTTAACTCATATGTTTTAATGTGGTGGGCAGAATTCCCTTAAATCAGAAAATTGTCAAATCACATATACGATCCTTTCAAATTTTAAAATCTAAGCTAAATTGTGGTTTATTAACTTAGAAGGCCAAGATAATTCATGGGAAATTGTGCTTGTTAGTTTCATTTTCTTCTAGTAGCCCCTAAGTTATGAGAAATGAGGAATGATTGTAGTTGTACGTGGTTATTTTATTCTGCATATGTTAAATTAAGTTTTTTTTTTTTTTTTTTTTAACTCAGCTGTATTGCTGACTTTAGTATGTGGAGTTGTTAGTGCCAGAAAAGGGAAAAGTTTCCCTGAAGATTTAGCACAGCAGAACTTAATTATATCGAACACAGAAGCACCTGGAGATGATAGAGTGGTAAGTAGGCATTTTTTTTTTTTTTGATGAATCTTTATCTATCTACTATAGTTTGCTTCCTTTAACTCATCCTCATGAAGCTTTTCCAAAATTTAGGAGTTTATTTACATTTCTAATCAGGTCCAATTTTGTAAGTATAAGTATTTTGTTTGTCAGTATTCAAATGTTTCTATAGTAGTATTTATTAAATATATTAAACCAGATTTGTGTTTTTGTTATATTTTTTGACTTTATTTATTTATTTTGAGACCTTTCCTTTGAGTCAAATGAATTGACTGCTTTTTAAAAAAATTTCTTTTTTCCATATTTTAAACTGGTGCATTAGTATATAATGGTGGGATTCATTATTATATCTTCATGTATGCACACAGTGTAAATATATAATTTTCTGGAATTATTTTTTTCTTTCTTTAGTATTATGATTTAAAGCTGATTCTTTGATGTGAATTCATTGTGACAAAAATATTTTGGCCACTCTTTTCAATTACATTTCCAAAGCTTATTCATTTAATCTTATTCTTTGATTATTTTGTAATAAGATTTTAAAAACTTTCTAAAAGTTTTCAAGATAAGTAGGAAAATAATCTGTTTAAAAATTGTGATGGGGGATTTGGACCATTACTGTCACCCTGTTTCCTTAGAGCTGCTTGGTTCTATGCTTATCATTTTGTGGGATAGATATGAAAAAGTACGTACAAGGCATGGCTCTTCTTACGGGAAACAGAATCTACTTTAATGGAAAAGATAAATAAAAATATGACAGTAAACCAGTGTGATAAAACACGGTTGGAATTCAAAGACACCTATAATCTATAAGTATAACGTTTATGGTTTGAATCAACTAGGAAGGCCTGGGAAAAGGGGTGTGGCTTTCATTGTAACTTAGAGGAGATGGAGAGAATAACTAAAGGGGGGAAAATGGTCTAAAGAATAATAAAGGTGATGGCAAAGTCTAGGGACTGTTGGGACAAATAGTAAATAAATTGCTTTGAATGGAAGAAGCCATGTTGGAATAGAGGCTTCAGATGAAAGGTTGAAAGGGAGAGGTAGGAGCTGGGATTTTATCACAAGAAAGACTTTATTTTCTTGGTAGGAAGAGTCAGGTCAGACTTTTTCAGAGGAGTGACATCATGCCAGTCACTCCTGGGATGGGGGATCAAGAGAATAGGAAGCCTTTTTTTTTTTTTTTTGTGTGTGTGTGTGTGTGTGTTAGGGAGGAAGTTAAGGCTCTAGATCTTCTGAGAGTTTAAACATGAGATAGCACTATTAGGATAATGGAAAAGTGAATTTTAAAGTAGGAATGAAAAAGACATATTTTTGAAGACATAATGTTTAGCTGTTTACTGAATTTGAAGGACAAAGTAAAAAGTATAGATAAAGTGGCAGAGGGTATAGGCAGGAACAATGACTATGTATGTCATTTTCTATATCTCCAAGTGAGGAAGCCTTTCTTATTTACCATGTAACTCTTTACCTCCTTCTCACCGTTATGCAAAATCATAGCCATGTATGCTTGACATGTCTACTTGCAGAATGCTATTATCATCTCCATAATTGTAAAGTATGTCAGAAAATGGGTTTAGGTGCTAAGTAGCCCTGAGTCATAGTAAGTTCTTATTTTATATGTGAAAATGGAATTGATAAGCTTTACTTAATATTTGTATTTTGCCATTTGATGCTAGAGCTGATAGTATTGATTGGCCATTTTACCATATTTACCTGTTCTCTATTAGGAACACTTTTATTACTATTATTATTATTATAATTAGTAGAAATTGAAGTAGTAGTAGTATTCTATAAGGTGCTTGGTATCATTCATTCATGCCAGAATATAATTTTAAGCAAATTTTTACAAACTTTAACAACATTTCATAGTGATTACATAAAGTCTCATAAGTACAATGAGGAAAGGAGATGATTTTAGTTTTGGGTCAGAGTTTTAGTTAAAAGTATACAGAGGGTCGAGGGTTGGGTGAAAAATCAGAAAAAGTAAATCTGGGGAATTATTGACCTGAGTAGGGAGTAGTTGATACCCTGTGAAACTTTGGGACAAAGCAGATAAATGTGAGCAGGAAGAAAACAGAGAATAGATCCAGTGTCTGGCACTGTGGGGTCAACATCGGCATAGATTTTTGTGTATTTTCAGGTCTTTCATTAACTTGGATATGTATTTATTATGACAAAATTTCACCATCATGGAGATTTTATAGTCAGGAATTAATTTTTTCTTGTAATGCAATTTGACTGTAGCAGCAATCTAAATATGGGGTAGCACTGCCACCAAATGGCTACTTTTCAATTCTCTTTTTTTGATTTTTTCCCCCCAAAGGCAACGAGATAGCATGCATGACTTGTAGATATATTTCAGGTTATATAAATCATTTGAACTTGAATATCTTCCAGTTTCATTAAAGACTCTAGACATTAAATAGTAGAAACATTAAATCAATAAGAGGATGGCACAATGGACAGTCTGATTATAGTGAAGGTTCTTGTTGTGACATAGCATAATGGTGTATAGTCAGCTGACACAGCAATTTACTGCTATAAATAACCCCTGACCTGTGGCCCAGAGTGCTGAAGTGAAGGTCCAGGGCTAAGTTAATGTTTAATCAATCTCTTTCATTTCAAAGCATTTCCTTGACACTTGGCTAGTTACCCTCCCTCCCTCGCTCTCTCATTCTTTTTTTGAACTAACTTCTGGAAAGAAAAAAATATATATACCAGATTCATCTATAATTTTACTTCCTATTTACTCGGTATTTTTTGGAATTTCCTTGACAAAGGTCACCAATGACTACTTTTCCACTTTTTTACTTATATCCAATGGGCATATCCTGTATTTTTTTTAAAGATTTTTTAAAAAAATGGACACAATATCTTTACTTTATTTATTTCTATGTGGTGCTGAAGATGGAACCCAGTGCCTCACATGTGCAAGGCAAGCACTCTACCTCTGAGCTATAACCCCAGCCCCAACGTCCTGTATTTGAATTAATTCTTATCATGCTCCAAATTTTTAAAAATTTCTTGGTCATTCCCTCCTTCTCACAATCCTGTCTGCATGGCTTCAGAGTCCTACTTTTTTAGTTCCCTCTATTATCTCAGCGGTTGTTTTAGACAGATCCTGTCACAGCTGTATTTCTCCTCTCCGTGCTTTTAGACTTGATTTTTTCTTGTGGTTCTGTCCTTAACCCTTTTTAAATTTTGGTCTACAATTTTCTCTGAGTACCTTAATTATTCCTGAAGTTTCAACTATCACCCCAAAATTATGACTCCCAGAATTATGTCTTCAGATTAGGTCTCTCACATGAGCTCTAAGGCTGCATATTTATATGTTCAACTTGAAACTTCATGTGTCTTAAATACATGACTCCAAAATTGAGTTGCTCACACTCCTCTTGCCCTCAAGTACATTTTTCTTTCTTATTTCAGTGAATTGTATTATTATCTAGTTGGCCAAGTAAAAGGAGTCATTCCTGACTCTCCCTTTGCTGCTTATCCATCTAGCCACCAGAACACTCTGTATGGAGTCCATCCACTTTGAGTTCATCATTATCTGCCTAGGTTTAGGTCCTTATAATTTTTCATGGGGAATTATTCAGTGGCCCCATCTGATCTTCATGATATTAATTTGTCTCCATCTTATTTATCTTTTACATTATTGCCTAGAGTAATATTTTTAAAATGTGTTCCTCTCTGTAATAATTTAAAACACTTCATTGGGTCTCTATAATCTCATTAATAAAGTTGGAATTTTTTTAGCACATCATGGAGGACTTTTTCTCTTTCATCTCTCTGTGCAATCTTTTTCTCCTTTGGCCCTCTTTCATCTCTCTTTGTGCCTGTCACTATCTCTCTCTCTCTCTCTCTCTCTCTCTCTCTCTCTCAACTTCATGTGGTAGCCATTCTCAAGTCACTGAAGTTGAGGACCCCTGCAGTAAGTACCCCATTTACTTTTGACTCCAGACTCTTCTAGAGTATTGCATTCTTCCCCAACTCCTACAGGTTTTTAGTCCCTCAGCTCAGAGTTTTCCCAGTCTACTCCACTTATTCTTTCTGGGATTGTGTTTTAATCTTTGACCTCTGTGTTGCTAGCATTTTGTGTTCACCTACACAGCAGAGTAAACACATTCTTAAAAGTCTTATCTTTTTTTTTTTTCTTATTAGAATAAAAGCTTCTTGCAGTCACGGAGGGACTATGTCTACTTTTGTATCCCTGTGCCTTTGCATTTATAGTAAATATTGATAAATGTCTGTTGAAAACATGAATGAATACATAGAAGGTTGAATGAATGGTCTCTCTCCCTCTGCCTTATTGCTACTTTATTTGAAATTCGTTTCCTCCCAATACTGATGGTTTTACTTTATTTTGTATTAAATTGTAGTGTTCTGCTAATGGATTCACAGCCCAGACTGCCAACAACTCTAGTCACGGCTTTTGTGGCACCTTGGGATCTGGAATCAGAAATGGAGGGCAGGAAACTATCGAAATGGTGAAAGGACACCAGACCCTGGACTCCTGCCGGGGGGCTGGGCATCATCACACACTGGATTCCTGCAGGGGAGGACATGTGGATGTGGACAACTGCAGATACACTTACTCCGAGTGGCACAATTTCACTCAGCCCTGACTTGGAGAAGTGAGTTTCCCTATGTGCTTCAACTTTGAAGTTTAATATGTGTATATTTTTACATTAACTTTTTAATTTTTTTTAACACTGAGCCACCTCCTTAGCCCTTTTTTATTTTATTTTATTTTTTTTTTACATTTTTTAAAATTATTAGTTGTTCAAAACATTACAAAGCTCTTGACGTGTATATTTTTAGAGATTGCTTTTATATATTGTTCCATGTTCTTTCTCTTGCTTTCTCTGGTCATTTTTTAAATAAGCTCTTTGATTTTGTTACATTAGCTACTTAAAAAATCATTTCCTCTGTCATATTCACTTCCATAAAATTAGAGGTCTAGTACCTTTTATTAAAGTTTTAAATTTAAGTGTTCACTTATGTCATGAATTCTTTTGATATAGAAGAATGGGGAAAATTCTAATTTGTCATGATTCCAAACTTCCCAATTCAAGCATGTATTTCTCTGTGAAAACAAAAATATTTGTATGCTATTGAGAATGAAAATGAACATTATTTATATGAAATATTTATTTATTATTTGTTTTTTAGCTTTTAAGTTTATTCTACATTGACACATTATAATTGTATATTGATATTGGGTATGGTATCTATATATGATGTAGAATGATAAAATCACCCAAGAAACCATTATTTTTTGTATGTGTGTATGGTAAAAACATTAGAGATTTGCTCTCTTAGCAATTTTGAAATATTTTTTAAATGTCACCTTTGTATGAAATCTTTTTAGTAGATAAATCACCACATAAAAATGAAGTGTTTTTAATCTAGAAGAAAGCAAGAATGTGAAAGAACAAGGGATTCTCAGTTCACATCAAAATCCCTTAAGAAGATTGTGGAAAATACAAATGCCAATGCTCCACTTGGAAAGGTTCTAATTTAATTGATTTGGCTTCTTTTAAAAAGTTTCTAAGGTGACCTAAATGTTAAGTTAGGATGGAAAGCCACTGAATCAAATATTTTTGCTGATGCTAAGTTTTTACCTCTTTGAACCTAGGGTACCATTGCCATTGTAGAAAGGACTGGAAGCTTAGTCCCTTGGGTGGACTGCAAATGGGCAATATCCTGTGGTAGGGCTGTAGGTTATCATATGTCCATAGCATTTTTAGTTTTTTGTCATTTCAAATGTTAATCCTTTATCTGTTTGAAGACGGATGAATACTCTTGTATTCATGTAAGATCAGGTTGAGAAAGAGGAAAGCTTAAGACACTCTTAGGAGAGTTCTACAAAGCACACACCTGCTAATGAGATTAATGCAAGGTAAGATGAACAAGGTCATGAAGAAAGGCACTTGATAACATCAGCCAACCAAAGGAACATCAGTTTAGAGAAAGGTGGGCATGCAGGTGGGGAAAGGGAGGAGGAACAGAAGTTTGACAGTCTGCCAGACAAGATAGCAATGGGAATAGATATGGTCGACTTCTTTATTACAAAAAATCCAGTTTTTGCAATGTGGTTTATGTTGATTATTTTTAATTTCAGTGAATTATCTTGTGCATTTCTGTATTTTGCCATGTTTTAATTATCTTGGAAATTTGATTCTGAAGTCAATATGGTAATTCTTTCCTACTCTATAACTGCATATAATAGTGATTTTAGTTGACATTTACTGTACAATTATAATATGCTTGCCATAATAAGTGTCTATTTCTTGTGTTGTTTTATCATTAATTTTCAAAGTAATCATGTGAGTTGGTTACTGTCTTTATTCTCATTTTGGACATGAGAAAATGGAGACTTAAGGTCTTATTAGTAACTTTTTCAATGTCATAGTTAGTTGGTAAAGCCAGAACTTTGACTCAGAATGAAAGATGTTCTATAAGAAAGCTCAAATTCCAGTCCTATATATATTGTCTAGGGGGAGTAGCCTGAATGCTAGAATAAAATATAAGAACAAATATAATGATAATACAGATATACTTAAATATAGCATTTGTATACGTGATCTTTTATTTGTGTGGATTATTAGAAATATATTGACTTTATGATATGTAAAATATATTGACTTTATGATATGGTTATAATATAGACCAATCATGTGCATTTTTTGTGTATAGGAATCCATTAGAGGACACACTGGTTAAAAATTAAACATGAAAGGTAAATAAAAAATAAATTTTATGTTCATATGTTTACGTTGTTTAAAACAATAATACAATCTCTCTCTCTCTCTTTTTTTAAAATTTTACAGAAGTTGCATGTGTGCAATCAGAATGAAGACCACATGCCATCGCAAGACTATGTCCTCACATATAAGTACGAAGGAAGGGGATCTCCAGCTGGTTCTGTAGGTTGCTGCAGTGAAAAACAGGAAGACGATGGACTTGACTTTCTAAATAATTTGGAACCCAAATTTCTTACATTAGCAGAAGCATGCACGAAGAGATAATGTCACAGTGCTGCAATTAGACACGTCCTTGTGAGGCATTCTGGATGTTTCAAAATCAGATATACGTGGTCCTGGACTTAACAATGGTTTGACTTACAGGTTTTTGTTATTTTTTTGACTTTGTGATAATCTGAAAATGATACACATTCATGGGACACTGGACTTTGAAATTTGAATTTTGACTTTTTCCTAGTTGGCAATAGGCTGTATGACACTCTTATAATGCTGTGCAGCAGCAATGAGCCTCAGCTCCCAGTGAGGGAGCTTCATGACGGGAAGCAACTGATGCTTCACAGGGTGTTGCGTTGCTAAGCTACGAGGTTTGGTAAATAAGGTGTATCAAATGCATTTTCAGTTTAATGACGTTTTTGGCTTATGACAGTTTTACTGGAACAAAACCCCATCATAAGTAGAGGAGCATCTGTATATATAATGGATTTTTCTAGATTTTGAAATATATTACTTACCAAATTTGTATTTTAGAAGCAATTTGTTACTTATCTTTTCCAAGAAGTGAAAAATGTTAAAACAGACAACTAGCAAATATCATGCTATAGTATTGGAATTACGCTCTATAAAGGATCCATTCTCTAAAGATATTTTTCTGATAAATGTTTTGGGTAAATATTAGTTCAAAAATAGCAAAGCTATTATCATATACTAATTTCAAGGGATAGGTTAAAAAATAGACAAGAAATGTTAAATATGAACAAAGTTTTGAGAAAAAAAATCATTAAGAGTAAGTTAAATTAAAATTTTTGTTGCTCTGAAGATTTGGGATCAACCCTCACCCCATTTTCACTATCAAATTCCTCATTTGACCTTGAAGGCAAAATTTGCTGAACTAGCCTATTTGAGTGGCAATAGTCTATAGGTATATGTTCAAAATTAATATGTATGGGTATGAAATTATTATCAATTTAACATTAAAAATGAAATGAAAACAAAAATGAAAGCGACAACTTAAAATGAGGCTGGGCTGTGGTTTGTCCTTTAATAACAATCAGAGGTTTAAAAAAAAAACCAGAGCTTCTTATGCCTAGTTCTTACATACTATGTGATAACTGAGTATATCAGGATAGTTTATGTTCACATGTATAATTTGCTTAAACTTGTAAGCAAATTATATTTGTTTTTTAAATTATACTTCTTCAATAGGAAGAAAGGAGGGAACCAACTGGAACGGTAAATTTGTTTTGCAGTATAAAGATTTCTGTGTCCACAAATTAGTAGCAGACAAGGAAATACCCGCCATAGTTAGGACTCCCAGATTTCTGGTGGAAGGTTCCATAAATAAGGTGTTTTTCCTGGGAGCAAATACTAAAACCATATTTTAAACCTTATCTCTGCTGAAATTAAATCCTCTATCACCATTTTTTTCTCTCTCTCCTATTTATGAACATCTTTTTTTATTTAGAACCAAATACCCATGTCTTCTAAGTCACAGTGTAGTGGCTACATGGAACGGGGAGGCAAATCTTACTGAGACCATCCAGTTGGCAGTGGCTGTCCATCAACTCAATCCTATAGACTATCACCATTTATACTGCGTTCTAATCAGAAACAGGGGGCTATGACATGTTTTCCTGACTCACTGTCTTGTTATAAAGTGGCACTGGCTTGATTCAAGATAAGCCAGGTTTCAAGAGCCCCCTTCTTTTATTTCTCTCCCATCACTGTCCTCCAAACTTCTAGGAGACATTCACTTAAGTGGCCAGTACTCTAGATTTTCAATCATCTTTCAGTGTAAAGTATTGTTTTTTAATCAATTTATTTTGGAACAAGAAATGTTGCATAGAAGAAATCTGGAATTCAGAATGCATGAAAGAAAGAGATCAAGTTGTCCTTGAGAACACAGTGGAGGGCAGGCCCAAGAGATCAAATTGTCATTTTGGAAGAGGGCCAGCCTGAGTGGAGTATTTGGAAAGTCAGAGAGCAACAGGCCTTCAAGGTCATGGAGAGACACCAGCAAACGTTGGGAGTGGTAGTGAAGGCCGGTGGTCTGCCTCATAACTCTTTCCTATGCCTGGCCCTACTTTTCCCTTCTTAAGTCAGTGCAGCAGTGGTTTGATTGTGGAGAAGTGTCTGCCAACCCCTTCGTCATGTCTCTTCTTGTTTGGAGTGTGGAATAGGGAGAGGGCGGGCTGCATGATGAACCTGAGGCTTTCAGGATGGGTCTGAACTGGTTGTGCAGAACAAACAAGGCACTCAAGAAGAAAGCCTGATTCCCTCCGGACATGAAGAAAGTATTTACCCTAAAAGTGGTTCTAAACTTCGGATTGGGTTCTCCATTTTCTTTTCTCTCATTTACTGCTGAACTCTAGGTTTTTTAGACTTAGATTTTTGATACAGTCATTTTCCAAGACTTCTAATTTTAATGTAATCATTTTAACATGTAGAGTTGTTCTTTTCTTCCATGTGTAAGGTGAAAATTATGCTATTTTAGTGTATAAGAATTTTTTTTAAAAAAATTACATTTTTTCCTTGGGTTTTTAAATTGTAAATATGCAGATTGTTTTTTTCTTACATTTATAAGGAAGCAGTTAACTATCTCAAGTGCAATGGGGTTTATTTTGTCATGTTTTAAATACAGCTTTAATTTTGTCATTAGAAGAAACTACTTTGTTTTAAAGAAACATGGCAGGCTAAAATAAGCAAAGATTCAATGTGTAAATAGTACTTACAGTCATACAATATAATAAAACAGTGCTAATGTGGTTTCTTGTCTGTACTGTGTTAGAGACTGATTTGGTATAAATTGCAAAATTGTTTTTCAGGTTAGCATAGAAATAGAATTCCTCAACAGAGTCACTGTTGTATTTGTGGGGAATATTTCAAAGAATGGGACATTATCAAGTTGTCAATATCATTAATATATATTATACTTTGAGGTGAGATTGCTATTTTGAGGTACTGCTTTTTAAATGGGTATCTACCTATGTGTATGTTTACATTGGGGTTTGATTTCTCATGAATATTATTACAAGGTAATTATAATTGCAAGGTGTTCCAGAAATAGTTCACTCAGACAGGAGTTTTATTTTGAGGACCAGTATAGTCAAGGGAAAACAGTATGAGTTTAAATAACAAAAATCCAAAGCAGGCACTCAATATTCCAATCTGGGTTCCTTCACTTACTTGATAGATAATGTCTGACTTTTATCACAAGATGATCCAAACCAAATAAGGTGGTGTGTACTTCATAGTGAATCTTTTCCCCATGTATGAAAGTGATCCCTTACAAAGGTGAGATTGTCCATTTCAAAAATTTGTTAGTTGAATCTAAAGCCTTAAATTTTAAATATACTTTGGAACAGAATTTCAATTGCAGGAGCTTTTATTGTGATCATTATTTTTGTGTGCAAGTATTTGACTTCAAGGATGTTCATTAGATTTTTGTCTGTAGTAGCAAAACATTGACTAAATTCCATGTGTCCAGCAGTATTGATTTAGTTAAATATTGAGTCATAATAGTTGGGCGCATAGACACCAGAGCCAAATTGCTTGGATGTGAATCCCAGCTCTGTTACTAGCCGGGTCTCTTAGGCTCTGTATCCTCTCTCAGCTTTTTCATCTTTAACATCAGAACAACAATATCAACTTTATGGGATTAAAGTTGATACAATATCAACTTTATGGGATGATTAAATTAATGAACATATTTAAAGCATGTAGAACATTGCCTGCACATAGTAGAAAATTGGGTTAGGTATATAGTCAGTAAAATCATATAGTTGAATATGCTATAAAACAATATCTGCTCTTTTTTCAGGGTCAAAATGTTTGTGCTTACCTCAGGGGAAGGAGGGGAAGAAACCTGAATAGAGTCTTCCAAGAGAATAGAATTATGATTGACTTTTGCATTCTGAGTTTATTTTCTACAACCAAAGAACAAAATTTTGAAGTGTGTGTTTGTAAGGTGCTACCAGACTAAACAGCTTCTTTTCAGCTTTTTATTATTTAGAATTAGAGTTGGTGGCATAAATGGAAAACTTAGTGTCCAGGGTAAGTTGGCAACCCTCTATGCTCTGATAACTTATTGTGGTTCCACATTTGAATTTCAAAGCTTGTGTTTTGTCTTTGGTTTTTTAACAAATCGTAGTGAAAGTCACAAACTATAAATTTCACCATTTCAACCATTGGTAATTGTACAATTCAGTTGCATTTAGTACATTCAGAAATTTGTGCGCCTATCACCACAATCTAGTTCAGAACATCTTCAGTACTGCAGAAGGAAAACATTTAAGCAGTCATTCCCTATTTCTCTACAGCCCCAGGAATTAAAAATGCCTCCAGGGGCTGGGATTGTGGCTCAGCAGTAGAGCACTCACCTAGCACATGTGAGGTGCTGGGTTTGATCCTCAGTACCACATAAAAATAAAATAAGGTATTGTGTCCAACTACAACTAAAACAAAATATTTTTAAAAATGCCTCCCTTCACTTTGGAAAGAAATCCTAGGACATCTGAAAGGATCTGAATATTTTTAGAAATAAATAGGACTATCATTCTCTTGTCTAATTGAAAATCAGGATCCTTTTGTGACAATCAAATGAATGAAAGCAAAAACAGATCTGATAATAAGAATAACAGTATATACTAATTTGTTATTTGTAGAAACATTGTACCCTTTTGTAAGAATTTACAGCTACAAAAATGGTCATTGTTAATGGTCACAAAGAAAACTGAACACCAATGCTATAATAGATAATGTTTGATACAAATACTCAATTGAGCAAATGCATCAATTTTATATTAAAATACAAAGATATTTATTCCTATTTAATTAATTTCAGTGAGATATAGAATACAAAATTGGGACAAGTTTAATTTTGTTGTACAAGAATTCGGAAAATTAAAATTCCTTAATTTTATCTGGAAAATATTTTCCAGACAAGTTTGTCAACCTGGTCGTAATGCTACTATCCCTACTCAGAACGGTAAACTCTTCTATTAAGTTGAAACTCACACTTCCAATTGGCTTTATTTTTTCTGTTCTTCTGATGAGAATAGTAGAACTGTATCTGTCTTTCTGTCTATCCATCCTCTACATGCTGCCTGAAGGAGTTGGATCTGGAGTGTGATCTCTGATGAAGGCCCAGGTTGTGTCCTGTGCTGGGATGCTTTCTGTGTAGCATCATTGAACTTTAGGTAGTCCCTGTCTACATTTTGCATATTCATCTTATTATCATATTCATCACTGAAATATTAGCCTCTGCTTGAAAATAAATTCACCAAAGCTTAGCAGTCTCATATCTATCTATAAAGAAACTATCAGACTTGCCAGCATATAAGATACATTTTCTTCTAGATTGTGCCTTAGGGAGTTTCAAGAGACTCTCAAACTGTCCCTGTCTGAGGACTGACAAACATTAGGACTTGGGGGAACAGAAAAGCCAAAGAGTTTAATTATGGGTGACTGGGGAGGGAAAAAGGGTGATAAAGAAATTATTCTTTTTCCAAAAATATGAGCTTGTAATACACAAAAATTTTTGCAATTTATTTTTTCTTTCTGGCAATTTAATTTGTTCTCAGCTCCCAACTCCAATTCCATTTAAGCAGACATCTTTGTGTTGATTAATCTCTCTGAGGGTTTACCATAGGATTAATAGAGCCTCCTGGTTTGAAGCCCTCAGAAGCTCTGCTCTGTGATTAGTGTGGGCACTGCCTCAGCGACCACTGGTATGAGTCAGTTTCCAAACATCAGCCTCTCTCCTTCCCCTGCCCTTGTGCTCCCTGATCAGAGCTGGCAAATATTAACACTAAACCTCAGAAAAGTCAAGGTGAAAATAAAACCCTAAATGATTGAGATTCATCTTCTATCACTTGGCTCAAGGTAGACTTAATATAGAAACTTATTAATATAAAAACAAAAGGAGATATATTTTTGGGATATATGAGAGATGCAAAGATCCTTGCCTATATTTCAACAAAGAAGCCATTAGAAATAAATCCAAGAAATAAACTGGTTTACACTGTTCTTTTAATTTTTTGACTAGGTAAGTTCTACGTGAGTCCTGAAGGTAGGAGAGGCTTGGTGTATGCCTTTGCCTCTGGCTCCCAGTGTCCATGGCTTCTTTTCAAGTATCTGCCAGAGAGAGGGGGCACACCCTTCCATGACTCACACCTCTCCTCTCCTCTAGAGGGAACAGGAGTGGCTCCTGGGGCAGGACAAACACATTGACAGAGCCTGGAATCATGTTGTTAGTACATAGAACTTCAAAAGTAGAAGGTTCTTCAGGGGCAAATTTGAAAATGCTAAGTTCTGGCAGAAAAACTTATAAACTCTCTCTTGTATAATTTTTCTCTGACTCCTGTGAACAATGCAATCACTGTGGGAAGAACATGCACTTTGGGTACTACGAACTAGCATTTTCCTTGGCCCAGGCTAATAGATACAGTATGCACTAGATAGACGCAAGATGCAGAGGGACACTAAAAATGTTGTTGCTGAATTCTCAACACAATTTATATTGATTTTATTATTTTCTTTTCAAAGTGCCTTGAGGTAAATGTATGTTGTGTGATGTAAGTGCATACACATTCATTTTATTAAAAAGATAGATTTCAATTGTCACCTAAACAGATTTGCTTTCTTTACATATAAAATTTGAGTCTGTGTCACTGGCTGTAGAGTTGTGCTTTGTTTTTGAACTTACAGCTCATGTACTATGTAGGTTTCTTTGACATGATGTGACGAGTTCCAGGCTAAAGGGCAATTTCACAGATATTCCTACACTGAAGCTTCTTCTTCTTCTTTAAATATGAATCATCACAGACAAGTTAAAGCAGACATATAAGATTACTTGGGGGAAATGCCAAAGAATGGCTTAAGCATATTAGGCTAGGAAGAGAAAAGAATGCAATGAGTTTTATTGGAATCAAGTTGCTTTATTCACATCTTTGTTATGTGACTCTACTTGGTGAAGGGGAATATATCATATCCATAATGAGAACAGTATTCAGAGTTAGACATGAGTATGTTCCTCAGTCCAAATCTTAAAAGGCCATATTCTTTAAAAGGAACCCTGTTCACCTCATTCTCTTGACAAAGAAAGATTCTGTATCTTGAACTAAATTTTATATACTAACTGAGGCTGCAACTAACAAACCCAACAACAAATTCTTATACCCTTAAAGATGTTGAAAATATACCTTTATTTCTTCATAACTTAATTTGTCTTTATTTTGGCACACACACATGCCCTTATACCTAGGTAAAAAAAAAATGAAATAAAAATATAATTTTATTAGTAGTTTACAATTAGGACTCTCTCATTCCTCTATTACTGAGCTGTGTTTAAGTTTCAAGCAGTTTACACCTTTTCACATAATTGGTGAAGAACTTCTGTTTTTGAGATCTTTATACCTAGGATTCTCCAACACTTTTTATTTTAAAATTGTCTTTTGGTGAAGGTGTTGTTCCTGCACCGGCTCTCTGACAGGGTCATAGCGTGGGGGATGCTGCGGCAGGGCCGCACCATCTGGAAATTGGAACCATTAGGAATGTTAAGTGTTTTGTTTATGATACTCATGATATAGATAACAGGGCATATGTCAATCGTTAATAAAAGTATGTATTTCCTGAGATTGCAGGAAAATTCCCAGAATGAGACTAAGGATACAATTGAGACATGCCATGAGGTACGTTTCAATATCTCTCAGGATACAAACAATAGAGTTACTCCTCAAGCCTGAACAACAAGAAATATTTATCCCATGGTTAACAATTTACACTAGCCCTCCCACCCTATCCCATCCTAAAGCCACAACCTGTACAATAGCCCAGCTACAGAAAAACAATTGCTGTGCCAACAGTACAAGGACCACCGTATGTAACTTATGGTATCCCTTTTGAGGAAAAGAGGCTAATAAAAATACATTGCTCACTGTCTGGGTTTTTGCCTTACACAGAAACTTATGATGAAAATGGAAAACACATAGTTAATATAAATGACAAATGGGTTGAGGTGTAAAGCCTGCCCTTTAGTTAAAGATTACAAAGACATAAGAATTGGTGTGCTTTGACCAAGGATCAAGGAAGTTCTTTAAGAAAGCAGTTAAATAGGTCATATGAAAAAAGAAAATTACTTTGGAAATTAAAAATAGAATAATGTAAAAACAACATAGATACATTTTAGAGGCACTTCAGAGTAAGTAGGCTTTTAAATAATAGACTTTCATTACTTTAAATGGGTTTTACTGGGAGTTTAGTTTAGAAGTAAGAAAGCTTACCAATAATCACAAGTATGCTTTAAAGTTAAAGGTTAATGAAATAATTATAGGTATGCTTTAAAGTTAGAAGTGAATAATAGGTCAGGAGTCATGCAGTCTAGTTGCGTTGCCTCGTAACTAGTGATTGAGGTAAAAACCTAAAAGCTTAAGAAAAATATTTTGAACAATGTCCTCAATATCTTAGGTAATCAATGTATGTCAGAAAGGATTGTAACTCTTGAAAATTATGTAAGTAAAAAATGTTTCGGGCTTTGAAGCTATCCATTAACTACATGAAAAAACACCTGTAAAAAAGGTATAAAAGTAAAGGTCCCTCCATGGGCAGCAGAGATTTTTTTCGGAGGCTGCTTGTAACTTGCAACCTGTTGTCCCAATTCTTCTTTTGCCAAAGCCACTCCTCCTTCAGGATCCCTGGAACCCCACTCCCCCTGCTGGGGCTAGACCTTGGCAGTCTTTTGCTAATACTTCAAAACGATGTAAGCACTTCTAGTCAATTTCTGACCAGATTTGCTAGGTAATATAATTAAACAAATTATTTCAGCCAGCCAGTTAGACTAAATTCTTGTCTTCAATCTGTACATTAACATGCAAACCAATCATATAACAAAAGAATGAAGTTATTATCTTGATAGATGAGAGTAAGACAAGTTAAAAACAATGATCCAAAGAGAAGGTCCCCAAACCAGAAAAACAAACATTTACATATATGAACAAAAGATAAACTTCTAATTTGAATGCAAGTAATGTTCAGAACAGGTATAATAATTGTTTGGCCTAACATGGGAAAACCTTTCATTTGCCAAGTAACCTGGATAAATACTTAGTTTATCTGAGCTTCAGTATATAGTTTAAACAAGGCTCCTCATTCATTCTTTCAATCAGTCAATGACATACTTTTGGATCAACTCCCACAGGCCAAGCACAATTCTAGATGCTAAAGACAGAGCAATTAATATAATAACCCAAATCTGTGTTTTAATGGTAATTATATCCCTGGAAGAGAGGGAAGATAGATTATAAACAAATGTAGAAATACAGGAATAATACATCCTGCAGCAATGGGTGATATGAACAAAGTAAATTAGAGTTAAGGGCCTAGAGAAAGACGGGAGACTTTTTATTTTATTAACAGTGGTCTAAAAAGGCCCTTATAGTAAGATATTTGAACAGAGACCTGAAGGAAGTGAGAGAGCAAGCCATGTAGATTCAGGGCAGAAAATGAGAAAAGATAGTCCAGGGAAAGGAAACAGGGAACATGGAGGCCCTGAGGTTGGGATTTGGTTGGTATGTTCAATATAGCTAGTATGGCTGAAGTTGGGTGGAAGAGAGGAAGAATGGGAGCAAGGCCAAGGGGAGAAGCCAGGTCTCCAGGGTTCTGTGACCTTAGTCATTGACTGGCATCTTACACTAATAAAGTAGGAGACTCTAGGATGGCTTTGAGAAGAGGAGACACCCAAGCTCCAATAGTCCTTAACACCACAGGCTAAATGAGTTTTCTTCCTCTTCTCTTCCTTTCGCTCCTTTGGCTTCAACCTCTCTTCTTTTAGTTTTCTTCCCCCACTGAGTTTCTTCCTTGTCTCCTCTTGTCCCCCATCAGCTTTATTTTATTTGTGTTTTTTTACTATTTCCTGGAGTTAGAGCTGAGTTTGCATCTTTACTTTATCATTTGCCAGATGTCCTTATTGCCATGTCACAGGGGCGGCTTCCTCCATTGGGCCTTTGGAATACACAAAAGGCAAGAACCAGCAAGTTCTAAGTCGCCAATACCAACTTTTGGCATCTTGCTCCTCTTGTAACAGTGGGAATCCAACTTCTCTTCCAACATGTCTTTACAGCCTTGAGCCTGATCTGATTTCAACTGTGCTATTTGCCCTCCAGCTGGTTTACATTGCCTTTGAATATTTTGTTTCTGCCCTGAGCCAATCCACTTTTGTTATAATGCTTGGAAAACATGTCTTCACTAAGCTTAAGTCATGCTTTGGTCCATGTATGCTCACAGTCTGGGTTTTCTATTCATCTCTGAACCAATAATCCTGTATTTTTACATGCTTGTAAGAAAGGTAAAAGATATAAATATTTATGCTCCAAGAAGCCTGTTGAACAAGCATGCAGAACACTCTTCTTGGTGCTTAAGCAGATTAAAACAAAGATTTTAAGAGATTAAATTTGGCAATCTATGTCACTTTGATTGCAAATTAAAAGTTCTTCCAATTGTGTTGACTGACGTTCACTGTAAAGAGAAGACAACTGTCGAATTGTTCTACTGCAGAACTTTTTATTTCTGACTTTATTTATGTGTCTAAGTAACATGTTTTATATAACTTCAGAAGGAATTAACATGATTAGTGTATGATGGGTGATTATTAATCCATTTTATCCATTGTTACTTCAACTGTACCTGCATCTATAGTTAAATACCAGTTTCTTTTCCCCTTCTGTAGTTAAAATCCAATATTTTATTTCACAAGCCATAAAAGCTCAGGGTAATTCATGTGTGTGCTAGATACCTATTCATAAGGACAGAAAAAATGTCTTTCTGCTGTTGTTCATACCAGATATGAATCAAATGTAGCTAACATGTTTTCATGGTAAAATTATTTTCCATACCTTGCCAACACTGGGTAAAAATCTCAAGTTTTAGACTGCGTCCTATTTTTTAAATCCTATTTTTAAATTTTTGGTATTAAGATTTTAGGACAGAGACTAATTGGAGGGCCTTTTGGTTTTTACTGACTTTTTTTTTTTTACCTCAAATACTATTTGTCAAACTTGTAGATACTATACATACTTGCTTCTATATCTTTAGAAAAGTTTTTTCTTTTTAAAAAAAAATCTAGATGCAAAAATCCTCAATAAAATTCTGGCGAATCAGATGCAAAAACATATCAAAAAAATTGTACACCATGATCAAGTAGGATTCATCCCTGGGATGCAAGGCTGGTTCAATATACAGAAATCAATAAATGTTATTCACCACATCAATAGACTTAAAAATAAGAACCATATGATCATCTCGATAGATGCGGAAAAAGCTTTTGACAAAGTACAGCATCCCTTTATGTTCAAAACTCTAGAAAAACTAGGGATAACAGGAACATACCTCAATATTGTAAAAGCAATCTATGCTAAGCCTCAGGCTAGCATCATTCTGAATGGAGAAAAATTGAAGGCATTCCCTCTAAAATCTGGAACTAGACAGGGATGCCCTCTCTCTCCACTTCTGTTCAACATAGTTCTCGAAACACTGGCCAGAGCAATTAGACAGACGAAAGAAATTAAAGGCATAAAAATAGGAAAAGAAGAACTTAAATTATCACTATTTGCAGATGATATGATTCTATACCTAGCAGAACCAAAAGGCTCTACAAATAAACTATTAGAGCTAATAAATGAATTCAGCAAAGTGGCAGGATATAAAATCAACACGCATAAATCAAAGGCATTCCTGTATATCAGCGACAAATCCTCTGAAATGGAAATGAGGACAACCACTCCATTCAAAATATCTTCAAAAAAAATAAAATACTTGGGAATCAACCTAACAAAAGAGGTGAAAGACTTATACAATGAAAACTACAGAACCCTAAAGAGAGAAATAGAAGAAGATCTTAGAAGATGGAAAAATATACCCTGTTCATGGATAGGCAGAACTAACATCATCAAAATGGCGATATTACCAAAAGTTCTCTATAGGTTTAATGCAATGCCAATCAAAATCCCAACGGCATTTCTTGTAGAAATAGAGAAAGCAATCATGAAATTCATATGGAAAAATAAAAGACCCAGAATAGCAAAAACAATGCTAAGCAGGAAGTGTGAATCAGGCGGTATAGCGATACCAGACTTCAAACTATACTACAGAGCAATAGTAACAAAAACAGCATGGTACTGGTACCAAAACAGGCGGGTGGACTAATGGTACAGAATAGAGGACACAGAAACCAATCCACAAAACTACAACTATCTTATATTTGATAAAGGGGCTAAAAGCATGCAATGGAGGAAGGATAGCATCTTCAACAAATGGTGCTGGGAAAACTGGAAATCCATATGCAACAAAATGAAACTGAACCCCTTTCTCTCGCCATGCACAAAAGTGAATTCAAAATGGATCAAGGAGCTTGATATCAAATCAGAGACACGCCGTCTGATAGAAGAAAAAGTTGGCTACTATCTACAGTCGGTGGGGTCGGGCTCCAAATTCCTCAATAGGACACCCATAGCACAAAAGTTAATAACTAGAATCAACAAATGGGACTTACTCAAACTAAAAAGTTTTTTCTCAGCAAAAGAAACAATAAGAGAGGTAAATAGGGAGCCTACACCCTGGGAACAAATCTTTACTCCTCACACTTCAGATAGAGCCCTAATATCCAGAGTATACAAAGAACTCAAAAAATTAGACAATAAGAAAACAAACAACCCAATCAACAAATGGGCCAAGGACCTGAACAGACACTTCTCAGAGGAGGACATACAGTCAATCAACAAGTACATGAAAAAATGCTCAACATCTCTAGCTGTCAGAGAAATGCAAATCAAAACCACCCTAAGATACCATCTCACTCCAGTAAGACTGGCAGCCATTAGGAAGTCAAACAACAACAAGTGCTGGCGAGGATGTGGGGAAAAGGGTACACTTGTACATTGCTGGTGGGACTGCAGATTGGTGCAGCCAATTTGGAAAGCAGTATGGAGATTTCTTGGAAAGCTGGGAATGGAGCCACCATTTGACCCAGCTATTCCCCTTCTTGGTCTATTCCCTAAAGACCTAAAAAGAGCATGCTACAGGGACACTGCTACATCGATGTTCATAGCAGCACAGTTCACAATAGCAAGACTGTGGAACCAACCTAGATGCCCTTCAATAGACGAATGGATAAAAAAAATGTGGCATTTATACACAATGGAGTATTACTCTGCATTAAAAAATGACAAAATCATAGAATTTACAGGGAAATGGATGGCATTAGAGCAGATTATGCTAAGTGAAGCTAGCCAATCCCTAAAAAACAAATGCCAAATGTCTTCTTTGATATAAGGAGAGTAACTAAGAACAGTGTAGGGACGAAGAACAGGAGAAGAAGATTAACATTTAACAGGGATGAGAGGTGGGAGGGAAAGGGAGAGAGAAGGAAAATTGCATGGTAATGGAAGGAGACTCTCAGGGTTATACAGTGGAGGAGGTAGAGAGAGAGGAGGGGAGGGGAGGGGAGAGGTGGGGAGGGGGGAGGGTGGAGGATGGGAAAGGCAGTGGAGCACAACAGACACTAGTATGGCAATTTGTAAATCAATGGATGTGTAACTGATGTGATTCTGCAATCTGTGTATGGGGTGAAGGTGGGAGTTCATAACCCACTTGAATCAAAGTGTGGAATATGATATGTCAAGAAATTTGTAATGTTTTGAACAACCCACAATAAAAAATTAAAAAAAAAAAAAATCTATCAACAGAATCCCTGCATCTTGGAAGGCCCATATGCAATTCTCTGACGTATAGCTGGGAGTTTTACAAATGTCACTACAAGTCTCCAAGTAGAAAAAATAGGCAGGTATTAATAATACCAAACGTGTTTAATTTTAACTGTCAGCTTATGTTCCGGTTTTAGCAACATGAAACATTAATGTGGTATAATTTCTGGATTCAAATTTCCCTCAAAGGAAATTTGCAGCATTTTTCTTTCTTTTTCATCTCATTTCTTTTTTTTCTTTTTCGTTAGTGACTTACAAGTCTCTTGTAAATTTCTTGTCAGAAATTGTGTACTGAATAAAGAAAAGAGCCCACGGGTGACTTTTCATGAGATGGAACAGGAAATAGAATACTAGGACATTGATCTGAAGAGTAACTGAGCCAGTACATAGAAAATACTTAAAACATTGCCTGATATTATTATTTATGTGGTGTAGTTTGTGTCCTGTGGTGATCCTTGATCACATTTCTTTTATTAGCCTAAAATATCACTGAATATTTCAGTGAAACTAATGATCTTTTTTTCCTCCCTGGAAGAGTAAGTAGGATTAGCATTAAATAAAATGGGATTTCCTGAGTCCACTTGCTAAGGAGCTTCATGGGGGTAAGAAGGAGGGCCCAATTACCTCCCCAACTCCTCTGTTCTGTAAATTTCCACAATTATGGTGCATGGATGCTGTACTTTCTACAATGCTGCATTCTTTTCGTCTATGAACTGACTTAGGTCCTTGTTGGTGTATGTTTACTCCAGAACCCATACAACTTCTGAAAACAGCTTCTATATCTTTCTATTTTAGCATGAGCTCTCACTAAAGGAAAATGTTTTTATTGGCACTTTTTGAGGATTTCCACTGACTCTTTTAATGTACTGCTTCTTCCCTCATCATATGATTTCTTCTTGATTTCAGCTGCTTTTAGCATCTCTGGTATAGAGTTTGTTGTCTGAGGGCTCTCCCTGCATATTGATTTTCTATCGCTCCACAGCAAATGTCCACAAACTTAGTGGATTCCAACTTTATGGATTTATTTTCTGTGAGTCAGAAATGCAGGTGCAGCTGAGCTGGGTCCTTTGTTCTAGGCCTCTCAGGCTCCAAACCAGGTGTCACCTGGCCTGTATTCTCCTTTGAGAGGCCCAAAGCAGAAGAATCGCTTCCAAGTTCCTTTAGGATGTTGGCAAATTTCATTTCCTTGTAGCTGTAGAATGGAGAGCTCCACTGTTTTGTTAACTCTGAGGCCTGCGTTCAGGTCATACAAGGCCAGGGAAGTTCTTTGTCATGTGGGTTCCTTCAACATGGCTGCTATGCTCTCTGC
Organism: Marmota flaviventris; assembly: GCF_047511675.1. Lineage (NCBI taxonomy): Eukaryota > Metazoa > Chordata > Mammalia > Rodentia > Sciuridae > Marmota > Marmota flaviventris. The sequence goes on from NC_092513.1 coordinate 40,553,684, forward strand.
CAGTCCTCTGCTAAAAAGAGTCTTCCAGGATATATCCTAATCAAGGGAGAAAAATCCCATCACCTTTGCCATATTTTGTGTGTGTGTGTGTGTGTTTCTTGCATTGAGCATGTAGTTTGATTGACTTTTTTCCTATAATACCTACAACCCTTACTTATTAATTGAGGGGTTTAACTCATTTACATTTAATGTAATTCATCATTAATATAGTTTGGTTTCAGTCTATCATCTTGCTATTTGTTCTATTTTAGTCTCATCTGTTCTTTTTCCTTTATTAATCTTTCCCGACTTCATTATACCAATCCAGTTTTATTTAAAAAATTGATTATATCTCTATGAATAAGGATTTTTACATTTGTGTATGTATATATGTAGAATATATGTATAACAGTCGTTGAAATGTATTTCACATACTATACAGTTCACCTATTTGTAATGTGTAATGAATGAGTTTTACTATAGTTTACAAAGTTGTCCAATTATCTCTACAATTAAAAATCATTTTCATAAACCCCTAAAGAAATTTTATACCTACTAGGTATAATCCCGCGATATCTCCGCTTTATGCAACCACTAGTCTATATTTTGGCTGTACACATTTGCCTATTTTGAACAATTCATACCAGTAGTGTCATTTAATTAGTCTCCATTTGTGGCTGGCTTCTTTTACCTGACATAATATTTTCTAAGTTTATTAATGTCATAGCCTGTATCATTATTTCATTTTTTTTAACAAATGAAAAATATTCCATTGTGGTTTTGATTTGCAATTTCCTGATTACAAATGATGTTAAACTTTTATTCATGCATGGGTTTATTGGATATTTGTTATCTTTTTTGAATACACATGGATTTAGACCCTTATCTAATATGATGATGATGAAGATGATGATACTGGGAATTGAACGCAGAGTTCCTTCAGAGTTCCTACAGAGTTGATTTTGATGGCCTCTTGTTTTTCAATGTGTCTGTGGAGGAAAGAGAGTCTGGAGTGTTAATCTGTCATTATGCTGAAGTTGGATTTTATGGGTTGTTAACTACCTAAATAATTCCAACTTTTTCCATTTTTCTACCACCTTGAGACATTTTATCTTTGAAAAGATGTGCTAGGAAATAAAAAAAAAAAAAATCAAAGGATGCATTGTTGCCTGCTCAAACTTTCTTTTCCATTTAATCAAGGGTAAGATATTAAATCCGAATGAATTAGGCTCAATGTTAATATTTACTATAGAGAAAATTCACCAAATGTTTTCTGATTTAAGTGATATTTGTGTAAAACATTTTATGATACTATGCTTGATTTTCCTCAGAGTTAGTAAATACCTTTATACTTAAAATGCTATAATATTTACTTTGAATGCCACTTAACATTTCTTTTGAATCATAGAATCATACAAGTATTTGCTTTTAACTTAAAAGAACATATACCTATTTTTTTCTTTACAAAATACAACATAAAATATCTTGAATTCTTTTTTGAAGTCCTTTTTAGAAAAGATTTTACAGATTTCACATATTTTTCTTTTTTAAAAAAAATATATGTTTTCTTCTGAGAACTGTAATATGTGGACATAGGAACTGTCTTTGTGAAGGTAATTTTCAAAATCATGTTGATTTAATCAACCCAATTAATGTAGTAATTATAAAATATCCTCACAAGTAGGCTTTAAAGCTGGCTTTTGCCTCCAATTACCTTTTCAATTAACTAAGAAGTGCTTCATGGATAAAATTTTGTCCAAATAAGACCTTTGAGAATAAAAGGGTCATTTTGAGAGAATGTCAACCAAGCACTTTTAAGGGATTATTTTAATAATGAAATAAGGGCACACATTAGAGAGAGATGAGCTGCTTTGTGGTGTCAACTGCCTATAAAAGTGTGCTAGAATGTCAATGCCCAAGGAAGTCAATGACCACTTAATATCATGATAAGTCTTTTTGTGCATGTATTTTGTGTCTTTAATTATTTCATTATATAATTTTAATTGTACTGTTATTATGAATAAATACTGTTGTAATAAAAGATAAATGCTCATTATTAAAAAATATAAACATGGAAGGAAAAGCATAAATAACAAAGTATATATCACCTTTAAGCTTTGCAGATCAGAACTATCCCTGTTAGGGATCTTTCCCTTTCCTGTGGTAGCAGAGCTTCATCTTCCATTCAGTGTAGTGCTCTACAAGATGAAAAGTGTGTGATCTTGCAACCCAAGCCGAGGTCTCAAGGTGAACTATGAGAATGTTTGCTGCCAGCAGTTTTTTTTTTCCCCTCAAAGATTTTTCCTTTGTAATTTCCCTGGCAGCATCCTTCAGCTTATTTCAAAATTGAAGGCTATTGGTAGAAATACTCAGGACTGAAAAAATAATGTATATTCTTTCTCAGTACTCTCTCATTGGGTGGAATGGGGTCTGAAACAAAGCTACATATAAAACTATAAATCTTTTTTTTTTTTATTTGTCACTTTTCAAGGTTTTGGGAGCATATGATTAAGTTTCATTCCTTTTTGATTATAAGAGGTGAGTTTATTTTAATGCATTTTATATTAGATTATAATAAAGTCTGAGGAAGAAACCATTGGTGATTTATCTAGGTGTGTACACATTGGGTTCTCATATTCTAGCTTCATTTTCCAATATCAAAAATATGGGTGGTAAGAGCAAACTCTAACAGGTGTTTTTTTTTTGTTGTTGATTTTTTAGCAATCTTCAGGTGTTTTTTAACAATCTAAATTAAAAATTATCATCTGTCCTTAGTCCATGGAAACAATGGTAGTTTATGAAAAAATTTGTAGTGTTTGGAAAACAATATTATCTCACTATAAAAAATTAAAAACAAAAAGATGAATTTATAACTCAAAACTCACTTGAACAATTTAGCAGTTGTTCAGTTTTTATTCAGTTTATTTTCATTCTGACTTGCTGTGCATTTAGTTTATATACAATTGTCCTATAGGGAAAAATACCAGAATACTTGGTGTTTCAGAAAATTTTCATATGAAAAATATTTTCTCCTATAATTGATGGTAAATTTAGACATGAGTTATTTTCATTACATGGGGTGCAAGAGAATAGATTTTATTGACAAATAATTCTAAATCTTTCAAGACCATCTATTAAAATTCTTCATGGTAATTTCCTTTTCTTTGCAGACATGGAGTTTTAAAATCTCTGTGTGAGAATAGTGAGGAGGGAAAGAAATGTCCAACTTGTGAGGAGAAGGAAACCCTAGTAGGGCATGGATATTTTTCTGATTCCTGGAATTAAGTGAGATCCTTGAGATCAAAGAGTTGAAGGGTTGTTGATGAGAAATATATACCATGTGATAAAAAGCAATCTTTGAGGAGGTGGGCTAAATCTTCAGGAGTAAACCATATGCTGAAGCTAAGAGAAATGGTAGACAAAACCCCTAAAATTTATTCTGAAAACAAAATTTGAGCCAGACGTTTACTAAATAAACTATCTCTGAAAGAAATAAAAAAGAGAAAGATCCTCCTGCAGAAAGATTAAACTCCTGCCAGAGTTTAGAGAAAGTAAGGAAAAACTAGAATTTTGGAAGCAAACATTTTCAAAGGAACAGCATTCAAGCTAAGGGTGTGGATTACGTTATATCATAGAAGAATCTACTGGAAATAAGGAGGATTTTACTTAGGTAAAGATTTCCTTTACTTAGGAGAATTTTCATCAAGGGAGACCAAAGCAAAAAAAGTGGGTGAATGAGAAGCAAGTACACAAGTATGATTTAAAAATGGCTAGGCAGGCATAGGGGCACTCACATGTAATCCTGTGACTTGGAAGCTGAGGCAGGAGGATCACAAACTTGAGGCAAGACTTTAGTAATATAGGGAGACCCTGTCCAGAAAACAAAGCCCAAAACAAAACAAAACAAGGATGCAGTAATGTAGCTTAGTGGTAAAGTGCTCCCTGAGCACTTCAATTCCTAGAACCAAACATAAACAAATAAATAAATAAAAATAAAACAAATAAATTATGACAGATCATACAGATAATTTGAAACAGTAAGAGTTTGGCCTCTTGTTCCAATGTGCTTGTATACTTGAAAAACTAGTGTGGGCAGAACCATAGTAAATCAAATGGGAAGAAATAAGTGCTGCTGCCATATAATATTGAAGCATGGAAAAAACCTAGAATTCAGTGGCAAGACCTTGGGTGGTGCTGAATAAGAAAAGGAACTGAAATTAATCTAGTGAACAAATCAGCCCAGGGTGCTGCACCCTATTTTGTGACACTGATGGTTAATGCTTTTTTGATTTGTGTTTCAGCTGCTAAAAGACAAGATCCATGTCTATGTGTTTTTATTTGACTAGTTACCTCTTCTCCAGGTCATATGGCTTTTCTTTTCTTCTTGGAAGTTTGCTTAAAGCAAGAGTAACAATTGCCACTGCCTGTAATTTAAACAAAATGAGATATTTAACTTTTAACCTGAATCTTCCTTGTTCTATCAGAATTGCTGCCTGCATAAGCAAAGATGGAGCTCAGCTTGTGTGGTGGCACTGTCCCATTTTATCCTCCTCTTTTTAACTGTTTGCCATACAGACTTTGATGACCCAGCATCTGCTTCTGGAAGTAAGCAGGAAAAGGAGGTCACAAGCAAGCACAGTGGTGATTTTCAAAGATAAACTTAGGCATATTAAATTTTAAAGAGTTTATTTGAGCTGACAGAGGTTGATTCATGAATCAAGTAATGTTTGCATGCTCTTGCCAGGTTAGTGTTACCAGCTAGACCCCAAACTAGAAAGAATGACACATCCCTGAATGGCCCACAGGCTGACAGCCTTGAATCTATGCAAAGGTTTGAAAAGCCAGTGTTTCAGAAGGAATTTGGATCCAAGGACAGGGAGACACTGCTAGGAATTTTGGTACTTCCCAAGTGGTCTGTTTTGAAGGTTGTGTTTCTCTTTTCTTTTTTTATTCTAATAAGAATCATCTTTAGTGTAGGTTTTTCTTCTATAGATTGTAATTCTTTATTCACTTATCTCCAAAACATTTACTACTATATCTTTTATGCCTTTGTAAGCTTTTGTTTTGGAACTTAGAGAAACAAAGGAAGAACACAATAAAGAAAAAACAAACCCTCCTAAGGCCTTTGGGAAGACAGAAAAACCATTTTGCGGTGTGATTGGGTAATATCTGCAGCAAAGCTCAGGAAGCAGAACAGACAAGTAGCTGGTGGGTGCACAAATGGGTAGCTAAGCAAAAACTCCTTCTCCAATAAACAACAGGATGATGGTTCTGGAAAGGTTAGAAAAGATTCTAGGTTAAATTTGAATGAAATGTTTGTGTGTGTGTGTGTGTGTGTGTGTGTATGAGTGTGTATGTATGTGTGTAATGATTTGCTTAGCATTTATTTGGTTTCCCAAAAGTGTCATGACATGGAGGTTAGATGTTTCTTGTTTATTAGTTATCTTTGTTTATAAGCATATAATAAGGTACTAAGTAAATATTTCAATGCATTTGTTAAGTAAATGAAATGGAACTATACTTAAGGGTTAATGGCATCACTTGGGAGAATTGAACCCAAGCTCAATTTTAATTATGTACAATTAACAGATATTATAACTATTCCTTTTTTTTTCCTGAAAGGCATCATGACTATTATTTACCTGAAATTGAAACCAGTCTTGAAAATCAGGATTGGGTCCCCTTGTTCTTATGGTGTTGAAAATTGAACACACAGAGAGATAGAAGGGGAGGGAGACTGGGGTGGAAGTGGGTGGGGGTGGATGGGACTCCTCCAAAAAGGAGGGACTCCTCCAAAAAGGAGGGACTCCAGAGCTGGTACCCCTAGGAAGGAGGGCTGTCCTGCCCCTTTTGTAGATTTTAGGTTTTCTTCTTTCTCCTGCCCCCTCCTCCTATTTTGCTTAGGTGGCCAAAGGTGGAAAAGGAGCCATCCTTGGGTACTTCTCCATATTTTTTTCCATATCTGCCCAGAAAGGCAGGAAAAAAGCTACCCAGGGAGCATTCTTTAACAACTTCTTACTGGAAGGAACAATTCCCTGGAGGCAGGTGACCTTGGCAACTGGTGGTGAGAAGGGAAAGTGTTCTGGAGGTGTTGACTATTTTATTTCCTTTTGAATCAACCCCTGTGTTCCTGACCCAGTCATTCATTGTCTACACTGACTGTCCTTTTGTCCTAGTCTCACAATAGTTGGAAAATTTATAAATTGAATTGCAGATAAACAGCCAGACAGAAATATGTATAAGTAGGCAGGTTAAAAGAGGTCTAATATTCAAACCTCTAGAAATACTAGTTAACTCTTACTTAGGTGTACTCAATAAATTAAAAAAAAAGATGGCTAAATTAAATGAAAATCAAATAGATTTCCTAAGGAAAACGGTCATCACAAATTAAACTCTTGTCATGATGGAATTAAAAGTTAACCCAAATTTAGTGATGATCTTCTCTGAATTCTATTTCTGTATGTGAACACTGTAGTAGAAAGGCCCCTTTTCACCAAATGTCCATTCCAACTGTGATTTGAAAAATGGCCACTAGATGGCAATATACATCGATGAATTGAATCATTTTTAGCATTGAATCCAAGTTTCAGTTAGATGGTGCACAATTTTCACAAAAATTATAAAAAACTGAAAAATTTACATCAATTGAAACATAAGATACTTTAAAATGGGATTAAAATGTGTTTTCATGAAGTTTGAAATTTGTTTGGGTTTCCACTGTCAACAAATATTCTTGAGTTTACAACTAAATAGATTGGATATTTATTCAGTATTTGTGGTATCAAAATGCTAATGCTATAAGTGATATATATCATAGTTCTTGAAATATAATATTGACGTTTTTGGCTTAAATGTTTTAAATCAGTATTTCTGAGTACACGGTAATAGCATTTAAAAGGCTGGATTTATAAAAGATAAAATAGTTCTTTCTGAAGGACTTTTAAGAGATTTAATATATCAGTGTGTATAATGTATAAACCTTCTATTCAAAAGGAAAAGTATGTGAAATTTCCCAAATGGAATCCTTATAATACAACATTTCCTTAGAGAACATTCTTTAGGGAAAATGCTGTTCTTGGTGAGGGTTTATAAGCATGACAAGTAATACCATTTGAAGTAAAAGTAGGCATGTGTGAAAATGAAAACTAAATATAAAGCAAGAATATATGTACATCAAATATGGGTACTCTAAATCCAAAGTAATTTTTAAAAAGATTGCAAGTTTTACCCTTTAAAAAGCACCTAATATTCACTGGCTAGTTCATTCTGCTTGGAAATAAATTATGTTTTGTTCTATAAAAGGTAATGGGAAGGTTTTCAAAAAAAACCCTGTGTTAATGAGCCAAAAATAAATTAATGCAGTCAGATGAATTTTCTTTTGCACATTTTAATTTTACTTTTATGTGAGAGAGAAATGGGAGTCGAAACAAGAACCTGGGCATTTATTTCCAAAACAAAAACAAAAAAAACCCAGCAAAGTCTAAGGTTGTCACAGACAGATCTTTTACATCTTCTCTGAAGCCATATATTTCTCACTACAAATTATTTTTCAGATTGATAAAGCTGTGATGCTTCAACATGCTATAGCATGAAAGATTCTGTCATGGCCTTTTAACTGGACTAAATTGAGAAATTACTTCGGGAGGTGTCATTGCAATCACACATGGATAGAACTAAATATCACACACACGTTCCTTGTGAATGAATTTGCTACCAGTTCCATGTGTTAGGCAGGAAAGGATTCAAGTCTGATTAATAACCTCTGTGGATGATTTTGAATTAAGCAATCAATTTTGATTTATCGTCCTATGCTGCCATCCTGTGGTTACTTGAGAAATGAATAAAGTGGAGAAATTCAATGTTTTAAAAAAAACACGATATGAGCTCTTGGTTTCTATGAAATAATAGGAAAATGGGACTGAAGCAGACATAGGCCTTCTGTCTCCAGAAAGGATGATCTTCACTAGCATTCCTTCATTTATTTTCTCTATCTTCCACCCCGCAGAGATAGGCCGAGTTTAAAATAGTTGCTGCATAATGTATGAAGGAGAAAAAAAACCCTGAGAGGACCTAACACTGAGAAATTATTGTCTCTTGTTCTTAAATATTCCCAAGGGAGGAGGGAGGAAGGACATCTATTTTCACCTTAATTTTCATTTGATCAGGAGAACTCATTCCTTTCTGAACAGTTTGTCTAAACTAGGCTTTGAAAAATATCCATCATAGCCATATAGTAATGCAAAAGCTAAAGCTGATCAGCATAGAGCTAGGCTGATTTATTTTGGAATACCACCACTTCAGGTTTTATCTTTTTTTATCTTAATGAAACATGCTGCTATTATGCACGTGTTCTTGCTATTACTGCAGAATAATCTACCCTGTAATGGAATGAAAGTCTCTTTTAGGCGATTCACTGTAGAAATGCTTTTACTTATACACAGCAGATAATGAATTATCTTCTAAGAGAAGGCTAGCTTCTGATCACCTGTTTATAATTTCAAGCAAATTCCTGCTCTTTTGTAGTTGCAGTTACTGGGAAAAAAAATTTAAAATGTTAAGAATTAACTGCAATGATATGAATATTTTTAATATTTACTGTTGTATTAATTGTCAAGTCAGTTTCAATCATTAGTGCAATAATTATCAGGAGTTTTTCTGTTAAAATTTCTACTTCACATAAATAAATATGATGACGTTTTCTTTGTCAATTGAAGTCACAGATGATAACAGAAGTTGAAAGAAAATTAGAATCCTAAGATAATTGATTCAGCTTTATGCTTAATTACTCACTCATACAGCTTTTGATAATACATTTTAGAAAGCATTAAGTAGTATAATTTTATTTTTAAATATTGATTTGTGGCATATATGTTAAGACATTAATAAACCATGGCTTTGCCTAATCAGGTGGGATACTTGGATACTAACTTGTTAAAGTTTATTTTATCCCATTTATGCCTTCTAGTCACCTACTAAATATGAACATTATTTGTCAGATATTATTGTCTTAAAAATCTAGTTGAAAAGAATATTTTTATTAAATGATTCTATCTTTGTAATCCAGGTTGAACTCAGGAAATATCATATTATAATGCAGTCACCTTATCAATTATAAGTACATAGTTATAATAATTATTTCAAATTATACTAAATCTCCTTCTGTAGGAGTAAAAAGCTATATGCATAATGAATCAACATAAAATGAAAGATGTAAACAACAGCTTGCCAAATAAACAGTGTAAAACAATTCTCCATCAAAGCCTCAGTAATTACTTTATGGAACAGGCTGCCCTTAATAAAACAATTAATTAGTTTTTCCTAATGAATTATGCAAGCCAATAGTTTTTCTTCATTAATGTTTTGTTGAAATGATTACATTTTATTAATGAATACCATAGGAGGAATTAAATCTTTATTTTAACTTCTATGTATTTATGTGCTTAACTTGAACTAAATGTGTTTCCAGTATATAATCAAATTGGAATCAATCAAATTGATTCACTGGTCAAACATCCTTCTGGAGTCCTAGCTGCTTCACCTGGATGGCTCTTCACCAGCAGAGTGACCTGAGGACACCTTGGTTCTGCCAAGTATCATGTCAGTTCTTAATTTCAGTCCAACTGATTTGCTAAAGGCGGCTACTAGTGCCTCACACAGAAATTTATTCTCCGACTCTAATTGATGAATTTGGATAAAAGCTTAAATTCATCAGTGCAAAATAAATGACTATTGGCTGAGATGATGCTCCTTCTTCAAAAGAGTAAGAGGGCAGAAAAAGTCATGCTAATCTTCATCTTGCGTGAATATGAACATAGCCGGCCAGTACTGCTCCATTTTCACAAGATGTATGGCCACAATTATCACAATTATCAAAGAGTGTCTGAAGAAGAGAGGCAAAGCTCATTATGTACACGTACTGTTGTTAACCTAAAAACAAAAGAAAGTACTGTTGTTAACCTAAAAACAAAAGAAAACTGGTTGCTGAATTACCTGACACTTTGCTGCAAATGACAGGGTTTCATCCTTTATATGGCTGAAAAGTATTTTGCTGTGTATATTTATCACATTTTTAAAATCCATTCTACAGGGTTGGACTTCTTGGTTGATTTCATATGTTGGATAGTGTGCACTGTACTGCAATACATATGGATATACTGGTGTTTCTTTGAGAGAATTAGTTCGTGACCTTTTTATTTGAAAACAGTATTGGGCTTTCTAGATCAGATGGTAGCTTAATTTTCTGTGTTTTAAGGAACTTTCATATTGTTCTCCATAGTAGCTGTACTGATCGATGACCAACAGTGCCTAAGTGTTTCTCTTTACTCTACATGCTCAATAACATTTGTTAGTTTTTGCCTTTTTGATGATATTCATTCTAACCAGATGAGATGGTATATCATTGAAGTTTTGATTTACATTTCCTTGATGATCAGTCATGTTTACTTGACTCTTTTTTCTCCTTATTGGTTACATGCATATTTTTTGTTTTTTGAAAACCATCTATTCAAATCATTTATCTATTTTCAATTGGATTACTTGATTATTGCTGTTGCATTGGTTGAGTTCCTCACATATTCTGGATGTGAATCCCTTATGAAATACATAGTTTACACAAATTTTCTCTCATTCTCTAGAGTGGGTCTTGCTCTGTTGTTGGTTTTCTTTACTGTGCAAAATTTCTCAGTTTGATATAATCCCATTTGTCTAGTTTTGCTTTTGCTGCCTGTGACCTTGGAGTCTTATCAAAAAATCTTTGTTCATCCCAGTGTCCTGAAGTGTTTTCAATCGGCTTCTCAGGCTCAATGGTGAGTGCAGCATCAGTGATATTTCTCAGCTATCTGGGTTCATTGGGAAAAAACTTCAACATTTCTCATCAAAATAACTTTCTATTTTCCAGTTTTGTAGCCTCGTAATGAAGCATCCTAAGTTTTTAATTATGGGGCACCACACAGAAGATGACAGCGTCTCAAAGTCAACATTATGCCTCAGAAAGAGCAATGAGTGCTTTGAGGTTCATTTAGGAAAGCTTGAACAGTTCGATTTGGGTTGTGTTTATGTTATGACATTTATAATGACAAGCCATCTGGATGAAAAGTAAAAGTTCTGTGAATTAACCAGATGTGTCCAAATGTTTACATTTGTAGCATCAAGAGACTGGCTGGATTTTAATCTGAAATAATTCTTGCCTGACTATAAGAGTGGAGGATCATTGCACTACCAAGGGTGTGCATCACTCAGGGGACATTAGCCATCATCTCTGGGTTATGATGAGCTAGAAGAGGGTCATAGTTAGGAGCTGGTCCTTGGGAGTTAGACAGTACCTGGCTTGAAGCCTACTTCTTTTACCTGTTAGCTGAGTCCCTTTAAACAAATTAGAAAACTTTGCTGTTCAAATCATGAAGCATCTGCAGTGTTCAATCATAGTGTTTTAGAATTGATATGAAGATTAAGTGAGATTGTATAGGCATTGTCTCACATAAAGTATTAAATACACATTAGGCATCATTATTGCATGTATGTTTGTCCCACATATTAATGTCTTTAATAGCAGGAACTGGATGTATTCAATAAAGGTTTGATAAAGGTGACAAAAATGCTCTAATATTACAAGAGTTCTTCCTTTAAATAAAGATTAGGATTTTAAATGTCCCAGGTTCTACCTCTCAGAGCTTTCATTAATCATCAGGTGTGTCTCCTTTAAATATGGAATTGATGGCAAATATATTTCTTAGGAACAGGTTAGTTGAGAAAACTAGAAATTTCTTACCACCAAAATTAAAAACGTCAAAACAATTTATTTTACTTTTTATTAGGAAGGACAAATTTTTTTCCTCTATCCATGAGCACAGTGAGATTTAGACATTTGCTGCAAGTTGCCCAAGTTTTATATAGAAGAAGGGGGATTCAAATAGAGCATTATCTAACTCCCAAGGCCCCTCTTCAAATCCTGCTCTCTACTAATCCCTCACAATCAAGAAGTGATGGCTGAATGTCATCTGAGTGACACACAATTAGTTGTGTAATAATCCTTCAATCTTACAGGCAGGCTGGAAACTAATTATCTTAAAGTAAAAATTTAGTCAGCCTTTTGATGCTGAAAATTTGGACATTTAGATACTGTCACACTATTGTGACAAAGGCATAGCTTCTACCTATGGGATATGTATTCTATATTATGCGATAGCTTTTAAAACAAGTTTAAGAAAAATACATAGTATAGGTCTTATTTCTTTATGTACACACCCCACACACACATATTGAGTGTCTACAATACCCAAAGCTCTGGAGATACAGAATCGAATTTCATGGGTTTCTTGCTCCAATTTGCAGACTGAAAGAGAGAGGCATTAAAACAATCAGTTGAAATACTACTACACTTCAGTATTGTAGAATTGCACCAGGGGTCACAGTGGCAAAAGAACGGAGTGTTCAAATCTGGGACAAGGAGGGAAGGGAGTAGTCAGAATAGGTGTCACAGAGAATTTGATACTTACAGTCTACTAAACAAAGTAGATCTTCAGCTGGTCAGTTAACAGGAAGAACATGACAGCTAGATGGGGCATAACAAGCAAAGAAAAAAAAAAACACAAAACACTATGGTTCTTTTAGCGAACTGAAAACAATTTGGTCTGCTGTGCAGAGTACAAGGGGAGGGGAGATTCTGGTGGGAAATGCCTGGAATAAGCAAACAGGGGGCAGATGAGGGAGGGCTGCATGGTCCATGCCTCAGGACGTAGGATCCATGCTGGAGCCAACATTAGCCAATGAGAGGTGGATACTGTCACACTATTGTGACAAAGGCACAGCTTCTGAGTGGAAAATGCAGATTTAGCAAAGATCACTCTATTGGGAATAAGGAGGACAGGGGAGACTGAGGACTGAGAGACCATCTAGGGGACTGTTATGGAATTCTACCTGAAAGGTGAGTTGGGCCTCTCAGTGTGGGCTGGATAGGAAAGCACCCTGGGGGTCTTTTCAAAGTTATTGATTCCTGGGATCCACTCTGTCTAGAGTGGAGGCAGAATGTGGCATTGGTAATTATAAAACCCAAGTGATGGATTGTCATATGCATCATGGTGTGAGAACCCAGGTCCTGGGATCTTGAGAGTAGCAGTGGAGATGGAGGACAGAGTTGAATTCTTGGCATCCGCTGAAAACTAAGATAAAAATTCAGTCAGCCTTTGGACACCGAAACTTTGGCTATTTAAATATTCAGGAGATGAATCTGAGGCATTGTAGGCATTTTAGAGCCATTTGTTTTTTTATTTATTCTGATATCAGATTAGCCAGAGGATCTTGAAAAGAATGCAGATTATGAGTACCAAGCCAGGGGTGAGGCCTGAGATTCTGCTTTTCTATCAAGCTCCTAGCAGATGTCAAAGCTCATACCACACGTTGTGGAGTAAGACTACACATTTTTAAAGGAGACAGTAAGAAAAAAAAGTTCGGAATAGCTTTGTAATTCTATGATAACTAAGGATATCTGGTAATAAAACCTAGAAGAAAAATCATGAGTGGTTTAGAACACACCTCGTAGATAAAGGGGCCAGTGAAATACAGGAGAGAACATGCAAGTTCCAGAGTAGCACATCGTCGGCGTGAGAGAGTGGATCCAGGAAGAGTAGATAAGAATGTCTGGAGACTGTGAAACGTGAGCTGGGCTGAAGACAAGATCCTGACAACAGTAAGGAGAAGACGCTAAGTGGAGGGCTAACTGCAGTAGGAAAACCTAGTAAGAGACCTGGGAGGCTATCCAATAAGTTAGAAGTGTCACAGACACCAAGGTGGGGGCGGTCAACTCTATCACAATCCTCTTGGGAGTCCAGTGAGGCAATTGAAAGAGGCCCCTGGGATGTTCCAATGAGGAGGACACAGGCGATCTTGATGGGTGTAGCTTCAGAGTCCCTGAGATGGAAATCTGACCTCACTGAAATGGAGGGACAGGAGGAGGACCCTACTTCTCAGAGATGCTGGCTGGGCTGTGGGAGGGAGAGGAAGTGGGAAATGGGTAGAGATGGTTCAGGAGTCTAGGCAGCGATTTTTTTGTTTTTGTTTTGTTGTTTTCTCTCTTTTATTAAGTCATTTACTCATTAATTTTGCCAATCCTTTATAAGAGTTCCTTTACTCTTTTTATATATTTTTAACCGATTTTGGACTGATTTACTAATTTATTCTCTGTTGCTAGTTCAAGTCACTAAAAACCTCCTACTAGTATTGTTCTTAATTCGGAATATAAATTCTTTGCAAATAGCCCTTAAGTTTTCTTTTAACAGAGACAGTGTACCTCACCCTCTGGTTCCCAATTTTGCTGGCTACTCCCCTTCCCCCATGCAAGTCCACCTCCCAACCTCTTTTTAGAACTCCCTCTTTCTCTCCATAGGGCCCCAGCTGGTACTGTTTTCCTTATTAGAGGCTACTCTTTTGTCAGACTGCTATGATTTTATATTAGGGCTGGTGTTCATCTTTGAGTATATATTAGAATCATTTTGGAAATCTGGATGTTAAGTCCTCATCAGGCCTTTTCAATCAGAATCTCTGGGGGAGACTCCAAGACCCTGCCTGTGATACTTAGGCGCACCCAGTGGAGTGCAAGAAACATTATCCCACAATATGTCCCCTTGGCACTCGAGAAAATAGCAGAAACAGGAAGGTCACTGTGATGGTTTAGATATGAGGTGTTCCCCAAAAGCTCAAGTGTGAGAAGATGCAAGAATTTTCAAAGGTGAATGATTGGATTATGAGAGGTGTAACCTAATCAGTGTTTTTTTTTTTTTTTTTCCCACTGATCTGTAATAACTGTGAGGTAATTGTAGGCAGGTTGTGTGTACCTGGAGGAAGTAGGGCACTGGGGGTGTGCCTTTGGGTTTATATTTTGCTTGTGATGAGTGGAGCTCTCTCTCTGCTTCCTGGTTACCATGTTCCCTCTTCCAAGCCCTTCCACCATGATGTTCTGCCTCACCTTGGGTTCAGAGCTCTGGAATCCACTGGCCATGGGCTGAACCTCTTCCAAATAAACTTTTCCTCCTCTAAGAGTTTCTTGTTGGGTATTTTGGTCCCAGCAACCAAAAACTGATTAAAATAGCTACTATCCTCATTCTTCCACTGTACTCCCCTAAACATGTTATAGAATGTAGGAAGGTCACTCTCTGACCTTCTCCTTACCTTCTCCTTTTGAAGACCCTCATGTGAAATATGCCCTGCCCTATAGCAGGGGAAGGGCACCAAACAGGATCTGAAAAAAACACCCTTCAGTTCTCTGCTCTTTATTATAAGATATCTTCCAATATTGCTTCTGCACAACTGTCCAAATCAACAGTTTCCCATGGGTCCTTTTGTCTTTCTGATGGTTATATTTAAAAGTTTGTTATGCTTTTCTGTTTTGTTAATGTCTTTTGCTATAGAGGGGGCTGCATGAATCTAGTGGTGCAAAAGAAAGAAACTTTTCTTCCCTAAACAGCAAGGTTTGAGAAACTCCACTTTATTAGCACTGAGACTTTATTTTTTTGTGCACAATTTGAAGAAAATCAAAACACCAATGTTAACAAGTGAGCAGGTTCCTTTATATATATATATATATATATATATATATATATATATATATATATATATATAGATTGATGTTAGGAATGTTATTTTATAATGCCACCAATAATTATTGACAGGAGAAAGTATGATCATGGGCAGAAATTGAAGTCTCAGATCACTCTTGGGAAGGAGGTATGAATGACAAGAGGATATGGAATGAAGAAAACTTCTAGAAAGAGTATCTGAAAATCTAAGTGACTGAATGGCAGCTTGAAAAAAATACTGGTACCAAGCCAGAGAAAGCTGGAGTGGGGACAATAAAACTGTACCTGGGGTAGGACCTCCAGAGCGAGATAATTTTATGGAGTTCTGTATTTGTAACGAGTGGGGAGAGATTTAATGTGCAGTGTCAGATCTTTTAAGAACAGCTCTCTCTCCTTGAAACATGAAGTTGCTTCTAAAATAGAGTCAGGGATAGCCTCGTTTTAATCAAGAACTCCAAAAATAAATTATGCAGACAGGAGTTGAACCATTCTAGGAAGAAGAAAGCAAGGTTTGCCCAATCCTTATAACTTGGCTCTTTCTTAGTAATTTGCCAACATGAATTTCAGGTGTACTTGAATGCGTACTCAGCTGAACAGAGGAAAACCTTTCTCTCTGTGGTGTTACTCCTAATGGAGGAATAATAAAAGATGTAAAAATTAGGCTGAGTTCCAAGGTGAAAACTACACAGAACTTTCTTTAGGCCCTTGGATGACTTTGATAGCTATAAAATAGGAAGAAAATTTCCTTTAAAATGTTTTTTTTTTTTGTCACATCCAAATAATTTTTTTGTTACAGATAGCCTTTAAGATAGTTGGGTATGAATAGCAATGTCTCACTTTAGGATACAATGAAGTGACACATGGTTGTTCATACCCAACTCTTTTTAAAGTTATTTTTATTCTATGTTTGAGCTATAGATAGTGAAACATTTATTTGTTTATATAAAAATATCTGTTATGAGGGATTGGCTCACATGATTAGAAACCTAAGAAATCCAAGAGAGCTGGTGATATTGTTCCAGCCCAAGCCCCCAAACTCAACAACCAGGAGAGCCAGTGGTGTATGTCCCAGTCTAAGTCATAAGGCCTGAGAAACAGAGGCTCCCTGTCTGAGAAGAAATGAGTGGCACAGAGCAAGTGAGAGAGCGAATTCACCCTTCCTGTGTCTTTTACTGTACCCAGGCTCTCAAGGGTTTGGATGATGTCCGCCTACATCAGAGAGGACAATGGAGTTACATTTAAAATCCTACTTCTGTCCACGCCTATGAACATTGAATCAGTTGAAGAGGTTTTTCTACTGTGGAAACAGATCACCTACCAGTCAGTTGCTAAATGATCACTTGAACTGAGATGCGGACATTCAGAATTACATTAAGTAAATCCAAATGATCATTTAAAAATCCCCAAATTTAAAAGCCTTTCATGACTGAACAATTGTTTAGTGATACAAAAGCCAAAAAGTATAATCAACTGGACAAAAGTTAATTCAGGGCAAAACTAATTGAGTGTAATTTGTTCACATTACAATCAATTTCAGTATTTTTCAGTCTTTTAAATTATTGAAATTGAAAATTAGGAAGTGTTTAAATTCATTTTAAGTTTCTTTAATGGCAACATTACAATATATTAAAGATAGATGCTATTAGCTCCTACAATTACTCCACATTTATCACAGTAATTATGAACTTGCTATTGTGTTTATTGTTGAATTAATTTAATTATAAATGCCAAAAATTATTTTAATGAAATAATTCTTTGTTGCTAAAGACCCATTTAGTATGTGTACTGTATATTGAAACTTCATAGTTTGTTACAACATCAATATGTAATCATTATAAAGTAGAAAGTTAATACTAAAAAATTAACAATAATTAAATCTAAGGAATTAGGATTTATTAGATTGCTAATTCTAATTTAAATTGACATAAAAATAACTTAGCTTAGAAATTATTACTCATTTGTTTGAAGGAAAGTTTAAATTCTTCTTAGACTTTTTATTCCCCACTGTAGAATTTTGTGTGTGTGTGTGTGTGTGTGTGTGTGAGAGAGAGAGAGAGAGAGAGAGAGAGAGAGAGAGAGAGAGAGTGTGTGTGTGTGTGTGTGTGTGTGTGTGAAGGAAACAGTATATTAAATGATTCTCCTTGAAATTAGCTAAGTGAGTCTTTAGAACTACCTTGGCCAACATGAGTGCCACACATGGCTGTTGAGCTTTTGATTTGTGTATGAGGTTATTTTCTGTTACTGTAACAAAATACCTGAGACGAAGTACCTCACAAACAAAAAAGTTCATTTAGCTCACAGTTTTGGAGGCTAAAACCCAAACAGTATGGCACAGGATCTGGCAAAGTCCTCTCTGGCTACACCATCTCATCATGGTGGGGGGGCATCATGGCAGAAACATGAGAAAGAGGTAGAGGTCACCTTATAAGAAAGGGAGTCACAGGAAGAAGAGGGGTCAGGTTTGCTCTTTTACTAACAACTCTATTTTGAGAACTATATCAGGGTCCAATGGGAGCTACTTCAAGCTATTCTGAAGTGGGTGATGAAGCCAGTGATCTAATCACCCTCCTTAGACTCTACCTCTTAAAAGTTCCACCACCTCTTAACATCACTACCTGGGGACCCGGCTTCAGATACATGAACTCTTGGAGGGCAAAGTTCCCCAAACCATAGTGGCATGTGACTAACTATAATTAAGAAGTGCTGATCCATATTTTTGAAGACTTACTCTGAGAAAGAGGATATAAATTGTTATTAATATTGTTATATTGATTACATGTTCAAATGATATTTTAATATACATTGATATATTGGTTTAAATAAAGAGGAAAACAAACCTGGTGAGGTGGGCAGGGGTCAGAACAATAGAACACCAAGAGTCATGCTAAGGATTCTGGATTATGTGGTTACTACTAATAAGACATTGGCAGGTTTTGAGAAGGAAATAATATGATCAGTTTAAAAAGAGCTCATTGGTTCCTATGATTAGAGAAGGGATGAGATCACTGTAAAACAAAACAAAACAAAACAAACAAACAAACAAACAAAAAAAAAACTGGCATTGTTCTCAGTGGGGGCTAGAAGGCAGGACTTGTGGATACTCAGAATTTATGGCTTTCTTTTGGAGGAAGAACAGAATGAACAGACAGCAGAAGCAATAGAGGCTAATTTATGCATCAACTTGGATGGTCCACTCGGTGCCCACATATTTGGTCAAACGTTATTCTGGGTGTCTCGAGGAATGTCTTTGGAATAGATTACCACTTAAATTGGCAGGTTGAGGAAAGCAGAGTTCCCCCCTCTGATGTTGAGTGGACTTCTTCCAACCAGTGGAAGGCCCAAATAGAAGGTTGTCCTTGCCAAGAAAGAGGGAATTCTCTCTGCTTGACAGCCTTTGGATTAGGACCCCAGCTTCTTCCTGCTGCAACAGGACATGTGTAGTCAGCCATCTGTATCTGCATGTTCCATATCTGCAGATTCAACAAACGGTTAATTAAAATATTAAAGAAAAAAAATTATGTCAGGACTGAATTACCTTGTCATTATTCCCTAAACAATGCAAATAATGTTTACCTCATATTAGGCATATCCTTCCATGGAGATACACACACACACACACACACACACACACACACACACAGCTTATGTGCATGTTATATGCAAATACTATGCCATTTTATTTACCTAAGCACACAGATTTGATATTTGTAGAAATCTTAGAACCAATCCCCCAAGAATACAGAGAAAGACCACATAGATGTACTCTTTTGCTTCTGTTTCTCTGGAGAATCTTAGTACAAGGAATAATCTGGAATGTGCTTGTTTGGAAAACAAGATTCAAATTTGCTGACTTTATTGGCTTCCCTTATCACAGATGTCTTAAAGTTCAGTGTCTCTGGCTATATAGCTTATAGAATCTAAAACCTCGTTTATTTGGGTTTTAGGATAACAACAACAGTATCAGCAAAAACCCCTCAGAAGAGCCTGTCCCTTATGTGTTTTCTGAAAACAAAAACATCACAAAAATTTCTACTTATTTGCCAACTGTATTTTGCTTATTGGTCCTACTTATTTGCCATCACACAGAGAATTGTATTTTGCAGAAGTCAAGGTGATTTTGCATGCTATGCTATTAATCTTTATGAGACCAATGAGCACCAAAATGCAACACAAGAATAAAATTAATTATCCAACAATGTGGGGGGAAAGCATCTATGCCGCCCAGGACTTTTATACATTCTGCCTCTTGGCATCTTTGAACCCAGGCTGCATTCCACTCAGCGGCATGCCTAGAAAAATGAGCACAACTCAGAACATTTTTACTTTGAACGCCTCTGTCACTATTTAACATTCTATCTTCATATACTGCCTACATTGTTAAATTGCCTGAAACTGCAGAGCAGTCAAGCAGTACACAAATTAAGCCACAAAGTAATCGGATTTCAATCACTAAATATTCACAGCTCAATTAAGTTATTTACTGAGATGTTTGTCTTAGCTGTTGAAATCTTTGCATATTTATAGCCACTTCACACTAACCTTTTAAAAATATCCTGATGTGAAAATAAAAAGCCACATTTGTTTTATAAGGTAGGTTAAAGTTATGGCTCCAGGTATTTAAAAATGAATAAAAAGTCAATTACCTTCAAGTTTTCCAAGAGTATGATTTGGTATCTAAAATAGAAAGCCGACTACAAATTGCCTGATTATGCTTTTGTTTCTGAAACAGATATTTTAAAAAAAATGTGATCCAAGTTACAATCTAATCTTCTGTTCTTCCTTCCATTTTGTGATGTTATAGATGGATCATATTTCCCAGATTCAGCACTGCTATATTCTGCTTCATATTCAACCATAAAATTCTGAGAGTGGCTCTGGATAACTTTGTTCAGTTCAACTTTTGAAGTTTCATTTCCTCCACAGCAATAAGGGGATGATAAAAGACAGGATCCTTCCGGTGTTCATCTGATGATAGTAAAAAATCGTTTTGAATCTTTAGGGAAAACTAGGTGCTAATAGGTTTATAATATGTAATAACAGTAGCTAATCCTTGTAGCAAGGCCTTGCTAAGAATTAGAAATAAAGTACTATACAAATACTTCCTTTGATCTTTGAAGAGAACTCTTTTTAGTATACATTAATCAAATAAGGAACATTTAAGCTTGAAGATTCTAACCAGGTATGTCGGAATCCACAGCCTATGCTCTCGAAAATATTGCACTTTATTGATTCTTTTATATGGAATGACCCTGCTGTATCAATTACTCATTGCTGCTGTAGCAAAGTATCACAAAATTTGTGGGTTAAATCAGCACACATTTCAGTTCAAAAATCTGAAATGGGTCCTATAGGGTTAAAATCAATGTGAGAGTTCCTTCTAGGGGTTGCTAAAGAAAAATCCATTCTTTGTCTTTTTTAGCTTCTAGAAACTGCTGACATTTCCTTACTTCTATGATTCTTCTTCACTGACCTGACCCTCTTGCTTCTATCTTCTGAGCACCCTTGTGATTTATTGTGTCTATCTTAATAACCCAGTAAAATCTCCTTATCACGAAACCCTTAATTTAATCACACCTGATATGTCCCTTTTGCCCCATGAAGTACATATTTACAGGTTCTGAGGACTAGGATTATGGCATCTTGGGTTGGGGGGACTCACACTGAAATAATAAAAAAAAAAACCCACGTTTTAGAATGTGCCTTGGAAAACTAAGACTATCTCTGTGTATGAGCGCACTGCATATACACACTATTTTGCTTCTGTTTCTCTGGAGAATCTTAATACAAGGAATAATCTGGAATGTGCTTGTTTGGAACACAAATGTATGTTACTTTTAGAGTGATACAATTCAGTTTGCATTTTTTTTTTTATGATGAAAGCTTGAGTAAGCATGATATCCATACTCTTCAGAAATCTGTGGGTCGCATAATTGGCTGGTTGGAATGTGGATCCTTACGACACGTAGCACTTGCTAGGACATAAATTTCAAGAGTCATCTATCTGTGGGGGCAGCTCAGCCAGTTTACACCCACCGGACTGGGAGAATCTGTTTTACAATCATATGTTACAGTTCTGTCTTCCTTGTGTAAGGACCATGTATTTAATGTAGGAGGGAAAGAGAAATTTGAAAAGACATTTATATTTTTAGATGTCTTAGAAGAGACGTTTAAAATATAGTAAAGACATTTAGGGTATCAGAAGATATTTGTGGGACTGAAAAAAACCATGAATTTAGGAATTTTTTGCTTGTCTATGTTCCCTAAAAGTAAATCTAATATATCCAATCTCATATTTTTAAAGAAGGCACATATTAATTTTTCCACGAATAGCCCAAAGGGACAAAGTTATTAATGCTGTTATTAATTTTTCTAATATTAATTCCATGGGATATATTCCTCCTTCCTTCTATCATCCAAAATATCAATAAAGCAACAATTTTTTGTTACATTCTAAGGAGATAATTCCCATTTCCTTTACTGTTTTTTCCTTCTTTACTTCCCATCGCCTCTTTTTCTCTCCCTTCTTCTCCTTTTCCTCATCTCCCCCCTCCCTCCCTCCCTCCTTGCCTCCCTGGCTCTTTCTGTGAGAAGTTTAAGAGCAAATTAAAGTGTAAATGTACATGGTGACAATCTCTTTATGTCCTTTGCATAAGATTAATATGACATTAACAGGGCATGCTGATGCATGCCTGTATATCCAGAGGCTCTGGAGGCTGAGGCAGGAGGATTGCAAATTCAAAGCCAGCCTCAGCAACTTAGTGAGGCCCTAAGAAACTTAGCTTGACCCTGCCTGAAAAAAAGAAAAAAAGAGGATTAATATGACATTGATTGACCATTTCTCCCAAACTTAAATATTGGAAGATTATTATTATTTCTCCCTCTCCCCCTGTAGCCGGTGAATGGTATTTTCCCATTCCATTTGTTGTTACCAAGTACTTCCCAAGTTAGGAAAACTAATGGAGGAAAGGGATTTTTTTTCCCTCATTGAATATAATTAAAAGCAAAGAGACAGGCATTTTAACACAATGCACAAAAGACATCTTTTCAGATTTGCTCCTGAAGTCCTCTTCAGCAGCCCCCCTCCACCAAAAATGCTGCTGAAAAAAATGACGGGGCAGGCTCTGAGGGAGAGGAAGAGGGAACTCAGAGAATGGGAGAGAAGGAGATAGGGAAAGGGTGGAAAAGCATCCCAAAGAGAGGAAGGTATTTAAGAAACACAGGATGGACCACGCCTATAATCCCAGCAGATCAGGAGGCTGAGGCAGGAGGATCACCAGTTCATAGCCAGTCTCAGCAACTTAGCAAGGTTCTAAGCAACTCACAGAGACCCTGTCTCTAAATATATATATATATATAAAAGATGTGGGGATGTGGCTCACTGATTAAGTACCTCTGAGTGTCAATCCCTGGTATGATGGGATCAGGCTGCTCACCAGTGGTCTGTGGCTGGGCTGCAAAGACCATGTCTATGGAAAACTCTGCACATGTGCCCCCACAGCTTGCACCTGAGCTCATGAGCTGTTCTGAGTACCTTTGAGGACCTACCTCAGCTGTGCCAATCAGGAGTACAGTTGTGGTTTTGTGGTTATTATTTTTATTTTTTCTTTATAGGACATAAATGTGCCATCCTTACTTTTTGATGCTGTGTACAGTAAAGAGGTTACATAAGCATTCAGCTTATTAGAAATTACATTTCAAAGGAGAGATGCTTTGTAGGTGAAGGGTTTGGAACATGATTTGATCCATCAGTGTAAACAAAAAATGCTGCTGTCATATTTTCTTCTTTGAGGCTGGCAATACTTATGACTTCCTGTCACACAAGAAATGGGGGAAGCTGATAGATGGATGCTGGTTTTCTGTACCTTAAACTGTTTTCTAAATTTCTGAGTCAACTTCCGATGCTATTATCCTTTTCTTTTTCTGAAATAAGATATTTAAAAATTCTTAACTTTCTTCTAGGAGAAATGCAAGCTATTAATTCAAGTTCAGAACAGTTTAGAATTAGGGTAAATGTGTTTGCTTCTCTACTTGAACTTCCAATAGAATGGTGATATAAATTGTTATAATTATTTTCACCTCAAGTGATAAGCTTCTCTAGAATGAGGCATATGTTTCCATTGGAACCCTAACCTTATCATATTGACTTGCTCACATTTTTGCTTGATCATTAGACTGAAAACTCATGGAGAACAAGAATTGAAAAAAATTCAAGAGAAAAAAAAAATCCCTTGGCTAATATTAAAAATAAGCTATCTTTTGATATCTCAGATGGGCAAGTTCAAAAATAGACTGTTATGACTTGAATTATACCCCTTCTCAAATAAGTTAAAGTTCTATCCCCCCTCCAACCTCAGAATGTGCCTTTATTTGGAAAGTGGACCACTGCATATGTAATTAGTTAAGAAGAGATCATACTAAAATAGGGTTGGCCCCTAATCTGATATCAGTGGCAGCAGGATGGCCAAATGAAGACAGATGCACACAGGGAGAAGGCTATACAATAATAGGGAGAGTTTCAAGTGCTGTGTCTCTATAAAAAGGAACTCCAAAGACTGCTAGCCAGTGCCATCAGCTAGGAAGAGACAAGGAAGAATCCCCTATAAAGGTGTCAGAGGGAGCATGACCCTGTCTTAGTCTTCTAGCTTCCAGGACTGTGAGCCAATCCATTTCTGTTGTTTTAAGCCATCCAGTTTGTGGTACTTTGTTATGGAATCTGTAAGAAACTAATACAGACTCTCCTCCCCAAGTATTTCTTAGTTATAAGTCTGACAAATTCTCAGAAATATTTCTTTACCTATGATAAATTAGAAACTACCACTATTTCTCCCCTCTTGGAAGACACGGCTTTCTTATAAATGGTTCAACTGTTTAGCTCAAGATAGTCTCCCTTGTGACTAACTCAAAATCAATTTGTAAAGGACTTTGATTATATTTTTAAAATCGAATCATGGACTGGAAACTCTGAAACTGTGATCCAAAATAAATCTTTTCTCTTTATAAGTTGATTATTTCAGGTATTTTGTTATAATAATGGACAATTGACAAACACAGAGTTGAAAGGGTGCGTGCTTTCTAAGAAGCGCTCGAGGCGTCCATACTGAAAGGGTTAGATCAAGACTGACAAGTTATATAATCAGACTTTACCTTACAGAAGATTTATCTGTTTCAGTGGAAGTATTAATAGCAGCTGTTGGAAGTGGCAGTTTGTAGGGAGAAAGGACTTTGCTCATAAAAGTTTATGTCTCCTCTCCTTAAAAAGTTTTAAAAAACTTTGGTAATCATAATGAAATTTGCATATATAGGCACAGTTTGTTTTGCGTGTAGTATAGATTTTCACTCTTTGCATTAGAATCCAGAGTAAATGATTTACAAGTGAAAGAGTTTATGGAAAGATATATACACAGTGATACTCAAAAGGAAAAACTGTTGAACTGAAAATCAGCATCCTTATTAGTATGGTCAAGATGGGTGCTTTAAGTGTAAAACTTTAATCTGCATTTTGCTTAAGTGGAGTTTGCATTTATTTTGTTACACAAAGGGATCCTTACATTGAAGAGATAACTTCCAACTATGTTCAGTTTAATTTGAATGTGAATGTGCTCCTGGCATTAGGACTCTGTTGAATCCAACACCCTCCTCTTTAAAAAAGGCTAACCATTGAAGCATCTGTAGCTTGAAACAGCTCTTTTCATGACTCCTGTTTCTAAGAAGGCCATTTTGAAGCTTTCATGTTAGAAATTCTCATTTATCTGAGAAATTAGAAAACATTTAAATGAAAGCACCTACTATCATCAATAGAATAATAATAATAATAAAAAAACAAGCTCATTGAAAGATTTTAGTTTTGAATATAGGAAAATTCCTTGGTCTTCTGGCAAAACTCTGGTCTGATGACAAAGATAATTTAGGTTGAGGTTTTTTCCTAGTTACTAAGAAGGACATTGCAGCCAAAAACTAACTTCATATAAGAAAACCACATCCTCTGCCTATTAATGGGCAATAGACCCAACAGCATGGGAATCAACAACCCTAACTTTGTTGGGTTAAGAGCTGTTCACTCAAACCTCTCACCTCAGTGAGAATGGCTCTTATGGAAAAGACAAGAATTAACAAATGCTAGAGGATGTGGAGGAAAAGAAATGCTCACACACTGTTGGTGGGAATCTAAATTAATATGATCACTAGGGAGAACAGTATGGAAACTAGAAAGTAGAGCCATTCTGTGGGTCCAGTTATCCCACTTCTGGATTTATATCCAAAGGCAATGAAATCAGCATATTAAACAGATCCCTGCACATGAAAGTTGGTTACTGCCCTATTTACAATAGTTAAGACATGGAATCAAGCTGGGTGCCATTAATAGATGTCTGGGAAAAGAAAATATGGTGTCTATATACACAGTGGAAAATGATTCAGCTATCAAAGGAATGATATTCTATCATTTGTAGCAAAATGGATGAAACTAGAGGACATTAGGTTAATGGAAATAAGTTAGTCACAGAAAGACAGAGTCTGCATATTCTCTCTTGTATGTGGGTATTAAGAAATGGTGATTGGGATGTATAATAGCAATTACTAGTTTTTGTTTTTTTTTAATTAATGTACTTATTTTTATTCTAATTTGTTATATATGACAGCAGAATGCATTACAATTCATATTACACATATAGAGCACAAGTTTTCATATCTCTGGTTGTATACAAAATATATTCACACCATTTGTGTCTTCAGACATGTACTTAGAGTAATGATGTCCATCTCATTCCACCATCTTTTTTACCCTGAGAAGCAGGGGAAGGATACTAGGAGATTAGGTAATAGATACCCAAACCCAGTTAGGTTGAAACAACAAGTTCCCATGTTCTGCAGAACAGCGGGATGACTGTGTTCACAATAACCTATTACATATTTTGTAAATAAATGAAAGAGAGAAACCTAAGTCCTCAAACACAATAAAGAGAAGGAGATGTAAATATTAATTACTTTGATTTTATCACTATATATTGCATACATGTATGAAGACATCATATTGGTAATTTTTGATTAACACAAATATTATGTGTTAATTAAAAATTTTTTAAATGTTTGAGGAAATGTAAATGTGAACTACCCTGATTTGATCATGACATGTTTATATATATATATATTATTATTATTATTATTATTATTATTTTTGTGGTATATATGTGTATTAAGAATTGTAATGCAAAAAAAGAAGTACATGTATAAAGGCATAAATTGGCATGAACATACTTTATATACAGAGATATGAAAAACTGTGTATGACATGGTACCTCTCTGCATTTGTAAAATTTAAATAAATAACAATTGAATAAAAAGCTATTGATGACTTCCTAACTCTGGGTTAAGTCACAGAAGTCATCTAATTAATGATGAATGGTTTGGTCTTGGCCATCTAGGATGGACAGCATCAAGCCCGGTTAAACTTGATTCCAAATCTGTTCTATTAGGAAGGGGTGTTAACTTATTCAACTAAGTAAAAAATTTCAAAGATACACTCAGTTTTTGAGAAGTTTGACTTTATCCCTTTGTAAAGTTTTTCACTGGGTAGTAATTTTTTATATCATATTAAATCATTATTATTATATTGCTATTTATATAAAATTTGCTTTGTATCAGCAATATATAGGATTTACATGTTCTAAATGCTTTACATACATTCATTCATTTAAATGTTGTCTAAACTGATATTGCACTTGGTCAGAAATATATTTTCTTTAGCAGTTAAGTAAAATTTCACATATAAGTCATAGCAGCTTAATTATCTTTTCAGTTAATATATATTTTTATCCACACCCACCTTAGATAGTTATTGCTACCTTATAAGTTATTACAAAACAAAACAGCCTCAGGTGATAAGCATTGTTATCTCACACAGTTTCTGAGATACAGGAATCTGGAATGGCTTATTTTGTGATTCTAGGTGAGAGTCTCTCTTGAGGTTGGGACTATAGTCATCTTGGGTGGGGGTGGAGGGTCTGACTCTAAGCTTGCTCACTCACATGGCCTTTGCCTTGTTAAGAGGACCACTTCTGTTCCTGACAGGGCATCTGGCTTTTCCTAAAAGATGTAGGGAAAGAGAGAAGAGAAACACACACACACACACACACACACACACACAGAACACAGTGACTTTTATAACTTAATCTTTAAAGTGACATATAATCACCTTTACTATGTACCTTTGGTCACACAGATCAGTTGTGGTACTATGTGTGACAGTATATGAGGTGACTTCCAAAGGAAGTGAATTCCAGATATGGAATTTAAAGGGTCATCTAGGAAGCTTGCTATCACACCTAGACACAATTGATAGAAACTTTGTGAGACAGCTAAATGGTAAAATAATTAATGTTGCATTAGATAAAGCATACTTATTTTAATATTGTTCATAATTTTAGTATCTATCATTTTCTTTATCAAAGATTAAACATTAAAGTGTGCTAATAACACCAATGGAAGTAAATTTATTTTCCATATATTTTACTGCTATATATGTATAATAGATTAAATTAATTTTATTTCATTTTTCAGCTTTATTGAAGTATAAAGGAAGAATAAAATTACATTTATTTAAAGTATTTCTTATATTTTGATATAGTTATACACTATGAAATGATTACCACAATTATGCTAATTAACAGTTCAGAAATCTCATATAGCTTTTATTTGTGCATGTGTGTGTGTGTGTGTGTGTGTGTTGTGTGTGTGTGTGAGAGAGAGAGAGAGGAGCAGAGGTTTGTTTAAATTTCAAATTCAAGGGCATTTAGAAACAATAGGAATAAGACTCATAGAAAACACCCATGCACTCACATGCATTTTTTTCCTGTTTTTTGTTTTTTTCCTGGCCATAGTATTAGTTATCCACTGAGAGCAATAAAGGATGCTATAATGAGCTAAGGCTACTCTAATTCTAGGGCACTACTTACACCTGGGGAAATCTGGATGATTAAATAGAAGCTTGAGTTTTAATTAGCTTTGGACACTTGAAGTTGAGATCTATGTTTCTCTCCTCACTGGTTTGCCTTTGCAATGATAATATAAAGGACTACTTTCAAATTTCTGATTTCTTATACAGTTCTGCTGGGGAAATGAAACCAATAAGGTAGGCAGTGAACAAAAGTGAGGCAGTAGATGGATCAGCATTGTATTGTTTCAGTTAATTAATATTAAGTATTTATTAATACAATATACATTACCATAAATAATTGTAACCTTAGGGATGTTTTCATTGTCAAAAAAGATCAATAGTTTTGACATTTAGGTGACTACAGTCATTTCTCTTTGCATTGATACTTTCAGTTGGATTTGAAAGATCCTAAATGGTTCTATCTGGACTTTTTGATATTTCCACTTTTCAAGTTAATCTGTTTCTAAAGATGCTTACTAAGAACTTTATTATTTAAGAAACATTAGTATTTTATCAATTAAAATGAACTATGACTGCTCTGATGCAGAATTAACAAATTATCCAGTTTCTACCATGTAAACCACTGACTGATTCCCTCCCCTTCTTTGGTTGTATAATATTATCTTGACCTCTAAATGCAAGCAGGAAGAGTGACACCCTCAGAAGTCAGATATAGATTCCATCATCCACCCCTTTCTGCTAATTCCTTGCAGTTCTGGAGGTAAATAAAACATTTGAATGAGAATAAGCAGAGGCTATTTCTTCAGAGCTTACTGTATGTAGCAAGGTAGCAGAACACCATTACTGATAGTTGGCTAAGAGTCCCAGGCAGTGGGGGGGTGAAACATATTTTAGTGGAAAAAGGGAAGGCTTTAGGCTTGTTCTGATCAAGAAGAGGGGTCAAAGAGCAGCTGGGGCTGGATGTCTAAGTTCTAGCTACTTTCAGCTGCTTGTTGTGAGGATTTTATCTTAGAGTTCCATTGTCAAATGTTTTCTAGCCACTGACCCTTTGTGGATTTGGTCTCTAAACTGTGGTGTTAGAATTGGGACATGATCATCCTATTTATCCATCAGACACTAAATGATAAGTCTAGAATTCAAGACACATCAAGGGGCTATGAAAACAGCTTAAAAATCAATGTGGAATGCAAAACAAAGGATAGAATCTAAAGAATCGAAATAATAATGTTTAATTATGTGTCCGAGGAAGACAATATGTCATCCTCATCATTTGAAGACAATTTGTGGGTGAAATTTTCTCTACTGGCCACAAGAGCAGAGAAATAATAGTTTTAATTAATGAAGGGCTCCTAGGAAAATCATTTTAAAAACAAAGTTATAACTCTCTTTGCCACAACTTTTAAAGTAAATTTAATATGGTTCATGGGAGCCTTTGATAGGGTTCATATGATAGGGGGTGTGGCTTCCCGTAGCTTGAGAACATAGGCACCTTGGGGAATCTGTCAGCACCAGTTCTCCTCACAGTGAGATCTTTCAAGGGAGATTCTGTTGGTAATATGGGTCCTGGTTCAGGTCCACCTTTCCGTTGCCCAGACAGATCCACTTAACTCTAGTTAAACTAAAAATTCTGCTACCATCAGGCATCATTATAATTTAGATTGTGGAGGAGGAGCCTTCTGGGATGCTTTGGATGCATCAGAGTGGCAAAGACATATTGTGCAGTTAATTAACCTCACAGAAAGATGAAATAAAACTACCCAGCAGCACAAACTTGACTTATGTTTATTTTTGTATTTGTGCTTTTGTCCTCATTTGGTTTTCTTTTCCCCAGCCCACTGCCATATGCTGCTGGGACTCCGCTGTAATTATCCTACCCACAGATGAAACACAAAGTGAAACAAAACAAACACAAAGAACCTTCACCACCACAATTCAGGGTTCTGCTTTAAGGAAAGTGCCTGTATTTACTTTAGCAAAAGACGAAACAACTTATTTCACATGGAAAAAGGATATTGAAACTTTTATTTTTGTGATAGGTGTGGCTACAACCAATCCATAGTTATATGTCTGAGCCTGTATCAAAACTTTTGGGGATACATAGGACAAAAATTATATCCAGAGATGCATATTAGAAATACTTGAGATGCTTTAAAAATATTCAGTCCCTACCTCCACCAGGACCAAATAATCAGAAACTCTGAAGGTAGAACTCAGGTACCTGATCCTAGCCCTCCACCTCTGCACCACATATATAGGTGATTTGATACCTAGCAAAGATGGAAAGCACTAAATTATATTATCTCAAGTATATGTTCTGTCTGTCTATATTCTCAGGAATAGTCTTATTTGAGGTATTTTTATTGATGAGTAATTAATTAATAGTCAGTTTCTTCAGGACTAGTTAGTAAGGGTGAACTATCCTGTTCATTTTCAGATCTAAATTCAGGACTGCAGAACTTAAGCATTTTAAACTGAAATTTCAGAAACTTACTTTGTTTTTAGTTGTATTGGTTCAAGAGACTTCTACAACCTGAATTTAATTGTTCTGATCTAAGAGGTCAATTTAGGCAAAGAGAGGAAATTCTTTCGTATTTTCTTCAGAGTGTTTGATGTGGTATTTTGCAGGCACACTGCCCTAATATAAGCCAGTAGAGGTTACTATTATGGTTTAGATGTGAGATCCCCCAAAAGCTCATGTGTAAAGCAATGCAAGAAGGTTCAGAGGAGAAATGATTGGGTTGTAAGAGTCTTAATCCAATCAGTAAATTAATCACCTGATAGGGATTAACTGAAGTGGTAGGCTTTGGCTGGAGGAAGTGGGAATTGGGGCGTGGCTTGGGGGTATATATTTGTATCTGGCAAGTGGAGTCTCTCTCTCTCTGCTTTCTGATCACCCTGTAAGCTGCTTTCTTCTGCCACACTCTCCTGCTCTGATGTTCTGCCTTACCTCAAGCCCAAGGAATGGAGCCAACCTTCTATGGACTAAGACCTCTGAAACTGTGAGCCCACAAATAAACTTTTCCTCCTCTACAGTTGTGCTAATTGGGTCATTTAGTCACAGTGTTAAAGAAGCTGACTAAAACAGTTACTTAACAAACAAATTAGAAGGTGGTAATGTATGGCTATGCAATTGGCAACTTGGAAGCCAATAACCAGCAATTTCATGTTTTCTTAAGTCTTAACGATAAGTCACAATTATTATTATTATTATTTTTTGTATTAGGGATTGAAACCAGAGGTGCTTTACCACTGAGCCACATCCCCAGCCCTTGTTATTTATTTATTTTGATAAGGGTCTCTTTAAGTTGCTTTTTATTCCCTCAGGCAGGGTCAAGCTAAGTTTCTTAGGGCCTCACTAAGTTGTTGAGGCTAGCTTTGAATTTGCAATCCTCCTGCTTCAGCATCCTGAGTCGCTGGGTTTACAGCTGTGTGCCACCACACCCAGCACAATTTATTATTAATGCTCCAGTTTTCAAATATTTCAGATATGGAGAAACTGCCACAAATTATTTGATAAACTGGGAATAATTGTATCAAACTCTGTTGAAATTCAGTCAGTAACTGTTATGAAGAAAGTACCATAAGAAAAGTGCTAAGCCTTAAGCTAAATATGGAATAGACAATAATGCTGCTATCCCCTGGCAATTCTTCAAGCATTTGTTGGATTTTAGGCCAGAAAAGGTGAATCTGATTTTAATATACCTAAAAACCACCCCAAATGCAAACAACTTTAATAGGTATAAAAACTGGCTTATTTCACTGTTAATGACATGGTTAGCAGCAGTTGAATGGAATAGATTAGAGCTTCATAAAATGTGAATCTAAGACCTTTTAAAAAATTATTCTTGTAATCATGCCTTCTTTTAAATTATTAAATTTAGATGATTTCTTGTGAGATTCTATCTCCTGTCTGTGAGATTACACTTTAAAGCAAGGAAAGAACGTATCCAATTTATAAAACTTAACTCACCCGCACTTGCTTGGAGCTTGCAACTTCCCTAACAGTGAGGTATGGCTATGCACTTTGGCCACTCTGTGCTAGCTAAACCTGAAAAGGGCTGGCTGCTTTTTAGACAGAAAAGAAAGTTTTAGGCCATAATTTTTCCCACTTGGAGATTATATACTTTTTTTTTCCCCCTTAACTGAGGGACCTTGGTGATATCAAGGTATATATTTGATCAAAATCTCTACTGTGAGAGCCTTTGTTTTAAGCTAGAGTACGATTTAAAAGGAAATGTCCAAAAAGTCTGTATCTCAAAGTCAGAAATAAAGTAGCTAAACTATTTCAGGTTATATATCAGCTTGGGCTATGAACTAAAAATAAAATAATGATGGGTATCATGACTTCTCCAAAAGAATAAGGATGATAACTGACAGCAGAGCAAGAACTTGGTGACCATTAATACCTGAAAAAGAACATAAAGAATCCAGCGACCTAAAACATAGAAGGCAATTCCCATGTAGTCTTTACAAAAGGAGTTAAGATGCAAATAATGTATGCTGGATTGATGGGGCTAGACACTAGAACCAATGGCCACAGACAAGACTGGTTACCTAATTTTAGGGATCACCTGAAAGTGGAAATAATGGGACTCTTGTTAAACCATTACTAAGAATTTTAAGAGACTTGGGAGTGACATGAGCAAGATGGCACAATAAGACTTTTCAGTGTTCATTTGCTCACAGGAATATCACTTTGAACAAGCATCCATCATGAAAATACCTTGACAAAATCAAAGGAACCCAGGTGACAGACTGCAGCCCCTGGATGAAGCATAAGCTTAAGCATAGGACACCCAGCAGCTATCCAGGTACAGGATCTTCATTCACTGCTCAGCTCTGTTCACTATCTTAGCTAAAATGTGGAACAAAGCAAAGTGTTCATCAATAGATGAATGAATAAAGAAAACAGAACTTGTTATACACAATAGAATATTATTCAGTATTAAAAGGGAGAAAATCCTGCCACTTGCAATAATGTATGCACTATTTCTTCCATGTATGACCCTGGAAGAAAATATGCTAAATGAAATAAATACCAAAAGACAGATATTACATGATCTTATTTGCCTGTGGAATCTAAAAATCAATATAGAAGCAGAGAGAAGAGTGGTCTTTGAAAGGGTCTAGGTATTGGAAAAATGGGGAGATGTTGGTCAAAGGGTTTATTGTTTCAGTTATGCAACGTGAATAATTTGAGATCTAATGTATACTATGGTAAATATAGTTAATATTACTGAACTTTATACTTGAAATTTGCTAAGAAGGTAGATATTAAATGTTTTCAACATACACTCATAAAATAGAAACTATGTGAGGTGATAGATATGATAATTAGACTAATTTTGGTCATTATTTCTCATTTCACAATGTAGTAGAATATTAAAACATCACATTGTGCACTATAAATAATACTTATTTGTCATATATACCTCAATAAAAATGGGAAAATTCTTTTAAAAAAGTAACAAAATCTAATACTAAAGGAGAAGAAAGCTTCAGTAACAGTAAGAACTTTCTTACTGTTCTGAGATAAATCAGTTATAGGCCAAGGCTGGATGAAGTAGGGATTGTGGGAGATATCAGAAATGTGCTCTAATTTTTTTCTTAGTATAACAGAAAAGAACCAGGTGCAACAGTCTTCTTTGAACCACAAAGCTTAAGTTATATCATGGTAATAAGTTTCATTGGTTTGTTTCATACAAATCTCGAGTTGGTAATATAGAAAATATTTTCATTTTATGAAAATAAAGTGTTTAGCACAATTGGGAAAAACAATTTTGAGATACTCAAGCTAACTATTAAACTGAGTGCCAGGCATGTCTAAATATGGGCCCTTAATGGCTGCATAGGTTATAGCAGACGAAGCCAGTCCTGCCCATCAAGGATGTTTCTGTCTGAGAACTTGCATAACTAATTTTGGTTGAATAGGAAAGTTTCAATTGAAGAATGTTTTAAGCTATTAGGGAACAGATAATCAAATTTTAGTGGCCTTTGAATCTTTAGTAATTTTTCAGAATAAGCTATTTTCAGTCTATCTTTTAGTTATAAATAATTATTGAATTTGGTGAGACAGGACAGTGACAAAAAAATAACTGAAACTGTTATTAGGGCATCTGT
The DNA here is from genome assembly GCF_047511675.1 of Marmota flaviventris. Classification (NCBI taxonomy): domain Eukaryota; kingdom Metazoa; phylum Chordata; class Mammalia; order Rodentia; family Sciuridae; genus Marmota; species Marmota flaviventris. The sequence goes on from NC_092513.1 coordinate 40,588,244, forward strand.
GGGATAAACTGTAATAGATGAAAGACTGAAGGCCAAACAGTAAAAAACAAGGCTACTGCAATAGTCTAGGAATAAGGTGGAAAAAGACCCAAACAAAGCCCAGTCCAACAACACAAAGGTTATACAAATGACCTGGAGGAAATTGGGACCCTCATATATTGCTGATGAGAATGTAGCATGGCATGGTTCCATTTCTGCAACTGTTAAACATTGAGTTAACATATGACTTAGCAGTTCCACTCCTGGGTGACTGCCTAAGAGAAATAGTAGTATACATTTGCACAAAAATCTTGTACATGAGTTTCCATAACTACATTATTCATAATAACCATAAAGTGAAGGGAACCCAGATGCTCATCAATTGTTAAATGACAAAATGAAATACAATGTATACACCTTATGCAATCCCTTTTTTATTTATTATATAAAAGAAGTACTGATACCTGCAGCAACATGGATGGACCTGAAAGACAGTATCACCACAGAAGTCAGATGTAGAAGCAACGTATTATATGATTTCATTTGCATGAGATGTTCAGAACAGTCAAGTTCATAGAGATAGCAAGTGAGGGGCTGGGAGGATCAGGTATGGGGAGTAGCTGCTAAGGAGTTAGGGTTTCTTCTTGGAGTGGTCTAATTGGAAAATTAGTGATGATGGTTGCAAAACTGTGAAAAAACTAAAAATGACTAAACTGTATACTTTAGAAAAGTGACTTTTATGGTACATGGAATGTATCTCAATAACACTGTTATTAAAGAAGTAATGTATTAGTCACAGATTATCAAATTGTACACTTTGGATAACTGCATTTTATTATATGCCCATTTATATTTTTATTAAGGTAGTAAAAGGCCTTAGTAAAAGGAATGCCTACATGAAAATGCAAAGGGAAAGAAATAAAGTGAAAATTTGAAGTATAAAATATGTTCTACTCTTCATAAATGTAAACATTTATATATGAATATTGGGAAAATTTGGGGTGATACAAAGCTGGGATTAATATTTAGCAGATTCTCGTTTCTACTATTATATTGTTTAATGACATATGAATACTTGAAATAAAGAGGAAGGGGAACCAGGTGATTGTTGATTGAGTGGGTCATAGTAGTTAGGAATAAACCTGACACAAGTTCCTGTGGGATTAGAGAAAAGTCACCATTAACATAAAAAGAAGATTCTCTTAAAAACTGAGATTATTGAGGACAAGAAGTTCAAGCTTTCTTGTTCATCACTGAATCTTCAGTATCTACAACAGGAGTGGGTAAACTGTGGCCAATAAGTCAAATTCAGTTTACCATGGGTTTTACCTTAGTCAGTGAAGTGAGAATGGTCGATGCCTGGTGCTATATCAATTCCTAACTGCAAAAGAAAGTAATAATGATACATTAAAATTATATGCAATTTAAACTTCAAGATCTGTAAGTGGTTCTACTTAATACTTATCAGTATTGTCATACTGATATTGTAGTTTTTGTGTATAATGTCCATGTTGAATACAGTATTTTCCCCGTATCCCAGATGTTGCTTTCCACAGTTTCAGTTATCTATGGGCAATTTCAGTCTGAAAATATGAAGTGGAAAATTCCAGAAATAAACAATTCATAAGTTTTAAGTTGTATGTTTATAGGAGCAAGAATAAGTCTTATACCATTCAGCCTAGGGCACGCAGTATCCCTTTGTTCAGAGTATCCACACTATATGTAGTAGTCATTCATTAGTCACTTAGGGTCTTGATTATCAGATTAATTTCTGCAGTATCAGAATTCTGTGTGTTCGAGAAAACTTTATACAGATGCCTGGTCTATATCACAATTTCTAACTGCATAGTTATTGTTGTTAATCTGTCTTGCCTAATGTTTTAGTCAGGGTTTTTGCTGCTGTGACTAAAGAAACTGGACCAGAACAATTGTAGAGGAGGAAAAGTTTGAGGGCTCAAGGTTTCAGAGGTATTAATCTATAGAAGGCCAGTTTCATTCCTCTGGGCTCCAGGTGAGGCAGAACATCATGGCGGGAGAGTGTGGCAGAGGGAAGCAGCTTACATGGTGATCAGAAAGCAGAGAGAGAAAGACTCCACTGGCCATATTCAAATATATATCCCTTAGCCACGCCCCATTTCCACCTCATCCAACCAAAGCCTACTACTTCAGTTACCACTCAATCAATCCCACCAGGGATTAATTAATTCACTGATTAGGTTAAGGATATAACCCAATTATTTCTTCTCTAAATCTTGCATTGTCTCACACCTGAGCTTTTGGGGGACACCTCACATCCAAACCATAACACCTAATATATAAATTAAACTTTATCAAAGATCTGTAGAGGGAAAATATACTACATATAAAATTTGTTTCTATTCATGGTTTCAGGTAACAGCGGGCCTTAGAATGTATTCCCTGTGGATGAGAAGAGAATCCTATAGTAACAACAGAGACATATGGGCCACAAAGTCTAAAAGATTTGAATTTTATAAGAAAAGTTTGCTGATATGTGATTTTGAAGAAAGCTAGCACATAGGAGGTGTTCAAAGATGATTTGTAGATTGAAGATATGAAGGAAAAGGACCCTAGACTAAGGAAGGGTTATGCATATTGTGTGTGCTGCTGTTAGTGTGAGGTTCTAGTGGACTGTTGATTGACAGATATGTATTAGGCTTTGGGAGAAGGAACACTGAAGCTTGAAGGAGGGAGATACAATAGAGACATTGATTTGGGAGTCATTCCCATAAAACGAAAATCCTGATATCACTAAGAGAAACAATTTCAAGAAAAAGAGTAGAGAAGTGGTCCTAGAATGTGCAGAATGCTCAGTTTTATGGCATGGCCAGAAAAGAGGAGTGGAATTGGTAGAAATGAATGTTAGGTAATAGGAAAGTGCTTTTCAAAATTAGTGGAGGAAGGAGTTCATTTCAAGTTGGGCAATTTTGCCTAATGTCAATATTACAATTATGAAGTTATTAGTGACCTGGGAGAATAAAATTGTTTTACAGAGAAGGAGGAAGCTTCAACGTTAGGATGAAAATACTGGTCAAATGATTTTTACTAAGCATTATATTTTCGAAAGCATTGGGGGTTAAAAGACTTTTTTGAATAGTTATTATGTGGGAAAATCTGAAAAGGAAATCATGCTGTGTTCAATCTGTACAAATGTGTTGGTTTACCCAAGCACAAAGACATACAGGTTAGTGATGCATCATTAAAAATAAATTATCAAATTATTTTTTAATAGCTCAGGCCCAGGGATTCCATATAAAACACTTGACCACAAGTACATTTTGAGCTCAGAAAGTCAGAATAAATGCATACATCTTAAGCTTTCCTGAAAGAAGAAAGATTTTTCATTGAAACAACATACATTTTTCCTATTTAATCTTTGCTATTATTTTATCATTTACAATAAATGGTTCAATAAAAATGAAGTATGACTTTTGCTATCCTGCTGTGGTTTTCTTCTGCAGTTCAGTAAACACCAGGTCACATACTAGTCATGTAACTGTACCCTAAGGTCTATTGGCATTAGGTAGAGATCTTGATTGATAACTGCTTATATGCGACACTAAACTTTCTTGTGTTTTGCTTATTTCTAGTAAATGAAAATAAGTTCCCTCTAGACCTTCAGGCAAAATTTAAGTCAGTCTTTTACTGCATGCTGCACTATCTCACCTCTCACTGATCTAATACTGTTTCAGCAAATGCCTCTCTCCTCTCACAACCAAGTGATCAGGCAAGTTTAATTGCTTCAGAGTAATGCAATTGAATTTATATTTTTATTGGCTAATTTCCAGTTCCAGCAGTGTCTGGCCAAAACTGATAGTTAAAGTGCTTGTTGAGATTTGTACATGAGTCACTTTCAGCCAAATGTTTATAGATGGTATTTTAGTTTTGTTCGTTAAATTACACAAATATCAGCATGTTCTGTTATGGAGTCACAAAATAAAAGATGAAGTAATGGGTATTCTTTAAAGGCTTTTAAAAAATCTTTCTTTGATTGTATTCTATATCACCTTTTCCATTTCATTTCTTCAATTATTAGAGAAATTGAACATCATTTAATTTCTTTTCTAAGACAATAAGAACTGATGATCTATTAGGGGCACTCAAACACAATTTGAAAGTGTACATTACCAATACGTATTTTTTTTTTTTGTAAAACTAGTTCATGATGATTTATTTGAAAGGTGAATATTTGAGAAATAATTTCAATAGAAATAAATATATTAAATAGAATATATATGAAGAAAACAGCATTAATAAAAAATGTTTTTAAAGCACAATATAACAGAATCTATAATAACTTAGTAGTAATGTAAGATAATCTGTGTTTTATATTAATAGCATTTAATTTTATTTTCATTCTACAAATTTTCCCATTTTGAGCTCAGAGTTTGAACTAGAGTTCCTGGACAACCTAATTAGAGTGTTTTTGTATGACTGGCTTAGACCTTACCAGAATTTTACATTAACAAAGTGATTTATGATGTATGCTGTGTGTCCTGGTGTGTGCTGTATCAGTTTGACCTCTGGGGACTGGGAGACAGAGTAAATAAGGTGGGTGCTCCATACCTACAAGACAGACCCCTAATGATAATGCTGGTCACCAAGCCTTGGCTAGCTTCCCTGGTTGGCAGCACTGTCAATGACTGGTCATATATTAAAATTAAGTTTTCTCAGTGCAACTCCACTGAGAGGACAAATGGAATCTTGTGTCTGGCTTCTCCTGAACTTTACCCTATGAACCCTTTACCTTTTGCAAGTTTAGTCTGAATCACTTCTTTGTAATATACTGTAATCTTGAGACTAACAGCTTTTCTGAGTTCTTGTGAACCCCTGCATATCATCAGACCTGAGGGTGGTCTTGGGGAACTCCACCACCAGCAGAAAAGGAGATATGGGAGAAGCTATAACTCTAAGTAGTTAAATTATGCCATATAACAATGTATGCTATTTTGGGTGTTGTAAGCAGAATTGCATCTCTATATTATGTTTCCTCTTGAGAAAAGTATCTTTTTCAAAATAGATTTTAATTAGAGTGTGATTGCAAATTGTTGCTTGTTTTCCTCTATACATATATATTTTTGTTTATGATACAGCTTAGAAGGGTCTGGAAGTGAGATCTAAAACTTCAAAAAAGGTACAGGTTGTGTTCATTTTTTTTTGGTCTTACTTTTAGGGGGGAATCCATCAACTATCTGGCTTTGTAAAGTTCAAGTGGGATGATATTAATGTGCACATATATACAATTAAGTAAAATTGGATATATCCCAAGCATTCAGATATATAAAAGGGAAAAGAATGGTGACTTTTCTTTTGGTAATTTAGAAGGTTGAAATGTGGTAAAATTAGACCTCTGTCACTGAATCTCGTACACAGATACTGAGTTATTTCATCCATATATTATTATTTTGGAAAGGTCACAAGTTAAAGTCACAGAAGGTGAAGCACCTGCAAAGGTAGGTGTACATTCCAATTTCAGTCATGGTGGAAACAGATGGATCCTATAGCAACGAATAAGTCTTAGGGCTACTGGTTTTTCTCTCTTAGGCTAGTCTGATTTTTAAAATTTTCTGTGCTATGGGAAATTAAAGAACTGTGCTGGATATTTACTGTTTGACTCTCCATATATATATATTTCCATACTCTTGTTCTTTGCTCCAGGAAATAGACTTGTGGGTAGAAGAAAGTCTTTCTTGCAGGCTTACCTTTGAGCCAAGGAAGATGTCGTTGGGGGATCAGAGATTGAGATGAAATTGGACCGAGATTCATAGTATCCTGTTTCCTTCTTTGCTTGGGTCTAACAAGTTGGCCACATGTCTTCCCTGTAGGCTAGGGTTTCTTTCAGGTGATCCTGTAACTCTCCCTCCCCTATATCTTCAGGCTCAAGGTTTGTAACAGCTTTCACCATTGCTAGCCCTGATTTACATTATTCCCTTTTTAAAAACCCTACCTATAACTTTGTTAATAGTCAATTACGTGCCTTTAGTGCACTATGTCCTTCCAGGAAACTGAATGGCTCTGTAATGATCCATATACCTTTGGAATGCCTATGAAGAAAGCATAAGTGCAATGGCTGAATATTTGCAATATTATTTTTCCAGAATGCCTTTCTTACACCTTCTTGCTTTCCTAATATTAGCCTAGCAATCCTTTATACTCAAACTGAACACCTTTTCCTCCAGGGGTCCTAGTCTTACACATCTCTCAATCTCTTCTCTATATCTCTTTATCCACACTGCCTAATTTGTTTTTGGTGATTCCTATATAGGTATTCAAACATACCTGTCTTATCTACATATTTGGTTGTTTTAATAATTGGTGCATAAGCTCTTGAAATATTATGACATTCTGTCAATTAATTGCTTGAACTTTGGAGATTCTTTGGTTTTATTGTATTTTATTTTTTGGTAATAGTTAGACCATTGTCTCCAAATGAATTAAAAACAATTCAAAAACAAAATGAAGTACTAGATTAGAGTGGCAATTATCATGTAAATGTGAAAGGATGGATCAATATAAAGATACTGCAAATGAAAACATTCAAAGATAGCAACATATTTTATAATCTTTCTAACAGGGAAAATCTGTCAAAATTATAGCCTATTTTTAATTCTGAGTTTAATGAGATGTTATTTAATATAATTTTAAGTATAGGTAACATCAATAGATAAACTTCATAAATACTATTAATTTTATATACCATTTATTATTTATTAAGTACATAGTACTGAGAAATTAAAGGAAATATTAAGACAAGGCTTCTAGTTTCTAGGAATTAGAATATAATTATTAACACAGGAAAGAGATGTAGAAAGTAGGAAAGTAATTATGTTGTCAGAATACAATCAAATGGATTGGTACAGGTAAGTGCATTAAGATCTTAGAAAAGGGTAACTACTGTGTGCTAGGACAGATGGAAAAAAAACAAGGAAAATAAACTTTGAAAAAAGTTATTAATAACTTAATTGAGGAGAAGGAAACTCCAGAGAGGAAAAGCAATATAATAAAAAACAGGCATGTGTGTGATGTGGCTGGGCAGGGGTCCAATGGGAGATTATAGAAGGAGTAGTTGCTAATAAGAAATACTAAAATAAAAAAATTTAGATGGGGTGGTTGTAGCTAAATGCTTGGTCCAAGAAGTTTGGACTTTATCTGCTGAAGGGAATGATGTGTATTAGTTGATGAGTGAAATGATAAAAATGGTCTTTTAAGATTAATCTGACCATGAAATTCAAAATGGATTTGATTAGAAAGATGCTAGAATCTAGCCAGATGGAAAACTGATGCACCAATCAAGTTTTCAGGTGTGAGAACCAGATATGTCTGGTGTCAGTGGAATGAAGTAGAGCCACAGATGGAGAGATGTGTAAGAACAAAAAAGGAAGAGTGTTGCCTTGGGTGGGATCTATATTGTTTCTGATCCTAGAATTTGTATATTGCCTTAAAGTAAGTGTTAGTTTCATCTTTAAAAATCACAGTAGTCATCTAAGGAATGGAGATTAGTCAAGATAAATTACCATCATGAAACTACTGGGGAGCGGAGATCTAGCCCAGAGAGACCACACTGACCTGTGCTGGATCCAGGCTCAAAGGGGGCCTGGTTCACTCCTTCCCCAGTGGGACAGACACCCGCCAGAGCCTAGCCTCTGGCACAGGACCACCCCTTCCCACCAACAGACTACTGAGGGAGGTCAAGCCCAGTGGCCCAAATCTACACACTCCAACTTGCACAGGACCTAAACCCAGGATACAGTAGCATTCATTGAGGGACACCAGCAGGGTCTTGAAGCCCAACATCAAGGTGAGGTATAGACAATTTGCATGGGTACTACAAGAATATAGGAAAGAAACTGTAATATTTCAGATCCACACTGTAAGAAAGGAAGGCACATAGATAACATGAAAATACAAGGGAGGAAAGTGCCCCAAACAAACCAGGACGCTATAATAACAGAACCTATGGGCAGCAAAGTTGATGAAATGTCAGAGAAGGAGTTCAGAAGGTTCATAATTAAAATGATCCGTGAATTAAAGAATGAGCAAATACAGACAAAAATTGATCAAGCCAACAATGAGATAAGAAAGCAAATACAGGTAGCAAAAGATTACTTCAAGAGAGAGAGAGAGACTCTGGAAAAAAAACAATCAGAAATCCTTGAAATGAAGGATACACTAAATTAAATAAAAAACTCAATAGAAAGCATAATCAACAGACTAGATCACTTGGAAGAAAGAACGTCAGATAATGAAGACAAAATATACAATCTGGAAAATAAAGTTGATCACACAGTGAAAATAGTTAGAAACCATGAACAGAATATCCAAGGATTATGGGACAGCATCAAAAGACCAAATCTAAGAGTTATTGGGATAGAGGAAGGCACAGAGTTTCAAACCAAAGGAATACACAATCTCTTAAATGAGATAATATCTGAAAATTTCCCAAGCATGAAGAATGAATTAGAAAACCAAATACAAGAGGCTTACAGGACACCAAATATACAAAATTACCAAAGATCTACACCAAGGCACATTATAATAAAAATGCCTAGCAAACAGAATAAGGATAGAATCTTAAAAACCGCAAGAGAGAGGAATCAGATCACATATAGGGGGAGACCAATTCGTATCTTAGCAGAATTTTCAAACCAGACCCTAAAAGCCAGGAGATTGTGGAACAAAAAATACCAGCTCTGAAAGAAAATGGATGCCAACCAAGAATCTTATATACAGCAAAACTAAGCTTTAGATTTGATGATGAAATAAAAGTCTTCCAAGATAAACAAAAGCTAAAAGAATTTACAACTAGAAAGCCTGCACTACAGAACATCCTCAGCAAAATATTCCAAGAAAAGGAAATGAAAAACAAGGATGAAAATCAGCAGATGGAGGGATTACACTAAAGGAAAATCTAATCAGAGGAGAAACCAAGTCATGTTAAATACCAAAAAAATACATAAAAATGACTGGGAATACAAATCATGTCTCAATAATAACCCTGAATGTTAATGTCCTAAACTCACCAATCAAAAGACATAGACTAGCAGATTGGATTAAAAAAAAAAAGACCCAACAATATGCTGCCTCCAAGAGACTGATCTCATAGATAAAGACATTCACAGACTGAAGGTGAAGGTCTGGGAAAAATCATACCACTCACATGGACTGTGGAAGCAAGCAGGGGTTTCCATCCTCATATCAAATAAAGTAGACTTCAAACTGAATTCGATCAAAAAAGATAAAGAAAGACACTACACACTGCTCAAGGGAACCATTTGACCCAGCTATCCCTCTACTTGGTCTATACCCAAAGGACTTAAAAAAAGCTTATTACAGAGACTCAGCCACATCAATGTTTATAGCAGCACAATTCACAATAGCTAATCTGTGGAACCAACCTAGATGCCCTTAAAAAAAATGTGGCATATATACACAATGTAAAATCATGGCATTTGAAGGTAAATGGATAGAGTTAGAGAAGGTAATGCTAAATGAAGTTAGCCAATTCCAAAAACCAAATGCTGAATGTTTTCTTTGATATAAGGAGACTGATTCATAGTGTGATAGAGAGAGGGAGCATGGGAGGGATATAAGGACTCTAGATAGGGCAGAAGGGTTGGAGGGGAAGGGAGGGGACATGGAGTTAGAAATGATGATGGAATGTGATTATCATTATTATCCAAAGTACATGTAAGAAGACACAAATTGGTGTGAATATACAACCAGAGGTATGAAAAATTGTGCTCTACATGAGAAATAAGAATTGTAATGCATTCTGTTGTCACATATAAATTTAAAGAATTACCATCATGCCCTGTCATAGGTGAACTTCAACTTCTTGGAGAAGAACCTGGAACATGGTAGGTTCTCTGTGAATATTATACTTGCTGAATGACTGACTACATGAAAAGGTAGTAAATGGTAGCCATTCTCACTAGTAAGTGTAAGTGAAGGAATTTGTGATTGAATTACATAAATAATATGTGGTTTTTTTTTTTTTTTGGTCACAGTGACAATATACTTGAGAAAAACAATTTAAAGGAGGAAAGATTCATTTTGGCTTGTGGTTTCTGAGGTTTTAGTTCATGGTCAGCTGGCCTTTTTGCTGTGGGCTTGTGGTAAGGCGGAGTATCTTGGTACATGATGAAGCAAAGATGCTTATTTCATCATGGCTGGGGAGCAGAGAATGAGAGAGGAAGGAACTAAGGACGAGATAAACCCCAAGAGGGCATGCCACCAAGGACCCACTCCCATCTGCCATAGTTCCCACCACCTCCCAGTAGTCCATTCAGCTATCAGTGGATTAATACATGGGTGAGGTCAGAAAGCCCTTATGAGCCTATCACTTCCCAAAAGACCCATTTTTGAGTATTGGAGATCAAGTCTTCAACATCTAAGCCTATGGGGTCATTCTAGATCCAAACCCCAATAGCATGTAAAAAAGTTTTTATCAAGTCAATAAACTTGCTATTTTATGAATTGCATTCATCTACCTGTGATCTCCATAAGTGCCTTGAAGATTTGATTCAGAATGCACCAAAACAATTTGCAAAAAATGTCTAAGTAATGGAATACGTGGAAATGTCATATTTTCTATTGGTTTTTCCATTCTTTCATTTCTCTTATTGTTGTTAAGGTTCTGTTGAGTTGAAGGCTCAATAGGATGATGTGTAATGTCAAAAATATTTGTATTAAAGACAGAATATTTTATTCCTAAGCCCACTCCAATACCTATTGACTATGTAATCTAAGAAAAGCTTTCTGAACCTTGGTTTCATTATTGGTAAAACCAGACCAGTATAATCTACATCACAAGTAGTAAGTTTACTATGTTTCATAGAATGCAAAGTTTCAATCTACAAATAAAAGATGCTATCACAATGATAGCACCTCAAAGTCAGAGAGGTCAATTGTATCAAATGAATTCTGTTTAAATGAGAAATAATTAAACAAAACGAGGTACTAACTTGAACAATTGGAAATAACAAATTATAATCTTAAAGCAACATTCCTCTTATTTCTTTCTCAGAAGAGGTTTCCATCTCCAGATTTAATTGGAATTAATGATTCTTCTGGTTTTCCCTATGAGGCGGTCTCTATCACATGGAGAGTACTGAGAAATCTAGAAATTATTTAATACTTTTCCTGACACAAATGATTGCTATTGTTATACATGAGGTATTTCATTATGAAACAAGTCCTCAGTGTAATAAGTAAGGATTTCCTGACAAAATGAACATTCAACATCACTACTCTCTGTCAGAAAGTCTTGACTCAATGTGCCAAAGCTGTAAGTGTGTCAAATAATCCTTTAATTAGATTACAAAGTGCAGCTATTATATGTCAAATATCTATTGATCCCAGGAAGAAAATGGCTTGAGGTTTCTTAAGTATGCAACACCAAAATTCATTTGCCATGCAATTAACTCCAAATTACTTCTTTGGGAAATTAATATTAGAGAGAATGTTTAGGCATGTAAAAGCATATAATTGACATTTAGCAAAAAAAAAAATTAGTGATGCGCACAATATTGGATCTTTAACACAGACACACACACATACACACACATATTTTAGCATTTTGCTCACTAATACCTGATTTTGACATGTGTTCACTTAAGAATTTGTATGTTGAATTGCAAATGTAAAGTTTTTTGAAGTCTGGAAAGATGGGAATTTTTCTTCCAGCTATGCACATTAGTACACAAATATTTGAGCATCATCTCTAGTTGTTTGAAGGAAGGAAAAAGACTTGTGATTTTGTCACAATGTACCCAGTTCACAGTTAAGTGACGCAATACTTTGAGGGGAGGAACAGATGAGAGTGGCTTGGGCAGGATCAGGTAATGGAGTAGGCACCAAAACACAAGGAACATGCACATGCAGGACACCTTCTCAATAGCTCCCCTTCCTCTTGCTCAGTTCTAACAATTTAATGTAAGTTGCTGAAAGTAAATCTGTTCACTAAGGAGAGATGGAGACAGCACTTGTTTTCTTGGGCAGACCCACGTTGAGGGCAGCTATCTGGTGTGTCCAGAAGACAAAGAACAGATGTTGTGTGAGTCAGGAAAAAGTATAGTTTCTTGATTTTCCTCTGGTCTCACTCCATGATCTATACAAGATACCTCTGACATCAGATGTGTGGGTGAAACTCTCAACATCAAGCAAGCAAGCAGTCCTGCAGTAGCCAGCACTGGTTTCTTCTAATCCAATTCAGTTTTGATACTGTCTTCCCTGCACATAGTGCTAGATCCCCTAGGTTGAGGGCTTGGTTCCTAAGATCCCACTTTAGATGCCAGTCACCAGCTCCAGGTTACCTCACCTGTGCTATGACAGCAATTATCTCTATAAATCAGGGTTCATACAGCCCTCTCTTTGGGTTTGATTAATTTGCTCAAGTGGCTCACAAAACTCGGGGGAACCCTGACTTGCATTTACCTGCCTATTATAAAAGATTACAAAGGTATAGATGAAGGGATGCATAGGATATGGTATGAGGAAAGGTGCATGGAACTACTGTGCACACTCTGGAGTGTGCAGAACCTCTATGTGTTCAGTTTTCTCTAAGTTCCATTGACTCTGTCCTTTTGGGTGTTAAGGAGACTTCATTGCATAAATGTGGTTGCCAGTAGACTGTATGGGGAAACCTAGCAAAGTCTGTTGGTTTCAGCCTCTTTCTTGGCCTCCTGTGAAGCATTCCTCCCTCTAGGGTGGAGGGTAGGATTCCTTGGAATGAGGAGTGTATTTTGACCTCTTGTCTGGTAATAGGTCATATCTATGAGCCTGAAAGTTTGGAAAACTAAAAACTAGGTTGGGAATGTTGATGCACACCTATAATCCCAGTGGCTCAGGAAGCTGAGGCAGGAGGATAGCAAGTTCAAAGCCAGCCATAGCAATGTAGATCCTAAGCAGCTCAGTGAGACCCTGTCTCAGAATAAAAATTCAAAAGGGCTGGGAATGTGGCTCAGTTGTTAAGCACCCTTGGGTTCAATCCCTGGTACTAAATAAAAAGAAAAAACAATTAAACAAAAACTAAAAAACTAAATATATACATATATATTATAACATATTTATATATCATAATATCACAGATTTCCATTACATTAACATGTTTGCCCCTACATTTTATAATTAATATTATAAAATTATGATTATATGATACTTTGGTTTCTTTATTTCTAGTGGCTATTTCTAATTTAATGTTGGTGTTTTATTATGAACAACAGTCCCATTTTGCACTGCAAATATTTATTAACATGATAGGTATTAGAACTGCCCAGCAGACTATATCATCTCTTTCTGGAATATGGTTAGTTTCTGGAATATGATTACCCTCAAAGGTAATCCTTCTCTCTCCACTTAGTTGTTGCTGATGAATTAATCCATATATTTGTCCAGTTATGTTTAAGAGAAATGCAAAGCGTTGCACAAAATTTGTACCATTGCACTAAAATAAAGAGACAGGGAAAATAAAAATATTTTATTTGCAAACATAGCAAGACAACCAAATTCCTTGAGAGACTAGTCAGGCACAAATCTTGGAAAATCTGTGCACTCAGTATTTTAAATGCTATCAAAGCCAAATATACGTTGCAGAAAAAGAATAGGTTAATTGACATAAGAAGAGTTACAATGATTTAAAAAAATGAAGATATAAGAAAGAACAGGATGGCAAGTTAGAGAATATTCTAGGCAGTGATATGCACGTATTGTCATGAATCATTTCCCAGAGGTCTTATCAGGTTCATAAGAGATGGAACTGTGATAGTGGAATAAGGAAAAAAAGAGTGATTAAATAAAAACTCAGAGGTGTATTAACTTCTTAACTTGCATGGAATGTTTGTGATGCCCACTGTAATAAATAAATGGCACAAGGGTTTTCTTTGAGAGAAAATAAGGCCCAAAAATTATGTATGAATTTAGGAAGAGAGGAAGAGTAAAGGGGAAAAAGAGAAGTCTTTTAAAAATAGTGTTGCATACTAACACTGAGGACTCCATATAGAGTTCCTCCAATTTCTGTTGACTGTTGATCAACTGCACATACCTGGAGACCAGCAATGCTGAAAATTAAAAGCTTCGGAACTGCTGTGAAGGAGGTGATTCATGGCCATATTTTGCTTCCCACTCCAGGCAAATCTCCATTTATCTCCTACAGAGTTAGATAGTTTTGAGGTTGACTTCTAAGACAGCCTGTCTTTCCCAATCCATACCTAATCTTTCTGAGAATCCAGTGTACAGCTTTTTAAAAAGACAGTGTTTACATTTGGGGGTGGAATTTATCTTAGGCCTTTGATACTTCAAGGTTTTTTTTTTTTTTTTTTTAAGCAGAAATTTCTTTTTTATATGTGTAGTCTGTGATTGTATCAGTTGAGTTCCTGACGAAAGTCTGTAAATTCTATTTAAAAAGCTGTAAGGAGAAGAAATGAGATTTCAATCAGTGGTTTTTGAGATTTTCAATAAAATCACCTGAAAATTAAGAAGGTTATCCAGTAGGCAAGAGGATTTTTGAAGTGGGTTTAAAGGTATTTGTTAAAGAATTTTAAGTTGCAAAGTTGAGAGTAATTCAAACTTATGAAACATATTTGAAAGTCATATTTTAAGATTTATTGCTGGCATTTTTTAGGAAGTGGTATCTGTAGTAGGACAACTAGGATCTAGACCTGCTCCTGTCTCTCCTGATCATATATAAAAGAATACCAGTTTACATATGTGTCAAGTGGGGTAATAACAGTGCCTGCTTCTTACAGCTGTTTTAAGAATTAATGTAACACTTGTCAGTGAGTGAACATTTACTATCAGCTGTCTCAGTATTTAACTAGTGACTATCTTTTTGTCTAAATATCTATGTAATATATGATACTACTTATAAATGATATTTACATTAGCAATAATATTAAATATATCAATATTCATTTATTATTAATATTAAATAATAATAATATTAAATAATAATATTCACATTTGCATTATTATTATTATTATTATTATTATTTGGAATCAGGGATTGAACTCAGGATTGCCTAAATAGTGAGCAATATCCAAACCCTTTTTATCTTTTATTTTAAGACAAGGTCTTGCTCAGTTACCTAGGGCCTTGTTAAGTGGCTGAGGCTGGACTTGAACTTGTGATCTTGCCTCAGCCTCCCAAGTTGTTGGATTACAGGTGTGTACCACTATGCCTGCCTGCAATATTATTTTTAAGAAGGTGTTATTTGAAAATTAAAGGAACAACATACAGTAATCTATTTAAGGAATTTATATTGTCTCATTTAATTATTTTATCCTTTGCCTTGTTGTGCCTTTGAAATCAAGATGGGTTACCATTTTCTGTATTGATGCACCTATGAAAATAGAGCCAGGGTTTCCCTCTTTCTTTTTAATTAATTGTGTTTTTAATTGATGAAGGAGAGTCTGTATTTGTTAATGGTATACGATGTGATGTTTTGATCCATGTGTACGTTGTGGAATAATGAAATCAAAGTACTTGGCATATCCATCACCACACACACTGTTTTGTGATGAGAACATTTAAAATCTACTATCTTAACAATTTTCAAGTGTACAATACATCATTGTTCACTATAGTCCCCATGCTGTATGTGGATATCCATAACTGACTCCTCTTGTCTAACTGAAACTTGGTACCCTTTGGCCCACATCTCTCCATTCTAAGTCCTCCCCAACACCTCATCCCTCGGTAACCCTCAGTATTCTCTACTTCTGTGAGTTCAGTGTTTTTGCCAGTCAGTGAATGGACCTGGAGACTATCATGTTAAATGAAATAAGCCAATCCCAGAAAACCAAAAGTCAAATGTTTTCTCTGATATGTGGAAGCTAAACCACTATAAGGGGCAGGAGAAGAAGAGAAGTTCCGTAATATTATACAAAAGGGGAACAGATGGAAGGGAGCGGGGATAGAAATAGGAAAGAGTAGAATAAATCAAACATAATATTCCTATGTATACATATGTAAACACCTAAGTGAATCCCACCCACAAGAATGGGGTCCTAAATAGAATAAGATATATTCCATGCTTGTATAATTTTGTCAAAATGGATTCCACTGTCATGTATAACTAAGAAGATCCAATAAAAAAATAATTTGCCAATAGGGAGGGACAGTAAAACCTGGCCTGAGGATTTGAACCTATTTTGTCAGCCTGTCTGGCCTATGATCTTTCCATCTCATTATCCTGCATCTCCTATACATAATTGAATAATTCTGTGCACACAGAATAAAGAGGCTTAATACTAGAAGCAGATAAAGTTGACATACAGACATTGCTATCAGAGTTAGTTACTCCCACTGAGTTTCTAATATGATAAAGCACCTGTTTTGTTTTTATAGAGAAAATGAATGATAATGTTAATGATAATAATATAGTGTGATGTTTCTTATGTTTTTACAATTTTCCTCTTGAAATGCAATAAGTGGAAATAGAATTAAAAATGGTGCAAAATCATTGTTATGTAATTGTACATATTAAAGCTTAAAAGCATTTGAACTCAGTTTAAATACAAAATCGTTCATATGGTTTGGGATTAAGGGGCTCAGAAAGTAATATCCTTGGGTTATCTATGGGAGGTGTATTTAATGCTATTCAGATGACAGTAATTCTTCATTTGGACTGTGCACAAAAACAAGATTTAAATGTGGATCCAACATAGTGGATCTTTTAAAGAGGATTTATATGTTAAACTCAGAAGAACCATAATTTAGTTATTCTTATGAAATCATTCAATTCATTGTCTTTTTTTGTGTAGCTTGGCTTACTTCTCTCTACAGCTACTAACAGATGCTATTATAAGCACCCACAGGAAAACCTGAAAATGTGCTGAATTTCATATATATATGAAAGCTTAAGGTTTAGGCATGTTACACTTTTTATAAATACAGCATGTGGTGGAATTAAGATCTGTAGCCCAGGGGCACTGTAGAAGTTGCTAAGGAAACACTGTGGGACATAGTATAACATCTCTAAAAGCAGCTTTTAAAATAAAGGTAGTATGGAAAAATTATAGTAGGAAATGGGTAAGATTAAGATTTTGCTTAGGTCAATTCATAGGCTTACATTCAGGTCTGGAAATTAGTAACTCACACCCGACTATAAGAAAACAGACTGTTCTGACTGTGTATGTTAAGAATTCAGAGAAATGTTATATATGAACTGAGGGACCTCAACTGAAGCATGACAGATAGTTGAGACAATTAGATGGAAAATACTGGCATTCGAATTGTGGGGTTTAAGCTTTATTTCAAGCTTTAAGTGTTATTTTATTGTTTGTCTCAATATCCAAATACTCTGCATTTAGATTGTGGTTTTTTGAGTGTCATCTTATTCTCTATCTTCTTTTTTATATGAAGACAGTTTCTACAGTTCTGCTTTTGGATGTGGTATTCAGACATCTAGGGTAAAGATCTAAGCATTTATTGTCAGTATTCAAATTGGAATCCTGTTTTCTGAAAAAATCTTTGATAAAAAAGATCTTCAAATTATTTTTAAAAATATCATTAACTAATGGCGCAGGATGATTTTAGGTAGGAATACAGAACATGTTTAAGCACTTTAAACTAAATGAGCATTGAAATGAAGAACTGAGAAGCTGCTCTCTTTGTCTTTGTTTCTTTGTGTTCATCATGACACCATTCTTCCTGGGCTATGTTTCCCCCTAAATCCCATGTATACTTTATTTCTCAAAGAGTTTCTCTTTGTCTTTCTTGGATTATTTTTTTAAAAAAATTTAATTTGTTTTAATTAGTTATACATAGCGTAGAATGCATTTATGCACTTTGATATACCAAACATAGATGGGATATAATTTCTCATTTTTCTGAGTGTACATATTACAGAATCACATTGGTCATGTAGTGTCACATATATACATACAGTAATAATGTCTGTTCCATTCTATTATCTTTCCTATGTAAGCTTATAATTACAGCATATTTTCTCTGAAGATTCATCAAAGATGCTGGCTGTATCAGTCTTGTTTTCTTTCTATTACTGTGAAGTTGTATATAGTATAATGCACCACAGTTGAATCACTTACCCATTGAGTGACATCTGATTTGTTTCTAGTGTGAGACTATTATGAACATTCCTGTACAAGTTTTTGAATAAACAAGTTTCCATGTCTCTGATTTGAATGTCTAAGGGTGCAATTTCTGGGTCTGATAATTGCTAGTACAGTTTTGTAAGTGAGGTGTGACATATTATAATTTTATGCCTAAAGGAAAATGATTTTGAACTATTTTGTATGCTAATTTGCCATCTGTATGTCCTTTTGTTGAATTGTTTTATTCATCTTTTACCTATATTCTAATTGAACAGTTGTTTTTATTACTATTGAATCCTGAGCATTCTTTATATATTCTAGATACTAGTCCTTTGTCAGAAGTGTGGTTTGCAAATATTTTGTCCAAATTCATAGCTTGCTTTTTTGTTCAGTTCACATGTACTTTCAAAGAACACAAATTTTTATTATGATGATACCTACTTTTCTCCATTTTTCTTTGTATTGATTATACTTTTGTTATCCAGCCTAAGAATTCTTTGGAGTCTTTTTATAGACTTATTGGGATTTTCAGTGCAGGCAACCATATCCTCTGAAACTGGGACACATAATTTCTTCCTTTATAATATGTTATGCTTTCATTTCATTTTCTTGCCTATTCTGTAAAGTAGAATTTCTAGTACTACATTGAATAAACATGGTAAGGGTGAACATCCTTGCCTTTCCCAGATCTTAGTGGAAAACACTTGTGTTTTTTTAAAATTGATTTTTAAAAAATAAATGACAGCGGAATGCATTATAATTCTTATTACACAGATACAATTTTCATATTTCTGGTTGTATATAAAGTATGTTGACACCAATTTGTGTCTTTATACATGTACTTTGGATAATGTCTATCATGTTGTTTTTTCACTACTAAATGCCATTTGTTTTTTTAGGGTTTTTGTAGATGAGGCAATTTTGTAAGTTAAGGCAATTCCCCCTTTATTCGTGAGAGCTTTCATCATGAATAAGTATTCCTGTATTTTTTGCATAAACGGATACATAATGCATAAAGTATATCATTTTGTTATATGTATACATATATATGTGTATATATGTATATATACACATACATACATACACACAAATTTATGTTTGTGTATACACACACACACACACACACCCGTTTGAATGCATTTTCGTACTCTAGATAGTGAACATATCCATCACATTAAAAAGTTTCTTTCTGTTCCTTGGTAATCCTTCCATCTTACCCTAGCCATTCCCTATCCTATTAATAAAATCATATACTATGTACACTTTTTATTTGTTTTGTCTTGACCAGCTTTTTGGGATTTACCAAATCATCATGAATTTCAAAATTCATTCATGTTGTTAACGTATGTCTATAACTTATTGTATCGTGCTCAGTGGTTTTTTTGGGGGGGGGTCAATAGCTAAAATTTGTTTATTCATTGACATTTGGTGTTATTCCAATTTTTAAGAATTACAAAATAAATTTCTATGGGCAACTGTGTATAAGTCTTTCTAAGGGACAAATGCTTTCATTTCTGTTGGGTAAATTCCCTGAGTTGAGTGGTTGGATAATATCTAAATATGTGTTTAAATTTTTAATCAACTATAATAAAGAGTGGTTTTCAAAGTGTCTGTAGAAATTTTTGTTGAAACCAGCAGTATATGATGAGGATTTTTCTTTACATTATCACCAACATTTGATGCAGCCAACACTTTTAATTTTAGTAGAAGTGTAATGGTATCTTATTGTCATTTTAATGTGCATTTCTCTAATAACAAATGACTTTGTTTCTTTTCATGCATTAATACTGGTGAAGTGTCCTTCAAATATTTTACTCATTTAAAGTGTGGTTATTCATTTATTATTGAGTTATGAATACTATTTTTACATTTGATATATAGCCTTTCTTAGATATATACTTTATAAATGTATTTCTTCAGCTTTTGTGTAGTCTTTTTAGTTTCCCAAGAGGGCTTCAAAAATCAGAAATTTTCAAAATCTTGATGAAATCTATGTTGAAAGAAAATTTTACATTAGTCTCTTGCATGTATTCACATCATTTGAGCATTGACAGCTTTTTATTTAGATTATTGTTCAAAGATTTTTTTTTTTTAAATAATAAACAGCCTTAGAAGACAGAGATAATATCCTCTTCTAGACCAAAGGTTGGGCAGATCTGCTTGCAGCTCTAAAGACTGGACTTTCCAAAGCACAGTGCTCAGAGGCTTTATGTAGATCCACTGGATGTGTTGCAGGACTGCTCTGCCTTAGCCCTGGGGCACTTAGGGTCAAAAGGAACTGATACAAACCTAAATCTTACACTGCCCTGTGTCTTCAATAATAAAGTCCTTTGTCTATTAATCAAGAGTCTTGTGTTTTTTGTCAGTATTTACAAAACCCTGGCAAACTGACTTGGTAGTTTGTAAAGGAAGTAAAAATTCACACCCTTCACAGTTATTTACAATCTTAGTTGTTATTTTTTCTTTTATAAATTACACTTTGCCTTACCCTAGATAAGAAAGATATTTTTTATTCTTTCTTTTAGCAATTTTATAATGTTAGGTGTTACATTTTGGGTATATGACCCATTTTGAATTCAGATTTGTACAAGTTATGTTATGAATCAAGGTAATTAAATTTATTTTTGATAGGGATATCCAATTTTCCAGCACTAGTTGTTAAAAATAATGTGTTTTCCCTTTGAACTGACTTTTTACGTTGGCTGAAAATCAGATGTTTATACATGTGTAAATCTAATTCGTTCCACTGATATGCTTCTCTATATTTATGTTTAGATTGCTATTGGTTTGTAGTGAGTCTAAATCAGGTAACAGGGTCAAATTTATGGTCATTCAACCTGCAAATTCGCCCAGGGTCCCTTAGGTTCCCCAGCTTAGTTTAATTTTTTGTACTTGGCATCTTGAATTCTTAACAATTTTATCTTTGAGTTCTGTGTGCTGTTATTGAAGCTTCTTGGGACAATGGAGCATGCATGTAAATAGCAGAGATACACAAAATATGTCTGTCTTGTGGTGCTTGTACCTCATCTGAACATAGCATTCTCAGTACATTATGAACACAGGATTACAGTGGAACCACAACAAGAACAAGGGATCTTCATTTTCATTTCACATGGGCCCCACAAAAATGTAGACATCTTCAGTAAGTAGTGTCAGGTCACTGACTTTGTTATTCTGTTTCAAAGTTGTTTTAGTTATCCTAGCTTCTTTGCTTTTCCATATTGATTTTAGAATCAGGTTTTCAAATTTTATAGACAACATTGCTGGAATTCTAACTGGGATCTTATTAAACCTACAGATCAATTTGGAGAGATTAGATAATAGAAAGTATGAAGTATTCCAATGAATGAACAATTTTTTTTGTTTTATTTACAACTTAAGTCTTTTTCAGCAATGATTTGCAGTTTAAATGTACTCATCTTGTACATATTTTGTCAGATCTATGCTCAAGTATTACATATATTTGAGTTTTTATCACATTTGGAGACATTCAGCTATCATTTTGAGGACATCAATTATCTACATATTAGCAAGAAGTTGTTCTGTAGTTCACTGAAGTTTTGTTCATTTTTTGAGATTTTTGCTTCTGTTTAATTTTGCATAATATCAATGTCTTTAAATTTACTTTTCTTTTGCGATGTCTTTTCTGTGCTTAATTTCATTTAGTGTATTTAAAAATTTTTTTATTTGTTTTAATTAGTTATACATGAAGTAGAATGCACTTATGCGCTTTGATATGTGGAATATAATTTCTCATTTTTCTGAGTGGACATGTTGTAGAATCATATTGGTCATGCAATCACATCATTTAGTGTATTTTTAAATCTCAGACATTATCATTTTTATAATTAGACTTTTGATTTTGGTCTTATTTTATATTGTCAGTGGCTTTATGAAACACATTTAATTTGTCTTCTAGTTTTTTAAACATACCGAATTCTCTCATAGTGACTTTTTCATAAAACTTACATTTGATCTGTGCTGTTTTTGACTTGTCTTTCATGGTTTATCTTCTGAAGCTATTTTTCATGTCTAGTAATTTTATTGGATTCCAGATAGTAAGGATTCACTGTGTTGGGTGCTTGATATTTTTTGGATTTCTATACAAAATTTTGAGCTTTGTTCTGGGATCATAATTATGTTACTTAGAAACAGTATTATCCTCAGGCATTGACTTTAAGGTTTGTTACATAGGACCAGGACAGAAATTAGGCTAGATCCGAGTTTTCTCCACCATTGAGGCAAGCTTTATCTGAACATTATACCCAATTCCCCATGATTTGTATAGCTTTCTTAGTCTGGATTTTGATACCAGAACATGAATTACTGCTTTGTATGGGTTCTAAATAGTTTTCTCTCTAAACATTCCCAGTGGTTCTTTCCTGGACATCAATAATTTCCTCATATATACACAACTGATTATTATTACTCTACTGAATCCTGTGGTGAACTCTCTGCATGTGCCTAGATTCCTTCTCTGGGCAGTCTTTTCTTCCTCAGTATTCTGCCCTGAAAGCTCTAGTTACCTTTTCTGTACCTGAGGACTTCCTCCTGTTCCACAACCAGAAAAGTTCCTTCTGTAAGCTGCAGCAATTACAGGAATTACTTCATTTGTTTTTTATATCTTAGAAAATACTTTTTGTTGTTATCTGACATTTGGTGTCCTGAAAAAGAGTTTTATTTGTATTCTCTTAGAGTTCTCAGTAGTTTAGTTAAGATGAAAGTATAAATAAAGCCCCCATTATTTCATGTTCTCAGAAGTGGAAATTTTATCTGTTTTTTAAAACATGTTGTTTGATGCATATAAATTATGTATATACGTATACATATATATACATAATATATATACATAATTTATATGTATATATAATTTATATGTGAATTAAAAAGAAAAATATAAATAACACCTGTGAGTCCACCAAACAGTCTAAAAAATATACTTGTGTATACTTCCCCTATGACATCTTATTTTTAACATTATCATCCCTTTGTTTTTATGTCTATTGATCTCTTGATATTTAAAAATAACCTTAGTGTATATGCTTAAATAATATAATTTTTATTTATGCGGAATGTATGAAATAGATCTTTTTTATTAGTTTAAGAATTTTTAGTGACATTTTAACTGGTAATCATTTATTTATATAGCTTCCAATTTTTTTTTTAATTTATATACTAATATTTATTGCCATTCACCTGCCAGTGTATATTTGTGAGGTTTAAGTTTTATGTTATTCATGAACATTGATTTTTATGAACATTCTTGTCAAGGACTTGTTCTGTTTTTTGGGTGAATAGCTTGTTTGTTGTGTTTTCTTCCCTTAACTGTCTGGCTCGGGGTAAGATTTTACTGTTGTCATTAACACATCTTGAAGATGTGTAAGAAAAAGTGTCTGCATAGTTTTTCTTTGAATATGATAAATTCTAAATGATCCGATGTAGGTTTCTTCTGGGAGAAATATATTTTTTTTGCAAAATACCTTTGATTGTTTCTTCTGCCTCATTCATTTCAGCCTCTTAAGAAAGTCTATCTGCATGGGTACAGGACTCCCACTCTATAGTCCACCCATCTGTCAGCCGGTCTTCCATTACTTGCCAGCCTTTCCTTCCATTACTGCTCATCTCATGCTCATATTTCAAGAAAAGACATGTTTACAGTTCATAGATTTATTTTCTTATCCATTGATTCATTTAACTCAGATTTACTGAGTTCCTAACACAGGTCTTCATATCCTCAAAACTTTACGGTCTCTGATGTAATTTTTAATTCATTTGCATTCCTTTTGTATTTTTCCCACCTCATTTTCTTCTCATGCTTTTAGTATTTCATTTCTTGTTGCATTCTTAGAGAAGTCCTGGTATGTAATCTCTGATTATGAATTTTCATCTTGTAACAAGCTGGTTTTGGGGATCCTAGACTAAATACAATTCAAATGACAATTATTTTTCTTGATTTTTTTTTCCCTTAGATTGTGCCTCTTTTCCTTATTATGAACTTTTTCAAAATTTAAAAACAAATTTTGTTGGTTTTATGTTTATTTTATGTTTATTTCCTCCTTATACACTTTTCTTTATTGCAATATTGTTCCCAGTTGTTGCTGTTAAATAAGAGAATGATCTTATTGTTCATGATTTTGTCTTCTCTTCACCTTAGGGAGAGGAAAAATTATTCTCAGATACGTTGTTGGAGAGTGGGTGGATACATTTCATAATTAAAATTTGTTTTTTTTGTGTGTGTGGTGCTGGGGATTGAACCCAAGGTGTTGTGCATGCTAGGCAAGTACTCTACTAAGTGAACTATATCCCTAACCCTCATAATTTTAGTTTTTTTTTTTTTTTGTAGGCATTGAGCAGCATTGCATAGAACACTACTGTGATATCATTCTTTTCCTAACTAAATGGCTGTATTCCATTTCCTACTCAAACATTGGATTAGTAACAATTTTAACAATAGTTACCAAGGGTCTTTCTTTCCCTTCAATAATCAATATACTTTAAGACTTGGAGCTTTTGTAAATCCATACATGATTCATAGTCCTCCCTTCTGAACCTCATATTTGTAAATAGATCATTGTTTTCCAGATTGATTTAAATAATAAAATTATTTCCAGTAAAAATTCCAAAGGAACTTTGTTCTACTTTATTAAAGTTGCTTTAAAGTTCATCTGAATGATATTGAGTCTATACAATGATATTCTTTGAGGAATTGAAATTAACATTAAAAAATTCAAAACAGCCTACATATTCATGAAAAAGAAGCTAGTTAAGTAATGCTATGGCAGTCAGTGTTAAGGTATTGTTTTTGTGGGCTTGGAGTGTCTGGAATGGAAAGTATATTTTCACTCTACCATCTTTCATCAGAGAATTATGCAGATTTTTCTGTTTCTTTAGAGATCTAGAGGTATCTTAAGAGGGATGCTTCTGTTACTTGCTATTTTGGGAATTTGAGAGATGACAGGAAGTAACTGGCACAGCTATTGCTCAAGAGGTTCCGGAAAATGTTAGCCTGTTTACTTCATTTTTATCTCACACTTCCCACTGTTCTTTAATAATTACAAGCTTAAGAATTTTTCCATGGCTCACTTAGGAAAAACGTATTATATATTTTGTAGCTATCTACATTTACTATTCTCTCAATTTCATCACATCTTTATTTTGTTTCCTAATACAATTTATCTAATTTTCTAAAATCTCTTCAAAATCTCAGCCTCTAATTCCTCTTTCCCATTTCAATTGTATTCAGTGCTATTACTATTTAATGATTTATGTAATTTTTAAGTTCAATTTCAATAACATTATGGTGGGTAAAATCTTATGCAGTGTGGTTAGTTGGTAAATAATACATGTGCTCAGTCTACCACCTCCAACGGAAGGCCTGAAGATACTTCAAGAAGCAGAAAAGCAATTCTTCATTTTGAAAATAAAAGAACATATAAATCTGAAATTATTAAATATTAAAGTTATTTCCATTTTAGGAAAGAAATTCTTTTACCAAAATATTCTGGTATAAATTTTATTAAAGCATTTAATATTTTGAATGAAGTAAGGGAGATAATATAAATAAATAAAGTTGAATGTGTGTACGACATATGGTAGACTTGATGGCACCCAAATTCATACGCAGTCTAGACAAATGTGAGACCTCACTGAATTCTACTGTACCTTCATCATGTGATCCATTTTGTACACAGGGATGGAGCCAAATTCTAACACAAGGGAACAAAATATGAGGATGAGGCCAGGTGATGGTTCCAGTTTGGGCAATTCTAGTGGTATTAAGGTGCTATTCCAAAATCCCAAATAAAACCCGGGGTCTTTTTGAAGCAAAGACAAAGGATTTATTCTAGCCAGGGCCAAGAAAGCATAAAAAGGACAGTTCTGCAGCCCAAGACACTGACCGCAGGTGAAGGGGCTACTTAAAAACAGAAAAACCACAAAATGGAGTGGGGCGGGAGAGGCAAGTGCAATTATAAGATACATTTCTCAGAAATTTGCACCTCTTGTACCTACTCAGGAAATAAGCTATCACCAGCTCCATAGTTTTTCTATGTGAATGGGCTCTTACAGGAAGCGAGGTCAACTCTGCTCCGGGTGAGATATCTGAGCAGAATGGGGTCAACCTGATTTAACTTTCAAATCAGCCCATAACAGTGGTGGGAATTCATACATACGATGCCATATCCACAAATTGCAGTCTGGCTTCCACATTTTTTTTCTACTTTTTACCAATAAGCATTTAAATTGCTATCAACAGATTGCTCTAAACAAGTCTGTTACAACATCACTTCTTTAGAGAATGTGCTTTCCCTACTGGATAGAGTATGACGTAGAAAAGATGCCTCAGTTGAGTTAAACAGGCAAGAAAACTTAAAAACTGTTGCAATAGGGGAGAGGGATTGAATTCAACTCCATGGAAACTCAAAGTGGAAAGATTTTTCGGTTGTGGGGTCAGCCAGTAGACTAGCATTACAGGATGTTAGGAAGGAGGCTGACCAAGAAGACATCTTTATTTCTTAACTTACTTATGGAATCACTAACTACGGCTTGCTCCAGAGGAACTGGACGATAGGGATTCTGTTTTCTTTTGTTTTGTTTTTGTGATTTCATTTCAAAGGGATGATTTCCAGGTTCTTGAGAAGGCATTTCTGAGTTATAAAACTTGGAAGTTTTACTCTTAAAGGACAGAGATTAAGCTATAATTATAGGCTTTCTGAAGTGAATCCTGGGAGAAAAGAAGGGTTAGGGGGCTAGAGTCAGAAAGAAGCCTGTCCAAAGTTTAGTCAAACTGAGGAAAACTTTAAGGCCGTCTTGGTCAAATGAGAGGATAAGTGATATTTAGATTATATATTTTTTCAAAGCCCAGAAATATTTGTATATATATATGTATATATGTATATATATTTTTCAAAGCCCAGAAATATTTTAAATGAGCAAGTAAATAGAAAATATTTAAAAATTTTTAAGTAAAAATTTTATAAGCTATATTCAGTGGTAAAGAAGTGCAATTCACATGTACAGGCAAGAAAATTAAAAAAAAAAACTATTGCAATAAGGGAGAGGGATTGAATTCCAACTAAAGCATTAAAATTAGATTGGAATGTTTTTCCTTTTTTAGTTTTTTATAAGGATATTTTAATTAGTTACATTTATGAAAACACTTTAAAGCAGAATGTCTGAAAGTTATAAATAGTTAAGTGCATTACTATACAATCCCAACATTTACAAAAGTATGATTTTCTTTTTGTCTAATTTTTTTACTTTTGTTTGATCACAATTGATGGTTAATTAGTTAGACTTCAAAAGAGTTGGATCAGATATGTTTGAGTGTTAACTTTTAGGATACACTCTGAGGGTCATGTGCCAAGTTAACATCATTTAACTATCAACCTAATTGATGTGTAAAATTTTACTTTTAAGGTAAAGTTTGTCTCTAAAGCATGATTAAATGCACAAAATTATAAATTAATAAAGTTCCCACAGGGTACAAGAAGATATTCTTTAAGTTAACTTAGCCCAAATTGCCTTGGAAATATCTTTGGTGTCTTTAGCGTTCCCTTCAAACCAGTTGTTCATGAAAGGAAATCAGAGTGGGGGGAAAAGGTGGGTGGGATAGGCACACTCCAAGCATGACAGTGCCTCTTACAGCTACAATCTCTCTTGATTCTCATCCTGTTTTCATTCTGCCTCTGCTAACACTTTCCATCTGTATCCTAGCTATCCTGTCAATATTTTGCCTTTGTAATTTAATATCAGGTGATTTTGAAGAAATTTCCCTAAGCAGCACGTGTTGTCCAGCTAGTCATGGAGAACTGGGACACAAGCTTAACGATAGGTTTGGTGGAATGTGTCTTTGATGTAAAACACAATAAACATATTTAAGTGCCCCTGTTTTAATAAGGCTTTTTGTTGATAATTGTTGCTCCTACTTCAGGGATATCAATTCTTTAAAAGATATTTAAGAATCATTTGTGTCTCACTATACACCCTATTCTTAATTTTTTCTTTGCCATAGAACCTTGCAATATCTAGGTATATTTTAAAAATCAAGCTTGATTTTACTGTTACTTATTCCTATAATTGGATTTTCTTTGCCTTTAATTTTTAGTTACTCTTGACTCCTCACTCCTAATCAATTTTACTCTCTTTCTTTAATTGCATTTTAGTCCTTGTCCTGATTGATATATTTCCATAAACTCAATAATTAACTTATTACTGTTCTAATCAAGTGTCAACATTTGCCATTATAACTGAATAATACAATTAGCTCTAATAAAAATGCTAAAATAGTTTTCTTTCTAAACATTCAATCCCTGCATGTGGCTCATTGTTTCTTACCAATGGATTATATGCCAAGTATTGGAACTTGCTTTTTTTCCCTCTTATGATCTCAGGTACACAAAAAGTTCTAAAGGCTTTTGGGAAAAATGAATAAAAATATTCTATGAAAACATTTTATTTTAATCTTTGTCCCTTGAATCTCTAGCTTTTTTCTATGTATTTTAAAAAAGCTGTGTTCACCCATAATGATTCATACGTTATCCCTTTGTATCTGTCCATTTATAGGCTATAATATAGAACTGAATTATACTTTAAATCAATTATTGCATTTTAATATAATTACATGTCAACTGTAATTTATTTTAATTATAAGGTTTTTTTATTTTCTTTCCAGAAACAAAATTTTAAACAGTGCTAAGGTCCAAATTAGGCTGGAGGTTTTTTATGGGGTCCAAAATTGATTTTTTTCCCTTTCTGCTGTGTATCAGGGAACCTATCCTTTAGTTCTGATGGTACAAAGACTCTTTATTTTGCTTTTGGTTCATTATTGATGACTGGTAAACCTCTGCTGTTTATTTGGTGCCAAATGACGGTTAGAGATGCCAAGGAATGATGAATGTGGTTAGGAAGGGGGCACTTCAAGTCATAGAGGGATGTTAAATATACCACTAACTCAGGAATGGGCAAAATTCTTGCCAATGGGTTATTATGGAGTCAGACACTTTGGCAACATGAATGTATGCTATGGAGATACAGAAAAAATGCATTTTTATATTCACAATTCATTTTGGATAAACATTTGTCATGCGACTTTATATGCAATTCTCTGTTAGTCATAAAATTGACTTGGACAGGCATCTCTAAGTGAATTAACATAATTAATATGATTTTATTAATGCAGCCAAAACGTTTTCCTCCCAGAAAATTTGACAGACCCTATGCCCGGCAGTACTTGGCCACTGGCAAAGTGTAACTGTCACCCTTCCCACTCCCCTCACATCTCTGGCATCATGGGTCCAGTTTTCATAGGAAGAACTCTTCAGGCAGGTGTCAGATGTAGGGAATTATGAGAGAACCCAATTAAGTGAATGTGACAATTAATAACTTCTGTTGAGGGCCCAATTTGTTCAGAGCCCTAGGCACCATGGGTGATCACACACACATACACACACACAAAATCTAAAATAAATGATCTCTTTTTATCTCTTAGGAGTTTACTGTCATGGCAAAGAGAGGTCATCTGTTGGGTATATGCAGCAAGAGAGAGCAGGTTTTCCACAAGGCCCATCTAATTTGCATGAAGAGTATGACAAAATTCAAGGAACCAGAGTGGAGTTGCCACTGGAAGGATAATATAACAAGATTTTCAAATTTCTAAGAAGCACTGTGATTCTAGTTTTGTGGCACACTAACCATTTGTGATTTATAAACAATTAGTCACAATTCAAACATTGATTATATGCTGCCATGCATAATATACTTTGTTGGATCTTAATGAAGTCACAATGGTAAACAAAATACAAGTTATTATTTTCTGTATGTGTGTGTCTATGTATATATGTATATGTGTGTGTGTACATGTATGTGTAGTCATATATTGCCTGATGACAGGAGTACATTCTGAGAAATACACCATCAGGCAATTTTATTATTGCATAACCCTCATAGGTTTACTTATACAAACCTGATTATCTAAGTCAATCTTTCAATGGGGGCTCTTGATACAGTGAATAGTTGGTAAACATAGGACATATGAGACTGTTGCTGGCATAGCATGACATACTGTTTTACAGTAAGCTTTTTTTAAGTAAATAAATGTACTTTAAAATAATGATAAAAAACTATAACATGGTAAATACACCAGTACCATAGTCATTTATTATCATTATCAAACACTATGTACAAACATAATTGTGTGTGTTATCCTTTTACAGGACTAGAAGTACAGTAGGTTTGTTTACACCAGCACCAACACAAACACATGAGTCATGCTTTGGGATAAGACCTGATCAGCTACAACACTGCTAGACAATAGGAATATTTTTTAGCTCCATTAGAATATTATGGGATGACTATTATATATAAGGCCTGTCATTGACTGGAACTGTATATATACACATGTATGCATATACAAATTACCTATACACACAAACATAGATATATGCCATTAGCAATACTTTGTAATTGCAAAAAGGAAATTATGATAGCATAGAAGAAGAAGTGAGAAGTTTCGGATTAAAGAATAAAATTTATATCATAAATCTGTTTATGCTATTGTTTAGAAAATCTTTTCTAAATGTTCATTACAATGGACAGTTGTAAACACAAATTTCATAATAAATGGTCATTGGAATAATTAGTCACAAACTGATCTATTGAAAGCATAACATCTAAGCATCTAAATGCCAAGTGGAAATGGATGGTGTGGGCTGTGGACGATAGGTAAATTAAGAGAAGGTTACAGAATAAAATGAGAGCTCTTTTGTGCTACCCTGGAACAGTGCAGAGCTAGGACTTGACATATTTAATGTCAATTGCCTAACCTAGGAATTTATATCTCTCTTTGTAAATAAAGAAACAGCTTCTTATGATTTGGATGGCTAGCAACATCTATAAGTTTACAGAGAAGTTTTAAAGAATGAGAAACCAGAGCACTACTTGTAAGAGCAAGTAGAATAAGAATTTATTTACCTAGATCCTCAGAAGAGAAGAAGAAAAGTAGCTTTTTTGGTATTGCTCATTGGAATAGATTAAATGTTTATACAGAGGATCAAATGAGTGCTGTTGTTTGATTTCTTCCAAAAGTTCATGTGTTGGGATCTTGACCTGCAGTGGGATAGTTTGAGAGGTGGAATGTTTGGGACTTGATTGGGTCCCTAGGGCAGGGCTATGATGAATGGATTAGTTAATTAATAGATTAAGGGATTAATGGGTATTGTGGAAGTGACTTTATTATAAAGGTGAGCTTTCTATAGCACACTTGCTCTGTGATGTCCATGTGTAGTGCACATGTTGCCATGTTTGATGCAGTGAGAAGGCCCTCACCAGCTGTCAGCACCATTTTCTTGAACTTTAGAATGATGAATTAAACAAACCTATGTTCTTTATAACTACCCAGTCTGTGGTATTTCATTGGCAACAGATTAAAACAAGTAAACAGTGACACTCCTAGAAGAGCAAGAATAATCTTTGTGGAACAGAATAAAAATAATCTCAAGAAATGTGAAGGTTAGCGTGTTCTCGTCCACCATCTAAAGAGATAAATTCTGGGCATTCCATATATAGTTAACATGCTACTTCCCAACACTGTGGTGAAACGGTAATTTTGTATGTTAACTGATTGACCTAGCAATGTGGTGGATGACCAAATTATTAAAAAATAAATTGGAAAGAACTGAAGTATCTATTTGGTGCTGTTAGCATTGCAAGTAAATGAAGAATTTTTCTTCTTCCTTTAAACTAGGGGAATAGCATCTGAATGAGCACAAGAGAACAATGAGAGTGAGTCTTACTTGGATACTTCTGTCATTACATCTTGATTTTAGTGCAGAAACTAGTTCATGTTTCTCTTTCTCTATTTCTCTGTCTCTCTCTTTGTCTGTTTCAAGAAACCATTTTATTATGCTTATGGAATTTAGTCCAGGAATTTGAATGGGCCATACCAGGAATGGTTTTGTCACCGCATCCCTGTGTATGGTCTATCAGTGTGGTTGAGCTTCCTTACAACATGGCACCTTCAAGGCATATGGTACTTCTTTTGAGTCTTGCATGGGCCAAAATTTTGTCCCTAGGAGTTATTTTCTCTAACATCACAGTAAAATAGAATAATTTGCAGAAATGTCAGAATTCTCAGCCTGATTTACTTGTTAACAGTTTGAGATTCAGTTCTTTTAATGTGAATCAGTTGTTATATTTGGGCTGTGATTTGGAAAAGTAGCTAAGCATTCAGAACACTTTTATACAGACCTGTTTGAAATAGTCAAGCTCACAGTTTTTACTATTAATCCAGCCATTTTAATGATGACAGGCAAGACACTTTCTGTGGTTTATATAAGCAAAAAGTAAAACAAAGCACCTGTTTTAGTATTTTTCTTTTTTTTTTATTGGTTGCTCAAAACATTACAAAGCTCTTGACATATCATATTTCATATATTAGATTCAAGTGGGTTATGAACTCCCATTTTTACCCCAAATACAGATTGCAGAATCACATCAGTTACACATCCACATTTTTACATAATGCCATATTAGTAACTGTTGTATTCTGCTACCTTTCCTATCCTCTACTATCCCCCCTCCCCTCCCCTCCCATCTTCTCTCTCTACCCCATCTACTGTAATTCATTTCTCTCCTTGTTTTTTTTCCCATTCCCCTCACAATCTCTTATATGTAATTTTGTATAACAATGAGGGTCTCCTTCCATTTCCATGCAATTTCCCTTTTCTCTACCTTTCCCTCCCACCTCATGTCTCTGTTTAATGTTAATCTTTTCCTCCTGCTCTTCCTCCCTGCTCTGTTCTTAGTTGCTCTCATTATATCAAAGAAGACATTTGGCATTTGTTTTTTAGGGATTGGCTAGCTTCACTTAGCAAAATCTGCTCTAATGCCATCCATTTCCCTGCAAATTCCATGATTTTGTCATTTTTTAGTGCTGAGTAATACTCCATTGTGTATAAATGCCACATTTGTTTTATCCATTCATCTATTGAAGGGCATCTGGGTTGGTTCCACAGTCTAGCTATTGTGAATTGTGCTGCTATGAACATCGATGTGGCAGTATCCCTGTAGTATGCTCTTTTAAGGTCTTCAGGGAATAGTCCGAGAAGGGCAATAGCTGGGTCAAATGGTGGTTCCATTCCCAGCTTTCCCAGGAATTTCCATACTGCTTTCCAAATTGGCCGTACCAATTTGCAGTCCCACCAGCAATGTACAAGAGTACCCTTTTCCCCACATCCTCGCCAGCACTTGTTGTTGTTTGACTTCATAATGGCTGCCAATCTTACTGGAGTGAGATGGTATCTTAGGGTGGTTTTGATTTGCATTTCTCTGACTGCTAGAGATGGTGAGCATTTTTTCATGTACTTGTTGATTGATTGTATGTCCTGCTCTGAGAAGTGTCTGTTCAGGTCCTTGGCCCATTTGTTGTTTTAGTATTTTTCTGACTGGGCCAAGATCAACTCTTTCCGAACTAGTGATGTACTATAAAGGAAGCGATAAAGCAAAGGAGGTCTTCATTTTCAAGTTCTCTTAGAAGAGTTGATAATAATTTGAGCATATTTGGTTGAATTGTGCTAGATCATCTTCAAAAGATACGTTTCTGACACAGCATAAGACTCTTCATGAATTTGTAATTCAAATACAGATTACCCTTTCTCCCCATAAACTTCATGAATTTACTATTAGCAAGGCAGCCTGCTTATGCATTCTGTGAAGTCTGGTTTATTTAGGCAGGGTATGTATTTTTCCCCTCCCTACCTCTTCATTTCCTGGAAAAAGAGAGCAAATAAAAAATAGGTAAAATTGCTCTTGTGTTTGTCAGTATAATTTCTGAGGCATACACTAACAACAACGATATGCCCAAATTCAAGACAAAGAACTGTTTTCACTGTCTTTTGTTTAATCCCTAAGCCTTTATTTCTAAATATGTACTTTTCAGGTCAAAATGTTCATGTATGTTTGTGCTCTATCCCTTATATTTATAACATTGCTTATCACATAGAACAATTGCATAAATATTTGTTGACCAAGTGGGTATGTGAATGAATTCATTAGTCATACGTAAATCATAATGCTTGTTGATATGTCATTAAACCAAAAAATTAGTGAGGAACTAACTTCACTGCATGGAGACTTAGAGTTGGGCATGTATATAACATATTTTAACAATAATGAAAAAAATGCTAAACCATATTCTTTGATAAAAAGAATTAAGTGATTTTATTAACCCATTAATCACTTTAGTAGTGTCTTTATTTTAACTGTAACCTTTGTAAAAACTCTGTTCACACTGGTGGATATTCTAAACAATAATTTTAATAGTACTTCTTATTAGAACATTTTCTAACATTCTTCTTCTCGTTTCTTTGATTACTATTTCTTCTGGACTTCTACAGATTTTATGAACACCAAACATAATTTAACCACAGTTTCTGCCCATTTTTATTGTAAGCCCCTTCAAGGTAAGAATTATAACATACAGTTTTATGGTAACCCTACTAAGCTTAGCCCAGTGTTGTATAAAAAGGTGCCCTAAGTATCTATTGATTATTAAATAATTGAAGATGATATGAGATAATCTTTTTATTTACCATCAATAGGCTTTACTTACATCAGCTAATTTAATCCTGAGTTGTACCATACAAGATATGTAGTAAAACTTAAATCAGAATCTAGGTCATCTGAATATACTTCTCCATAATTCATAAAATATAAATGCATTTCTGATCTCAAGCCTTGAATATCCAAGTGCTCTGCTTTTTAATGGTCCTCTTAATTTCTATGCTTTGACCAAGTGATATATAAGGTTATTATTCTCTCTAGGCATTTCTTAGATATAGGTGAAATAATTTTTTGTTACATATTACATGTTTGTCAGGAGGAAAATTCATAGATAGGACATATATAAAAAATGTGAATTTGAACTTAAAATTATGAATGCCAGGAGTTATCATGTATAAATATTTTCATCTCTTTTCATTCCTTGCATTGAACTACAGGTATGTTTAGCCTGGCAGAAGTAATGGACTGCCTCATTTAAAATTTACTATTCACTAGCTTTTATTTTTTTTCTTTTATTTTCCAAGTAGCAAAAACAATTTAGAACCTACTTAGTAATTTCTTTAGAAATATTTAATAAAAATACATGATGTTTTTTTATTTTCTTTTTATCCCACATCCATCTTTTATTACTTATAGAATTTTTAAGTTTTTAATTCTAAAAACTATTATAAAAGCAAGTTCATACAAAGAAGCAAGGCTAATCATTCTTTTATAGGAGAATCAGAATTCCTACTTACTTCTCTCCAGGTTTGATGCCTGAGAAGACTCTTGTTTACTACCTTATCATTCCTCAATGTGACCTTAAGATTTCACTTGCACTGTTTAGGATCTCCTGTCATTCTTCATTTTGCAAATGGTCATTTATGTTATTATGCTAATAAGTTGAATAAGTTTAACTTTGGCCTAGGAGTGGATTTGAGTAAGCTTCTGGGAAACCTCTGCAAATTCACAAAGTTAATGGCTTGACCTCCCAATTCTCCGACGTAAAATATGCTATAATGATTTTTCAGGCTCTTGGCTCTCCTGCATTAAAAAAAAAATAGCTTCCATTTACTTCCCATGAGTTAATTCTCCTTATAATCTAATAATAAAAGAACAATCCTATATTTATCTTCTGAAATAACCCATGTCTCTGTTTGGTTAAGATCCTTGTTCATGACAGGGAAGGAAAAATACCTAAGCAGATGTTCTGAACAAAAACAGCGGATTCTTTGGAATTTATGACTCCGGGAGGATATTTCAATGTGACAGCTCATATATTTGAACAGAGATCCAAAGAAGAAATATGATAAATACTTTCAATATTTATTTTCCTAACCTAATCAGAAGGTTGGTTAAAAAGGAGGGAATATATGCAATATATAAAAAATTGGCATGTGCCCTTTTAAGAATTTAGTGAGAAACAGTCGAATTTTAATTTCATTAACATCATGAAGTTCTGAAGATCGCTTTTTAAAATGAAACTTGGCTTGCCACATTACGTTTATAGCTCTGTTCTTAATGAATGGTTACTCATTCAAAGCCAGTACTTAGATAAACCAGTGTCAGTTTAAAGGAGGGTTTTACTATTTTTCTACTGTTGAAATGAATGCAAATAGGGTAAAAACCAGCAGGATGATTTTTAGAGTTATTATAATGTTGTATTTTTGCTAAAAATGAAAAGGGATTATTAGTCGTGCAAGTTTAAAATTTTGCTTAAATAATTATTGAATTCTTAAGAACTGAGTTTAATCTCATCAGTGGCATTTCTTTGAATTTTTAAAAATGATAGCAGAGTTTGATTTGTGGCTCTGTGGTTGCAAGAGTGATTATATTTCTAGAACAATCATATTATGGAATATATTTTGATAGGCTTCTACTCTTGATTTTTTTCTCTTTCTTGATCTAGAAATTTGCAGAGCAACACATAAGTTATGGCAGAAGAAGAGTCAGTAAAT
Source organism: Marmota flaviventris (assembly GCF_047511675.1). Taxonomy (NCBI): domain Eukaryota; kingdom Metazoa; phylum Chordata; class Mammalia; order Rodentia; family Sciuridae; genus Marmota; species Marmota flaviventris. The sequence continues at coordinate 40,624,789 of NC_092513.1, forward strand.
AACAGCTTGCCCTCATGTAAGAGTTGGGGAAGGGAAGGCGAATTGATTGTTTTCTTTTGATCCAGAATCTCTCCCTTTAAGGTGTTCAGTTATTCTCCTGGATGCTAATCTACTTCTTTATTAGTCTTGAGTGTGACAAGGCAGATGCTAAAAGACTGGTTTCCTATCACCTGGTCCCTTAATGTAAGGGTTCAATCAGAGCTGACTTTAGTATTCTTATTCCTAAGGGTTCTGCCTCTGAGCCAAAAGAGGTTAATACTTAATTTCTTTCCAACTCTGTAACAGTCAAGTAAGGCGGTGGTCTAGTTAAATAAAGCTCTTGGTAACTAAGCAGTTTGCCTTCTGTCCTGGATAATTTGCTCCTGAAGCCATTTCACATTAAGGATATGATTAAAATCTTAAGTAGAAAAAGAGACAGTTTTGAGTGAAAAGTTGAATCCTAATGTACTGTTATCTGTTTTCCCCAAAATGACCTTCACAGAGAGAGAGCACAGGAGCACAGGGCAAGCAGAAAGACTGGAGCTGCTTGCCTACTAGTGCCTGGGTAAAAAGCATGAACTTAGAGAACAGATGGCCCTTTTATAAACCCTGTAGTTGTGCTTACCCAGAAAGAGCACTGCATGCGGCTGAGTCACTTCAAGACTACAACATGGGGGACAGCGCTGAAAAGCTCTAGTTCAGATATCTGTGGTAAAAAGAAATACATCAAATCCCGCAAGTCACATTTTATATGGCTAATAGCTTGAAAATGATCTGCTTTTTGGGAAACATAAGAGACATTTACTTAAAACAACATTCACACTTCTTGTTAAAATCATCTTTGAAAAGCAGATATCTTTTTTTTTTGCTTCTTTTTATATATAGATGACAGTAGAATTCATTTTGATATAATTATACAAGCATGGAATATAACTTATTGTTGTTAGGACCCCATTCTTATAAATGTATCTAATGGTAGGATTCATTATGGTGTATTCATTTAAGTAAGTACATAGGAAAATTATTACAGATTTGTCCCACTGCCTTTCCTTTACCTGTCCCCATTTCCCTTCATTTCTCTTTGTCTAATCTACTAAATAATCTATTATTCCCCTTCCCCTACTTATTGTGGGTTAGCTCCCACATATCAGTGAAAACATTCCACTTTTTGTTTTTTTGGACTGTCTTATTTCACTGAGCATGATAGTCTTCAGGTCCATCCGCTGACTGACAAATGTCATAAAGTAATTCCTCTTTATGGCTGAGTAATACTCCATTGTATATATATACCAGAATTTCTTTATCCATTCATCTGTTGAAGGGCATCTATATTGGGTCTATAGCTTACCTATTATGAATTGAGCTGCTATAAGAATTAATGTGGCTGAGTCACTGTAGTGTGCTGACTTTAAATCTTTTGGAAATAAATCAATGAGTAGGATAGTTAAGTCAAATAGTGGTTTCAATCCTAGTTTGAAAAGCAGATATCTTAAAATGATATTTACAGTGAGAAAAATTTGACTAGGAGACATGATTAAAAGGAAACTAAATGAGTGTTGGTTCTGATAACTTTTTAATGAGATTTAAATGAAGACAATGAAAGAGTAGTGGGACATAAATCATGAAAAACCAATATTTCTTATCAGTGGTTTATTTATGTTCTTTCATAGCAGCTTACTATTTTATTATTGTTTTTGCATTGATCAGTAAATATCTGTAGTCAATAGTTTTTAAATAGTTTTTGGAATGATGGGAAAGTCTGCAAGAATTTCCCTTCTGGAGAAAAAGCCACTTGTTTGCATTTGAAATTATTTTGGGAAATTTCAATTTCTCTGCTGGGCACAATTATGGTTTCTAATGCATACATAGGCAGATTAGCAGCATGGTATAGTCCTTTGGAATCAATGACTTTGAGGCTTAAGCAGGGTTTTGGCCACTTATTTACCTGGAAACTTATTGACTTTTATTGGAATTTCTTTATTTAGAAATGTCATAGCAAAAGACTGTAAGAGATCATTTATTCTTTTCCATGTCTTGCAGGCAAGTGAAAAAAAATAACACCTTAATAATATCAAGTTCTACTTATCTAGACAAAAGTAGATGGATAGTTGTGTAATTCTCTAGTGAATGTTGGTTGGCTTTATAGAAAATGTAGGTGTATTTTAGGGACAAAATTCCATTTCTGCCAAGGATCCATCTTAAATTAATTCATAGTTTTATATAAAACTTGGACTATGCAGAGGTAATTCAAAAAGGTTGGTTAAAAGATTCAAGGTCCTTTGATAAATGAAAAATATCAATGATATGTGTCCTTTCTCTGTATTTTCCTCAGAATTGAGTCCTATGTATTCACACCTGGATTCTCTAGTTTCAGTAGTGAGAATGAATTGAGTAGTGAGCATTTTCAGGATAACCTCTATCCCCTGCAAATCCTTCCTTCTTATGAAAGCCACTTGCCGATTTTGGCCACCATTGACTTCAGAAGTCCTACTAGAATTTTTTTTTTTTTTTTCAAATGGATTCACCAAAAATATGTTCTGTGGTGTTCTCTCTCCAGACCCTGGAGCTGCATGAACTAGAGTTCATAGCAATGAACTAGAGTTCATAGAATTTCAACATTGCACAGCTGTGTGGGACAAGTTTGGATAGAAAGATTCTCTCTCTCTGCAAATCTCCTACAGAGAGAGATACCTATCTGCCTGTATTCTAATATGGCAAAGTCTTAGTGTGCCATAGCTTCCCTGGTGTTTACATAGTTTTCCTGCTTTTCAAAACAATCATTTGGGAGGCAGATGTGAGGAATAAAGTCATGATTCCAGAATCATCCACTGTCATTAGAGTGAAATGACATGATGCCTAGATTCATCTCCCATGAGGATGAGCTCCTATAAGTCCTCCTGAGCACAGGCTTTTGGAGAAACCATGTGCCTGTTCTAAAGACTTGCCCAGACGTAGACAAGTATCACTTAATCTCCTGCTGTGATCTCTTTCTCATTCCACCTGTTTACTCTTCATTGCAATACTTTGTGCATTATACAAATTTGGCAGCAAATTAACTTTTCCTTTTTAGATTCTTTCATGGTTCAAGCCTTTGAGATTTCACTTATCTGAAATAGCAAGAATAAAAAACAACAATAACTGTGTTTCACAGAGCTTTTTATTTGGAAGATATATATATATATATATATATATATATATATATATATATATATATCAGTTATATGACTTTATTTACTCCTCAGACAAATTAGTTTCTCCTAATTGTAATATCCAGATGGAAGCAACTCCAAAATTTTAGACCTGGTTTTCAAAATCATTGCAATTGTAACAAGCTTGAGTTCACACTCTTTTCTGTAAAACCCATGAAATTTGCAGCCTCTTTTGGAGAATTTTCATGTGAAAAGAATAGATAAAAGGATACCTGGGGGAGCAGAGTAGTTCTAGCAGAAGGGAGACTGATTTTTTCTTTCCATGTATAATCATTGGTTGGAATTTTAGCTTATTTGTCCTAAAATGCAGTTTTTGCTGCTTTTAAATGAATGTGACTTTGCTGATGCCAGTTAAGGAGGAAAATGGGATTGACATCATTTGCCTAAGCCCCCAAATTAGGATGCCACATGGCAAAGCGAGCAAGCACTCCTTGAGCCAGGGTCTGACATTTCTGCAGACAGAAGGTGGTGCTGTTGATTAGGAACAGTACGCAGCCCCGCATTTTCCCATCAAGCTCACCATCAGGTTGTTATTTTCACAATCATTCTTTACTGAAAAGTGGGGAAAAAGAAAAAAAAATCACAGTCAACTGGCATGAATGCTGGCATTTGACTTCAGTGACTTCATTGCTTAAAAACGACCTGGTAGATAGATCAACCATGTTATTTTTCTTATTTTACGTAAATCTTGGAAACTATGGGGAGAAATTAGTTCTCAAATATTGTACATACTGTCTCTCTTCATATAGTGAGGTTTAATATTATTTGCAATCCTTGCAGAACATCCTGTGGCCTGGATAACTCACTGGCTACTAGAAAAAGCAAGAGATTTAAAACTGACACAATACTGTTACATATGGATATTAATATTTCACGAACACAGACTATTGAAAAAGCATTTTTGGACTCCAAGTTGTTCACTGGGTAAATACTTTTATGGCATGATATTTGAGTAAGCTCAGGGACCAGGTAAGGAGCTTACCCTCTATAAATGCTGAACAGTATTGTGATCACACCTGGAGGCCCCTGGTTCTGGTTAAAGGGAAGGTTAGAGATTACCAGGTGCAGGAATGGGCTTATGACCCAGAGAAGGCCAAGAACATTCTCAAATCCCTGGAGGAGAGGTCAGGCCACTTGAACATTGGCAATATCATCAACATCAGTCAATATTGGAAATCAATCTTAAAATTAAAAAAAAATAAAGGTGAGGGTCTTAATCAAATCTGGGGAATCATGGGCTTTCTAAAATTAAAGACAGAAAGAACCAAGAGTCAGCCAGATGTTCTTTATATAGTTATTGAGAGAGGGGTTCAGATGCCTCCTATTAGCATGTTAACACTAATTTAGGAGAACTTTGTGTAACCTAAAAAAATCTGTTTATATCTGGTGATATATGGTGACATCCTTTGGAGAAAAGCTGAGGAGGAAGAGAATCTTAATTAGCAAGGATTGTAAACTTGAATCTTTCCACTGCATTTGAGAACACATATGTTCTCCTTTTTCTATGCTTCTTCTCAGGTTCCCTTTCTCCTTGGTTTATTGGTTAATCTGTATCTCATTTTGGTTGGAATAACCAGCACAAAGATTCTCAGAAGGAGATACTGGATTGAAAACAGATTCTGAAATGAGACTATTTCTGTTTTAAGTCAGGTTCTGTTATTTGCAGATTTGTGTTTTGTGCCATCATTTCTCATTTGGTGATAAATAGGGAACCTTACTTGCCAGGTTGGTATGGCATGATGAAAATTACCTCGCTCATAATAATTGGGCCATCAGGACTTATTATTCTTTTTGTTCACTTAGGAATGTCTGAAAAGATCCAGAAGAAGGACATAGTCCAGTGAGTGTGTATATATATATATATATATATATATATATATATATATATATATATATATATATATCTTTTTTTTTTAGTTAATGCTCATTTTTTTTTATGCCTGGTCATGATTTCTTCTTGGAATTTGCCCTGGGACTTCTACCATCCACAGGTGCTTTAGGCTTCACAGTGTAAATGCAGAGACAGAAAGGAAACATGTCACTGATGGCAATGACTTGCCATGGGGTGGTAAACTATGATAAGCTTCTGAACTGTACAATGAGGTGCCCAAATGGCTTGTCAGCAGAGACATTTTTAGAAAGAAAAAAAAAAGAGAGATGTTTGATAGTTGTACTATACAAAAAACAAAAACTAAAGCATGTGTTTGGTGATACTCTGGATACATAGGACTCTTGTTGAGTGGGTGAAGCTGATACTTTCCATCAGAATTCCCATGGAGTAGATTTCTTTTTCCCTAAAGGCCTCAGAAAGCTGTCTCTAAAGAGAATCCCCTTAGGTTTACACATTTTGCTTTTGTCCATTATATCATCTTATACTACTTTTTTGTATGTTGGTGTTTGATGTCAGCTTTATTTTTTTCCTCTAGTAATTTTTAAGGCACAATGGCCTTCTGATCTTAAAGACTTTATATTTATAGGAGAGAAAAAAGTATGCAAACATTAGACTATATCATTTCAAGGAATGCTGTATTCTACAGAGAATAATATTGTACATGGTATCCACTGATCATCTTGGACTCTTGATTCCTGTGACTCTTCCTCAGATCCCCCACTCTTGTGTTCCCATAGCCCTCTGATTTTCTTGCTCTTTGGGAAAGTGTGTTGTAATTAATGAATGCTTCCCTAGTTTTCTCAACAGCTCTGTGTTTGAGCAAAGACTGCATTTTATTCATTGATGTCTCCATAAAATTTAGCAAAATGCCTATAGTAGGCACTCAATCAATATTTCTTGAATGAATAAATGGATGAAATAAGTGGTAGAATAAAATGTGTGTGTGTGTGTGTGTGTGTGTGTGTGTGACAGAGATAGGGGTGGGGGGAGACAGAAGGAGGTATGGAGAAAATGGAGGCACAAGCTTGTCATCTCAGCTTTAAGAGAAGGACAGATATACAACTAGCTTATCTGATTTTCCTCTACAAGCTCTTCAAGGGATGTGAGTCCTGATTCTATACTAAGGCTCATGGGTCTTGAGTAATTTTAGAGGCTTTGTTGAAAATTTTAGATTTTTTTTTAAAGGAAGCTCAAATAGGTAACACCTGTTGAAATGCTGAATTCTGAGGTCTAAGTAGCTCAAGGTTGTTCATGGACTTTATTCACATCCGCTCACACCACCATTCCCTTCATTACACCAGGCCCTTTAGAGTTGTTTTCATTTGTTTGTTTTGGTGGTTGTTGCAATAAATACAAAGTTCAAAGCGAAAGTTGGGGTGTCCTATCCAGTTCCAAGATTTGAGAAATCTTGCTATGTCCAACAGAATTATCCATCACACTAATAATAAGTTGCATTAATTTGATAATGCAACAATACCATTTTTCCTTTGAGTTATTTTTTGTGTGTTAGCTTTTCAAATGTCTACCAACTTGTTAAGAGATAATACTTCTCACAAATTAATAAATGAAATGTTTCCTTTGGCTTGGGGACACTTAAAAAATGGCTGAAACACTAATAGTTACTGTGAACAGAAGAGGTTTAGGGATCTCTGCTCCAGGGTAAAAAATCAAAAACTAGAAATGAGACTTAGAAAGAGAAGATTCTGGATTTTTAAGGGTAGGAGGCTGCCAGTACTATGATTTTGTTCCTGAACATGGTTCTACAACTGAAGGTCAGGATAGGTAATTAAACAGAGACCTTCAAGTCTAGGTGAGCAATTTAATTATATTATTGTTTAATAGAGTTATTGCTACATGAGTCCTGGTTTTATTTCCTCACAGATCATAAAACTTTCCAATTAAATATTTTTTTCCATTACTCATGGATCAAATATTATAGACTCTAGTAATATGACAGTCAAATATGAAATAACTTCTAAACTTTCTTTTTAAAATGAAATATAATGTTTCATCTTTAACTTTCTTTTTAATATCTCTGAAAGATTTTAAAGCAATAATTGGCAGAAGTGTTTTGCTGAATTTTGCCTGCAGTCAAATTCTCTTTTTTAAAGCTTTGTCTTAGCCCAAACAAAGAAATTAATGCGAAAGTATCATATATTATTATGGTTCTGGGCACCAGTCAAAATTGAGCTTTTCCGTCCCTTACTTTACACAGCTAATTAATAATCAAACTTGATTTATAATGGACTTTTTTTCTTATCTTATTTGTAGAAAAGAGCATAATTCAAGAGACATTGGAAAACAATGTAGTTTTGAAGTTTGGATTCATATTTTAATTAAAATGTTGTTTAGTAATCTCATTTTAAAAATAAAAGCTGTTAGATATCTCTCGAAAAGCACCAATAGTATAGAGAAAGTGTCTTCCCTATTTGCTGCTTATGACATACATAGGAAATGTTTCCAGGGTCTGCATATTAATCTTATGATTTTTCTCTACTTGAAAAGAAAAAGAATATGCATGACCTGGCAGTCAATCTGATGGCAGTGTTTTCCCTTGATGAATATCTCATCTCTTTTCTTTAGCGCTGCAAAGTACTTTTGTCCTTTATTTGCCACTAATGCTTATGATAAAAAATTAAATTACTGTTCATCCTTTCAATATGTTTTCCTCAGAGGATCACTGCCGAAGAACAAACATTTAAAAGAGGATGTGGAAGGTTTAGTTTTATACACAACCCTGCTATATTATTCATTGCAATGCATTTTTAATGTTAGAGAAAGAAAAATAAAATGTATGTTAATTTCTAGTATGAGACAGGCAGTGATCGAGGGAATGTGATAAATTCACAGAGGCTGGGGATGTGTGCTTAATGATAAAATAAGAAGGCTTCTCTCTTCCATATCCTAGGCTTTTTTTTTTTTTTTTTTCTGCACGTGGGAAGGAAATTTGCCAGGTTTTATGGATGAAAAACCTCAGGACATCATCTCCAACTAGCTAATAAGTCTCAGGTTCTTAATATTTGCAATTGAAAGAGGTCACCAGAGCAAGGTTACTAAAAACAAAAACAAAAGCAAAAGCAAAACCTAACAAACACAACAGAACAAAAAGAAGCTTTGACTCTCAGCATCACTGCTGGGATTTTTGCTAAGTCTTATATTGCATCCCTAGATTTCATCTCTCCATTTCATTTTACATTCTTTAATAAAATTGGCATTCTTGTTGTTCATAAATAAGTCCATTATTTCCTAAACAGGTGGGAAAATGTATGTGAGCATCCTTTCATATTTTTTAAAAGCTGATACTATGTTACAAGAACAGGGAATGAATAATGTGCTTTATTTTGTCTATGAATTGTCAGGGCTAATGGTTTTCTGTGAATTCCATTCTCTTAGAATTCAACAATTTATCTTCAATCTGGGAAGAATTACAGCATCTGGTAAGAAACAGACTTACAAATTTCTCACAGTGTAAGAAAGCAAATTAAACTTCATGGACTCTGTTCTTCATATTCCCATACGTTTCTCTGTTTCTGTTCCAGGAAGAGGGAGAGGCAGCATTTTTTTTTTTTTTTTTTTGATGTAAATAAGAGGTAGCCAAAGCACTTGAGTTCTAGGATTTTTCTCAAGTGTTCCAAAGCCATATTCAATCTGTTGTCACCAGAAAACACTTATTTTGAACTTAGGAAGGGTGAATTTGTAAAAAAAAAAAAAAAAAAAAAAAAAAATGAGAGAGAGAGAGAAATGAACAAAAACCCTAAAACTATCATGTGAAGAATTGTGTGGTTTTGATTTTCTGCCAAACCAAGTATTCTTTGGTTTAAGAAGGAAAAAAAAAGAAGCATTTTCCATTTTCCTTTGTTGAGTAAAGAGGAACAAAAAGGAGCAAACCATACGTTTAGTGTAACATGGATGAGACATAGGTTGCTTTTTCAAAATACTGAATTTTATAATCCCTGAACTGAAACCAATATGTTTTATTATATACTTAAACCTCAATGTAGCACATCTTATATAACTCATTTTTTTTAATCATGCTGTTGCTTTTCACCTTCTCTGATACCCTTAATGTAATACTGGAAATACCTACAGTTTAGCATAAATATGATTTTATTTCATACTCTAATCATATACAAAATAACAAATGTCCATTTTTAGAGCACTACCTCATTGATTATACTCTGTACATGCAGTGATCTTGATTTTATTTTACTCATTTTGTAATGGCTATCACCATAGCAACTAGGTGAATTTTACCAAAATGAAAACACATTCATTATAAGTAGCTACTTTACAATGATTTATGATAAACAGGCTACATACCGATGCTGAATGAATGATAATGAAATTCAGATTATTAGTCACAAAGACTAACAAATCCAATCACCCCAAAATATGATGTTTTTGTCTTATTAATTTCTACTTCTTTGCTGTCTTTGCTCTATTGATAAGGTCTCTAAAGATAATTCATGAAATTATAGAAACATAGGTTTCTTGTATGGAAATTTCTCTTTTAAAATATATTGCTACTGTTACCTAAGTCTGTTCATATTAAATCTGATTGAAGGCATGCTTTCTATAGAAGGGAAGCAGTTAATATGACTTAGCCTGCTTAAGGTCTGTAATATGGTCCCCATGTGTTTGTGTCTCAGGAGAAGATATTTGTTCTGGAAGGCAGGGTGATAGCTTGTCCAACCCCCGTGAACCCACCATTTCTGAGTGTGTTCCTGCTTAGGACCTTATCCCCAAGGTGATGATGTTAGGAGATAGAGTTTTGGAAGGATGTTAGGTCATGAGGGCAGATCCCTCCTGACTAGGATTAACACCCTCCTACGGGGCTGAAGAGATCAAAGTTGTGCCCTTGTACCATTGAGAACACAGCTAGAAGGCACCATCAATGAACCAGAAGGCAAAACCTCACCAAACACTGAATCTGCTGGCACCTTAATTTGGACTTCTCAGCTGCCCGAACTGTAAGAAATAAATTTCTGTTTTATAAGCCACTCATTTTATTGTATTTTGCTATAGTAGCCTGACTGGATTAAGATAATGATCTAAATTCATTAATTTAAAAATCTTGAAGCTCATCTTTCTGATCTTGAAAGTGGGATTTCTGCAATGATTCATTGCAGTAGTTGTATATATCTATAAACACAATGTCTGATATAAAAATAGTTCAAGATATTTAATTATGATGATGTTGTTAATGGTAGAATAACTATACTTCCTCTACAAAGGTCTCTTTCTCTTTTTATTTCAAACCATATTTATTCATATTATCTGCTGAAATTAAAGTGAAATTTCTGAAACATTTACTTTCAAATATATATATCAAGTCAATTTTCCAAGAATAGTCCCATTTTTTTGGTCCAGGATGGTATCTGGCTACATGAACCATGCTGCTATACCATCATAACATTTCCATCTCCTCCTTACTTGTCTTGGGACACCACTTGTATGTGCAAAAATGAACAGAGTTTTTACCTAAAAGTGTTATATATTATTTACAATTATGAAGTATAACTTGAAAATTCTCATCAGTATTTTCTTGAAATAATTTTTCCTTAGAGCTTTAATGAACTCTAGGCAAACATTATCCCTCTTTTCCTTAGCATTTTTGGAGCCTAGCAGTCTTAGACTTGGGCACTTTGGCTCAGCTCAAAAAGAAGTGGGAATTCTGTGTTTTCCATGTATTTGCTGAACATGAGCCTTTTATAGTATAAGTTATAAATTAGAAAGTGGTCATATGGAAAATCAATTCTTTCTAGAAATTATACTTAGAAGAATGTAAAAGTCAGAATTTGGGCAATAAATCCTGGATCTGTCCTAATTCTTCAAGAAACTCAACCTGTGATACAGCAAAAAAAAATAATAATAAATTATAAGTTGATACAAAAAAAGATAAAGTGACAGAGACTTGGAATTGGTTAAAAAATTCAACCCCCCTTTATCCCAAGAAATTAAATAGCATCCACTCTTTATTTTGCACATTTTATATACTGAACATAGAACAAAGCACTCTAAAGCTATCTCTTATTTAATTGCCACAACATTGAGAGTATATATTACTACCTTTGAAGTTCATACAAAATGAATAACTTGTTCATAGCTAGAGATGGCACTGAGCCTAGGTCTCTTGACTCCAGGCACATTTATTACTTAAGTACTGCAGTGCTGACTGTTCAAGAGAAAATAGGATCTCAACCCTTGAGCAATTGTGGAGGAATGTTTATTTGTCTTTAAGTTAGCACTAGACATCTTTTGGGAAAATATGTATCTTCATTTTGAAAATACTTTGTATGCATTCTTAGGATAGATGGAGTTAGAGAGGCCTACTATCAGACATCAAATGTTAAGAGAGAAGAAACACAGGTGATAAGGTGAGGGACCCAGAGTATGCCATTTTTGCTTCAAGAAGGGAAGAGAGGAGTGAAACATGTTGAGATAAAGGATAAGAAAAAGAGGAACTCATAAAATGAAGAGAAGTTGAAATGATGAGAGAATAGTAAGCTTTGAGGTAGGGAGTAGGTTAGAGAGCAATAAAGCAGATGCTGGTTCATGTTTCAGGGATAACTTGCATAGGAACAAAAGCCCAGCAGGCTATGAAAATGTGTGTCTAGACCTCTAATGATCTTTTCAGATTTTAATAGGACATAGAAATGGAAAAACTTCAAGTCAAGTGTACTAACTCACAAAAAGAGAAGAGCTCATGTCTGCCTGACACTATTACATGTGGAGTGACTATTCAGGATCAGGATCAGAATGAGGGTCCCATCACAGATCTTTGATCCCTAGATGCTGTTGTAGAACAGAGGCTTATTAACCACACTTTCTTACCTGAGATGGTATTGGCCAATGACTATGCCACATTCAATCACTGCTCATTCTCCTTTGCAACAAGGGACACACTTTTCAAACTGGGTCATCACTGTTGTTTACTATTGTTTCTGCTCTTATTCTGGGGAGTCGTGGCTGTTGAAGAATATCAGAAAACCATACTGATCAAAGGACCCCATCTCAGGTTCTGTGACCTTAGGGTACAAGAGCTTGCATTTACTAATGTCACCCAGTTATTAATATAATTATACATTTCACAAGATAGCCCAACCTTTCTTTGAGCTAAGCATAGTTATCTGTATTTTGCAGATAATGGAAATTGAGATTTGAAGACATTGTGACTAAGGATCACAAAATTATCATGAGTAAAAGCAGCATTAAGTAGCAGGTGATAACAGCAACCACAGTACAAATGTTTGCCTGAATCTGGCATTTGCCTGTGCTCACTCAGCACTGAGGGCTGGATCAAAGTTCATGATCTGGCTTGCTCCTTCATTGCTATTTGGCAATATTTTGCATTACCTCCTCTCAAGCCCCCATTTTGGGGGGCTGATCTTTCTTTTCCCAAACTTAGACTTTCCACAAGTCCTAATCCTCCCATCCTTAGCAGAGTTCCCTTAGCATATAATACTTTACTGAGAACATTCCAGAAGCAAACAAAATTCTTCAGTCTTACTCCTGAGCAAATCTTTCATATTGGCATCCTACTTCTACAGCAAAATTTCTACTCATCTTCTTTTGTGATTATGTCCTTTCCTTTGTCTCCAAGGAAAGCTAAATACTTTTCCTTTGTAATCCAAACTAATCTCTCCTATAGTCTTGATTTTATCCTGTTGTTCCTTATCAGGACCTTGCTATAATTTATGTCCTTATTTTCATAATCAGTGTTTACCATGCCCCTACATCAGAGCTTTTCTCTATGCTTATAAACATTTAAAATCCATTTATCTAAGCAAAGCCTAAACAAACTTTAGAAAAATATGTGCTTCATGCCTAGAACCTAATCATTGCCCCTGTCTCTCATAATGCCATCCTGTGGCTCTTCCTTTTCTTCCTAAAGGTACTTTTTGAAATAATGACTATGTTTATATGTTTTCACCTCAGTTTTCTTCTTACAGGTCCTATCATCTAATCTTTTCTTGCAACATTCTACTGAGCTTCACTTATACAGTGCAAAACAGACCTCATTCAAGTGGGTACACAAACTATACCGAACATTTTGGGAAAATCAAATCCTTGGTTTTGACTTGAATTTGGCAGAAAGCAAAAGGGTTGTTGCTGTATAAGGAGTATAGACAACACATTATGAAGAGCATTTTGGTTAATATTTTGCAGTTTTTCCTGAAAAAAGTCAAGATTCAAGGAGGTATTTTAAGCACATGGTGACGGGCTCAGGTTTGTGGTCTAGAGACAATACAGCTCTGTGTAGAGCATTTATAGAGACAACACTGGAGAATTATCCCTCCAGAAGTTATTGCAACTACATAGGAAAGAAAATGATGGAGATTTGAACTAAGACAACATCTCTGAGGAAAGTAATAAAGGAATAGATATGAAGCCATTTCCGGTATAGATAAAAGGATCAGTGATTGTAGAAAGTAGAGGTTGAGTCAAGGATAAACATGCATCTGTGTGGATGTGTGCATGTGACTGGAAGGTAATACTTAATTTTTCTCCATGTTAAATTTCAGGCATTTCAACTATCCTATTAACATTCAAGGACCAACATCTCCCTCCTGCTTTTATTTGTACCAATCTTTCTTCTTACCAAGAGAAAACATTCTGTCCCTTCCCAAAGGGCTCACTTCAGAGGTGGTTGGAATTTTCTGCCATAAATGATACCACTCTACAATTTTACCCTCTATTGACTACATGATTAACTTTTCTAACGTATTACTACCATTTATATGCCCCATAAAAATAAGCAGATTTAAAAATACAGAAGACTCTTCCTGCCAAAATTGTTTTCTTACTCCATGTTTTCCTCCAATCATTACCATATTTCCATGTTTCTCATTTTAGCCAATTTTGTCAAAGATTTTTAATAATTCTCTCTACATTTTATTACATCTCTTCACATGTCATCTCCTCCTTATTTTAATTCAGAGTTTCTCAACCTTAGCACTATTTTGGGCTGGATAATTCTTTGTTGTGGGAGGCTCTGCTCTGTGCCATACGATCCTTAGCTGCATCTCCTACATCTGCCTGTAGGTATGAGTGGCATCTGGTCCCCATCCTCCAACTGTGACAACCAAGAAGTTCTCCTGACATTGCTAAAAGTGTTCTGGGCACCAGAATTGTTCTAGATTGGTAACCTCTACCCTCATCTTTTCCTACCACTCTATACAAATGACTTTTGTGAAGTCATGTATAACTTCTGTGTGACTCAGCCTAATGATAAATCTTCTCTTCAGCTCATTCACTCTTAGGTACATTTCACAAATTTGACTTCTGTATCCTTCTTGGAACATTCTCTTGAATTATAATCACATTTTTCCCACCTTACTGAACACTCCTTAAAATTTATTTACTGGTTCCTCCTTCTCCCTGCTCAGCTTCTGAATATTAAGATCAAGCAGGGCTTAGTGCCAAGCTACTCATATCTAGCTACATTCTCTGCCTAGGTGATGACATACAGCCCCCAAATTAAAAACTCTCCACATGCTGACGATTTTTAATTTTGTATCTCTAGCTGGAATTCGGACCCATACATCTATAACTTACTTACTCCCTCTAAGCAATATTGCCAACTTTACAGAGCCATGACAGGTATTTAGTTCCCCCCCCCCATTCTTGTCTTGGTCTGAGTCAAACTTGGGAACTCCAAGCTGTTCTTTTTCTCATAACGAATGTTCAATTGTTCAAAACATTTCTATGTCCAACATATATTTCCATGTCTGCCCATTTCTCTTCTTTTTCTGTCTCTGCTGTTACAATCTTAATTCTGATCATTATCACATCTCACTTGTGTGGCTGCAACCATCTGCCAACTGGTCTACCTGATTTAATTCTTGCACCACTAATCCATTTGATTCTTGGTAGGCAGAGAAGTTATTAAAACCTGAGTAGATATGACATATTCCTTAAAACATGCAAATACTTTTTGTTGAACTTAGAATAAAGTCTAAGCTCTTCACCAGTACCAATAAGAAACTTCATGATGTGATGCATACACATCTGTCTTTTCAAACCTTGTCACCTACAAACTTCTCTTTATTTTCTAGGCTCCAGGTGTGCATTGGCCTTTTTTGTTCTTCAGGGTACAAAGCTCATTCTTCCCTCAGGACATTTGCTCTTCATCATACCTCTGCCAAGTCACTCTTTCCTAGGTATTCTCATGTCTAGCTCTTATTTTGTTCAAGTCACAGGTAAAACATAATTTTTTGAAGAAGTTTAGCTTTACAACTAGTCTAAATTAACATCTCCTGGCAGCAAAAATTTCGAATCATCCTTTTAAATATTTTTCTCAGTTCACATTACTATCCGAAAGTCTCCTGTATTTACATACAAGTTCTACTTTCTCCTTCCATAGAAACATTAAGCTCAGAAAAGCAGATACTATATTTATCTTGTTGCCACAAGCATCCTTTGTGCTTAGATCCATGCCTACAACCTGATACCTAGTGTGGAATAAATGATCCATGCTTGCAGGTTCTGAACTACTACCTGGTCCATTCTCTCTTATACAATTTCTTCTGTTCTTGGATTTTTAAATCTGAATTTCCCACTCACTGACCACTCCAACTAGTCCTATTAGCTATCCTCCTATCCCAAATCAGATCTTGAATTAATATCATTATTTATTTTTCAGACCTGGCATTTTAGAACCAAATTTGAATTATCTACCTTAATGGTCACATCCAACTATTCCCCCAGATTTTTAAATATTTTTCCTTGGAATGTTATTAACATCAGTTTTGTATTTTCCATTTTTATTATTGCATAAACATATTCTAGGTTCTTTATGCATCTCAAGTATACCCTTTTTTTTAAATGAGTCTTCTTATATCTAGTCTTTATTCTGATCCATTCCATATATAGTCAAGGTCAATTTTCCTTTGAAGGAACTACCATTTGACATGCTCCATCTCAGTGTTCACTGATGATCCAACATTGCTCAATGGAGTCTCAAGTTCTCCCTTTGGAATTTATGTTCCATAAATATGATTACCCTCTACTTCTCTAAATCTATCTTTACTCATTTTGTGTATCTTTTTCTATAGCCAAACCAGAGAGAAGATTTAGCTTCATTACTTTTCCCTTATTTGGCTAAGTTGATGAAGAATAAGAATAAAGTATTTTTAGTGGAGTTAATAATACTATCCCTTTGTTCAGAATAGTTTCTCTAAAACAACCCTTTCTTAAAATTAGTGTTTATCTTTAACATAGAGCTTTTGAAGCTGCACTCTCGGGAATGGGTTTGTGCATAACTTTTCTAACTGAGACATTATTTTTGTATGACCAGGTACTATTCTCTCTTCCAAATCTGACAACAATGAGCATAATTATTATCACTTAAAGTTACATGAAAATTCTACAAATGTTAAAAATAAAATTGTGTCAAAAGTTTCATTTGTTCTGGGTTGATAGCGCTGTGCTTTTTTTGTACTTTCTGAGTTTTTTTTTAGGCAACATGTGATTTCTAGTTCAAAAGTGAAGAAACGCATTTTAGAAGTAACATGTCTTATTTTTTGAGATTTGACAAGGTGTTAACAGTTCTTTGGTAGATTAACTAATTTTATCAAAACAATAAAACACTATTGACCAAGTATTTTTCACAAATATCTAATACCTTATGAAATAGCTTAATAATAACTATAAAATACAAATAACATTTCCTTTTTCAAATTGCTTACTTTATTTACTTGTGACCCCATAGGTGGTAGTCATATGAAATTTGGTGACAAAGACAGCAGTAGAAGCAACAATCCCTAATTTGTAGTTTAGAAATGTTTTGACAATTAGTATTTCAGGAAGTGGGGGTGTACAGCTCACTGGGAAAGCATTTTCCTAAAGTAAAAGATCAAGACAAGTTAATATAATCACTTTTAAAATATAAAAAGTTAAAAATATATCTGGTTAAAAGTAGTTACCTCTAACGTGTGAAACTCAAGTTAGGAGCAAAAAGTACTGACATTTTCAGGTACATGTAATTTTTCAGTCACATATATGAACATGACTAACATTTAACTGAAAGAAGAGGATATTTCTTTATAAATTATGGAGGAGGAAAATAAAGAGCTGAAATAGACTGGTAGCTACATCAGCACACTAATTTTTTTTCTGAAATAAGATTGCATGAGGACATTGAATAATCTGGAAAGGTATTTGTCATTAAATCAAGCCTTTCCCACTACTTGTTATTTATCACATGTAATACATTATCTTAGTGATATATATTATGTACATTGAGTGGAGATCCTAAATAAGGAAATCAATATGAAAGTAAAATTATTTAGTCAACTATTCAAGTACTAAGGCTTAGGAAGTCAGAAATAGAATTGTAATCCATCTGCAAATCCTTGTTGCTGATATATCACAAAGTAGGTTCAAGGTGAAATTTTGAGTGACTAAAGACATTTTATAGTTACTTGACGTCCCAAATTAATGCAAGTCTATGTTGTTGGGAAGTCAATTCACTGTCAATGTCATGATTTAATGTCTAGAAAAACAACTAGTAGAAAGAATATATTTTAATTTTCCTATCCCAGAGAGAAAAAATAATCTGAGTCATATGAGTAGCTGGAAGGAAAAAAGGGCTGAAGAGCAACTTTCCAGAATAATCACTAGGAGCTTAATGAGGAAAAATGCACATGTGTAGAACTACTAACCTTCCTGCATCTTCATCAAAACTCTCTGTCATTCAAGAAATTTTTGTTGTCCACATGTCCAGTAGACAAATTTGAAAGCTTCCTTTGTACAAATGCAAATGTGGATGTTTATCACATACTATCTCTCATATTTAAAAAGTGATTATTTTATCAAATCTTGATTTTAACTTTAGTGTTTTGATTTAGTGTTGTGCTAGGATGTGGGAATTCCACAAATGTCTGATGATTTTTCCTTGCTTATTCATCATAAGAATATGTGGGGGCTTATTGGCAGAGTGCTTGCTTTGTACATGTGAAGCACTGTGTTCCATCCTCAGTACCACATAAACAAAATAAAGATATTGTGTCTATGTATAACTAAAAAAAGGCTTTAAAAGTACATATGTGGAGCAGCTAGACTTTCTTATTCCCCTAATTTTTTCTATGCTCTTAAAAAAATATAAATACATATTTGCATATCATGTAGAAGAAAGACATAATTTTTTGATGAACATTTGCTGTTCTGCTGCCCAGCAGCTGCCATGATACTGATAACAGTAAATATAGTGTTCTTTTCTGTGGAGTTGTCCCATACTATATTCCTCTCTGATATTTCTCAAGTGAAGATATCTCTAGGCTTGAGGAGTAGCCATTTATAACATAGATCTGGTGAATTAAAGTTGATCAGTGTGCTTGTCACAGTAATTCAGGAATGCATGTCTATTTCAAAGAAGCCAAATAAGCACATACAGAACTATCCCATGTGTTCTAGTTTCTTCATTTGAACATCAGGAAAACAAATTCCTTTTCCCAGGATATCAGGTCTGAGAGGATATGGTTTTAAATGATGAGCAGCAATCATGCGACCACATGTTGCTGAAGCCAAAAGTTGGAAAATGACCAGTACCTAGGAATAGAGGTCAAGCCTGGGGATCAAGCTGCATTCAAAGTCCAGAGTTTTCTATTATAAAAACCAGTAATTTCTCCTTATTGTTTCATCCAATTTGAGCTTAATTTTCTATAATTTGTAACGAAAAGAATCTGGGTAATTGTTGCAGATTAAAGATGGCTTCAAATTCTCTGATTCCTTTTATTGACAGTTTGAATCTATGTCCCCGTCTCAACTCCCTCAAATCCTGGCAGGTTCTGTGACATCAAGCATTGGCCTGATGGACAATAGCAAAAAAAGACACTGTGTTTATTTCCAGGCCCACATCTTAAGAAGCCAGCAGCTTCCAAATCCATTTTCTTGGAACTCAGTCCCCAGGACCTCTGAGACACCATGGAAGAAGTCTAATGGTTCTGGGACCACTACACCAAAGAGAGAGTGAATAGAGCATTGGTGAACGATCCCTGCTGGACATAACCTTACACCCTAGTTGCTGCTCATGCGAATGAAGCTGTCTTGGATTCTCCAGACTCACTTTTTCATTTGAGAACCACTCAATTAAAGAAAGCATGTACCAAATACCACCTCATGACTTCAGTAGTCACTACATGGGATTAATTAATCATCCAACAGAACCCTGAATACATACTTGATGCACACACTTGTTAGCTATGCTAAAATACTTCTATTTAATTACAGAGATATTGCTAATTAGTTATTTTTAAAATATTATAGACAGCCAGTAGGTGTTGAAAAGTAAGAAAAAAAATGTTCTTTTTCAGGAGGAGAGTGACAAATGAGCTGTGACAGTTCTCAGTTCAGAGGTGAAAATGGGACTTATTTTTTAAGTGTGAGCCAGATCAGAAGGGTGTTTTCCAATTATTACAATATTAATCAGATTCTTTAACTTGGTACTGGGGTTGAACTCGGGGCACTCAATCACTCAGCCATATCCCCATCCCTATTTTGTATTTTATTTAGAGACAGGGTCACTGAGTCACTAAGTGCCTCACCATTGCTGAGGCTGAATTAGAAATCAAAATTCTCCTGTCTCAGCTTCCTGAGCATCTGGGATTACAGTTGTGCTCCACATACCCGGCTGGTCTGGTTCTTTAGGGTTGATAAAATGTACCCAATTACACATGAAATATAAATGCATGTATATAAAATCATGTCATAATAAATTAATAATATCTACAAAGTTTAAGGTCATTATGACTTCATTCCTAAATTTATTTATATATGTGTGTTTATGTATCATGAATACATTAGAAAAATTGATGCATACCATGACCACTACCACCTATGCTATCTTCCATCAAATGATGTACATATCTAATGAAAAATAATGTTGTTTACATAGGAAGTACAATTCAGAAATTTAGCTAAGGAAAGGCTAAGGGAAAAAAGAAATTATTTACATAAAGTTTGGTAAAATCATGAGAATTCATGTGTATAAGATTCTCGTCAAAAGTAGCCTGGAAACCACACTTAGGTGGAAGAGTAGTGAGATGGATTTAACCTGAGCATCATAGCTCAGAAGATGTGAGTTCTAGTTCTGGCTCTGGCCAGAAATACGTGTTTCATGCACAATTTACTAACTGATTTGAAAATAACCCCCCAATTTTAATTGTATCTTTGCACACAGTCTATGATCTGGTAAAAGGAATACCTTAAAAGACTATACACATAGGTACATATTCAGAAGGTACCTATTTAAAAAAAAAACTGCCATTGCTTGATATCCATGTCATAAATTGTTACCTGAATTTCTCAAATACTGTGAATGAGTGGGGGAAAATAGGACTTTAGACCATCTTTCATAAAGCTCCAGATTTACTTAAAAAGTAATGTAAAATAATGTGCATTGAAAATTGCTTCAATACAATTAAAATTTAATAAAGTTAGAGCTGTTCACTTAGTTATGTTCTGACATTTTATAAATATTAAATGATGGTTTATTTCTTTATTTTCAGGAGAAGATAATTATGAACATTACTGTTGTCTGGGAAGAGTCACTGTCAGGGCTTTTGCCTTTCTTTTCTTGTTATGAACCAACATTTTCTATAACATCCTTTTAACTGGTGATGAGTGATGCTTGATTTCTTTTCCTTTCTTGCTTTGTAACTCAGAAGCCTAATTTTCCATGATGCAGTTTTTCACTTAAAACTTTTCCAGGTTTCTACAATGATTTAAACTATCAATATTTCCTTTTGAGTTTATAGCCTAAAGCAGATTTGTGCAAAACATGATTTTCCTCCAGAAGTGCTATTTGATGCAGTAATTCATATAATTGAAAAAAAAATTATTTGTAATCCTATTTTTATTAACCAGCCCTTGATGTGGGAGAATTACATCCAGATATCTTTCCTAGTGTTGCTACACTAAAAGTGTTACCCTATTTCACCTGTTCTTTTTATTTGGTTTATTAGAGCTTGTGGACCATGTGAATTAGAATTGCTCTCAGGAGCTTATTAAAAATGAAGACCCCAGCATCTCATATACAAGATTCTAATTTAGTAGGACTAAATTGAAACCCAAGGATCTGCATTTTACACAAGTGCCTCCAGGAAGTTCTTATACACACCTGCAATAAATATGAAAGCCAATGGCAATAAAGTATCCCAGTACATATAATATGTATTTGTAGAAAAAATGAAGTACAAAATGGAAAAAAGTAATTTAACTAGTTTTAGAGAAAATTTTAGTATGCAGACACATCTTGGAAAATTCTGTGACTCATATTATTCCAAAATTGCAAAAGCTTTTAAAAAAAACAAAAAAAATGGCTATGGCTCACATCAGTTAAATATTTGCTCACATTTTGGAGGCTTAAAAATATATGCACAAATTCCCTTCAAAAAGAGTGGTCTAATTCCTCCCATCCTTAAACATGGACTGCACTTAGTGACTCCTCTAAGGAACAGAATGTTGTGGAATTCGCTATGTGTGATTTCTGAAGAAAAATCACAAAAAAAACCATTGTGGATTCTACCTTGAACTCCTTCATCTCTCATTCTGGGGTAAGCTCACTGCCATATTGTCAGGACGTTCAAGAACACTGGAAAATACCCAGATAGGGAGGAACTAAGATCTCCTACCACCAGCCAGCATCAACTTGTCAGGTGAGCAAGATACATTTAAAGTGGATTTTCATGTTATAGCATGTATGAAGGTCACAATGAATCCCACTATTATGTATAATCATAATGCACCAATAAAAATTAATTTAAAAAGAAATGGAATTACTAAAAAATATAAAGTGCATTGTCCTCAAACCTCAAAAGGATTCAAGTGACTTGATCTCTGTCAGATGTTTTGGCTGTTACCCCATGAGAGAAAATGAGTCAGACCATTCCACCAAACCAACCTGAATACCTGAGATACAGAAACTATAAGAGCTGGTAAGGTTTATTGTTGGTTAGTAATTAAGTTTGGATTTAGAGCAATAACCAGTGAACATACTTTATTATATTTCTTGCTATTATTTTGGTTACTTTATTTTATGTAGGAATTTTTAAAAGTTGCTTATCCAATAATCTAATAATTCACTCTGGAGCTTGATATGTTCATTGACCTGTGTTCATGTTCCTTTCATTCACCTGAATCTGTTTGCCATCTCCATAAACTAAATTAATATGTTCCTTTCTAACAGTACAGTTTTGAAAAAGACATTTTAATAATATTATTACTGAGGGAGCTTATGTGAGAAATTTGGATACTTTTTCTATGAATGATTTGTTCTTTCATTCAATAAATGCTATTTGATACCTACTAAGCATCAGGCACTCATCTAAACAAAAGAGACAAAAATTCTTGTTCTGACAGAACTTATATTTCAGTACTGGTTATGACTTGCTCATTAAATGAGAATACAATGAGTATCAACCATGCATATGCAGACGCACATAAATGCATATGCGCTCTCACACTTAGGCTATCTTGTAGCTTCTATATGGAGGCCTTTTTTTGTAAACTAAGTATCTTTCAAAATGAACTTTTAGACCATTGTTGCATTAATTAAAATATTACAATGACAAAGATAAATTAAGATAGTAATTTTGTCTATCACACATCTCTTGGCTATTCATCCAATGCAATAAAAATGTTTGAGCTCTTCAGATTATTCTATCACCCTGTCACATTTTAATGCCAACTTTCTATTCATTAGAGACATTTTACCTGCAGGACTCTTTATCTTTTTGTTTCATTTAGGAAAGGGTGATAATGTCAGAAAGCACACAAGATTTTATTTTATTCTCCTTGGTATACAAATACTCACAAGAAGGTAACCAAGATATCTATTTTTTTTTTCTTCTAAGCTGAAGATGACATTATCTACTATTTTTATAGCATTTATATTATAATAGTGTGTCCTTAAATTTATCAGTGACCTATAAGATACATTTTGAACACCAAATGATGATGAAAGGTTTTACAGATATAAACCTAATTTCAAGTGAGGTAACTTTTCAATGAAAATGACTGGGAATAGCTAGCTAGTAGTAATAGCTTTTTATAGACTTAAAAAGTTTTATTCTTTCATCTTTTCCTAGCTTTTCAGAGATAGCCAGCTATTAAGATAGTTAATTTAGTTCAGATTCTTTAATTTATAAATAAGTAACCAGAGTTCAAGGAATTTTAGACAATCTTAGTAATTAGCAGTTAAACAACAAAACTCCAGACTGTGACTCAGCAGACGGTCATATTCATCACAGCATTATCATCTCATTAATATGTGTAGATAGAAGCAGACAAATATTCATTTCATAAGTGCTTAATTTTTCAGTTAGCAGAAACTAAACTCAAACTTTAATATTTTACACTCTTAATTGCCAGTTGAGCCAATACGAAATATTCTTTATTTCATATTTCAGATGGCCTCAATTTAAGAAAAATGACTTTACACAACATTTTAAAAAGGCAACAAAAATATATAACACCATTGCTAAAAAATAATTGTTTTCAATTTTATATTTTTATATTCTGTTTTTTAATGAAATTTAGTAACAGTAAATATAAAATTGTATCTTTGTACTGTGCATATTTAATTACAATCCTACAGGTTACACAAATTTTGATGTTATGAATACCAATTGCAAGCAGTGTATTGTGCTTTGGACATTATCTCATTAGAATGAATTTTTGAGTCATTAGTATACTGAAAGATGTGGATTATATATACCCTCAATGGGTGTTTCTATGTACCATCTTACTTATTCTCCATGCTATTAGCAATGGAACCCCTTATTTCTCCATCTCTCACTTTAAGGACTGAAACAGAATAAAAACCCAAAATGATTAGCTGAGTTGATGAATAGCAGTTTCCATTCTCATTTAATGGCTATTCTACTGCCTTGAACATTACCATTGGAAAATGCTTTGGTTTTAAATTAAATTGGTGGAAAAACCCTGTTTCATTTTCAGTTGCATATTGTTGAGCTAGCTTATAGCAAATATTTTATAAACACTTAATGGTTATTTTCACTTTCATTTTAATGAAATATGTCTATCTTATGAAATATGCCCTTGTTTATCAGTGACTTTCTTTAAATTTTTATAATTGTTTTATCAAATGAATACACTTTTTCATATTTTAACAATTATTTGCCAGTTTTCTAGTTTTGATTATGCTTCAATTTTTAATCTAAATAGCCAATAATATTAAATAGCTAAGTATGTTTTATCTTTTCTATTGTGTTTTATCCATTGACTCTAAATTTAAAATCTGTGGAACACTGATATTTCCTAGGTCTTTCCAGATTTTGAGTATGCTAATTTTAATTTCAATATGTTAATTCTAAAATGTACTTTCATATAAGATGTCAGAAGAGGATTTGTACAAACAACTTTCAAAAACCATCACTCACCCTGTTGTAGCTTCTAAATTAATATTCATAATTTTTTTGATTTAAAAAAACTTTTAAATGTTTTTACTTATAGATGACAATGGAATGTATTATAATTCTTATTATACATATAGATATATTCATAATTTTAAATGTATAATTTAATCATTATTACAAATATTCTCATTACTGTTATTTTAAATATTTTTCATGTTTTATAGGATATATTTTAGAATATTTCAATTTCCATGAAAATTTATTCAAATTTTATTTGACTGCACTAAATACAACAGGTTAAGTATGAATATACTAACATATTAAAACAAAATTTTCTTTTTATCTAGCCTGTCTTTTTGATATATCTCAAAGTTTGCATCTTATTTTTATATAAGCTCTTCATATTTCTTGTTACTGTGCTTTATATTTCTTTTAGTCAACTTCAATAAAAATGTTAATGACATTTTCTACATGATGAATTTTAATATATGAGAACATGTTCACTTTTGATATTTACCTTCTATGCCTTTTTGGAACACTTTTATTGCCTCAAAGATGATTTTCACTTTAATGATTAAAGAGTCTTAGAAAGTAGACAACCCAATCATATATACATATAAAAATCATTTTTATGACATTATGTTTACTAGGTAATTCTAAAAATTATGGTCAGTTTTAGTAGCTATATCAAATATTATTTTATCTCTATTTAACCAGCAATGCCTAAAATATTCTAATAAATAGTATTTGTCTGAATTTATAAATTTTTCAGATTTATTTTAAAACTGTTTCACAGTTTTAGAAATTTGTTAGAGTAGTACTATACTTCTTTGTTCCAGTTTTATTCTAAATTTTGGCAAATAAGGTCATGAGCTTTGAGATAATGCACAAGTAAAATTAATCACATTTTGAAATAGTACTTAATGTATTGTTTACATTGAAATAGAATTACACATAGTTTGCCAAAATATCTCACTTATTTCTGTGAAATGGCTTCATCTTACAGTATGTATTCTTTTATCAAAATTTGAAAAAGAACCAAAATGAATTTCCTTTATATGTTGATAAATTGTGTGTTTATAAATCAGTATTTTCTTTTTCCTTTTTGCTAAACAAGTAGTTGGTTTTATTAAATTTGCACTTAGTATAGCTAAAATCACTATCGCACAAAAATAACAAGCAGAAATTGTTAACTAAAGATATCAATCATCAAATTGTGTTTCAAATTTTTTTCTTTTTTTTCCTCAATAATTTCAAACCTACAACACAGAAGGAAGAATGATGTAACAAACTCTCAAGTACCCTTAATTCAGCCCCAACAACCATTAGGGTAGGTCAATCTGTTCTATTAATTTCCCCCATTCCTGTGTTATTTTCAATCAAATCACACATGCCATATAATTTCATGTGTTAATATAACTTTATTATATATTGGGGCATTTTTATCAAGTAAATGTATTTAATCAACTTCTTCTTATTAGATATTGGAGTAAATGTAGCTTTAAAAGCAATGCTGCAATAAATATAAGATACATAGGTTTTCCCACATTTTGAGTGATTTGCTTGAGCTGTCTTCCTAGAAGTGGAACTGATATATATGAAAGGGTATGCACACTTTAGTATTTTAAAATATTTTTCTAATTTTTGCCAATTCAAAATATCCTGAACTATATACAGTTATATTAGTCTTTCACTATAAATATTAATGTTAATATTTTGTTTCACCATATTAATATTCTTTAATTATTATTTCTATTTCCTTGCTTAAGAATAAAACTGAATTGTTTATGGATATTTGTTAAAAAGTTTCATTTTCTTTTTATGCATTTATTTCTTCATTTAATTATAATTAGACATTTGTTTTAATATTTTGTTAGAATCAATGTGAATTCTAATAAAAATATTTAAGATTTTCCTTTTTATATTTGTTTTAAATATATTTTGGTCTTTTTTGCTTATCTTCTAATTTTATATTTTTAGTATGCATGTGTTGCAATATTTATGTAGGCAAATTCGCTGAGCATGTCCTTTGTGATTTCTTTCTATCCCTTCTAAGTTTAGTAAATTGTCTCTTTCCAGAGTTTAAAAAAATGTTCAAATTCTTAGTTTTTTTTTTAAATAGAAAACTTTGTTCTTGAGCTTGGCATTTTAGTAGACTTTATTTTTTATAGCAGAGATATCCCAGATACTCCCTGCCACATACATGTAAACTTGTCCTATTAGCCACATTCTCCCACAAGTCTGGTCTATGTTTTACAGTTCATAAAACTACACTGACATGTCACCAACCAAAATTCAGAGCTAACGTTAAGATTTACTCTTGGTGCTGTACATTTTATGGATGTGTTCCAAAGTGCAATGACATGTAACCACCATTATAATATGCAGAGTAATACTGCTGTCCTAAAAATTGTATGTGTGCTGCCTCAGCATCTATATTCTGTCCCCTCTTCTGCCTCATGCAACCCCTGGGATCTTTTAACTATCTTTATTTTTTTTTTACTTTTTAAAATTTGTTTTACTTAGTTACACATGACAGTACAATGATCTTGACATATCATACATTTGAATCAGATGGGATATAATTTCTCATTAACTATCTCTATAGTTTTATCTTTTCCAGAATTTTATATAGTGGGAATTATATAAGATGCAGCCTTTTCAGATTGGCTTCTTTCATTATAAATATCCATTTAAGTTTCTTTCATGCTTTTCATAACTTGGAAACTCATATCTTTTAGTGCTGAATAATATTTCATTATCTGAATGTGCTACAGTTTATCCATCCACTCACTTACTGCAGGTCATTTGGGTGCTTTGGAGCTTTGGTAATTTTGAATAAAGCTGCCTCAAATAATTGGGTGCAAATGTCTGTGTTAACATGAGTTTTCAATTTCTTTGTCAAAATATTACAAAGTGCAATTGCCAAAAATTATGGTAAAAGTATGTTTAGTTTTGTAAGAAATACAAAAAGTCTGTCTTTCAAAGTGATTCTGCCATTTTACATTCCTACCAGCAATGAGAGTTCTTGTTGCTTTACATCTTTAGTAGTATTTCTCATCACAAGTATTTTAATTTATTATTTTATTTTTATATGTATATGTATTTTTTAGTTGTAGTTAGACACAATATCTTTATTTTACTTATTTATTTTCATGAGTATTAAACCCAGAGCCTTGCACATGCTAGGCAAGGGCTCTATCACTGAGCCACACCCCAGAAACCTGTTATCACAAGTATTTTAGATTTTGGCTATTCTAATATATTTGCAGGGGTATCTTATTATTTAATTGTACATCTCCCATAACAAATAATTTTTTATATCTTCTCCTATGCTTATTTATCATTTGTGTATATATTTTTTGGTGAAGGGTTTGTTAAGGTCTTTGGCTCATTATTAGCGAAGTTGCTTGTTTTCCTATCATTGAGTTTAAAGAGTTCTTTGTATATTTGGATGATAGTCCTTTATCAGTGGTGCCTTTTGAAAGTATTTTCTACCAGTCTGTGGCTTATCATCTTATTCTCTTGACACTGTCTTTTGCAAAGCAGATTTTAAGTTTAATAAAATTCAGCTCATCAATTATTTATTTCATGAAGCATAATTTTAATGTTTTATCTGAAAAATCATAACCATCTGGCTATGACTTCCCAATGATATTTTCTAGAAATTTTACAATTTTGAATTTTACAAGTAGATCTCTGATCCATTTTAAATTAATTTTTATGAAAAGCATAGCTTACATATTTAGATTAAATTTTTTTTTAAATTTTTATTGTTGGTTGTTCAAAACATTACATAGTTCTTGATATATCATATTTCACCCTTTGATTCAAGTGGGTTATGAACTCCCATTTTTACCCCGTATACAGATTGCAGAATCACATCAGTTACACATCCATTGATGTACATATTGCCATACTATTGTCTGTTGTATTCTGCTGCCTTTCCTATCCTCTACAATCCCCCCTCCCCTCCCCTCCCCTCCCCTCTTCTCTCTCTACCCCCTCTACTGCCATTCATTTCTCCCCCTTGTATTATTTTTCCCTTTCCCCTCACTTCCTCTTGTATGTAATTTTGTATAACCCTGAGGGTCTCCTTCCATTTCCATGCAATTTCCCTTCTCTCTCCCTTTCTCTCCCACCTCTCATCCCTGTTTAATGTTAATCTTCTTCTCATGCTCTTCGTCCCTACTCTGTTCTTAGTTACTCTCCTTATATCAAAGAAGACATTTGGCATTTGTTTTTTAGGGATTGGCTAGCTTCACTCAGCATAATCTGCTCTAATGCCATCCATTTCCCTGCAAATTCCATGATTTTGTCATTTTTTAATGCAGAGTAATACTCCATTGTGTATAAATGCCACATTTTTTTTATCCATTCGTCTATTGAAGGGCATCTAGGTTGGTTCCACAGTCTTGCTATTGTGAATTGTGCTGCTATGAACATCGATGTAGCAGTGTCCCTGTAGCATGCTCTTTTTAGGTCTTTAGGGAATAGACCAAGAAGGGGAATAGCTGGGTCAAATGGTGGCTCCATTCCCAGCTTTCCAAGAAATCTCCATACTGCTTTCCAAATTAGCCACACCAATTTGCAGTCCCACCAGCAATGTACAAGTGTACCCTTTTCCCCACATCCTCGCCAGCACTTATTGTTGTTTGACTTCAGAATGACTGCCAATCTTACTGGAGTGAGATGGTATCTTAGGGTGGTGTTGATTCGCATTTCTCTGACTGCTAGAGATGGTGAGCATTTTTTCATGTACTTGTTGATTGATTGTATGTCCTCCTCTGAGAATTGTCTGTTCAGGTCCTTGGCCCATTTGTTGATTGGGTTATTTGTTATCTTATTGTCTAATTTTTTGAGTTCTTTGTATACTCTGGATATTAGGGCTCTATCTGAAGTGTGAGGAGTAAAGATTTGTTCCCAGGATGTAGGCTCCCTATTTACCTCTATTATTGTTTCTTTTGCTGAGAAAAAACTTTTTAGTTTGAGTAAGTCCCATTTGTTGATTCTAGTTATTAACTTTTGTGCTATGGGTGTCCTATTGAGGAATTTGGAGCCCGACCCCACCGACTGTAGATAGTAGCCAACTTTTTCTTCTATCAGACGGCGTGTCTCTGATTTGATATCAAGCTCCTTGATCTATTTTGAGTTAACTTTTGTGCATGGTGAGAGAAAGGGATTCAGTTTCATTTTGTTGCATAAGGATTTCCAGTTTTCCCAGCACCATTTGTTGAAGATGCTATCCTTCCTCCATTGCATGCTTTTAGCCACTTTATCAAATATAAGATAGTTGTAGTTTTGTGGATTGGTTTCTGTGTCCTCTATTCTGTACCATTGGTCCACCCGCCTATTTTGGTACCAGTACCATGCTGTTTTTGTTACTATTGCTCTGTAGTATAGTTTGAAGTCTGGTATTGCTATACCGCCTGATTCACACTTCCTGCTTAGCATTGTTTTTGCTATTCTGGGTCTTTTATTTTTTTTCCATATGAATTTCATGATTGCTTTCTCTATATCTACAAGAAATGCCATTGGGATTTTGATTGGCATTGCATTAAACCTATAGAGAACTTTTGGTAATATCGCCATTTTGATGATGTTAGTTCTGCCTATCTATGAACAGGGTATATTTTTCCATCTTCTAAGATCTTCTTCTATTTTTCTTTTTAGGGTTCTGTAGTTTTCATTGTATAAGTCTTTTACCTCTTTTGTAGGTTGATTCCCAAGTTTTTTTTTTTTTTTTTTTGAGGATTTTGAATGGAGTGGTTGTCCTCATTTCCATTTCAGAGGATTTGTTGCTGATATACAGGGATGCCTTTGATTTATGCGTGTTGATTTTATATCCTGCCACTTTGCTGAATTCATTTATTAGCTCTAATAGTTTCTTTGTAGACCCTTTTGGGTCTGCTAGGTATAGAATCATGTCACCTGCAAATAGTGATAATTTCAGTTCTTTTCCTATTTTTATGCCTTTAATTATTTTTTCCCTTTTTTATTAGTTGTTCAAAACATTACAAAGCTCTTGACATATCATATTTCATACATTAGATTCAAGTGGGTTATGAACTCCCATTTTTACCCCAAATACAGATTGCAGAATCACATTTCTTTCATCTGTCTAATTGCTCTGGCCAGTGTTTCCAGAACTATGTTGAACAGAAGTGATGAGAGAGGGCATGCCTGTCTTGTTCCATATTTTAGAAGGAATGCCTTCAATTATTCTCCATTCAGAATGATGCTAGCCTGAGGCTTAGCATAGATTGCTTTTACAATATTGAGGTATGTTCCTGTTATCCCTAGTTTTTCTAGAGTTTTGAACATAAAGGGATGCTGTACTTTTTCGAATGCTTTTTCCGCATCTATCGAGATGATCATATGGTTCTTATTTTTAAGTCTATTGATGTGGTGAATAACATTTATTGATTTCCATATATTGAACCAGCCTTGCATCCCAGGGATGAATCCTACTTGATCATGGTGCACAATTTTTTTGATATGTTTTTGTATCCGATTCGCCAGAATTTTATTGAGGATTTTTGCATCTAGGTTCATTAGACATATTGGTCTGTAGTTTTCTTTCTTTGAAGTTTCTTTGTCTGGTTTAGGAATCAGGGTGATATTGGCCTCGTAGAATGAATTTGGAAGTTCTCCCTCTTTTTCCATTTCCTGAAATAGCTTGAAAAGTATTGGTATTAGTTCCTCTTTAAAGGTTTTGTAAAACTCTGCTGTATACCCATCTGGTCCTGGGCTTTTCTTAGTTGGAAGTCTTTTGATGGTTTCTTCTATTTCCTCAATTGATATTGGTCTGTTTAGGTTGTCTATATCCTCCTGACTCAATCTTGGCAGATCATATGACTTAAGAAATTTATCAATGCCTTCACTATCTTCTATTTTATTGGAGTATAAGGATTCAAAATAATTTCTGATTATCTTCTGTATTTCTGAAGTGTCTGTTGTGATACTGCCTTTTTCAATCTGTATCCTAGTAATTTGAGTTCTCTCTCTTATTCTCTTCATTAGCATGGCTAAGGGTCTCTTGATTTTATTTATTTTTTCAAAGAACTAACTTTTAGTTTTGTCAATTTTTTCAATTGTTTCTTTTGTTTCGATTTCATTAATTTCAACTCTGATTTCAATTATTTCTTGTCTTCTACTTCTTTTGCTGTTGTTTTGCTCTTCTTTTTCTAGGATTTTGAGATGAAGTATGAGATCATTTATTTGTTGGTTTTTTCTTTTTTTAAGGAATGAACTCCAAGCAATGAATTTTCCTCTTAGAACTGCTTTCAATGTGTCCCATAGATTCCGATATGTTGTGTCTGTGTTTTCATTTATCTCTAAGAATTTTTTAATTTCCTCCTTGATGTCTTCTATAACCCATTGATCATTCAGTAACCTATTGTTCATTCTCCAAGTGATGCATGATTTTTCCTTCCTTCTTTTATCATTGATTTTCAGTTTCATTCCATTATGATCAGATAAGATGCATGGTATTATCTCTACTCCTTTATATTGTCTAAAAGTTGCCCTGTGACATAATATATAATCTATTTTTGAGAAGGATCCATGTGCTGCTGAGAAAAAAAGTGTAACTGCTTGATGTTGGGTAGTATATTCTATATATGTCAATTAAGTCTAGGTTATTAATTGTGTTATTGAGTTCTATAGTTTCCTTATTCAACTTTTGTTTGGAAGATCTGTCCAGTGGCGAGAGAGGTGTGTTGAAGTCTCCCATGATTATTGTATGGTGTTCTATTAGACTCTTGAACTTGAGAAGAGTTTGTTTGATGAACATAGCTGCACCATTGTTTGGGGCATATATATTTATTATTTTTATGTCTTGTTGGTGTATGGTTCCCTTGAGCAGTATGTAGTGTCCCTCTTTATCCCTTTTGATTAACTTTGGCTTGAAATCTATTTTATTTGATATGAGTATGGACACTCCTGCTTGTTTCCGAAGTCCATATGAGTGATATGATTTTTCCCAACCTTTCACCTTCAGTCTATGTAGGTCTTTTCCTATCAAATGCGTCTCCTGTAGGCAGCATATTGTTGGGTCTTGTTTAATGATCCGTTCTACTAGCCTGTGTCTCTTAATTGGTGAGTTTAAGCCATTAACATTTAGGGTTATTATTGAGATATGGGTTGTTCTTCCAGCCATATTTGTTTATTTATGTTACTAAACATGGATTGTTTTTCCTCTTTGATTATTTTTCCCCCATTTACTGTCCTACCTCCCACTGTTGGTTTCATTTTTATTTTCTATTTCCTCTTCCTGTAATGTTTTGCCAAGGATGTTTTGAAGACATGGTTTTCTAGCTGCAAATTCTTTTAACTTTTGTATTGTGGAAAGTTTTAATTTCATCTTCCATCCTGAAGCTTAATTTCGCTGGATACACAATTCTTGGTTGGAACCCATTTTCTTTCAGTGTTTGAAATATGTTATTCCAGGATCATCTAGCTTTCAGAGTCTGTGTTGAAAGATCAGCTGTTATCCTGATTGGTTTACCCCTAAATGTAATCTGCTTCCTTTCTCTTGTAGCTTTTAAAATTCTCTCCTTATTCTGTATGTTGGGCATCTTCATTATAATGTGTCTAGGTGTGGATCTCTTATGATTTTGCACATTCGGCGTCCTGTAGGCTTCTAGGATTTGGGATTCTGTCTCATTCTTCAAGTGTGGGAAGTTTTCTCCTATTATTTCATTGAATAGATTGCTCATTCCTTTGGTTTGGACCTCTATACCTTCCTGTATCCCAATGACTCTTAAGTTTGGTCTCTTTATGTTATCCCATATTTTTTGGATGTTCTGCTCATGGTTTCTTAACAGTCTTGCTGAGCTGTCTATGTTCTTTTCAAGTTGAAATACTTTGTCTTCATTGTCTGATGTTCTATCTTCTAAGTGTTCTACTCTGCTGGTAGTATTCTCAATTGAGTTTTTAAGTTGGTTTATTGCTTCCTGTATTTCTAGGATTTCTGTTTGTTTGTTTTTTATAACCTCTATCTCTCTGTATAGTTGATCTTTTGCTTCCTGGATTTGTTTATGTAATTCATTGTCGAAGTGATCTTTCATTGTCTGATTTTGCTGTCTAATGTCTTCCTTGAGACTCCAGATCATCTGAAGCATGTATATCCTGAATTCTTTATCTGACATTCCATCTGCTGCAGCTATTACCTCTTCTAAAGTTGAGTTGACCTGCATTGCTTGTGGTCCTTTCTTTCCTTGTCTTTTTATACTGCTCGCGTTTCTTTCTGCTTGGTGAAACTGTTGTGTTTTTGAAATTTTCCCCCTATATATTTATATTGCTCTTGTATAGTTGCAAAGTCTCCCTTGCAGGGGTGGGCGCCGGCTGTGCTCCTCCTCCAATTGGGGTGATCTGTTGGAAAGGGGTATATATCCCCCAAAGATAAACTTAAGATAACCCTTTTTACTCTAAACTTTTTAAATTTGGATTCATCAGGGCTTAATGCTGTGGAAAGACATTTGTATCCAAAAAATGTACATAAGCCTAAGGTACTTTGGAAAGATATTCTAACAGGACAATGGAAAGGTCCTGACCCAGTGATAGTCTGGAGTCGGGGCTCTGTTTGTGTTTTTCCACAGGAAGAACAACCTGGGCAGCAGCAGGGTGATGCTAGTAAGAACAAGACAAAAGGAGGATGGCAGCAAAAGATGAAAGGACCCCCAAAAATGGCTAAAAGGAACAGTCCATCTGTGTTGCAGAGGAACAGCCTACAGAAGAACAGCCTAGGTGAACAGCAGGATTCCAATATCCATATGAATGCAAATCTTAACATAATCATATCATCTCAATGGCTAGCTGGCGTCACCTTTCAACCAAAAATGCCATGCATCATATACTTGGCTCTTAGCAATCTGTCTACCACGCTGACGGGCCGCTGGGCCTGTTCTGCTGGTCGGTCGCAGGTCTGTCTACCTTGCAGGCGCGGGCGGCGGCTCTGCTCTGCCCCTACTCCAATTGGGGTGACATGACTACCATGCTGGCAGGTCACTGGGCCTGTTCCGGGCGCGGGTGGCAGCTCTGCTCTGCCCTGCCCCTACTCCAATTGGGGTGTCGTGACTACCACGCCGGCAGGTCGCTGGGCCTGTTCTGGGCGCGGGCGGTGGCTCTGCTCTGCCCCACTCCAATTGGGGTGACGTGACTACCGCGCCGGCAGGCCGCTGGGCCTGATCCGCTGGTCAGTTGCAGGTCTGCCTACCTTGCCTGTGCGGGTGGCAGCTCTGCTCTGCCCCTCCTCCAATTGATGTGATGTGTCTACCACACCCGCGGACCGCTGAGCCTGTTCTGGGTGCGGGCGAAGGCTCTGCTCTGCCCCTACTCCAATTGGGGTGACGTGTCTACCACGCTGGCAGGCCGCTGGGCCTGATCCGCCGGTCGGTCGCAGGTCTGCCTACGTTGCGAGCGCGGGTGGCGGCTCTGCTCTGCCCCTCTGGCTTGATGACAAAGTGAGAGAGACTCGGGTGTTTGTGACTCACTTTCTTTACCAGGAAACCAACTGTTTCTGTCACCGCTGGTATCGATGAAGTTCTCTCCTCTGCCACTTTCTGATGACATCAGATCTCTGCCATGTTGGTATCCCATGCGAATGGCAGCATTTCGTTCCCTTTGCTGGGTGACCAAAGCAACGGGTAAGTCCTGACCGGCCCTCACAAGCCCCATCTCAATCCTGTTGCCACTGCCTATGAAGGCTCGGTTGGTATTTACCTCCATAGTATTCAGCAGGACCCAGACCGAGAAGCAGTTTCTGCAGGTTCTTTAACCCTGGGCCAGAGCAGTTCCAGGAGCCGGACTTCGGCTGCTCCAGGCTCGGTGTATGTTCTGATAGGAGCAGGCTCCAAGAAGCAGTTTCCGCGGGTTCTTTAGCACTGAGCCTGAGTAATTTGTCTGCGAGCCACAGGCGAATGGCAGCCTGAAATTACCTGTTCTATGGCTGAATGAGCTGCGATCAGTTGAAAACAGGGATGGTGATGTCAGCTCTCCAAGATGGTGGCCGCTGGCTTCCTCTGTGGTCTGACCGGTGTGGAGAACCAAATTGGACCACTTCCTTCCCCCGTCTCAAACCCAGAATTCAGCACTGAGCATGGTGATTGCACAGCTGGCAGGAGCCCGCAGAATCCGCAGCGCTTTATCTTTGTGTTGCTATCTCGTCATTTCCCAGCACGCGCCGCAGACTCTAGCGGCAGGGCGATTTGCTGAATAAGCAGCGTGACCCTCCGTGCGGACAAATCTCTCGCGTTTGAGCCCCCATAGCTGATCCTCGTGCGATGGAAATCCTTCCCCTAGGTTTTGGAGCACCCCAATTTTGCTGGAAATTCCTAACAAGATAGCTTTTAGCCGTTCTAACTCGTCATTCTCCTGCACAGTGACGCGGTACACGGGGGTGATGCACTCCCTTCGCCGCCATCTTCCTGTTCTAGATTAAATTTTTGAATGTGTGGACTTCCAGTTTTTTCAGTAACATTTGTTGAAAGGATGATTTTTCTCCATTGCATTGCTTTAACTCCTTTCTTAATGATTGGTTGACTAATCTGATGTGTATGTGGGTCTGGCTTTGGACTGTGTATTCTGCTGCATTTGGTCTATTTGTCTATTATCTTGCCAATTTCAAACTGTCTTTATTACTGTCTTGATTGTTTTATGGCAAGTCTTAGAGTTAAGCAGTGTCAGTTCTCTTATGATATTCTTCTTTAATATTGAGTTATCTATTCTGAGTCTTTTATCTTTCATATAAACTTGTCTGTTATTGCTCAAACAATAGCTTCTTAGAATTTAAAATTTTAGAAATTACAGAATTTTTGAAATTACAGAATTTAAACTGGGAAAACCAACACACTGACAATATTGAGTCTTTCCACAGACATAGAATATCTGTTTATTTAGTTTTTCTTTGATATCTTTCATTAGAAGTTTTAGTTTTAGTTTTTTATTTTGTTAGATTTTAAATAAGTATTTAATTTTGAGGACTATTAGTGTAAATGTCATTACACTTTTAATTTATAGTTTCATTAGCTCATTGCTGGTATAAAGGAAATTGAATTATGTACATTTGCCTTATATCATGCAACCCTTCTTTCATTGCTTTTTAGTTCCAAGAGATTTTTTTTTGTCAATTATTTTAGATATTCTGCCCAGATGTTGAAGTCATCTGCACACAGAGAGTGTTATTCATTTTTTTCTGAGACTGTACACCTTTTCTTTTCTTTTCTTATTACTTTGGCTAGAATGAACTTGAATTTATTTTGTGAAGTAATTTTAGATGAATTATTTAAAAATTCTTATTCTTAATCAATCTTATATCTGATTTTGAAAAATCAGAGCCTTGGTGTTGAG
The DNA here is from genome assembly GCF_047511675.1 of Marmota flaviventris. Lineage (NCBI taxonomy): Eukaryota > Metazoa > Chordata > Mammalia > Rodentia > Sciuridae > Marmota > Marmota flaviventris. Next base: position 40,661,598 of record NC_092513.1, read on the forward strand.
CTACAGGATTTTGATGACCCAGAAATCAGAAAGAACATCCTACAAAAATTTACTTAATCCTACAAAAATTACCCAGTGGTTCTGAAACATTTTGATTTCATGATATTTCTTTTTAAATTAATTTTTAATTGGTGCATTATTAATAATATGTAATAGTGGGATGCCTTGTGACATATTTGTATGTGTATAAAACATAAATTTGTCAACATTGGGTTCATTATCTTTTACCTTATTAGAAATTGTTGAGAATCTCAAAAAGGGGTTCATGTTTATATGGTTCATATCTGTGGATATTTAGTATATTAGAAATAGAAACCAGAAAGTTTAAAAATTATTTCAATGAAATGCCCAGAATAACATTAATAGAAGTAGAAATTTATGAATAATATCTGTGTTTTCTAATGTTTTTTTTTTTTTTTTGTGGAAGAGTAGCATTGGCTTACATTTTTGTAAATTTTTAAAATGTCTGACCTAACAAAAGGCTGTTGAGTTTTCACATTTTATTTCCTTCAATAGCATTTTATAATACATTTTTTAAAAATACATGAAGAAAATCCAACCTCACAAATCATGTAGCTGGAAGAGACTGGAGTATTTTAACATTCTTTTCAGCAATTGTAAATATTTTTTTTCCAAATCTGACAAATGATAGTCTCTACAGGTTTAGTTATAAAGTGAAATCTGAAATCACATCAATGAACTTTTCATAAATAAACTTTTCATTAATCAATTTCTTGTTGTAATGACCAAAATATCTGACATGAACAACTTAAAGGAGGAAATATTTATTTTGGCTCATGGTTTCAGAGGTTTGAGTCCACAGTCAACTGTTTTCATTGCTCTGGGCTCAAGGGGAAAGAGAGAGAGGGGAAACCCAGGGAGACAAGACATAATTCCCAAGGGCACATCCCAGTGACCTATTTCCTTCAGAGACACCCCACTTGCCTAAAGTTACCACCTAGTAATTCATTCAAGTCATCAATCCATAAAGGGATAAATCCATCAATTTGGTCACATCTCTCATGATCTTCTCATTTCACCTCTGAACATCCCTGCATCACCACAGAGGATTTATGGGGGACATCTCATATTCAAAACATAATAAGCCTCATGATCCAATAACATCCCAAAAGCCCCAACTATAAATATTGCTGCTTCAGGGCCAAATCATCAACATATAATCTTTTAGAGGGCATTCCATATCCCAACCATAACATTCTGTTATAGTAAAATCTATTATTATATAATCTACAATGAATGGATGTTTTATGGATGTTGATTTTGCAGCATCGTGCATTCATAACTCAAGAATATTGATTCAGTGAGTTATGTAGATCTTCTAAGTGTTTTCATATCTTATGATATATTTAAATATTCTATTTGTTAATATCCCTACCAATCTTAAATATTGAGAAACTGTCATTCTTACAATGGTAGCTAAGTTTCAGAAATCCCAATTTTCTCTTGAAATATTGAAGAAACAATTATTGCCATTTGCTTTTCTTAAAATTATAAATTCATTTTATTTATTTTTCCCAAAACCCAAGTCTGAATAATAGGTTGTTGGTCTTTTGTAGGATCTAGCTATACCACTCCTGAACTCCTGCTATACTACTCCAAAATATCTGAAGTGAACATATTATGGAGATACCTGCATACCCTTGTTTATAGGGGCACAATTCACAATAGTCAAGTTATGGAACCAGCCTATGTGTCTGTCAACAGATAAAGAAATTGTGGTATGTATGCAAAGTAGAGTTTTATTCAGCAATAAAAAGGAATGATATTATGTCATTTGCAGGAAAATGGATGGAACTGGAGAGCATCATATTAAGTGAAATAAATCATACTCAGAAAGTCAGGTCATATGTTTTCTTTCAAACGAAGAAGCTAAAGAGAAAAAGAAAGAGGAAGAAAATAAATCTCATTGAAAATAGAAGGCAGGCCAGTAGCATGGAGGAGGGTTATCAGAGGGAGAATGGGAGTATAAGGGGAGGTACTGGGGAATTAAATTGATCAAATTATGTCATATGCATGTACAAATACAATACAACAAATCCCCCACTCTCATAATAAATCCCCCATTTATTATGCACCAATAAAAATTAAAAACAAGTGTTGCTGCCTTAAGGGGCCATTCTTAAATGCAAAAATTTTTCTTGCAAGTAAATAATGATATGTAATATGAGTACTAATACAACTGTTTTTTTTATCACCTTATTTCATACTAAGTCTCCAACAGTTTTTCTTATCATTGCTTTTGTACCCTTGGTGCAAATGTCAATATAGTAAAATGGAAAAAAAGGAAAGATAATAAAATTTTTAAACTGACATTTGCTTCAACCTTGTGTATCCCCTAGAAGTGTGTTGGGGACCCTCAAAGATCTGCTGCCTACACTTTGGGAAATTGCTGTATTTATCAATCCCAGCTTTTAAGTCAGAGTAGCATACTCTAGCTTCTTTGTAATTGATTTTTCTGTAATTATAATTTAAATAAACATTATGTTTTAGAAAAATATAATGTAAAGTGAGAATTTCTACTTGATTATAATGAGAATCATTTAGTTGTTGTAAATCCAAATAATTACTGAAAGTGGGCAAACTTTATCATATTTCATTTATTTGAGACCACATTGAGAATTAATCACAGGATTCTCAGTTAAATAGTTTTAAAATTAATACATATTTTTTCCTGAAAGCTCAAAATATTTATATATTTTCCATTAAATTTTCTAGGCTATCAACTTCAAGAAGGTAGAGCATGTTTGTGTCCTGCCCTTATGTTTAAAAACTTATTGGAGCCACCTTGGCCATTAAATTAATATCCAGTTGTTTTGGTCTATGTTGATAGCTCCAGGAATTTAGGGTATATGTGGGCTCTATGTTGCCTCTCTAATAATTGTTTTATAAATGGTAGCATTTATAAACATTAAATATAAATATTCAAATATTAAGCAATAAGATAAAAACTTCATATGGTCACTTATGTAAGTTAGGGGAAGTGCTCAGTGATTGCCTTTGAAATTCCAGTCCTATCCTGAACCTCTAACCCTAATGCCACTGGTGAAATATGATAAGGTTAACAACATTAAAAAAAAAAAAAAAGTAAATTTGAGACAATATATCCCCAGGAGGTATAATCATAATGTTATCTTAGTCTTGGTTTATAGTCCAATGACTGTCAACTTGATTGGATTAAAAGATGCTTAAAATTAAGAGGCTTCTAGGTGTCTCCATGAGGGTGTGCCTAGGCATGATTGGTATGTGGGACAGCAAACTGAGGTGGAGACTTACCCTAAGTGTCGGCAGCACAGTCCAATAGGTTGACAGAACAAATGTCGGGAGAACAAGGAAGCAGCAGCAGACACAAGCGCAATCCTTCTAGAGCGGGTTCATGATTGCTACTGCAATCCTTCACTCTTCCGAAGCAGACTCTAGAGACTGTGCAGGGAGTTTCCAGGACTTTAGTTCTGGACTGGGGCTACATCATTGATCCCTCTTGGGCTGAAGCTCCAGGTTCTTGGACTGAGCAACTCCTGGTTCCTCCACCTCTCCAGCCTGCAGACAGACATTGTGGCACTATCCAACTTCTGGCCATGTAAGCTAATCTAATAAATCCCCCTTTTACAGTTATGTATATAGTAGTAAAAGGTAGCGAGAAATTCTCTGTGTTTGCAGACTTATGTAAACTGCCCTTGGAGCACCCAGTAGGACCCATGGAAAGTGTTATGTAATGTGAAAATCAATTACAGTTATGGAAGTTAGGAATTCTGATGCTCATGAGAGAAATTTGTATACCCAATTTCTTTCTGTAGGAAGCTGTTGTAAGGTATGTGTTGATGGGTAAACACACTTTGTCTTTTTAGACAGAAAGAGAATTTAGTTGTAAAGGACAACAAAGAGCCTTCTCTTCATCCTCTTTGGAATTTGGGACAAGGAAGGTGACTCTGACAAAAAGAATAAGAGGGCTTTTTTTTTTTTTTTTCATAGCTTCCCATCCTTATTTTCACTTCCTCAGACGTGGGCCTTCTTCCATGGATCTAGAAACTTTTCATACACCCATGTAGACACAGGTTAATAACTGGTCTTGGTGTAGGCACTCGCTGGGCCAGTGGAAGAGGAGGAGCAGACTGCTCGAAGGCCATCATGCAAGGGCTCACAGGCAATGACAGAGAGTGATTTTTCATGTGAACTACACTCATTTGTTATTATCCCTACAGAGTTCACTGGGAACTGATCTGAAAGACTCTGGCAGATGCAGAATCCCACTAGGGCAAAGAACAGTGCAAATCAGATTTATATCCATTTTATTTTGCTCATTAAAATACATGAGACTTGAATTTATAAGAAATACACAAATAACCTGAGATATACTTAAACTATCCTGTTGGACTGTGCTGCCCACACTTAGGGTGGGTCTCCATCTCAGTTTGCTGTCCCACATGCCAGTCATTCCTATGTACACCCTCATGGAGACACCCAGAAACCTCTTAATTTTAGGCATCTTTTAATCCAATCAAGTTGACAATTCAGATTAACCATCACAGGACTATAAACTAAGACTAAGACAATATCATGATTATACCTCTTGGGGATACATTGTTTCAATGTTGCTTTTATTTCATTAACTGAGAGCCAAGGAGAAGAAAAGTCAATGAAGAAGTGGAATTCATTGCAATTAAAAAAATCTTGGTGCACAATATTATTATTTAAATGCTTTTACTTTGAACTTTAGAAGTAAATGGGATGCATATATATCCCTTCAGAAAGATATTGCTTTTATCTCAGCCTTACCCTGTCTCACAGTTGAGATTTTGGTTCCTGACTCTTTGACTCTTTGTTTGTATAAGCACACTATGTCTAGACCAGCACAACAGCCACTTCTGATGATTTCAGTTTCACTCTCCCTCATGTGAGACATTCTGAAGCAACAAGAATCAAGAATCCTTTATCATAAATTGGATAGCAGAGCTCCTTTTTTGAGAAGGAAAATGACTACTGGCTCAAGTCTAATTAGAATTCTAAATTATGGGCTTCAAAATTCTTAATCACTAGGATTCTCTCTGCTTAGTTGATCTCATTTTCTGTAACATTTAAAGTCAAACACTTTGCTTCCTACAAGCAAATACATTCTCTCTCACCCACACAAAATCCAGCCTCCTCAAGCCCTGCTTCTATTCTCCTATCTGCACAGCCTCTGGCTCACTGCTCTCCTTGAGGCAAAGCCCCCTCCCTCAGTGAAACTTTATTTATAACTCATCCTCACCATGACGACGTCTCTGACTATAGATAGGATGATCATGAGATTTGTCATCCAAACTGGGACGCTTTTAAGAGTAATAAAGGGATCATTAATAATTCCACCAGGCAATGACAAGATTCAAAACTGTCCTTGGCAAACCAAGGTAAATGTTTCTCCAAAGTATGAACCTGGTCATTTCATAAACCACTGAGCATCATAAAGACATGTAAATAAATATACCTTTTCTCTTGATTCTCACATGTTTTTCCATTTCTGATTCATTATGATCTTGATTTTGTGGAAGATCCTGGTAAAACATTATTTCCATATTTAAATGTATGAGTTTTCCAATTCATATTTTTCCCCTAGGCACTGAAGTTTTACCTGTTCTTTGGTGACCAACAAAGTCTATTGTGTGTAGTATTTTTGCACATGCTTTGCACAGTATTGTTTGTTCAGCTGAAAGGGTTTGGAAGAATGGAGGACTTGTGGAAAGTTCTGGTTAAAGGTGAACAGCCTTCTTGTAATGATAGAAGCCTGGTGGACAGGAAAAGACTGGCCAACAAGACTAAGGATCAGTCTAATGCGCTCTGAAAAAGCCATCAGATACCCTGTATCTAGGCAAGCTGCTTGTTAAGGTCCCAGAGGGAAGGGAAGAAAGCTGGAAGCCATTCCATGTGGCTATGCAAGAATCCCAAATCTGGAGGGCAGATATGCACAGCAGCATCAATAGCTGCTGCATGTTCGTGCAGGGATGTTGCCTGATTTTCTGCTTTTCTTTCAGGATATATTTCAACACCTTCTCCACCATGACCTTGTGGAAGAAAGAACCTGTGGCTGACTGGTATATCCACCCCCATGAGCCAGTTCAAAGTGACTACATTGTTTAGCATGGAAGGTTCCCAATCCTTAACAAGTTAAGTTTTCTGTATTTAGAAATGAATTCATAATTTTTATTTGTGTGCTACTTAAATATCTTTCAAACATTCAGATGAATATTTTTGGTTTTAAGTTGGATGAATATAATCAATTGCTTCTCTTTCATCAAGAAAACCTTTTGTAGTTGTTCATCAATAAAAAATGGACAATTCTTTTTATTGTTTTTAAGTCATTTAAAAATCTGTACTTTGCCTTATGATGGATGTAAAAAAATAAATGAAAGGATCTGACTTATAGTTTTTATTGTTAGTCAATGTTTCAATGAAGTTCCTTGTTCTCTCCATTTATCAAACATCAAATTTATTTCTGGTAGAAGAGACCATGTGAAATTAGAATAACAAGGAAGTTTGGAGAAATAATTTATATAATTCATTTTTTAATCTTTTGTGTTCAAATAATATTTGTTATTCTTTTGTTTAATGATTTTTCTGATCTATTCTAGCTCTTACTAACTAGAAAATTCTAGCCCACATACTGGATCTCTTTTGAATATATGTTATCCATACATATCTTTGGTGTATATATACACACAGATGTAAATATGTACACATATATATCTACATACATATACATGTGTGTATAAATAATATATATAGCACATGCAAACATGCACATAAATTTGTACATGGCCATATCAGAATGTCTTTTATTGATTTTCTATTGTTTCATAGACTCTGCTCCTAGAAGACAGTGGCAGTGTTAATTTTTTCCTTTCTCTTTGAGGTCCCCAAAATATGTCCAATAATCTTGGTTATGTGGTTTGGTTAAAGTTGTGCTCAAGAAATAGTTGTTTATGAAGTAAACACTTCGCTGGTAAAAAATGCATATATCAGACTTTGGCTACTGTAAGAAAGTAAATATGAAACAGGATTTGATGTTGTTATTGCTTGCTTATATTTAATCAATTTGAATAATATCAAAGAAAGAAATCAGAATCATCTCTCTATATCTCTATACTCGGGAAAAGTGGGCATACTGTTCAATATTAACAACCAATGAAAGATTGGAGAATTAATTCTAGAATCATAGAAATGGTTTAGGGTTTAAAAATAAGGTCAACACAAAACAGCCACACCTGGCTTATTCTTGTACCTATGCAAAGCAAACTATCTGCTATAAACTGTCTTTCAGTCAAAGCAGCAGAGGGATAAGAAGGAGAATATTCTCGGCTTCCCTGCAGGCACTAGAGATATGAGTCTGTTTTCTAATTGGTTCTCTGCTCAGGCACAATCTGGAAGAGAGCTGGCAACCAACGGTGATGAACACAAGGATGTAACTGGTCCTAGATTTACTCTGTAAGATGCCTGGCCTGAGAAAGATTATTATTCTGAAATTGTGGTTCATTATTCTAAATCTATACCAAAAAAAGAATAAAGAAAAATGTCTTTTACAATATTTCAGCTTTCATGCATGTATAAAGAAGAGTCTTTTGGAGTTAGGCCAGTGAATGAATTTCTTTGGAGGTATTCTTAAAAACCTCTTCAAAAACTTCCCCAATATGACTTAAAGACAGTTTTGCTAGAGTCTAGGAAATATTTTGAAGGTGCCTTTTAATTTTCTATAACTTTCCACCTCTATGAAGCTCCTAAATATTTGTGTATGTTTTGCATAAATTTTGTATTGTTCTTTTATCTTGTGCACATGGGTGTAATTCATGCATTTAAAAACACTTTCAGGACAAAGAAAATCTGGGTTTTGCTTTCCATCTTAGATATCCTGTTTCTTTAAAATAATTTCAGACAAGTGAAATGAGGGTGAAATTGACCAAATAGAGAATTAGAGTGAAATGTATCATATAAAGGTGTACAAAAGACATGCAAAAATAATGACAAAAATTGGTTTATGGCTTTTTTAAAATTGCAAATGAATATATCTGTACTTTTAATATGTCTGGAGGCTGAAAAACACAGCTGTCCATAATGAGAAAGTAGATTACATCATGTTCCTCTAAATAAGACTTCTGATGAGAAATCAGGATTAAGTTGAACTGGGAGGAGAAATTTGTATTTGCCTGGAGAATTTCAAGCTGATCTCCTCTAGGGAGAATGATGGAGCATTAAGAGATTTTAATTTGAAATGAGGTTATGGGATTGTAAATTGCTGACAGATATTTAGTAAATGATTTAGTGTTTGTATTTACACTCCAGCTTAGGAAAGATTTTGGCTTTTTCAGCAAACTGAAGAAATGTCTTCAAAACACATTTAGCTAATCAAAATCAAGTGTCCAAAAAGTGGGGGAAAGAAGAGCAATTAAATTGATATTTTTGAATTATACATTCAAATTGAACAATAAGCCTTCAATCTCTGAGCTAACCTCAGTTTATTATTTCAGTCACCATACAATTAACTTATTAGTATCAAACAAAGAAGTAGGAGTGATGGTTTTGAGCTGATGTTACAGTCACTCATCATATCTGGTATATTAAATTACCTTTGCACTTCTTATTTCTAGAAGAGAGCATCATTATGCAAAATCCAATATTTATTTTTTAGGTAATTTAACATATACTCTTTCTTTAAGCTTTCAGGAATTGAAGAAAGTGTTGTAAGATATTGTGTTTGTTGTATACCACCAGGAGTAAGGTAGCTCATGTCCAACTAGCTGTACAAAAGGATATCCCTCTGGGAAAGATAGATAAGATCGAAATGGATAACACAACTTACTCCCTTTTTCCTTTTGAGACTTTGATTTTCAATGTGACACCTACTATCATATACAGTCTCTTTCTCTTCTTTGTGACAAACTCACACAGCTTGCAAAAAAGTGTTTCAGGCTTCATTAGAGAAATGCCACCCAAAGGGTCTCTTTCAAAAGCTTTGTGTTTTACAGCTGGAGACAAGACTGAATGCATCATGGTTTCTATGGTCCCACAATATGTAGCCCAAGACAGACGCCACTGTCATTACAGATATTGCAGGAAAATGTGCTATTTCTTGCTGAGCTGCCTTGTGGACCAGTGTCACTGGGGAAATATCACAGCCTGGCTTATGGGAAGCTGTCCTATTTTATATGCAGGTACATCATAAAGAGCTTTATGCTTGGGAGGCTAGCTAGAAATACAGTGCTTTCCACCCAGCCAAGATTCTCTTTTTTATTTCTTCTGTAGGAGAAAGTGTCTCATCATCTACCTTTTTATGTCCATTTCTAATTTGGAAAAAATCCTTTTTCTCCCAGATTTGCTAAATCTGACACCCTCTCAGGGTTTGTGTCCTTCTTCTTCCCTTCTTCACATACATTTTATTCTGCCCTAAAACCTGTGCAATTAACTTCTGTCACCTTAAAAGCCTTTCTTACAGCACATTGCTCCAGCTGGTGAAGCATATGTAATTACATCCTACCCCACCTGTCCTGGGGCATGCTAGTTTCATACAATTTTCATATCACCCTTTTTCATTATTCAAGCAGAGTGAAATTTTAAGGACAGTGTGATTAGGCTGAAATTGGAACTATTCAAGGTTTGGCATTGTGTGAAAAAGCAGACTCTTTCCTTCCTTACACTGAATCTAAAAAGCTACTTTTAAAAAATGGTCCAGTCAGATTGACAGATACACACCAGTCACATATACAGGACAGTCAGAGTTAAGACTTTTTGCGGACCCATATCAAGGTTCATTAGTATTTTCATGGAGTTTAATCTGGAGGAAGTGGTGTTAATGATTTAGCAATTTTATAGATTTATATAGAATCTATCCTAATTGTGGCAACGAGAACCAAAGGAGACACACTGAAGTAATGTGAACAATACAGGCATTTATGCAAATTGTTCCACTGAGGTGCTTAAAGAATATTGAGCATCAATTTACAATGTACAATGTAAAAAATCATTGTACATTGAGAGAAAAAGGAATCAAAGGCTTACATAGTTATTCTCTCTTCACATTACATCTAAACAGAAGCCTGTGGAGCAGACATAAATGTGGAAAATGAGCTCAATCCATTTCAAATTAATACCTATTTCCCTAACTTCCTAACATCCTATCCCCATAGTTTTCTAAAATATACTCTGATTCAATGTAATCAATAAAATTTTAATATTTAATCTCCTTAGGATTAAATTGGGTTACTAGAAGCATGAGACTTCTAAAGTCACTGTGATTTTGATAATTTCATTTATTGTACCCAAATTGAAAGTAGAATTAAAAAGTCAAGCAATGCCAACCCTCTAATACTATGATACGTTTGTTTTTCACACACATCTATAAGCATTTTATTAAATTGTCACACAATCAAGTTGCTTTTATCAAATGATGAAGGCCATTGCTGCATCATATGAAGTTATTAGAAAAATTAAGAATGCACTGAGCTTCCAGGTACACACCGAGCCACAAAGAATGAGGAAGACCTGGTACTGAAGAGTATAATGTGTAATTACAACATGGGACGATTGTGTAGGTAATTTTTGTTCTTTTACTATCATCTGCTATTCTTTCCTCCACAGTTAGAAAATACCTAGAGATCTGACCACTAATAATGCTAATTGCTAATAAAAATCGCAGAGTACATATAAATGTGTGTCATTTCAGAGTACATATAAATGTATGTCCTTCTAAACATGAATTTCAATCATAAATAGTACAGAAACTTACCATTTACCAGGACTAGAAATTCATGGTCATGTAAATTTTAGCTCTGAATTTTACTCAATAGATATTAATCTGTTTGAGAATATAATTCACATAGTAAAAATTGAGAGGTCCAAAAATATCAAATTTTGGAAGGGATATGGGGTCATTAGGATTATTCATCTGTTACTTATAGGTGTATAAATTAGTTAAAATAATTTTTCAAAGAATTTGGAGTCATCTAATAAGACTGAAGAAGGAGTTGCACATTTTGACTGAGAAAATCCAAATATGAATATAATACTCAGAAAAATTACTATATAAGTATACCAAGGGATGTGGTAGGAATGTTCACAATAACATTGTGAACTGAAAACAGTGGAAAATCACCCCAAAATCTATCAGTTGCAGAATATACAAATAAATAAATCGAGGTATATTTATAATGGCATATAGTATACCAATGAAAACAAAAAAATTACAACAACATGAGTCAACATGGTTTAATTTCAAAATTTAATATTGAACACAAGAAGAAAGTCTAAGAAAAATACTGGTAGTATTATTTTATTACTATAAAGGTAAAACAGCTAGACAAAATAGATACATACATACTTGGTAAAAATTGGAAATACATATCCATTTATAAACGTATACAAAAATACAAGGGAATCATATAGCCCTAAAGTCAGAGGGAGTTGCTTCTCAGGAAGATGTAACCAAGGAAGAGAACAAAAAATATTTGAAATAATGATAATGCTTAATTTCATAAGTGTTGGGTTCCTGAATGTTAATTCTTATTCTTCATAGATATACACTGTGTGGTGTGGTGTGTGTTTGTGTGTATCTCCAGTGAAAGCAAATATGATTCAATTGCTTTGAATCAAAGCAATTTGAAATAATATCCTTCCTAGAGTCAAATTTGTCTCAGCCAACATTTTATGCCATCTTGGAAAAATGCTATTCAGAGCCATTTAAAATCAGGAAAAAAATATGTACAATGTAAATGATAAAACTTAAGGGATTTTTTTCCTACTCTATAACACGTTTTGTGAATATGTTATTGATTTTTGTAAAATGAAAACAATAACATATAATGAAATGCATTATAAATTTATGTTTGGGAGAATTTGGAGATCTGGGGATGTAGTTCCTCTATAGAAGCCTTGAAGTGAGTGTTGATGTTTCAATTAGTGCCAATTCACAGCCCATGAGAGCTGTGGAGAGCTACCATCTGGTGGCCTACTACATGCAGAGAAGAGATGAATGTCTCATGGATATAACTAACTTCCTGACAGATAATTTCTCTGTGAATAAATCCTTAGAGCAATTCAAGTGTATATTTATTTCAGCTTTTTTATTGAAATCGATGAGACAGGTGAACAAATATCCATTAAGGAGTTACTGCTTTCCTGGAACTTACAGTGACAAGAAGGCAATATAAAGTTCTCAATCATTCACACAAGAATTGTGCAGCCTGGTTTTAAGAGGGCCAATAGCACATTTGGACAGAATAAATGTCTGTTGTTCTCGTAGATTAATATTCCAAAAATTGAATTCAAAGCCCCAAATCATGTGGATTTATTTTAAAGTTTAGCTATAAAGTTTTCGAAAGTTATAACCTAGCCAACCAGGAAGGCTTTGAGCTAGAAATTTTGTGGCTCATGTTATTCGAGGATGAATATGGAAATATGGTATTAGATAGCTTGCTGCCACTTTCTAAAAATCATTACACCCACAGAAATTCTATTTGGACCACCAAATTTGCACCCTCTCAGCTCATCTTTCATAGCATCATTTCTGCTTTTCTGTTTCACATCATGGGGCTAAGGTAAAGGTTTCCTGAAAAGCAAAATTCATCTAAAAAAAAATCAGGTTTCTCTCAAAACCGAGTTGTATAAGACAGGAATTGACAATGTTATATTGAATTAGGTTTTCTCAGAGTAAATTCTCAATTTGCTTAAGATCACTATTTAAATTATTAGCTCTTAGCTTAGTATTTATGTTCTATTTAGGATTCAGTTCTATATTTCAAAATAAGCTACTGAGAGTAATGGCCATTTAGTGAGTATTTAGTAAATGACAGGTATTCTGCCATATCATTACTTCCATTTATTATTTAAGATGGAAAATCTACTCTAGGTTAGTTATCATCTCCATTTCCTGACAGAGTTGCCTGAAGTAACCAATTAGAAATAGCCGAGTCAAGGTTCAAATTCAGTTCCTCCTCAGATACCTGTGCTCACAGATACTATGATATTTAGCTTAACAGTTTGTATTTGCAAACTCTTTTGTATTATATATCTTCAAATATACTGCCTCATCTTTGAGATCCCTCTAAGCATTTATCATAGTAAATAATTTTTATCAGTGATATTTTATATTTAGGATATAAATATAAAATCATGGTGGGATAATGTTGGTTCAACTTGGGCTAGGCAAACTCTTTCATTGAAAAATCTGCTTTATGTATGAAATTTATTTATACATGTATAGTTTTCTATTTCATATGACTAAATATAAGGTCCTTTACTATTAATAATTACTTTAAAGGCAAATCATTTTAATCCCCAATCAAAAGACAGTGCTGAAAGGATTAAAAAACACAAATAAAATGAGATCCAACTAAATACTGCCTATAAAAGACTCACTTTAGATTTAAGGAATTTCATAACTGAACACAAAGGGATTAAAAATGAGATAAGTCTTGCAAATGGTAAGAAGGCATAAGGATGGTTTTACTCAGATAAATTATTCGTGAATAAAAAACTGTCAAAAGAAAAAAAAACTGTCAAAAGAAAAAAAAGGAGAGTATATAGAAGACAAAAGCAATTATAAGTTTATATGCACTTAATATCAGAGCAGCTAAATACATAAAATAAACATTTGCAGAACTGAAGTAAGAATTAGACAGCAAAAATAATGATAGTAGTAGACTTCACTCTCTCACTTTAGATAATGGATAGATCAACCAGACAGAGAATGCGTGAAGAAACATTGAGTTTAAATAGTACCATAGATCAAATTGACCTCATAGACATGTACAGAACAATCCAACAACAATAGAATCCTATTTTTCTCAAGAACTCATAAAATATTCCCCAAGTGAGATCACACATGTTTGGTCATAAAAAAAGCCTTAACAAATTTAAGAATAATGAAATCAAAACAGTATCTTTTCCAAACATAATGGAATGGAACTAGAAGTCAGTATCAGAATGTAAACTGAAAAATTCACAAATAAGTGAAAATAAAACAACTCACTTTTGGACCACCAGTGCATCATAGCAGCAACCAAAGGGAAACTAAAAACATTTCTTTAGACAAAAACATAATATGCCAAAACTTACAAGATGTAATTTTAAGAGGGAAGTTCATAGATATAAATATTTACAGACTTCAATGGCACTCTAATCCTCACCCTAACTCAACAGAAAACAATGCCAATAAAAGGATTAAAACAGAAACCAGCCAGGCATGGCAGCCCACACCTGTAATCCCAAGCAGCTTGGGAGGCTGAGATAGGAGGATTCCAAGTTCAAAGTCAGCCTCAGCAAAAGTGAGGCACTAAGCAACTCAGCGAGACCCTGTCTCTAAATAAAATACAAAACAGGGTTGGGGATGTGGTTCAGTGGTCGAGTACCCTTGAGTTCAATCCCTGGTAGTTCTCCCTCAAAAAGAACTAAAGAGTTAAATAGACATTTCCTCAAAGAAGACATACATATGATCAACAGGAATATGAGATATCACCTCCTACCTGTTATAATGGGTATTATAAAAAAATCCAAGTACTGGCAAGGTTATGGAGAAATGGGAAGCCTAGTTAGAAGACCACCTTTTGGGGGGAATGCAAAATGACGTTGCCACCACAGAAAACTATGAAGTTCCTCAAACAGTTAAAAATAGAACTACCACAGGATCTATAGATTCCACTTCTGGATATTAACCCAAAAGAACCAAACTTATGATCTCAAATTATATTACTAGTCTCATGTTAATAGTAGCACTATCCACAACATCCAAGATGTGGAAACAATCTGAATGTCCAGAAACAGATGAAGGGATCCATAAAATATGGTACTGTAAAGACATGCAAGGTAATTGTCTTAGTAGATTCTTGGTTGCTGTGACCAAAATACCTGATATCTTAGAGGATAAAGTTTATTTTAGCTCATAGTTCTAGAAGTTCAGTCCATGGAGGGCCACCTCCATAGCTTTGGGCCCAAAGATGAGGCAGAACATCATGGTGCAAAGGCATGGTGGAGGAAAGCTGCCTTGCTCATGGTGGCCAGGAAGCAGGGAGAAAGAGGGCAAGCAGACAAAGGGATGATGAACCCTTCCAGGGCACACCCCACCTGTCTATAGTCACCACTTAGTCCTTTAAAATTGGGATTGATGATAAGCTTATGGTTCTCATAATCTAATTATTTCACCTCTCCATATGCCTACATTAAAACAGGACTTTTTGGAGAATATGTCTTCCTCAAATCATAACAGTAACCATATCAGCCTTAAAATAGGAAGGTGATCCTACAGTATATGGCAACATGGATAATCCTAGAGGACAGTGTGTTAAATGAAATAAACTAGTCATAGAAGAATAAAAACTGCATGACTCTGCTCATATTGAGTATTTACAATCACCAAACCCATTAAGCAAAGAATGGAGTGTTGGCTACCAGGGATTAGGGGGAGGAGAAATGGGGAGGTGCTAATTAATATACAAAAAATTTCAATTATAAAAGATGAATTAGTTCAAGAGATCTGATGTATAACATTGTGCCTATAGATTATGGTACTATATTAGACACTTAAAAATCTGTAAGAGGGTATACTTTGTTTAGTGTTCTTAATTAAAATTTATAAAAGTTAAAAAAACTCAACTAAAATGTAGTTATAAGCATAATAAATATGAAAATTCCTCAAAAATGACTTAAGTATTATAATAAAAAATGAATTGGAAATTGATGTATGTATAGCTTGCAAATTTTGGTCAAAAGTATACCATTTGACATTGGCTGAATTTATCTATAGCTTTATTCTTATGAAGTTAATAGTCATCCTGTAATTAACAAATCCTGGCAAGACTCTGATCCAAATCAGTCTTTCTTCTCTATGTAACTGCAAAAGGCTAAGGTGACACAAAATGGGCTCTTGCTGATAGAAGCAGCATTAGCTAATGTAAAACTAATAGAGATTATACTTTAAGATGCATCATGTTCCTGAAATAATGCTACCTGGTAATTTGCAAAAATAAAATCACATGTCTCCAGGTACTTTTATTTATAACATTGCCATTAAGTTATTTCTTCATATTATCACGCCTATACTTAATGCAGCATTTCAATTTCATGGCATTTATTTTTATTTAATATGTTTCTTTCTTAATTTTAATTTGTGATTAACATGTGTTAATTATACATATTAATGGGGTTCGTTGTGATATTTCAACACATGAATATAGTGTGAGCTGATCAGAGTAATACCATTTCTCTCCTCATCATTTCTTTATGCTTTTTTCTCCTAGGTCTTCATAAAGTACAGTTATTGTGAACTGGACTCATCCTACTGTGCGAACACCAGAACTTATTCCTCTTTCTGTTTTGGTGCCCATTATTTTACTTCCTTTTTCCTACCTTTCTCCCCCTCCCCTATTCCCTTGCCTTCCCAAGTAATCACTATTCTACACTCTTCCACTTGTGGCATTGTCTTTCTGTGTCTGACATATTAAAATGACCAGTATCATTAGCCATCAGGAAATGAAAATCAAAACTACTACAATGAGATATTCTCTCAGCCCAATTAGAATAACTATTGTAAAAAAATAAATAACAGTGGCAGGAATGTGGAGAAAAAGGAAGGAACCCTCCTACACTGTTGGTGAGAATATAAACGAGTAGAGAATTATGGAGAGTAGTAGGGAGATTCCTTAAAAAACTAAAACTAGAATGACCATAAGATCCCGCTATCCCACTTTTAGGCATATATTCAAATAAAGTGAAATCAGCATACCAAAGATATGCATGCTTATTCAGTTGCTTTTCCTTCCTTCCTTCCTTCCTTCCTTCCTTCCTTCCTTCCTTCCTTCCTTCCTTCCTTCCTTCCTTCCTTTCTTTCTTTCTCTCTCTCTCTTTCTCTCTCTCTCTCTTTCCTCTCTCTCTCTCTCTCTCTTTCTTTCTTTCTTTTAATTTGTTTTCTTAGAGCAGGTTTAACTTAGTACAATGAAGTAGAAAGTACAGAGATTACCCATATAGCCCCTGTCCCCACACAAACACAGCATCACCCACTCTTAATATACTGCACCCTAAGAAAGCGTTACATTTATCACAATTGATGAAACTACAGTGGCACATCATCAAGACTCAAAATCCATAGTTCAAGTTGAAATTAACTCCTGGTGTTGTACATTCTATGTTTGACAAATGTATATCATGTTATTTTCATACAGAGAAGTTTTAGTTCTTAGAAATCCTCTGTGTTTTACCTATTCATCTCTCACTCCTCCACACTCTTGCAACCATGTTTCTTTGTGTGTGTGTGTGTGTGTGTGTGTGTGTATTGCAGTACCAGGGATTGAACCCAGGGGTGCTTAACCAATGAGCCACTTCCCCAGCCATTTTCTAAAATATTTTATTTAGAGACAGGGTCTTACTAAGTTGCTTAAGGCCTTGCTAAATTGTTGAGACTGGCTCTGAACTCAAAATACTACTGCCTCAGCCTCCCGAACTACTGGGATTACAGGCATACATCACCACGCTTGGCGTGTCATTTTTGAATGCTTAAATTTTGAAACAAACACTTGTGCACAGGGTTTTTGTGTGGACATCAGTTTTCAACTCCTTTGGTTAAATACAAAAGAGCCAATCATTTTTTATGTGTGAATGTTAGATTTTTCCAATATCATTTGTTTGAGAGATTTTCTTTTTTTCCATTGTATTGATTTAGCTCCTTTGTCAAAGATGAGTTGACCATATTTAAGTAGATCTCTTCTAGAATCTTGGGTTTTGTTTCATTTTTTCCAATTACTTATTTGCCAGTATCACAGTCTTGATTACTGTAGCTTTGTGGTAACTCTTGAAGGTGGGTAGTGTCAGTCCTTCATTTTGGTCTTTTTCAACATTCTGGGTCTTTTACCTCTTAAACTTGAGAATCACTTTGTCAATATTCCCAAAATGACTTGTTGAGATTTTCATCGGAATTGTATTGTGTTCTATGAATTAAGCTGACAATAACTGCCATCTTGGCAATACTGAATCTTCTGTGAACATGAGCTATCTCTCTATTATTACGATTCCTGTTATCCTTCATTAGAGCCCATAGCTATCAATCATACTGCATAACAAATTGTTTTCATCGGCTTTTTTACAGCTGTGACTAAAAGATCAGACCAGAACAACTATAGAGGAGGAAAAGTTTATTTGAGGGCTCACAGTTTCAGAGGTCTATGTCCATAGAGCGCGGGCTCCATTTCTCAGGGCTGGAGGTGAGGCTGAACCTTGTGGAGGGAGAGTGTGGCAGAGCAAAGCAGCTCACGTTATGGTGATCAAGAAGCAGAGAGAGAGACTCCACTCTCTAGATACAAATATATACACCAAAGCCCATGCCTCAATTCCCCCCTCCTCCAGCCACACCCTACCACTTCAGTTACCCCTCAGTTAATCCTATGGGGGGGATGAAATCCCTGATTAGGTAAAGACTCTGACAACCCAATCATTTCTCTCATGAACTTTTTTGCGTTGTTTCACACATGAGCTTTTGGGGGACACCTCACATACAAACCATAACGTGAATCTTGTTCTGATGTTTGTTCTTTCTATTTGAACTATATATATTTTTTGCCTTTTAATGTGTCCTATAATTTTTTATTCGTAAGCAGATTTGACTTACCAGATAAATAAATTACTATAAACTTGGTTTTTGGTCATGTGCCGGTTAAATGTAGGGAAAAGGGAAGAATCACACAGTTCTATGATTAGGTCTCAGTCTTTTAAGGAGCCTGTACCTAGACTATGAACGTCACATCCCCTTCTCACCTTTCTATTCCCTTCCCTGGAGATGGGACAGGAAGGGTGGAGTGAGCAAGAATTGGTTATTTGCCTTCTCTCCAGTGGAAGACCACAGGGAGTTGCACTGTGTATTTCCCTTCTCCCAAGTCATTTAGATTCATAAACCAAATGGTTTCCCTGAGGGAAGATCTTGTTAAGAAGAACAGAATATTTTCCTCTATTTCAAATGTTTACTTTTCCCCTCCCTCTGCCAGAATCACAAGGAGAATTTTCTCCAATATTCACCATGAGCAGGCAGGAAGGCTCACAAAAGCGCAGGGATGCCCCCATAACTTGGATCCCCTGGATTTTTCATCTCAGACTTGTCAACATCAAGTCTCCAGAAACCTGTCAGTCACAGCACATGTTCCCCTACCTAGACACTGAGATTTCTGCTCTGGTAAATTGTAACAAGGTATTCACTTCTCAATCTCGACAATTTGGGGAGTAGACATTTTCTTGTGACCTCATTGCATTTATGGATCTAAGAAATGTTGTTGATTTTCAATTTGTTCAGCTTTTTAGTTGGAGGAATTGGTATGTGCAACCAGAAAAAAAAAAAGTGTCCTGTTTCTTTGGTGCCTGTGTAGAACCATTAGGAGCCGATTAGTAACCATATATTTTGATAATAGGTGTTTTATCATGTGTAATAGAAAAGAAATTCATAGTTCATGATGCTGGGAAATCACTCTGGGTCTGGCTTTCCATCATAACCCCCTCGAGGGAAGAAAAGCAATTGATGCTGATGAGGAGGACTTTTTACATAGAGCCTCCATAAACTCCATAGCTATTTTTTATTTTGTAACCTTTTAAGGATTATTAGTAGCAGCTAAATGATAACTCTATTTGCTGTTTCATATTATCTATTTTCTACACTCAGTTTTTAGTTGGTGGAGATTGTTTTTTGTTTGGGAATTTATTTTAACCTGTTCTTGGTTCATGATGTACTGCCATCTTGATGCATGCTTGCTAGCTTTTGCTTTTTTTTTTATTGTGTATGATACAGTGTAAACTCACAATATAAAAAATGAAATTATGCTCGTATCTTACTGCTGTGAATGTGTTTTTTTCTTTTTCCATCCTCGATTTCCACTCCTTTTGTGATATCCATAACTTGAAAGGTAAGGTGTTAACCATTCGCTCACATATACATATATTTTATACATATATTACACAAGTGGTAGCCAACCCTGACCTACAACCACTTTGGTACCCTTTGAAGTCTCCTGTTCACTTCCTCCCTTACTGCTCTCTCTAAGGTCATGTGAATAAGGGTAGCTAGGCTCAGGACCGCCCTCTGGCTCTTCTGACCCAACTCTGCCACTTCCTGCTCTCTACCTCAATTCTTTGTCTCTACCTCTCAGCCTTTCTCTGGGTATAGCTTCCTGATACTCCAATTCCATTGAAACTCTGATTACTGGCCCTCTGAACCTTCTTAGATTTATTTGTTTTATGTTGTTTATTTTGCGGGGGAGAAGATGAGCTTGGAGACTCCAGTCATTATCGAGGGAAGAAATGGTATGAAGTATGACTCTTGTATTGGGGAGACACCCCTACTCTGGTGAAGTGTTGGTCAGTTTTGCATACTTCTTTTTAAACAAAATATACTATAGGTATAGTAATAAATAGAGAAACATAGACATTGATTTTTCCCCTGATACTTTGCTCTCATGTTCTTAAAAGAAACAATAAACTAATCTATGCAAGCAAGTTAGTATACCTCCCTTAGAAAATTATAACAGGGCTTTAAGACTTTTTATTGTTTCCTTAATATTCAAAATCAATATTCATTTTTGTAATTTTATACTTCTCCTTCTCTTATTTCCTGAA
Organism: Marmota flaviventris; assembly: GCF_047511675.1. Taxonomy (NCBI): domain Eukaryota; kingdom Metazoa; phylum Chordata; class Mammalia; order Rodentia; family Sciuridae; genus Marmota; species Marmota flaviventris. Next base: position 40,682,217 of record NC_092513.1, read on the forward strand.
AGCAATTCTTCACATAATTGTACATAATGATCACAGTCTCATGAATTTACACATTGTATCAATTATTTTTCCATTGTAGTAATATTTTTTAATGTTAGCTTAGCTTAAGATTGATTAAGGAGTTTGTAGAATTCTCAAAACATAGATAACTACTTACCTAGCTTTTAAAAGGAGACATGTGGTAGGAAAATCATGCCTATGTAAAAAAAACGTAATTGGAAATATCACACAGTCTATTGTGAAAATGCAATTACTTTAAAAAATGAATCTGTGATCTAGGTCACTGAAAAGATGTACAGAATATTTTAGTTTTCTTTCGGTCTCTAACTTATTAACATCATTATTTTCAAAGGAAAGGAAGGAAAATCATTATCTGTAAGTTAAAAAATTTAAAGAAAACATGACTTTATAAAAAAAACTAATGATCTGCATATGCCTAGATTAAAAAATGTATGAGATGATAAATTAAATATATGTTTACTCAAATGCAGCACCCAGATAAAAATGCAAATGTGGTATATAAAACCATAAACAGTACTTAATTAAATAATGACTCAGTGTCTGGAGAAAAAGAGACCTATGCAGTAACTACCTGGTTTTTTTCTTCTTGATGAAAATGCAAATTAAATCATTAATAGTTTATAAATGAGCCTAGCTAAGAGACAGCTAGTGCATATCCTGCTTTAAATTAAATAAAAGCAATAAGTTTCCTGCTACATTCATTGTGGTATACTCCAAAATCACTTCATATTTATGGAGTATAGGCTTCAAATGTTTTTCTGTTTGTCTGCCAGAAATCTTCTTTTATGCTACTGAGAGTTTTGCATAAAAAATCAGATCAAACATTATATTTCTTTCAATATTCTATTAATTCTTTTACTTTTGTTTCTTCCAATATCCCTCTTCTCCCCTGCCTCCTGTGTAGCCACACAGACCTACATCAGGAGAAAGAGGATAAGAAACAATAAAATCTCATCAATATATAAGCTTTAGGGTCAGTGCCAGAATTTGGTAACTATATTCTTGCCACTAAGAGATATTGATCATAGTTACACGCAGGTTTAGAAAGGTACATTTCTTTTTACTGTTTGTAAAATTTGTTTGTAATTGGTACACCTACTTCATCTCTTTATAACACAGTGGAGAAAGGGAATGAAGAAAAGCAAGTATATTACACCATCAACTTTCAGTGATGAGTATATTTTTCAATTGCATAGCTTCTTCGTGATGAAGTTTTGTTTATATCCAGACTATCTTTTCTCTGTACTCAAAAGTTTTCCTTTGCATCTCCCGTTTCCCTAACAAATGAATGCAAATGAAGTTTAAGTCTAGTAAGAAAAACAAAATGTAATTACCAAAGCAAATCCTCTGAAAAAAACACATTCCAAAACCAAGTGCAAACTGCCCTTAATACACATGTCGATTATCATTGTGTTATTTTCCTTCATTACACGTAATAACTCCATTGCTTGTAAAGGAAGTATTTGAATAAGATTATGTATTTTAAAAAACCCACAAATTTTCAAAATGAATCAGTGGTGTCAGATACTCTTTGAAATTCAGATTGGTTAATGCACTGAGATGTAAGGGTAATAAATAGGATTGCAAATTAGAGGAGAATTTTCAGGAGGAAATAAAGTTATTTCTTTATTTAAACTGTTTTTACTCTTATTATTTTACTTTTATTTTTATTTTGTTTGTTTGCAGTGCTGGGCATTGAACATAGGGCCTCATGTCTGCCAGGTAAACACTCTACCACTGAACTACATCCCCAGCCTACTATCCTTTTAAATATAAAAGGTGGTCATGCCATAAGAAGATGGTATGCACTTATGAAACGATGTGAAATTTTAAAAAAGAATTGTCTGCGGGAGAAAGAGTAATAATGATAGAACAGGTTCAAGATGAGTCAAAGCAAAGTAGCCAAAGGACTGTGCATATTTGCATAGCCATGTGCAGCTTTTGAAGAATTTTAGCACCAATTTTTTCATGTTATGTAGCAATATTGTTTTTAGTAAAGTAGATGATATTATTATAATTTTAAAGTATAAAAAGGACTTATAAAATATTAGCTATCATAACCACAATACACAATTTGAAATTCACAGAGGATCAAATGCTTCAAAATAGTATTGATGAACAGGGTAGACAATTTTATGATTTTCATGGAAGCAACTATCCCTTAAAAATGAACACAGAGTGATTAAAATTAGGAAAGGGTAAGGGTACTATTTACCAGTGCACCTCTACTTTGGAGAATGTTGACCAAGGAAGGTAAGAATATGAGGCAGTCACTCCTGGACTCAGCATACGGAAATACCATGAAGACTACAAAATGCAGAAAATGTGTCAAAGGTGGTTATAGCAATTCCCACCACTCCTCTGCTCAAGAAGTAGGGTCAACTTCCTTAATCCATTGAATATAGGCTTGCCTGTGACTACTGCACCCATTTTTTATTAGAATTTTAATCTAAACTATGCCATTGAAATAGATTTATAAATATCATTGTGTGGTTTCTTTCAGGACTCTAGAAGCAGAAATTTATCCATTGGTAAACTCTCCTTTTTTTTTTCTATCTTAACCACTACAAAACCACCCTAAATGCCCATACAACAAGTATTTGTTGTAGAAATAACCAGATTACACTTGTAACTTGAACAGCTAGTTTCTTAATATTTATTTCTCCTTATCTCCTTACTACTGAGCTCTGATTTCCTGGGACATACAAGTGATCACCTTGGGGAAAAAAATGTATTTTCTAACATTCCTTTCAACTATATGATGTGGTCCTGGCCATGAAGATCTAAGAAATAGTAAGGCATGTGCCTAACTCCGAAAAAAGGAAGCCAACTCAGACAGTAGGTCCTTTGATTTTTTAATTTTCCATCAGTCTGTATGGAATATGGCTGTGGCACAACCATTAATTGGGAACATATAAAAGACAGTTGAGTAGGTAAACAGGAGGAAACAGGGCTTCTAATGACATTATGGAACTGTTGATCCTGCCCTAAGTTGCTAATTGTGGAATTTTCGTGGCTTGAAGAAAAATAAACATTTATCTTATTTAAATCTCTATTATGTATTTAGTTTTTTGTTATACATGGCTGAACTCAGTTCATTATCTTCATGGAGATCACAGTATTCCATTTTCAGATGAATAAAGGGAGTTACCTAGCGGTTAAATGATGCCAGAGGTCATGTAACTTGAGTAGGTTTTAAGGTGGAAGTAGGAACTCTGGTTTCTGATATTTTTTCCAAACATTTTTCCCTTGTAATGAACCCAAGTTGCTGATGGACTAGTGAGATCCTTGAGGCAGGATGTTGCATTTTATTTTATTTATTATAATATTTCTTTATCTCTTCTGGCATCAGCATATGTGCAGGACACTTTCTTGGTACTCCAGGTAGAGAGGATGATGAACAATTGTCCTGTTTGCAAGGAGTTTATATCCTGATGAGTGGATGAAAGAGTGTATGAATAATTAATACAATGCTTTCTTATTTCTTCTGAATGACTGATTACCATGATGGTAATGATTTATTTCACTTCATACTCTTAGAACAGCACATGAATACGTCTATTCCCTAACCTTCCCTTATTTTACCAGTGAGTAATTTGAGGCTCATTGACATGAAATGTGGTACTTGGACATGTAGTCCTTGAAGAAACATTAACATCTGATGACACATTAATTTTACCAAGTTGGTGGAACAGTCAATCCACTATGACTCAGGTGACATATTGCAGGGTGCCTCTGGTAGGTTAGCTATAGTGGAAATTGAGGGAAGGCATGACTGAGCATGTGGTGGTGAAATGAGTTTTACTGACTCCAAGCAGGTAACAGGAAACCAAACCAATAAAGGATGGTTGTTCTAGGATGGCTGCAGACTAAAAGGTCTTCATCAAATGATCACACACACACAAAAAAGTGCTTTCTTTTTCATCAGAGTAACAGAGAGTCTCCTGGAACTAAAAGACCCCAAAGTGTCTTAATTGGCCAGTAGAGCCACAAAAAGCAGCAGCAGTTGCAAACTAGAACACCAAACACTTCTCTGAGATAGCAACTCAATACACAGGATCAGCCCTGGGCAAAGTTGCTCCCACAGAAGCTTCTCAGCAAAATGACCTTTTGTGGTTGATAATTAGTCCAAAGCAACTAACTAGAGCTGAGCTTTTAAAAAATATTGAATCCTTAATGCAGTGAGTTAGCAATTCAGATGCAGTCTGATATTTCTTTGTTATGGGCCAAATAGAGTTTAAATTAAATATTTCTCAGCTATCAATGGCATAAAGACATCTCACTCATTCCAATTATTTTCTTTCCAGTACATTGTATTAATTCAGATTTCTAGCTTTTGATTTTCAAATTCTCCAAATTGTAAAGAGAATGTGAAAGACAGCACAGAATAACTATAGAAGGCTGCATGGGGAAACTGATTGTCCACATAAGAAAGTTCCAGAAGGTTTACCATTTGTGTGAGTGATCTGAATATACAAAGAGTCACTTTTACAGAGAAAGATGATAATGTTAAGTTCAAAGCTAATTTCTCTTTTTAACTCATGGTATTTATTTATTTATTTTTTGTTTCTTTGACTGATTACAAAGATACTGCAAAAGAACACTTTGAAGTTTAAGAAGTTTGTACCTACATATTGTTATTCTTTATGAAAAATGGTAATCACAGAATTATGAGAACCTGAAAGTTTTTCTATGCATAGGGTATCTTCTATTTTCATGTGAATTTACATAGTGTATATTAAAATTGTATTACATTTATTGTACATAAACATCATAGAAAATGACTGTCTTTATATGGAGTATGATATATATTGAGTACAAAATTTAAGCCTTATAATTTTGACTGATGCATGTAGTATTAGTTTACATTTTGAAAACCAAATTATTCTGTATGAATAGTAAATTTTACTACAAGAAAATGTTATTTGTATTAGCAGCATTGCATTTTTTGGTTAAATATTGGTTCTTCATGTTTAATTTGTTCCAACTGTAGTATAGATGAGTGCTGAGTCACTTATCTATTGATATAGATATATATTTAATATAAATAAATTAATGATATATATAAAACTATAGCTACATGGAGATACCTATATGTCTATATGTAGATGCATACTCTATATATGTGTAATGGATATATGTGATATATACTTCTGTATATATGTGTACATGTGACTTAATCGTATATCATATTTTTTAGCCCATCTTTGTCTATGCATTATTTACCCACAGTGATAGCCCCACATTAGAAGATGGATATGGTCTATGTCTGGTGTAGGCATTATCTTTAAATAATTTTAAAAAATAATAAAACCAATTTAAAACTGATAGTTTTTATTATTGCCCTATATTAGTGATTATAAATAATACTAATAATGTTATTCTTCCTAAAATTATCTTTTGTTGCCCAAATTAATTACTATAGTTACTGTTGGTTAATTAAATATGTATTTATAATATAGATGCATATGTGTATATTTATTTCAAATTAGCACAATTTGTTATTCATATTCTCTGCCTCCTTATTTGCTTTATACCTTTCTTCTCCATGTAATTAGATATGAAGCATCAATCATCAATCACCACCAATTTTTCATGATATTCTCCTCTATGAAAAACACATTTAGTAAAAGTTTCACACAAAACATTTGTGTCAGTGGCCTTTTCTACAGAAGGTTCAATCCCAGGTGGTTGGGATGGCAAGTGGTAGTTTACATGGTTGATTTGCTAAACCTGGTGTCTGTCTCATGATTCTGAGTTCTTGTCTGTAGCTTCATATTTATAAGCCTTCCTAAAGGTGTGAAGCTTCTTGAAAACCCAACTGCATTTGCTTTAACACACACAGAAGTTAGTTCCCTACTCCTAATTCTAATTTGTCATAGAAAAGCTCACTAATGTATTCTGCTTAACGCCAGGTGAATTGTGTACTTTAACTTTCCCCATTTTGGAGCATAGAAAAAAATGAACATGGTTTTGGTATTTGCAGAGTAGAAATGCATTTCCAACTTTCATGAGCTGAACCATTTTTTTGAGATAGTCCAAGTGACTACTATCAATTTTGGTTATACATAATATTTGCATTCCACTCTACAGCAATTTCAAATACTCCTCATCTTCATAAATGCAGATTTCAGGACACTTTGGCTTTGGATATAAAGCTGGCCTTACAAAAAATTATTATTTTCTAATTTGGTCTTATCTCCTGTAAAATGGAAGCTCATTTTATAATTTCCATTAAATACAAATGCTAATGTTAAGGAATCTTGCAAGGGACTCTATATAACTGCTATTGTGCACTGATCTTTTTAAGAGTTTTACAGTCTCTCAGTACAGACAATCCAATAGTGATACCAATAACAAAAACTGATATTACTTAAAGATATTGTGCTAAGTGCTATACATGCATGTTTTAAATTGATTTTGACCTTCCCAAACTTCTCAGTAAGTTGAACTATTATTGTCCTTTGACTTGATCAAGTCTCCAAATGTTCGGCTTTCCACATCCTTCAGTTTATCCTATCAGCTCTAAAAGACATCAACTCTCATTGGGACTATAGCCGTCATCTCCTAAGGACTTTTCTGCTTCCATCCCTCCTCCCTGCCCACAATCCACTTTCTATATATCAGGCAGTGAACTTTTAAAAATGCCAATTAGATCATGTCACTGACCTGTTTGAACCTTCCAGTGGCTTCCGAGTTGTACTGACATCCATTTTCCTGCATTGACCTGTATCGCCCACACACTGCCTGCTTGTCTGACCACATCTGTCATTTCCTCGTGTCCCATTATAGCCACCAACCAGGACTTGTTTTATTTTTCTTGAAGTTCATATTCATTCTCACCTCATGGGCTTGTCATTTCCTGTTTGTTTTTTTTTTTTTTCTTCCATGAAAGCTGTGGTCCACGTGCTTTACACGGCTGGCTCTTTTTTTGGTGAAATGTTAACCTCTTCAGTTCCATCTGCTCATATGAGTACTTCTGGGAGTATTATCACAAGTTGCTACTTTTATTATATCTCTTCAGAGTCAAAACCACCCATCAGGTGACATCAGGTCTCTTTAGGCATATACCCTGGGGCAATTTGTCATTTGCACTGAGTACCGCATTGGGTTCTTGGGCACAGATGTGAGGTTGAAAAAACAAACACATAATCCATTATAGTGGCGGATTTCTCCCAGGGCTTGCTCTGATGTATAAGAGAGAAAATCTGTCACATGCATGATTTATATAGGGAAAATGGTTAAGCAGGAAGCTAGAAAATCATGATAACTCTTAGAAAGGGACTCAGAAAATATATATTTGAATACACACATTTATACATGCATAGAAAGACAAAATCACGAGTGAACACTTTGTTCGATTTTTACTGAGTAAACACTTCCATGAACAAGTGCATCTGAACAGGCATCCTTATTTCACTTCCATCTACTCTACCCCGAAACCACTCAAGAGAACCATTATTCTGACTTGTAAGAGAACAGATTACTCCCTCGTGGTTTTAAACTTTCTATATACAGAAGAATCACACTATATATACTCTTTCATACTATCTTCTATACTGACTCATACAGTGTGGAATTTTTTTTCAGTAGTATATTTTCTAAAATGTGTCCATGTTGCAGTGTGTATTTGCTGCTGGGTTTTTTTTTTTTTTTTTTTTTTTTTTTAGCTGTTCTATGGTTATTCCACTGAGTATAACAAATGTATTTCTATGGGTCATTTCCTAGGCTTTTTTTCCTATAACAAATAGCAATTCTATGAACATTCTTACAAATGTTGTTTGCTGTGTGCACATTTTTTTCCCATTATATGATTAGGAATACAATTGCTTGGTCACTGAGTGTACATTTGTTCACTTTAAGTTAACACTGCCAAACTGTTTTCTGAAGTGATTGTGCCAAATTATACTCACAACAAAAGTGTAATCCCCTTGCAATATTATTTTTTTCTACTTTTTGAGCAAATACAATGTAGGCATAGAGTATAACATTGGCTTAATTAAAGCCATATTCTCTAAGCGACGTTTATTCTGCTAAATCACCAAGTTAACAACTTTAAAAGAAGCAGAATGTTTCTCCCCTTTCTAAATCATTTCCAGAGGGACTCTGGCTCCACAGAAAAGTGGAACTCTAAATATGGTAAATTGGTAGAAATCTATCATAGGCAATATAATACATAGGAAAAAAAACAAAACAAACAAGACATAGTGCTCAAGACCTATGTTCAACTTTGATTCTTTTATATTCTGGCTCCAGATTGCTTAAATCATTTGATGTCTATTTCCTCAGTTTCTATATTGCTAAATTTTGAATTAAAGAAAAATTTTAGGTAAATAGGTCATTGTAAATCTTCAATCAAGCAATGCCTGGAATTCTGTTTACCATTAAGTAGAATAATCTCTATGCCAGCCAAAAAATTTAATAAAAAGAATAAAAATCATTGCTATATTTGATGAACTTTGGTATATGCCTCTGCAGCATTTTTTGACCCCATTCTTTTCAAAAACTCCTGAATGACAACTTAGAGATCCCTGTGGGTTTTTTGGAACCAATTGTACACATGATTTTAGGAGTAAAGTTGCAATTCTTAGGTTTGCCCAATTTATGCATGCATTTTCCTGACCACAGGGATTATGTTAGCATTGAGCACTCCAATAAGTATTCACAGATCTCTTCTAATATTGCAAAAGAGTTATTTCTTCCTCTTAATTTTTTATCACAACTTTATTGAGATAAAATTTACACGTCATGTAATTCACCCATTTAGAGTATGCAACTTAATGCTTCTAAGTATAGTCAGTATTACAAGCATTATCACTACTTAATTTCAGATTGTTCTTTATCATTCCCCCCAAATACCTATATACATTAGGAGTCTTTGCCTGTTATCGCCACACCCTACTCTTGCCAGACCTAATAGTCACAAGTTTTGCCTATAATTGATATTTTATATAAATGGAAGCATAAAACGTGTGTCCTTTTGTGACTGGCCATTTTTACCCAGCATAATGTTTTAAAAGTATATTGCAGCTTAGTTTTGGTGCGAAGAGTCAGTATATATTTTGACAGTCCCTGCTGCAGAGTCTTATAATAGCTCCTGAAATTAGAAAGGGCTGAGGATCCCCTAATTGTCCCCCTTTTAATTTTATTACGTGACTGTGATATAAGTCAGCTTCTTGTTCTTAGCCCTGTAGACAAAGGAAGTTTTTTTTTTTTCCTATATCATCGAAAATGTGTATCTTGAGATCCTCATGGCAGAAAATGATGCTGGACTGACTTCTTCACACTCCCTCTTCTTGCATACCTTGGAGATATCTGTAGGTTCAAATTTTTGTAGCTTTACCTTCCGGTTGTCCTGTTCACTTTGATTGCTGAGCTTGATCACAAATCAGTGACATTCAGCATTTTCCTCTACTCTGACATCTAACTAGAAATAAGCTTGATGACAAGTGATGTTCCTTGCACAACATCTTTATCCTCACTAAAAACGACTCTTCCAATCACAGAATCAACTTTCTTTTTTATTGTTTCAAAGTTTATTGATCCTGGTTTGCTGTGTTTCAAGGCAGGCCAGAGTTAAGAAATACTATTTAATACTTCTAATATTTTCTCTCTGAAATCACATTGTCCACCCAATTTTCCTAGTTCTAAATCATTCACTGAGTATATTTTCTTCCCTTTTCTTTCCCAATATCTAAATCTGGGGGAGTCCTGCTATTACAGATTGACAAGGTGAAACCACTATGAGCAATAATGCAAATGGCAGACAAAACTGTGGGGATGTTGCTCCTCTGATGTATAACAGCCTAGTGATGTTTTCCTTTCTGGACAAATTGATTGAATGTTTTCATATTTCTCTGTACACTTTCTGGATTACAAAATGTTAGCTTTATGGTCTTCCAGAATCTTCTACTTCAACATTTTAAACACTAGCAGTATACATGGTCTATTTTTTGCATCTTTTGAAACTTCAAAAAAATAGAAACACACACCTGGCAGAGTGTCAGGTTTGCTCAAGTTGTGTTTAATTTGAATGCCTTTCTCAGAAGCAGCATCCAAATACTCCTACACATATTGTCAGAGAGTATTGGTGCTGTGGTTGTTACTCAAGTCTGATTATTTTAATTTCATAATGATGTTAGCTTTATATCACTCTTATACTGATGCAACTGCCCCCAAAATTTCAATTTTGTATAAGCTCCACCCACTCACCAAAATAAACAATAACTAGAGCACTGACGAGAGCCTGGAAGTGAGACTCCTAGGCAAGATGAACAGAAAAATCGACAAATAATTTTTAATTAAATTGCTTTAGACAATACAATATAAATAGATCTATTTTCTTCTCTGTGGCTCACATGTTATGTTAGGTTAAGACTCATTCAACAAATTCATTTTTCTAGCTTCATAAGTATTTACTATAGTTAGGGCAAGAGGACAATAACTGAGCTACAGGAGAGTATTTTGAAGAGTGTTACATGTGCAAGTTGGAGTAGTGCCTATTATGCTAAGTCATTTCAACAGCACTAAAAAAACATAATTAAGCAACAGTAGAAAATCATCGAAAGGGTTTAGCACTTCAAAATTAGAGTTGATGGTAAAAGTTCATGATAGGCTAGGGTGTAGGTCCATGGTAGAATATATCCCTGGCATGCACAGATTGGGTTCAATCCCCAACATTGCAAACTAACTAAAATTCTTTGTACATGAATTTAAGGGTTTTTTTTAATCATTTTGTTTTTGCTATTAATTTAGTGACATATAATTCTAGGACAGAACATTTGAATTCCTTGACAAAGATCATACTTGATTAAAAATACAAGCATTGTTTCAGTGGCTCAGGAGGCTGAGTCAGGAGGACTGCAAAGCTAGCCTCAGCAACAGTGAAGCGTTAAGCAACCAGTGAGACCTGTCTCTAAATCAAATACAAAATAGGGCTGAGGATGTTGCTCAATGGTTGAGTGCCCAAGTTCAATCCCCAATAAACCCCTTCCTTCTCCCCAAAATACAGGCATTGTCTATATTAATAACAAACACCATGAACACCAAAACAATAGGCTAAGGATTTAAGATGCTTTTGGATAATTCTTTCAAGATAATATAGTTTGTGGGCAGGGGGTTTAGTAAAGGGCTTGCTTATAATGTGCACGGTCCTGGGTTCCATCCCCAGAACCAAACATGAAAAATCAAGCAAGCAAGCAAACAAACAAACAAACAAACAAAAATAGTGTTTTTTACTTGAAAGTCTCCAGCCAATTACAGAGTGAAGGACACACACTTGAAGTCAATGATTACACAAAAATTGTATTTGGGGGCGTTTAGGGGGAACAAGACATTGAGAAGGAAACAAGATACATCTAAAAATTTATATTTAAAGAAAACAAAGATGCAGAACAATCTGGCTTTCCAAAAGTGGCACTTCCTTAAATCTACCATATCTACCTTCAACATGTCTTCCCAGCCTGACCATTCTAGCAGGTCCAATTCATGGTCCACTACCTAAAACATCTCATGCGACTTTCTATAAAAGAAGGAGAAACTTGGCCAATGTAGGTTAAAGCTAGTAAGTGAAAAAACAAAATTTGATGCATTTTTTTTCCTGGCTGGAGAAATGGAAAGATGATCTGAATGATAAGATGCTAAATAATAAAAATGTTTTTAATGGTGAGAGGTATAAATCTTATATGAAATGTGGCTGCATCATGATTCCAGATGAAGGTGCTATTGTTTTAGTTCTCTGATAAGTCTGCTGGGGACTTTCCACCCCCACAGGTGGATTCTGACAGATGAAAAATTTGTTCATTTCTATTATCTGGTAGTCCTCTTGCTTTATGGTTTCTCTGGACATGGTTCTACAAATTTGGTCACCACGGTAAGGAACTGTTACAAAACTGCTGCTCATTTTCATTATTTACTCTAAGACAAGTAAACTAAAGGTTGATTTCCCAAATATCCTTGAGGTTTAGCAAGAATAACTCCCAGATATGCTTGAGACTCATTCCAACTATTAAGCACATGGTAGGTTCAGCTGGAAGTACTGTGTTAAACAATTTTAATGCATTATTCTATTGAATCCTCAAAGCTACTTCAGAATTGATTTATATTTATATCCCCATTGTATGGATTAGAAAACTGAGGTTCAAGACTGGGTAATTTAGCAGATTGGATCATACATTTACTGAAATTCAAACCTAGATCTGTTTTCATCATCTGCTAACTACTTTGTTTTACTGCTTCCTTCAAGAAAGGAATATGTCTGGTTGATATAATTTTTCTTTATTTCTGCTTCTTCCACTGCCTTCTTTTTCTGGGTCTTTTTTCCCTACAATTGCTTTCCACAGAAATAACTATAGTGCCTATGACATGGTTCTTCAGCAGCTAAGCCACACAGCCACCCCACTGATCCCTGTGGTGAAGCTTTGTGGAGTGGTGGAATGGCTACTCAGGCTACTAGCACATGGAGTCCACTATGCTGATGCCAGCTCTGAGGTGCCATGGGCCACAGCACACCAATTTGTCACCCCCCAGTGGCCCAACCCAGGCCGATATGGATGCTCACAGCAGAATCCTGTTCCACACAACACCCTCAAGAAAACCAACATAGCTCGGCAGCTCAGAACCCTGACATCCACTATCCCAGGACTTCAACCTTCTGCTTCCTGACCAGAAGAGAAAATGGAAGTGGGGAAGACCTGAACAAAAGTTCAGGTTCAAGAGTCAATCAATAGCCTTAGTATTTTTCCAAAATCTGATTAGCATAAATTTTGGACTAACAGCATTAGTACTTTTTCAAACCATAGTTAGCATAAATTTAGACCAATAATGTTGATCCAAGTGTTATTTATATAAACCCCTAGACTAGCACACTCAGGTAGCAATCCTCATCTGGTTCTCCCTTCACCATGGTCCTCTCTATTTTTATTCTTCAATAAATCCTACTCCTTTTACTCTTGAGTTTACACTTCAAAATCACAAGAACCCAGAAAGGAATAATTGGCAATGAGCTGCTGGGGTCTGCAGCAATACTAGAGGGCAGAGCCTGCCTCCAATAGCTACAGTATTCTCAGCTGTAGAGATCTGCAGCTTATGCAGATCCCACCCATTTTGAAACTCTGGTTTCACCTGGTCAAGCAAAGTTAATTTTATTGTCAATGTATTTTACCTTTGTCATATATTGAAGTGTTTCCTCAAAGTAAAAAGACTTACTACCTGATGATAGTAACTTAATTTATATTCTTACACTAAGAAAATATAAGGTATTGCCTCAGAATATATGACATTAAAAAAAACAATAATTTATTGCTTAAACATTTTTATTATGGGACTATAGAACAAGACAGCATGGTGGTTATTTAGAAATGACTTTGTATTTCCCATTCTTTCATATCTGCATAAAGCTAGGATCCAAGAACTTAAAACTTAATCAGTCATGATAATGACAACTAGTAACAGAATCAGGTATCCTTTTTTTCCTTTTTAATAACATTTCAATTTTTTTCCTCTTTTTTCCACTTAATTCCATTCTTCTGAGCTTGTCCTACATAGATAGATGTAGATATGTCTTAACAATGATATGAAACATTGTGACCTAAGGAATTCTGCTCAACATTGTCATTTAGATCATTTTTTTACTGACTCAGCCAGTAAACTTGCTGCATCAAGTCAAAGGATGAAATAATAGGCTAATTTACATACTTCATTGAAAATTCTTTGAATGGCATAAAAAATGCACCCTATTTCAATGTCTCAGCATAATTGTAGGTTTGAAATGTGACCAGTCTTAACAATAAAGCTTTACTTCTCTTCTAAATTCTTAGCATGAATTAAAATGCTTTAGTCATTGTTTTGCCTAAGAGCTCTATTTCTAAAAGAAGAATTTACATTTCTAACTGTGAAACAAAAAAATGACATATAAAATGACAGATATTAAGAGAGAACTTCAGTTTTGACAGTTTTTTTTTTAAATCAATGTCTGTTAAGAGAACCTATTTATAGAAATGCTTAATAAACTCAATTTGTTGTTAACTTAAAAAAATGTCACATCCTTATTAGATAGCTATTTAGGACAAAAGAAAAAACATTCTCCATGCCCTTTTGGCTGGACCTATATCAATACTTTAAAAGGTTTTGCTGCTTTGAAACACAGGATTGGTTTTCTGACAATGATTTATGTACTAATATCCCACAGCATATTGCCTCTTTTTCATAATCATAAACCTGTTCAAGTTTGGATCTTGGAGGTAAATATGCCAATATAAAACATGCTGACCCTAAAAGAGGTATTAGGATCACACATAAGCACACTTATAGGTGATAAAAAAAGCTAGAAGTAAAACATGGAAAGAAAAACAACTCTGATTCCATGAAGCCACCTAGTTTTTAGACAATAAGAACATTTTAATTCATATTTTTGGACTAACTGGATGGAATACCTGAGCTTTCTGAGAGTATTAATGATTTGATGCCTTAGACAGGCCAGGTAATTTTGCACGCTTTAAAACAAAATTTAACAACTTTGGGAAGAGAAGCTGAGACTAGGCAGAGAAAGAAAACAGGGAGACAGAATCAGTCCTTTCTTATACCATGCAAACCAATTAGTCTGATTGAGAAATTGAATGCCCCTTTCCAGAAAGACCTGGAATATAATAGGACCCACATTTTTTCGAGGACCATTTAGTAATCATATGTAATTCAAGAATGGCCTGTGGGATTCTCATTAACCTCCAGACTCACCCTACGTGATTTATCAATATCTTCCTTCTAACCATATCCAATACTCTGCTCAAGATGGGTTTTGGTAAGTGCAATGCTATTCATCTTCTTATACTCCAGGGGCTGTGTCAGCTTCCTGGTGGCTCTTGTAATTTGTACTCCTATTATCACTGAATTTCCTCACTCCTGCTTCCCTCCACTGGAAAATGTGAATGGGTGCTTTAGATAAACCATCTTCAAAAACATTTGAGAGCTAAGTCCTTGCAGAAAGAAATTAAGAAAGATCAACTGGCATAAAGTGTCTTTTTCAAGGCACAGAGAATACTACTTTATTTTTTACAACTATATGGTTCTCACAAAGATTTCATTTTAATTACCCTGACCTCAGTGATTTAAATATTAAAATTACTGTAAGTGGTCCAATACTAAGTTTATTGGACCACTTATAGTAATTTCATAAGACCTTCCACTCATGTGAAACAGAAATATGAATAAATTTTAAAATGCTTTTACTCCACAAAAGGAAAATCTTCAAAAGGTTTTCATAAAAATTTCAAATTTGTGGTAACTTAAAGAGAATTTTATTTCTCTTAAATTCAAATGAAAATGAAATGAAACTAAATCAATTTATTTTTCATCATATCTGTTTTTTTTTTTTTTTTTTTTTTTTGTACTTGCAATTGAACCCTGGGTGCTCTACCACTAAGCCACATCCCCAGTCCTTTTTCTTTTTTCTTTTTAATTTTTTTTTTTTTTTTTGAGTCAGGATCTCACTAAGTTGCTTAGGGCCTCGCTAAATTGCTGAGGCTGGCTTCAATTGTGATTCTCCTGCCTCCGTCTCCTCAGTGGCTGAGATTACTAGGCCACCATCCCCATTATATTTTTAATCTTAACATCATTATCTCATTAGCCTAATCCTGAGACACAGGAATATCTTCCTAGATTTCTCTTGGTTACCTTCAATAGTGATTAACGCAACTCATACTGTCTTGAACATCTAGCAGCCTCCTCCTCTTCATCCTCATTACCCATCCTTATTCTCCTTCCTCACTCTTCCTGCTTGGACACTTGTATTATCTTCTTGATTGAAACTTGTATTGATCTTAATCACCTTAATCTTTGCTCTCTGCTTACTTTTCTCCAATCCATCCTCAATGTCATCTCAAGAACAATTTCAACAACACAATATCTAGTTCATCAGTTAGAGGTTAAAATACAAATCTTTTGCATAATATATTATTTTTATTATGAAACTTACATAAATGAGTCTCCCCTGATTCTGTACTGTAGTTTCCCTCTCTGAGTTATTCTGTGTGGCCGAACCCTGTCAACCTCCCTCATGCTTTCCCTCACATTCCTTTCATCTGTCCTTCACATTGCTGACTGACACCCAAGTGCCTCTTCATCCTGTCAGTCTTAGCTCCAGATCCTCTGCTCCGTAAATATATCTTGGATTTTCCCAAGTAACTGCCAACAACCTGCCTTAAGTTCTTCTGGTGGCTGGAATGTAACTTAATCATAGCAACAACACATCGCACTGTTAGCTTTTGGTGAGCATGACTATCTGCATTCTATAAAGTCCCAAAGGCAGAGACCAATTTTCTCCCTACAACCATGAGTAATTAACATAGAATTTGAACAAAGTGGACTCATACTACACATTTTGTGGAATACAGGAATTTGTCAAAAAAAAATCCCCTCAGTGAAGACAAGGATAGATAAACACATTGTGAGTTTTTTTGGAATGTGATTAAGAGGAAATAATTCCTCATTTATAGCCACATCATGGACTCTAGTTCTTAAAACTATTTGGTCTTTGTGAGAGACAAACTACATAGGATGCTTATGTTGCCACATTATCTGCCAATAGTGATAACCAGAGGGTAATAAGAGAATCATTTCCCACTGGTTGTGAGACAAATATCAGGTGGAATATCTTGTCTATTAGAATATAGAAATTCTAAATCCAGATGTTAATACTTGTTTTGTGACTCCCAAGTTGTAATAGAAATGTACATCTTATTTTACTAAGGTATTAAGTGAATGATAAGCTACTCATCTTAATTTTTCCTTGTGAAGAACAAGATAAGATAGGTATGGAATCTAAAAACAGATTTTGATTGTAGCAGGTGAATAGTGAATATACTAATTAGATAAAATAGGTGGTTTCCAGGGATGCAGAAAGAATTACTTTATACAGAAGTTGAATTTCTTTTCTTTGAAACAGCAAATTTCACAAACCTTTTAAATAGAAAATGACCATGTCAACTTACTTTGACTTAATAACTTCTCACATGATAAATTGCTTCTTTTGCCAGTTGCTATTTCATGATGATCCCAAGATGCCAAATTTATGAACACTATAGGAGAAATATCATTAAAATAATTTATTGTTGGGTCTTTCCTGATTCAGAATATATTTGGGAAATATTCTTATGTTGACCACTTGTGTTAGTCAGCTTTCCTTGCATTAATAAGTGCCTGAGATAATCAGCTAATAAAGATGAAAACTTTATTTTTGTCTCAGTTTTGGAGGTTTCAGTTCATGGACTATTAAGCCCATGGCTTTTGGGCCTGAGGTGAGACAGCATGTCTTGGGAGTGCATGGTAGAGCAAAGCCAGTTTCCTTCATAGTGGCCAGGAAGTGAAAGAGAGAGGAAGAGGAAGGCTGCCATCTCAATATGTCCTCCAATGTCATGCTCCAAATGACCTAATTTCCTTCCCTTAGGCCCCACCTCCTAAAAGGTTCAACCTCCTCTCAATTGCACCAAGGACATGAGGACCAGGCCTTTAGGGGAAGATACAAAGTAAAGATACAAACTATAGCAGAACTTGATGAAAAAAAACTCACACCAAATTTACTTCTAAAAATCTTAAAGATAGCACAAATGCATAAAGTACTCCTAAAAGTATATGAATATAAATGTAATTGCAGCCAAGAGTAAGTTAACATCATGGGTGTCTGAGAAGTATGAAGAAGATAAAACTTGCTACTAAATTTTTAAGAAAAAATTCAGAGTTCAAGAGAAATGCTGGCATGGGTGAGGTGTAGTGGTGTGTAAAAATAATTCTCCCACACACATCTCATTGGATTTATGCATTTGGGGTGCCCCCTTCCTTCTCCATGCACCTGCTAGCTTTATTTACACTTACCCTCTGATTCCCTGGTCAGTGTTTTGAGTTGAGAGTTTAGAGCAAATAGATACTTTCTCTCCAATGGCTCTTTTGAGTGATATGTAGCATGTTGATGGCAAAGGAAAAAAAAAGAGAGAGAGAGAGAGAGAGAGAAAGAGAGCCTAGCTGAGATGCTGTTTCCTGAGAAATGGGAGGGAATCTGTGCACAGTTCATCATCTTCCCAGGAATAACACAGAGCAGAGGTGAGACTCTTTTTCTCCACCTTTTGCCTCTTTTCCCTCTTGTAGCTTCAAGTCTGGAGGAGTAAAAAGGAGGAGGAGAAGGAGAACAGAGAGGTGCCTAGGAACTACCAGTTCTTTTTCCAGACATGTTGTCTGGTGTAGACAGGGAAGGAAGAACTTTAAATCTTAAAGAAGTTTTGGGGTTTTCTTATCAGTTCCCTGAACATAACTATTATTGGAATGACTGGTGTCTTGTATCCACTGGAGAGACTAATGTGACTAGAAACCTTTATATAAAATCAGACAATGACAAAAAAATGTTATGATTTCCATGGTGTGAGATCTGATACAGAAAAGTTAAAAAAAAATCAAGCCCCACTGAAAGGGACAGTTGTTTTACAACATACTTGTTGCTGTTTTGTGAGTTGTGTGTGTGTGGAAGTGTTTCAGTTGACAAGTGTGCTTTGTAAACTCTACCTACTGCCATGACAAGGAAGAAGGGTTTATTTTATTATTTTACTCCAGTTTACAGAAATTCTCTGCATATGGAGCAAACTAGACTTAATTTATACAGGACAATAATCCCAATCACTGGTTTAAATATGGATAAACATTTTGCTATTGTACATAGGATATGTTAATGAATGTGGTAAGCTTTATTCTTCTGAACCTTCAGTGAGGTAAATTTTAAGATAGGCACATTTTCTAAATCGGTGTTTCAGTTATGTTTACAATGCATTTGTAAATGCAGCATTTTGTCTGTGTCTAAGATGTTTATATTTTTGGAATATGGGTATTGGGGGATAATTTCCATTAAAACTGCATTATATTCATCCATAATTTACAGTACTGTTATGAGGCTCAAATGAGATAATGATGCACATTACCATCTTTGGCAACTTAAAAAAGTGTTAGGTATTATAAGTACTATTATTATTACTTAAGTACTAACAATTACTCTATACTTATGACACAAAATAATTTTATCTTTAACTTTAGTGCCTTTTTACCATAAGGAATATGTTATGAAGACACCAGTGTATTAGACTGCATTATTTGTTTTGACTTTTAAAAGCCATTTCATTATAGCTTTTAGAGTTGAGTAAGAATAAAAATAGAAATTTGACCATATCACAAAACACCTGTATTTTTACCATATTGGTTGGCATTTTGAGTATTGTATAATTTAAAAATGGCCTATTTTAAAATATCCTTCAGTATATGCCAAACCAATATATAGAAAGATAGGACATATTACATGAAAAAAAGTCAGAAAGTTATTCTTGTTGATTGCCTCTTAATTTCCTCAGAGTTAGCCAGTTTTATATGATGGAACATATTCTCATAACTTATTTTATTTAATAGAATAATTCTTTTTTTTTTTTTAATTTTTTATTGTGGGTTGTTCTTAACATTCATTCTATGATTTTACCTTCATGTCTAGTGATCATTTGTGATTATCAGCTTTTTGTACTGCTTCATGTCAATCCTACATAACACTCCATTGTCAAGAAGTATAGTAATTTATTATATCTGTCTCCTGCATTATCATATTACCATTATTTTTAAAACTTAAGTGGACTTTCATATATATATATATATATATATATATATATATATATATATATATGAATCTGAAGCTGTCACTTTTATATTTGTTAAAGTTTTTATAGAAGTGGGCTTGCTTATGTGTTGATTTAATTAATTTTAAAATATATACTTCTAGATTACTTTCCCAAAATAGATATAGATATATATCTCACCAACAATGGATGCCAATATCTATTCCATTGCACTAACATAGGATTTTGTGAAATGTTTTATTTTTTGTCCTTTGGGCAATTTAGAAATAAAACATTATTGCTGTTTTATAGTATTATTTGTTTCTCATGGATATGTCCTGATAATGAATTTGTAAATTTATTTTTATTTTCTTTTTATTGTTTTTTAATTCTTGCACATATAACTTATGTGCAAGAATTTAAAAGAGATACTGGTGTCTATTTTATTGATTATTAGCAGGGTTTTTTATTAATATTTAGATTAAACCTATATCTTCCTAATGTTCCTTCTGTAAGAGCAGAATTTCTCAATATTGGCAGACTATTAATTATTCCAATATAAGTTATTTATTTGAACTTTCTCATATTCAAAAATCTTAATTTTTAAATGTTTTTATAGTACATGTTATAGTACATCTCAATTTTATGAAATGATTTTGATAAACTAAAAATCTTGAGAAATGAACAAAAGACACTAGTAGAATAGAAAAACACCTAAAGATGATTATAATAGAAGTCAAAGTAAAATTTGACAGATGAAGTTATTAGAATACAAATTCCAGGAATGACTGCTTATATCATATTTATGATAAATGTGAAATTTTAAATTACTAAGAATATTGTGAACAAATAAACCTGATATTAAAAGCTTTATCTGAAAAATATCACTATTTGTATTAACATTGATTCTGTGTAGATTTAGATATTGCAAATAAACTACTGATATGCTAAAAATAAATGATTTTCATTTTTGAGTGATATTATTTGAAGAAGAATGCAAAATCAATAATCCCTAAAGAAAAAATATTACAATCATGAAAATAAACAATGAAACACACTAGAAACCAAAAGACAGATGAAAAATTCCAAAAATATTTATAACTTATAAATAATTTTTAAGAAATCTATAGCAACTGAGTTTACTTTAGAAACAAATAAATCATCTTTTGGTAATATTTTCTTTAGCCATTTGCATCCTATATTTTGATGCCAGAGATATTTTGATAAGGCCACTATTACCTTTTAATTTTTTTCAGAATTCATTGATTTAATATTTTTCAAAAATATAAATATTTTTGTTGTTTTTCTCCTCTGATATTAAAATAAATGCATTCCTTTAAGTGATTGAACAAAAGATTTAAATAGAAATATAAATATCCAGAATCCAAGAATAATCATTTTCAATATAATTTTCTTTATGGTTGTTTACCTCTGTTTCCTTCTCTTTCTTCCTCCCTCCCTGACCCTGACCCTTCCTTCTTTCTTTTATAAGTCAAAGTATCTGCACACTAACAATCATCTTGTTTATTTCCAAATTTTTTAACAAATTATTGGGTTGGACAATGGAGTGTTATTACTTTTTATTATCCTTTTTAATCTTTTTATCATGAGATTTTCATTTACCAGTATTTTTCTGGAAAAAAAAAACCCTCTCATTTACTTCAATTTGAATTTATCACCTTGTTAGTAGTTTATCTCTCATTTTTTAATGATTTGATTTTTAAGGGAACTTTCTAATGATTTCTTGTACCTATTCATTGTCTGTTTCTCTTTTTCTCTTTCTTTCTATCTCTCCGTCTCCATAATTTAATTATTTTCTTTATATTGGAAAATTTCTTGAAATAATATATTGTCCAATGTACTAAAATATGTCCTTTTCTTTACAATGTATCTTTCAATTGCTCATTTGTGGTGTTACATGATCTAAATTATTTTCCTAATGCTATCTGGCTTGCTTTTTTATTTTGTAAAATTTTCCGTTAATCTTGAGTTTAAGATATAGCCAAACATTTCCTCCTGTTACCTTTAGAAAATCATCATACAGGTGGATTTAGTCAAATGCCCAGAAGAACACTGATTGGAACAATTTTCTCTCCTGGCATCTTCTTCCTAAATATGCTTCATCTTTTCTCTTTAAGGTAGAACAAGCAAACCATTTAACAAATCTGATAGCAATGTAAGTAATACATTTCCAGTGTGTTTGGAGATATTGAGCAGGACAGAGTAGGCGAGGTTCTTAACTTTATGTTGGCATTTCAGGCCATACCTCAGTGCTGCTTGGCAACTGCAGCTGAACTGAAATTGCTGAAAAGGCATTAAGCTGGTAATGAAAGACTAAAGATGCTGGTCATAGCGTCCAAATGCAATTGGAATGGTAACTATGACTACTGAAGAGAAAGAACAGGTAAATACTTAAGGAAGCATGCGAAGTAGGGGGTTGATAAAGCGAACAAGGCAAAAAGCTGGCAGGGGGTGTGATAAAGAAAAAACTGTGGACAGGCCTATGACCAGGTGTCGCCCATACTGGGAAATGCCACAAAATCTAATGTAGAAGACAGGAGATAGGTGAGTTGCATGTGAAATTGCTTCTTTCTCAAGTGACTGGGTTTTGATGCTATATAGGTTAGTTATGTTGGCTAGTCATTGAATAGCAGAGAATTCATTTCTGTTTTCTATTTTTCTATGTCAATGTCTTGACTTATGTTAACCTAATACTTTTATAGGCCCAATTTTCAATGGGATTTTCTTTGACATTTAGCAAAATCAATTAAGTAATTGTCACAGGGAAGGCACCTAGTTGGCTCATCGCAACAGATGAACCTAAATGACAACATGTATGTGCTACTAGATATTTCCTTTAAGTAGAGCAGAACAAAAGCTATACATTATAGGAATCACACCATTGGATGTTACTAATTTGCTTATCTCTGTTAGTACTAGCTTAGCTACTACTGAATTAGTCTCTCAGTGGTTAACTGGATGAATTAGAGTTTTCTTGCTTCAGGGTGTACTCATTCATGTTAAACAAACTTGGAAATTTCAATAAAATGATAGAATTTCCAAAACTGTCAATGCAGTTACACTTCAGTAACTCTGGAATTGACCATTAAAACCATGGCAACCACAATCAAATAATGTACATATAACTATTGTCACCGTGAAACCACTAAATGCCTTGCAAAGAATTGACTTTGTATGTTTTAAAATGCAAATTCTGTAAATACATTTCTTTTCCTTATCACTGAAATATAATGCTATAGTCTAGCCAAAGGAAATAGATCAAATTAATACAAATCAATTAATAATTGATTGGAAAGTGCCCTCTCTGGGCTCAGGACTGTTAGCAGTCAAAGGGGATTTAAAAACAGGTGTCAAGGAAGAAATTTGTTTGCAACAAGCCTGCA
The DNA here is from genome assembly GCF_047511675.1 of Marmota flaviventris. Lineage (NCBI taxonomy): Eukaryota > Metazoa > Chordata > Mammalia > Rodentia > Sciuridae > Marmota > Marmota flaviventris. The sequence continues at coordinate 40,705,273 of NC_092513.1, forward strand.
GATAGGAGAGATGATTATGATGTGAGAGATATCATTATATTGTGATAAAGAAGATTGTTTGTGAAATCCAAATTCTTGGATTTGAATTTTTCTAAAGATCTTATAATTAGTCAAAGGATCCTTAGGGAGAGGTTAGGTAAGAGTGTAATGTATATACTTCAACTTTCACAGATTTGAATCCTGGCTCTGTCACCCATATACTGTGTAGCACTGAATAAGTGATTAAATTTTGACTTAGTGTTCTTATCTGTAAAATGGGAATAATAATAGCATTTACCTTATGTTATTAAGTTATTAACCTTAAGTTATTGTAGGTATTGAATGTGTTTAATTTTTAATATGCTTGGAATGTGTCTGGCATATACATGCTAAACTAGTGACTAAATCATGCGTATTAATTAGAAAATAATAGGTACTATGTGGTGAAATATAAACAGTGTGTACTATTGGCAACAACAATAGTAATAGCAACCACTGGCTATTGAAAGACGATTTTGCATTTTACACTCCACTAGACCTCTATAAGCATTATCTGAATTCTCATAAAAATTCAGTGAATGAGCTGTCATTATCTTCATTGTACAGGTAAGAAAATAAGCTTTAGAGAGTTAAAGAAATTTAACTGGCAGAGCTGAGATTAAAACCATGGTTTTTCTTATTTTAGGAAGATCAGTTCAAAAGTAGAATAATAAAGGAATCCTCCCTACCTGCCCTTTTTCTTCCTTCTTTCCTTCAGACATGTTTGTTTGGTGCTAACAATACAACAGGCACAATTCAAGGCATTAGAGTCCTCACAAGGACAGGTAAATTGAATAAGGTGATGAGTAGGGACTAGGCTAGGGTTTGTCAAATACACCATAAGGGAATGATTGACAACACACAAAAAGAGAGGGTGTATAGTAAGAACACAGGTTCAAGCTCTGACTCAAGTGTACTAAATGCTAACTTTTTAAAAACCATATGAACATTTCTGTTTGACTTGGCTGGATAAAACATAATTAACTTAGTTCACATACTCCATATTATTTTGAAATTCAAGCAAAAAAAAATGAAATGAAGAAACTTCCTGAATCCTGCATTATTCTGGAACACCTTCCTTCCATCACCTTACATATCCTCTCATTCAGGGGGAGGCAGATGTTTCTACTCTGGCATCAACCTCTTTCTCATTAGCTTGAGCCAAGTCTCCCCTCCACCAAGTCATCTCTTTATAAACTTTGGAAGTCACAGAGGCTCACCAACTCTCAGTGCCCTACCCTTGACTCTCAGCCAGCGGCCCTGGAGTGGAGGAGACTGACTGTTTCTCTTGTGAGGACTCTCTTGCAACTGCTTCTGGTGAATTCTTTCCATGGAAGAAACAATTCGCTTCCAACATATCTATGGATCAGTCTAACCCTTGAATGTATATGCATATTCTTCAGAGCTCAGGCTAGGTATGGAAAAACTAATGCTGCTTCTGTGCCACCAACTCTTTGACTCTTTTTCTACCTCCCCAGTCCACAACAATTTTTGTAAGTTTCATGTGCCTGGAATATAACTTACTAATCAATATCTCATTCACCTCTGCCTGCATTCATAACAAAAGCTAGTCTCTGACACTCTGAAGGTCTATGTTCTTAGAACTTGAAAAACTAAAGATTTACCAAAAGTGTCTTTTTATTTTTACACTAAAGCTAAATTTTGACACTTTCTCTCTTTGTTTCTGAAGTAGTTAGTAATCATTGAGAGAGGGCAGTAGGTTCTCCAGTTTTTATTTATTTATTTTTTTCCTGTTCATGTTTCTTCTTCTTTCACTTCTCTTACACACATATACACATAAACATCACATAACTGGAACTTTTAAATGGGCAAAATTGAATCATATGTAGTACCTTTATTCTAAAGATCTTTTAATTAGTCAGAGGAACCTTAGGGAGAGGTTAGGTGACAGTGTTATATAAATACTTTCACTATAAATAGGTGCCAAGTATCAAAAATTTATAAATTTCAATAGTCTCTGCATTTATTTACAGGATTAACAAATCTTGAGAGGATATTTATAGTGCATTCTTCTTAAGATTTACCTTCCCTATTTTTCACTATTCAAATTCTCTAAAGTAATTTCTGTAGACTTTGCTTGCTTAGTCACTAAAGGGGAAAGAAAAGTCAACCAAAAATGAGGTCCACTAGTAGCTCCAGCCTGTGGACCTGAAGAAATGTAGGCATGAAGAATCAAAGCTTCCAGTGGCTCAGGATACTGAGGAAGGAGGATTGAGAGTTCAAAGCCAGCCTCAGCAACAGCAAGGCACTAAGCAACTCAGTGAGACCTTGTCTCTAAATAAAATACAAAAAAAGGGCTGGCATATGGCTCAGTGGTTGAGTGCTCCTGAGTTCAATCTATTCCTCCACCTCACCAAAGGGGGGGAAAAAAAGAACCAAGGCTCTAGGTAGAGCAATTCCTTTGTCTCCTTATGGTATTCCTATCCCCTTTCACCCCACTACTTTAAAGTCCTGAGAAATCACCCAGTTTGCAATCCTGTCATGTAAAAATGCTTTTAGAAATACTATTATTTTCCCTGTGTATTAGACAAATGTACTGAGAAAAACAGATGCAAAGTAAATTAAAAAAAGGGGGACATTGGCAAATTGGATCACCACCAACTTATGTACCTTTCAATGGCTTCATTTAATAGCTAATTTTCTAGGTTAATTTAACTGTAATCAGTAAACTGCTAAAGAGATTAGTACAGGATCACATTTGAATTTAAATGTTAAAATTACCTTGGAGTCCATCACACCCCTATCATTTCTTTATCCCAAAGCCTGCTGTGTTGCATCGGCCATAAATTTTCCATTTTCTCCAGAATCCTGCAGAGCTCTAAGTATTATAACATCAATGCTTTGTTAATGGCCTTGGACAATCAGTAAGATTCTCATTGGAGTTGAAATACACATGAGGTTAAGTCTTGGTTGCCCTTTCTTTAGTTTATGGCTGTCTAATGGTGATGGAGCAGTCATTTCACTATCATTTTATATTTTAAAGCTATTAATGTTACTCATACCTATAATGAAAAAGACAAGAACTTTTACTTGTTTGGGGTTATAGTTAAGTGTCTTGGGAAGGGTAATTGATTGTTAGGTTCATCAGAAACAGAATACCTATCATTTTCTCAAATATGTTCTCTTTAAATGGTTGAAACGCTGCCAGAAAATCTAGGAACAGTTGTTGAGTATAGCATTAATTTTAGAGCAACTTCATACAGGATTGGTGATTTAGACATGACTGTTAGCAGAATTATCACTGAGCAGTTATATAAATGTAACAGTAGAAAATAACTAAATATATAGTTTCTGAAAATGCAGTCAACCATGAAGAAAGGTGCAGAATTGGAGTTCTGTAGTTCATGTTGCAAACTTCACTGGGATATGGTAGCAATTCCACAGAGCTAAAAGATGTGGTTTGTTACTTACCTATATGGGTTTACCCTGACAACCTCTACTTTTTATTTTTTAACCCCAGAATATTAGAGGTAAACCTTACAATGTGTCATGTTTACACTATACACTTACAAACATACTTTTTTGCAGAGTGTAATTTTGAGATCTAAATAGAAATAGGGAAAGACCCATCAAATGATTTTCTATTTATTCATGAACTAGCTCATTTTACATGTTTGCTTTCTTTCTTATTGGTTCCATTCATTTGGGCTGAGTTGATATAGATATCATTTTAATGTAGGTAGAACAATTTGGTAATAGGGTAATCCATGGACATTTTATAGGTAAAGTGCAAGTTAACTTTTGTTATTGTCTCAACTTCCTTTAACTTTCTTGCTTTATTTGGAGATATAAAAAGAGAGAGAAAAAACATTTTTTCCCCACAGAGCTGTAGGAATTGGTATTATTTTATCTTTGCAAAATAATTAACCTTGTTTAGGGGAACCTACCCATTTTAAATTGAAGCTTCTTATTTCCATTGCCATTTCTATACATTCCAGAAAAGCTGTATACACTGACCCCAGAGAAATGTTTAACTTGTACATATAATCTTCCAATTAATTCTGTGAAACTCTGTACTCTATACTCTACTGTAGGCATATAGTTTGAATTAAAACTAACGTTAATGTTATTTTTAACTGGAATGAGTTTTATAATTGGCAGTGAATTATATATTAGTAAAATGAGGAGACTTTCCAGGAGAAGCTCCCTTGAAGTGTCTTTGTCATTAACTGATTTATAAGATTTACACAGGGAGAAAAGTAAAGGGGAGATACCTGTGATCTGCCACAGCAACAGAAACTCCTAGTTCTCCTTATGCACTTATTTAGGTTTCATATCTACTTCTAGAAGATCAACTATCTTGTCCTGTTTGCATTTATTGTAAATGCAAATATTCCATTACCAGTTTGTAAGGAAAGAAACATGGAGTAGGAAACATGCTTTATTCAACTTTAGGAATGAATGAATGAATGAATGAATGGATAGAATGTGAAGCATTTGCCAAAGAAAGAAGAAATGCTTGCCTTGACAAGCACTTGTGATGGTGATGTCTCTGCCTAGGTGGCTGTTGCAGGCTTAGTTTTCCATGAAGCAGTTTTTCAGGATGGAGTTTATTGATCAAGGTGCTTATTAAGGACAGATCTTAGAATCAACACTTATGAATGGGATGGGGTGAAGCAGAAAATTATGACTTCTGGCACCCCCTGTAGGTAGTTCTGGAGCTAGAATGGCATTCAGTGTTATAGACCAAGTTGGTCAGGATTTTCTTTATTTTCCTGTACTGATGAATCATGGGATATAGGCACCCTGAGGTGGGGAAAGAACTTGGGGTCAGAGGTTCTCTGAAGGGGAGGCAATTCTTTTAAAGGCTCCAGCAATTGAAAGTCATTTGCCGTCAACACTCCTTGGAGATGGAACAACAAATCATTCATTGATGATGGGAAACTGGACAGGACATTACAGTGTCCACCATATTGGGATGGACAAGGTTATAAAACACTTTTGCAAGTCAGAAAGAAAGGTTTAAAATGAATAAAATTATGAATGATGACTATGTGACCTTTCTCAAAACACAATTATACCAAGTAGTATGCAGGTTGCATAGGACTGGAAGGAGAGATCAAAGCCATCAATTTAGGCAGCTGTTTGAGTGACACATTAACAGTCATGGGAGTGACCATGGATTGAACATGGTGTATGAACAGATTGAACAATTGCGGGGGCCAGGTCAGAAACTCTTAAGCCTACTGTAAGGGCCAGAGACTTAGTCTATATTTTGAACATGTTATTCTCATTATGTTTGAAGTTATGATAATTTTATTCTGTAGAGAAAGAAAAATATTTTGAGAGATTAAAAGAGATATCCAGTTCTTTTCTGCTGCAAAGTATGGAAGACCACGTCAGTCCAACTGTGGAGACTGGGCATTTTCTCACCATATCACATACCTCTTTGGTCAAGTGACAAGCCACAGCATATATGTCATCTTTGAAGCCTCATTTGATGAAAGAATGTTATGGAATTGCTTTGGCAAAAAGTAAAGCAAAGCAATATGCTAATTTTTAATAATGAAGAACAAGAATTTGTAAAAAGATGCAATAGTTTATCAGATTACATAATAAGCATCAAACAATAGCTAATTTATTACCTCATTATGTGTTGTTATTATACTTTGAAAACACACATTAGTTTTTATGAGAACTCTATAGAAAAGATATCATTATAATCTTTATTTTATAGATGAGAAAAATGGATTTTAGAGAATTCAAATAAATTGTTTGAGGTTAAATAACAACTCAATGGTGGAGTCGGAACTTTTAATCAGACCCTGCTGAATTCAAAGCCCATGGTCATTATAACAACGTATTATACCTTGTTAAGAATTGCCAACTAGCTGGGCACAGTGACACAGGCCTTATAATCTCAGCTACTCAGGAGGCTGAAGCAGGAGTATTATGAGGCTAGCTTGATGAACTTAGTGAGAACCTATCTCAAAAAAAAAAAAAAATTCCAAAAGGACTGAGGACGTAGCTCAGAGATAGAACATTGCTGAGTTCAATTTCTAGTACTGTTTTAAAAAGAAAGAATCACCACTTAATCAACAATTGGATTATTTTGTTGCTAATTCATTTAAACTAATATTTTGTGTGGTAGGTACTGGGGGTTGAGCTCAGGGGCTCTCAACCACTGAGTCACATCCCTGGCCCTAGTTTTTATATTTTATGTAGAGACAGGGTCTCACTGAGTTGTTTAGCTTCTCACTTTTGTTGAGGATGGATTTGAACTCAGGATCCTCCCGCCTCAACTTCCCGAGCCTCTGGGATTGCAGGCATGAGCCACTGTGCCTGGCTAAACAAATTTTTAATCTATATTTTTATTTCTTGAGTATCATCAATGCCTTTGATGACACACTTTTGATTAATTCAGTCTGACTTGTTATCATTTTGTGAAGTAGGCAACTTTCAGTTGCCAAAAATTTATATAGGATGCAAATATATATATTTAAATTGTTTACATTAGGTTGTGACCTGCTGAATTTGTTCCTCTTAGGATGGTCTAACAAAGTACTACAAAATAAGGTGGTTTAAAATAACAGAATTTTGTTTTCCAACAGTTTGGGAGTTTGGAATGAGTCTGAAATAAAGACTGCAACAGGTCCATCTGGTCTCTGAAAAGAATCCCTCCTTGCCTTTTCCTAGCTTCTGCTGGTTTGCTAGGAAAACGTAGTGTTCCTAGGCTCGAGATGTATCACTCCAACCCTCTGTCTTCACATGGAGTGTCTTCATCTTTATATAGCCATCTTCTTCTAAGGACATCAGTCATGTTGGATTAGGAGCCTACCCTATTCCAGTATAATCTCCTCTTAACTAATTAGATCTGCAGCAAATGTATTGTCAAATAAAGTCACATTCTGGAGAATGGGGCACAAGAATATCAACATATCTTTTAGGGAGATATATAATTCAACCCATAACAACTGGATACATAAAATCAACCTTTGTGGCTAAAATCTTTTAGGGCTTTTGCCATGTTTAGTTATAAAAGGTGGAAAAAACTTTGCTAGAAGCTATGTATTTCACATAAAATGCCTTAAAGTAATTAATACATGTGAAATTAATCCATATGGATTTGAGGGAAAAAACCCAAATTATTCCTAATAAGCTAGAATCTTTCTAGGATTGAAATTTTAACATATACCATTGGGTATTCTCCTGTGGGAAGCAACTGATATTACTTATGATTTTGTTATTTACAGGGGACTGCATTTTTCCTTTTTTCAATCAAGTAAGTTCTTCTAGAACACAGAGTCGAAGCTGGTAAGGTAGGCTCGGGGAATTTATTCCTACTAATATATTTTATTAAAATTACACTTTTATTATCAATACCGTAAATAAGATAGACTGGAGAGGCATTTCAGGACTACTTTTTCTTTTAGCTTTTATAATTTGGATTTCTCTTTTATATGCTTGAACTTGTTAGATGTAGATATCAAAGAATTTTAATATTTAATTTCCCCTTAGGAATACAGTGGCCAAGGTTTTATGTTTATTAAATTGGTCTGAGGGCAGGCAACTCTGGAATCAGATATTATAAAGCATGATCTGTATTTAAATATTAATGAACCATGTACAAATTTTTGTCATTGCTTCATACATATGTAATATGGAAATGAGATCCTTTAATTACCAAATGCAATCATTCAGTTCCAAATTTCAGGCTTATTGACCTTTTTTGCCTATTTTGCTACTTTTCCTCTCAAAAATATTTTTTTTTTCTGGTGTCGGCCACACCACTTACTCATGTTTTACTTTTATCCATATGTTCCTACTTAGTTCTCTCTGTTGACTTTTTTCTGTTACCTGCCACCCATGCATTTGTGTATTCCAAGATGTTAACTTTTTGCCTTTCTCAAAATGTATGCACTATGAAATTCTTACCTATCTGTAGATCCATATTGGTCAAGTCTATTTAAGGTGCTCTGATTGGCAAAAATTTTGACCACAGATGCTTGCTATATACACTCTAGATGTTGATAGGCATTTTTTAAATACAAACATACTAAACACATCAACTTTAAAAACAAAATGCTTTGTTCTTAAGGAAAATTTTACTTCTTCCTCAACTGGCCTCTTTCTCCAAGTGATTTTATAAATTTTCTCATGAAACAGAGTGTAGTTCTCCATCCTTAGATTCTGGGCTTAGATAACGGGGTTATTTGCTTTGACAAAGGGATATAAAGGCAAAGACTTTTTTTTTTTTTTTTTAGCATGTAGGAAATAAAATGGGCTTCTGTGGTTGGACATATTCTCTTGATTTTTTATAATTTACATGAAAATACCATAATGTATTTAGCTTGATGGTTCAGAAATGTGAGATTTCTGTAGCTGAGTTTCATGGCAAATTCACAGACCTATGTTCAAATTAGAGCTACCCAGGTGAATTCAATCAAACTCAACAGGCCAAAAGAATGTGTAAATGAGCCCAGCAGACAAAACCAGAGGTGCCCAGTCAACGAGAGGGATGTTTGAGAAATAAATTTTTATTTTGATATGCCATTGATTTTTGTGGTTATTATATGGTGAATGTTATATGATGCAAAAATTATACTTCAAAAGGAGTGCTAATAAAACAAAAAAAGAACCTAAAATACATAACATCAATTTTAGAAATGGATGGAGATGATACAGGAGGCTTAGCTCATATGCTGTAGTCATGAAATATTTGTAAAAATGGTCACGTGATCATCTTGAAGGTTGACATAGAATTTAATTAATTTGTGAAGTTGAGTAAGGTGACTTACAGGAAGAGTGCAGAACCAGTGATGTAACTCCATTTAGTTGGATTGAATAAGGTAATAAAAGAGAGAGATGATATCAGAAGAGAACTATCCAGTCAGTAAAAGGATGAAGAAAAATTGTTTCCAAGATGTTCTGGATTGTCAGACTCTTTTTTAAAACTCTGCCTGCCTAAATCCTGCCAGTCAGTAAAATAGTATCAAATTAAGAGAGAGCCTTGGAGGAAAGACAAAGGGTCTTTAAGAAGTATCTTAGAGGCATAGGCCAAATCAAGATGTAATCTTCCTATGCTTTGGTAAGATGTCTGAAAGTGTTAAGGTGGACCTACTCTGTGTACTTTCAGAGGATTACTCTGTGTACTTTCAGAAGACTTCTAGAAGCATGGTCCCATCAGGATACTGATGATCCAACAGTAGTCAAAAATTTGTGATTTTTATGAACACACAGTAGTTGATAAGAATAGAATATATAACAAAACCAATATATTTGTTACTTTTGTAAATGTGGTTGATGACAATAAAGCACATAACACCCTTAGGGAGTTTTGAGAGACATGGCAAAAGCACTAGGTTTAAAGGGACTGAACTTGTTTAATATCTAAAATATCTTCTGGATCCTCCAATTTTGGAGGCAAAAATTAGGCTAAGAAAACTATTTAGCTGCCCCAGAGGGCATATTATCTAAAATCCTCTTTGGACAAAGTTGATGAAAAAAGGTAATCTCCCAGGTGACTGAGATAGAAGACGTGGCTTCTATAGACTGAAAGACACTTCCAGGAAGCAGGACTAGGGCTTAATCAAAAAGCATTCCTGGCTTCCAGAGCAAAGGGATATAGCAACACTGTGCAGCAAGAATACTGAGTTGTTAGGGACAATGGAGCAATGGCTTCAATGCACTTCCCTCTCTTGGTTTCAAATGGAAGTTGTCTTGTCTCTATTCCACACTTGTTGGATAATGTATAAGGTCAACAAATGTACCCTGCCCTATTGCTTTGCCTATTTAAATTCACAGGTCTCCAGATCAAGAAGATATATGTCCATGCTTTATATAAAAACACAAAGTCTGATGCTATGACTAGATAAGACTTGGAGATTTTTGGATGAGGGATTGAATATATTTTTCATGTGAAAGAAATTTATATTATTATGGCCAAAAAGAGCATCTCTCACTTTCTACTCTAAGAAAGAAGCTTAGAATTTCTTGAACTTCTCCAGGCTCTGAATAGGGCATGTTCTGTATTTCATAATATTGATTCAATCATTTTAAACTTTGTCATGGAAGGCTGATTTCCTTCAATAAGATTCAGAAGTAGGTCCAATACATGATATAGCACTGTCACTTGGGTCATAGTACTAGTTCATCTTCTACTTAATTATTACTATTATTATTATTATTATTATTATCATTATTATTATTAATCTGTGGCAGGAAAGATGCCATGGCAGACTGTGAGAGGAAAATTAGAATGCATTTCTTTTGGTTTCTAGAGAAAGGCCATGTGCTGCCTGCAGCATCATTCAAAATCTTTTCTCATTTGTCTACTAATCCCTGATGTTGATGGGGTATCTACCACCAGCCATTAAGTGTCCATGCAACCAGAGATGCCCATCATGAGTGGGCTTCATAAATCAATCAAGTCAAAAGTCTAGACATGCTCAGTAGTAATCTATTGTAAGATGGTAATGATCTATCTAGGATAGGCTTAAGCAGTATAAAAGACACAAGTAAGTTGCATTAACAGGTTCCCCAGACTCCAATAGTGATCATCCACCAGTTATGTTTCTGTTTATCCTCATCTTTTACCTGTGCCAAATGGAGGGGATTCTCTCATAGTGAGCTAAGAGAGAATGTAAAAGCCAAGGCTGGTTCATGGATGGGTCACTTAGGTATGCTTGTGTACCTGAAAATGGACTGCTGAGGCATAGCAACCCGACACAGAGGCAGTCTGAAAGGCTGTACCAAATGAAAATCTGCAAAAAGGAAGAGCTCCATTCCATGTTCTTGGTCCTCAACATTGGGGTCCTAAGGCAGAAATGCAGACAAATTCATGGCAAATAGTTCATGGTCAGATTAGTCAGGAGCCTAGAGAATAAACTTTTGCGGGATCAGGAAAAGGAAGTTCAGGGAAGAGGCATGTGGATGAACCCCTGGGAGCGGGTATGAAGTAAAGTTTTTGTATATCACTTGTTCACTTTCAGAATAGATAAATTTCAACAAGCACTAAACAACCCAGTTAGATAGAATTATACATCCAATTGACATCCATCAGCTCTAGTGATCAGTCAGTATATTAGCAAATTGGGCAAATAAATATAGAAAAGGATGAAGACTGTACATAGACCCAGCAGCTCAGGCCCACTCACCAACGTTCTCACTGCTGACTCTCATGTGCTAGAAATCAACAGTGAGTCTTGTTACTGCATTATGTCTTGGGGAGATCAATTTAGTGGCAATTGACTCTCTTCAATCCCCTCTATCCTAGAATTCCTGTTGATTGAGATTGATATGTACCCAAGGATGCATTTTCCTTTGCTGTCAACACCATATTTAAAGATTACCAGAAAGTTTGCAGCACTAACACTAAATCTTTTATGATAGCACATAGGACTAAGGACCTAATTCAGAACAAAGGAAGGGCAGCAATGGCAGAAAAATCACAAATCTACAGGTCTAACACTACCACCTAAAAATTCCCAAACTGACAAAGCAATTGAATGGTAATTTAAAAAAAATATATAATAATTTTTTGATTGACCACATAATTGTACATAGTTAGGGGGACATAACATGATGTTTTGATTCATGTATACGTTGACTAATGATCAAATCAGCACATCCATCATTTTAAACTTTTCTTTCTGGTGAATACATTTAAAACATCTCTTCAAGCTATTTTTGTTCCCCTAAGAGGATGTGGACAGTAGAGAGGGCAGGATATGGAGATAGGGTGCTCGAGTATAATGTTAGAGCTAGGAGGAAAGAGTTTGGACGTTCTGTAACATTCTACTATCGTAGTATTAATATAGGTAAAAATGATGCTTTGACTAGTTATTTAGACATGCTCCTAAGGCATCATTTGAGATGATACCTTAGGCAGAAAGGTTGCTTTCCTTCAGGATGTTTTAAAGAAGTGAACGCTGTTAAACTAACTCCTGGGATCAAGAACCAAAGGGTAAAATTGTAGATCAACAGTCTCTAAAGAACTCCTAGAAATCAATAAGAAAAAAGCCAGAAATGCCCTTTGAAAAAGCAGGAAAGGTTTTATTTCTGAAATTTAGTAAAAGTGAAGTTTCCTTTTCCGTAGCATGATGGGCTGAATCTAAAATGGCTCCCAATGATCCCTCTCTACTGATATTCATGACTTTGTGTAACACTTCCCCCTTATGTGAATGCATTTTTTTTTTGTAGGTAGAATATGGCAAAAATATTAGAATGTCACTTCCAAGATTAAAGAAGATAAGGACTGTTTACTTGTTCCTATCCATTCTGTATTGCCCCTTATCTTACCATGAAAGAAGCCAGATGCTATATTGTGAGTGGCATTATATAGAGGCCCACATGGCAAGGAACCAAAGCAGATCTCCTTCAAAAGCTCATGAAAAACTAAATCCTGATGAAAATAATTTTGGTGGATTTACCCCAAGTCAAGTCTTAAAATGACACTATAGTTATGACTGACACCTTAATTAGGCCTTGGGAGAGACTGCAAGCCAGAAGACTCAATTGAGTCATGCTCAGGCTCTTGACCAATAGAAATTGTGTGACAAAAGTGTTGTTGTAAGCCACTAAGTATTCACATATTTTATGTAAAACTAAATAAATATATGTAAAAATCATCTTTTTATATTCCATGTGCATTTTTAAGATTTAGAAATTAAAAATACCACAAACTTTATTTAATGTTTTTTTTGGCCATATTCTACTTACAAAAAAAATTCATATAAGCCAAACTTGACAGATTCTAATTATAATTTGATTTCCAAATATGTTGTCTTTTTTAGACTTTGACAAAGCTTGGTTTTCCAATTCCAAGAATGGAACTGAAGTTTGGTTGGAACTTGGATTCCTTAGTTCATCATTTCTATGCTTTAATTCTGACAGTGCTAAAAAGTGTTGGGATTGATTTTATGTGAATAAAGAAAACCAGAAAACCATGAGTAATAGAAGGGAAATGATTGTACCATCATTCTTCTAAATTTTTACCCTTTGTGTTCTTTCCTGTGCTTCGTCTAGTTCTAGAATTTTCAGGCTGTGTATGTGTGACAGAGTAGTTCTAAATGTACCCAAAATACTTTACTGGCTTTATTCCCCTTGAAATCATCAATCCTACAAGTAATGAGACCTGTATGTCTGAGCTGGTTGATGACAATATTAAGCCTGAGAAAGCACCCTTTTGTTCAGAGTCACAATAATTAAGAATATGTTGTGTATATTTGCAAGATGTGTGATACACAGCCTAATGTTAAATACACTGAAATGCTCATGAGTTTTGACTTTGTCTGTTTTTGCATGATGCTCATGAGGAGGAAATTTTGCAGTACAATTTCTATGACATTCTATTTCCTGATGTTCTTACATTTTTCCATCTCAAGAGTTCTTGGAGGGCTTCTTTTCCTCCACTTACATATATCTCATAATGTTTACATTAAATTTTATCCTTTTTTTCTTCTTTGAAAACATGGACTGGGTGATTACTATGATTTAAATATGAAGTGTCCCCCAAGAGCTTATGTGTGAGATAATACAAGAATGTTCAGAGGCAAAATGATTAGATTATGATAGTCATAACCTAATCAGTGGATTAATCCACAGATATGAATTAACTGAATGGTAACTATAGCTTCCAGAAGTAAATCATTGGGGGTGTGCTTTTGGGGTTTGTATTTTGTCCCTGGCTAGTGGAACTCTCTCTGCTTTCTGATTGTTATGTCCTGGGCTGCTTTTCTCTGCCTTCCCTTTCACCATGATGCTTTGCCTCACTTTGGGCCCAGAACAATGGATTGGGCCCAGAACTATGGAATAAGCACTGTATGGACTGAGACCTGAGACCCAAAGAACTTTTCCTCCTCAACCTTGTTCTTGTTAGGTCTTTTGGTTACAGAGACAAAAAAGCAAACGAAAACAATGATCATACATACAGTTCAATATCATCTCTCTGGTTAGTACAGTTTCCAGAAGCTTTGGTTTAGACTAGCCTCTCCATATGTAGGTCTGGTGATACTAAGTTAAGGCATTTGACACTTAGCACAGGGTTCTGTGTGTGGCCTTTGAGAAGGTTGTGTGACTGTATGAAAAGGAAGTCTCCTGGACACCAACTTCTGTACTTCTGGGATACTCTGGCCATGGTGAGCTTTCCATTTGCATTTAAATGGAGACCCTTCCCACTGGTGTCTCCCTTTCCAACTTTGTGGCTTGTCCCATTTTTCTGATGGTGGAGGAGGCTGAGGATTAAAGAAGGGGATCAAAACAAGAAAAGGTAAAAAACAGCGGTCTGTGTCAGGAAACCAATTCCACTTAGGTTTGGAAGGTAAAACTTGAAGAGATTTTCAGATGTAACAAGATTACAGACAAGACCTTCACAGGACACTTACCCAAAACCTGTGGGTAGAAAGAAGCTGCCCAAAGGGTGATGCTGGGAAGTTCACTTTAGATCATGACTTATATTCCTACTTGCCATGGTTTGAATGTATCTCCCCAAAACCATATTATGAAACTTGAAGAAAGCCCTCTTCAGATGTGACTGACCACTTCACTATAAGTTGGACTTTCCAACCTGCAGAACTATATGCTTTGTTTTCTTTATGAATTACATAGGCTGTGAAATTTTGTTGTAGAAACACAAAATGAGCTAATACATTACCCAAAATTTGTATCTAGTTTATCCATACAACCATATATGTACAGTGCTACTGGATCCTTTGAAATTACTGTTCCACACGCATCAAACTCTCAGCTTTCCAAAATGTATGTGTCCCAAACTGACTCATTCTTCCAAAATCTCTTCTGCTTTTTTGACTCCCTATATCAACTAAAGATACCAGTCAAGACTTGGGTGTCAATCTCTTTACTTTTCTCTATTTCTATGTAATTTTAGGTCTCATTTTTTAACCCACCATTTCAATAATCTAAGATATGTGCTAGTCCCAACTTCTACCTTGCAATGATATTCACAACATCATTCTCCAAATCATAAAGGAACTTGTATTTTTCTTGCATAAAATCTCTTAAATTACTCTCCACTACTTGCATGATGAAATGCAAGCTCTTTCTGTCTCTCTAACCCCATTCATGCTCTTAACTCATGTTCCAGTAGCATTAAACACTTAGAGTTTTCTGGAGATGTTATTTGGATAAATATCTCATGCTTTCGAGTAAGCTGTTTTTCAGTGCATGGGATACCGTATCCTTTAGGTCAGTATGTCAAGCTCATATCCATCCCTCAGTACCTACATCAAATTTCTTCTGTCCTCTCTGAAGCCTTGATACCTGCCTTTATTTGGCTACTGTGTATTGCAATCCGTCTTTTATAGCACAAGTAGCACTTTAATTGTTTGATTAGATATTATCTACTCTACCAGAACTACAATTCTCAACATATATGATTAATTTTTGCATTGCCAGTGCCAAACATAGTACCTAAGGTATGGTAGAGGGCTAACATTTTTATTAAATAAGTAAATAGATAGATGTGCAGAACAAATTATTAAATCTCATAGACAATGTTATTTAAAAATTATGGGCAATAATGACCTTATATTCTCTCTATCTCAAATATAACTGTGTTTTTTAGCCAGGTGTGGTGGCACACACCTGTAATCCCAGTGGCTTGGGAGGCCGAGGCAGGAGGATTGGGAGTTCAGACCAGCCTCAGCAAAAGCCAGATGCTAAGCAACTCAATGAGACCCTCTCTTTAAATAAAATACAAAATAGGGCTGGGGATGTGGCTCAGTAGTTGTGTACCCGCCAAAATATGTATAGTTCCTATTTCCTTTGCTTATTATAGATGTCTTCCATTGCATAATATGAGAATTACGAGTCAACAGAATACTCTGAAAAATAGCCATGTTGTTGACTTGGAATCAGAAGGAACTACAAAAACAAACAAACAAACAAACAAAGAGTCTGCAATATATTTGGACATCTAGATGCTCTTTGTCTACTTGTCTCCAGGGTCTGTTATTTGACAAACAGTCATTAGGCATCTACTATCTTCTTGGTATTAGTTGATGATGAGATTAATGCAACTTCTTTGAATTCAGTGGTTCAAGATTCTGGTTATAAAGTAGATTTGTGATCCACAATCTTGAATTTTTTATAAATTCTTACCATCCAAGTATTCTCAGAAACAAATGTAGCAGAAGAAAATGGGGGGGGGGAGTTATAGTTCAACAATAGAAACAAAAAGTATACTACCACACTGAATGTTTTAAAACTTCATCCAGCTCTTATAGGCATTATTGTTTTTTGCATAAGTTTGTATGTGTAGAATTCAGAATCTGGATTATGTGTGCCTTAACATGTTCCAAAGTGCCCTAGAATTGTAATTTGAGTTCTAAGGAAATAGAAAGTCCTCCCTGAGTTTCCACAATGCTATGCACTTGGCATGCATTATCCTGGATTATATCTTCTGTTGCAGATGCAAAAGCAAATAGAATATTTATTTCTTATTTTCAATGATTGCTATGGCTTGTTTGGAAAGAAAAATAGGTTTACAAAAATTTCTGATTTCTGATGTTGTACCATTTTGGGAACAGTCTAATTACTTTATTGCATCCACAACATGATTTACTATTTCATCAGTTGTAGTCATCATATTCTAACTATATTTAAAGAATATTCTGCAGTTTTCAAAACACTATTCAAATAATCACCAAACTTACTTCTGCTTACAAATTGTAATGTAAATGGCAAATTGCTCTTCTTAACCAGAACTTTTTGACGAGTCATTCATTAAAATTAAAAATTTTATTTTTGAGTACTGAGTTCAACAGGATGAAAGTGATATAAATTAAAGAATGGTAAAACTGTTGTAATGATCTGAATTTGAAGTAATTATTTCTGCTCTTTAAATATAAAATTAAAAATGTGCTCCTTTCTCTCCTGTGTGATGAGAGACAGATGGCAAAGGAGCTTTCTCAAAACCTCTCTTGCAGTCTTGATGCTCCAGGGTAGCATTATAGTCCCTGAGCCTTCTAGCTTCACAATGTCAGCTCTGATATTCCTCTGGATACCCCAGAGATGTGCAGCAAAGTAACCGAAGGGATGCTCAGTTCTGTCTCCCCATCTAGGAGATTGCCTGCAAGGTCTTGTTCTGACCTCTAAGGAAATCGGGGCATAGTAGAAAGAATGCTCCTTCACTCTTTGGCCCTATGAAAATTTTGCCTCTATGGATTTATTACTTCTTGCTTTCTAAATTGGTCCTGGACACAAGATATAATCATAAAATTCCATTCCAACCTAAATGGAAATTTCTGGCATGTAATCAGAAGAACTATAATAGCAAATATTAAAAATTGAGCAAAGTGAAAATCTTACAAGATGAGATACATATGAGGTTTATATGTGAGCACAATTTCTATGCTAATAAAGCTCAATAAATATTTGTTAAAGAAATGAATTTTTCCTTTCTTTATTTCTTTTCTGAAGCTTGGCAAGTTTAGCCCTTGCAGTTCATTATCCAAAGTTCCAATTTTTTCATAGTTACTAACTTGAAGGTTTTGAAATAGAGACCAGGTGGTTGAGTCTAAGGCCTTACATTTGGGATAGTGGATTCCCCCAGGGTAGCAGTCTGTCGAGGAAACTTTTATGCAACACACAGTCTGCATTCTTCTTCCAGGACTTGAGGGGAATGAGGCTCTTGAGACTCTGAATAAGCTGATCTAATGCTCCATGGTGATGAGCAGACAATGGTGAAATTCCAAATGCATAGTTTCCATGTTGCTATTGAGACGGAGGCATTACCTTTCAGAGATTTCTTCGGGTTTCATTACATTCTGGGGATGAAGTTTGGGAATATTTCTTTACCAGTATAGGGTATCAGAGCAGTGTAGTATTGCAGTGCTAGCAAGAAAGGCTTTCCTACCTTTGAATTTTTTTTCAAGTTAGTAAGATGCATTTATCTTTCATTTCACTAAGTTTATTTAGAAAGAATTTTGCCTCCATTTCCTGCTTTTGTGCATGAGCTGCCCAATTTCCTTAAATCTTCACACTCCCGTTCAAATTTTCACACTCCCGTTCAAATTTGGGAACAACAATTTTTCTTCATTAACTTCCCTAAAATTTGCACTTGTTTTGCCTCCATTCCAAAGGAAAGAAAAAGTTGACCAAAGCATATATCCTGAAATCAATTGCTTTCTGAAAACTGGAGCTGACAATGAATTTTGCCAGGGGAATGTTAGAGTTCGTAAACAAGTCTGGATGTTGCCTGGCAAAATGCCAGAGGGAGTGGTTTGAGAAGTAACAAAAGCGAGCCATTAAGTGTGGAGATTCCTTATTGGTTGACTGATGTATCTAGTTTATGCTAATTAGATAAGCTGTGTGGAATGTATAAATACTGCTCCTGTCCTGCAATAAACGGCTCCCTCTCCTGCTGTATCAATCTACACAAGTTGTTCGTCACCCCCCGGTTATTTTGCACAGCCAGCCGGGCTGCGGCAAATCCCTAAAACACAAATGCCAAATGTCTTCTTTGATATAATGAGAGCAACTAAGAACAGAGCAGGGAGGAAAAGCAGGAGGAAATGATTAACATTAAACAGAGACATGAGGTGGGAGGGAAAGGGAGAGAAAAGGGAAATTGCATGGAAATGGAAGGAGACCCTCCTTGTTATACAAAATTACATATAAGAGGTTGTGAGGGGAATGGGAAAATAAACAAGGAGAGAAATGAATTACGGTAGATGGGGTAGAGAGAGAAGATGGGAGGGGAGGGGAGGGGGGATAGTAGAGGATAGGAAAGGTAGCAGAATACAACAGTTACTAATATGGCATTATGTAAAAATGTGGATGTGTAACCGATGTGATTCTTCAATCTGTATTTGGGGTAAAAATGGGAGTTCATAACCCACTTGAATCTAATGTATGAAATATGATATGTCAAGAGCTTTGTAATGTTTTGAACAACCAATAAAAAAAGCAATAAATTGCGAAATATGTGGCAAATAATTTGCTAGTATTTCTTTTCCAAAATTTTTGTAATTGTAGACTCAATAATGAAGCTTATTTGTTAATCTCTCATTTACACCCAGTCTTAGTCACCATATGTACTGGAATCACTGCAAAAATTTTAACTATTTCAGTGAGCAAACTGAATAAATGGGTAATATATATAGGACTTTAAGGTAATATGAAGTCAGTAAAGTGAGGCAAAATTTGAAGTTTGAGTTTTCCTAAAATTGGTTTCATGGCAAAGAAATTTTAAGTGCAAAAATAATGTCAGCTAAGAAAATAGCTTGCCAGTTGCGTTTTCTCCTACAATAGACAGGTCTTTATGGAAAATTGCTTTTGCTTACTTGAAGTTATGGTAGTCATAAGGCACATAAATTTATCCATTTATTTTCTGAAATACTCTCAATTTTTTTCCACTAAATATGTCTACCAAATCAGAATTTAGATTCTATGAGATTTTCGTATCCTATATATTTCTTAAATTTTAAATTTGGAGCAATTGTTTAAACTTCTATTTTTAAAAGGATAATGGAAAATAAAAGTGAAATTATAAAAACATGCTTTTTTTCTAATTTGTTCTACTAATTAAAAAAAAAACAAATCTAAAAACTAAGTCATGTCAGACTGACACAGATCTTAAAGGTCATTGTTCTGTGTCATTTAAAAGAAAGAAACATGTTTCTTTGAGAAGCAAAAATGTGAAATGCTCTTTGCTTCTTAAATAAGAACAGATTAGAGGACGATTTGCACAGGGAATCTAAAAGAATGGCCATTACAACATTGACGAGAAGGTACAGGTGCTCCCTATGAAATTCTCATACTGAAAATCCACATTCCTAAGCATTTAGGCTGTGAAACTATATACCAGGAATGAAATGTTGGCTGACACTACATATGAATTAGCTATTATTTTTTATAAGTGGGCATATTAGAGAAAAATCTATGCTCACATACTCAAATATTTGATATGAATATATATATATATATATATATATATATATATATATATATATATATATATATAATTATTGATAAAAAAGAAATATCTTAAGCAGAATACTTAAAAAATTTGCTAACAGGGTAACCAATTCTATGAGGAAGATAGAATGAATATAAACACAAAATCTATAAGTAATTTACAAACCTATCATTTCCCAGTTACTGACAGTGGGCAAGTTATTTACCTTTTCAGTATCCTAATCTTCACTGAAAAATTCCCATCAGAGTTTTTACTTGTAGTTGTCCCAAATATTGAAATAATTTAAAATTGTGTTTGAAACCGCTCATAAAATATGAGTTAGTATTAATATTCTTTAATTATGCTTCTTTGTTAGGAAAATTCCATTTGATCCTAGAGTATTAGTATAATTACTGCATCAATGACTAAGGGGTATTCCCTCTTCCCAAAAGATCGTAATCCACTCCTTTCAAAACTATTGACATTTACTGAGCTTTTTTCTCAGTTTTTTTTCTATGATAGACATTTTTGATATGTTTCTCTGTGTATGTGTATAAAATTCTGTGGATATATATATATCTCTTATATATATATAAGATATATATATCTTATATATATAAGAGATATATATATATATGATATATATATCTTATATATATATAAGAGATATATATATATATAAGATATATATCTCATATATATATATATATATATATATATATATATAAGAGAGAGAGAGAGAGAGAATTGATCATTTTGTTATTGTTATTATTTTTGGAAAAAATGCCCCTTTAAATCAATTGCTTATAGTTAGTTAATGGAACCACAAATTATGTTTCCTTAAGTCTTTGAGAATAAAAATTCAAATTCTGCTGTGAAGGAACAAAAGAACATCAATGTGAAAGCAAAAACTTTTCATTTAAAATGTGATCTATTTGGTTACTATTGAATGTTTTACCCTTATTTTATTGTTCCAATCTGTGTAACCTTAAAGAAAGTATACTTAAATGAGAGAATAACAACAGTAAGGTAAAAAGATTTGAAATGCCATATGTTCATTACCATTAATTTTTAAATGTTCATGAAGCTCTAATTAACATGAAAAAATCTAAGTTTTATATACTTTTTTACTAGGTAGATTACTTCGTTAGCTTGCTAGAAGCTATGAAATAATTCAGAGAAGAATCTAAACTTTAGGGAAGATGCTATCTAGCTTGATTCTTTATAGTAAAAATAGTGTACTTTAATCTTTAACAGCATTGTGGGAAGTACTGGGAAAATAAAATTAAATAAGAAAAATCTCCCAACTCAAAATCTCTTCACAAGTTTTCAAGTCAGAAAGAAATCTCATTGTTGTATACAGCCAAGTAGACACAACCCATCACATATGCATTCACAAGATAAAAGATAACTAGTTCTCAAGTAAGAGCATTTGACAGTATCATTTACTATACATGGTCTATTCTAGATTCACCTGGTAATTAGGGTGACTATCTGCATTAGTTAACTGATTTCATACAAAGCAAAAACACACTTCTCACATCTTTATGACAGTAAGGAGTATTGCAAGTTGGAACTTTGTGCCCAAAGTGATTGGTTCCTACCCTTACACAGAAACTGAGAGACAGGATTCTATGCTATTTCCCTTCATGTTTACCTTTTAGTGCCATGGTTCCTCAATTCTTGAGAAAGATCTTTGGTCTTTCAAATGCCAAGTTTAAAATTTAGCTTTTCGAAGGATTGACATATGTTTCAAAGAGATAAAGTAAGAAAGTTTTCTAAAGTGCAAGCTCTAAGAAAGGGAAGAGGCATCTCTTATTTTGTGCAGGGAGAATTGAGCTTCTTAGTTGAAATTTATGTTTGCTCTTACATAAATAGAGTCCAAATTGACTCTGATTTTACAGGAATGGGGTAGGGAATAAGTGTGAATATAAGAAACTTCCTTAATTTATACTAGGGATTTCACATTCTCTTAGACCCAAACCATAAGCAATGTAGCATTTCTATGACTTAGGAACTATACTTGGTTTACCATTAGCAAAAATAAATCACAAAAGCTCAGTTGTGGTGTAGATTATAATAGGTAAGATATTTTTGAATTATAAAAAGAAAATCTTGAAATTCTCTATCCTAGGGAAAAAAAGATTAAATAATAAAATATGGATTTTCTAGCATGGGCAGAATTTTTCTTCAAAGTTACTTATCTATTTTTCCCTCATTTATTCAGAACACACTATTAGCAGGCAAAATAGGTTGAAGGAACAAGAATTATATCAGAGTTGGGCCAAGTGTTCAGTTTCAAATTTCATTGGACTCTTCCCACTCAATTATATTTTATTTATTCTTCAATGAGCTCAGGTGTTATTTCCATAATCAAGTTTCAATAAATGTCTCTCAGACTGAGCTGCTCTTTCCTTCATGACTCAATTTGTGGGTATTTATGATAGGTGGTGTATAATCACTTAACAATTCTTGCTAATTGAAACTCGGTCATTGGAGTTGAATAAGGTGAGGAAGGAAGGAAGACATTGAAACTAGGGGTTGTAGTTACAGCCTAACTTTGCCAAGAACCTATTGTGAAGACTAAATGAAATTACATGAAAAACACAGCAAAAAAAAAGGTCTGAATGAAACTGAAGGAATGCTTTTAGGTTAAAAACATTTTCAAAACCTTTCCAAGTCCTAACATTTCATGTTCTACTGATTGCGGAATTTTCTTCATTTTATTTCCATAGTCTTTTTCACTTGGTGCTATTTTAGGTGTGTGCACCTCAGTTTCATTTGTTGGGTTTTAAAATTTTATACTTCATGGATGCTAGCCCTTGTGAATGGAACCAGCTCAACTGGTGTACACTGATGTCTCTGAAATCTATTTGAAATTTGAAATGGGCTTAGACATTTTGTATGAGAAAAAAAGTGAAAGCATGACATTTCCTTGGTTGTAAAAATATATTTGACATGGAATTGCTAAAATCCATCATTCTTCAGAGGTTTTTCTTTAATTAGAGCAATTGTGGAAACTCTTGATTTGACCTGGTGGAGAATCAATGCTATGTTTGGAAATGCAATATTGCTTACTAAAACATTTTTTTTTTCTGTGAAAATTGAAAGCAGTAGAACACTAGAGGATGCCAACATTACTTTTAATGATAGAGAAAAGGAGGATTTTCCAACCACAGAGCATTCTCTTAAACATTGGGCACATACTTCAATTTACCAAGCCAATAGAATCCTAGAGGTGCCAGTGTATCCTGAATGACAGCAAGATCAACAAAGCACACTTTCAATAAGTATTAATAATTTTTTATACCATAAATTTTATTTTTAACCCAGTTTTTCTAGGAATATCAGGCACAGGAATAAAATATAGGAGTATGACCTCTTATGCATATTTAAATGAAGAATATTCAGTCTGATAAAATATTAAAAAGTTGTTTACAAACAGCAAAAACACTCAAGTTCTTTCATGTTACCTCATAAAAACAAACCATGAGTGTCTTAAAAGAGGGTGTTAAGTGGAAAACTCCCCTGATTTACCCTAGTACCAAAAAAAAAATACTAATATTTTTCCATTTTTGGAAAGGTTATCTCTATTTTACTACCACAATATTACTTTTAGCACACCTATGAGTCCTATGAGCCCCATTATTAGCATTTTTGTGCCTGAGTTAGATTCAAGGGTATGAGAGTGTTTTTTAAAGTTCAAATTAAAGTAATCATATTGAATAGTAAATGGAAGAAAATTATCAATAAGGGAAGAAAATTTGTTACATAGTTAAATCTATTAGGTTAAGATCGTGCTAATTAAGAGGTGAAGTAATGGAATAAAAAAAAGTTGGAAAGCAAGGTGTCCAGTGTTCGCACTTACATGTAGTTGATTAAAAAAAATGCCATCATTTTAATTTCAATGTTGTGGGCACATTTTGAGAACATGTGAGAATCAGATGGATCTGGGAAAATGGAGGGGACTGGAAGTCTGGTTGCTGCCAGTGTGGCAGCTGTGTGAGGAATGAGAAGTCTCTGAGGGAAATTCAGTCAGCCAGAGGGAAGAAGACATGAGCTTTGGATATGTTTTTCTAAGGAGAATAAACCTTTCAAGTACATCCTTTTTGGTATTATAGAATTGTTTGACCCCAAACCGGTACCATGGGGCCAAAAACAATACTACCACGAGACCCTTTAATAAAGCAGAGCAAGAAAGCAGAAAACAAATGGGTTACTCCCCCTATCCCTGCCACACACCTACTTGCTGCTGGTGGCTGAAACCACAGGCTCCTTGATAGTACACTGGGAAGCCTTGCAGTCCCCAGAAGAGGGCAGCAGGGTTCTAGACCTCAAGGTGCATTGCTCAACTGTGTGTGAAGACTCATAGACATACTCAGAAAACTTCAGTATGAGGATGATGACCTTTTGTCAGTGACATAAAGCCAATGATTGAGGAGAAAAGTGGACGTATTTCTCTTACAATGATCCCATTTATATGCACAGGTAAGAAGAAACTCAGGAAGGGATCTCCAATGAATGATTTAACGTCCATGTCTTCAAAGAGGGGAGTTTAAAGAGATTCTGATGATTGACACTTTGGTCATTTGCATTAATAACCCAGAACTTGGGCACTGGAGAAAACTGATGGAGGAGGCCTTGACAAAAGTTTTGGATACAGTAAGTGAGGTCTATCTGCATAGGCTCCTGGGTCAGGGAACAAACACTTAACACATAACACAATAGTGGTGTTAGCAAAACCACAGAGAGTCTTGCTCATCATAGTGAGCCTCATTCTTTGGGGTCTGTTTTGAGTAAGCTGTGAATGAGGAAGTTTGCAGCTTGAAGTTGAACTATAACCGATGCCCCAATGCCAATCAATGCCAATTTAATAATGAAGACACGGATTTGAGAAAAAGGAAAAAGAAGATTTGTTGCTTTGCTAGCAAAGAAGAAACACAGAGGAAAAATACCCTGTCCCAAAGGCTGTGATTTTTTCCTGATCAGGAGGGACAGAGTTAAAAAAAAAAAAAAAAACTTCAAGGGTTAAATTCCAGGTGTGCTCTGGTAGGGGCCCCTGGGTGCCCTCCTGACTTGTTAGGATTCACTTGTTAATTTGGGAGATATTCACTTCCCAGATCCTCAGCAGGCATCTCCTTGCTGCTGTGGGTGTGTTCAAGGGCAATTAACTAGGGGAAGAAAAAATAACACAGGTCTCCCTAATCTTGCTAGGGAGGGAGAGAGGGAAGAGAGAGAAAAAAATCTTACAGCAATGAGGGCTATATTCAGAAGGTGAAGGTACTGTTGTTACAGAGCTTCAGGTTCACAAAAGGACTTCTGAAAGTATTGATGGCACTGATTGGTGGGGTTAGGAGAGCAAATGTAGCAGCAGATTGCTTCTTGTGAGAGGGAGGCTTAGAGCAGCCTTCTAAACTTAAGTGTATGTGATGAATTTGGTTCTATTGTGATCCTAGGTTTATATTGATAAAATACTAAAGGAAACATTCATCAAACTTTAATATGTACCTAGCAATCTGCTATGTACTTTGTATGCACCATCTCTAATTCTCACAATTGCCTTATAAGTATTGTTGCTACTATGATTTGAATGTGTCCTCAGAAAAGCACATATTGTAACAACATTAAGAGTCGGGACATTTAAGAAGTGGTTAGGCCAGGAAGAATCTGCCCTTGTGAAAGGATTAATGCTCTTGACACAGAATCCCTTTGAAGTGAAAGGCATCTTCCTGATAACTGCTTTTCTGCAATCTTGTATTTCCTCATGCTGAGGACAGACTCCAAGGAAATGAAGTAGGACATTCTCTAAGTATAAGCCTAGGAGAAATCTACATAGGTGTTTACTGGCTTTTGTTTCTGTAAGTTGTAACAGCTTCTGTGGGAACAGCAATGGAGCAATCTGGCAGCTTCTCCCCAGTTGGAACAAGCTGCATATAATTCATTTTTCCTTTTTCATTGTTTGTCTATTTCTTGAAGTGGGTGGGGCTGAATTTGATCAGCCAGGATCCAGGCAGGCTCCCCAGCTGGGCTGCTAGTAACATTAGTGTGGAAATGAATTCTTTAAAAGTGAAGAGGGCAGGCCTTTATGCTCTCTCCCTCTCTCACCCTTCTGTCTTTTTCTCTAAGGGATCGTTACAGAGCTGGGGCTTTCTGAGAAACTGAGGCAGTGCAAACACCTGACCTTCAAACCCTGATTCTTGGAATCAAGTCAGAAAGATTTCAGACATGTCACTCAGAGTCACAGTAATGAATTTAATTGAAGGGATAGGAAAAATAAAGGGGGGGGGGACACTCTCAAAGGAAAGAGTGGGTTCTCTCATAGAGGAGAGGAACAACATGACTCTCTTTGCTCTCCATTTTCATTGGGGATCCCAGAGACGTCTCCAGAGAGTCCTGCCCAGGTCCACCTCTTGACTGACAGCAAGATGACATGAGACTTTTAAGTCCCCACTGCCATGACAACTCTATGTCACCTGGCCCATGCTGACCAGTTCTAATTGGATTTCTTAATCATTTTTACAGGTTTTACTGTGAGGAGAAATGTTCCTTATTTTCAGGAATCTGGTCTGTAAAAAGGGTCACAAAAACCTTTCCTTTTAAAGTAACTTGGGTTTCTCTTATCAATGTTATTTCCTGCCTGCATTTCTCCTGCAGATAAAAGGTAGTTTGCTGAAGAATGTGATATATCCTGTCCACTTAGGCCAGGCAGAGCTGCAGGTAAATTGCTTCTTGGAAAAGAAAGCATGTGGGGGTCAGCACAGTGGGCCCATTTTCTAGGATTATTCGCTTAACCTTGTGTTCCCACCATTCATCTCTGTCTGTCCCCTAAGAGGATGAAGCTACATGAAGGCCCTTGCCAAGTACTGGCCCCTTATTCTTGGACTTTTCAGTCTCTGAATTCATGAGTCAATAAGTTTTGACCATTATAAACTATCCGATGTGGTATTCTGGTGTATGTTTATGTAAGGACTAAAATATGTTTCTGAAGTTTCTTGGTCATAAATGTATCCATTTTCTTTCTAGAGAGTTAAAACTCTTTATGAAATTGGATAATTCTTAATAACCTGTAGAAATGGCACACAATGCATATTGAATTATAACAAGTATTTAAAATAAAAAAATTGTAAATAGTAATTTTCTCATTTCTTTTTTGGGGGTTTTATTTTTGAATCTGGTGTCCTTCCAGAGCTAATTGCCCATTATTAAAGAAAGAAAAAAAAAATGTATGGGAGACCTGAGAGAAAGAAGTTGATTTTATTCTGATATCCTTTTCAGCAATAGGAAAGGGAACAAAGATCGAGTCTGGATACTAAGTTCAGCAGAAAAACAAAACAAAACAAAACAAAAACAGGAAGATTTCAAGATCTGTCATAAGTTGTGGGAAAGTATCAGAGGACATTGGAAGGAGGTTGATAAGTGGCATTTGAGAAGCACATTGAGTCACTGGTAGTGTGCAATGTGTGTCTCTGTAGGCGGTGTTTGCTAATTGATGCCCATTCAAATTAGTTTCCCACTCTCTCTCAGAGGCTGAGAGAAAGTGGTGGTGCTATATCTATTGTTAGCTGCATTTCAAAGAGTTGGTTTCCTTGTCCTCAAGAGAGATTTCGTGGGTAAGACTGGTAGGAGGCTTGAAAAAGATTTACAGATAGCTCAAAGGGTCAGAGAGAGAAACTTAACAACTATAAGTTTCCTAAAGTAAAATGTGCTAAGAAAAGTGATGTCGGCGACCTACAGTTGGAAGAAAACTGTTTGAAGTTCAGTCAAGCTGAGGGACACAGGACCAGCTTGCTTGGTCACTCACTCTGTTGGGATTATCTGCAGGCCTTCTCAGGAGTATCCTTAGTAGTTTTGTTGACTCCCAGTGTCATGTCAGCCAGTCACTAGAAGTTCCTTGTCCAGGCTGTTTTCTAGTTGACAGCCTTCCTACAAATCAAGACAAAGAGAATTTGAGACTCAAGATCTATCTTTGCTGATTTTTATCAATCTCTGTACTTTGTGCTACATTTAACCCAGCCACGGTTGGCTGTTCTGGAGGCTGCCTCTATTTTTACCTTGATGCCAACATTGAAATAACATTTTTTATCACATTAAAAACAGCCAGTTTTGCAAAGTGCTAGTGAATAATGTAAACTTTACTAAAGATTTCTGAGGGGGAATAAAGGCGGAGAATTTAGGTCACATGAAAAATAGAGTTCTAGTATCCCTCAAATTCTAAAAAAAAAAAAAAGCCCTCTAATTCTTTATTTCTTTTGAACTAGTTGTGAACACCTGTCCTTCTGATTAAAAAATAAATAAATTAAATAAAATAAAATGATGAAGAAGAAGTATTCTTCCAGTTTCCTCAGAAACAACCCTAGGCCAAGAGGCAGAGGCTGTCTCTGAAAGCGTCTATCAAAATTCGCCTCCATTCCCCCACCTCCACAGGGATCTCTTCCTTTGGGAGATTTTACTACTAAGATAAAGACATTGGTACCTAATCAGTAGGCACATCTAGCTCCTTTTCTTAATGTGAATAACACTTTCACAGTTGAAAAACTTTTCTCAAATTTATAAAAACTTGAAAGAGAAACCCAAGGAAAGAATGTGCAGAGATAAAGTTTTCATTTGCAAGACTCCAGAAACTTTCAGCCAGGGCTAACTCACTGCTTTCTTGACCTGGGAGTCCCTGTGAGTTCTGGCTTTTTCTCACTCATGCATAATTAAAATTACATTTCTTAGCTCCTCACAATTCTGCTCAAGCTCCAAGGCCAGTCAACTCAACCTTTCCTCAGAGTCCTTCCTGTAATGCAGCCAAAGTTCAGTTTTGATCCCCTTTAGTGAAGAATTAAAACAGATTCTATGAAACAAGCCAGACCATACAAAATTTAAAATAGATCATAATAGTCTAGTGACTTCCTAAAGCGATGGCGTTTTTGTTCTTCTTGTAAAGAAGGTGGCAAAGTAAGCTTTCGCTGTCAGAGAGAAGTAATTCTCAGGCATTATTTTCAGATCATAGCAGAGCTATTCAGCCTAGGTACAGTACAGTAAGATCTGATCCTAAGGAACTTCTGTGTGATGCATTGTACACTGAAAGAAAGCCAAGACCTGCTATGAAAGAATAAAGCCCTGTGACATTACGATGTCACAAGCTTCTTAGTGTCAATAGAATCATACTTAGAAAATGAGGGCAACGGACTTTCTCATGCCAAAAAAGTTCTGCTTTCAATTTTTTTTTTTTAAATACAAAGTTCATAAGACAATTAAAGATTATCTAAAACTCTCCTGTAGAAAAGACATTTCCCCGTGTGTCAATTTGTATTCTAAGGACAATGAAACATTATATCAGGAATGGGCTTAAATTCCAAGATAAATCCAGAAATACACTTTTAATCTATAATATAGTAGGTCGAATGTGTAGTCTTATTATTTTTTTTCTTGCATTCTTTTTAAGGAAGATTAACTGTAGTATGCTAAAACATTTGAAACATCTAGTTACTTCAAAACTATTTAATAATTTATAAGGAATGGTAGTTATATTTTAATGCCTTAGATTTATATATTTTATCTTGAACATCATTATGTGACTTCAAACCACATTTTTGATGGTTTGAAACTTTTATTTTATGATATGTTTTTCAACCTTTGAGTTTCAAGTAGGAAGCTGAAACAGATTTCAAAATCCCAGTAGTACCCATATTCTGTAAGGCATTAAAAAAAAACATGATAGAAATCAATAAATAGAAATTCAAGTACCAACCCCTTCCCTGCATAATCTGACTTGTGAATTTAATGAAAGTAAAAGAAAAAAATATCATAGAAAGAATTGTTTTTAAAAATTGCTAACAAAAAGTCACATAGTAAGTGTAATCAATTCTGAAGATTTTAACTACAAAGAGGCACAAGTCCACTTTTGAAGTGTTGGAGGGGTTTGATTTTTTGCCTAGCCTTCACAACAACACAGCTGAGGTAGATATACATATCTCTATGACGCATTCACTGATGAATGCAATTTTTTTTCCAATAAAACAAGGGGTATTTAGAACTTTTCACAGCAACCAGACTCCACAAGTGCTGCCGAATTTAACACAGCATTCAATGTCAGAGAATGTGACTGTTTTTGCAAACAAGAAACAATATTTAGAAAAATACGGTGCAATTAGAGGAAACTTTACCACTTGAATATAGCAACCATATGTGGAGATTCCAATTTTCTCCCATGAAAATTAAATTTAAATGACCTGTGCCTGCTAACCTCATCAGTGACATAATCTTAAAAAAAAAAAAAATTGCATGTGACCCTTAACATTTTTTTAAAAAAGTTTACGGATACTAGGTCAGTTTATGGATGTTTATATCCAATTCAAATTTAAACTCCAAATAGCTCATGGTTGGGTTTCACCCTTACCTCTACTGAAAGAAAATCTTGTCAGAGCATAGTATAGACAATGATCTCAAGAATTGGGTGTTGTCAATGAGAGGTGGCTAGTACCTGCAGGATGAAGTTAACCTGCCAGTATTGTCCCTGTATACAATGGACCATGAATCTTTTTTTTCTCTCTCTCTTTTTTTAAAATTAGGGATTGAACTGAAGCCCTTTTTATTTGTTTATTTATCTTATTTTGAGACAGGGTCTTGCTAAGTTTCTTAGGGCCTGCTAAATGGCTGAGGCTGGCCTCAAACTTGCAATTCTCATACCTCTGCCTCCTGGTTTGCTGGGATTACAGTATTTGCCACCATACAGGGCCCATGTGTCTTTTATCATAAGTTTAACAGCAAGGGAAATCTATGCATTATATTATACAACTTGCTAAGATTTCTTAGAGTAATGATATTCAATTAAAATGTTTAACTGCTATTGGGGCCCAGACAATGAATAATTGTTTTCTCCAGTAGAAACTGATGAGTTCTATTTTAAATTTTTATAATTTTATTGGCTTTTATGGCTTTAAAATATTGTATTCTCTATTGACAATAAATTTGTAATTGTAAGAAGGCAGTAGATTCTATTCTATTAGGTTTTCTGTCATGTTTAATTTATGTATTTATAATTTTTTCCACAATAATGATAGAACATTCACTTACAATAATTCAAACAGTATATACTAAGGCCTATGAGAGTAAGGAGAGATTCCACGGTAAAATAAATTAGACTGGTATAATAATCATATTTGCAGTAATAGAGAAATGTTCCTTTCATTACTGGTTGGTTAATCATTATGAATAAAAACAGGACTATAATCAGTATTACATTTTGGAGACATTTCAGACCTATCTTTTTTCCAAACAAGCAAAATTAAAATTAGTTATTTTAAATTATGTATCACCTCAAATGTGCTAAAAATCATAATTGCAATCAAATGTCAGGACTTAGTGTTATAGTAAGATGAATGTACACAATACATGCATTATTCCCTGTTTACATTGAAAAGTCTAGGAGCAGGAAAATGAATTATGCCTAATCTTTTTCTTTTGCTTTACAAAATGTAATAGTCTGAATTGCTTTACCCAATTTGTCATTTTATGGATAGGGTAACTTTATTGTAGAAGTAGTTACTTAGATGAGTGAAAAAGAAGACTTTCAAAGAGTAGATCTTGAGTATAGAGTTGCATACAGTTCAAGGATGTAGCATTCCATTTCTGTCTTTAGCAATTCTAGTAGGTTACATTTTAAAAACTATTAAAAATTAAATTTAAAGCAAATTGTTTATTTATTTATTAACTTATCAAAGTATATAGTCTTACTATTTTAAAAATTCCTACTTTTTCTATAGTCATATCTTTTCCATTCCTAATACTAAATATCAGTGCCTTAACTTATCCTAAATTTCCCAAAATAGCTACTGTGATGCTGATTAAATAAAAATGCTTTATTGTCTACCTAGAAAACTAAAGTTAAGAATGAACAATTGAAGCAGAAAGGAGACATAACCAATACAAGGTGCACTATTTAGTTGTCTGCAGTTATGAGGCATTGGTTGTTTCTCTGGAACATCCATTTGGAAGAGATAGTGGAAAGGATTTATCTCTCTATCCCTTTCACCACTTGGGACTTCTACACACAGCACCAAACACCCACACAAATACAAGTTTATTACCATTATCACTAACAAATTATCTGCTATAATTTACATTTATCTATTTAAAAAAATTTTTTTTGTAGTTGTAGATGGACAGAATGCCTTTATTTTATGTATTTTTATGTGGTGCTAAGGATCAAACCCAGTGCCTCACACATGCTAGGCAAATGCTTTGCCACTGAGCTATAGTCCCAGGTCTACATTTGTCTATGTTTGACCCCCAAGGATTTTGATTGCATTTATGAGACTTTGCATTTCAAAAGAAATTTTCATGCATTTTAGCTAGCATCATCAACTGTCTTGTGTGGATGGTTTTTCTGTCCTGTTGTTAGAAAATGAAGAGAAATATAAATATTTAGAGATTTTTAATGGGAAGGACTTTCTGGCTGAGAAACAAATGAGTAAAACATAACCTAGATTTATTTTGCATTCCATATTTTCTTGGATTGAAAATTGAGCAGACAGAAAGCAGACATGAGATCATCAGTAAATTTTGAAATCCCCTACAATCTTTTGGAGAATAAAAGTCAAACTGCTTAGTCAACTGAACCAATTTTGGGTTATTTGACTCCTCCACATTTTCACAGATTCACCTAATGATCAGTGTAGGCACATGTCATCCTCTGGCTATGACAAATTTCTTGCAATTTCTAATTGCTCCAAGGCTTTCTCTTACCTGTAGGCCTTTTAATACATCTTCTGTGTAGAATAACCCATTATGTCTCATTGTTTTAAATATAGGATACTTATAGAAACCTATAAAATTTTGTGGGATACCTATAAAATTGCTCAATTCGAAATGATTGTCTCCTTTCTATAGGGGCAACTTTAGGTGTCTCTGATCTCACACTATGTGAGATTACTTGTACTCTAGCACTTAGACTGGGTTGTAAAGTATGACTTAATTCTGTAGTCCTTGTACAAGCTTATAAGTGATTATAGACAGGGACAATGACTTTAATTATAGTATTTTGATACCCAAAGTACATGGAAAATCGTAGTGACACAATAATGATTTATAAAAAGAACGTTTATGTTATACAAAGTGAGCTAGTGAAATGGAGAATAAAATTGCTTTTATTCCATCATCTTAATGAAGAGGATGATAGATTATTAATAAATCTAACATAATTTTCTATTAACACATATGAAATTATCTAAGTGACCCCCATCGTTGTGCCTACCCAAAAGAATGGGGTTCTAATTAGAATAGATATATCCTATGCTTGTATAATTTTATCAAAATGGATTCTACTATCATGTATAACTAAAAAGAACCAATACAATAAAATTATACACACACACACACACACACACACACACACAAAAGTTATCCTTAAAGATACAATTGAAATTTAATTCATCTCTGTTTTTTTTATATCCATAATTATACAATACTATGTGATCCTATCTACAGGGAAAAAAAATTCTTATTTGAAGTAGATTTTTTACTGGTGGTTGGGAATTTTAAAGTTTGAAATTTATGTAAAATTGCATCAAGTTAATCTTAATACTATATTGGCTAGTCTGTATTTTCTGAAAATATATACTGACTTCATTCATTGCTGTTCCTTCTCTTCATTCTCCTCTCTTTGAGCTATTGATGGAAAATTTGCTTTGAGTTTTGGCTTTGTTTCATTGGTATCCTGGATATTTCGTAGTATGGCATAGAGAAGAAACTCACACACCATGAAGAGAGTCATCCTGGGTTAAAATTCCAGTTTGGCCACTTATTGTGTAAGGAACTCAATTAATTTCTCTGCATTTCAGTTTCCTCATTTTTAAAGTGGGAATAATAACAGCAGTTTGCTTATAGGACTACCTATGAGGATTGCGTGTTATTACACAGGAACTTCCTAAAGAGTTCATTGTGTAGTATATTTTGGTAGGTAAAGTTCTGTATTTTAAAGTATAACAATGAATTTGTGGAAGGCAGAATACGATAGCTTCCGGAAAGATAGCTTCAGGATAGATCAGGAAAGAAGTATTCCTTTTCTGTAGGCATACTTATTTTGAACATATCAGACAGTGTTTACCATAATTGAATATTGGCAGCAACACCATGTTGAAACAGAAGCAAACTTACCAGAGTAAAAGTCAGGTTTTATTTGTGTCATGCTAGGGATTGAACGAAGGATGTCATGTATGCTAAACATGTGTTCTACCACTGATCTGCACCCCCAAGCCTCCTCTATTTAGATTTTTAAAAGACCATTATTCTAATAAGTTATAGGTTGAGAAGCATATCTATACAATTCTTTTTCCTCAGGGGCCTTGTGACTGGGTTGATCACATTCCACTTTACAAAAGCATGAAAAGTTGTGCTTTGTCCCCAATTCATTTTAGGCAATAATGTATTTGAAAAATAACTATTCTGGTCTAACATTTTTACTAAGTTTTTATTGTACCAAATGAAAAATCTTCTTTATTTGGCAAATATGTGTTTGAAGAAGAACATTAAAGCACTGGACCTGAAATGAGAATTGCCTCCAAGTCTGACCTTTGTGAGCTGCCTTAACTGCTAGGAACTAGTGTCCTCATTAAATTGGGCATATTTACAGTGGACCACAATGCATTGCCTGAAATCTGTAGATCCAGTTGTATTTAAATTCAAATTTAGAAAAACCATGCAGTGCATATATCATATATTATTTAATACCAAGTAGGGTCTATGGCAGCACCCCACAATGAACATATTAATGCATATGCAGTGTGATTCATGAATATTTATGGTAAGTGGGGAAAGTAAAACCTATAAACAGCCTTACAAAAGTTCAGAGTAGTTTTGCCTTTAAATGAGTTTTAGTAGTCAACTTTAAAATAAATTAGAAAACTTGATCTTGAGAGATTTTTGCCTTTCCAAATAACAGATGAAGGATCATACCTCTTGCCTCTATTTGGGCAATGCAAAAGACAGTTCCAATGATCAATGAGACCATCTCTAAAAGAATTCTACAAGTTATAAAAGATAATATAAACAGGCAGTATTATTCCATGTGTGCCTAATTTTATGATTATTTTACACAGATTTTATTGGATTTGGGAGCTAGAAAGTAATTTTTCTTCCTAGATTTGAGCCAAGTAATTTAAAGAAAGAAAGACATAAAAAATTACCTCCTAGGAGCATGTGGTGATCATACTGCTTAGGGATCACAAATTTATTTATATTATAGTCAGTAAAGTTTATATATTACTAAAATAATGTTGGCATATTGCTGTTATTATAACCTTACCTTTTCAGCGATCTCAAAACCTTAGAATTCATTCATTCATTCATTTATTCAGTCATTGCTAATTCTTAAATTATTTTAAGTGGAGTCAAAGGATCTGAGAGAATGTTTGTTTGACAAAAAGAATGTTTGAAGTTGTGCAACAAATTGTGAAATGCCTGTTGGGATGCATGTGGAACTACTCTGCAGGTGGCAAAGTAGCCATCATTAGAATTGCAGTCAGATGTTACTGACAATTGTGGACAAGGAAAGTGGTGAGAGCCTATCTAGACTTCCCATTGTGGGACTGAGTAGGAGTCTGCTAAGCAGCCCTGGAATGCTGATCACCTTCCAAAATCTTCTTTTTAAACCATTGTGAAATATCTTAAATGTGTTACAGGAACCACAATAATGCTTGTAATTTCTTATGCCGATATTGGACAAATTAGTTGCTTAATCTCTTCATAAACCAAACCATGACAGTCGCTATTATGGATAGGAATTTATCAATGAATATGGTTGTTATATTTAACTCATCAGCATTCATAAAAATGCTAATACCCTATCTTCCTGCAAAAAGATAGATGAAACCTGCTGTCATGAAGTGAAGAAGTATGAACCTAAACTCTAAAGGCATAATGATTAAAGTAAAAAATGTATTAACACAAAAAGGCGTAATATATGTCTGGTTCTTAATTTTCTCCTTTACAAATGAGGAGGATAGATGTGACAAGTCTGGTGCTACCTCTTCAAAAAAACGTATTTGTAGCTCAATGTAGTTGGGTATTTTGTAATTTCATATTAGCCATGTACTATGCTTTAAGGATCCACCCAAATACAGAAATATCAGTGACTGTTTAATATCAGGTTGATGTAGTGCTTTCTTGGCATGGTGTTCCTGAATATAAAACTGTGGAATTTATAAATCATCCCCATTCCCCTGACTTTTCCCAAGTTCTCTAAATTTTATCAGGTTAATGAAAAATGGATGTTGTTATCTATGCACTTAATTGATGATGCACTTTAACACACTGGCCAGTTTACAATAAATATGTCTTCCTCAAGTATTATACTGTCATTGATTCCAACTTTTTAGACTCTTTTCTAGCCTCCCTTATGAAAAACGGAATAATTATGAATCTTCTAGAAGTGACAAATGTAAGTTTCAGAGCACAGAAAAATTATTAAATGGAGCATGAGTAATGTAAATAAATGAGAAGAAAGACATTATGTGTAGAACATTAATAAAATAAAATATATCTTGCAACTGGGCTTTGATAATGGAAATGTTACTGTGAGCTGGAGTTGAAACACTGGGCTTCTAAATGTGCTTTTTGCAAAGCATCTTATTATTCCTTCCCATCTCCTGCTGTAGCCATCAAATCTTTTGCTTTGTAAAGACTTTTCCATGTCTTAGGGATTGAATTCATAGACTAAAAAGCTGTTCAATCTGAAACAGAGGAGCTAATAGAAAGAAAGGATATGCTTTATTGTTGCTTATATATACAGTCTCTGGTCTTTTGGAGCATACGACCATCACTGATTGATAGAAAATACTCAATTTGACTTATCATGTTACAAATCAAGATGTGGTAAACATAAACTTGAGGGATGTCTAATTTTGTATTTCCTTTTTATTTTTATTCCATTTGTAAACTTAATTTGATAAATGTTTATAAATTGCTTTGTATACACAAAACATTCTATAATTAGGGAGTGGAGATAAATTGATAAAAACATTTTTTTTCCTATTGAGTAACTTATTGTCTATCAAGGAGACTATCAAATTAACTGTTGATAAAACCTAGTAATAGTTTCCATAATGTAGTGCTTACTATGCATCAAACACTGTACTTTCATACCTTTACATAAATGATCTCATTTAGTTGTTACCACAATCCCATGAGGTAGATTTTGTAATGTCAATTGTCAAATTGGGAAACAGATCGAGGACACTGAATTGCCCCCAGTTTCCTGGCAATCAATGGCAGAACAACTCAACCTGGGCTCTTTGACTCCAAAGCACATACCAATTATATTATCACAATGGGATTCAGATTATCACAGAAGTATGTATAAAAGGGTAGAGTAATGCATGGATAAATAAAATCAGGAAAGGGAAAAGCTGTGGAAAACCTTCATAGAGAAAAAGACATTATAAGCCTGGTGTGGTGAAAGGTTATTCACTAGGAGAAGAGGCTAAGAAAGTTGACTACAAGCAAGGGAAAGAGTTAGTAAGCGTGCTGAATGATTGCTGTAGTTTGGAAAACATGAACAGCCTGAGATTGACAAGGCTTCTAGGTGGGGTATGAAATGGAGGAAAAAGGAAGGAGCCTGAATAGGTGTGTGGGAATTCATTTGAGAACATTCTATTTAAATCATGTTGAAGAGTTAAGACTTGATATAAATACTCCAAAGGAGTTTTGAGCAGAAATGTGCCCAAATCCGCTCTGCTCTAGAAGGATCTGGCAAAGTAGAATGGACTAGGAAGAGACTGGATAGGACACACGTGAGAGTTATTGAAAATGTTGGCAGGAGATAACTGGACCTTAATTAAAACAGTATTTGTATGAAAGAAGAGAGTACATAGTTGTTTTGGCACTTGGGCTTTTAAAAAATAGAAACAATAAACAATAACAAGTATCTTCTAAGGTTCAGATAAACACCTATTTGGCTTAATTTTAACATAAAATTCGTAGGTTATAGCAATTTTTATTCATTTTTTTATTTGTTTGTTTTGTGGTACTGGGGATTGAGCCCTGGGTACTCTTCCATTGAGCTATATATCTAAACCTTTTTTTAATTTTGAAACAAAGTCTCACTTAGTTGCACAGATTGGCCTGAAATTTGTGATTGCCCTACCTTGACTAGTCTCCTGAGTTGCTGGGATCACAGGGGTGTGCTACCATGTCCAGTTAGCAATTTTCTATTCTGAGCTCTTAGTTTTGCTTTTAAAAGATGGATATGTTGCCAGTCATTTAGACCTTCAATTTGGAAATAATTGCTCCTAGATTATCTTACACCTAAGATAGTCAGAGAATATACAGACTCATTTTACAGATGAAAACCAGAAGTTTAAAGAAAAAAAATATGATATATGCGGCAAGTGCATCTTTTAGTTTAACAAACTATAGAGTGAAATATTTGCCTCTTAAACTGTAGTTACATTATGTTGCTACAAAATGTTATTTAACCACCTTGCAAAAACTTGTCAATTCTCTACATCTTTCTCTTTTCAATTGATTTAACTTTAACTTGGCCATAACAAATCAATTGAATGGCATTGATTGAAAAACAATCTAAGCAGGGACAAACCTATGCTTTCTTCTTTGATTTTTTTGTTCAAGAGATTCTCTTTCTTTCTCTCTTTCTCTACTCATGTTTCTGAAAAACAAAACTTACGGATCTATTTTTTTTTTTTTTTCTATTAAGAAATTACCAGCCCAGTGTGGTGGTACACACCCAAAGGTTTGGAAGGCTGAGGCAGGAGGATGGAGAGTTCAAAGCCAGCATCAGCAAAAGCTAGGTGCTAAGTAACTGCGTGAGACCCTGTTTCTAAATAAAATACAAAATAGGGTTGGGGATGTGGCTCATTGGTAGAATGCCCCAGAGTTCAATCTCCCACACGTCCCCGAAACAGATATTACCATCTAGCTGCAAATATGATAACTGGGAGAAAAAGAAGACAGATAAGAAAAACAGAGCAATATTTGATACTGTGTCTTTTCTTTGCTTCTCCTGACCTTCTCTACCTCTGTATCTTCTTCCTTCTTCACAGTGGTGAAATAATGGGAAGTTTCACCTCCAGCACCAGAAAGATGTTATGAAAAGGTAAGAGAAATAAAATATTGAACACTTTGACACAGCCAGTGACCTACTTTTTAAAAAGTTATTTTGTAGTTCAAGGAATATTAAAAGAAGAATGTTATTAATGTGGTTAGGGCTAAACAAATTTGTTGTGCTGTTTTACATCTATAAAATCTTCCTTTGTAAAATTATTCAATATAATTAATCACTAAATGCGGACCAATTTTTCAGCTAAAATTTCACTTATTTAGTAAGCAACATATGCTTCTGATCAGTGGCTTTCTTATAATTAAGTAAAAAAAATCTAGGCCTTGTAGATGAACTCATGGGCAATGCCACTGTTTTCTGTTTTCTAACTTCAGATTAACTTTTAATGAGAGGATTTTCAAATTACCAAAGAGATTTTATAAGTGATCAAAGTGATCAGGTGGTCATCTCTTTTAAAGGAGGATATTCATATATTTATTTGGTTCAATGTGTGTGATGTATACAAATGCATAGGAGTTTAATCAATGTCCTTGGTTCTGACAGAGAGAGAGAGAGAGATACTATTGGATTGAGCTATTTGGTGAATATCATATTCCATAAAATATTTTTTATGATAATGAATTGTAGTTTTATTTCTATTTTTAAAAATGGTATTATTATGATCAAGAGATAAGGAATAATTTCTTAAATAATTACACATGAATTTTCAAATGTAAGATGTGATATTGTTAGATACATAATGTGAATATTACAGTTGAATAAAAGTAATACTTATTAAAAGAATAATTGGTTTAAAATCACAGTCTCATTGCAGATAGTTCTTACTTTGATATATATGCTAGTTAACTTTATGTCACTGTGACATATATAGAAAATAAAACAACTGAAATGGAGGACAAGTTTATTCTGGTGCATGGTTTCAAAGGTTTCGATCCATGGTTATTTGGTTGTGTTGCTTTGGGCCTGTGGCAGTATAGTACATATGGTGGGAGCATGGTATGAAACTTGGTATAAAATTCCTAAGGACAAGTTATCTTTACTTCAATATGACTCTATCTATAATAACCTAAAAGCTAAAGTAAATCAATACTGAGGAAGGAGGCAACAAATTCTCATATTGGTGAAAAGTGTTAATTGTTCATTTTTTTCTTGAGAACAGAATGAATCATCTGCTTGTGTCAGAACTACACTGTATCTCTGTTTCATTATTTCCAACATTTTGCAGTACTAGACTCAGAATTCAACTAAAATAGATGTCAACTACAACAAAAAAATTACAAACAGCTCCTTGACATTGAAATACTTTGAACCCCAATCTTAATACTTCACTCTACTTTTATTACCTAAAAATATTTATACACAAATTGATTTTAAAATTATATTGTTGGAGGAAGTGACAAGGATATGATTGAAAATGATGGATTAATGTAGCCAAAAGTGAGATGAAGAATGTGGGGTAATTATAGAACTAATGAGCTAGTTAATCATTCTGAAAATAAGCCATTGCTTCCAATCTCTGCATCTAGGGGATGCTGAATAGATGACATCTTAAATTCTCACAGGATCTAGGATTCTATGACTCTGCAATTTAATGTAATCTATTGTTTGGGTACTCAATTAATTAAACAGTTTGGGACGTGTGCTGTACTTTTAGGCCATTACAATAATGTTTGCAGGTACTTTACTAAAAGAAAAGTTCTCAATGTACATAACATATCATTGTGGCATTCTGGGTCAATAAACAAGTAGGCTGGTAAAACGTCAACAAACAAACAATATATACCAGGTATTCTCTAAGGCATTAAATTTCTGTCCCATGTCAAACATGATATCCTAAAATTATGTGTGTATTCATTTTACCAGTCAACTTAATCCTTGAATAAAAATATCAACAAAAATAAATGGAATGATTGATAGATTAAGTTAAATAACCTTATTCTTTTTGTTTTATGTCACAAAGAGGTAGCCTATTGCTTGAGTGGTTCCTAATCCATTCAAGTATAATTTATGAACAAACATGAAACAGTGCAACATATTTTAGATAAAGGGAAAAAAGAAGCACAAAAGTTTCTGCATTACAGAAACTTCTGTATATGTTTTATAAGTCCCTTCTTTACATTTCTATTTTTATTGAAAACACACACAAACATTTATGTAAAATCAAATATTAAATAAAATTTCCATTTCTGATTCTAAAGTTACCATTCTTTCTGACGAAAAGAAACAATGACCCAACTGAAGAAGACATAAGATAGGTGTGCGAATTTCAAAATAGCCCCCAAAACTTAAACACAAATGGCTTCTATCTTATGGTCTCCTAAGGTTTGGAGTGGAGTCCCCACCTCCTTTGCCTAATGCCACTGCTATATTCTGGTCCATTCCCTACATGTTGAATGCCAGATGAAAAGGCTAAAGACCACTTGAATTGTTCAACTAAGTAAAGCAAATGGTCCCTCTCAAAGTGGTTAGCCATCAGACAATTCCTGAGGACTTGAATCCAATGAAAAGTAGAGAAAGACTGGATTCGTCTTCTGTTTTCCGGATATTGTGCTTCTCCTGTTTGATGTGCTCCTGGTTCTTTACCCATCACACTGGTGTTACATCATTGGTCTTTAAGCATTTGGGCCTCTGAACTGACTTTCCTGGGCTTCCAATTGCAGATAACAGATTGTGGACCTTCTCAGACCACCTAATAATTTGAACCCATGACTTATGATAAATTTCCTAATACGTATATGACTAATATTTTATATGAGTATATTTTTACATGTATAAATTTGTATATATGTGTACATATAATTAACTAGAGAAAAAGAGCCAATAACCTATGTGTATGTGTGTATAATAAAAATTTATATATCTATATTTATAGATATAGGGCTAGTTTGATTGATGCTATTGGTTTAGTTTCTCTGGGGATGCCTGACCAATACAGCTATCCATTTTCATTTTATAAAGAACTTGAAAGCTTTCTAACTAATCTAAGGAAGAAGACTTGGAAGTGGTCAAAGACACAAATTGATTATGATTTATGCCTTATTAAAATGATAGTATGTGAAGGTCAACCAAAGAAACAATATATGCTGAGCATAATCTCAGAACAAATTATATGGACTTATTAGACAAAGGTATATTTAGGTCACCCATCACTGATGGATCTCTATTCCTACCTGAAAACATTCTTAGGAATTAATGTATTGAAGATGCAGCTTGATTTGCAATTTTAGAGCAATGAATGATAGTAAGGATAGTATAATTATATTAATAATATTAATATACATTTTCTCTCTCTTTTCTTTGGTACTGGGGATGAACCCAGGGGAGATTTACCATTGAGTCACATCCCCAGCACTTTTTATTTTTACTTTGAGACAGAGTCTTCTAATTTCCTGAGGCTGTCCTCAAACTTTCAGTCCTCCTAGCTCATATCCACAAGTTGCTGGGATTTGCTGCAGTCTGGCTGGGCACAAATAACCGAGCCGCCACAAAGCGGAAACT
Organism: Marmota flaviventris; assembly: GCF_047511675.1. Lineage (NCBI taxonomy): Eukaryota > Metazoa > Chordata > Mammalia > Rodentia > Sciuridae > Marmota > Marmota flaviventris. The sequence continues at coordinate 40,747,728 of NC_092513.1, forward strand.
TTATTGCCCGAACTCCACCAGCACTCCACGCACACTCCCCAGGAACTCTCTCCCACTCCACCTGGCTGCGCTGCGTGCACTCACTCTCGGAACCCCGGGAGAACCAGGAGAACCATAACTCCAAAGTAGCAACTCCAAAGGGCACCCGAGGCAGCAAGAGCCGCCCTATTACCGGAGAGTAAAGGTTTAATATACAATTGAATACACATCTTAACATAACCATCATCATCTCAATGGCTTGCTGGAATCACCTCTCAACCACTCCCTTCTGGCAAAATGCCATGCGTCATCCCGACTCCGCTGTGGCCCTCAACAGGGATTACTGTTGTTCCCCATCACACCCAGAAACTAATATTAATATCTTAATAAAAAAAAGCTACCTTGCTGTTAAAGAGAAATGAGTGTTTTGGGGTAAACTATATACATAACTTCTTATGCTACATGTTTCTTAGCTGTAGTCTTTTAGTGCACGTTTAACTTTCTCTTAATAATTATAAATAACAAAACTTGTGCATTGCACACTTATCTGTTCATTAAACTGGGGGCCCATTGAAACAGGCACTATTTCAGTGTTACACGTAATAAGTGTTATGAGGTGTATGCTAGTCCTCTATGAAGTAAGGCACATTCTTATCTTCAGTTTAGATGAGAAAAATGAGGTTTGGTACAAATATCTTCTAAAAGACAGTAGCAGTATTCATAGCTGAAATCCAAGAAATATCTCTTAATTCAGGGAGCTAGAAAATATTATATATCTATGGTGTGACAATTAGAGCAGGGAGAGTCAGTATCCTTATGTTGAGAAATATCATTTGTCATTTGATGAAAAATGCATTTGGAGATAAGTTTGGAGTACCTAAAGCCCAGATGAATTTAAATAATTATGATGAATGAATTTTACATTAAAATTACATAAATTTTACATGTTTTAGGAAAACAGAATTACTAAGTAAAAACAAAATTTCTACCTTCATATATACATGGAGTCTTTCAACTCTTTTTGCAATTCTGAGGACAAAAATTTTATTCAGAAATCTCTTAGAATAAAACACAAATATAATCCTATAGTAGTCTATTCTCCCCCTTCTCTTGAAAACCACAAATAAAAATTTTTAAAAATCCATTCGAATGACAACTATCATATTTATTTAATCTCAACTCTTGCCAAATAACCATAAGCACACATCCATGAATAACAGCTAATTTCTCACTGTTTAGCATTCCATGCACTATAGATGTGTGCTGTCAACACAATACATTCTAATACTGAGCGATGTCACACTGATTTAAGAAACACTTTTGCTAATGAGTGGCAGGCAGAAGACAATGAACTACGGAAAACATTTCCTGATAAAGTCATAAAATGCCTTTTACAAGAAACGAATTCATTGTTCCCCTTTTTATATAAACACTGAAAGTTACAACATCCTCATCTCACATAGATCCAGAACTTTGGGATTCTAAATAGTAGCTGATTGAGCTATAAACTCAGAACATGCTCAAAATGTCGCCAAATACTGACCTGATTGTCTCATATTGTCAAGACCAAATGGATTGAATTAATTGGACAAGAAAGTGGCCATTCTGTTACATGCTGAAATCTTCATTCTGTGGATCTTACTTAATATTATTTGCCTCTCATCCTATTACAGCTAGTAGTAGGCTAACAATAACTATGCAATTTCATCAGTTGTCAACTTTATTAAAAATTAATTTTTTAATATTATAAGATTCCAGTCTCTAGTTCTAAGTAAGATCCATGTTTCATACCACTTTCAAAGTATCAGAATAAATATTATTCAATTGAGTAAATATTTATTAGATACAATCATCACTATCATTTGTATAAACATTAGTACTTAAAAATATATAAAACTGATGGGGGATTTTCAAAAAGCCAAGAAAATATTGAAAATTTAATTTCAATAATTTTAGACTTATTATGCACATTGTAAAGTTAAAAAAAATTAAAGTGAATGAACAGTCATTTGGCCTAATTCAACTTTTTAAGTATTTAGGAAATGCTGAAGTTTAAAAATTTATATTCAAAGGAAAGGTAATCATATATGTTCATATTAAGGAATTTCTTCTGTCCTACTGCAAAGCTGCTTTCTACTACATTATAAATACTATAAATACTATATTTATGACTAACATAAATCTTTCACAACAAGCATGTATGAGTAACTCAGAGTCATAAAGAACAGACTCTTTCATACAATTTTTCTCACCTAATCCTTTTTGTGAGGTACACATTTTCTTATTCTGTTTTTCAATGTAGAGAGGAAACAAAAATTCCAAATTCACTAGAAATCCTCCATTGCTTATTGTGTAAGGGTAAAAGAAATTGAAGTTAAAGTGTAAAGGACCGGGCATTGTAAAGTTTCTAAGCTGCAAGGCCTGAGTTAAAATGTAAAGGACCAGGTATTGTTAAGTTCCTATGCTACACGCAAAACCTGAAATTCCTGTAGCTGTTAAGACAATACTCGAACTGCCCAGTAAATATTCCCCCTGACCGCCTGGTTGTTTAATAACTTAGGGCCCTGTGCGATCTTGCACGTAGGCATTGCAGGGCCTAAACCAATCAGTTTGAATGTGTACCCCGCTTTAGAACTGACCTATCACCCCCGCCCGACCTGTTCCCTCCAATGAATGAACTAATCATGTTTAGGAATTGTTGTTTGATTTTCCGGCGGTGTATGATGATTTGTTAAAGGAGACTGTGATGTATGTAAAGTCCCCGCCCTCCCCCAAAAGTGTACTTAAGCATTGTTCAACCCCGGCTCTGGGCTCTGGGCTGCTCTCCCTTCTCGAGTGGGCACGGAGCCCCAGCATGCTGGAATCTCAATAAACCCCCTCCTGCTTATTGCATAAAGTCAGTCTCTTGGTGGTCTCTTCCTCCGGTGTTAGCTGGGCCCTTACAATTGGATGAAGTTCAAACTCATTATTGAAGACAGAAGACATAGCACAATCAAGCTTCTGTGTATCTCTCTGCCTGCCTGCCTTTTTTCTTCCCTCCCTACCCCTTCCTTCCTTTGTTTCTTCCTTCCTTCCTTCCTTCCTTCCTCCCTCCCTCCCTCTCTCCCTCCCTTCCTCCCTCCCTTCATTTCTTCCTTCTTCCCTCCTTCCCTCCCTCTCTGTCTCACTTCTCTCCCTGTACCTCCACACCCCATATCAAAATAAAAGAGTAAAAAACGTGGTATATATACACAATAAGGTTTTACTCATCCATAAAGAAGAGTGAAATTAAGTTATTTGCTGGTAAATGAATGGAACTGGAGAACATCATACTAAGTGAATTATGCCAGACTCAGAAAGTCAAGAGTCATGGTTTCTCTCAGATGAAAAATTCAAAAAGAGATGGAGAGAAAGAAGGAAATGATTTAAAAAAATGATATTTTATAAAAAGAGAAGGGAGCCAAGAGAGTAGAGAAAGGGGATCAAGAGGGCAGGAGGAAGTCCTGGGGAAGTCCTGGGGAACAAAATCTACAAAGTGATGCTATGTCTATGTACAGATGTATTACAATGAATCTCAATTTTAAATAGAATGATGATGATGATGATGATAGAAGATCAACCGAGTAGAACAAGCAGATCAGGAAGAGAGCAGAGGGGTGGGAAAGGAAGATAATGGAGAAGGAGCATGAACAAATTATGTGTGTGTATGAATATAGCATAATTAATTCCACTTTTGTATAATTATAATGCACCAATTAAAAAGAACAAAATGAATAAGTAAGGTGAAATGATAGCAGAACATTTTGTGGTCCTAATGCAGAGGCTGCATCGTCATCTCTGTCTTCATTCACTGTGCTTTCATGGCTTGAAATACACTTGACCCCCACCTCTCCTTTCTTGAAAGCAAACATTTCAATATTTGAAGGTGCAGCTCAAAGCATATAGAATTTCTTAACTTACTTGCCTCCTCCATAATTTGATTGATCACTATTTTTCCCCCTCTATGTTGTACAAAATTAAATGAACTTACCTCTTTAAATGTAATTATTCTCCTAATATCTCTCTCTGTTGAGGGCAGGGACAAAGTTTTGATTGCATTGTATCCAGAACATTAGAGAAAGTGTTGACCTATATTCCATATTGGATTAAATGTAATTACACTAAAATATTCAATGCAATTTTGTTAAAAGTATTAAATGCTAGTTACAAGGTGCAATATTGTCTCAAAGTGTTAGTGACAAAAGAGGAGAAACTCAGTTTAAGATTCAGAGGGTTTCAGATGACTTGGGTTTTTTTTTTCTGACAGTATTTATTAAAATGTATAGAAAAAAGTCATTAATTTTTTTGAATCAAAACAAGAAGAAAAACTATAAGCAAATTCAAAACAATTACAAAAATCTTGCTCAATGTTTTCCTTTATTATGTGACTTAGATGAAGTGCTGTTCCCTGAAGTTTATAGTAAAGCTTACAGCTATTAATTTTTCTAAGTTTTCTTAAGGCTGTTTGCTTGGTAACATGTTCCTTTTAGATACTATGGGCTCTCCATCTAAAGCTAGCAATGTCTTTGCCCAATGGGTCTATATTCAAAATACCAAGCTCATCTTTTACGTAGTCCTACTTCTTGACCTTTCCTCTGAAAAGGCCATCCTTTTAATTTCTTTAAGATAATGGGTCTATTTTCATAAGTTGTTGCTTTTTCATTACTAAAACTATATTTTGCATTGCCTATTATTTTAGTAAGAGTACATGTGTGTCTGTTTTCAATATTAACTTCAAATACTTGTTATCTACATCTTTAATCTATGTAACAAAAATATTCATTAATCATAAAATCAGAAGATTCTCTTTTCACAGCACAGTAAGCATTTTTCTACTGTCTGACTTCTGAAGTCTAATGTCTACATTATTGAATGATCTAACCTTACATAGTGGTAAGATATTAATCAGCATCAGAGGGAAAGCCCACAAAAGCATAAGTTGAAGACAAACTTGTTTGGGATCAATTTACTATTCAGATTTAGTGCGTATTCTGAGAGTAATTTTTAGTGTATACCATGATGATAATATATGCATTATATGGGACAAAAATGAACTCAGACCCAGGGTTTAGAAGAACAATATGCAACAAGCCATTGAATTATCCTCACGTACTAGAACAATTTTAATGCAATGTAGAAGTTGGAATGCTGCTTCCATCAGATTCCTGCTTCCTCTTGTTAAAAGAAATTTAACTACCTTATGTAAAATTTCCAGAAGATGATGATTAACAGAAGATGAATGCCAAATAATCACCAGATTCAGTGAAAGGGAACATTTAGATATTTCAAAGAAAACAGAAATTACAACAAATCTCGAACAGCATCTTTAAAAACTAGTGACTTAGGGGAGTGACATTAGCAAGGTGTCAGAATAGGAAGCCCTAGTCCCTTCCTTTCACAGAGAAACTAATTCAACAATACCCGGACCAACTGCCTTTGTAAGATATCCAGAAATCAGTTGAAGATCTTCTGCACCCCAGGCAAGCCAAAAAATAGCTGCATCAAAGTTGCTAGGAAAATTTTTGATGTCTTTTTACTATAGTCCCTCCACCAGCAGAGTACCACATTATCAGAAAGAAATTCCCAGCTCTTAGATTGTCCTAAAGAAAAAAAAGAGAAGGCTGGACTGTATGTCCAATATTCTGACTCTTTTAGGGGCTGCCTAAGGGATTGGCTTCTGGTCCATCTGTCAGACAGATCTGATAAGGCCTGACATACTCATTGTGCTTGGAGACCATTGAGGACAAAAGAACTGGCTGAAGTGTGGTTCATCCATAGCACTTATAGTACAGCAGAGGCCAGGAAGTCTGGAAGCCTCTGCATCAGGAGAAAAGAGAAGAGCAGAATGTATGTCCAATATTCTGGTTGCTCAGGGGTCTGCCCAAGAGCTCAATTTTCTGTCTAACCTGTAGGATAGTGTGAATGGGATCTGGCATAGTATAGATATAATGGCCAAAATCTTTTCAAATCTGGGGTATGAAATGGAAATCCAGGTCCAGGAAGTCTAAAGGACACAAATAAGATAACCCAAAGAAGTTAAAGAAGTCCACATCAAGGCACATTATCATCCATGCACCCTTTCAGGACTCACGCCCAGTGACCTACCTCATCTAGTCACATCCCACCTGTCTGCAGTAACCACTCGGTCTATTCAAACTAGGGTCTAGTGAGTAAGCTACAGTTTCATAGTCTAATCATTTCACATAGAAATATTCCTGAATTAACCCAGGAGCTTTTGAGGAATACCTCGTATCTAAATAATAACATACCCTTGTTAAAATTTCTCTTTTGATATTACAAAGCCTACTACTATTATTTACTGCTTTTTAAAATCTCATAAACTCCACTTAAAGTATCAGAATTGATTTTTCAAGAGTGTAGACCAAAATTCCAATCCTGTTACTATTCAATACAAATAAACTAAAAATCTGGTAAAATGTACTCAAATTTTTAACAAAATTAGGTGATAGAATCACAGATCAATTCTATCATATTTATCAGCCTTTTATATCATTACCTTTATCTTGTATGCTTGCGTAATAAAATTAAGTCAATAACCTTGATTCCTTAATTGTTCTTTATATAGGTCTATCTATACTTTCATCATCAATGGAGTAAAAAAAAAACTTAGGGGATTATATGGAGCTTGAGAAAAGATATCATAGATAGATGTTGGGAATATTAGACTTTACTGGAGAACTCATTAAAGCCAATTTGTAATTATTCAATATATTTCTTTTGACTCCCTTGATGGACAATAAGTTGTTGAAAGTTTGTGAGGCAAAGCTTTTTCTTTTGGATTTAACATAACTATAACATAGATCATTGTTCCTGCTATGTTCTAGGAATTGTTTTACATTTTAATAATAGAGAAAAGTTCTCTGACTAGGTGGTAAAGAATGCTGGAGAAGAAGGATGTTGACTTAGATTCAATAATAATGGGGGAGGAAATTTCTGGAATAGAAACTGAAATAAAAACTTAAAATAATGAAAGGAGCCTTCATGTAAAATCTGGGGCATATAAATCTAAGGAAAATGTTAAGACCAATGGTTTATAATTCATTCCCCTAGTTCAGTGAAGATAAAAAAAGTGCTTAAGCTGATGGGACAGCCACTGCAAAGACCTGGTGGCTTGGTGTATTAAAGGAACAGAGGAAGATTTGCGGTTCTAGAGAGAGAAAGAGAGAGAGAGAGAGAGAGAGAGAGCGAGAGAGAGAGCGAGCGAGCACTGGGGCCGAAGCCTGTCCATATGGGAGCTTCTAGGCTATAGTAAAAATATTTAATTCTATGTATTAATTAGATTAATTAATGAGATTCCTATTAGCAGAGTTTAAGAAGAGGAGTGGCATAATCATATGCATGCTTTTTTTGAAAACAGATTATGTAAAGAAGAGAAGAAAAAGAGGAATCAGTGTGGAGACATGGACTGTCATCTGAGAAGAATAATACAGTGTCGTTTTCATAGATCTCTGGAGAAAGATTGGTGTAAATGACTGATTTCAGCATTAGGATCAATGTGTTCAAGTATATCAGAAATGCCAATTTCTAAAGAAACTTTATTCATATGGGACTAATAAGCACAATTTTCTGCTTCATTTATTGAGACATCTAGGACCTTGAAAAAAAAAGAAAAAGAAGAAGAAGAAGAAAGATTAAAAAGTTCAGTGACAATGTCTTACAAGATTTAACTGGGTGAATTTTATGCTTTCATTGCCTCTGTCCTTGCTCCTGCACTGATTTATTTATGTGATGCTAAAAAATTTGGATTGAAAATATATGATCTACTCAGTGATTTCTTAAATGATGTCAAATATGGATATTTAATGAAATATGGAAGTTTAACCTAAAAGAAATTACTTAATTTTTTTCAGGAAGTTTTGGTATCATTGGAGTGAGAGTACAATGATTTCATTTTAAATGATGTTAAACATAGTTGAAATATATCAAATTGTCAATTTTTTTATTTCTCTATGGTATTGATTTTGTGGACTTGGTTTTATAAACTCCTAAATCTTATTTATAGGCTATAAAATATTTTCAAAAGAACTAAGGTAAACACAGTCCTCAGGCTTATTTTCCCCCACTTAAAAAAAATCACTTTGTGATATTTTTCATTCTTTTTCCCTTGACCTTGATTCGTCATTCCTGAGAAATAATGGAACTCGGTCAACAGAACTTTCTCAATTCATATTTCACATTTCTCTACTTTGGGCTTCTTGACAATCACAGAAGTTGCATGATTTATTTGAAAGGGAAAAATGATCTCACACATGGCATACATAACTACATGTTGAAAAACAAAGCAAAAGAAAAAACCCAGAAAACAATGAAATATATAATAGATGGTGCTGATCAATGACAGTGAAGAATTATTGTAGGGAATTTCTGACCCATGTGGGACCAAGGCTTTGATTCAGGAAAAGGAGGTTGCTTGCTAGGATTTAAGTCTGCCAAAGTCTCTCCCAACCCTCCTCCGCTCCACCTTTACAGTTTTAGTAATAAAGCTGGAAACAGGTTTTACAGAGCCAATCCAGCTTCATCAATTCTCCAGTTAGAAACCTGAGGCCCAACAAGGTGGAGAATGCCATCTTTGACACTAGTATTTAGTGATATCTTTGGCACAAAAACCTAGGTGTCCCATATATGCTGCAGGTGGTGTTAACTAACAAATATGAAGAACGCTATTAACATGAAAGAAATCGATTGAGGTGCTTGTTAACCAACACATGTGGAGGTGTGAAGGAAACAGAATTAGTCCCCCAAAGAAGTTGACCTGCAATGTGGTCACAACAAAGGCCTCAGGCTCAGAACTTTGGGTCTAAGATGGCCTTGTAGAGATGGGTAAGGAGATCTGTTATCCATCAGTCATTGGTTATAAACCAATCATTTTTGGGGGGTTAGTGGGTGCTTGAACTCAGGGCACTTACCATTGAGCCATATCTCCAGCTAATCTCATTATTATTATTATTATTATTTTTAAATTTTGACACAGGGTCTCACTAAGTTGCTTAGAGTTTCACTAAGTTCCTGAGGCTGGCCTTGAAATTGCATATCTCCTGCCTCAGCTTCCCAAGGCACTGGGATTACAGGTATGCACCACCACACCTGGCCACAAGCCATTATTAAGACATGTGATGCAGCTCTGTGCAGTCAAAGGCAATCTCTGCAGAGGAGAAAATATTTCAGTTTTAATGTGGCTGAGGGTGACAAGTGGATGCTGCTTCATGAGTCATTTAACTGTGTGTCCTGATCCTTAGTTCCACGTTGTCAGGCTGCAGAAAGGTCTGTGCTCACCCTAGATGCACAATGTTGCACGAGCTGCAGACACAGATATATCCAATGAAGAGTCCCTTTTGCCTTCCGGTTCCTTTTAACTACTACTTTATGTTAAGACATATCTTGGAAGCTCCTTTTAGGTTTGTATTTGTTTGAATCTTGTCTATAGAAGTTCTAAGTGACTCAGGCTTGCTAGTAGTTAACTAGGTTAGTGAGACCTGGGACAGTTCAAGTTTGGAGGAAGTGCTGAGGAATCTGAAATCCCCATGGACACTCAGAAATGAAGTGTGGTTGTGGGTGATTAGACTTCCCTGAAACACTAGAAAAGAGCAGTTCTGGCACAGATCAGTGATGTATCAGGCGATTTAGGGATTCTGACTAGGCTCTGAACGTGCATGTTTAAGCAATGCCTCTTGCAAGAAGGGAGCAATGAGAAATGTGCAGAGGGATGCTACAATGAATTTTCAAGCAAGAGGGAGCAGAGGGCAAAGACCCAAAGGAATAAAGAAACCAAGGGATCTCAAAAAAATAAATAGACTAAAAAAAAGTGAGACTAATGGTGGAGAAGAATGGGCTAAAGGGGAGAGGGCAGAATGGAAAATATTGGGGAACAAAATCAACCAAATTATGCTATGTCTATGTACAATTATATCACAGTGAATACTGCTCTTAAATATAGTATAATACACTAATTAAAATACTACTACTAATGATGATTATGATGATGATGATGATGATGATGATGATGATGATGATGATGATGATAGAAGAGAGGTCAGTAGAGTACAGCAAGCTGATAAGGGAGGAGGGAAGGGAAAGGGAAGATTCTAGGGATTATGATTGCTCAAATTATGTGTATGTGCAGATGCGGTATAATGAATCCCATTATGATGTATAATTAATCTTGTAGTCAGCTTTTATTGCTGTGGCCAAAATACCTGACAAGAACAACTTAGAGGATGAAGTTTATTTGAGCCTCACAGTTTCAGAGAGCTCAGTCCATAGACAGCTGATGCCATAGTGCTTGGCCCAAGCGGAGGCAGAACATCATGGCAGAAGGGGCATGGCGGAGGAAAGCAGCTCAGAACATGGTAACCAGGAAGCAGAAAGGTCTCTGCTCACTTGGGACAAAATACAAACCCCAAAGGCATTTCCTCCAGTCACACCCTACCTGCAAAACAGTTATCACCCAGTTAATCAGTATCCGTGGATTAATTCACTGATTAGGTAATGGCTCTCATAATGTAATTTCATCTCTGAATATTCCTTTTTTTTTTTTGGTGGGGTAGCAGGGATTGAACTCGGGGACACTCTACCCTAAACTACATCCCCAGACCTATTTTATATTTTATTTAGAGACAGGGTCTCACTGAGTTGCTTAAGGCCTCACTAAATTGCTGAGGCTGGCTTTGAACTCTTGATTCAATCCTCTTGCCTCCCCACCTGAGACGCTGGGATTATAGGCCTGCACCACTGAGCTGGCTCATCTCTGAATATTATTGCATTATGGGGGCTGCGGATATAGCTTGGTAGGTAGAGTGCTTGCCTCACATGCATAAGGTCCTGTGTTCAATCCCCAGCACCACTTAGAAAAAACCAAATAAACCTAAATACTCTTGCATTATCTCACACTTGAGCTTTTAGGGGTGCCTCATATCTAAACTATAAGAATTATAATGCAGCCAGGTGTAGTGGTGCATGCCTGTAATTCTAGCAGCTTGAGAGGTTAAGGCAGGAGAATGGAGAGTTCAAAGGCAGCTTCGTCAATTTAACGAGGCACTAAGCAACTCAGTGAGACCCTGTCTCTAAATAAAATACAAAATAGGGCTTGGGATGTGGCTCAGTGATTAAGCGTCCCTGGGTTCAATCTCTTGTACCAAAATAATAACAATAATAATAAGAACATAATAAAATAATATAATAATAATGTATCAATTATGACAAAAATATCATATTAATGTGAGATGTTCACAGTGGGTGACTGTGTATTGGGTATATGGGATCTCTGTACTATTTTCACATTTTCGAAAATCTAAAACTATTTTAAAACATAAAATGGATTACTTTAACAAGTGATTGATGAAAATGTCTGTGGTATTGTAGGAAAAAAGTCAGAATATAACAATTATATATGTAATATCTAACCATCTAAAAACAAAAATATGTACATATTAGAAAAAATACAAAACAGCAACATTTTAATAATAGATGTGTTTAGGTACTATAACTATGGTAATTTTCTCCCTCCATTTATGTGTTCCCCAATTTTTTTAATGATGTGTATTGATTTTATAATAAAAAAATAAGAAGATATTTTATGGATCAAACAACTAACAGGTGCATTTGTTCTAGATGCAAGGAAGTATAGAGCAGACACCTGGCAGTGTCCCTTTGATAAAGCATATTTAAAGGAATACACAACACTGGAAAAGTCATTACAATAAAATCAAAGCAAGAATAAAATCAAAGGACAGTTATATTTGCAGCTAATGCCTATATTTAATAGTTACCTCATAGCACAATTTTCAGTTTCTATGATAGTTTCAGACTTACATCAGAACTCTATTTGTGATTACCCTTCATAACATAAATTATAGGTATCTGGTAAGTGTGTATAAATTCATCTTGAGGAACTGCATTCAATGATAACTGCTACAAGTTTCTAAAGTAAGAACACTATTTTCTTTGTATGTTAACATTATATTTGTATAGATCTTATGTATATATTATTATTTACTTTAAAATGCATGCTCATATTCCTTACCTTCTATTGCTTATACATTGGCACAGATGTGAATCGGAGTTGTAATTGAAACCCTTCTTCAATAGTAGAATTCAGTAGAATTCAGATAATCTTCTGATTATCTGAATATCTGTGATATTATAGAACTGTGTTTTTTGGAAACAATCATAAACAGCATAAGAAAAGAAATCTTGCAAGCATAGCAATTTTTACAATAGAGATTCCCTATAAGCTATGAGATACTCATCATAAAAATTAGAAAAGTAAACCTTTTACATTTTAATTAGATACCCATGTAAAGTATGCATGACTATAATATTGTACCCTGAATAAATATAAGAAAGAAAATGTACGTAACCATAGAATGCTTGATGATTTCCAGTGAGCACAAATTCTTTTTATTTGCTTAAAAATGATTGATGACTAGGACACATGAATAGTCAAGGCATGAATGAAATCATATTTAAGTACAATGTTGAGTGAAAACTATCTAATTCATCTTTATTAATTTTTTACATCTTTTTTTACAAAGTGAATATCCAAAATCTCTCAGCTCAAGTTTACCCCCAAGCTTTAGAAGCTCATGCATGTTTTTAAATCAATGTGTGATTATCTCCATTAAAACCATTTCAACATAATTATTTTAAATGTGATTTTTTTTTCCTGGACAAATTCATTTTATCACCCAGTGTATTGCCTTAATAATGTAATAATGAGCATCATCCTTGCTGCAATCAACAAGACGGTGTGGTGTGCTCTTTTTAATCAAAGATGTTGCAAATGAGAAAATTAGATATCAAGTAAGAAAATGGATTGTTTTCATTATAAAGCTAGCATCAACACTAATTAGATTGTGTATATACAACTCATATCAAAGCATAGGAATTCACATCATAAAACTCAGCAGTAACTAGCTGACCTTTCAGTCTGTTTTTCAGCAGTCCAACTATGACCTTTCCAGATTGTACCGCTGAACCTGCAGCATGCCACTGATTGCCAAATAAGTGCATGTAATGAGAGCAGCTACTGGGACGCCATAAACTGTTTTCCCAGCCAGGGATGACAACCTCTTAAAAGCATTGAAAGCTATAATGAAAACAATTCTGTTTACTTGTAGGAAGCAAGACTTGCTTGACGAGACTAATCAATTTTCTCATTTGATAGAAATTTTAATTGAAGACAACATCTAAAGGTGAAAATATTGTTCAACTAACTGCTTCTCTTGCCATTCTGTCATATTAATTGGGATTGTCCTAATATTTTCATTGTTGAATTCACTTGACAGAATCACTAAATTACATTAAAGTTGCTTAAGCATGAATTTTGTGAGAGGCAATCTTTTTAAATTTAAGCAGTATGTAGCAAGCATGAAACTGATATATTAGAAGGATGATTTCACAATTCTCTAACAATGCAATATAATATCTACTTCCATCTACCAATGAGGTGTGAAATTTACCTCCTACTCATATCACTAATATGGGTAATTTGTTTTGAAGCAAATATTTACTCTGAAGATACCATAGAATATTTGTTATTCATTTTCCACTATGTTTTCTTATTGCCCATGAGAAGGAGTATGGTATTTCAGCTTCTTTTATGCAGGCTCACTTGTATAATTAACAGCATCCTTCAGTCAAAAGATTATCAATGAATGGAGTTTCAAGAATGTTAAAAAGTAAAAGCAATATTTAGAAAAAAAATAGCTTCTATACCCTCTACCTTATCACCATTCCTTTAATACACTGGATCACTTTCTGAAAATGTAAGCTTTCTCATGGAATCTTCTCCAAGCGCTGTTGCCTAATGCTTAAACTCATTGGAAAGAATGAGTTTAAAGCATTAAAGAAAGAATGGGATAAAGTTTCTCACTTTGAGGGTCTAGCATGTCGGTATGATGTGTATTGTTGCTTACCTTCTACCCATACACTCAAGAGAAAAACTTGGGAGTCTTCGGAGAGTCTATTTGTGCTTTTATTAATAAGTCCTGTATCATTTACCTCTAAAATATTTTTTCAAACATTCCTGGCATATTCTATTTTACATGTTTTTTCATAGATAGCCTTCACATTGCAATTCCAGCTTCTTCACACTGCCATTAAATGACCTGCCTGAAATTTATACCTATAATGTAGCAATATTTTGAAAATTCATAATTGTTTCCCATATAGTGCCAATAGGTATAATTAAACTCCATGTCATGTCCTCCAGTAACCTCAGTCATCTGACTCCCTGGGCCTCCACAGTATACCTTCATTCTATAGTCTTCCCTATCAAATATATCATTTGGAAATTGGACATATAGCTTTCTCTTGCTTGACTTCATGCTTCCTTCATATCCTCTGGTCTGATGAAATTGCCCAAACAACCTGCTGTAAGTTTCAGTGTGCCTCCTCCTCTCAAGTCAATCTGCTTTGAGCCCTTGCCCTTTACTGAATTGGATATTTTCCCTGTGTTATAAGGCATCTGGTATTTCCCCTCTATCATTGCCCTTATTACAGAGAGCTGTTTGCTTCCCTCAATAGTGGTTTTCTTAAAATGAGGACTATATCTCATTCATCTTTGCATTCCTTTCTACTTAGCCTGTAACCTGACATATACTAGGTACTCATTAAATGCCCATGTATGATGGAAGGAATTTCAATTGGAGAATAATTCGTTTTGATCTATACCCTTTAGTTAAAATATCATTTCAGAATGACAGCATAAACATCTCATAATTAATCATAAACATTTTCCAAATGGGTCATGATTCTTAATAGGGATCATAACAGTCCACTTTCTCTGTTACCTATGTAAAACTAATGAAATGAAAAAGCCCAAACACATGTCAGTTCAGCCTAGCTGAAGTATCAGTCCTCCTGCTGCCCTGAGGCCTGATGTCCACCATAGAGGAACCAGGGGCCTCTGCTACTGTGGTTCTTAAAAAGTTTAGTCTCACCAAATAACAAATTTTTAACACTGACTCCCCATCTCAGTCTGATCATGGCATTACCTGACTGATGGAACATGAGATCATGTGAATTAATGTGGGCTGAGGGGAGACTGGGAAATGTCATTTCCCTCAATAGCCTCCATAGTGTGGGCGTGGAAGATGGAAGATGAAGAGTGTTGAGTGAGACAACTTACAATATCTGTTCACTCTTATATTTTTTTTTCTGATCCTATAGAAATCAATTTAACTATGTCCAATTGTTTCCTCTGAGATCTCACATGCTAGAAGAAACAATGACAGAATTCCAAAATGATAAAGTAATGTTCTTTATAATGTTTTCTACCTCCCCATGTTGTTGGTTATGGGTAACTAAAAACCTTCATCTTCAGCTACTTCTTAAACCTTTACCTACTATTCGTCCATGTAGAAGATTAGTTTGTGTAGTTTGGTTGACTTCAAGAATGCAATTGGGCATCAAAAGGGCATTGTATCCCTAAATTCCAAAGCTTCTGAAAATCTTGGCTGAATGAGTATGAATCACCTTCAGCATCTTCTCAAGCCTATGAAGTTGATTTCAGGTCTTCTGAGAAATCCAAAGAGACACTGTCTCTTGAGACACAGGCATTTAAGAGAATCATTCATTTCCTTCCAAAACCTTGTGGTAAGATATCACTGGGGCTGCTCATGCTTGTGCAAGCTTGCTGAGTTGTATGAAGTGAACATCGTGGGAGCAATTAGAAAGAGATACTGATTCATTTCTGATTCTTTAGAATGTTTCTCATAATTCATTTTCTTCTGAGTATTAATGATATCTGTAAGAAACAGTGGACTTTCCTAAAGAGAAGAAGGTCACTTAGTCTTCCTGCTAATTTAGGAAGAGATTTCCACTTTGTCTGAGGTAGGTGTGTGGGAGAAACGACACAAAAATAAAGACTGCTATTGCTTGAATTGGCCTGTGTCTCTGCTCATAGATCTTTCTTATAGAAGATGGTTAAAACCACTACATACAATATTATGCAAGTGTGTGCGTGCACACATGTGCATGTACATGTGTTGAAGCTATCCTTGAAGAGGCATTAAGATGGGGAAAAATATGATAAACCAGCCAGGAAAGAATAGTGTTAATTTGTTAGTGCACATTTGCAAGTATATCCACACATGTCATTTAAACACAGAATTCTTTTAGGAAGTTTAAGGACTATAGTAGAGTTGGTATATATGTGTGCCTTACTATAAATCCTATTCAAGTGCCTATGAGTTCAAATGAAAATTATCATCTGTGGACTTCATTTGGTAATTAATTGCATGTAATCTTATATCACTCCCATTGGTGGTGGTTTTGAATTATTATTTAAATAATTTATTGATGTTTAATTTTTTACCTGTTTATTTCTATTTATCTTATTTTTGCAAACAGATTATGATCTTTAAATATAGGGGCAGAATTGTTTGTTTGTTTAGTTGTATCCCCATACTGCCTGACCCAATTATTTGGAATTGGGTGAGAACTCAATAAATATTTACTAATGGGTCTTTTTTTTTTTTTTTACAGATTTCATTTCTTCAATGCTCTTAGACTGAATTGTGGAAGAGCAGAAAATGTTTTATCTTCTGAGTTGCCTTTGAGAATCTTGTCCTGTTTTCATCTTTTTTCTTCTGCTTCTTCAATTTTCCTGCAAGATAACTGTGGCCTTGAGTTTTTCTTTTTATGTTCATTGAAACACCAAAATATATTATATTATATCCATAAATGTCCCATGCAGAAATAGTTAAAATACCAAATTTTTAACACTATTTCTGCATGAAACATTTATGAATTGTTCTAATTATTTGATACTTTAAATTATTTTATACTTTTCTGCATTTTCCAAGTCTCCATGATTATTATACATTAATTTTAAACTTCTAAAAAGTATCTTATATTAATTTTTCAAAATAATAAATGATCTTCCTAACAGTGCCAGTTGTTTTATGAAGACAACTTTATCAACTTAGTCTCTGTCCTTCATGGATATTAGTTTCATATAATTTGTACTTGTCTTTTATGTAGGCTCAGTGATTATGCTTCCTTAAAGGTAGATACAGAATTTGACATTGTTGTGCAATAGACCACTTGGCCTTTTTTGACATTAACAATCTAATTAGATCAGATCATTTTCTACCTCACTGAGAACATTCATAAAATCTTGTTCACTATTTAGGTAAGAATTTTATTTAAATGCAAAGTCATTGTATAAAATCCCATTATTTATTCTGGTATAATCTTTATACACACACTCTCTCTCTCACACACACACATGCACACAAACATACCCACAGTATGATCCGCTGATTTAATGATGTTTATTTATTCTTGTCTTGCAAAAATAGAATAGCTTCTGGAATAGTAAGAAAACACATTAAAAATTGTTTTAGATGTGGATGGAAACAATACCTTTATTTTATCTATTTATTTTTTTATGTGGTGCTGAGGATCTTACTCAGTGCCTTCCTCACACCATGCAAGCTCTGTACCACTGAGCTACAACGCCAGCTTGGAAAACACAATTTTTGTTCTTTACCTTTTCACAACATTACTTCCTTAAGTCTTTTCATAAGTTATATAAGGAGGTGATTCTGAGTGTTCCCAGAACTCAAAATAGTGAAAGATGTACATAACATTCATCACTTGCCTTGAGGAGTTTCTAGTCTTATTTATGAAATATTTAGATAAAAGAGTCAGATATGTATATAATAATATTTGGTATTATCAGAGAGGATTATTCAAGGTAAGAACATATAAGGAAAAAAATCACAGAAAAGAGGCAAAAGACAGGTACGAGAGTTCTTCAAGGAGTCAAGACAGATTTATTGCTGAAGGTTACTTAAACTTTTATTGCTTAGAGAGCAGGCAGGTTAGACAGCAATCCAGGACAGTTAATACATTCACTGTTTCACAAAATTCTATTGATCCTTTTATAGTACTTTCCCTTTCTGTTCTTCTACTTGAGTGATGATTTACTTCTGACTTTATTAAAAAAGATTATTTTTTCTAGTAATTGACAAATATCTACAAATGTTTTTCTCTTCACCTCAACATATTGTTTTAATTTTTAATTTACTCTTTCTCTAATCTTATTAGTTCCAAAGAAACGATGTTTGTCTTTTGCAATGTTTGCATCTAGGAGGGGTTTTAGTGATGACACTAATGACATTTTTCCATGTATGGAAAAATCAGTATTGGTCAAGAGAGAAAAGATCAAAATGGAATAACACTGGATCAGGGCACTTGAAAGGAATGGAGAGGCCATTGTTATTCAGATTTCAGATGTGACCTCAGCTAGGATTTGAACTGAGCTGAACTGAGCTGCAGAGATGCCTGCCCAAGATGTGAGCTGATATTTGGATTGGGCCAAATCATATTTTCTGGAAACATAATTTCCTGAACCTCTGCTGAACTTCTTCATCAAAACTATCCAAGCAATGAGACTACATTTTCTTGCAAGATATCTTGAGCTACCACCACTCCTAATTCCTGGCTAACAAGTAGGTAGTGTCCAGCTCCTTTCAGGCTTAAAGTTATAAATATAGCTGCTGTTTTGTAAAACCTTATGGCACATTTTCAAGACTTCTTTGAATCTGTGTTTTCCTAATTCTAATCTTAATTAATCCTAAATAAATGTAATTTTCTTTGTTCTTAATTGTTGATTTTATTCTTCTATTTTATCTCCTCTACTAAACTGTTGATTCCTTTAGGATCAGTTATATTTACTTATCCATTTAATATCAATAGGCTGTATGTGATATCTTCTCCTTAAATATTTAATTGCATGAATACATGTGTATTTATTTTTTTGGTCTTTTGCTGTTAATTGCAATTTGCATAATTCTGCATATGTAACTATTTCTATTACAAATTGGGAAACTGAAACTCAGAATAGTTATATAATTTGCTCAGGATTGAAAAGGGGTGAGCATGAAAGAATGTAAATTCATGCTTTAACCTAAATCTGTAGCCTATTTTACATCATCATATGGATTTCTTCATATCTCTTTGATGTTTACTCTTAGACCTCATATTTGTTGAGCAACAAACTGCTCATTTGAATATCTCCACCTTATTTAATCATAGTTCTCAAAGATAGATAATATAGAACTTGTTAATACATATGGAGACATTTTCTAACTACTCTTAAGAGTGATAACACTCATACCAATCATACATATTTCCCCCTCCTTGTGTGAAATTTTATTATTTATTTTTTCTAACTGGGAACAAGTTGGACGAATTTTGAAGAATAGCTAAAGTTGATATTCAGTCTGTTTGTGGTTGGGCTTGGTGAACTTTATGTCCCTTATCATGGGTTATGAGTGAAAAATATAATAATCTAGGAGAGAACTCACAAGACATTGGATATAAGCAAAGAAACTAAGGGTCCTATTGACAAAGTGTGGCAAGATCTGAAAAGTCAGCCACTTTTCCTGTCCTCTCCATGTAAGGGTAATTTCTTTGGGGGTATCAGGAAGCAGAGCCTGGGAAGAACAGGTTGTGAAGAACAGGCTGTGCCCTGCTCAGTTACTTACTGCATGAGGTACGGAACAGTAGATGGCCATGAAGTACTCCATTTTGAGTTGCAATGCTGAGGTAGAATGACTCTACACCTTATTTGTACAAGTAAACAACCACCATATGTCTAGCACAACCATGAAGCACAAACTGATAAATTAATTGTGCTAATAAAAATGACCATATGTGAATTAATCAGAAGCATGTGGATGCATGAGTGTATCAAACTTATATTGGAAAAAGCAAGTCCATGAGATTGCTGGACACCCAGACCAGTAAATCAATCAAGCCCCTCATCCAAGGCCCATAAAAGGAGGAACATCTTGAGACTAGACATGGTGGCACCCTGATTTTGTCATCTGGTGGCTCTACAGGAGACTTGCCAAAGAAACAGAGACAAACCTTTGAATCTCCTCAGGCTTTCACAGACTACTGGGACCCACTAAAAGCTGAACAAGTTCTTCTACTGGTTCCTAATCCATGATTTCACCTCATCATCTACAAGTCTCTTTGCATTTGTATTTGCTTTCTATCTCTGCTCTCAATTCAGTCTCCTAAAGCCCTGTGACTACTTTAACTTTCTTAGCCTTTCTGTAAATGTGTGTATGTATTTTTTTGAAGTATGTAAATAAGTGCATATATATATATAATACATAGTATATATATGTATATAATATATATACGTGTATGAATAAATATGCATAATATATAACACAATAATTTAATAATATAATGAAATAATTATGATAATATTCTATGTAATCCAATGTAATCATAATATGTACATATATACAGATTACATGTATAAATATATATATGTATAGATATTTGTATGAAGAATGATGTATGAATTAAGTGTTATAGATATTAGTAGCCAAGATTGGATTATAATAATCTGTGATTACCAGGCCTATGGCTATCAGGTGACCCATGAATTTCCACCAGTGGAAGTGGTGCAGTCTGTGAATTTATTGTTATTCAGTAAATTCTGACTTTGTGGAAAGACATAGCTGTGTTTCTTCTATGTCATTGGCATAGCTTATTTGTGATGCTGGTCTGTTCCTATTGTGACTTGATTGTGATCTTGAAGCTCAATTCTGGAACAGAACAGAATTTAGAGAAGCAGAGTTCAGAGAGGTTAAAAATAATTAACTAGGAATATTTTGTCCCCTCCTATGTCCTGGATTAGTTTAATGAAAAAAAGTGTAATTTATACATTCTCCTTTTAAAAAAAATCTTTGTGGATGTAGATGGACAGCATGCCTTTATTTGCTTATTTCTGTATGTGGTACTAAGGATGGAACCCAGTGCCTCACCCATGCTAGGCATGCACTCTGCTACTGAGCCAGCCCCAGGTCCAAGCCCCACATTCTCCCATTTTTTTCCCTTCCCCATTTTCTAGCATACCCACACAATTTGGAATGTGCATCAAAGAGCCTCTCAAAATTCTCCCACCAGGGATGGATGAGTGGTGTGGTTAGATTAATGGTAGAACTCTCACCTAGTATGCACTTGGCCGTGTGTTTGCCAACACTATAAACTGAAGCAACCACAAAAACAAAACCACCCTCTCTAGTATTTTTCTCCTATGCTTCAACTCTGCCCATCTCTAGACATCTAAATCCTGCTCTTTTCATGCAGATTGATTTAATTTACCCTTGGCTGAGAATTTCCTCCCCCACCTTCAGCCCTTATCATGGGTCTCCTCTACTCACTGATTCTGCCTGATAAAAATCTTTCTTGGCATTGAGACATAGACCAATGTGTCTCCTGAGACAGTGATGGTGATGGGGGAGAAGAGGTAGCTGATTAAACCGGAAATGCCTGGTGTCTCTTTAGCCAGAAGAAATGGTTTGTATTCTATATCATCAGTCTAGAAAAAGCAAGAATAGTGATGAAACATCCCGCAAAGACTTGTAAACTGTATATATGGAAAAATGAGGCGAAGGCTAGGATGAAGAATCAGATTGATGTTTGCTGCTCACTGTAGATAGGCTCGTGTGTAGTGATAATTGAGACCACAGCTCTGTGTTAGGTGGGCCACTCAGGTAGTATTGCTTGAAGCATCAATTTATAGAAGCATGAAATATCAGTGAAATGGATTAGAAATGGTGCCAGTTTGCATAACCACATGCGACTTCTCATATCACAGTTGAAATGTGGAATGGACCTTTTCTTCCTGTAGTAGATAATGCCCTTCAGTAGAATTTTAAAAAACAAATAAAATGTTTCTGGCTGGCCATACTTTACTATATAGTTGTTGAACGATACTTAAAAGAACATCAATTTGAAGGAACTCTAAATTACCTTCCAGCCTGAGGTGCTTAGATCACTCTTTAGTCCTCCTGGAAACTATTTTAGTTCCAGAAATAAATAGAGCAATTTTGGTTTAGACACCCAGGGCACAGGACAGAGGTCCTCTGAAACAAGTAGTAACTATCTCACCAGAAGAATTTGAGGTTTAATTGATAGAAGTCAAACATACAAAACATGGGAGTAAAAGAAAAAAGACATTAGATGAAGAGAGATTAAGTTACTATTTAAAAAATAAAATTAAAGACACATTAATGTGTCTCTTGAGACAGCGATGGTGATGGTGAGAAGGAGTAATGAAATTGATTAGAGTCATGCATCTGGGGATTTTAAAATAAAAAAAAAAAAATAGAGACTCATTACTTCTTCTCCCACTCCATTTTTTCCTTAGAAAAACAATGAAGATAAGGAAACTCAAGGTCATTATCTGCATGAATCTTTGTAGATTGTTCTTTATGAACAAACACATTATTATTTCTTTGGTTTCTTTTTGTCTTCTTTGTAAATTTCATTTACAACTAAAAATGACATTGTAAGGCTTATAAAAGACTCAGCATCTGCTCTTCACATCTCTTCATTCCCCAGAGGATTTTTGAGATTTTTAATCACATGCTTATATTGGTTCTTGATTATTTTCAGGTCTTGACATTATTATGGATTTGCTATTATTAGAACTGATGATCCCCCACCACTGCCACTTCCTCCCCACACATGCTTCATTTCTTGTATCCTTCCAATATCCTTATATAGATTAGTTTAGATCAATATAGGGTTACTACATTATTTTGACTTTGTAAATATTGTTCACAAGCAAACAACATAAAATACAATGATTGTTTTTTATCTTACCATGCTTTATTTTTTTCTGTCTTTAATTTTTGTTACATGTGTTTTTGTGCTTGATATTCTGTGTTAATTAGGAGTTTATACCTCTGCTTTCACATAGAACTGCAAAACTCCTCTTGACCTATCAGTTAAAAAAGCTATCATTCCCTCCCATAGTTTTCTCAGCAATTTTGCATGAATTGGTTCAAGTTTCCACATCTTTGATTGAACTCTCTCACACTTACTCTGAGCTTGGCCATATGATTTGCACTAGCCAGGAGGAGGAGCTTGAATGAATGCTTGTGTATTTTTTCTTCCATTCATTGGGAGAGCTTTGTGGGCTGTACAAGATCATAATAGCTGTCAGATGCCAGTCTACTACTGGGTGACTGCATGCATGAACAAGTCTAACCAAATTTACCAGATATGCAGAACTGCTCAGGTGGTGCATAACCATGTAAGAAGCAATATATGTATTTTAAAAAGTAATTAAGGTGAGAAGTGGTCTTTACTCAACCATATTTAATCAGGTGTAGTGACATTCCTTCTGCTGCACTCAGTTTTATTGCAGTCTTGATTAATGACTCTTAACCTGCTGCGGAGATGTTATCCCTATTGCTCTGAGATGCCCTTTTACCATTTTGAAAATTCCCTTTGCATATCTTCTACTCGAAAGATTCTTTGCTCTGGGTCCCTAATTTTGTGTTTTTGGTTCCTTCTTCCTTTTAGTAGAGCTCATCCTTCAGGACCATCTTAAGAAATTGCTTTATATTGACATGGGTGCTAATCTCATGAGACTTATTCAATCTGCAAATACTGGATTTTTTTCTCATCTATATATGGTTTCTAATTCGATCAAGTAAAATGTTACAGATTTAATGTGATTATTAAGAATCTTCAAGCTGGGCACTGTGGCACACACCTGTAATCCCAGTGGCTCCAGAGGCTGAGACAGGAGGATCTTGAGCTCAAAGCCAGCCTCAGTGACAGCAATGTGCTAAGCTTGTCAGTGAGACCCTGTCTCTAAATAAAATATAAAATAAGGCTGGGGAAGTGGCTTAGTCGTTGAGTGCTCCTGAGTTCAATCCCAGGTACTCCCCCCAAAACAAAAAACCAACAAAAAAAAACCTTACTTCCAAAGTCATCGTGAAGGAATATGAAGACATTCAACCAGTTTTTATATTTTTTCACTTTTCTAAAGCTTTTCTTACCTTTTATTTTTGTTTAAAATTTCATGACATATGCCTTGGTATAAGTTTTATTTTATTCATCTTGTTAGATATTGTGTCATGGTTTAGATATGAGGTCTCCCCCAAAATGTCACATGTGAGACAATGCAAGAAAGTTTAGAGGTGAAATGATTGACTAATGAGAGCCTTAACCTAATCAGCAAATTAATACCCTGAGAGGGATTAACTGGGTTGTAACCCTAGGCAGGTGGGGTGTGGTAAGTCGAGGGGGATCATTTCAGGGTATGGGGGATGCCTTTGGGGTTTATATTTTGTCCTTGGTGAGGACAGTGTCTCCCTGTCTCTCCTTCCTGACCCACTTTTCTCCACCATGATGTTCTGCTATACCTCAGGCCCTGAGAAATGGAGTCAGCCACTTATGGACTGAGACCTCAGAAACCATAAGACCAAATAAACTGTTCCTCTTCTAAAATTGTTCTTGTTATGTCTTTTGGTCACAGCAATTACAAAAACTGACTAAAATACATTGATTGCTACTATTTGAAAGATGATGATTTTCAAAACCATTTTTTTTACATTACTCCTTTAATAATTTTTCTCTCTCGGTTTTCTCCCTCTAAAAACCTGAGTTTTAACATTAGACCTTCTGGATTTATTCTTTATTTTCCTTTCAGTTTTCTTTTTTTTTAAATTTCATTTTCTGGGAGAATTTTCAACTTTATATTTCAGTTTCTCCACTGGATCTAAAGTTATTTCTGCCATGTTATATTTCATATCTATAGGCTTTTTCTTATTTTCTCAATATTTCTTTTTAAAACACTCTGCTCTTAATAGATACTTCACTCCTTCTAGTTCTCTGAGGATACTGATAAGTCTTTAAAATATTTTTCTCCTTCCACTGATTTCTTTCTCACTGTTTC
The DNA here is from genome assembly GCF_047511675.1 of Marmota flaviventris. Taxonomy (NCBI): domain Eukaryota; kingdom Metazoa; phylum Chordata; class Mammalia; order Rodentia; family Sciuridae; genus Marmota; species Marmota flaviventris. The sequence goes on from NC_092513.1 coordinate 40,772,473, forward strand.
CTTCATTACTTTGTATTTTCTGAATCCTCTGCGTTTCCTGGTAGAGGCATTCCTCCACTTTGATGATCCTTAAGCGTTCATTCATATTTAGACTCACATATTAGGAAGCAATGGATCACTGAAAATACAAGTAGATCTTGCTTATGTACCTCTTTCCTAAAGAGTGTCAGGTTCAGAACCAGACTGACTCCCTGTGGGTCTTAACAGTTCTTTATACCTAATTACTGTTTTTCTCTAGTTAGTTATTTTTCCCAGAGAAAAGTCCTTTAATTTTGTGATTGGAAATTATAAATTGGGAAGGTAATACTTTGTGGCAATCCAGAAAAGTAGACTTGAGAATCTCAGGACTTAATTTCCATACTTTCAGGAATCCCTTTGTGTTTGGTAGGTTCCCACCATCCTCTGGCCCCCTCAACACTTCTAGTTCTGGATTATATCATAGACTTCATGTTTTCTCTTGTGAATCTATCTTTATAGTGAAAAATTTAGCCATCTGGGAAAAAGAGATAATTCTGTGACTTAAGGGTCACAAGAAAAGTTTTCTTTGCTTGTTTTCTTTTTTTAATAGGGATTAAACCCAGGAGCATTCTAACTCTGAGCTATATCCCCAGCCCTTTTTATTTTCTTTTGAAACCAGGTCTTGCTAAGTTCCCAGGTTGGCTTTGAACTGGCGATCTTCTTGTCTCAGCTTCCACGTAGCTCAGATCGAAGGCGTGTATCACTGAGTCTGTCTCAAGAAAAGAATCTGAGTATAATAACTGCTACTTATAATTATGTGCCATCATACCACTATCTTTAGGGTTTCATCTTTGGTCTCACTCCTGCAGGTGATCAAACTGATTTTCATTGGTCCTCTTCCTTCTGCAGTATCCTCTGACCTGCCCTGTCAGTCATCATTGCTATTAACCTGCTTTTCAACAAAAACACTGACAATATTCTATACTTTCTATTACCCTTTTCTCTTTCATTGTCCCTATGAGTCTGTACTATTATTTTTAATTTTCTACTATTTTTGTAGCATTTGTGGAAGGTGTGCAACAAGTTAATGATTTTTATACCTCAAAGTCTAAAAAATATGAAGCAGTTATGTTATAATCCATATTATTGTAGCTAAATAAAGTCAGACAAAAAATATTTTAAATATTTCTTTAAAATAGCACAGACCTTAGGAATAGTAATAACTATTTATCTAAAAGTACAGAAAATATATATTACTTTAAATGATTTTGATTCATAGGAGAATAAAATTAGATAAATATTTCATTTGTCCTTAAATATACATATGTGTGTGTGTATAATGAATTAAGATGGATTAATTCTAGAAAAACAAATGTAGAAAATTCTTACCTGTTAAAGTCAAACTTGCCCTCTATAAAGACAACATGTTAGCTTGGTCTGCAGGTATTATTTCTTGACAAATTTGGAAGGAGTGACTATTTTAACCTACTATTATCTCTATAAATAATGTTTTCTCAGAACCTAAGTTAATGAGGTAAGGCTTGGTGATATGCTCATTAAAATTATAAAAATAGAGCAAGTGATAAATGTGGTGTCAGAATTTCTAGGTGAGAAGAGAACCTGTAAAGCTAACAGTGATCAATGCCCAATTGCAGCATCATGACACGACATATTCATTTAATGAATCTCTTATCTGCTAATTAGTACCGTTTCTTGGATTAAGATTATTTTACAGTGAAAATTCTAGGACAATATTGACCTTTGTTTATAATTATTTGTCATTTGCTTAATTTCTTGAGTAACCTGACAGGGACTCCAACTTTCAAAACCATAAAGAGCTTCTTTTATAAATTCAAAAACAATGGGAACTATCTTCTCCATAAAAATTTACTGTGAATGATTATCTTAAAAGACACATCAATTCTTTCGGAAGATTTCCGTGAAGTAACACTGGTGCTAATGAATTTTGTTCTGCAATTCAGACTTTTATAAGTTCTATGAAGTTATTTAAAAAACACACTTGAAATCTGTTTCTTTTGAATTCCATATATACTGAGCAGGCAGGTGTTGTGAAGTTAGCTGTATAGCCAGGCTGACCCAGGCTTGGATACCAATCTGCTATATATTAAGTGTAAGATCTTAGGAGAATCAATCACTGAGAATCTGTATATTCATCTGTAGAATGGGGACAGGGCTACTTACCTCCTAAAAAACAGAATCTGCATGTAATATTGGGACAGTTGGACACATAAAGCACAGTGCTGAGCATGATGCAAATAATCACTCTTTTTTTTTTAAATTAATTAATTAATTTATTTTTTAGTTTTTCGGCGGACATAACATCTTTGTTTGTATGTGGTGCTGAGGATCGAACCCGGGCCGCACGCATGCCAGGTGAGCACGCTACTGCTTGAGCCACATCCCCAGGCCCTGCAAATAATCACTCTTGGTTTTCCTTTCTCTGTCAAAGAAACATAAAAAACAATGTTCCTGGGCTGGGGAGATAGCTTACTTGGTAGAGTGCTCACCTCATGTGCACAAGGCCCTGGGTTCAATCCCCAGCACCACACGGAAAAAAAAAAAAAAAAAGGAAAAAAGAAAATGTTCTAACAATATGAATTGTAAAAGCAGAAGTTTTAATTGTTCTAAGTCAGAAATTCATATAAAACAATTTGTAATGAATTCAGTTCTTGATTCTACTTTTCTTCTGGAGACTGGAAAGATATTTTTTCTGATTTTATTATTATTTAAATAAATTATTCTCACCAGTTAGTAGAGGGAATGGATATGTGTCAGAATCCACAGGCGAGCATTTTCAACTTTATCCTTGACATTCTAAACACAAAAGATTCTGAAGTATCAATATCTCCAGTCAAAATTTTACTGCTTCTGACCTATGAAGGAAAGTTCTGAAGCCCAATCTTTTAAGACATTTTGAAATCGCATGTCAAGAATGGAAGCACTTTAGAACCATATTTGCTTTCAATTATATTTGGATAATGACAGCCTTTTCCACTAATTTTATGATTTGTGACATTATATACTGTCAGAAATAAGTCCTCATGTATGTGTATTTATTTTATATATTCCAGTGCCCTAAAGTTTGCAAATTTTAAGCAAATATACTACATAAAAAAATTAAGCTTTTTTCAAACTTAATGTTATAATAAATGAGAAAAATCATGTCTGTTCACAGTGTTAAATTCACTCCCTTTTGTCAATGTGTAAATCATAGAATTTCTGAATTGGAGTATTTTATTTTTCCAACTGCTGCTACTAATACTAGTAGTAGTAATAATGAAAAACATTTATTGAATCATTACTATGCATTTAAACCATACAGTACTATGTTGTTAAACAACTTTACTTGTATAATTTACTCTAATCCTCCTAAACATTGGGGAATAATTCTTTGGAACAATCCAGTACTGCAATTCATTTTATCCATAAATTATCCCATTAACCCCACAGCTATCCTCTAATTTATTTAGAATATAAATATTCAAAAATGAATGACTGAAGCTATGTTATCCTAAATTTTTTTCTATTGGTCCTGGTTCCACCACCTCCAACTATAAAGAATATATTTAATCTGAAGTTCATTAATATATTTTCAATATTTGAGAATATTTTTATGTCTCATTATCCAGATTAATTTTTTTGGTACTGGGGAATGAACTCAGGGGCATTCACTCACTGGACCACTGAGCTACATTCCCCAGCCCTATTTTGTATTTTATTTAGAGACAGGGTCTCACTGAGTTACTTAGTGCCTCGCTTTTGCTGAGTCTAGCTTTAAACTCTTGATCCTCCTACCTCAGCCTCTGAGCCACTGGAATTACATGCATGTGCCATCAAACCCAGCCAGATTAATATTTTTATACCTTCTGAAGAAACAACATTGTGACTTCTCTTTTCACTTTGGTATTTCTCTTCTTGGTGTTCTAAATTTTCTTTGTTTTCTTCTTATAGATGTTTCTTGGAATTGGACTCAACACTTTTCTACTCAGAAGCCAAGTATTTTCACCTCCCTTATGTAGACATTAGCTCAACTTTCCAATCTAATGCTATGTTAGCTTTTTAAGTTTCTGAACTACACAACTATTACAAGTTGTGTTATCTATATCACCCTTCATCATCTCATGTTTTGCTAAAAATATCAAGTTAAAATGTGTATGGGTATACATTTATAACATTAGCATTTCCAACATATATATAACCAATTACCATTTATATGAAATTTTATTCAGCTTTATCATTGCTGTAACTAAAATACCTGACAAAAGCAACACAGAGAAAAAAAAGTTTATTTTGGGTCATAATTTCAGAATTTCAGTAATGGTTAGCCTACTCCATAGCTTTAGACTCATGGTAGGGCAAAATATTATGGCATATGGCATGGCAGAGGAAAGCATTTCAGAATATGGCAACCAGGAAGAGGAAAGGGAGAGGAAGAGGGAGAGAGTGAGCACACTGCTCACCAGCAACAAAATATGAACTCCAAAAAAACCTCTAGTGACCTACATTCCCAGCCACATCCTACCTGCCCAGAGTTATTTCAAGTTAATCCATATTAGTGGATTAATCCACTGATTAGGTTGTACCTCTCATAATCTATTAATTTCACCTCTGAAAATTCTTGCATTGTCTTACACATGAGCTTTTGAAGAATGAAACATATCCAAAACAACAAATTTATAGAACTGATGAAAGCTACATACAATCTAAATTTTTATATATTTGCTTTTTGTGGTACTGAGGTTTGAACTCATGAACTCACATACATAAGGCAAACACTCGGTCACTTTAAGCTTTATTAATATTTGCTTTGGATAATGTAGGCAGATGAAGCAGATCAGACAGCTATGCCATCACTGATGTCATGTGACTTCAACTTCTAGCAATTTAGCAACTAGTTGTAGCATAACTAAAAATATGCCAAAACAAATGGTAAACATAGCCTTGGGAAACTGAAAGTCAGGATTCTGCTTAATTTTACTTACATGAGTAAAGTTAAATGATATTCTAATCCAATTTTGTAAAATATATATTAATACAATGTTTCAAATGTATGCAACACATAAATTAATTTTTAATTTTGAAGAATGGTCATGAGGATTCTTATTGCAAGTCTCTGCATGTGGGTAACAGATTATGTTGGCAAAGGAACATTTGCATGGCTATGTAGAAACTGATGCATAAACTATTTAAAAATAATGTTTTCTGGGCTTTAGATGCTTTCATCATTTTTATCTCTGAACAATTTCCCAGGTTATTATAAAAGAAGATAAAGAGCCAACCAAATACTTGTTTCTTTTGTAGAACAGTCAAATAACTACACAGAAAATGTTCTATAAAGGCTTTATTTTTGGCATATAAAATTGTATACTTTGGACAGAATTAGACGTTTAAACTTGATCTTTAACCCCACCCCCACTCCCATTGTTGAAAAAAGTGAATTTCCTAAAAAGAAAATGTGACCCTGGCATTTGTTTTTCTTCCGTTTATCCAAAGTATCTTTATTGGTTGGATGAAAATGTATTTATATTGTAAGTGAAGTATTTTCTTCCCTAATAAATGTATTTCCTTTGCAAAAGATCTGCTTTTATATTCTTCCTTTCAAGACTGCATACTAACTTCAAAATGAGGTCCTTTCAGCATATTTCTTTCTGCTTTGTATAACACTGAATTTCCTCTCTGTTTCATGATTACTTCTTGACATATTGGTCAGTGGTTTTTCTATTATAATGTTGAAATTGTTAAAAATATCACTATATGTAAAACAAAATGCAAACTGATGGGGGAACATGCCTGAGTTGTCCAAATCCCATTGCTTTTCTTTTTACTTAAGTTTCCAACCTTGTCATTTTGTATATATCCCTAAGAATACTCCTTTATATTCTCTAGGGAGTATGAGAATCAATTCTTTGGAAATTAGGAACGCTTAAATGTCTTTTTGTTAGTTGTCTCGATGTTGTTTATTTCTATTACTGTAGATCAGAGACCAAGAGCATTATCTCAGAAGTTAACAAGCATGAGAAAGAGTTGAGAAATGGTGTCCATTTAAGAATTTTGAAGGTGTGTCATTAGCATACCTTATTTTACTTATCCATGTATTATCTTTACCCTGGTCTTTCTATTTCGGGTAAGTTGCTTCTTTTATTTTATTGCTATTGACCAGCCATGAAGAAGGGGTTCGTAGGAAAAAGTGAAGAACAGCCCAGTCACTGACCCAACCAACCTGTTTTGTCCTCCTCCAAATCCATTTTCCTCTTTTAACTTTTTTTCTTTCTGAACCCTTTCCTTTGGTCATTACCTTGGATTCCAGGAATAAGAGGCTTGGTTGATAAGCATATTTATTATGACAAGGGGATAAAACAACTGCCAGGTGATGAAGGGCTACACAGAGCAGACTGCCCCAGAATAGAACTGTCCCTTAAGCAGGAGCAATTGCCCATAAGAGAACTGAGTCTTCCCCTCTAAATAGGAGCAATCATCTCAGGATGGGAATTGAATTTCCCCCTCAGGCAATGATGACCTTCACCGAGCTTTTCAGACTTGGTCTGAGATAAAATTCAACCCTGCCAAAGCCTGACCCAAGATGACCTACTCTGCCAACTGTGCAATCCCCCAACATTTTGTTTACCCCACCTTTGTTTACCTTTTCTATAGAACCTCAAAATTTCTCTCAGTCCTTTGAAGACAGATCTTTGGTCACTGTTCTTCTTGGCATAGCCACTCAGATTAAAGTTCCTTTCCTGCCCCTTACCACTGCTCATCTCTTTAATTACTACATTGGGACAGATGGCCAAGCCCAGTCCATTGGGATCTCTGCGTCTGAGGTCTTTACCCAAGTACTCTAGTTTAACAGAAGTAATTTTGAATATCACATTGAAAAAAGTCAGAAAATATATTTTTATTTTAATGCTCTGTCCTCACTTCAAGTGGTCATGTAAACATTATGGGAGATTCTGAAAGTGTTTATAGACTTAAAATACTTTTTCTTCATTCATTATCTTATTTATTTACTCAGTAAATGTTTACTAAACATGCTCACCATGTATCAAGAATTATAACCAGGGAAAACAGAGAAATAACACCTGTATTCTAAAAAGAATATCCTAAGGAATTTGTGAATATACAAGTAAAAAGAAATGATTTTTAAAACTTTGTAGTAAGTATGGTGATAAATATTTATCAAGTATTTATGAGAACACTAAAGTTAACTTAAACCATCTTTAGAAAACTGGAGAAAATCTTGGGATATAAAGTATCATAATTGTTGACTCTCCATTGTTATTGGTGATTGGATAAGGGGATTAAGTCAGGAATTCTAGGCCAGGACAGCAATATAAACCAAAAGCTTAAAAATAGAAAACAGATTGGGATATTTCATCAACTTCAAGTATCATAATATTGTCATATCAAAGATGTCAGATAATGAGGGAAGAAGAAGCTAAATTGGTGGCCAAATATTCAAAAAAATGAAAAACTTCATATGTGACTTTAAGAATTTTAGAATTAACCTGTACAGATTGAAATTTGTTAATTCGCCACTAAAGATAGGTAACTTTATCTTTTATTTGGAGGAGGGGTCTTAGAGAAACTGGAATTTAAGGAGAGGGTCCTTCAGCAATCATCTATTTTGAGTTTGTGGGACTGAATGGTGTGGCATGTTAATTAAACTTTTTGAGCACTTCCTTCACATCAAGCAATAGCCTACCTCCTAAAATTACAAAGTTAAGAAACTCAAACATATTCCCTGCTCTCAAGATTCATACAGAATAGTGAGGGAAGATTTTAACAGAGTAATCACACAAATCAGGAAGTGGCAAACTAGGGTTCTTCAACCAAGTCAGTCCTGTGACTTTGCTATGTTTGAATTGTGTCCTTCAAAAAAGAGGTATTGAAGTCCCCATTCCTAGTACCTCAGAATGTGACCTCATTTGGACCTAGGGACTTTATAAAGGTAATCAAATTAAAAAGAGTCAATTAGAGTGTACCCTGACCCAACATAACTGGTGGCCTTATAAAAAAGGGAAATTTAAACAGAAAAACAGACAAGCACAGAGGGAAAAACATGGGCAAGTAAAACATGGAGCTTGAGAGGAAAGATGGTTCTATACTGCAAAGAATGTTGATGACTGCTGGCAAACACCCAAAACTAGAAGAACTAAGGAATGATTCTCCACCAGGCCTTTCAGAGAGAAGACTTAACAGAGGCATCTAGTATGTAATACTCCCATAACATTCCAAAATACATCTCAAAATTTTCCCCAAGTCTTCAAATACTGGACTGGCATCAGAGAAAATCCTAAACAGAAATTAAGACATACCAGGACAAGGCTAAGTTCTATCAGACACACCTATGGCAAACTGATCAAGACGTGTTGATCTGGCCACTGCAGTGGACCATGAGAAATGAAGTGATGCATAAGAGATGCCTGACACAATGTATTGAATGAGAAGTATTTGCATTGCAGTTGGAATGGACATGATACAAATGATGTGTTGTGAGAAGGGTTCGTAAGGATATAATAGAGAAGGTAACGTGAATGGAAGGAACAAATGTAGCTAGAGGCAAACTGAGCCTGAAGAGTAACATATAGGCCAAAGAACATCATCTTTTGGGCATCATATCTAGAACTATGTTCTTTTTTAAAATATTTTTTTAGTTGTAGCTGGATCGAATACCTTTGTTTTATTTATTTATTTTTATACAGTGCTGAGGATCGAACCCAGGGTCTTGCATGTGCTAAGCGAGCACTCTACCGATGAGCCACAAACCAGCCCCTAGAACTTTGCTCTTAACACCTAACCAATATCAAACCATCAGAGGGTATAACTAAGTAAAAACCTGAAACAAGTTGGATTTTGGAAAGTTACCATTTGTTTCAAATACCTTGGACTTCAGCTAACCCTGGCAGCCCACTTAAGACAAATGGCTTAGAAAAAGGAAAGTGTGAACAGAAGAAAAATTTTACAAAGTTATCCAAGTGGTCTGTCTGAAGGAGGATGGTAGCTTGGTCTAGTTACATGAATGGAGATGGACAGACATAGATTCAAGAGATACTTAGTATGTAGCAGGAAAAATAATGGTGCTTTGGTCATGAATTTGATTTTGGGGAAGTTGTAGTAGTTAAAAAAGGATGTGTCAAGAACGATGCACAAGCATTCATCTTGTGGAAATAGATAAATGTTGGTGCCAGTCATTGACAAGGAGACTGTAGGAAGAACCAGATTTAATATAGAAACTTGAGATGCCTTGAAGATATCTAAATCATGATGTCAACTAGGTAGGTGGACATATAAATTCTGGTGCTCAGAAGAACAGAATGGGCTTAAAAGAGAAATTTGGAAAATTTCAGTATAAATAAAATGATTCAAGCTATATATGAAGTTGAAATTTACTGGAGTTCAGAATGAGAACAAAAGGCGGCCTAGGACAATCTTAAGGTTTAGATGTGAGGTGTCCTCCAAAGCCTCATGTGTAAGGCAATGTGAGAAGGTTCAGAGGAGAAATGATTGGGTTATGAGAGCCTTATCTCAATCGGTGCATTAATCCCTGAAAGGGATTAATTGAGTGGTACCTGCTAGCAGGTAGGGTTTGGTGGAGGAAGTGGGCATTGGGGCATGCCTTTGGTGTTTATATTTTGTATCTGGCAAGTGAGGTCTCTCTCTCTCTCTCTCTCTCTCTCCTTCTTGATCATCATATGAGACACTTTCCTCCACAACAGTCTCCCCCCATGATGTTCTGCCTCATCTTAAGTCTCCAGGAATAGAACCAGCTATCTGTGGATTGAGAACTCTGAAACCTTAAGCCCCCAAATAAATCTTCCTCCTGTACATTGTTCTGGTCAGGTCTTAGCCACAGCAGTGAAAAAGCTGAGTAAAACAAACAATTCTTGAGAAATGCTGATATTGCTGACCAGACAGGGAAGGACATGTTAGAAAAGGCATGGGTAATGAACACAGATCCAAGAAGTATTTATGACATAAGAGCAATGAATATAGAAATTGATTAAAAGTGGAATGAACTAGAGATCAAGGCTATGAATGTGTAAATGATGGTTAAGAAGGAAAGAGATTGAGATTTGAACATTTGGGATTTGAGGCAACTGTGACACATTTAGGCACATATGTCTGGAAATGCTTTTACTAAGGTCAGCTTTTGTTTATGACCCTTTCAATGTGCTGCATTCCCAGCACATTCTAAGGCAGGTTGTGAACTAGTTATCAACTTTTAAAATCTACTGAGGCAGAGCAAGAACGCTGATACATGTTGAAAGTTACATGGAAGAGGTTTATTGCTCACAGATAAGGCATAATGAAAATCCAGAATGGTCCTGCAAGTCTCAGGAAAGCTGCCCAACAGGGGTGGAGCCTTCACTGCACATGGCCTACTTTCATCACAGCCTAGAGACCCTAAAAGGCAGCAGGCTTCCTGTTACATCCCTCAGGGGAAAGCAACATGCTAGGCTAATGCACTGAAAGGCACTGTGCTTCTGAGAAGGAGACAGAAGCAAAGCCTGGGCTTCTCCAGCCAGTCCCTTCCTATCTCAGGATGCTGCATTCTCAGCACATTTTATAGTTTATTCTTGAAAACTGCAAGAATGAAAAGGGGGAGAACTGGTTCTACTTAAAGTCACACTCAAATGTCCTTCATCGGTTACTACTCTAAGCATTGGATTTATATTAAATATCAGAATAGATACTACTGTTGCCTCCATTTTAAATACGAGGAAATAGAGCCTCATGAGTGTTGAGTAACTTGCTGCAAATTGCACAGCTACTAAGTAGTAGAGTCGGTACGTAGGCCTGGGCAATCTGACTGAACAATGTTCTCTCTTAACTAATCCTATACATCCAAAAATAGGGTAAGACAGGCTGTGGAATATAAATTCAACAGCAGCCAATATAGATTGTTAAAATCATGAGAGAAGAGAAGGAAGAGGAAGTAGAGCAGGTGATAACTGGATCATGGGAGAAAAGGGCATTCATGCAGATGGCACAGTGTATTATTTTTTAAGTGACAGAATACAATTTATTGGAGGAGTGCCAGGAAGACTAGAAAAGAATTACAAAACTGAAAGCTATAAGGAGCATGCAGAAGCTTGTGAATAGATAGCCAATGCAGTTAGCAATGGCCAGTAGCATTAGGATGAATATGTTCATAGGCTATGGAAATCAGGACATCTCTAGTATCCTTTGAAAGTGTTGCTTGGAAACAGAAGGGAGACCTTTAGGGGGGATATGAAGATAAGGGGAAGGAATGGACAATAAAATTACCAAACTATGTTATGAGCATATATTGCTATGTCATGATGAATCCCACTATTTTACATAATTATAACATACCAAATTTAAAAATACTGCTTGGGGAAGGTAGTAGTGATAGAAGCAAAATGACCAGAGTTAAATGAATGAAAATAAGGAGAGACAGTAGCATTAACAAACATGCTTGATTTTTTTCTTAGGTATTTGTCTGAGGAGGCAAAAAGCTTGTTCAGGATACATGGTTAGGAGAGACATTTTTGACAATGAAATAGATAATTACATGTGCTTATAGGTTGCAAAAGAAACAACTAGCTAGGGAACCGGACTGATAGAACAAAGGTATGTGGGGTGGTGGTGGAAGATTTTGATATAAAAGGCTCTGGTAAATGAATCATGTATGAGACAGATCACATTTTTCTATTATCTTTTCAACTGAGTAATGGAGTAAGGGTGGAAACAATACAGATTAATTAAGTTAAAATGTAAGGAACATCAAAGAGACTATGATTTTGAGGTTGTTTATTAAAAGTAAAATTAGTGGAGGTTGAAATGGCTTGAGAGGTGAGGTATATTTCTGGCATAGTTGAAAGGAATGAAAGAGGGAGAAAAATAAAAAATAAGTAAAATAACTATTGGGGTCAGTTAAGATTGTAATTATAGTACCTTGCAATTTTATTGGTGCTGATCTATATATTGGTTTAGTTCTATATAGCTGCAGGGTAGCATTCAGTAACTTAGGGGGTTTCAGTGAAAAAAAAAAAACAAAGGAAATTGTTGATTCAAAATACCCATGTGTGCAATTCTGTAGAAAAGCTGCAGATAAATAATAAAGCTTGAAGAGAATGCAAGGTATTGTTGACAGGTTAGTTCAAATGCTCAATCATAGTTTTCAATGCATAGAAAAGAGAAAGAGGAGCCACATGGGTATATTAGACTTGGATAAAATTCTGACAACCCTGAAACTGAAAATTTCTGAGTTTGATGAGCAAATCTACTGAGAATGATGTAGTGGAGCACCTGGAGTTGTAATGAGGGAAAGGGATATCTGTAGTCAGATTTCTGCAGTGCATTAATTCTGGCACTGAAGACATGAAAGGTACAGGCATGGGCAATGGGTGGGTATCAGTTGTGGGTGAGTAAATACTGGAAGTTAAACACTCAGTTAAAAGTGTCTGAGTTTTGGTATTTGGGGCTCATGATGTTACTTAGAAGCTTCTGTTTCACAGGAGATCACCATCAGCCATCTGCTGTAATTCTGCTGGAAGAGATTGCCTATTGCCATTCCTTCATTTATATGATGGTAGCTTTCTGACAACACCTTACTATTTTTGTGAGTCCTTATTACAAACAGAGAAAGAAAAAAATCAGGACTATATTTTTATAATCAATCTGCTGAAGGAAGGAAGAGTATTATAGCAGGTTATGCAAACTGGTCAGTGTTAATAATATCTGATAAAATTTAATGTTGGGAAGCCATCAAAAATGATCATCTCATCTTAGACAACTTGAGTAAATACTTCACCTAAAGATGAAAAATTACAATGGCATATAAGCATATAATTCTATACAAATATGCATTTTACATGTACATTGAGTTAAATAATGGTCACTCAATTTAATAGCTATTTGACCTTGGACATATTAATTAACCTTACAATCCCAAGTTCTTCAATAATCAAATGAGGATAATAATATCTATCTAAGAATTGCTTTTAGAGTGAGAAATAGGACATATCTATCACTTACAACTGTACTTATCAAATACACAAGTTTATTCAAGACATTTATTTGAATTGGAAAAATAGTAGAACTTACTTAGGACTATCACTTAAAACAAAGTATATAAAATAAATATATCTTGTCCAAGTATATCTTGTCCTCTTTATTGCCAGACTATGATATATTAATTTGTCAATTTTGTCTATAAAATCTAGATACTTAGGTATTCCCCTATACCTCTGTGTTCAGGAGTCCTCTAGGCTTTAAAACATAATGGAATAATTTTCAGAAATTATTCTAATATGGTGATAAAATGTTTGAGTGGTGACAATACAATGAGGAGATATTGACAAACCTCCTTACATAATTAGGCAAACTGGAGGTGTCCTCAAATGTGGACAATCCAATGGTGCTCCTCCTAAAAATGGTTTTCTCCATCTATTGGCTCCTTCTGGTCACAAACCAAGCCTGTAAGCTAGATATGAATAGTGTTTAGAAATCAGGCTACATCTATACTTAGTTCCATTCCACCTTTCTTCCAAAATTTCCTTTTTAGGATCCAGCATTTTTTTTTCTTCTTATTTTGTTTTGCTTTGTTTTTTGACTCTCCATCATGAATGGATGTCTTCCATTTTTTCATAGTTTCATCTCAGACAAATGAGTTTGGATAGTTACTACAAAGAGTTCTCCTTTAGAGACTCATACGTATTTATTTTTCTTACTTGAGTATAGTTCTGCCAAATTTCAGGCATTGCAAACACAAATACCTATTCAGGTTCCCTGAGAAAGAAATGGTACTTTCTTCTTTAATTTTTTCCTGTTATGTCTTCACAGTTTAAAAATAAATGGAGGGATTTACTTGTAAAGTTTGCTTAAGGGGAAAAACAACAACAAAATCAAGCCTTCAGTGGAATGTTGTCAATAACTATGTGGCATTGGTTTTAAGTCCAAAACCCTGATTAAGGTTTCTCACATTTTCTCCCAAGCAGACTATTTTGTTCTGAGAATATTGAAAGATAAACACAGCCTCAGCAGAACTGTATTGGTTTTTTAAAAAGTGTTTATTTTTTCTCCTGCTTCTTTCTACCTTAAACTTATCAACAAAAAAGAATATATAGAAAGGAAAAAAAAAGCACCTCAGAAAGTTTTCTAGAGATTTGGTTAGCTCAATCTTAGGAAGAAGTAAGGTTCCAATAGAAGTGAATATAACTGATCAGCTTTTTGGGTTGCATGCTTTAAATACACAGTGTAATTCTTTCTATTGTAATTTGGAGTTGGAGATGATTTTTAAATCTCCTGCACCTTTGGGTGGTAATGCTCAGTCCAAGTCCTATCCAAACATTTGAGTGTGTATGTTGGAGAAAGGTAGACAATATGATGAATGTTCATTGCAATCCAAGAAGGAAGCTAAAAACAGGACTTAATTAAGCAATCATGTCAAATGACTGAAAACAGAGGTTTTTAACCAGAGGTCAATAAAAATATTTTAAGTAGTTTGTAGGCCAGTTAAAATTATACAGAAAATTTTATATTTTTTATAAGTATAAATTTTCCCTAGTGAAAGTTCTCCCAATCAAATTTCAAAAATGATTGTTGAATGGGATAGGATTAATAAACTTTGGTAGGATAGAGTAAAGAATAGTGAAAAACTCTTGTGCAGAACAGATCATCCTGAACAGGACAGATCACCCTGAGCAGGAGCCATTTTTTAGTTATGGAGAGCTGACCAATAACAGTGGATCACTAGGGAGTGCTAGCAAAGAGAAGAAATAGATTCCTAGTCCGAATCTGAAAATAATGGTTTAATTTGTGTCCGATCTTTTTCAAAACTTTGAAAGAACTGCAGAAAGGAAGAAGAGAGAGAAGCTAGATGTTTTAATGTGTTTACCTATTCAAAGATATGAGGAAACAGGATAAATGAAAATATGCAAATGAAGAAGGTGATACTATGACAAACAGTAGCATTGGATAGTTTTTGGCAATTTGGTTCAAAAGTAAATTCTAGTAAACTTTATGCCACATTTTCAGGGAGACTTAATTCTCTAAATTACAGAAATATACAAATTTTTTAGTTCCCAATTTTTTAATGTAATCACAAATAATCTGACCCTGAAGTCTCAAAGTGGAATACATTTAGTAAGTTAAGTTTTACAACAAATGTCTAAAATGGGTGATCACGATTAAAATTTTACTTTTCACAGGACAGACTTTAGTTGTGGATTAACTAGCCCTTTGCTAAAAATAATTGTACCAGGGTAAAGCTTTTTGAGAAATGTTTCATAATGACTGACCAACAATATATCCATTATTTCCTGTAAACCCCATGTGAAATGAAAGACCTCATTTATCCTTGTAACATTGCATGTTTGTGTTCCTGTGATGTAGAAAATTAATGAAAGCATAGAATTAAAAGCTTGAAATAGGAATGAAAATTATGTTAAAAATTCAAGGAAAAAAACATGAATCAAACCATGCAGCATGAAAAAAACTCACCTGAAAATATTCAAAATACTCTTCACTTATTAGTATCAAATTAATTTAGCTTAAGTAGCATAAGCAAATCAATTTATGCTAATTATGGCTGTTCATAATATGATAGTTGTTTTATATGTTTTAATTTGTGAATTTTATTCAGTAAAATTGACAAAAGATAGAATTTAGCTTTCAATTTTACTATTTTTCTAGAAAAAAAATTACCCCTAATTTTTCTTTGGAAACCCTGACATTTTTTCCTACTAAGATGTCATTTCTCTACTTGGTACTAAGCCCTTAAATGTGCAAATAAAATGTCACTACTAGAGAATGTTTTTCAAATGTTTTGAATTGTCTAGTGTGTAATCAGATGCCCATTTGATAGTTTCATTCTACAGGGACATATTTGTAAAAGGATGGGTAATGATCCTTCATTTTTTATCATTTTCTCCATGTGAATGGAGAGTTCTATTAGAAATAGAAACTGTGTTTGTATCTTTGTCTGCAAGTGTGGTGTATTTGAGGAGAGCAGTCATAGCAAGAAATCAGAGAGCTAATTATAAATCATTTATTAAAGCTCTGTCAATCAGAAGAGGTAATTTTTTTTTTAACCAATGGGAATTCCTACGTTTTCCTCAAGTGGAAAAGGCTTCCTGATAACAAAGACCAAATAAACAAACATTATGAATAGATAATGAATTATTAAATATATTTTGAAAAAGAAAGAAATGAGTAAAGGATTTTTATATGCTTATCAATTGCTAATAATTGGTGTCATTCATAAGTCATAACATAGATCAGGGGTCACTGAGGATCTCTAAATATGGAGCCACAATTAGTGATTTTTCTCTAAATTTTTTTTCTGATTTTCAAAATGAGAATAATTAAATAGTGTAAAGAATTCTAGAATCTATGAGACTATGAATAATAGATTTTATGAAGAGATGAGTAAGGAAGTTATGAAGAGAAGCTCAACCTGAAATGAGACCAAAGAAATTTAAGAGGACTTCATTCAGCTAAAAAGAGTAAAGCTAGCTCAATATTATTTATTTAGTATTCTTTTCTCATACATAGTTCCAGGCTGCTGGGTGGGTGGGCATGAGGAAGGCTATACACTACATAGTCATTTAAGGATCCAATCTGTTGAAGGGTTTGCTAAAGTCAGCGCAGTACTTCCTCACTCACTCTTAAAGTAAGATAAAAATAAAAGGAAGGAAGACCATAGAGAGTTCTGGGCAAGGACAGAAAGGAGCATTTATCAACTCCACCATTATAATTGGTGGAGGGAGGGTTGCACTTAACTACACAGAAGAAATGTAACCTCTCGGTATGCTCAGAAAGAAGAACTGAATTAGGAAAAGAGTGACCCTATATATTCCACACATGTGGGTAAAAAGGAAGTTTGTTTGTTTGTTTGTATTAATCATTAGGCTTTTTTAAATAAAAGAGTTTCTTATTTCAGTAAGCATTTGGACATTTGGAGAAAATGCAGATTGCGACTCATATTTGATTCAGAGTCTGATGTCTAACAGATTCTCAGTAATGCTGATGTTGTTGGTCCAAAGAGCTCAGGACAATAAAAATAGTCTATTTGGTCATTGTGTGAAAACAAATTCTAGCCAAGAGAAATTGGACTTCTTGAGATGAAATGTAATCCCTTTAGTCATCTCAGTCTTTTCCTTAGGATTCAAAATTCTCTCTTTGTGTCTTGATTTTGCTAAGGAAATTGAATGCATTAATACATAGTTGTACCAAAGCTCAGAGAAATCTGCAGATTTATGAGATAATATCTAGAAAATGCTGTGGTCTCATTTGGGGAGAAGTATTAGAAATATATTAGTTATTATATTGCTATTAGATTGTCATTGGCTGGAAGTTAAGCATGTTCGATTGGAAAGGAAGTATAGTGTTCCTTCAAGATTCTAAAAACCTGTGCAAAGAAGAGGAAGTCTTTCTGTTATATAGAATATTTTTTTGTCATTTTTGTTTCCATTATTCCGTTTTGACATTTTCTATTGAGGCTAAGAACACTCCAACTATAGGATACACAGAATCAGCTTTAGCTTTGTAAAATACTTACTGTGACAGAGAACTAAAGAAATTTTATATATACTTATCTATGTTTGTATATATATATATATATATATATATATATATATATATATATATATATATATACACACACTCCCCTATATTTACCCACTGCTGCAGCAGAAGGTATTATGATATCTATAAGATTTATACTCAGATGAGCACAGGTCCTGAAAACTTTGTAAGGATTTCCCTCTTTAATCACATCTGTCCTGCATCTTTCTCTACTTTGGAATAAATACCCCCTTTATTTTTATGTGTTTAGCTAAAACCATGAAGCCAAAGTTATCATAGTATTTGTTGACTCTGATTTCTTCATTCATTTATTCTTGTTGATTTTCACTCTATAAAGACTTAAAATTAGTTAAAGAAAAGAATTGAGGAGGAAGTAAAGGACAAAATGAGGAACTGTAGACATCTATAGATGACTTTCCCATTTAACTTAGGAAGCCATTTCGTAGCTCTTGCAACAATGCAAATCTAGAATTGAGTATTTTCTCCACGGGAAAAAAAGAGCAAAAAATAGACAAAAGCCAAAGAGAACTGATGTCTATTCTTATTTTTAATCTTTGTTAGACTTTTCCAATTAGTTAAAATGAGTGCTACGTGAAAGAAGTGCTAAATAGGGGATCTTGAATGATTATATCAAAAACCCAGTACTTTCTGGTCCCACTATTGTCCAAAAAACCTTATGCAATAGCCTTTATGAATTATGTAATAGCATTATGCAATGTTATCAGCACACAGAATTCATTTAAAATTTTGAACAAACAGTTGGTTTTTGTTGGTAGCGTTATCAGAATTATTCAAGCCAATGGAAAATTTTATTTAAATATATACAAAATCGTCTCTATCATTTGTCAACTAGATGTAGTTTAGTAGCATCCTGACACTAATAAATCAGTATAATAGTTAATCTAATTTTGTCCATAAGTAACTGATAAAGGTGAACTAGACTTGATTATATTATTCCAATTTAATTGATGAGAAAGGAAGATCATGTGGATGAATTAACACAATACTATGGAATACTGTAAGTAGAAGAGAGTACTGATTTGTTTACTGATTCTGAGCTCAAATCACATTAAAATTTAGTTGATTAGATCAAAATGGAATTTAATCTTTGATTCTCTTTTGTTAATTAGGTGTATGTTCTTTAATTATATGAAGTAATATATTTTTAGGATTCTAAAACAGAGTACAGGAAAGTAATTAGTAAAACAGTGATAGTTAAAATTTCTTCTGTGCTAGCTTAACTATCAGCCAAAATTTTATTCTATTCCCTAGAGTTATTTGTTATTAACATTTTTTTTTTGCATGTATACCTTTAGGAATTTTCTGTGCATATCTACATGTATTGATATTCTTAACAATTTCTAATAACAAATCCAGTGTTTGACAGTACAAATTGTGTAAGTTATATGGTTTAATGGTCATGTTCATGACTAAACTCCAGCTAGTTCTTTTAAATTTAAGAGCACATTGTTGTGAAGAAGACTTTTGATTTTGATTTGTTCCATATAAGTTTAATTTTAAGGTTATTATTAATATAAGAAAGCTATATTGCTATAGGTATTCTTGCATCATACACATAAAATCACATACATATACTCCCTTGTCTGTGCAGGAACAACTCCCATTTCAGCTTTTTAAAATAATAAAAACCATTGAAGTATGTGAATTCCCTAATCACACTTCTTTTCTGGTATGCTTTGTTGCTGAAAGGTAGCAGATGCTGGGCTCATTGTCCAAATTACACCAGTAGCTATATGTAGTGCTGTGTGGAGTGCAGTCACAATGAAATCAAATCCCATCCAAATACATCCTAAAAATGTTGGTTTGACCCCTAATTAGTTGGTGCATGTCCATGAACCACCCAGTGAGGCCTTAGGGCTCACAGAGAGGCATTATTCTTTCTTAGCAAGCCTTTCCCTACCTCCTTAGCAGACAGATGAGCCTCTTATCAGAAGGAACAGATGGCAGTGTGAGTCTGTTTGAAATTGCAGACATGCACTTGGAGAACAGTTCCTAGAATTTTTTTTTGTTAGAGTGTATTACATAGAAGGACAATTGGTGTGAGAAGCCTAGGGGGAAAAAAAAACTTCTGAGTTTTTGGCTCAGAAATGCTTCTGGGGCTTTGCTTCAACAGTTCTGCAATGTTGGGATTGAAAATGAGACAGCTTATTGGCCCTTGGTATTCTGATATGTGGAACACTGATAACCATTTTAGATTTAAGAATTCCTGAACTTGGCACCAATCTCTGGCCCCGGAGTAATTTATTAAAGCAGGCTTTAAACAGTTTATGAGTACTTTCGTATTTGGAATGCCATTTAATTCTCAGGACAAAACATTCCTTTTAAAGTCTTTTTTTTTTTTTTTTTTTTTACACATGAACAGAATCAAAGAAGTAAAGTGGCTTATTCTAGGACCTATAGCTGACAAATAGCAAATCCAAAAATTAGAAGTACTGGTCGAGATGTACCAAAATGCTGAAGTTCAAGATGTGAGTACATAATGACTGTGTGAATTGTTGTGGTAGATAGCTTCACGTCCATGAACCACCCAGCGAGGTGGTTCATAATGTCTTATTTGTTATAAAATTATTGCAAGGAAGGAATTGCATCAATCCAAGGACTGAGGCAGGACCTAGGAAACAAATTTTACCTTAGAATTTCCAAAAAGACTATAGTTCTGACAAAATGTTGATTTTAATCCGGTGATTTATGTCAAACTTTTTACAGAACTATATATTTATATTGCTTAACTCATCAATTTTATGATTTTTTTTGCATCATTGAATTAATAGGGAAATGTTGAGGAAATTAGATTGGCTAGATAGATAAATAGATGGATAGATTATCTAGCATACTGTAGAAATTCAATTAAGTAATAATTAGTATTTTAAATCAAGTTTTATATTTTTTGTCTACTAAAGTATTTTTAACTAATTTAGTTTGCTATGAAGTGAGATAATAGTTTCTTCTCTGAATTTATGTAGAAATAAAGTTTTTCATATTAACTGACAATCCTTATTTCTTTTTACATTCTACATTTCAAAGTTTTATAGTAAAGTCTAAAAATATAATGCTTACATACTGACTTAGTTTCCTTTGATATATACCCAGAATTAGGATTGTTCAATCACATGGTAGTTCTTTCTCGTTTATTGAAGAACCACCATAATATTTTTTTCCATAATGGCTGTACTACTTACATTCCCACCAAAGTATGTAAGAGTTGCCATTTTTTTGTGTGTCCTTTTTATTTTAGCCATTCTAATTGTGTTAAAGTGATATTTCATTATGGCTCTGATTTGCATTTCCCTAATTATATGTTGAATCAGTTTTCATCTACCTTCCCATATTTACAGGATCCATTCACAATAGCCAATATATAGAATAAAGCTGGGTCAATCAGTGGGTAAGTAGATAAAGAAAACACAGCATATAGACACACTGGAATATTACTCAGTCATAGAAAATGACATCCTGTAATTTGCAGCAATAGATGAACCTGGAGAATAGTAGATTATATGAAAGAAGCTGGATGTAAAATGCATGATCTCATCATATTCAGAAATTAAAGAAGCTGATCTCATAGTCATGGAGAGAATAATAGTGGTGACCAGAGACTGAGGAGAGTAGGGGAGGAAGGAATGAGGAGAATTGGTTTAATAGGTATGAAGTTATAGTTAGATATGAGGAATAGGTTATGGTGTTCTTTTTCAGGTTGGGATGTCTGTGGTTAACAATATTGTAATGAGTATTTCAAATAGGTGGGAGAAGTGATTTTGAATGTTCTCAGCATAAAATAATAATAAACATTTGAGGTGATGGATATGATAAAAACCTGATTTTTTTTTAAAATGTATTAATTGTTCTAGCAAATGGGTTTCACTTTTCACTGTGACATTTCCACGCATGTGTGTATTATGCATGAATCATGTCCATTCTCCCTTCTATGCTCTTTGACCCCCTCTTCTTTCCCTCCTTCCCCCAGACCATTTTCCAGTTTCTAATTAGACTCTTTTCCACTTTTAAGTTATCTTTTTGTTTATTTATTTATTTGGAATTTGTACATGAAAGAAGACATTTGATACTTGTCTTTCTGTGTATGATTTATTTCCCCCAGCACAAAGTCCAATCCAGTCTCATCCATTTTCTTGAAAATGAGAGGAATTCATTCTTCATAGATGAATAATGCCCCTTTGTGTATATGTACCATATTTTCTTTATGCCCTCTTCTCTTTCTGGGTACCTAGGCTGATTCCATAACTTGGCTATTTTTAAATAATGCCACAAGCATCACGGTTATGCAAGTTTCATTTTTTTTTTTGTAGGCTGAGTTTATTTTCTTTGCATATATATCCAGGAGTGATACAACTGGACCGTGTTACCATGTGATCTGGAGGGAATCTCCACACAGTTTTCCACACTGGATGTATGAATTTCCAGTCCCAATATGAATATAAGTGCCTTCTTTTCCACATCCTTGCCAGAATTTGTTATTTTTTATTTGACAATAGCTTTTGTGACTGGGGTGGTGGAGGTAGAATCTTAATGTAGTTTTGATTTGCTTTTCTCTGATGCCTAACGATACTGAGTATTTTTTCATATATTTATTGGAAATTTGTACTTTGATTTAGAAGTTTCTATCAGATTGTTGGCCTATGTTTTTGACTGGAATTTTTTTGTTGTTGTTGATGTTCTTGTTAAATTTTTTGAGTTTATATTCTCCTCAGGTCAATAGCTGGCAAAAAAAAAAAAAAAAAATCTCTCGTTCTGTAGGTGTTTTTTCACTCTGTTAATTGTTTCCTTAGCTGTGCAAAAGCTTTTTAATTTGTTGCCACCCCATTTGTCAATCCATGTTTCCGTTTCCTGAGCTACTGGGGTCCTCTCCAGGAAATTAGTGCCTGTAGCTTGAAGGAGAGTTCCCCTGTGTTTTCTTCCATCAGTTTCAAAGTTTCAAGTCTTACCTAAATTCTTTGATCCATTGAGTTGATTTGTATAAAGGGTGAGAGAGCCTAATTTCAGTTTTCTACGCGTTGATATCCAGTTTTTCCCGTACCATTTGTTGAAGAGATAAAACCTGATTTGGTTAGTACACAGGGTATACATGTAATGAAGCACTACACTCTACCCAATAACTATGTGAAGTTATTATGTATCAATTAAAAACTATACAAATTTCTTAAAATATTAACATTGATTTTTTATGGACTTTGGAATGGAGTATAATCAGCATGATCTAACATTTGATGATTATTTTGGGTCCATTTTTACTATAAAGATGAACTTCTAGACAAGACAGTTTAGCTAAGACTGAGTCTGATCAACCTTACACTGAATGGCCCCACACTATTAAGTTTGTATACTTAGATATCGGTAAAAAAAAAAAAAGCTGTATTTATCTGTTAGTGATTTTATGAAACTCGATTTTTATGTACTCGATTTTACAGTTCTTTTGCTGCTTTTACGTTATTGGATTTAAGATAACCACAGGTAGCAATTTTCTTTTTCATTTAAAGTAAAGAGCATAGGACTTGAGTAAAAACTTTCTAGAAAGTGTTCTCTATAAATAAAGGCACTAGCCCATGCACTTTGGTTCACAGATGTTGGTGTTATTAGAAAATTTTGCGGCAAACTTCTAAGAACCTGGTTTTATTTACTATTGCTGAGGTTTCCGGTAGCCAAGCGTGGATAAATTCTGATTGATTCTTCTCTACTTAAACAACTCTACTTAAACATAGCTTACAGTAGCCAGAAACCTTGCCTGAATTTTATTGGTTTTAACCAGATGTACTGCAGACTGTGAATCCTATACCTCTAGACACCATCCTGTTATAGAAACTCCTTAGCTCAGTTACCTGAACTACCACATTCTCTCTCCTCAATTTTTGTCAGTGAAGAGTTCTCAGGTCAAAATCTGCTCTATGCTCTATGACTGAATGAACTTTCTTTTCTTCAAACACATGTTTATAAGCTTCCTAGGCAGTCAGCTTTATCTAATTCTTGCTTTTGCTCTTTTCTGAATTTCAAGGTCTCCAAAATAATATTCTTCTTCAAAGTTAAAACCTTCATAAAATTATAGAAATCCTATTCTGGAAAAAATAGAGTGAACAATGGAAAAAATAGATTATGACCAAAATATAATCATAAACAAAGCAGTAAAATTTTAAAGAAAATGAGACCAAGGTGTCTTAGACTTAGTGAATATAGTTTTAACTTACAATGATCAAATGACATAACCAAAGGCATTCTGTGATTGTACACATTATGTTTACGGAGTTATAACAGCTGTAATGTTTTCAAGTTTCTTTGAATCCTCATATCAAAATTATAATTGTAGCTATGTTTAACCTAGTTAAAGGGTTTAGGAAACTGAAGTGAGTTTCACCAAAGGCTATATCCCAATCTTTATTATTTTGAAAACTTTGCACAATTCTGAAAATACCAATACCTTATTTATATTATGTAAAATGAGGATAGAATGTGATAAAACTGCTTTCAAAGATGGACATCACTTCATGATATTTTACTTTATGTCTTTTAAAAGAAGAGACTGAACTATAGATGTAAGAAAACATCTATCTGAACTTGAACAACTTTTGCTACATTTCATTTACTTCACATAAAAAGACTAACCATGCTCACTCACCCACCTGACCAAATAATATTTCTGATTAAGACAGAGGCTTACTTTTGGCAAAGCAAACAGCAGGACATACTCAGAACTCAATTAATTGAACTGCTGAATCCATGCAGTATACTTCTGCTCTCTAGCCATCCAAAACTTCTCTGATTAGTTTCTTTCATATATAGATACGTTCTGTTTCAGATGATTGGGTTTTGGAATTTAATGGATCTGGATAGCTAAGAATACCTTCCATCTGACCTTTATTTCTATTTGTTGAAGAGATGTTGATCTGGAAACTTAGGCTAATGCCTTGTTAATTATCCATGGGAAATTCAGGCACAGTGGTGTACACCTTTAATCCCAGTGATTGGGGAAAACTGAGTCAGAAGCATCACAAGATTGAGGTCAGCCCCAATAACTTAGGGAGACTCTCAGCAACTTAAGAAAAAAAACTGTCTCAAAATAAAAAAATAAAAATGACTGAGGATATAAATGGTAAAGCAATCCTGGATTCAATCTCCAGTACCAAAATAAACAAAACAAAAATCAAGCTATGGGGAGGGGGGAAAATACACCTAAACATCAGACTATGATTCCCTAAACTGTTCGCACACAATTGTGAATTGCTTGCAAACATAATACTCTATTCATTCATCAACGTAACAATCCTGTGTCTCATAAGAGTGTTAGAATCTCATTTTAATAGACATATTTAAATAATAACATTTTTCCTAATCATGTTATGGTATGCTTATAAATGGTATCTGTCATCCATGTGATTCCATTCATTTATTCATTCATTCAATCAATAGTTCTCTGCTCAGTACTCCCTATGAGTATGCTAGACACCAGGGACACAAACCCTCTTCCAAAGTGGCT
This sequence comes from Marmota flaviventris, assembly GCF_047511675.1. Lineage (NCBI taxonomy): Eukaryota > Metazoa > Chordata > Mammalia > Rodentia > Sciuridae > Marmota > Marmota flaviventris. The sequence goes on from NC_092513.1 coordinate 40,797,506, forward strand.
GCATATTTTGCATTCCCACTAGCAATAAACAAGAGTCCTTCCTGTTGCACATCCTCACTAGCATTTGAGGTCAACACTTTGGAATTATTCATTGTGAACAGTGTTTATTCATAGCCTGTGTTTTAATGTACAAATTTCTAATGACATCTGATGTATTTTCACATGCCTATTGGCTACCTGTATATCTTTTTTGGTGAGATGTTTGTTAAGATTTCTTTCACATTTTATTATTAGGTTGTTTACTTATTGTTGAGTCTTAAAAATTATTTATATATTTTGGAATATAGCCCTTTATAAGGTGTATCTTTGTGAAGATTTTCTCCCAGTATGTACTTTGTCTGCTCATTCTCTTGACACTGACTTTTACAGAGCAGTTTTTAATTTTAATGAAATCCACCTTTGAAATTATTTACTTCATGGATCATGTCTTTGGTGTTGTATCTAAAACATCATTGCCATACTTAATGTTGTCTATATTATCTACTATATTACTTTGTAGTTATAGTTTTTCATTTTATATTTAGGTCTATGATCCATTTTGGGTTAATTTTTGTGAAAGGTATAAGGTCCATTTCTGTTTATCTTTAATGTGAATGTCTAGTTTTTTCAGTACCGTTTATTGAAAAGATAGTCTATGCTCTTCTGTAAGTCCTTTGCTCCTTTGTCAAAGATCAGTGAACTATATTTATATTGGTCAATTTCTGGTTTCTTCAAATCATTCTACTGATATATTCATCTCTTCTTTACCCAGTAGCACAATGTTATGATTATTATAAATTTACAGTAATTCTTAAACTCAGATAATGCATCCTTAGAACTTAGTGGAATCTTTTGGGTCTTTTCCCGCTCCATATAAACTTAGTATTTTTATTGGGTTTGTGTTGTTTTCATAAACCAAGTTGGGAAGAACCGATATTTTAACAACACTATCTTTTTAATTATGAACATATGATGTCTTTCCATTTATTTATTTTTCTTTCTTTCATTAGAGCTTTATAATTTTCTCCATATTGATCTTGCATATAATTTGTTAGATTTATGCCAAAGTATTTCATTTTTGGAGGTGCAAATATAATGAAAAGTGATTTTCTATCAAATTCCATTTGTTCATTGACACTGTATAAGAAATTGATTAACTTTTATACATTATTCTTATTTCCTGAAACCTTGCTATATAATCACTAATTAGTTACAGGAATTTTGTTGCTTTTGTTGTTTACATTTTCAGATTTTTCTACAACAATTACCATTTCATCTGCAAACAGAGTTGTACTTTTTCATTCCAAATCTTCCTACCTTTTATTTTTTTATTATCTTATTTGATTGGTTATGATTTTCAGTACAATGTTGGAAAAAAGTGGTAAGAAAGGACTTCTTGCTTTATTCTTCATCATATTCAAAAGCTTCAATTTTCTCATCATTAAGTACAACGTTGGCTGTTGATTTTTTTGGAGTTGGTCTTTATTATTCTTTGTATTCTTAGTTTTCTGAGAATATTTTTTTCTCATGTATTTTAGTTGGATTTAGTGAAGTGCTTTGTATCGATTTCTACAATGATGTGACATTTATCCTTTAGGTCATTTTTATAATGAATTACATTAGTTCACTTTCAATATTTAATTTTGTATACCTGGGAATAAATCTTATTAGGTTATGTCCTGTAACTCTGTAACTCTGTTTACACAGAATTGATTTGGTTTCTTTCTTTTTCTTTTTTTCTCGAGGATATTTACATCTATGTTTCATTAGAAATATTGATCTAGAGTTTTCTTGTAATATCTTTTTCTGATTTTGTTATTAGGGTAATGCTGGTGTTATAAGTGATTTAGAAAGTATTCCTCCTGCTTCTATCCATCAGAAGTGGTGAATGAATCATTGCTTTGAACTGCCCTGGACAGCGGTGACACCTACCTTGGGAATTTCTGGTACAAAGGTGCTGAGAGAACTGCCCATTTGAGGTAGCACCTGTCCTAAGCAGAAAAATTCTGTGCCTGTCATGGAATTTATATGTTTAATAGCCTTGAGTTCCAACACCAGCTGCCTGAAGAGATAGAGGCACAAACTGATAAGCCCCCATTAGGCTGTTTCATTCAAAAACTTTAATTTTATCTTGAAGAAGCTTTCTCACAATAAATCCTTTTGATGTTTAAACCTGTGTAATAAAGGTACTGAGCCTGCTCATTGGCCAGTCTCTCTCACCAGGAGTTTGGTTGGTTCACTGAATCCCGCTTGCTCTATATTTGTGTTTGTTTTGTCTTATTTCCAATCCTCTCAGTGCCCTGTTCAGGAAACTGATTAAATGTTGCACAGGTTGCAGCATCCATCTTCTGGAAGAAATTATAGAGGATTGGTATCATTTCTGCATTAACCATTTGGTTAAATTTACCAAGAAAGTTGTCTGGACTTGTTGCTTTCTGCTTTAGAATTTTAGTAATTATTGATCCCATTTTAATTTGATAGATATGTCTGTTCAGATCGTCTATTTTTTTCTTACGTACGATTTGACAAATTATGTTTTTCAAGAAATTTGTCCATAGTTTCTAAATTACTGTATTAGTAGCTTTTTGTTGCTGAGATAATCAACTTAAATGAAGAAAGATTTATTGTTGCTCATAGTTTTAAAGGTTTGAGTTCATGGTCTCTTGGCCTTCTCACTTTCAGCCTCTGGCGAAGCAGAACATCATGACTGGTAGCATGTGGTGGAGCAGAAATGCTCACTTTGTTGTAGCAGAGAAGCAGAGTTAAAGAAGGAGGAAGGAGCCAGGGTTCTAATATATCCTCCAAAGGCACACCCCCAGTGACCTAATTTCATCAGCTAGGTCTTACCACCTCCCAATAATTCTACAAGATGGGGACCAAATGTTAAGCACATGAACCTTTGGGGGAGATTCCAGATACAAACCATAACAGTTTTCAGATTTGTAGGCAAAGAGTTGTTCACAATATTTCTTTATTACCCTTTTAATTTCCATGAGATCTGTAGTGATGTCTTCTCTCTCATTTCTGATATTAATAAGTTGTGTCTTTGCTGTATTTTCTCAAGTATCCTGGCTATAGGTTTATGGATTCTATTGATCTTTTCAAAGACGTATCTTTTGGTTTCAGTTTGATAGATTTCCTATTTTCAACTTTGGTATTTCTGCTCTAATTTTTATTTTATTTTAAAAATTTTCTTCTACAGTCTTTAGATTTAATTTGCTTTTCTTTTGCTACTCTGTTAAGATGGAATCTTACATTCTTGATTTTAGGTCCTACTTCTCTGTTTTTTTTTTTTTTTTTTCCGGTTGTAATTGGGATTGTATCCAGGGATACTCCACCACTGAGTTACACACTCAGATATTTTTATTTTTATTTTTATTTGTTATTTTGAGACAGAATCTCATTAAATTGCCAAAGTTGACCTCAAATTTGTGATACTCCTCCTTCATCCTCCCTAGTTGCTGCAATTACAGGTATGAGCCACTGTGCCCAGTGGTACTTCATCTTTTAATATATACATTGACTGTAATATATTTCCTGAAAAGCACTGCTTTTACTGCATTCCACAAATTTTGATAAATTGCTGTTCCACTTTTATGTAGTTAAAAATATTTGTAAACTTCTCGTAGATTTTATCTTTGACCCATGTGTTATTTACAACTGTAATGCTTAAACTCCAAGTATCTGGGGTTTTTCCAGACATCTGCTATTCATTTCTAGTTTAATCCATTGTAAAGTGAGAAGGGTCATTGTATAATTTCTCATCTTTCAAATTTGTGAATGTGTTTTTCCGGTCCAGAACATTATCTATCTCGGTGAATGTTCCATGTAAGATTGAGAACAATGTGTATTCTACTGCTGTTGAATAAAGTAGTCTATATATGTATTCATTATATTCATTTGATTGATGGTATTGTTGAGTTCAATTATTTTTATACTAATTTTTGCCTGCTGGAACTTTACAGGTCTGATAGAGAGTGCTAAATTCCTTAATTAAAATAATGGATTCATTCATTTTTCCATATTATTCTATTACTTTTTCTGATAATTTCTTATTTTGTATATACATACTAAGGAATTTTTCTGCCTTCTGGGATTATTGATCCCTTTATGATTATGCAATGCCCTACTTTACTCTGGATAACTTTCCTGGGTCTGAAATCTCTGTCTGAAATACATATAGCTTTTCTGCTTTAATTTCAGTAGTATTAGCACAGTATATCTTTTTTTATTTGCTTATTTTGTATTTATATGTCTTTATCTTTAAAGTGAGTTTCTTATAGACAACACAGAGTTGGGTCTTCTTTAGTGATCTACTTCATCTTTGTCTTTTAATGGACATGTTTAAGCCACCAATGATTAAAATAATTACTGATATAGCTTGATTAAATTGTGTATTTATTAATGTTCCCTTTATCTCCATTAATGAACTGTCAGTACTGTATCTTTCATTTATTTATTTATTTTTGTTACCATTGGCCAATAAAATGAATATTTAAATTTAAAAAAATCTGCTTTGAAACAACAATAGAACTTTATTTTTTTATTTTATATTATTGATAATGTTCACTTAGCCTCTTTGAAGTCAGTTCTTTTTTTCCTCAACTCAGAGAGAGATTCCTGTGCTGTTAGAACACTAGGCAAGCAACGTGATCTAGAAATGATCTCTAGATAGAAAAATGGAAAGATTTAGTGCTCACATTTCTTTCCATTGTTTGTTTTCTAGTGCACATTCCTGTAAAACCTGAAGAAAGTTCATTTTGTACCTGTGTATTTTGCAGAAATATAACCTGCTACCAATTACTCTTAATGGTGAGAAGTAAAAGTTTTCAGATATTAACTTTATAGTTTCAGAATATTGATACTGGTCCCTTGGAGATCAGGAACAGGTTCTTGCTCCCCCATCTTGAAGATTAAAGACCCAAGGGATGCCCAGGCAAGTGCAGAGATCAAGTTTTATTTAAGAAAGTGATAAAGATAGACTTTTCTGAAGAGAGTGGACTTTGACATAGGCTGGCAGAATAGTTTAAAAAACAAGACCTGACTATATGTTGTTTTCAAGAGATGCACCTTATAGGTAAAGATAGCCAAAGGCTGAAAGTGAAATGATGAAAATTAATATACCATGTGAATGAATCCTGAAAATAAGCAGGAGCAGTTACTCTCATAGATGACAAAGCAGATTTAACCCCCAAATTAATCAGAAGACAAGGAAGGTCACTTCATATTGGTAAAGGAAACACACACACACACACACACATCATTTGTTTCCTTTTTCTCATTTTTGGAATTTTTAAATGTATTTCTTTTTAACCTGTTGAGGGTTAGAAATTTTGATTAGTATAATTTGGTTTAGTTTTATATTGTCTCTTTCTCTCTTTTCTTCTAATATCCAAATTCTATTGCTCTCTATTTCACTCTGCATTTACTTCGTTACTTCATTTGTTTTCTCCTCCTTCTTTATAACCATCACATGCTGCATCTCTTCTGCATTCTATTTACTTTTTAAAATTGTGAGCTCTGGGATATGAGACTAATTAAAGAATTCTTGAAACTGATGAGAGCTCTAAGATGTGGTCTAATAAATATTTATGTCTCAAATATGGGTGCAACAAATTACATAAAAGAGACACTACTCTAATTGAACTCTCAGATAGACCCATGTACAATAATATTGGGTGATTTCAACAGACTTCTCTCACCATTAAACAGGTCATCCAGACATAAACTCAGTAAAGAATCATTAGACCTGAAAAATATTATAAGTTTAAAGGTCCAAACAGATATCCTTCGAATATTTCACCCAATAAGAGTTGAATACACTTTCTTCTCAGTGAATCATGGAAAATTCTTCAAAATAGACTACATTTTTAGGTCATAAAGCAACACTTAGCAAATACCAAAAAAAAAGTGGTATAATTCCTTGAATCTTATCAGATCATAATGGAATGAAATTAGAAATCAGCATGACCAAAACTTACAGAAGTTAATAAACACCTGGAGATTGAACAATACTCTTTGAATGAACCTCTGAACACTATGAAGGCAGTTCTAGAAGAAGGTTTATACCTATGAGTGCTTGCATAAGAAAATCAGAAAGATCCCAAATAAATAACCTAATGATGCATTTTAAGGCCCTTGAAAAAGAGAAAAAAACAATTCCCAAATTCCAAAGAAGGGAGGAAATATTTAATATTAGAGCCAAAATCAATGAACTCTAGAATAAAAAAAAAAAAAGAATACAAAGAATCGATGAAACAAAGAGTTGTTCCTTTGAAAAGATAAATAAGATCAATAAGCCCTTAGCCAAATTAACAAAAAGGAAAAGGGAGAAAAACTGAGAAATCACCACAGACATCTCAGAAATCCAAGAGATCATTAGGGACTATTTTGAAATTTATACTCCAATAAATTGGCAAACCTAGAAGGTTTTGGAAGAAAAGGATAAATTTTTAGACAAATACAATCTTTCACAACTGAATCAAGAGGACCTAGAAAACCTAAACAGACAAAAAACTTGTAATGAGATACAAGCAGTAATAAAAAGCCTTCCAATAAAGAAAAGCCCAGTACCAGATGGATTCTCAGCTGAATCCTACGAAACCTTTAAAGATGAACTAATGGCAATATTCCCCCAATTATTCCATGAAATTGAAAGGGATGGAACACTTCTGAATTCATACTCTGAAACCAGGATCACACTTGTACTAAAACCAGATAAGGAAATATCAATATCAAGAAAAGAAAACTACAGACAAATATCCCCAATGAACTTAGATGCAAAAATACTAAATAAAATTTAGCAAATTCTGTTCAACAATGTATTAAGAAGATTGTACATCACAACCAAGTTGGTTTCATTCTAGAGATGCAATTTGGTTTAATATACCCAAATCAATATATATATATATATATATATATATATATATATATATATATATCAATATATATATATATATATCAATATATATATATATATATATATATATATATATATATATATATTTCATCATGTTAACATAATTAATGACAAAAATCTCTTAGTAATCTCAATAGATGCAGAGAAGACCTTCACCAAAATTCAGTGTCCATCATGATAAAAACACTGAAGAAACTAAGTACAGAAGGAACCTATTTCAATATCATAAAGGCTACAAATGAAAAACCCAAAGTCAACCTTATAGTAAGGGAGAAACTAAGAGAATTTCCTTTAAAAACTGGGTTAACACAAGGATGTCCATTCTCACCACTCTTATTTAACATAGTGCTAGAAATTCTAGCTAGAGCAATTAGGCAAGAGAAGAAAATAAAAGGGATAAAAATAGGAAGGGCAGAAGTCAAATTATCACTGTTTGCAGATGATATGAACCTGTACCTAGAAGATCCTAAGAACTCCACCAAATGACTACTAGAGCTAATAAACAAATTTGGCAAAGTATAAGGTTGGAAAATAAACATACAAAAATCTATAGTTTTTGTATATACCAATAATGAATCTGCTGAGAAAGAAATCAGAAAACCAATTCCATTCACACTCAAAAAAAAACAACCCACAAATAAAAAACAAAACCACACAGAGGAATAAAATCTAACCAAAGAGGAGAAAGACCTCTACATTGAAAACTGGAGAACATTGGAAAAGGAAATTGAAGAAGACCTTAGATGATGGAAAAACCTTCTATGTTCATGGATATACAGAATTAATATTGTTAAAATAGCATACTACCAAAAGCAATATACTGAATCAATACAATCCCCATCAAAATACCAATGACATTCTTCATAAAACTAGAACACAAACATCCTTAAAATTCACTTGGAAGAATTAAAGACCCAGAATAGCTAAAACAATTTTAAGCCAAAAGGGTAATAATGCCAGAAGCATCACAATCCTTGACTTAAAATTATATTACAGAGCTGTACAAAGACTGCATAGTACTGGCATAAAAATAGAGCCCTAGGCCAATGTTACCGAATAGAAGACACAGAGAAAAACCCACAGAGATACAGTCATTTGATACTTGAAAAAGGTGCCAAAAATTTATTTTGGAGAAAAGCTAGCCAACAAAAGATGGTGGAAAAACTGGTTATTCATATGTAGAAGAAAAAAAATTGAATGCTATTCTCTCACACTGCACGACAGTCAACTCAAAATGGATAAACCAGAAAATATGCAACTCTTAGAAGAAAATGTAGGTGAACACTCCAACTTTTAAACATAGGCAATGATTTTGTCAATAGAACCCATAAAGCTCAAGAAATAATGCCAAAGTTAATAAATGGGACAGCATCAAATTAAAAAGCTTCTGCCCAGCAAAGCAAACAATTATGAATATAAAGAGAGAATACACAGAATGGGAGAAAATCTTTGCTATCTGCAAAAATATTAATATCTAGAATATATAAAGAACTCAAAATACCACAACAAAATCAAATAACACAATTAATAAATGGGAAATCAATTAAACAGACAGTTCTCAAAAGAAGAAATACAAATGGCCAACAAATACGTGAAAATAAAGGTGTTCAACATCATTAGCAATTAGGGAAATGCAAATCAAAGCTTCACTAAGAGTTCATGTCACACAGTTAGAATGGCAGTCATCAAGAATACAAATAATAATATATGCTGAAGAGGATGTAGAGAAAAATAAACATTTTTACACTGATAGTGGGACTATAAATTAGTACAACCATTATGGAAATCAGTATAGAGGCTTCTTAAAAAACTTGGCATGGAACCACCATGTGACTGGCTATATCACTTGTAGGTATTTATTTATCCTGAAAAATGAAAGCCATCTTACTCAATAATACATGCATACCCCTGTTTGTAGCAGTACAAGTGACAATAGCCACACTGTGGAATCAGTCTAGGTATCCTTCAAAGAATTAATGCATAAAGAAAATGTGGTGTATAGACACAATGGAGTTTTATTCAGCTCCAAAGAAAAATGAAATTGTGGTATTTGCAGGAAAATGAATGGAACTAGAGACCATCATTTTAAGCAAAATTAGTCAAACTCAGAAAGCTAACAATTGTATGTTCTGTCAGGCAGAAGCTAGAGAGGAAAAAGAAAAACAAATGTGGATGTTGATTTTCTAAAAAATTAAAGGAAAATCAGTAGAGGAAAAGGACCAAGGGGTGGGAGAGCGAGAGGGAGAGAGAAAGTTCTGGGGTATGATATTGGCCCCAATTATATTGTTACATTGTGTGCATGTGCAAATATTCAACAATCTTATCAATAGGTACAAGTATAATGGACCAAAAAAAATATGTGTAAAAAAGAAACCATGGAATACATTTAAAGTATAATAAGGAAAAACTTCATGACCTCCAACACCTAGCAGTAAAAGTAAAATAACCAAAATAGATGAATTATATTTGCTGCTAAAGAGATTTTGAAAAATATAAACCAAAATAAAGCATGAGGAATAAAATAGTAATAGTTATCTTGTTATAGCTATATCATCTACGCCCACATACTGCAATTACAAATAGTGCAACAGTGAACAATGTGTGTGTGTGTACTTTTGTATTGTTAGAGGTATATCTTTTCACTTATGCTTGAGAACCAGATAGAAAGACTTCCATGCAGATAATCAGCTAACTAAATTAGGACAAATGTTCTAGAATTTACATTAAAAGCAATAATCATATGGAAACACTTGATTTTATGGTAGTGTGATTATTTCAAGTAGATAATCTGTAGTCTTTCTGATGTGAAAATCAAATATACTGGACATAAAAAACACACATGATCATTAATAATAATAATCATGAATAAATAAAGTTCAGACCAACAACTCAAAAAAAAAAAAAAACTTATACACTAGCTCTTGCAGAAGATGTATTAGATACTCTAAATTCTGTTTTCTTCCTCTGAGGCTCAGGTATTAAATTTCTTCAGATTTGCTTGTCCCTTTAGAAACTTGTTTAAGGCTTTTCACGGCAGATTTATTTTAGTTCTGCCCTTTATGTTGGGGCATGACTGCTTTTCCTGGGGTATTGTCTTTCTGATAAGGTATGATGCTTCTGGGACTTCTCTAACTTCTCAAGTCTTAAATTACAATCTTTATTTCCCAGATCCAGTTGAGCAGCTCTTTCAGCCTTTTGGCTTTTGCTATCCATTTAGGATTTGGAGACTCTCCCTGGCCTGTGTAATTTAGGAGTCAATCAAGTACGGGGTGATATGGTGCAGGCTTTTGGTCTCCGTTCTTTTCAGGATTGTCCTTGTTATTTTCCACGAAGTCTTGCATCCCTTCACTCAATCTCAGCCTCTTCAGCCCTGTGAAACTGTTGCTTTCTGCTTGAGATCTGCTTTAGGCATAGCACCTTGAGAGTTCTCTCAGGTGAAGAACTTGTCTTACCAAATGGCCTTCATTTTTCTCAAAAGTCATATCCTCTCCGTTTCTGACTGCTTGGGTCATTCTCTAGTGCCTTCAAAATATTGCTTTTTATAGTCAGTTATAGTTAGTATTTATAATAAGCAGGAAAAAAAATTTAATACAGCCTATTCCACACTAACCATAAGTGAAACATATAGCTTCTCCACGTTATTGCCTCTTACTCCCCAAACACAAGAAACATCAATATTTTATTGTTCCCCGACTCCACTGCCATGTTGGTATATTATGGACTACTAGTTACTGCTTCTCTTAATATACTTCTTTTGGGGGGAAGGGTACTGCTGATTGAACTCAGGGGCACTTGACCACTGAGCCACATCCCCAGACCTATTCGGTAATTTATTTAGAGACAGGGTCTCACTGAGTTGCTTAACACCTTGCTTTTGCTGAGGCTGGCTTTGAACTCGTGATCCTCCTGTCTCAGCCTCCCATGCCAATGGGATTATAGGTGTGTGCTACCATACTAGGCTCATAATATAATTTTATTTTCTCATTAAACAAAATACAATTCTCTATATAACCAAATTATTGGCCATAGCTCATTGTTCCCTTCTGTATTTCCTTTCCTTCTTCCATGGCTACATTTTCTAATAGTTATTTAAGGAGATTTGGCATGGCCTGAGAATTTCTTTAATTCTCCTTCAAATTTAAATACTATTTTACACAAATGTGAACTTTTAGTATAATGGTTCTTTTTATTGTTTTGAACATATTATTACTCTACTGTATTCATAAAGCCAGTATTGTGGTTGAGGATTCTGATGTTAATATGATTATAGTCTCTTGGTAGGTGATTTTGTCATTTATCTGAACCCCCAAATTACAGATACTTCCTTCCCCTGCCAGCTATGCTACTTGCTTGTAAAAGTTAAAAGCCATGATGCTGATAACCACGTTCTCCCAGTTGCAGATAGACAAGTTATCATATGTTCCCAAATGCCAAGTGTGTATGTGTGGGGAAGGAGGGTAGAGGAAGGATATAGATTACCCCAATCTAGTCTGGAAAACATGTTAATATTACAGAGAATTTGAGCTCATTATAATATTTTTATAATGATAAAAACACAACCTTCAGGATTAAGACAGATCTGATCTTGCCCAAATTAGGGATGAAATGAATTGGGATACACTAATCCCTGGAAATCTCTGCCCCTCTCCATGAATATCTCTGATGGCAGCATGAATATCACACTCCATCATCATCCAGCCCCAGTAAAAATCTACTCAGAAAGAAGGTATCCTTAGAGTATGAACACTCATTCTCCATTCATTAGGTTTTGAATAAAATTTCTTGCCTATCACCTAAACTATTTGACTATATGTGAATGGCACTGAGTAGGAATAAACCATACAAATTTGGTAACAATCTGTCTCTTCTTTATCTGTCAACTACACCTCAACTTCAGCCCCAGTCCTTCACACAAGCAGTTGAGTATTGACCAAAATTATTTTATATAGTTGAATTGACTCTTCATCCTTCTTCTCAATTAATCTGTGACTGTTTAAATTGTATCTAATTTTTAAAACTGTCTTGATGATGTTGAGAGTTTTCTAGAAATATGGAAAAAGCATAAAATTTCCCACTAACAGAATATTAGATATCCTGTAAAACTAGTATCCCTATGGTTTACTAATTCCTAAATTAATTCCAAACATTATAGAAGTCTCTCAAGTTCTTGACTTAAAATATATTACTTGGGTGGACAACACTCATTAAGGTGCAAATTGTATTAAGAAGGAATCCTCTCATCCTCTTATCTTACTAGTAAATGAGTGAAGATAAATGTAACTTATTTTAAAAGTATAACAATAGCTTAATTGAGGCAGTATGTCCTTGAGGAAAAGTTTTATTGGCTTTAATTTGGAAAACAAAAGTCCTTCAACTGCGTAGGATAGTTGATGTTTTTCACCCCATGCAAAAGGATCATAATGTCTAATGATTTTTTATTTAAAACTTATCTAATAGAATACTATGAAAAACCTACAGATCTAACTAATATTATTGCAATAGAGTGGCCAATGACAGCATTATTTTTTCCAACTGTAATGAAGGTACACACTAAACACTCTCGGCAGTATCAATGAAATCAGGGTCAGTCAACTGGTTCTTCACATTGTGGACAGATCCTCTCCTGCTCCTTACTGCAAATACTTGGCATTTTCTTTGCATGCATAAGGCCCAGGGTTCACTCCTCAATATAGAAATAGAGAAGCAAACAAAAACCTCAATCTGTTGTCATTCTATCTGAATGCTGATTCATCCATTGCTAACTCTTTTATTGTGAGTATGTTCTTAGTTCAACAGTTTTGTCTGTGAAATCAAGATCAGAATACCTATTTAAAGAACTATTAGGAAGGCTGGTCACGGAGGCACATTTCTGTAATCCCACTGACTGAGGCTTCTGAGGTGGGAAGTTTACAAGTTCCAGGCCAGTCTCAGAAATTTAATGAGGCCCTAAGCAACAGGAGGCCCTGTCTCAAAATAAAAATAAAAATGGCTGGGAGAGGAGTACAGTGGTAAAGTACCCCAGGGTTCAGTTCCCAGCATCAAAAATAAATAAATAAATAAATAAATAAATAAATAGAATAAATTATTCAAAATTTGAACTTGACTGATATATAATAAAATCTATATATGTATATATGCATATATGCATATATATGCATATATACATATATATGCATATATACATATATATGTTATATGCTCATACCACTACTAATATTATTATTTTTATCAGTGTTAAAGACATTTAATCAGGTTGAAATATTTATAGTTCAGTAAAAAGAGATTACAGAGAGGCTATCAACTGACTGGTGTTCTCTTTAAAAATCAATAGTAATATTTAAAATAATGATAAAAGAGAACACATTAGTTCAACAGTTTTAATTTGGAAAACAAAGGTCCTTCAACTGCATAGGATAATTTTGGATATGAAAAAATAATTTATTTTATAAATATTCATGGAGATACAATTGTTTCCATAGTTATTTATTTCTAGTAATTATGATTAAAGAGAAAATACTGTAATTTATACCAGTTCTGGAAAATAGTTGTGTTCATTTAGGTTACAAAATATTAAAAATGTTCAACTTGTAAAATGTAAATTACATGAGCTTCATGGAACATGATAAATATCTCTGCTACTCACTAACAGAGAAAATATTCTTTCATTTTGTGTCCTACTTAAAAAGATCAAAAATAATGCATAGTAAAGAATTAATACAAGAAACTAACAAAAATGCTACAGAGAATTTAGCAAATACATTTCATCCTGACACAGTTACAGAATTGCTTTTGAATAGTTCTTTTTCAAATGTTAACTTAATTGCATTAAAATGAGTGCATATTTATGTTCTCCCTAATTCTACATTTTCTCTATGATATCTTTGTACCTTTTTGTATTGGATTACAGTAATGACCATTTCCTAAACCCACACTGCTCTATGTTTATGAGCCTATGAGAGATGAAAATGCTCTTGAGAAGTATATTACCTTTTCACAATCTTAGATCAGTCTGAGGGTTCTCGTGCTAAGGAATCATTTCTGGGATTTATGCTTCGTAGATAAAGAACCAAGGCAACATGGTAGCGGTAAATCAAAGCAAAACAGCTGGACATCTCTATTCCTCACTTATTAAACTTTAAAGAGAGGGCATGAAATGTTTTGTAAAGTTTGTCATTTATGAGTTTTTAACTTTTTCTTAAAAAAATGATTGTGTGTGCGTGTGTGTATGTGTGTGTGTTGACCTTAAATAAATGAATTTTCCTGCATTCAGGAAAGATTTCCAGAGTGATCACCTTGTGCCCAGCATGGGAAAGCTAAGGCTTTCAAGGAAGGCAGAACAGACCCAATTCCAATATTTATGATGCTTACAGCTCTGTGTGTTCTGTCTTGAAAGAATATTCTATCACATAAATCTAAGTAGATGAAAAGTATTTTTATTTTATAATTTTCATCAATTATTTATTATCCGCCTTAGTGATTTTGTAAAACAAAATCAAGTTTCTTCTCTTCCTATCACTTCAATATCATAGTGCCTATAAATATTATTCTTTTAAAATGCATAATGTGTATAATATTAATTATACATAGTAAATAGAAGCATTTAGCAGTTTACAAATTACTTGTACTTTTGGTATCTCATCTAATTTTAACCTTGTGATATTTAAGTCATTATTCTTATTTAGCAGATGAAGAAATAGAAATAAAAGAGCATCAGGGAAGGAAACACTTGCTTAAAATCTCACAGATAAAAGAAAGTTCTTCATTCCAATGCAAGTTTGAGTGAAATACAATTGTGTCTCCTCTTGTCTACCACTATCCTAGTACCTGGCATGGGTGAGGTGATCCATCTGTAGCAAGGAAGGGATAGAAGTTTACAAACTGATGAGAAAAGGAAAATTTAATGCATAGTATACTTATTTTTCCTTGAGTTAAGGCACCCTGCTTGTGTTTTGTATCTATTTTTTGATTTGATCCTTTTAAGTAAACTTTTTCCTTAAAGGAATACTATTGTTCTTTTGTATTGCAAATTAAAAATTGAGTTAAGCAAGATTAATAACTTATTTTGCTCCACATACAGTATGGGCAAGGCCTGATATTTACACTATGCTTTCTTATATTAAAACCTGTACAACTGTTTACTCTATCATAATATATATGTATATATTTTTATATCTATAGTATCTATGTTACATGTCTATAAGCATATATGTTTTCTATCTATAGTGTCAGTTTTATATACAATACATATATATTATATACACAATAAAATATATATAACAGATACTAAATGTGCTTGGGGAATATTTCCAAGTAATAATTGGGCATTTTTACTTAATTCCAGATAGATGTTAAAAGATACAAAGATATTTGGTATTTATTTAGGTGAATTGTGAATTAGGTCACTGACAAATCTGGGTGGTATGGCTATTATGGGTGTTAGGTTATTCACAGTTAGAAAAACATCATTGGAATTTATTGAAAATTTAGAGACTTGAGATGAGTTGTTGCAGTTTATAAAAATACATTTACTGTTATTTATTTAAGCAAATAGTTATGACCCATAAAAATGGAGTCTCAAGTATAAAGGAGAGTAGCTTTTTATTTACTCTATTCCTTTTTTTTGCCAGTGACAGGGAATAGAACTGATTCTGAGGATGGCAGAGTAATATAACATTATTGAAAAATGTTGGTTAAAAATTCTGCTGCAATCAGAGTAAAACCAATAATTGTTTTAAAAAGGAGAATAATTATATATATTTATAGCTAATATATATATATATATATATATATATATATATATATATATATATATCTCCTTTATTTTTCAATTTAGAATTTCCTCTCCACCCTTGAGCTAGAATGTAAATTTTTTTATGATTGGATTTGTTGAAAATAAAAAGTGAAAATTAAATGTTTATTTTATGTGAGTTTTTTGATGGTTCATTTTTACATATATTTGTGTCCGTATTTGCTATGAATGTACATGTATGTGCATTATCTATATCATTACTCCTTGGACATTTTTGAGGTTTATGGTGTTTTTTTCCTGTTTATTATTTACTTAGGCTATTGTTATGAAGTGATATCTTTCTTGTTGAAACAAAAACATGAGACTGAGGACATCTTTTTTTCTCTTGCTATGTTTCAGTACTGATAAGGGAAGATATATGGCTCTGATAAAGTAGAAATATATATTTAAAATATATACCTAACTGAATCATTCTGGAGGAACACCACAGGCTTTAGGGTGATATTTATAGCTAATGGTCATGGTAATGGAGAACTCGAGTCTGCAATAGTGCTTTTCAAAAGAACATGGAAAGAGTTCAATTAGATCAAGTTAAAGACAGTCACCTGTGTCTGAAACAGCATCAGGTCAGCCATAAATAGATGGCAATCCTTAATAGTTAGATGGAGTTCTAATTTGTAACTAGTTTAGGATTTGCAACAGCAACTCACCATCTGATGTGTAGCAAGAATAATAGCGTGGACAGAATTCTCAGGATAGATCACATTATCACACTGAATCAGGACAATGGTCTATCTGAGGCTGTAGGAATTGGGATCACAAATCACTGAGGGACAGAGCCACTAAAATAGCATTAATATAATACAAAGTAGCCTCAGAAGCCCGAGTATAATATTACTCTGTGGAGAAAGGAGCTGCTGAAATTTACATCTAAACCACCTGATATTGTGCAATCCATAATAGAAAATTTCCTCCAAAAGTTTTGTTTATCAGGGTCAGCCTCAGAAATCTAATGGAGTAGCTTGCCAGTGATTTAAGCTGGAAGGTTCTGTTTTCCATGGCTTTTGCACAGAGAATTGAATTTATGGACTCTTCACGCAGCAGTGGCTATTACATGCAAGGTGCCAATGACTACTTGATTATCTCGGAAGGACCTCAAAGCTAGTTGGGCATGAAATAGAGGACCTCTTCAAATGAAAGGGATCAGAATATTCAACACAGTTTATAAAGTGTGACAATTCTATTATGTAAGTTTGAACAGCAGCCACTGCTAGGGGAAAAAACGTATGAGAATATCCAAGAGAAAGATAGCTTGGCAGGGCTAGCGACCATGACAAAATATAGGCTTCATTACTAGTGGGAGAAAAACGCTAGGAAATTTACACATGGAAGCTTCTATCTCGAAAACTTAAATTATTCTTTGTAGAATATGGAACTAGTTCCTATTATGGCATGGATACTATTTGTAATGGCTGACTATAGAAAAATCTCTCCCTGATTGGGTTTTGAAATTACTGAAAATACCTAGGCAATTCAGGATACAGACCATGATGACCTTTGCTTTTTCTATTTGATAAGGATCAGATATGACTGTGTGTGAGGACAAAGGTCAGGTTGAATATTATTCTGTCTTTTCCTAAGAGGGGAAGAACTGTTTTTGTCAATAAATGTAACAATTTAGAACAGTTTTAGATCTACAGGATTATTATGAAAACAGTAGAGAGGATTCACATTTACCCCACACTCAGTGTTTATTACTAAGAAGATCTTACCTTAGTATGGTACAGTTTTCACCATTTATGAGCATCTAGTTGATATTTATTTTGGATAATATTTGTACTTTCTTCATTTTTGTTTATTTACTACCTGATGTCCTTTTTTCTGTCCCCAGATCTCATCCAGGATACAATTTGTTTATTTATCACATCCCTTAGTCTCTTCTTCACTTGATCTTAGCCAAAAGGCCGAGAAGCGATAGTCTCTTCTTGATTATAACAGTTTCTGAATACTGGTCAGGTGTTGTGTTGAATCCCCTTCAGTTGAGATTTAGATGATGCAATCCATTCAGTAGACCAAGGTGATACATTTTGAGGGGGAAGACCAAAAAGATAAAATGTCATTGTCCTCACATTGTACTAAGGGGCACCTTGTCAATATAACTTTCACTGCTGATATTAGCCTTCATCACTTGAATTGAGGTAGTGTTTGTTCATTTTCTTCATTATTAGGTACTGTTTTCCTCTCTTTTTCTATACTATACTCTTTGACACAGTGTCACTATGTGTAGCCTACCCATACAGAGTGGGTTTATGATTTGCCTCCTTAGGGGATGCGTCTACACCAATTAATTTGAAATTCTGTACTGGTGATTCTTCTCTTTTCCTTCATTTATTATTTATTTATTTATTTATTTATTTATTCATTCATTCATTCAATCACTTCTTTATAATGGGTGTATTCATGGATATGCTTTGTTAGAATTTGGGGTTAGAATTTAACACTCTTTTACTTACTTTATTGTCATAACTTTGATCATGGATAGCATTATCTGTTGCTTTTGACATGTTTCATCATTGTATTATTTTGATCTTTGTTTTTAACACTTACTTTCTGGCACTGCAAGATAATCCAAGGTCATGTTGTATATATACAACTTTAGTCTTAGAATTAGCTATTTCTTTAAGGAATAATGGTTTCTTTTATTGGAGAATGGTATTATAAACCAAGAATTTGGTGGTAGTTATGCTTACCCTAACTGGGGTGTCATTGCTTCCAGGTCTTTTCAGCTGACAAAGAGGAAGATGTGTGTGTGTGTGTGTGTGTGTGTGTGCATACACACATGTGCTTGCCTATAAATATTTCTACATGTATTGTTATAAGTTAAACATCAGTTTTCACTGACGTAAGAACTTCTTTTTCAACTTCTAGGTCAGTATAATTATGTCCAGAATTGTGTATTCTAGAGGCCCATTTTGACGCTTTGATAAAGCTATTTTAAATAATGTCTCATTGGTTCATAAATGGTTAAAAACAACATTTTTTTTTTCTACTGGAACAGGAGATACTTTAATTTTAATCAAACTGTTCTATTTTCATACTTTAGGATCAGGAATTGAGAAAACAATCTCCAAACTCTGATCATCTGAGATCTCTCTAGTCTCTCCCTCTAGGAGTGGCAGGTTATTGAAAAGTCAGTTTATATTTTTTCAGCCCATACAGTAGTGATATTTCTAGATATTAAATCGTGCTTTTTTTCTCTTATCTCTGCAGAGTTCTTCTAGATGTGTGGCTTTCAAATATGTCTGCATATTAAATTAACTGGGGGGCTTAAAATAAAAAGGTACCTATATGACACCTCTAACTTAGACCAAATTCAGTTTGCATACAATGAATGAGACCTTGAACTTATAGTTTTTTAAAATTCCCTGGATGCTTATATTACAGGGCCAGAATTGGGGATAATATTGATACAGTTGACCTTTAACTTCTTTTTCGCTCCTGAGACTCAGTGAATTTCCTATTTTAATTAATTAGACCTGCCTGTGCTTCTTTCCCTATAAGATGCAATACACACAAAATAACCACAGCTCTAAGATTTATATGGTGCCTGAACAATTGGATTAAAAGAATTTGCATTGTTTGCTACAGAACCTTTTATCCAGGCAACATATAAATCCAATTTTACACAATGGGTCTTGTAGCCATTTGAGAAAATAAAATTGAACTAGGCCAATATAAAATTGTTATTCCAGAATTCAAAGTTCAAGTCCATTGTGGGTGATTTGAAATGCTTTCCATACTCCTTTTTGACCTACTTTGAGATAGCAAAATTCAGCTTTTAACAAAAAAAGACTGCTTTTCCACCTTCTAAGTAGGATTGTATCAAAAGCAAAACAACAGTGTGGGTTGTTCTTGAGAATCCTCAGGAAAGATTTTACAGAACACTTTAATAATTTATGCAGATATTACATAAGGCCTGAGGTCAGGAAACATTGTTATCTTATGACTGAGATTGTTAAACTAAAATCCTAGATACTTGGGTTCTAGTTCTGGGATTCTGTAAAAGCCTTTATGATACCTGGGAGTCAAAACAATTCCCTGTGCTTTGGTTTCCCCATCTGTAACGCAAGGGTAGTTTCTGCTTACTCATTAGAATGTTGAACAGATGCACCAGGCAATCTATAAAACATATTCAGACTCCAGGTTATGAAAGTCCCATGCCACATACTCACATGGCAAGTTGTTGTTGTTCTTCCATTTAAGTAAATTTCTGCCTGAGCTGTATTATGGAGAATCAGTTTGCCACAGCTTATTTGCAACACAGTCCTTCTTAATGTTGTGGCTCAGTGTTTTTCTTCCTAATGGTGGCCATCTTGCATCTGTAGTCTTATTATATGACTCTCTTCCTGCTTTTCAACCCTCCTAAGCACACCAACAGCTCTCTATTGATGATTTGCACATATTAAGAGAGCAACTTAATCTTAATCCTTTAATCAGCTTTGTTCTTCCAGCTTCCAAAGTGTTTGATTTTTAATGGTACATATGAAAGTTCTATGTGAATTTAATATCCTCGTCATAAAAATCTCTGACCCAGTGGCGTACAAAATAAAGGTAAGTTGCAGCAAATCACCTTAAGGTGTTGATGATGAAGTCTTTAGTTGGATGGCTTTCCATATTAGATCCTTGGAAAGGTTTTGTTTAGTGGAGAAAGAACACTGAGAGTAAATGAAGAACTCTCCTGAACTTCAAAAACAATCTATTTATTAATTTATTTACATTAGCTACACACACACACACACACATATATATATATATATATATATATATATATATATTGTCTATTTAATGTACTTCTTGACTAAGAATAGTTCAGTGCTACATTTTTGCAGGTAAAATACACAGAGGAGACTCATTACCATAGAACCACATAGCCCAAAAGAAGTTCTCATGAACAGCTTCTTTTGCATCAATCTTCTAGATACCTCAAATCACAGGGGCATTGGCATATACAGAAGCAGGTTCAATAGACTTGAACCGGAAGACAGGATCAGACTGTAGTATTCACACCAAAAAAGCAAACTATAAAAACATATAATGCATAGTAAATTATAGATTGGCAAACATTTCTGACCTGTTAGAATTTACAGAACTAAAGTAACCTTCCAAACTAGAGATACCTCACCAATCATGTAGGAGGGAGAAATTTTTCATTTAGAAACACTAAAAGCGATTTGGGAGATATGGACTTCTGAGTACTCATGCAATATGGGGAGAGAACCTCAGTGTTCCCTATCTTAAAAGAAACTAAAGATTTTTCTTTTAAAATGAACAAAAGATTTATTTTAAGAGAGTAACCATAAAACAAATCATAACTATGCTTCCATTTGGTTCTTTGGAAAGTGTTATACTAGTTCTGGGTACTTTTTATGGAGAACTTTACACTTCCATAGGTCCCATCTAAGTCCTCGAAATGCACCTGGCTTTTTCAACCACATTTATTTCAAATCTATCTTCCACTTACACCCACTCCATACTGTATAGGGCTTTTGATAAAAGAAATAAATGGACTCACCTAACCCATTTTCTCTAAGGCAAATCAGAATGTGAATCTCTAATCAAAAGGGAAACAAGAGGTTTTAGAATCCCTGGAAAACCTTGTCACTGTATTTAGCTAGACTTGGGTCACAACTGAGACTTAAGTTTTCTGTTAAAAGAGGCAGCGGTGGGAGGGAAAAGTAACACTTTGCTCCATGACTGGTTTGCTTGGTGGTATATTGACTTCAAGCGTAGGCCCAGGAGCAATGTAGATTTGGGTCACATTTGCTCTGCCATATAACCCCTTTCCAACTTTGAATGAGCGGAGAACATTACCTGAGAGAGTTAGCATTGGGTTGATAAAAATCAGGTAATATGCATACCTTGTAGAAAGTAGATATTCAATAAACAGTAATTATGTTTTAAAAAATGCTTATAAATAATATACGTTATCCAAAAATGACAGTAATACAGAATTCTAAATAAATTGGCCAGTGCCTAAGGCAACATTGTCAACTACTTACCCCTTGTTTTTGATCTTCTGCACCTGCTAGCAGGATCCTCACTATAGCTGAACCTGCCATCCTGAACCTGAAAATCTAGGCATTCACAGTGTTCTAATTCCACCTGACAGAGATGACCATGGAAAGAAACATTCCCAATCTCTGAAACATTCTTAGGTAAGAATATTCTAAAATACTGTAAATGATGCTTATTCTTGTCTATTAAGGTTAGAGTACTCCTTCTAGCTGCCTAACATCCATGCATCACTTACCCCTGCAGCTAATTCAGTCAAATCCAGCTGATTTCCTCTATCATATTTCTCTTGCACTCCTTTATTTATTCCCTCCCATCTGCAACCTTAATAGTCCACATAACCATCATCTTTCATCATTTGGGAGTATCTCAATGTTATCCAAACAGGTCTCCCTGCTTTTACTTAAGCTACATCCTGTCATCCTCCTGTGGCACTATGAGATTTTTCCTCTCTTCTCAGGATGACTTAAAAGTCTTATGGCTGCCTCAGTGTTCTGCACACCCTCGCTTCTGACCCTCAGTCTCATCTTATATCATTCTTCCTTTCCTTATGTGCATTCCAAGGACTCTACATTTATCTTAATCCTTCCTGAAGGGTTTTCAGAAGGGATGTTTCTTCTTCTGAAATGCTCATCCTTCTTTTCCTCCTCCATCCTCAGAGTTAACTCAGCTCATCTTTTAGAATTCAGCTCAAATAACACTTCTGCAAGAACACTCCCCGACTTGCCCCATTCCCCACAAATAGTGAGCTCTGCAGCATATGATAATACATTTCTGGTATACACGGTTCTTTGTTGTAATGCTTATCACTATTGCAATTTTATTTTGAAATGAATAATTAAAAATAAATGCATATTAATTATGGACAGTTATCAGATTCAGTGTCATAATTGCATGCATTCATAAAGCATATGTTGATTTTATCCAACCACCCTTCTTCCACCCTCACGATCCTGCCCCATACGTGTCCCTGTCTCTGTCCCTAATAATAAGTATTTTACCTAGAATTGTCTGTGTGTCTAAAATGTAGCTTCAAAAGATGAAGGTCTTTTTAATTTTGTTTTCATGTCTCCCTTCATAAAATTTTTTATAATAGGAGCCTCTATGATGTGGAATAAATATATGATGCAGGAAAAGTGCTCAGTTGGGGTGATTTGTACCCAGTGAGTGCTTGCTAAAATACAGAACCCTGAGGAGGAATCCATGCAAATAATTGAGCTATCTAGCCAAAAGGAAACAAAGGGTGAGTGACTGTAATGAGAATATTGAATGAAGGAATTTTAAACCTTAAATTTGAGGTCTCAATCTTTGACCCTCGGAACTGTCAGTGTACTTGTGTCTCTACTGAGAAGCACTGGATTTACCCATAGCAAAGGATAATCACCAAAAGGAGATTTGCTAAATAAGCCCAAGTTCTGTGATAAGAAAAAAAATTATTTCAAAGATACATGAAGTATTATGGAAAGATTCTTTGGAGGGTGCTATTCTTTTCAGGAAGAGCTTCAGAGTTGCCATTTTCTCTGTTGATGGTAAACTGTTTGGAGAGAAAACATTTTGTCCTGTATTAAATATTGATCAAGATAAACATAATGAACCAAATGCAAAAAGACAAGTCACTAAAGAGAAGTTATTCTCAATGATTTGAGCCCACTAACTAAAAGGAAAGACAAATTCCATAAGATTCAAGACAGCCAAACAATAGTTTGTCTGCCAAAATTTCCCTGTTGTGTAGGTCACTGGAGAATTTTAAAACAGTGAGAAGTAGTGGAGAGAAAAGCTGTAAATATTTTTGAGGCTTTAAAAATGTTTCTAAACATCCTCAGTCAATCATTTTTAAATGAGAACAAAGGCAGAGGAAAATCCACGTCTTGAACACCAATTATAATTCTGGCCCTATAATTGATGCTTTCTGTAAATATTTCTTTTTTGTATTATTTTAATCTTTATACTTTGAAAGAAATATGTTATTATTTCCAGTATACTGTTAAGAAAAAAGTAATGTGCTATGCTAAAAATAAATGCGCCTGTCCTATGAAAGCAAATTCACCCACTTTCAAAATCTGTGTTCTGAATTTTTCCCCCAAAGGTAATTAAAAAAAAAAAAACTTCCAAAGTTTCTTTAGATTCTAAAATTGTAAAAAATACATTTATGTCACAGCACTAACAATTTTTCTTCTAGCAAAACTTCAAAATGTTTAACTGCAACTCCACCCATTTTCCTTACCTGTGCCTGAAACAATGAAAGTGGATTAAGAAACACCACAAACATGCTGACTGGATTCATTTTAAATTCATGATTAAAAACCTCAGAGGGACCGTGGTCCTGCCAGGCAATCCTACACTATATTTTCCTGGTAAACTTACTCTGTCACTCAACACTCTCATCTGTTCCCCTTTCTGAAACATAGACCACCTCCTCTTCTCCCTTCACTCACAGCTAGTAACCACACATTTCATTAATAAAGGGATTGGAAAATATCTAGATGCATCTATTTACATGTCTACTGATTCAGATGTATCTATACATAGGAATTTTGTCTTCCTTATGTTACAGTGCATGACTGATTGCCACAGTCTAAGGACAGCACTTCAATTTGTGTTTTGGATTCCAACACTTCATTAGTTTACAGACGTTCTTCCTCAAATAATGTCTCATTCATCACCCAATTATCATTAGTTATTTTTTTTCAAATCTATTGAAATATTTCAAGAAATGTGTATGTATGTATGTATATATATGTATATATATATCCATAGACACATAGACACATGGATAATATATAAACAACAAAACATTATTTCTCACAGTTTTTAAGGGTAGATGCTACAGTCAAGGCACAGATAGATTCAACATCTGGGAAGGACCTCTTTAGTGGCTTGTAGGTAGCTGGATGTGTCATCACATGACAGAGGACTGTGTAGCTCTGTAGAGCCTCTTTTATGAGGATTCTGTCTCATAAAATTCTCATTCATGAGGGTTCTGTCCTCATAACCTAACCACTTCTGGAAAACCTCCTCCACATACTATTACACTGGGGATTAGTTTTCAAGATACGAGTTCTGGAGGGACATAAATTTTCTGTCTGTAGCAATATACTTCTTGGTGTTTACCAGGAACCCGGCCTGAGCTCTGTATTGCAGCCATTTCTTATAGGGGCATATAAGGTTAGGTTCCTGTAACCCTTGGAGCCCAGTGTTTTGTTTGATATCTCTCTGTTTAAAGACACTTTATATTATTATTTATATTATGTTTAAAGACACAATATATGCTGCAGTCTGGCTGGGCACACAATCACGAGCCACCACACAGCTTGTAGATTCAAACAGCAACTCTTTATTCCCGAACTCACACCAGCCGTCTACAATCACGTTCTGGGGAAATCCACGTTCTCTGCCCAAATCCACATCCACTGGGCTTCTGTGTCCCAAAAATACTGTCTGAATCCTATGAGAACTCAAGGGGAACTCAGGCAGCAGGGTACGCCCTGTTCCCAGCAGGAATAATCTTAAACCTTAAACCTGGAACCTAAACTGGGAACGCCCTAAACCCGATTATCTTAAACTGGGAACACCCTAATCCGCCCTGGTCCTTGAGCAAGGTCACCTACATTCAATGTCACTGCAAAATGTCAGCAACATGGGGTACGCTGGCAAGGAAATTGTCATACCTACTTGGCTAATGGCTCCCAGCAATATATATTTCTGATAAATGATTAATTGAATGGTTTTGAGGGATTTATAGTTGTAAGCTTTAGAGGCCATTTGTATTATACAGATTAACTTGCCAATATCCTAAACAATGTAGTCTACTATGCCTTTTTCAAAAAATCAGCCATTGTCTTATGATTATAAATTTAACCATTTTTCTCTTTATATGGCTTTTTTTGTGCATTATAGATGTGACTTGAGCATATATTAGATTCATTTAAAAACTGTTAGATTCTCTCTTCATTTTTTTTGGTGTACAAATCATGGCCACCATTACTGTAATGTACATCTGAATAAAACCTTATCCTGCTGGGCACAGTGGCACACACCTGTAATCTCAGAAAGCTGAGGCAGGAGGATTACAAGTTTGAGGTCAGTCTCAGCAACTTAGCAAGATCCTGCTTTGAAATAAAAAAAATAAAAGAAGGCTTTGGGAACATAACTGAGTTGGAGTGTCTCTGGGTTCAATCTCTAGTGTGTATATTATATTATATATGTGTACACAAAGGCACAACACAGTTCTAATGCTTTGGAACTCTGGACAGCAGCACTTAAGCATTCCACTTGGTGAATATTTTAAACAGTAAAAGTATCAACTTGAAGCACAAAATACAAAGCTATGGAACTAAGTAGACAATGAAAAGAAGACTCACAATATGAGAGAAGGTAAGAACAAGAAGGTAAGCCTTGCCGTGTTTGAATTCAATTGGGAATGTGTATGTCAGGTAGTTCAAATGTTTCACTGCTCTATGTACATCTCTGAATAACTGGGAACACTCTACATATATTGATTTTTGGAAACCAGGTAAGTTTGTAGATATATAACCCATAATAAATGAATATTGATAGTATGCATGTATATATTCTGTGTGTGTACATATGCTGCAATTGCATAGTTATAATTAAAAAATATATATACTACATAGTGATATATGCTGTGGTTGAAAAATAACAAAATAAAAGTGCCCTGCCTTAAAAATGCTAGAAAGCCACACAGATGCCTATGCCAATGATGAGAAAAGGAAAGACTACAACTGATAGTTTTTCCAATTGGGGCAATGCCAGGTCTTATCAATCTTTGTTTTTAACAAGATTGATGGAGATCCTATTGAGTGATTCTTTGGTAGAATTTTATGAGTCACAAAGTAGCCACCAGACCCAGGTTGGATGTCTAACTTTGTCATTATTTTATTATTCTGGGAGAAACTGGAATAATAACCCAAATCAATAAGTTAGGCCCAATTCCTTTTATTTCTTGAAATCTCTTCTGGGCTTCTACAGCTCCAGCCACACTGTCCCCACTTTCTTTCTGAACCAATCACACTCCCATCTCCGCATTCACCTTTCCTCCTTCCTAGAATGCAATTTCCCAGTTAGCCACATGATGGCAGCCTCTGCAGTTTTTCAAGTCACCTTTGTGACCATCCTGCCTGCTGGCCCCTTCAGTTAGCATTTCTGGTTCTGCAGCTGTTATTCCTGCTATACTTACTGTTTATAACTCTTGCCATATCCTGGCATAAATATTTATGTGCTTCCATTTTTATTATCTTATCTCACCTCAAATAATAGACTCGATGAGCCCAAGAGATTTTTTTTTTTTTTTACTATGGAATTCTCAGAACATGTGAGAGGACTTCACACATAGTAGGGATTCTATAAATATCTGGTTAATTGGTAAGTGAATGCTTTTGGATAAAAACAAATAAAGAAGGAGATTGATTTCAGACTATTGCAACAGGGAGACCTGAAATCAAAGGCTTGGTGGTGTCCTTTTGCCTTTAATTTTACAGGAAGAAAGAGACATGTTAAAGGTAGGAATTTGCATTTGGGATTATTTTTGCAATCAGAAATGTCTCAGTGAGTTAGCTGAACAGGAATTTGTTTATCCCTGGTCCTCTAGTTTCAAGGAGACACAGTGTTCTAATTTCAACCAATTCCTCATGAGTCAAGAAAACCAAGATGGAGGTTCAAGCAAAAGGGAATAGGCCTGCTTTGGGGGCTATCACAGGTAAACAAGGGAGTCATCTGTGAGATATACGAGTGCTATGAGAAAGGGTGTAGTGGGCCACAGCTAAGTCATGTAGAGAAGGGGCTTTGTGGAGAATCCTTTTCCAATTTTTTTTTCAGGGCTCAAGGAAGGTTCATCTACAGTACTTTAATTTTTCTCAAAAGTGGCCCTGATAAGATGCTCTGGTATTGCCACAGTCTGGGCACAAATCACGAGCCACTGAAGCAGGAACAAACTTTATTTCTGAACTCTACCAGCACATTCCACACACGCTCCCAGGAACTCCCCATAACGCCACACGGCCTCTCAACAGGAAAATCCCTCCTCCGGCACTTCCCCAACCAATGGGAACTCTCCGGGAATCCCCCCCCCCCAGAGCTCAAGCGGAACTCAAAAGTCATCATCTTAATGGCTCACTAGTGTCACCTCTCAACCACTACTTCTGGCAAAAATGCCATGCGTCATCCCGACTCCGCTGTGGCCCTCAACAGGTATTTTGGACATTTTTCCCTTGTTTGTTGCTGGTAATGTTATTTTATATTAAACACTAATAATCAACATGCAACATCCTAAACTTCTTTGAATTTCATCTTATTTTACTTTTCTTGAATGCTTCCATGTTCTAGAAATTACTTTGCATAATGCTAAACATTTATATAATATAATCCTCAAGAAAATTATGAAAGATATGGAATAGGAGAAATTGAGGATCAGGGAGATTACAAAACTTCTACCAAGGTCATTGAACATGTAAACACTGAATCCAATCAAATCATTCAAATTCATAGTAAAATATACCTCATTACTTGTATTTTATACAATAGTTATCATTGGGGACATAGCAATGACATGATTCTGATTCCTGGTTTATGATATTACACCACAATTGCTTTTCTGTGTCAGTGTTAAAAATAGCTATTATATACTATAATATGTGCTTTTCTCTCTCTCAAATAATCTTAGTATTTTGAGCCTTATGATACCTTGCAATACTATTTTCCCCTTACTTTTTTCACCCAACATTCGACCGCCACTGCCACTGAGGTTTTCTAATAGGTGATGTTGAATATTTATGTTGCTCAGTGCCATCCCAGATTCCAATGAACAGCCACCAGATAAATTACTGTAGACACCCAGCAGAGATCTGGTTTTTGTTTAATCAAGGAGTGTATCCCTGAAATGAGTATTAATGTACTCGGATGAACAACTTGAACTGCTCATAATATGGACCATTTTTTATGCGGCTATTTATTCAAAATTTGCAAACATATTGAGCATCTATGCCACATGCCAATGGGTATAATGGGAATATAACTAACAAGATCTCAGGTTACAATAGAGAGAAAAATAAGTATATTTGGAGATAATAAAGATCATCACTGAAACTTATTAGCCAAAAAAAAAAAAAAAAGTAAAGAAAGCCATCAGTCTCTTTTTCCCATTATTCATTTACTGAAGCCCAGGTCATTCATTATTAACTCGAATCCTTTCCTTCAGAAACTTAGGAAGCTTTGGTGTACTTATATACCTGCCTGTACCTACTAACCCTTGAAGTGTATTGATTGTAGGCACCAGGTATCTTTGTTCTCCTGTTTTACCTCTTAGAAATTGAAAAAAATTAATGAATGAAATGTAGAACATAATAAGATGGTTCATATTTATTATTTATCATTTTAGAAATGTTTTTTGAGATAAATTTTCACTTATTCATTCATTCTTTACTTTTACCATTTATTTAAAAATAATTAATAAACTTTCCTCTTAGTACTGTCTTCATAATGTCCCAGAGATATTTGACCCAGCTATCCCACTATTCGGTTTATACCCAAAGGACTTAAAATCAGCAAACTACAGTAATGCAGCCACATCAATGTTTATAGCAGCTCAATTTACAATAGCTAAACTATGGAACCAACCTAGATGCCTTCAATAGATGAATGGATAAGGAAAATGTGATATATATATATATATATATATATATATACATACACACACAGAGACACACACACAGACACACACACACACAGCTTTAAAGAAAAGTAAAATTATGGCATTTGCCAGTAAATAGATGGAGTTGGAGAATATCATGCTAAGCCAAATAAGCCAATTCCAAAAAACCAAAAGTTGGATTTTTTTCTCTAATATGTGGATGCTAATTCACAATAAGGAGGGGGACACTAGAGAAGAATAGCTTTACCTTAGATTAGGTAGAGGGAAGTGAAGGGAGGAATGGGGAGGGGATGTGGAGATAGGAAACATAGTAAATGAAACAGACATTATTACTTTATGTGTGTGTGTGTGTGTGTGTATATATATATATATATATATATATATATATATATGACTGTATGACCAATATTATTCTACAACATGTATACTCAGAAAAATGAGAAATTATACCCCATCTATATGATATGTCAAAGTGCATAAATGCATTCTACTGTCATTCATAACTAATTAAACAAATAAAAATAATTAAAAAGTAATTAATAAACAATGTGTGATAAGTACTATGCTAGGTGCTGAGCATGTAAGGTCAATAAAATGTGCTTGATCACCTTTTGATGAAATTAGATTATTGAAGAAAAAAGTGCTATTAAATGAACTATCAGGAAAAAAACACAAGTAAAAAATATGTTAAAAAAAACCTACTTGAGGAGAGGCTAATATTTATCTTAGTTGTCAGAGTATCTGCCTAGAATACACTTGACACTCAGGAGGCATTTGATAAATGTTTGTTGAATTAATGTATTTGTAACTGTGATAAAATTATAGATGGCCCTCAAGTATTAATGGTTCAACATGATTTTCAAGTTTACAAGGGTACAAAAGTCATATCCATTCAGTTGAAATTGTATTTCAAATTTTGAATTTGATATTTTCCCAAGTGTAATCTTCTCTTGTGGTGCTGGGCAGGGGTAATGATTCTTAGTTCGTAGTCAAATCTGTGATCATGAGGGTATGTAACCCATATTCCACAATTTACTGTGTTGATATGCTATAATGTTTGGCAGGTTAGGAGTATTAAGTGTATAATATTTTCAACTTGTGTTGAATTTATCCACAGATAGACCCATCATAAACTGAGGAGTATCTGTATATGATCACTATAATTAAATTAAGGATATAATTTAAATTACTTTGGACAAGGGAAGAGTATTATGAAGCAGAATAACACAAAATAGAAATAGAGTTTAATGCTATTATATCAATTGTATATAGAGTGGCACGCCATCTTTCAGTGTAGAAATCATTAAAGTACTCCTTTCTTTTTTTGAAAATTCTTCTCTCATTTAACTTTTGAAGTCTCTCAAAATGAATGTTTGTATATGTAATTCTGAATGCAATTTGTCTGCATTATTTTAAAGCAATTTTGGCTTTATATTTTGCTGGAAAGCAAACATGAAATCTCTAGTAATACAGTGTTTGAAACATAAGAAGAATTAATTGAATATTTATTAATGACTTCATTATTCCATTTAAATGTATATTCCTGAAATTTGTTAAATATTATTTTGCTTAAAAATAAATTTCAATCTTTTATTTTGAGAAAAGTAATATAGATTTTTTTTTTTTTTTTTGGTGCTGGGGATTGAACCAAGGGCCTTATACACATGAGGTAAGCACTCTACCAACTGAGCTATATTCCCAGACCAAAAAATAATTTAGATTTTTAATACTATATTTCAAATTCTGCTAATCATATCTCAATGATAATTCTTTAATGACTGGACAATGAATTAGTATACACTTTTCAAAACTTGTGTGCATCCAATATTAATTTTTCTTTTTATTCCACTGAAAGAAGATTAAATGGACAGAAAGGATGTATGGCAAAATTGTATCCCCTCTCTACCATGACAATCTCATGCCCAGTTAATATAATATTAAGAATCATCTTTATTCATACTTAAGTTTTCCCCCCAGTGACTTCTATTTTTAATTCTAATGAAATTCCAATCACCTATGTAGTGACATTTTAAATTGATCAGCACTGCCCAAATATTGCTCTCATGTATGTTTGTTTATAGTAATTAGTATGATTCACTTAAATGCAGAATAAGGTAACAAACATATGCAAATAAAGTCTAAAGGGAATGGAATCAAAATTAGTGTTCAGGCTCTAAGATGGCCTGTTCAGGGACTGCATCTGGCTAATTGAAAAATGTAGGGAACTAATCTGTATCACACCTGCCTTGGTCTCTGTTCTTCTCACAGGTACAATATAATTTCTTGATTTCACTATCTTTTGCAACTGAATTAAGACTCATGGCTTTAGTAGCACCTACCCCAAATGAATGAACTCTAGTGTCTTTCACAACATAAGAATTAGTCGAACTGGAAAATGAATGTGATTTAGTAGATTCTCGTAAAATAGCTCCATGTTAATTAGTACACAAGGATTTTTTTTTTTTTTTATAATCAAGCTCTTCGAGGTATGGTTTGCATCAATAAATCTAACATTTAAAGTAAATGAGTGTCAAAGTTGTGATTGTTGACAAATGTATAAAGTCATGCAGTAACCACAAGAGTTGTGTTGATAGAACATTTTCATGACCCTTAATTACTTTTTTTTAATATTTCTTTTAGATGTAGATGGACACAATACCTTTATTTAATTTATTTATTTTTATGTGGTGCTGAGGATCAAACCCAGTGACTCACACATGCGAGGCAAGTGCTTTATCACTGACCACAACCTCAGCCCCATGACCTTCAATTTCCATGTGTCTTTTTACAATCACAATGTTTCCCTCAGGTCCCATTCCCCAGCCAACTTGTCTGTTCTCTATCACTAGAGTTTTCACTCTTCCAGAATAGTGTATATCATATATATATATATATATCAGGACAGAATTGTTTACATAAATTGAATGATAGAATATTTACTTTTGTTTCTGACTTCCTTCACTTAGCATGTTTTTGAAATTCATACATGTTGTGTATGTATGAGTAGTGTCTTCCTCTTTGTTTTGTAGTCTTCCATTGTATGGATATACCAAAATTTATCTGTTCATTGATTAGTAAATATTTGGATTATTTCAAGGTTTTGACTCTTATGAATAAAGTTCCTCTGAAGACTCATATAAAATCATGGGAATTTAATGTTTCACTTTTTGGATAAATATATAGGATTACTATTTGGGGTTTAAAATGGGCCTAAATCTAACTTTAGAGGAGCCTGAAAAGTTCTTCTCTTTATTTTCCATGCCCACATGTACTAGAGCACATGATACTATATTCACAAAATAATAAACAGTCATCTTAATTATAATTGTAAAAAAGGAAATTTTATGATCTAAAGACTGACTCCTTTAATGATGAGAGGATGAAGATAGAGATTGGGAGAATGGAAAGTGTATTATTTGTGTTAAGTCTTGTATCATCAAGACACAAAAGAAAGTGAGTCTGGCTGACTTCAGCCAATCAGCTGTGATGTTCAAAGATGGAAGACAAAAGGTAAAAATCCAGGGCTCATGAGCCTTTCCTAAAAAAGAAAGAAAAGACAATGTCTTCAGGTGAACAATGTTAGAAATTAGCTTCAAATATTTTTAAACTTGTCACTCTATACAAAATTCAAATCTCAGCAATCATGTTTCTCTGGCCCATTTGTCAGTATTCAATCAAGTGTAAATATGGATGAGATGTGCGTGTTGACAGACAGCCCAAATGCCTGAAAACTGCCAGTTTTGCCTCCAAGTGCAAACACAGGCCATGCACAATGTACCAATGCATTTCCAATTCAGGTTTATGCATGCTTAAATGTCTAGCACTTTGTGTGTTTTCTTTGTTAGTTTTCTTTCAATACTTTCATTTTTTTCTATTGTTATGTATTAATTATATTCAGTAAAAAAAAACACAAGAAAATATGGATAAAATAGGGTTTGAATGTGTCCTCCAAAAATTCAGGTATTGGAAACTTCATCCCCAAATTCATGTTAATGATTATGAGGATAGAACCCCCAATAATGGCATTAGTGACTTTTTAGGAAAAAGAAACAGAGACTCCAGCTAGCACACTTCCTCTGTCTCTACATATGAAGCCCACTAGCATGTTATGATGCACCAAAGAGACCCTAACCAGATGCTAGGTGGATTCTAGCACTATACTTTTAGAATTCTGGCCTCCAGACTCAAATATGATTTCATTCTATTAAAAATTACCAAGTCCTAGGTATTTTCATATAGGAACAGAAAAAAAGTATAAGTTAATGGATAATATAAAAACACATACTGCTTTTATTATTATAATTAATAGGGGAACCCTGTGAGTTGATAAGTGATCCAGAAACTAAATAAAATGCAAAGAGGTATTCTGTGGACTCAACATAATTTTCTAGAGTTAGTTTCTTTCCTTAGATACATACCCTGAAAGGTAAAATTATTTCTTTACTCCTGAGCTCCTGAAGGAAAGAGTGCTCCTTTGCAGTCTTCCACTTGTAACGTTTATCAAAAAGTATGTTGAAAAGTGGTCACTGCAGACTAACTGAATACATGATATGCAAATCTATTAAAGCCTTTCAATGTGTGTTTAGATCTGTCACCCAGTGTGGAGAATCACACCAAATGGTGAGTGGTTTGTTTGATGTGGTAGACAATTGGACCTGGTAAAAAAAAAAAAAAAAAAAAAAAAAATTCCTGAAGAGTGGTCACAGGAGACTAACGAAAAATATGGTATTAAAATCTTTTAGAGCTTTGGAAACTATGCTTCAACTTTGTTACCCAGCATGAAGAAGTCATGACATGGTGGCATCTAGAAGAAATGGTGAGTGGTTTGCTTGATGTGGTGGATAAACTGGCAATGTCTTCCTCCCTCAGTGCTGTCTTCTCTGATACTTGGTAATAAGGTTTCAAAAACATAGATTTTAAAGTCTCCTTTACCATTACCTTATATAGTTATTTTAAAATTTCAGTGCCTTTCCTCTAGTCAATGCCCTGCAGTTTCCTAAATTATTTTGCAAGTTGGAGACCGACTTCCTAAAGAGTCACTTTATCTGCAGGCTGTGAAGTCACTATCACACATATTTGAAGTGGTGCTGAAAGATAGTATCTTAAAATAAAAAGGAGATGGGTATTGAACTAGTCTCTTCCTATTTTTATGATCTTAAGCATGTTTTATAAGTCTTCATATTTTTGAAGATCTGACATATAGTTTGGACTCAAAAATTTTGGTTTTCTGTTCTTGGGAGGAAAAAAAAAAAGAGGTGAGGTTCTTTTTGTGAAGCTCCAAAAGGCCAAATGTGAAGATATGGAGTGAAAAGTCACACTTTAAAAGTTTGCTTTATCTCTTTCTTTTCTTCCTTCACAAGACAATTGACAAGATCCCAACCTTTGATGGTCCATAGTTGGTATATATGATATAATATTATGTATATATTCTTTTCAATATAAGGGCAAATATATGCATACATATAAATCATATGTGATATATATTTCCTGCAAAATAAGGGCAAATAAAAGAGTAATTGAAAATAAAATGTTGCATTTTAATGTAAATTGCTGAGGCATGACTGCATAAGATGGAATGAAATATCTTCATACTGGAATTGATTTATAATTAATCCATCAGTTTAAGAAAATGAAAGAAATCAGAAACTCTATAAAACTACATAAAAACAGAACAAAATTAATATTAGGATAAGTAAAAACAGACCAGATTTGATTTTCTTTTATTTATGTATCTGATGAGAGAAATAAGGAAATGACTCTAATTGGCACAGAAACAATATGCCAAGATGAATTAGTTTTCTGAAGGGAAGAAAACGAGGAAGCAGTATTCTTGAAAATAAGCTGGACCTTTCATGTAGGTTAATTTCAGAATAATTATCTGTGTTTTGACATAGAATAAGGTATTAACAAAGTGTGGCAGACAACAAATCATAAAGTATGCGTTTAAGAAACAGGTTAAATTGCTACAACAGACATTTGAATTTAATGGCTTAAGCATATTAGATTTTTCTGTTTATGATGCAATTTAGAGTTCAGGGCAGATGGAATGGCTCAGCCAATGCCAACATGCCAGAGTGACAGTGGTGTCACCATTTCCCAGCCACCAGGAAGGGGAAAGGGAAATCCAGGATAAGGAACTGCAGTGTGAAGGAACTGATTCAGAAGTTGCAGGTACAACTTCCCCTTTATGACACCGACCTGGACTTAGACACATGATCACAGCCAAATCTATAAAAGACTGGGGGTGTGTCCACGTGACCAGAATAAAACAGGGAAATCTATTGTTCAAAGAAAAACACAGAAATCTCTAACACAAAATTCTTCTCCAACTGAGGCAAAGATTCAGTTTCTTTAGCTTAAAAAGACCTTAGAGGTCATATAAAACTAGAAGAAAAGCCAGAGAGGAAAAAAAAAAATACTAAAAAGTACTTTAGCACATACAGGGTAAACTTGAGAGAGTGAAAGCATATGACTGAAAAACAAAATACCTCTACAAACTGATTATTTTAATGTATACTTTTCAAATAATAATAAGTGAATATGAAACATTGTTTAAATCATTTTCTCTAAAGAAAATTAATATTTTGGCATCTATTTGTCTCTGATACTTTAATAGAATTTAGTTCTTAAACTAGATTAAAAATAAATCCTCAATTTATTTCTTTATATAATTGCAATTGGTTTTGTTTCCTTTTAGTAATAGTACTACTGCACAAAGACACCTATTTGAATAAAAAATAATGTAGCTAAAATGCTATGGTAATAAATTTAGTTTTGTTTGAAGGAGTGGGTATGCAAGTTTTAATGGTTCCAAAACCTATCATAATTAAATATATTAAATCATGTCTTGATTTCAAAATCATTTTTAAATTAACTCCTCCTGAATTATTGGCTAACATGTTTCACATCCATTTTAAATGGATTAATCATCCAATCTAGTATTGCATGTTCATACAGATTTTTAAATGTAAGCATTATATCTTTTTAAATAGCATACAAATGAGAGCAATATAGTTCCATTTTTGTGTGCATGAGCTTATCCCCATTTAACTGCTACAAATATAGATACTGAAAGTTCTTGGCAAGCAAGGCTTTTTAAAATAGTGTAAGATTGTTGATAGATTTCCTGATACTCCCTTTACTTTATCTCATGTAGAAGTCCTCATTTATCTTTTAAAAATATATATTAAAGATATGACACTTCATTTTATAACATTTTAATTTTCATAATCAATTTTTATTTGATTAAACAATTTTAAAATAGAATCAATTAGCGAGCACAATCATTTTTGAATTTTTTACAATGTTATTTATTTAAAATTTATTATCTTTTCACAGTTTATCAAATTTATCATTCAGTGGATTACATTAGTTAGATGAATATCACCAATAACATTTTTTTTTGGTTTATGAATTCTTTCATTAAACTCTTTGTGGTTGAGTGAGATTGATGAATATTGACAGAAATGTTTAAATACTTGATGTGATTTTTAAGATGTGTCTTTAAACTCAGAGATTAACCAAACCTAGTGCTCTGTTACAGTGCAGAGATAGTGGGGAGAGAAGAGTTTTTAGTAATATCTAAGGTCTATAATAATGGTCCTTTCCTTTGCATTTTTTATTAGTATGTTAATTCAGATCTTCCAAGAAGCAGTTATCAAGGCAGAATTAGACACTCAAGAAATTATTGGAGGAAATGCATATAAAGAATAAAAAAGAGGAACAAGAGGACAAGGAATGTAGGAATGTCTTCAAAATGCAATGCCATCTTACCGTGAAAGGAGAGGGGAAAGAAGGAGACTAAGAAAGAAATTTGTGCCATGGAAAAGTTTTAAGAACGATTTTAACAGACCACAGGGAGATCTTCAGGCTGATGTCATCCATTAGAATAGTCCCATAGATTTGCGGATGGGATCTATGTTGGCTGCTTCACCACCCTTTATGTCGGGCTAGAATGATCTGCAGGAAGCAAAGTCTCAGCATGAACACAGTGGGAGATCAGAGAGTAGAGGATGTAGCTGGGCCATCAATGAGAGATGCTCCCTGCAGCAGAAGATCTGAGCAGCTCATTTCCATGACTGCCACACTAGTAATTCTGAAAATTACATTTCCTCTATCACTTTTCAATTAATGGAAAACCGTATGTCTCTCTGCAGTAGAACTTTATTTTTATGCAGGATACTTTCATTCACTTCTAAAGTGTGTTTCCATGTTCATTATTTCATTTACAACAGCCAATTTTTGAAAATAATCCAGGAGTTTATTGGTGAAAGAATGGATAAAGGAATTGTGGTAGATACATTCAACAGAATATTGTTTGGTCTTAAAAAAATAAGGAGATCCTGCCCCTTGTGAAAACAAGAAAAATCTAAAAGATATGCTAAAAAGAAAAAAGAAAGTCATGGAAAAATACTGAATTATCTCACTTGTAGATAGAATATTTAAAAAAAAAAAATGCCAGATACATAGAAACAGAGGATATAATTGGTGGCTACCCAATAAAGAGATGACAGAAGAGAAGTGGTGAGGAGAAATGAAAACCTGTTAACCAAAAGGTATAAAATTACTTAAGATGATTATTTATAGAGCACCAATGAACAAAATCAAGACTATAGTAATAATATTATATTATATTATATATTGGCAATTCGCCATGACAGCAGATTGTAGATACTCCATACACACATTGATAGGTAGATAAGTAGATAGAGATAGAAGGAGGAGGAGGAAAGATAACTCTATGAAATGATGGTTATGTTAAGAATGTTAATTTGTTCAAATGTAGTAATCACTTCATTCTATATTGAATGCCAAAATATGGATATCAAAACAAGATATGGTACATCTTAAATATGTACAATAAAGTGAAATGTCGTGAAACAAGGATTGAAAAACTATACCTTCCATTGCAAAACGTCTACCACTCTGGGCTCCTCAATAGCAATTCCAGCAGGGCCACTTACACATGGTGAGAGTCAAAAGATCCTCCTCTATTTCCAAAATACCCCAGAAAACTCCCCTCTGAGACAAGAGTCCGGTGAACTACAGAACTTCTTTTGTGTGTTAAAGAGAGCAAATGAGCAGAAGAACGCCGCAGCATTTCTTTCTCTATGGTATCCCAGAGCACTCAACTTCTCTTCTAAAATATCCATCAATTGTTTCAAATACTTATGTTTGAAGGGGCACCAAGTGTTGTCCTATCAGACAAATGAACCACTTTGAGCTCCCATTTGTTCTTTGTATTGCCCAGAAAAGAAAGTAAATTGCTTATTTTGTGCTCCAGACCCCAGCATTTCAAGTTTAGAAGGGACTTTTAGGGAGTTGATACTTTAAGGAAGAAAGAGTAATTTTTGCTACTCTGAATTCTTGAGGTCTAGAGCTTAAGGGCCTCTTGGATCCAGCAGGCTTTTCAAGTTGCCCTGTAGGACTCCTCTGTAAGCCAAGAGAATGAGCATTGGGTTTCTTTTAGTTCATAGCATTGCCTGTTATGGAGAGGATAATTATTTCCCTGTCATAATTTTCACAATTCACTTTTAAGAAAAAAATTATAGCCAAGTACAAATAGAATTACAGAAAGATATAATTAAGAAAACAGTGAAAAATAAAGAATTTTTTCAAGTATGCTGTTTTACCCAGAGACCCGACTTTAGTTTATTTCCTTGCCCAGACCAGGAAGCGTTATATTTTCTAGATGTAACTTGATCCTATTGCAAGGGCTGTATGGTCCATTGGATGTGCCTCTAGGAAGCCTCCCCTTTCCAATATCCCTAACATAACACTGCTATTGACTAGTCTTCTTGGTCATACCCTACTTCAGGTATATTTTACCATTAAGTATCTTTTGTGTCACTGAAAGATTTATCTTCCTGTCCCTAAAAAGGTATCTTTCTGAGATTATCAATTTTAAAAACATTATAACAAATATCATCATTACATTTAAAGATACAACAAATGATGAAGTTTTCTGTGAAAATAAAATGAAAACATTGAAAATTTCATAAATTCACATTGGTTTATAGCAAAAATATCATATAGACACTTGGCTTATAATGCTCGCTTTAGCCCGTTCTGAGTCTAATACTGGATAGTTAAGTAACCTGCAATGACTTACATGGTATCTTTTTGCTCAGCTGCGTTATTGGTAAAAAGGTAAAATGAAGAAAATAAGTGTCATGGCAAGTGATAGTTTGGATGATGTAATGAGATGCTGTTTGAAGCAATAGCTCAGTGCTTGGCTATAAGAGTTTCATAATGTTAATTAAAAGGAAATTATTATAAAAATAACAGTTATCTTTGTACCTTATAAATTAATGTGACCAATAAGTAATTCAACAGTATTTAAGAAGTTTTACTACCACATGTTAATGTCTGTCTCATTGAACAGTTCTGGGATCATGATTTATATCAGCAAGTGACAGTGAATGAGGGGCAAACTGATGACATCTCTTCCAACTTTAAAGTTATGGCTAAGTTCTCTCTCACCATCATCTTGATAATGAAAGGAAAGAGTAATAAAGAAGGAAAGAGTGTAAAAGAGTGTGAACATTTTCCTAAATGTGCTGAGCAGAGTGGTAGACATCACTTTTTCACATGTTCCCTTGGTGAGAGCTTGAATCACTTGGCTCACCATCTGCGTCTGTGGCTGGCTGGGCAATCAGGTTGCTGCTAGGCAATAATGTTACTATGAGCAAAGAAAGCACAGATTTTATTGAACTTTTAGCCACAATGCCATAAGTCTCCTGAAGTTATCAATGCAATAAAATTCCTTCCATATTTCAAAGGGGTGCAAGGATTCTATCATCACAGACTGTCAATGTAGGAGTCGCATGTTACTTGACTCTCTGCTCTTTCCAGCTGTAACCCAACTTGCTGGGGAACTTATTAAAATTGAAGATTGTTTCCTCCAGTGAACCCACTGGACCTGCATCTTCAAGACATGATCTGGGATGCAAATTTTTTTCTCATAAGACTGGTGATTTCTGTGTGGATTCAGTTCAGCCATAAAATCAAAAGTTACAGTTTGTTCTAATATAGGTGACTGTGAGTTTTACTTCTTAAATGATGACCACTATTTGTTCTTTAATATAATAGCACCAAACCAATTTAAACAAATGCCATAACTAAATAGTGCTTCTATCTCCATGATGCCTCTACTTATTTTCTAAATGACATTGCTGTGTTTCAGGTCATTGGAAAATACTGATGAATTAGCTTTAGTATAAATTCTGTCATATGATATCTTACCTTCCATATCTATTCCAAGCCAGAATTACAACATTGGGAATAAAGTAAACCTAATAAATAATCAATTTAGGTCAAAATCTATTAATTATTACCTATTGTGAAAGAAAAATTATGATTAAGACATGCTATTATGTTAGCTCTCATTATGGAGAACTTTGGCTTTGGTCAAAAATCATGTACTTGCGTTTCAATAATCATAAACTACTTATTTGACTTTGTTTTAATTACTATATAACTATCTTATTTAGAATGATTTACCTTTATTATTTTTGCCTGAAATACAATCTCTTTGTTATTATTATTATTGTTATTATTAGAACTTTATAGTTATGCATAGGAGTTGGGTTCATCCCGACAAACACATTTATGCATTGAAATTGATTTTGGTTCATAATCCCTCCTTTTCCCTTTTACTTTTCCCTCCCGTCTTCTCTTTTCTCTCCCATTCTCCTTCCTCTACTCTATTAGACTTCCTTTCACTCATATATTGATTTGTATTTGATTGGTTCTTTACGTTATCCTATCCTTTTCTTCCCCCTTTCCTTTATTTTCTCTAGTTTCTGCATAGGAGAAAACATTCAACCTTTGAATTTCTGAGTTTGGCTAATTTTACCTTAGCATGATATTCTTTAACATAGTCTTTAAATTTGTTTTTTCTTTAATCAAAATTACTATGTTATTTAAAAAAAACCCAGTAACCATTTTAGTATTGTAGTTTCATATCTTTCCATTTACTGGCAAATGCCATAATGTCATTATTTTTAACGGCTGAATAGAACTCCGTTGTATGTATATATACACCACAATTTCTTAATCCATTCTTCTTTGATTCCATAATTTAGCTATTGTGGATTGTGCTGCTATAAACACTGATGTGGCTATGTTGTTATAGTAGGCCAATTTTAGATCTTTTGGGAAAAAACCAAGGGGTGGGATAGCTGGGTCATATGGAGGTTTTAATCCCTAATTTTTTGAGAAATCTCCCTAGTCTTTCCAGAGTGATTGTACTAGTCTGCAGTCCCACCAATAATGTGCAAATGTTCCTTTCTCCCGATAACCTCACCATCATTTGTAGTTCATATTCTTAACTGAGGTGAGAGGAAATATTAGTGTAGTTCTGATTTGCATTTTCCTGATTTGCTAGAGATGTTGAACACTTTTCATATATTTATTGGCCTTTTGTGTTTTTTTTCTTCTGAGAAGTTTGTTTTGTTCTTTTGAGCTTGATTGATTGATTGATTTTTGGATTTAAGTTTTGTGTGTGTGTGTGTGTGTGTGTTTTAAGTATTCTGGATATTAATCCCCTACCAGAGGGGTAGTTGGCCAAGATTTTTTTCCCATTCTGTAGGTTATCTATTTATGCTTTTAATCATTTCCTTTGCTGTGTTGATGCTTTTTAGTTTGATGGCATCCAACTTGTAGATTCTTGGTTTTATTTCTTGTGCTTTGGAGGTTGTTAGATGTGGTTTTCTTCAAAAGTTCGCATGTGAGCAATGCAAAGAGGTTTTGAGGAGAAATAATTGGATTGGAACCTTAATTTAATCAGTGAATTAATCCCTGGTGGGATTAATTGAATAGTAACTGGAGGCAGGGGGTGGTGTGATTGTGAAGTAGGACAGAAGAGACTGGACACCTGAGAAATTTTCAGGAAGCAGATTTATTGAATGCAGGGTTCAGAAGTGGTTGTTGCCTAAGAGTTCTTCCTCTGATCCTGTAGTCAATAAACCTGCTTCCTGAATATTCCTCAGGTGTCCAACCTCTTCTGTACTCTTTCAGATGGAGGAAGTGGTTCATTGGGGGTGTGGCTATGGGGTATATATATTGTATCTGGAGAGTGGAGTCTCTCTGCTTCTGATCATTATGTGAGCTGCTTCCCTATGCCACACTCATCCACCATGATGTTCAGCCTCAGCTGGAGCCCCGAGGAATGGAGCTGACCTTCTATGGACTAAGAACTCTGAAACTGTAAGCCCTTAAATAACCTTTTTCTCTTCTATAATTGTGCTACT
Source organism: Marmota flaviventris (assembly GCF_047511675.1). Lineage (NCBI taxonomy): Eukaryota > Metazoa > Chordata > Mammalia > Rodentia > Sciuridae > Marmota > Marmota flaviventris. The sequence goes on from NC_092513.1 coordinate 40,840,144, forward strand.
CAGATTATTTAATCACAGCAGTGAAAAAAGCTCACTAAAACAGAGGTCTTATTAAGGAAGCTGGTGCCATGATTTACCTTTATTAAAAAAAAAAAAGCTTTTAAGTAAAACTCTAAATGATTGAACGTTTTACATAAGTATATAGTTATAGTTCACTCATTAGGATATTTTTCAAAAGCTTTATTCTCAAATGTAGTCTTTAAATTTGTTTTTTCTTTAGTCAAATTACTGTGTTATTTTAAAAAACAGTAACCATTTTAGTATTGTAGTTTCCTATTTTCCGTGGTACCCCAAGTAATTTCTCACATCTAGTTTCATGCTTTCAAAAATGCTAATTCTGATTTTGAAAATGGTTTCTTAACATTGGTGATTTGTCTGGAAATCTCTCATCTTATATTGAGCTAGCAAAAGATTAGGCTTTCCCACTTTTTTTTTTTTAACATAAAGATCAAGCTTTCTGGAAACTTGGTGTGACCTTTTTCACTTTTGATGTTTTTTTATACGCCTAAGGCCAGTGAGCTTCATATCTCAGTTTCCACAGCGAGTTCAGATCTGTGAGAATTAGCAAGGGATTAAAGTGATATTTTCCCCCCTGTGCTCTTGCTTCTGGCTACTATGCTCTTTCTTTTACTGCAGAATGTTTTCAGGATATTTTTTTTTATTCTCTGTTCTCTATTTTGTCCTCTACTTTTCTAATATTCTTGTCAGATTTTCTTGACATCACTTTAGCCAATATTGCCATCAATGTTGGCTTTACTTCTTTGCAAATATGCTTGGATGATTTTGAAAGGACAGATACATGTGAAGCTGCAAAACAGATTCATGTTTATCTGTCACAGAAAATGTGAACCAAGAATGAATTCCACACCTCCCATTGCAGAAAGCAAATGAATTGTGGCTTAGCCAATATTGAATTTGATTACTGGGGCCTGGGTTTGTCAGGAAATAATCATTGATTTGACACATTACCAGGTTAAGTGAATTTATCCATTCATTATTTACAGGTGCAAAGCACAATCACACACTTAGATGTCTTTGTCTATGATCAAATCAAAAAATCAAATTTTTGCATTGTGAATAGAATATAATAGGTGATTCTAAATATTTGATCGTTATATTTTTATTTTACAATCACATTTATAATTAAAGAATAATAGTTCTACTGAGATGACTCATTTGATGTTTAGAAAGCCATTTTTTAAGTTTTAAGAATGCCTACACAGGCCCAGCATGATGGCGCATGCCTGTAATCCCAGCAGCTCAGGAGTCTATGGCAGGAGGATCAGTTCAAAGCCAGCTTCAGAAACAGCAAGGCACTAAGCAACTCAATGAGATCCTGTCTCTAAATAAAATGCAAAAAATGGCTGGAGATGTGTCTCAGTGGTTGAGTGCCCCTGAGTTCACTCCCCGGTACTCTATCCCCCCAAAAAAGAATGCTTACATGGTATAAAATATAGGATTCTGCTTATTTATCTCTGAATAGATAAAGGAAATAATTAACTGGATGGAAATAAATACATAATCACCAAAATGCCTTTGCACTCTTGGTTCTAGAGTGCTAGATGAGGTAAAACGTTAATCAAGGGGTAGACTCATGAGATGTATTCCAAAGAAAAGGATTGTAATTGTCCATATAATGGTGCTATTGCTAAAATTTCATCTTTATAAATATAGGTGTCCTCTAATCTCAACTTTTGCTAATATGTTGGAACTAAGACAAAATATGGTTTGGATCTATAACAGAAAATAGCATATACTTCATTATCTATTTCATTATATTAAGTAAAAGTGGAAAAAATAATTAACATCTTTTTTTTTTTCTATTTCTTGAGAGATGAAGGAATTGTGGGTCACTATACCAGGTGTCTTATGCATGCTGTCTCATCTCTTTATGTTGCATTTTTACTTGTATTTTACATAAGAAAAAAATTTAAGACTCAGAAGTTACATCATCTATCAAAGATTATATACCAAATAAAAAGAAAAGGCAGAAAATGTAAATACAAATGCAATCTGAACAATTAGGATTGTTGGAACAACTAGGATTGTTCTAGGCTATTGAACTATATCCCAGGGACACTTGGGACTTACACAAAATCCAACTGGTACTGGCAGATTTTATATAACTAGATGATAGGAGAGATGTGAGTAGATATTACAAGTGTAAGGCATTTTTATATCTGCAATTATTGTGTTCAGTGTTGTTTTCAGCTCACCTTGTCCTGCAGGTTAACCTGATGTCACATATCAGAATTGCCATATACATTTACAAACACTTGGATGGGATCTTAGTGCTACTAGAACCCATAAGAGGAGTCCAGATTAACGTTCTCAAGGACCCAACAAGATTTTTAATCTAAAAAAAGCTTGCATATCTGATTGTATGCTCTGTTCATCCTAGTTTAAAAAGAGAAAAGAGAAAATAAACAAGTTTCTTAGTCTTTTTTTAAGTTTTCTTTTCATTTAAGGAAGTTGTTTCCTTTACCTTGATGGTGTTTTTCAATTGACCAGAGATTTCCTAGTGACAATTGCTAAAAACAAAACAAAAAAAAAACAATGCAAACGCTTCTCATTCAGGCTACTTCTCATTTGGGCATGCTTCTGTGGTGTGTGCAAATGACAATAATCTGTTTATTTAGGCATGATTCAATATCTACCTGAGATTTCTCCTCCTGTGATGACATAGGAAATACTGATGGAAGGAAACTTTCAATTGGTTATTCTCACTGTAACTATCATTTTTAAGACTACAATTACCATCAACCATAGATATCTATCAAATTCTCTGAATATATCTTGGCAATCTCATGTTCTTACAAAAAATAAATTTAATGTCCAACTTTTCTTTGGGAGACCAAATCTTAATTTAGGGGGAAAAAGGATAAACATAAAAATACATTATACTTTAAAAGTGACATTTGTAAGCCAAGTCCATGCCATGGAAACATGCAATGATAGGAAATTAGGCATAAGTCATAATTTCCTAAATATAAAACATTGCCAATAATAAACTTGCCATGGCCTGTATATAGCTAGAAATATTTTAGTTTCCTGAAAAAGTATAAACATGATGCTGTTTAATAAATTGTCAGTTGTAGATGTTAGCACAAATTCTGCCTTTAGCCCCAACATATGTGTTTAATAGTAGACAAAAGCAAGTAATTAAAAAGAATATCAATTTTATCTTTTTAGAATTTCAACACTGACAGTTCTAAGGATAAGAGTTTCCTTGAATCTCATGAGCATTATTCCCATATGTTTCAGGCTCTATTTGTTAGTAAAATCTCATTAGCCAATGTGAAAAATCAGCCTCTTCCGAAATTACACATCTAGATGATTTGACAGCTTTTTTATAGAGCCAGCATTTGTTAAATAGGGGAGCAGACCCTGAGCCACATAAACTCGGCTGTTTTGCGTTATAACAGGGCTAACTGACCTCTGCTGTTTTGTCAGTTTGGAGGGTTCAACATCTCAATATCACAGAATGTTCCAGGGCTAACTGGATAAACTGCTAACATTCTTTTAAATTTGAGAATATTTTAGTGGTGAAGTGCTATGAAAATGACTTCAGTTGAATAGGCCTGACAGGATGAGGTCAGAGCTGACAAAGTCTAGTGATTAATGTTAACTTTGAAGTTTTTTGACTAAGAAAATATTCATAGTAAATTAACATGAAAAATTGTCAGTCCATCTGGATTTGTAAGCCAAGTCTAATTGAGTTCATATTATTTGACATGCATGTATATGTACATATTTCTTTTTATTTATTTATTTATTTATTTTATTTTAATTTTTTTTTTATTGTTGGTTGTTCAAAACATTACATAGTTCTTGATATATCATCTTTCACACTTTGCTTCAAGTGGGTTATGAACTCCCATTTTTAGCCCATATACAGATTGCAGAATCACATCAATTACACATCCATTGATTTACATATTGCCATACTAGTGACTGTCATGTTCTGCTACCTTTCCTATCCTCTACTATCCCCCCTCCCCTCCCCTCCCCACCCCTCTTCTCTCTCTACCCCCTCTACTGACCTTCATTTCTCCCCCTTGTATTATTTTTCCCTTTCCCCTCATTTCCTCTTGTATGTTCTTTTGTATAACCCTGAGGGTCTCCTTCCATTTCCATGCAATTTCCCTTTTCTCTCCCTTTCCCTCCCACCTCTCATCTCTGTTTAATGTTAATCTTCTTCTCATGCTCTTCATCCCTACTCTGTTCTTAGTTACTCTCCTTATATCAAAGAAGACATTTGGCATTTGTTTTTTAGGGATTGGCTAGCTTCACTTAGCATAATCTGCTCTAGTGCCATCCATTTCCCTGCAAATTCTATGATTTTGTCATTTTTTAATGCAGAGTAATACTCCATTGTGGATAAATGCCACATTTTTTTAATCCATTCGTCTATTGAAGGGCATCTGGGTTGGTTCCACAGTCTTGCTATTGTGAATTGAGCTGCTATGAACATCGATGTAGCAGTGTCCCTGTAGCATGCTCTTTTTAAGTCTTTAGGGAATAGACCAAGAAGGGGAATAGCTGGGTCAAATGGTGGCTCCATTCCCAGCTTTCCAAGAAATCTCCATACTGCTTTCCAAATTGGCTGCACCAATTTGCAGTCCCACCAGCAATGTACAAGTGTACCCTTTTCCCCACATCCTCGCCAGCACTTGTTGTTGTTTGACTTCATAATGGCTGCCAATCTTACTGGAGTGAGATGGTAGCTTAGGGTGGTTTTGATTTGCATTTCTCTGACTGCTAGAGATGGTGAGCATTTTTTCATGTACTTGTTGATTGATTGTATGTCCTCCTCTTGAGAAGTGTCTGTTCAGGTCCTTGGCCCATTTGTTGATTGGGTTATTTGTTATCTTATTGTCTAATTTTTGGAGTTCTTTGTATACTCTGGATATTAGTGCTCTATCTGAAGTGTGAGGAGTAAAGATTTGTTCCCAGGATGTAGGCTCCCTATTTACCTCTCTTATTGTTTCTTTAGCTGAGAAAAAACTTTTTAGTTTGAGTAAGTCCCATTTGTTGATTCTAGTTATTAACTTTTGTGCTATGGGTGTCCTATTGAGGAATTTGGAGCCCGACCCCACATTATGTAGATCGTAGCCAACTTTTTCTTCTATCAGACGCAGAGTCGCTGATTTGATATCAAGCTCCTTGATCCATTTTAAATTCACTTTTGTGCATGGCGAGAGAAAGGGATTCAGTTTCATTTTGTTGCATATGGATTTCCAGTTTTCCCAGCACCATTTGTTGAAGATGCTATCCTTCCTCCATTGCATGCTTTTAGCCCCTTTATCAAATATAAGATAGTTGTAGTTTTGTGGATTGGTTTCTGTGTCCTCTATTCTGTACCATTGGTCCGCCCGCCTGTTTTGGTACCAGTACCATGCTGTTTTTGTTACTATTGCTCTTTAGTATAGTTTGAAGTCTGGTATTGCTATACCGCCTGATTCACACTTCCTGCTTAGCATTGTTTTTGCTATTCTGGGTCTTTTATTTTTCCATATGAATTTCATGATTGCTTTCTCTATTTCTACAAGAAATGCCGTTGGGATTTTGATTGGCATTGCATTAAACCTATAGAGAACTTTTGGTAATATCGCCATTTTGATGATGTTAGTTCTGCCTATCCATGAACAGGGTATATTTTTCCATCTTCTAAGATCTTCTTCTATTTCTCTCTTTAGGGTTCTGTAGTTTTCATTGTATAAGTCTTTCACCTCTTTTGTTAGGTTGATTCCCAAGTATTTTATTTTTTTTTGAAGATATTGTGAATGGAGTGGTTGTCCTCATTTCCATTTCAGAGGATTTGTCGCTGATATACAGGAATGCCTTTGATTTATGCGTGTTGATTTTATATCCTGCCACTTTGCTGAATTCATTTATTAGCTCTAATAGTTTCTTTGTAGAGCCTTTTGGGTCTGCTAGGTATAGAATCATATCATCTGCAAATAGTGATAATTTAAGTTCTTCTTTTCCTATTTTTATGCCTTTAATTTCTTTCGTCTGTCTAATTGCTCTGGCCAGTGTTTCGAGAACTATGTTGAACAGAAGTGGTGAGAGAGGGCATCCCTGTCTTGTTCCAGATTTTAGAGGGAATGCCTTCAATTTTTCTCCATTCAGAATGATGCTAGCCTGAGGCTTAGCATAGATTGCTTTTACAATATTGAGGTATGTTCCTGTTATCCCTAGTTTTTCTAGAGTTTTGAACATAAAGGGATGCTGTACTTTGTCGAATGCTTTTTCCGCATATATTGAGATGATCATATGGTTCTTATTTTTAAGTCTATTGATGTGGTGAATAACATTTATTGATTTCCGTATATTGAACCAGCCTTGCATCCCAGGGATGAATCCTACTTGATCATGGTGCACAATTTTTTTGATATGTTTTTGTATCCGATTCGCCAGAATTTTATTGAGGATTTTTGCATCTAGGTTCATTAGAGATATTGGTCTGAAGTTTTCTTTCTTTGAAGTGTCTTTGTCTGGTTTGGGTATCAGGGTGATGTTGGCCTCGTAGAATGAATTTGGAAGTTCTCCCTGTTTTTCTATTTCCTGAAGTAGCTTGAAAAGTATTGGTATTAGTTCCTCTTTAAAGGTTTTGTAAAATTCTGCTGTATACCCATCCGGTCCTGGGCTTTTCTTAGTTGGTAGTCTTTTGATGGTTTCTTCTATTTCCTCAATTGATATTGGTCTATTTAAGTTTTCTATATCCTCCTGACTCAATCTGGGCAGATCATATGACTTAAGAAATTTATCTATGCCTTCACTATCTTCTAATTTATTGGAGTATAAGGATTCAAAATAATTTTTGATTATCTTCTGTATTTCTGGAGTGTCTGTTGTGATATTGCCTTTTTCATCCCGTATGCTAGTAATTTGAGTTCTCTCTCTTCTTCTCTTCGCTAGCATGGCTAAGGGTCTGTCGATTTTGTTTATTTTTTCAAAGAACCAACTTTTAGTTTTGTCAATTTTTTCAATTGTTTCGATTTCATTAATTTCAGCTCTGATTTTAATTATTTCTTGCCTTCTACTTCTTTTGCTGTTGTTTTGCTCTTCTTTTTCTAGGATTTTGAGATGAAGTATGAGATCATTTATTTGTTGGTTTTTTCTTTTTTTAAGGAATGAACTCCAAGGAATGAATTTTCCTCTTAGAACTGCTTTCAATGTGTCCCATAGATTCCGATACGTTGTGTCTGTGTTTTCATTTATCTCTAAGAATTTTTTAATTTCCTCCTTGATGTCTTCTATAACCCATTGATCATTCAGTAACCTATTGTTCATTCTCCAATTGATGTATGCTTTTTCCTTCCTTCTTTTATCGTTGATTTTCAGTTTCATTCCATTATGATCAGATAGGATGCATGGTATTATCTCTACTCCTTTATATTGTCTAAGAGTTGCCCTGTGACATAATATATGATCTATTTTTGAGAAGGATCCATGTGCTGTTGAGAAAAAAGTGTAACTGCTTGATGTTGGGTGGTATATTCTATATATGTCAATTAAGTCTAGGTTATTAATTGTGTTATTGAGTTCTATAGTTTCCTTATTCAACTTTTGTTTGGAAGATCTGTCCAGTGGCGAGAGAGGTGTGTTGAAGTCTCCCATGATTATTGTATGGTGGTCTATTAGACTCTTGAACTTGAGAAGAGTTTGTTTGACGAACATAGCTGCACCATTGTTTGGGGCATAAATATTTATGATTGTTATGTCTTGTTGGTGTATGGTTCCCTTAAGCAATATGTAGTGTCCCTCTTTATCCCTTTTGATTAACTTTGGCTTGAAATCTATTATATTTGATATGAGTAGGACACTCCTGCTTGTTTCCGAAGTCCATATGAGTGATATGATTTTTCCCAACCTTTCACCTTCAGCCTATGTATGTCTTTTCCTATCAAATGCGTCTCCTGTAGGCAGCATATTGTTGGGTCTTGTTTTGAGATCCATTCTACTAGCCTGTGTCTCTTAATTGGTGAGTTTAAGCCATTAACATTTAGGGTTATTATTGAGATATGGGTTGTTCTTCCAGCCATATTTGTTTATTTATGTTACTAAACATGGTTTGTTTTCCTCTTTGATTATTCCCCCCCCCCTTTACTGTCCTACCTCCCACTGTTGGTTTTCATTGTTATTTTCCATTTCCTCTTCCTGTAATGTTTTGCCGAGAATGCTTTGAAGAGATGGTTTTCTAGCTGCATATTCTTTTAACTTTTGTTTGTCGTGGAAGGTTTTAATTTCATCTTCCATCCTGAAGCTTAATTTCGCTGGATATACAATTCTTGGTTGGAACCCATTTTCTTTCAGTGTTTGAAATATGTTATTCCAGGATCTTCTAGCTTTCAGAGTCTGTGTTGAAAGATCAGCTCTTATCCTGATTGGCTTGCCCCTAAATGTAATCTGCTTCCTTTCTCTTGTAGCTTTTAAAATTCTCTCCTTATTCTGTATGTTGGGAATCATCATTATAATGTGTCTAGGTGTGGATCTCTTATAATTTTGCACATTCGGCGTCCTGTAGGCTTCTAGGATTTGGGATTCTGTCTCATTCTTCAAGTCTGGGAAGTTTTCTCATATTATTTCATTGAATAAGTTGCTCATTCCTTTGGTATGGAGTTCTATACCTTCCTGTATCCCAATGACTCTTAAGTTTGGTCTCTTAATGTTATCCCATATTTCTTGGATGTTCTGCTCATGGTTTCTTAACAGTCTTGCTGAGCTTTCTATGTTCTTTTCAAGTTGAAATACTTTGTCTTCATTGTCTGATGTTCTATCTTCTAAGTGTTCTACTCTGCTGATAGTACTCTCAATTGAGTTTTTAAGTTGGTTTATTGCTTCCTGCATTTCTAGGATTTCTGTTTGTTTGTTTTTTATAACCTCTATCTCCCTGTATAGTTGATCCTTTGCTTCCTGGATTTGTTTGTGTAATTCCTTGTCGAAGTGATCTTTCATTGTCTGATTTTGCTGTCTAATTTCTTCCTTGATACTCCAGATCATCTGAAGCATGTATATCCTGAATTCTTTATCTGACATTCCATCTGCTGCAGCTGTTACCTCTTCTAAAGTTGAGCTGACATGCATTGCTTGTAGTCCTTTCTTTCCTTGTCTTTTCATACTGCTTGCGTTTCTTTCTTCTTGGTGAAACTGTTGTGTTTTTGAAATTTTTCCCCCCCTATATATTTATATTGCTCTTGTATAGTTGAAAAGTCTCCCTTGCAGGTGCGGGCGGGGGCTCTGCTCTGCCCCTCCTCCAATTGGTGTGAGGTGTCTACCACGCCCACGGACCCCTGGGCCTGATCCGCTGTTCTGTCGCAGGTCTGCCTACCTTTCAGGTGGGGGCGAAGGCTCTGCCCTGCCCCTCCTACCACGCCCGGGGACTGCTAGGCCTGATCTGCAGGTTGGTCGCAGGTCTGCCCACCTTGCGGGCACGGGTGTCAGTTCCGCTCCGCCCCCACTCCAATTGGGGTCACTTGACCACCACACAGGCGGGCCTCTGGGCCTGATCTGGGCACTGGCGAAGGCTCTGCTCTGCCCCTACTCCAGTTGGGGTGAAGTGTGTACCACACTGGCAGGCCGCTGGGCCTGATCCACCGGTCTGTCGCAGGTCTGCTTACCTTGCTGGCGCGGGCGGTGGCTCTGCCCTGCCCCTCCTACCACGCCTGCAGACCGCTGGGCCTGATCTGCAGGTTGGTCGCAGGTCTGCCTACCTTGCGGGCGCGGACGGCGGCCCCACTCCTCCCCTCTGGCTCGATGACAAAGAGAGAGAGACTCGGGTATCTGTGACTCACCCTCCCTACCAGGGGACCAACTGTTTCCGTCGCCGCTGGCACCGATGAAGTTTTCTCCTCGGCCGCTCTCCGATGACATCAGATCTCTGCCATGCTGGCATCCCCTGTTCAATGGCTGAATCCCATTTTCTTCTCTTCCAATAGGCGGAGCTGTGCCCTCTGATCCGAGCTTCTGCCCTCTATGTGCTGACAGAAATCCCTGTATGGTGGCTCCTGGGAGTCTCTCAATCCTGTTAGTCCAGAGCCCTTTCACTTATCCGGCCCCTCCCCCTGTTCCTCCTCCCAGCCAGCCAGCCAGGTCCTGTTCACCAGAGGCGGTTCCCCGCGTGTCCTATATCCCGAACGATGAACACCCTCTCTGTCATTCATCTAAGCCCCAGTGCTGTGGTGGGGTGATCTGGGAACCAACAGTTTAATTTTTCCGGACCCCTTTGGTGGGCACGCCCCCAGAAACTGGCGGCTAAGATCTTGGGTGTCGCCGCTGGTGTTAAGGGGAGGTGGGGATCTGGAATCCCCTCTGCTTCCCTACAGACACGCCCCCGGTGGTTTCCTGGCTGCTTGTATCTGGAGGGGGTGGGAGTCACACACCTGCTAATGTGGATTCCCCTGGGAAGGAATTCTGTCGGCGGAACTCTGGTGATGTCACCACTCTGCTATGGCGGGCCCCAGGCTCCTTGCCGGAGTGTCCGAAGGGAGGGGTGGGACTGGTCTGTCTCTGGTTGGTTTCAGCTCCCGGTTTGCTATTTCATGAAGGCTTGGCGAGAGACCTCTTCCTAGAGTCCCTGCACCGCTCCTGCTGCGGTGCGCCTCGGAGGCTATCCGCCCTGACGCGGGGGCCGCGTGCAGGCAGCCGACAGTCACCAAGTTGCGCGGGCAGCGGCTGGCGGGTCTGGACCTCTGCGCTGCGTGGCGGAGATTCACTCGTCTAGCGCAGACTGTCACCTCCAAAAATCCTACCGATTCCCGGCCGATCTCTCTTTAGTGGAATTTTGCTAGGAGTTTCTCAGCAGGTCGAATCTAAGCGTATCCATGCGTCTCTCTGACCCTGTTGTTAAGGAGGTACTGAAAGTGCTGCCTCCCCTCTCGCCGCCATGTTGGATCGCCATATGTACATATTTCTGTAGTCCTTTTATAATTTATATTTATCTTACATCTCCAATTATATGTTAAAAGCTGCAGAACTATGAGATGTTATATTTCTTTCTCAAAAACAATGAAGATATTAACTAGCAGAAGACCTAAAATATTAACCAGAAATGTATTCATTCAAGCAATGGCCGTTGAGGTTTTTCACCAGATAAATAATTTTGGGACAGGGATAGTACAAACATATAGCTACACAACAATGTCTTGGGAAACCCTGGTTCATTCTAAATCTACTTAACAAGCTAACTCTGTGTGTGTGTGTGTGTTTGTGTGTTTGTGTGTGTGTGTGTATTTTGCAAATTGTTGCTATAGCTCCACAGGTCATGTCCACATTCAAGGCAGGGAAAAGGGCATGCTGGGCTCTGCCAGCTGATCTGTCCCCTTCCCAACAAACTTGGGAGTCTGCTTCATTCTTCAGCACTAAACCATGGGACCAACTTGTAGTTTCTAGAGAGGGTTGGAATTGGGGAACAAGAGAGGTTTACCTACAAGCTTGATCATTGGATTTTATCAGAGAATTTAAAACACATATTAAAACGTTAACCTGCGTGGTGCAGTGGCACATGCCTGTAATCCCAGTGACTCAGGAGGCTAAGGTAGGAGGATTGCAAATTCAAGGTCAGCCTCAACAATTTAGCAAGGCCCTAAGAAAGTCAGTAAGACCCTGTCTCAAAATAAAAATATTTTTTTTTTTTTTTTTTTTTAAAGAATGGGCATGTGGTTCAAGGTAGAGCTCCCTGGTTCAATGCTCAGTACCAAAAAAAAAAAAAAAAAAAAAAAGGAAACTAACTGTATTTGTTGGCTAGGAAAGTAAAAAGTATACATGAAGGATTGAAAGTTTATTTTTTTTTTTTATGTTTCTTTTGATCCAAATTCAGAATTAAACATTTTATGGGTTTCTTCATTTCAATTACAACAGTCTTTTTTAAAGTTTTCTTTTCATTTAAGGAAGTTGTTTCCTTTACCTTGATGGTGTTTTTCTATTGACCAGAAATTTCCTAGTGACAATTGCTAAAAACAAAACAAAAAAACAATGCAAACACTTCTCATTCATGTTTTCTTCTACATATCTAAGTTATCTATGTATTGTAACTGAGAATATTTATTGTGTATTTTTGTTCTTTATTGATTACTGCATGGGCAACTCCTACATTTTGTTCCTGATGACATTAGACTCAGAGTTTCTGAAGGGCTCCCTGGGAAGAAAGGGCATTCACAGATAACAGCAATTCTCTTCTATAGCTGTTTTTGGATTTTGCTTTCTCTTAGGTGTTTCCAGCATCATTTTAAACCTCTTTGTTTTTCTAGAAAATCTCCTAAATTTCTAATCACCTGAAGGGAACCCTTCATTTTCTAGGACTGTCACATATTAATTCTTTAAAAAAAAAAAAAAAACAGGATCAGGAAGATGGCGGTGAGAGGAGTGCATTGCCCCCGTGTGCCGCTTCACTGTGTGGGAGTATGACGAGTCAGGACGGCTAAAGGCTATCTTGTTAGGAATTTCCAGCAATAGTGGGGTGCTCCGGAACCTGGAGGAAGGATTTCCATCGCACGAGGATCGGCTACGGGGACTCAAACGCGAGCAATTTGTTGCACGGAGGGTAACACTGCTTATTCAGCAAATTGCCCCACGGCTAGAGTCTGCAGCGCGCGCTGGGAAACGAGGAGATAGCGGCGCAGGGATACAGCGCTGCAGTTTCTGCCAGCTGTGCAAGCACCGTACTCAGTGCTGAATTCTGGGTAAGAGACGGGGGAAGGAAGCGGTCCATTTCGGTTCTCCACACCGGTCAGACCACAGAGGAGGCCAGCGGCCACCATCTTGGAGAGCTGATGTCACCATCCCTGTTTTCGACTGACCACATCTCATTCAGCCATAGAACAGGTAATTTCAGGCTGCCATTTGCCTGCGGCTTGCAGACAGATTACTCAGGCTCAGTGCCTGAGTGCTTCTTGGAGCCTGCTCTTATCAGAGCATACACCGAGCACAGAGCGGCCGAGTTCCGGCTCCCGGAACTGCCCTGGCCGATGGCTAAGGAGCCTGCGGAAACTGCTTCTTGGAGCCTACTCTTATCAGAGCATACACCGAGCACGGAGTGGCCGAGTTCCAGCTCCCGGAACTGCTCTGGCCCAGGGCTAAGGAGCCCGCGGAAACTGCTTCTCGGTCCGGGTCCTGCTGAGGACCGGTCAGGACTCACCCGTTGCTTTGGTTACCCGGCAAAGGGAACGAAATGCTGCCATTCGCATAGGATACCAACATGGCAGAGATCTGATGTCATCAGAAAGCGGCGGAGGAGAGAACTTCATCAATACCAGCGGTGACAGAAACAGTTGGTTTCCTGGTAGGGAGGGTGAGGCACAGACACCCGAGTCTCTCTCGATTTGTCGTCGAGCCAGAGGGGAGGAGCCGGGCCGCCGCCCGCACCCGTAGCAGGCCCAGCGGCTCGCCGGCGTGGTGGTCGCGTGACCCCAATTGGAGAGGGGGCGGAGCAGAGCCGCCACCTGCGCCCACAAGGTGGGCAGACCCGCGACCCAGTGTACACGGGCGTGGTAGGAGGAGCAGGGCAGAGCCGCCGCCCGCGCCTGCAAGGTAAGCAGACCTGTGAAGACTGGCGGGTCAGGCCCAGTGGCCTGCCAGCGTGGTACACACGTCACCCCAACTGGAGTAGGGGCAGAGCAGAGCCTTCGCCCGCGCCCGGATCAGGCCCCGCCAGTGTGGTGGTCAAGTGACCCCAATTGGAGTGGGGGCGGAGTGGAACCGCCACCCGTGCCCGCAGGGTGAGCAGACCTGCGACCAACCTGCAGATCAGGCCCAGTGGTCTGCAGGCATGGTAGGAGGGGCAGGGCAGAGCCGCCCCCCGTGCCTACAAAGTAGGCAGACCTGCGACAGACCGGCGGATCAGGCCCAGGAGCTTGCCGGCGTGGTACACACGTCACCCCAATTGGAGTAGGGGCAGAGCAGAGTCGCCACCCGTGCCAGGAACAGGCCCAGCGACCTGCCGGCGTGGTAGTCACGACACCGCAATTGGAGTAGGGGCAGAGCAGAGCCGCCACCCGTGCCCGAAAGGTGGGCAGACCTGCGACCGACCAGCGGAACAGGCCCAGTGGCCTGCCGGTGCGACAGACACGTCACCCCATTTGGAGTAGGGGCAGAGCAGAGCCGCCGCCCGTGCCCGCAAGGTAGGAAGACCTGAGACTGACCGGTGGAACAGGCCCAGCGGCCGGCCGGGGTGGTAGGCACGTCACCCCAATTGGAGTAGGAACAGAAGAGAGCCTTCACCCGCGCCCGGAACAGGCCCAGCGGTCCGCGGGTGTGGTAGACAAGTCACACCAATTGGAGGGGGGGCAGAGAAGAGCCGCCGCCCGCACCTGCAGGGTAGGCAGACCTGCAACTGACCGGCGGATGAGGCCCGGTGGCCTGCCGGCGTGGTACACTCGTCACCCCAATTGGAGTAAGGAGAAAGCAGAGCCGCCGCCCGTGCCTGCAAGTTAGGCAGACCGCCGCCCGACCCTGCAAGGGAGACTTTTCAACTATACAAGAGCAATATAACTATATAGGGGAAAAAAACATTTCAAAAACACAACAGTTTCACCAAGCAGAAAGAAACGCAAACAGTATGAAAAGACAAGGAAAGAAAGGACCACAAGCAATGCAGGTCAACTCAACTTTAGAAGAGGTAACAGCTGCAGCAGATGGAATGTCAGATAAAGAATTCAAGATATACATGCTTCAGATGATCTGGAGTATCAAGGAAGACATTAGACAGCAAAATCAGACAATGAAAGATCACTTCGACAATAAATTACACAAACAAATCCAGGAAGCAAAGGATCAACTATACAGGGAGATATAGGTTATAAAAAACAAACAAACAGAAATCCTAGAAATGCAGGAAGCAATAAATCAACTTAAAAACTCAATGGAGAATACTACCAGCAGAGTAGAACACTTAGAAGATAGAACATCAAACAATGAAGACATAGTATTTCAACTTGAAAAGAACATAGAAAGCTCAGCAAGACTGTTAAGAAACCATGAGCAGAACATCCAAGAAATAGGGGATAACATTAAGAGACCAAACTTAAGAGTCATTGGGATACAGGAAGGTACAGAACTCCAAACCAAAGGAATGAGCGATCTCTTCAATGAAATAATATGAGAAAACTTCCCAGACTTGAAGAATGAGACAGAATCCCAAATCCTAGAAGCCTACAGGACGCCGAATGTGCAAAATCATAAGAGATCCACACCTAGACACATTATAATGAAGATGCCCAACATACAGAATAAGGAGAGAATTTTAAAAGCTACAAGAGAAAGGAAGCAGATTACATTTAGGGGCAAGCCAATCAGGATAAGAGCTGATCTTTCAACACAGACTCTGAAAGCTAGAAGATCCTGGAATAACATATTTCAAACACTGAAAGAAAATGGGTTCCAACCAAGAATTGTGTATCCAGCGAAATTAAGCTTCAGGATGGAAGATGAAATTAAAACCTTCCACGATAAACAAAAGTTAAAAGAATTTGCAGCTAGAAAACCATCTCTTCAAAACATCCTGGGCAAAACATTACAGGAAGAGGAAATGGAAAATAACAATGAAAACCAACAGTGGGAGGTAGGACAGTAAAGGGGGGGAAAATAATGAAAGAGGAAAACAAACCATGTTTAGTAACATAAATAAACAAATATGGCTGGAAGAACAACCCATATCTCAATAATAACCCTAAATGTTAATGGCTTAAACTCACCAATTAAGAGACACAGGCTAGTAGAATGGATCTCAAAACAAGACCCAACAATATGCTGCCTACAGGAGACGCATTTGATAGGAAAAGACATACATAGGCTGAAGGTGAAAGGTTGGGAAAAATCATATCACTCATATGGACTTCGGAAACAAGCAGGAGTGTCCTACTCATATCAAATATAATAGATTTCAAGCCAAAGTTAATCAAAAGGGATAAAGAGGGACACTACATATTGCTTAAGGGAACCATTCACCAACAAGACATAACAATCATAAATATATATGCCCCAAACAATGGTGCAGCTATGTTCGTCAAACAAACTCTTCTCAAGTTCAAGAGTCTAATAGACCACCATACAATAATCATGGGAGACTTCAACACACCTCTCTCGCCACTGGACAGATCTTCCAAACAAAAGTTGAATAAAGAAACTATAGAACTCAATAACACAATTAATAACCTAGACTTAATTGACATATATAGAATATACCACCCAACATCAAGCAGTTACACTTTTTTCTCAGCACCACATAGATCCTTCTCAAAAATAGATCATATATTATGTCACAGGGCAACTCTTAGACAATATAAAGGAGTAGAGATAATACCATGCATCTTATCTGATCATAATGGAATGAAACTGAAAATCAATGATAAAAGAAGGAAGGAAAAAGCATACATCACTTGGAGAATGAACAATAGGTTACTGAATGATCAATGGGTTATAGAAGACATCAAGGAGGAAATTAAAAAATTCTAAGAGATAAATGAAAACACAGACAGAACATATCGGAATCTATGGGATACATTGAAAGCAGTTCTAAGAGGAAAATTCATTGCGTGGAGTTCATTCCTTAAAAAAAGAAAAAACCAACAAATAAATGATCTCATACTTCATCTCAAAATCCTAGAAAAAGAAGAGCAAAACAACAGCAAAAGAAGTAGAAGGCAAGAAATAATTAAAACCAGAGCTGAAATTAATGAAATCGAAACAAAAGAAACAATTGAAAAAATTGACAAAACTAAAAGTTGGTTCTTTGAAAAAATAAACAAAATCGACAGACCCTTAGCCATGCTAGTGAAGAGAAGAAGAGAGAGAACTCAAATTACTAGCATACGGGATGAAAAATGCAATATCACAACAGACACTTCAGAAATAGAGAAGATAATCAAAAATTATTTTGAATCCTTATACTCCAATAAATTAGAAGATAGTGAAGGCATAGATATATTTCTTAAGTCATATGATCTGCCCAGATTGAGTCAGGAGGATATAGACAACCTAAACAGACCAATATCAATTGAGGAAATAGAAGAAACCATCAAAAGACTACCAAGTAAGAAAAGCCCAGGACCGGATGGGTATACAGCAGAGTTTTACAAAACCTTTAAAGAAGAACTAATACCAATACTTTTCAAGCTACTTCAGGAAATAAAAACAGAGGGAGAACTTCCAAATTCATTCTATGAGGCCAACATCACGCTGATACCTAAACCAGACAAAGACACTTCAAAGAAAGAAAACTACAGACCAATATCTCTAATGAACGTAGATGCAAAAATCCTCAATAAAATTCTGGCGAATCGGATACAAAAACATATCAAAAAAATCGTGCACCATGATCAAGTAGGATTCATCCCTGGGATGCAAGGCTGTTTCAATATATGGAAATCAATAAATGTTATTCACCACATCAATAGACTTAAAAATAAGAACCATATGATCATCTCGATAGATGCGGAAAAAGCCTTCGACAAAGTACAGCATCCCTTTATGTTCAAAACTCTAGAAAAACTAGGGATAACAGGAACATACCTCAATATTGTAAAAGCAATTTATGCTAAGCCTCAGGCTAGCATCATTCTGAATGGAGAAAAATTGAAGGCATTCCCTCTAAAATCTGGAACAAGACAGGGATGCCCTCTCTCTCCACTTCTGTTCAACATAGTTCTTGAAACACTGGCCAGAGCAATTAGACAGACGAAAGAAATTAAAGGCATAAAAATAGGAAAAGAAGAACTTAAATTATCACTATTTGCTGACGACATGATTCTATACCTAGCAGACCCAAAAGGGTCTACAAAGAAAGTATTAGAGCTAATAAATGAATTCAGCAAAGTGGCAGGATATAAAATCAACACGCATAAATCAAAGGCATTCCTGTATATCAGCGACAAATCCTCTGAAATGGAAGTGAGGACAACCACTCCATTCACAATATCTTCAAAAACAATAAAATACTTGGGAATCAACCTAACAAAAGAGGTGAAAGACTTATACAATGAAAACTACAGAACCCTAAAGAGAGAAATAGAAGAAGATCTTAGAAGATGGAAAAATATACTCTGTTCATGGATAGGCAGAACTAACATCATCAAAATGGCAATATTACCCAAAGTTCTCTATAGGTTCAATGCAATGCCAATCAAAATCCCAACGGCATTTCTTGTAGAAATAGAGAAAGCAATCCTGAAATTCATATGGAAAAATAAAAGACCCAGAATAGCAAAAACAATGCTAAGCAGGAAGTGTGAATCTGGCAGTATAGCGATACCAGGCTTCAAACTATACTAAAGAGCAATAGTAACAAAAACAGCATGGTACTGGTACCAAAACAGGCAAGTGGACCAATGGTACAGAACAGAGGACACAGAAACCAATCCACAAAACTACAACTATCTTATATTTGATAAAGGGGCTAAAAGCATGCAATGGAGGAAGAATAGCATCTTCAACAAATGGTGCTGGGAAAACTGGAAATCCATATGCAACAAAATGAAACTGAATCCCTTTCTCTTGCCATGCACAAAAGTTAATTCAAACTGGGTCAAGGAGCTTGATATCAAATCAGAGACTCTGCGCCTGATAGAAGAAAAAATTGGCTATGATCTACATACTGTGGGTTCGGGCTCCAAATTCCTCAATAGGACACCCATAGCACAAAAGTTAATAACTAGAATCAACAAATGGGACTTACTCAAACTAAAAAGTTTTTTCTCAGCAAAAGAAACAATAAGAGAGGTAAATAGGGAGCCTACACCCTGGGAACAAATCTTTACTCCTCACATTTCAGATAGAGCCCTAATATCCAGAGTATACAAAGAACTCATAAATTTAGACAATAAGAAAACAAACAACCCAATCAACAAATGGACCAAGGACCTGAACAGACACTTCTCAGAGGAGGACATACAGTAAATCAACAAGTACATGAAAAAATGCTCACCATCTCTAGCTGTCAGAGAAATGCAAATCAAAACCACCCTAAGATACCACCTCACTCCAGTAAGATTGGCAGCCATTATGAAGTCAAACAACAAGAAGTGCTGGAGAGGATGTGGGGAAAAGGGTACACTTGTACATTGCTGGTAGGACTGCAAATTGGTGCAGCCAATTTGGAAAGCAGTATGGAGATTTCTTGGAAAGCTGGGAATGGAGCCACCATTTGACCCAGCTATTCCCCTTCTCGGTCTATTCCCTAAAGACCTAAAAAGAGCATCTACAGGGACACTGCTACATCGATGTTCATAGCACCACAATTCACAATAGCAAGACTGTGGAACCAACCTAGATGCCCTTCAATAGACGAATGGATAAAAAAAATGTGGCATTTATCCACAATGGAGTATTACTCTGCATTAAAAAATGACAAAATCATAGAATTTGCAGGGAAATGGATGTCATTAGAGCAGATTATGCTAAGTGAAGCTAGCCAATCCCTAAAAAACAAATGCCAAATGTCTTCTTTGATATAAGGAGAGTAACTAAGAACAGAGTAGGGACGAGGAGAAGGAGAAGAAGATTAACATTAAACAGGGATGAGAGGTGGGAGGGAAAGGGAGAGAGAAGGGAAATTGCATGGAAATGGAAGGAGACCCTCAGGGTTATACAAAAGTACATACAAGAGGAAGTGAGGGGAAAGGGAAAAATAATACAAGGGGGAGAAATGAAGGTCAGTAGAGGGGGTAGAGAGAGAAGAGGGGAGGGGAGAGGAGGGGGGATAGTAGAGGATAGGAAAGGCAGCAGAACACAACAGACACTAGTATGGCAATATGTGAATCAATGGATGTGTAACTGATGTGATTCTGCAATCTGTATATGGGGTAAAAATGGGAGTTCATAACCCACTTGAATCAAAGTGTGAAATATGATATGTCAAGAACTATGTAATGTTTTGAACAACCAACAAAAAAAATAAAAAAAAGATGCAGATTCATGATGGATAAAAAGAAAATAAATAAATAATAAAAAAACCTCCATAGTTTCTAGCCCTTCAGTGAAATAGAGGATGAATGGGTGATGAACACATGCATTTGTCATTGGAAATGAAAGTTCTGCTTATAATCCTCAATATTTAATTACTGAGTTTGTGTTTCACAGATATACTGACTATGCATCAATATGAGAGCACCAAGCTGTTTGTTAAGGTAAATATTCAGATGACTAATACATAGTCTTCTATAAAAAAGGAACTTTCTATCTAAACAATTAGAGGAAGATACATGTTTCTTAAACTACTTACAGCATAATTAAAGCAACCATTACAGAGCACTAAGATAGCAAGAAAAATATTATCGGTCATAAAGGTCAAAATGTAAGGCAAGGATGTCATGAGGAGAGGGAGAATATTCTGGAGAAAGTGTAAAGCAAATTTTTAAGTGGTAGAAAAGCAGGACAGATGAAAAATAAAGTAAATAGTTCGTATAATTCAGATCGTAAAATGCTGCTTTCAGGAAATATCAAATACCATTATTTATTTATTGGTTGTTCAAAACATTACAAAGCTCATGACATATCATCTTTCATACATTTGATTCAAGTGAGTTATGAACTCCCATTTTTACCCCAAATACAAATTGCAGAATCACATCAGTTACACATTCACATTTTTACATAATGCCATATTAGTGACTGTTGTATTCTGCTGCCTTTTCTATCCCCTACTATCCCCCCTCCCCTCCCCTCCCATCTTCCCTCTCTACCTCATCTGCTGTTGTTCTGTTCTCTCCCTTGTTCCCCCCCCCTTCCCCTCACAACCTCTTATATGTGATTTTGTATAACATTGAGGGTTTCCTACGATTCCATGCAATTTCTCTTCTCTCTCCCTTTCCCTCCCACCACTCCTCTCTGTTTAATCTTAATCTTTTCCTCATGCTCTTCCTCCCTGCTCAGTTCTTAGTTGCTCTCCTTAAATCAAAGAATACATTTGGCATTGTTTTTAAGGATTGGCTAGCTTCACTTAGCATAATCTGCTCTAATGCCATCCATTCCCTGCAAATTCCATGATTTTGTCATTTTTTAGTGCTGCATAATACTCCATTGTGTATAAATGCCACATTTTTTTTAATCCATTCATCTATTGAAGGGCATCTAGGTTGGTTCCACAGTCTAGCTATTGTGAATTGTGTTGCTATGATCATTGGTGTGGCAGTATCCCTATAGTATGCTCTTTTAAGGTCCTCAGGAGAAGGGCAATAGCTGGGTCAAATGGTGGTTCCATTCCCAGCTTTCCCAAGAATCTCCATACTGCTTTCCAAATTGGCTGCACCAGTTTGCAGTCCCACCAGCAATGTACAAGAGTACCCTTTTCCCCACATCCTCTCCAGCACTTGTTGTTGTTTGACTTCATAATGGCTGACAATCTTACTGGAGTTAGGTGGTATCTTAGGGTGGTTTTGATTTGCATTTCTCTGACTGCTAGAGATGGTGAGCATTTTTTCATGTACTTGTTGATTGATTGTATGTCCTCCTCTGAGAAGTGTCTGTTCAGGTCTTTGGCCCATTTGTTGATTGGGTTATTTGTTTTCTTATTGCTTAATTTTCTGAGTTCTTTGTATTCTGTGGAAATTAGGACTCTATCTGAAGTGTGAGGAGTAAAAATTTGTTCCCAGGATGTAGGCTCCCTATTTACTTCTCTTATTGTTTCTCTTGCTGAGAAAAAACTTTTTAGTTTAAGTACGTCCCATTTGTTTATTCTTGTTATTAATTCTTGGGCTATGGGCGTCCTATTAAGGAATTTGGAGCCCGACCCCACAATATGTAGATCGGAGCCAACTTTTTCTTCTATCAGGTGCAGAGTCTCTGATTTGATATCAAGCTCTTTGATCCATTTTGAGTTAACTTTTGTGCATGGCGAGAGAAAGGGGTTCAGCTTCATTTTGTTGCATATGGATTTCCAGTTTTCCCAGCACCATTTGTTGAAGATGCTATCCTTCCTCCGTTGCATGCTTTTAGCCTCTTTATCAAATATAAGAAAGTTGTAATTTTGTGGATTGGTCTCTGTGTCCTCTATTCTTTACCATTGGTCCACTTGCCTGTTTTGGTACCAGATGCTGTTTTTGTTACTATTGCTCTGTAGTACAGTTTGAAATCTGGTATCGCTATACCTCCAGATTCACACTTCCTGCTTGGAATTGCTTTTGCTATTCTGGGTCTTTTGTTTCTCCATATGAATTTCATGATTGCTTTATCTATTTCTACAAGAAATGCCGTTGGGATTTTGATTGGCATTGCATTGAACCTGTAGAGAACTTTGGGTAATATTGCCATTTTGATGATGTTAGTCCTGCCTATCCATGAACAGGGAATACTTTTCCATCTTCTAAGGTCTTCTTCTATTTCTCTCTTTAGGGTTCTGTAGTTTTCATTGTATAAATCTTTCACCTCTTTTGTTAGGTTGATTCCCAATTATTTTTTTTTTTTTTTGAGGATATTGTGAATGGGGTGGTTTTCCTCATTTCCATTTCAGAAGTTTTGTTGCTGATATACAGGAATGCCTTTGATTTATGCGTGTTGATTTTATATCCTGCCACTTTGCTGAATTAATTTATTAGTTCTAGTAGTTTCTTTGTAAACCCTTTTGGATCTTCTAGGTATAGAATCATGTCGTCAGCAAATAGTGATAATTTAAGTTCTTCTTTTCCTATTTTTATGCCTTTAATTTCTTTTGTCTGTCTAATTGCTCTAGCTAGTATTTCAAGAACTAAATTGAACAGAAGTGGTGAGAGAGGGCATCCCTGTCTTGTTCCAGATTTTAGAGGGAATGCCTTCAATTTTTCTCCATTCAGAATGATGCTATCCTGAGGCTTAGCATATATAGCTTTTACAATGTTGAGGTAAGTTCCTGTTATCCCTAGTTTTTCTAGTGTTTTGAACATAAAGGGATGCTGTACTTTGTCGAATGCTTTTTCTGCATCTATCGACATGATCATATGTTTCTTATCTTTAAGTCTATTGATGTGGTGAATAACATTTATTGATTTCCGTATATTGAACCAGCCTTGCATCCCAGGGATGAATCCTACTTGATCATGGTGCACAATTTTTTTTATATGCTTTTGTATTCGATTCGCCAGGATTTTATTGAGAATAAATACCATTATTTAGTAGGTTGAAATATATATATATATATATATATATATATATATATATATATATATATACACACACACACATACATACATATATATATATACATATATATATATATATATACACATATATATATACACACATACATATATATATACATATATATATATACATACATATATATATATATATATATATATATATATATATACACACATACATACATACACATGTGCCAAGGCAGAAGTCATTAAGGAGGACTACAGAACAGAAGTTCCAGTAAAAATTTTAACCTGGCAGTAAAGAGATTTTTGGCTTGCAGTGGACCATAGTATGTAGCAAATGAACAGAAATGAATATATGGATTTAACAATATGAAAGCAGATTACAAACTTGTAATCACAACAGTTTGGTAGGCTGAGGCAGAAGGATCACAAGTTTGAGGCCAGCCTGGGCAATTTAGTGAGAACTTGCCTCAAAAATTTAAAAAAGTGTAGGGGATGTTGCTCACTGGCAGAGTTGTCCTGGTTTCAATCCATGGTACCATTAAAAAGAAATTAATGAGTGAAGGAGTCTGCAGAAAGAAAGATAGTCCTGACTTCCTTTAAGTCAGCCAAATGCCATTATGCCATTTAACTGTATACTCTGGGAACCCATATCAATTTTTATCCATTTCAAGCAGCATCCTCAATATAAAAATGCAGTTTAGTAACTGTATCGATCAGTAACATTGATCCCAGGCAGATTATATTAACTCCTTCCCCAAATTCCAAAATTCATGCATTAAAATAATTTGCCTAAAGCTGCACAGCATGTTAGCTACAGATTCTAGGTGAAAAGTCATCTGTTTCTACAATACAAAGTCAAAACGTGTACAGATGTGTTAGTGTCTTTGTGTATGTGTGTGTGATTTATGTGTTTGGTTATTTCCTGCATTTGACTTTATGTATTTTTTAATAGATGCATATAATATTGAAAAATCACTATGCTAATTAATGGTGAAAATATGCAAACAAAATAAGAGTAATGAAAGAATGAGTCTGTCTCCATTGCCAAAAGTACATTTTATCACCTGAGACTCATTTTTAATTGATCCCTTAGGGGGAGTATGATACGAAGCTATTTACCTGGCTGAAAGGAATACTGTGGCAAATCTTGCTCGTCACTGTTTCCTCTACAGCTTATACTTCGTTTGTGTTCAATTAATGTCTACCAATTTCATTTACTTAGTAGATTTGCTGGTTAACTCACTGCAAGCAATCATTTCTAAGCAGATGAATACTGAATTGAAATTGCTCAATTACTAAAGTTTTATTTTTGCTTTATTTATAAATGTTTGGCTGTGGCTAAAAAATGACTGGGATTTTTCAAAGGTGAAGCATTTTAGTGGGTTATATCTACAATGAACTATTTTGTCATACTGTGGGGGAAATGTTGGAATAGCTATTTACAAGAATGAAAGCATCAAAAAAATAGCTCTCTGAGAGGTTGTTCTGACCAGATCACCTTGTCTCCTCACCTATCCCCAGCTCACAGAAACAGCTGTGAGATTTAAAGTAATGAAGGTGATCGGTGCTTTGAGTTCAGCAGGAAAAGAGAAGTATAACTTATTGTTATGATTCATACACATTGCAAATTAATAGAGACATAGTTACTTAGAATTTAGTATTTCTAGATAATTGTCAGTGGGATTTCTGAAAAAAATATGAGTTTTTTTCTATGAGTTTCTTTAGTCTCTTATAATATTATACAAAGTCCAAACCATCCCTCGAATATTCTCTAGACAGAGAGTATGTCTAGGGGAAGCAGTTGACAATGTCAGCAATATTAGACACTTAGAGAAAATAATTTAAAAATCTTCTTGATCTTTCTAATTTTTAAAGTAATATTTCTTATAAAAATTTAATTCAGGGGGCTGGAGATGTGACTCAAGCGGTAGCACGCTCGCCTGGCATGCTTGCGGCCCGAGTTCGATCCTCAGCACCATATACAAACAAAGATGTTGTGTCTGCGGAAAACTAAAAAATAAATATTAAAATTATCTCTCTCTCTTTAAAAAAAAAAATTAATTCAGTACCTGGGTGGCAAAGCAATACAAATTCACACGCTAAAAATGACTTTTTCAGAACCAATATGTACAAATTTCTTGGAGATTATTTATACATACCTTACTGTGAATTTAAAACTATGTGCCAATTTATCAAAACTACCATTACTTGCAAAAAATAGACTTCCTGGCCAATATGTTAAAGGTGCAAAGATGGACAGAATGTGGAGAAAAGAGAAGTTCACTGATATATGTTGCAAATAATTTTAGCAAAGGAATAAACCATCAGTAAATTAAACACACACACACACACACACACACACACACAAAACAAACAATAAAATATGTCCCAGTTTATTCAAAGCAGAAATCTCTTGGAGGTGTCATCATTGGAATCTTTTGGTGACCTTGGGGTAAATTATATACTCAAGAATAAAAATATGAGAGTTGATAGAATTGACTAATTTTTTGCCTTAGACTTTAATTAGGAAGATATCAGGGAGATTCTCAGATCCAGATTGTTGAAGGAAATGAGCAGGTTGGATATACAAGATCAAATAGTGGTCAATACTCAGATGTTTTCACAAAATTGACAAACTAAATGTAGATTAATCACCAGGACCAGATGGTATCTACCCAAGGGCTTTAAGGAACTCTGGAGTGAAACAGAAACAGTTGGCCATGTGCAACCAATCATTTCAGAGAAACTCTGTGTGAGAAGAAAGGACAATTTGTTTGCAAATTTAACTCCTTTAGGGGGAGATCCAAGGAATTGTAGTTGGTGAGTTTACTTTAGTGATAGACAAATCATGTCTCTATAGTGAAAAATAATTATCACATACTTTGAAAAATGTCCATTTCTCTCATTTAAAAAGAAGTTACAAAGCTCTATCTCATTGAATTATTATTCATGAATTTTTTAACTATGTAAAATTTACCTTAGAAAATGTGTGTCTGTTTGTATCCCTTTCTTTTTGTACACACACACATACGCATACAAAAAAAAAAAAAAACTGCTCACAGAGACAGTAACTATAATTACCATGTTTCACTTTCAATATTTTTGAAGTTCTACTTTACCGTTCTTGACAGCAGAGTGAGGCATCTCCACTTTAAATACTTCCATTTAGGTAGCTAAGAAAATGTGAAATATAGAGAGGCAGTAGTCTCTCATCTCCTCTAATAAAAACACTACATTTTTTCAGGAGGGTTTTCTGTCTTTAAAAATACTAACCTGTTATTCTAACAATAAAGACTTCTCCTGCATAATCTGCTTTGGAACACCAGACTCAATATCACAGGTACTAAAACAAAACAAGACAATCATCCTTTCCTCTTTGCTTTGGCATCTCCAGTCTAGCTAATTGGTGTCAAAAGGTGAAGTTGTGACTATGGCAACTAAAGAAAAAGAAAGCCATTTGAAAATTAAATTTATTGAGTCTCATACATTTTTATTGCCTTGTAGGTTTGGGTTCTCCTTTTCTTTCTTTCTCTTCCATATCTTGAATGCAATGAATACATGGTCATACATGGTAGAGTAAGATGTGCAATGGATTTAGTGGCCCCGCCTTGGATTTTTATCCCAAACCTCTAGCTGGGCTCTCAGCCATGTCTATGGATCTGCCGGACTATAATCCCCCTATTTGCAATTCCTAAATCTCCACTCCTTGTTGCCCAATCTCAGTTGATAAACTTTCTTCTTCTTGTGCTAAACAAAAATAGAAATAAAACAATGAAAAGAGGACTTATGTATACTCTTGTGAAATATCTACCAATATATCTTTATTTGTACCTATTTGTGGACTATTTCTCCTTTTTACAGTGGAAAAAAAATTCCTTTTTCTATATAAGATTCTTTTCTCCACTTTTGTACCAATTCCATTCCTCTCTCCCACTTGTAGTTTTGGTCGACACAATTACACCTTCTTTTACTTGCATCATCTGTCCCACCAGAACATAATTGCTTCACCATTTATCTCGTGTAAAAAAAAAAAATCCTTTGATGATAAACTCTGAAGCTACTGTCCCCTTTTCTAGCAAAACTCCCTGAAAGCACTCTTCTTTATTTACATTCCCATTTTTCTTGAACTTACTTGAATGAGTGCTATCTCAGTCTTACTCACCCCCCAAGAAAATACTCTTGCAAAATAATCCGGCAATCCTCACCCTTTAAAATCTACTAGACATTCCTAATTATCTTCTAAAATTCAGTTTCATTTTTAGTACATTGACTCACTTGTTTTTTTTTCATAGAAACGTTTCTAGACTTCATCTTAACCCCCTCATTTTTCTTGGTTTTCTTTCAGCTCTCTAGTCACTTTTCCAAGATATTCTTTTTCCCCTTCTCATCTCTAAATATTAAAGTCATGATTCAGCAATTTCACTTACTACTATGTGTCCAAAAGCATTAAAATCAATATCTCAAACAGCTGTTTGTATTCTCCTCTTCACTACAGCATTATGTAAAGTAGCCAAGATAGGGAAATGACCTATATATCCATCAACAGAAAAATAGATTTAAAATGTGGTATCTAGAAACAGATGGTTATTCAACATAAAAAAAGGAGAAATTCTGTTGTTTGTGCCAATATTGATGAATCTGGAGGACATTATTGTTAGTGAAATAAAACTAGTCACAGAAGGACAAATCCTGCACAGTTTCATTGAGATGACATTTTAGTCAGTTTTTTTTCCTCCACTGTCACAAAAAGACCTGGCAAGAACAATTTTAAAGGAGTAGAAGTTTATTGGGGGCTCACAGTTTCAGAGGTCTTAGATCATAGATAGCCCAGAAGTGAAAGAGAGCTTTATGGCAGAAAGGTGTGGAGAAGGAGAGCACACAAAGGGGGAGGGGGAGGTAAGGAGGGAGGGGGACTGGGGCAGTGAGAGAGATCCACTCATGAGGAACAAAATATAAACCTTGAAGCCATACTCCTAGGGACCCATCTCCTCTAGTCACACCCTACCTACTTACAGCTACCACCCACTTTATCCACTCAACTGGATTAATGCACTTATTTGGTTAAAGCTCTCCTAATGCAATCATTTCACCTCTAAACTTTCTTGCATTGTCTCACACATGAGCTTTTGGGGGATACCCCATATCTAAACCATAACAAATGGTACTTAAAGTAGTCAAATTCATAGAAACAGGGAATAGAATGGCGGCTGCCAGGGAGTATAAGGAGGAGGGAATGGGAATTGTTGTCTATTGGGCAAATAGTGTGGATGAGTACATTATAGAGATCTGCCGTACAATACTATGCTACAGTTAATAATATGTGTTAACAACTTAAAATTTGTAGAGATACTAGATTTCATATTAATTGTTCTTACCCCAATGAAATAATTCATGCACAGTAAAAGCATAAACAATCAACAGACATATGTATTTAAAAATAATATGCAAATAAATTGAAGTATAAGTAAAAACAAGGAAGAAGTCATTTATTTGCTCTGGATAAATGATATTCTTCTATTCTTTCTTTTTGTTGAATTCAGTATAAACTGGGAATAATGGCGAGGCATATTTTTTTTCTTTTTGCCTATACTGTATTAGAAACTAATATCATTAAATCTCCTTTATTTCTCTTTCAAAAATGCCATAAAAGCTATTCCTTTAAGTAATTTGTATAGCAGTTTCAGGCCTTTACTAAAGTATAGATCCAAAGCAAATGGGATCATAGAACAGGACCTCCAAGTTTAGTTTTATATTTACCTGGCATATTATGTTGGGGTACCTACAAGTGTCTTCTTCAATTGATTGATGTTTAAGGTTATAATTTCCTAATAGTGTCACCTCCAAATTTGGAGGAAAGCTCAGGTTTTGGTGACTGCTGGACTTAGGAATAAATGTGTGATTTCAACAATCACAAAACAGACAGATTACAAAAGATACACAGAGAACTTAAGATTCATTCTAAATGTCATAATCACTTACCAGACATCAGTCATGAGTTTCTAAGTGAATCTTGAAGACATAAAAATTTTAAAGACAAAAGATAAAGAAACAAGGCAAGGACCAACTTTTGAAAATGTTCTAAATGAACAAATTTTTGGATTTAGTATATAAAAGAAAGCCTGGGAACACTTTTACATACCTCAGATGTTCCGTATCAATATTTTACTTTTGTCAACTTGTACTCGGATTCTGAATGTAGGTTTAATTAGCTTCTGTTTTGGTAAATCTGATGTACCATTTAAAGTGAGTCTTTATTGGTGATTTTTTTTTTTTACTAAATCTCCTGGTCTTTTTTGGACTGTGAGACTTGGGAGTTTAGAGGTAGAATCTTCTTGCCCTCTACCAGGATATTTAGCTAGCTGATTGTAGTTCTCTTAAGATAGTATTTGCTACACAATTACATGATTCCAAGCCTTGTGATGGGTAGTAAAAATGCAAAATTAAGACATTCTTCAGTAATATATTGTTGTATAGGTAATAAGGTTTAGAAATATTTTCAAGAATATGTGCACACTACATGGAGATTTTTAAAGGAATAATTTATTATACACTTACAAAAGAACAACACATGATCATAGGGATTCAGTGAAGACTTCCCTCGAGGAGAAAATAGCTGAGTAAAGATGGGTAGGAAATGTCAGGGGAACGATTATGGAAAGGTAGCTGGCAGATGGGAGAAGATCACAAAGGCATGAAGTATAAAACTGTCATCCTGATTGGAAGTCACAAGCTAGTAAAAGAAAATAAGGACACTTTTCACTATTACTAGTGGAAGAAAATAAGGACAAGGAATAATGACAGGAGAGCTGAGAGTTAAGCAATAGTCAGATCATGAAATTCCTTATAGGTCAACTATAGACTTGGAACTTTATCCTGAAAATCATGTTTGTCTTCAAATTCCAACAAATAGGAGGAAGTCTGAAAAATAATTTGATAAGGGCAAGAGAAGAAACTATCTAGTTGGAAGTCCATTGTTATTTTCTGATTAAATCATAATAGGACATGAACTAGAGTGATGCCATTGGTGGAATAAATATTTTCAGATGGTTCTTGCACTGTGGCTCATGGAAAGCATCATGATCTGAGATAAGTATTTCTGTTAGAGGAGGGTTTAAGTGAAATTTGAAGTCCATTACAAAGACGTATTGACTAAGTTTGCCTGTAGACCACTCACAGAATATATTCAATGGACATTAGGATATTGGATCTGTCGATGAGAATGTCAGGATTGAGAAAAATAACTCTCCAATATGTCAAGTCTATAAATCCAGAATAAATTAGGAAACTTGATCAAGGGTCAGGTGTAGACAGAAATACATTCTATAATGGGAGGGCTTAAATGAAGCTGAGGAGACATAAAGTAGTAAAGTTAAAAACAAATGAAGAGATAAGACTATTTTAACATGTATTACTAGAGAATTTGAAAAATATTAAGAACAACAGATCATGAGATGATTTTCTCTGAAAAGATAGTTTGGTATTCCCAACAAATAGGAGAGGAAACTCCAACCATGAGAGACTGCACAGAGGAAGACCTGATTGGGTTGCTACATAGGATGGTTTCCAAGGGTATGACTGGGCAAGGAAGGATAAACTGGTTTAGAATTGGCTAGTTTGAATAATTTCAGTGGACTGGCCTACCTATAATTGTCCAGAGACTAACAAAGATAGACAGTGATTAGAGTGTGAAAGTCTGATATGGGAGGTGGCTGGAGTGTAGATTCTGGATGGTTTGGTTTGCTTTTGAAAAGTAGGTTTCCTAGAGGAGACAGAGGGGATCCAGAAACATAATCAGGTTGTCCAGAACAAGGGAGGGAGGACAGCATATGCATGCAAAGCAGAGAACTAGAAATATAGTTAATAAAAGGATTCAAAGCATGGAGGGGACTTATTTCAGGAGAGGAATTATAGTATTCAAGAAGATTCACAAAACAATCAGATCATTGGGAAAACAATGTTATTGAGGTTTTACTATACATCAGGCATTGAGCTGAGTGCTAAGGCCGAACTTGGACAAATAATAGTGAATATAATGTCAAAACCAAGAAACTCATAGGACATACTGGCAACATCAGACATGTCTCCCTAGCTTCTTGGAAAGAGAAAGATTCAGAATTAGCTCTTTTTTTTTTTTTTTCCTTTTTAGCCACTTGGCCTAGAAGGGGACACATTAATTAGAAACATGATGAAGTTGTTAACAAAGGGTGGTGCATAAAGGAATGTTTCAGGGAGCTTCAACAAGAAAAATTGATAGCCCTTGGATAAGTTTGTTTATTCAGGTATTTAAATGATGTTCATCATTGCAGCATCTGGGGTGTTTCACGTCTCAGAAATGCATCATTACTGAAAAAAGGTAATTTTCAGAACAGAAAGCAAAATAATTGAACTGAATTTTTGCCTGAAGGACTAAATGACCTCAAAACAACACAGAACTTGAATACTTATTATAAGGAATAAAAGTGGAAAGTAAAAGCAACACAAAATAGAGAAAAAGTGAATTTATTAATGGTCTTAACTGGTCAGAAATTTATCGTTCTGACAGATAATTGCCAATGATTATTTTTGAACACTTGCAAGAAGTTTGTGCAGATTAACTGGATTAATTAAAAATGGCCTTGTCTGAGTTCATTTGAACTTTGCCACTGTTCTACTCTCTCTAAAGATGCCTAATATTTGGATTAACTTTTAATGCTTTCCTTAAATGAAGTTTCTTTGCTCTTGAATCTGTCTTTCAAGACTTATCTGCCAAAGAATTTATCCCAATTAATTGAATTACATTTGTTCAACCTTCCTTAAATAGACCAGATCAGAGGTTTTAACCAGATGAATTCCTAAATCCTTATTATTTTTTAGGGGTAATTATTAATTTATCATATTTTGAACTTTCTAAACTGCTCCTCTTGGGTAACTTACCCTTACTTGCTTTTCTTACCTGCCCTTACTAAAAATGAGATTACAATGCATTTTTCCATGATGTTTCTCCAATAATTTTGACCTTTGCATAATTTATTGATTTACTTGCACCATACACTTTTATCATTTTTTTCACTGTTCTCATTGCTATTTTGTTCTTTTATTTTTCTCATTGTTTCGTTATTAAAATGCTTTGTTTTAAAAAAATTACTTAGATCTTCAAAGCCAGAAATCACATCATAGATTCTTAAATATTTGCTGGACAATGAATTCATATAATCTTGCATATAAATTATTTTGTACCTTTCATAAATAAATAAATGTGCTTCTAATAAGTTTCTGGGCCAATGCTACCCTGTGTTAGAAAGTGTTTAACCAACATGAAAGATACCAACAAATCATTCAAAAAAAAAAAAAAAAAATGGGACTTAATCTGCTTAAAACAAACCCAGTGAACAAAGAAGCTAAAAAATGAATGTCTGGTTCCAATTTTTAGAAGTATAAACTCTAAAAATATTCAGGATAGAATTTTCTCAGCTGTGTTGTGTGAATAATATTGTGCTTGAATCATTGATAGAAGGAAAGAAAGGAAGGAAGGAAGGGAGGAAATTGGGGATGCCAATCAGAAAAATGCAGTAACCTGTAATATTTTGTTGGTCATCCAAACAGGTTGCACATCAGAAAGGATGTGGCCAAGTGTTGTCATGGAAAAGCACCGAAAACCACAAAACAGCACTCATTAAATATTTTTGCTGTAAGATCCTGCTTTACCTATATACTCTTTCAAACTATATTCTCCAGCATTTTAGACTAGTTTCCTCTTCTGGTTACAAAAGTAGCATCAATGTTACAGTAACAATAGCAGAAACTTGAGTTATAGTTTATCCAATACTTCAACAAAAAGAGAGCCCTAGTGCTCTCTTTTTGGTGAAGTGATGAACAATTAGTATTTCATCATTTTGTTCTTCTGTATGTTTTCCAATTTTTATTTGCTAGACATCTGTTGTAACATAATACATTGTAGGAAAAGCTGAATTCACCTGTGTCCCTCATCCCAAATCCTATTCCCTATACCTTTGCTGTCACACAATGATTAACACAACTTGTGTAAAATTTCTACTATGTCTCCCATGTGTGTATCAGAGAAAAAAGAGCCTGAGAGTGTACTACACTATTACTTTATGTTTCCTTTAGATAGTGGGCATAATATGCAATTTCCTTTTAAAAATCATTGTTTCAGCCTCCTTTATTTCAGTGTATGCTAATGTAGTTATTTTTTTTCTTCTTTATAGTATTTTGTCATAGAGTAGATAACATATTTGTTAGCCTTTTGATGGACACATAAATTTTTATTTCTTATTATAAAAGGAGTTAAAATGGAAATCCTTCTACATATATTTTTATGCATTTGTGCACCAATGCTTTTAGAGTTTATATGTAGAAGAGAATGGCTGGTTCGAAAAGAATATAATTAACTAAAAACTGGCTATTGCCAAATTTTCTCCCAACTTATTGTGTCATTTCATACACCCAGAAATAGGAAAGAGCAGTTTCTCTCCCTAAGATCCTTTATTTTTATTATAGTTTATTGCAATTTTTTAAAGTCTGAATCTTCTACATGGCTTTTTAACCAATTTTTGAACATAAACTCCATTAGATTAAGAAAATCCCCTTCTATTTGCAGTCCAATGATAGTTTAGCAGATGAATTAATTATTCATTCTATTAAAACATTTCAATGCAACTCTTGAGATAAATTTTTCACCATTAATCTTCTAAGATGGAATTTATATTGATAGTTTTTTTCTGACATTGAAATACTCTGACTACAATAAACCCACTAAGATATTGACTTGATAAAAGTATATCAATTTATATGTTTACTATTTCAGCTTATGTTCTCAAATGAAAACATTATTCTCTAATGGTCTTGTTTTTGATCTCTTTATTTCCACATTTGTTGTGAAGTCAATGAAAGCTACATAAAATAATTTGCATGGCCCTCTTTTTGTTTCTATAACTTCAAATTATTTTTATATGATTAACAATATTTATTCTTAGCAATTAATACATGTAAGAGCCACCTGGCCTAGATATATTTTTAAAGATCAATTTTATATTACTGTATTGATATTTATTTTTGTAAATCAATGTTTTTAAAATATTGTTTTACGATGTTCCCTCTTTTCCAAACTCTACTGTATCTGCAATTATCTTCCATATTTTGTTAATGAGGGTGGAATGTGATGATCATTATTATCCAAAGTACAGATATAAAGACACGAATTAGTGTGAATATACTTTGTATACAACCAGAGATATGAAAAATTGTGCTCTTATGTGTAATACGAATTGTAATACATTCCACTGTTATATACAAATAAAAAAAGAAACGAAAAAAATTTTCAGTATAATTAAATTTTATATATTAAAATTATGGAAATAAAGCAAATACTGTTTATTAACCCTTTAAACTCAGAAAAATTTAATAACACATATATATTGTGATTTATTACAATTGTGTTTGGAAACAAATAAGATTTTCTTATTTATTCTTAAATCATGTTATGCTTTGTAAAAGATCACTCCCTAGACTATATATTTTCTGGATAATTTTCTCATATTTTATTTGAAATATCAATGTACATAACGATCAGAATCTCCAGAGAATATTTGGAAGAGCAGAAAACTTCAATGGTAATATGTATATATTGAAAATTATAAATGAGTTTAGGAAAGTCCTGTCAAAAGGAAGATTTAAACAACAAATACACAGAAATTTACATAAGCTACTTGGATACAGGGTCCACTGGTCTTGGAGATCAAGGCAGGAGTTAGTATTAGCTCATTGGTGAAGGTGCCTTTGCTGGTCAAAGGTTTTGTCAAGAGACTCTTGTGTGGATTGTGGCAGTATTAAAGAATATTAATGATAAACTTGATACACAAAGGTGTGCATAAATGGAGGGGGCACACACAGCATGGAATGAATGCAGAATGAGGAGAAATCTCTTTTGAGCCTTTAAAAAGTCCTTGAGAAAATACTTCTCTCAGATAGGCAAGCATAAATCCACGCCCTTTATAAATACCCAGCTTTCATTTTGTCTGGGTCTGATTAGAAAAGATTTCATCTTAATTTCAACTTTCACAGAAACCTGTGACATGTTTTGCTATAAAGGTCAAGTACAATAGTCCATTCCTATAAATAAAACGTTAATGACATTTAAGAAGATCTATTTTGTTTGCATTTAAGGTTATATTTTACTGGCTCATTTCAGAACCCTTCTTGACCAGATTTTTTTCTCCAAATGTTGGTCTCTCATGTTGCTCTTGAGTAAATAGTATATCTGCAGAATAATTGACAACTGAATCCATCATTTATTATTTCATGACCTTTGTTATGCAGTCTGTTTTTCTTGACCAATCATTAATCAAGTATTGATTGATATAAATTGGTTAGGTAAAAGAAAGGCACATTTGATGACTTTTGTTTTACATGATATTTTCACCTCCAAAAATGATATAAATATTAAACTCCTGCCATAATAAAATAAATTCTCATTTTTAATGATAATACTTCTTTATAAACAATTCTATTTATTTCCAAGGAAGCCAAACACACTGAACATTTAGACAGACCTTCTACTTCCAGAAATAGGTGATGTACCCTCTAAAATAGTTCTGTTATTTCTTGCATGCTATTTGGTTGACGTCATAAAAGGGATTTAGTGCCTTTCAAATGTTATAAAACAATGAAGCAAAATATGCTGAAAATGCATCAACAGAATGTTATGACTTATTTTCCCATTTGACTATGGTTAGTGTGCCAATTTCAGGAATTTTGATAACTTACTCAGGAGAAAGTTAGAATTTATAATACCTTCAAGAAAATACATAGCATGTTTACACTGATGTAGACCTACAACAAATATTTTTAAAGTTATATTGTGTTCATTTGAAAAACTTCAGTTTTAATATCTTTTTAATTATGAAATAATTTAGGCATAAAATTACAGAATAAAGCAATTATATTTTAATACATGAATTCAGATGAATCTCAGATTATATATATATCATACATACACACACACACATATGTTTTTTGGTACCTGGGATTGAACTCGGGGGCACTCAACCACTGAGCCACATCCCCAGCCGTATTTTGTATTTTATTTAGAGACAGGGTCTCACTGAGTTGCTTAGCACCTTGCTTTTGCTGAGGCTGGCTTTGAACTTGCGATTCTCCTGTCTCAACCTCCCGAGCCACTGGGATTACAGGCGTGTGCCACCACACCCAGCTCAGAAAATAATTTTGATTAAAAGTAATTACACAATAATAATACCAGTCATATATTTGTCAAAGTCATGCAAAACATACATGTTATCAGTTGTATCCACACATGTGATAAAACAACAAAGAAATGAGGACTAAAAAAAAAAAAATTTAGCAGCAATTTTCAGGATGTGTAAAGAAATGACCTGGATATTTTGTTTATTAAGATGGGTCATAAGACTTATCATAAGACTTATCATTTTATTTTCATATTTTTGTGGAGTTATTTCACTGTTTTTAAATTTAATTTTAAAATTTCAAAATAATAATCAAATTCAAAGGACTTTCATTTCCCCAGCTTAATCCTATCAATTGAATCCCCATTTAATTTTGGCTTCCTGGTTAATATATGGATGAATAGGGGTAATAAAATCCCTATATATGGTAGGTGATTTCTCTAGAAACCCAATGATACAATTAATACTTATTCCTCTTGTGTTGACTTTGAAATTGAAAATGAGTCTTACTTGTTAGTTGTTTGAGAAGGTCTCTAATAACACTGGAAGAAGTAGCTCCTAAGAGTTTAGTGATTTGTGTTGGGCCTTGTATGTGATTTAGCCAGGCTAATCAGACACTTTTTGGTGGTCATTAGAGTAATCAGGACCTGAAATTCAGTTTTAGCTCAATCTTCTAAATGATGTAACATCATTATATCATCAGTATAATCTTTTTTAAAAACATGGGTTTCACTTGAAACAAATTGAGTCTGTTTACTTCAGGTTCTGACAAGAGAATTTAAATAAAGGTAACAAAGAAAATTTACATATCCCTGTCAGGGCATGGGAAATACCTATTAAATCAGTCCCCCATGAATGTAAGTTTTAAATTTTCTCCAGAAATAGAAATTTAAGACTAAGTGCAGCCAAATGTGTCACAGAATACCAACATTCTGCAACTTGTACAACCTGAATTGTTAACAGCATTTTGGGCATACATAACACAACTGGTCTATTGCTTTACTAATTCTCAATTAATCTCCAGGGTACATTAGCTTTTCTCACAGGCCATACTGTACTATTAAACAAAGAATTTGTGGGTACTAATGCAGCTATGTCTGACACATTCTTCATTTGACCTAAAATTTATGGGTGCTCCCATATTTCATATTTACATTAAATTAATTCTAAATAATCTTTAACTCTAAAAGTTCCAATTTCACATGCTCATTTCGGATAATAGAAAGAACATTAGATTTGTATAGTGCCCTTTGCCTCAATAATTTGAATAAAGGAAATGCTTCGTTCTTGCATAATGTCAACTTAAGTAAAATATATACAGATAGGCTGGAGCAATAACTATTCATAACTTTTTCAAATTTCTTTTTTGAAATATACATCACATGCAAACCTTCTATAATCACATAACTGTATCTTCAAATTAAGTTGTATTGTCCTTTAGCTTTTTACCTGTACTGCCCTTTAGCGTTTTATCAGAGCATTTAGATTATGTCAGTGCATTACTACTAGTGGCCAGAAAACATGATAAAAGTTTCCTTACTTGTCAGACCATTGTGCCCAGACCATGTGAAGAACCTTAATTTCCCCACTGGTGTTTCCCTAAGGAACCAAGGTAGTATTATTTATCTTAGTCATAATTATTTTTTATATCACAACTTTTAAATCAACACTGTTTCCACAGAAACCATACATTTCTCTTTGGGTTATCATATTTTTAAAATTTATGAAACCTCAGATAACTTGAAAGAATCTGATATGGGGCTGGGGCTGTAGCTCAGTGGTAGAGCGCCCGCCTCGCATGTGTGAGGCAATGGGTTTGATCCTCAGCACCACATAAAAATAAATAAAGATATTGTGTCCAACTACAACTAAAATATATTTTTAAAATGATACAACTTTTTTAAAAAAAGAATCTGATATGGTCCTTATGCAGTATGAGGGGTTGATGGAGTAACCAGTGCATCCAGAGTGGCTCATTAAAATGGGAGTAGCTACTTCATCAGTTGCCTCCTTTTTCAGACCATTTTAATTAACCATCTGAATATTTCCAAGCAGTTTAAATTGTCTAGAGGCTTTGTTGATCCCTTTTAATTTCTATTTTTATTGTCTCAAATAATCCTAATCATTTCTCTTTTAACATCATGTGTTGGAACTGAGCTGGTAGGTTCCTGATAGCCGCGCTACATCACTGTGCTACATCACTGTGCTCACTGCACTGACTGCTGCAATTGAGAGGAAAGTAATTGAATGATCTTTAAAGACTCCCCAGAGTATACTCATAGGTTTTTAATAAAGGCAAAGGTGCATCAAGAGGAAGAGAACAGAAGTAGTAATAGAGAAGGCTAAGAA
The DNA here is from genome assembly GCF_047511675.1 of Marmota flaviventris. Taxonomy (NCBI): domain Eukaryota; kingdom Metazoa; phylum Chordata; class Mammalia; order Rodentia; family Sciuridae; genus Marmota; species Marmota flaviventris. The sequence continues at coordinate 40,878,767 of NC_092513.1, forward strand.
GCTCCAGGTTCAGGTCCAGGTTCCTTTCTCACACAGAAGGCTTTACCTTCAGCTTGCTCACCTCCCAGTTACATATAAAGTCCTGGGGTCTTCTGTACCTAGCTGGTCATGAAATCAGGCTGGGTAACCAGTCAAACCAGATTCAATCAGTCTATGCATTTTCAGCAAATAATATAGACAAGCAAATACACAGTGACTTCTGGGAAGGTTTAGACTTTATACAACGTATTTTGTATCACTAATTAATACAATCTATGCCTCTCTGTATGACTGGGGCTAGGAGAGGTTTTCTGAGTCTCTGTCAGTAAACATAGTTTGTTATAGACCAGCTACAAGTTAACCCTATCCTTATAAACATTGTTTAAAATATTATTTACTTTTAATTATTTCAATGTGAAATAATTACTGTAGAATAACAGGATATGGGCTATATTATTGATTTTTCCCGAGTTTCAGACATGTTTTAAAACCTAAACATTGTTTGATAGAGTGAACGTTTCTTGAATGCTTGAGAAGTGTAAGGATCCTGTAATTGCTAGATTTGAACCATGTATAGATATAAATCTGATTTTGAAATTAATTTGTCAATTAAGATCATCAAGTTTTTCAGCACTTTATTGTTTTTTCCACTTCCTGTATCAATTAATAATTCCATTTTATGTATTTGAGGATAGATTATTGCATTCACTCAGGATGTAGAATTTTATAACATCCAGATAAATTTAAGTATCTTTCACTCTGCATCATTATTTTCCCTTAAATTCTAGTGTACCCCATATTATTATCAATACATTTTTATGATGATTTTGTCCTCCTGTATTTTTTCCTAATCTTTTATTTTTTACTATTTTTCTATCTTTATATTCAAGTTTATTTTTAATTATATAGTTTGGTTTTAAAAATTAATATTGGAATATTTGTTTTTCATTGGTAAATTGGATTATTTTGCACTTACTATGATGACTTTTTAATTTTAAAAACTATACTACTATTTTATTTTTTGCTTTCTATTTTCCTGAAATTTTTCTCTGCTTTAACTTTATTTTTACTGCATTTTTTGATTAGCAAATGGCTTATCCCTTACTGTTCTGGAAGTTGTAAATATACTGTTTATTCTTTAATTGCATATTAACAAAAACTGAAACTAAACACAATGTCTGCCTTTCTCAGATCACTTTAAATCCAACACTGTTCTCTCCGTTTTGATTGTTGATATGCTGAGCTACCTCCTAACAGGGACATACTTGCCATTGGCTGGAAAAACTCTTGTTTTCATGGTTGTATAAACAACTTTATCTCCATTTAATTTTCAGCAAATACTTTATGAGATTTCGTCTGGGCAAACCTGAATGTAAAATGGTCACATCAGTGCCCTGACTATTCTTTGTTCTATAGCCAACTTTTGAAGACGATTCACTCTGCCTCTGCTGAATACCATAATATACGCATGCCTCATATCACTGTACTCATGTGCCTATTTCCCGCAAGAATGAACCTTTCTTTTCTCCCCCATCAGATCCTTTATGTTTTCTGAGATAATGTAATAACTTCCAATGCAATAGAAGGTCTATTCACAAATTTTCCACTTTTACTGCCTATAATCAGTAATAATGCATTAAAAAAAGAAGGAATAAATTCTGTATATCAAAGTACTAACATTACCTTCTGGCTAGTAGCCACATTACCTTCTGGCTAGTAGCCACATTACCTTCTGGCTAGTAGCCACATTGCCTTCATTTCGCTGATTTGTTTATTCCTTTTAAACTCCTGAATTATCATCCATGTAGTGATGTGATTGCTACAGTATCTTTACATTAAAATGTATTCAACATGAGCCATTTTGAGGGAAAATGGAAATGAAAAGCTATAAGCAGAAACCTATGTTTTAATAATCAAAATGTAAATGGATCTATATGAAAGTTTGTTCTCATCCACTTACAAACATGATTTGCTAACAGCTACGAGGAATGGTTAAAATCTCAGTTTTGAAACCAATGTTTTGAGATTATCATTTTGGCAATAACCTATTCAGATTTATTTTTAATTTTGGAATGTCAGTTTTACTTTGCAGTGTTTTCTTTTTTTTAATAGAAAATTAAAATTTTTCTCAAGGAAATGTTCTTTTTTCAAGAAAAACAACAAGTAAATTTTTAACTTAAAATTAACTCTAACACTAAATCATTTCAAACAAATGCACTAATTTATTACTACAATTTATTTTGGGATTTATTTTATTTGTTTTTGTCTTTGAGGATCACCCAGGTTTTACTCAGTAGCTAATTTCAAATTTGGCAAACATTCTCTTTAAGTGGGGCTTTTAAATAAAGACTTTTATTATTTTTTAAAGTATTCTTAGAGTTTTACACTGTATTGTGTAGGGAAGTTTCAGTATGCTAGATTTTGTTCACTGTGCTACATTTGCATATAATTTTCTTGCATATAATTTCTCATCTGTATATGGAATCTCAATTGCATTACTGAAGAATCCCACAAGTTAGAGTATACTATATTAGCACCGTCTTATGCAGAAGAGGGTCAATTGTTTTTACTGTTACTGTTTATTGATTTTATGGTGCAAAATCTAAGGAATCATATAGGATGTGCTTTACTTAAGAAGTCATAGATTGATTGTTTTTTTCATCCAATTATAGCCAATTGTGAGTAGAAGCAAGGTAGAGAATTTTAAAAATTGTATTACTGTGTACATGATTAAATGATATGGTAAAATCAGTGTAATATAAATTATGCTTTTGGCTTCAATAATATTACAACTTTGTTCAGAAGGTAGAAACTAAATACATGAAAAGTTAAACAACAATGGATATAAAAAGAACTCATGATCAAGAACAGGTAATGTCATTTTATTAGTCAACAAGGAAATGATATAGACACAAACTGCTATTAGTTTGACGGAAAGAAAAACTTATAAAGAAAATAATTTAAAGGGTGATTATACCCTGAAACTACAAGTTATTTGCATGTCTAGATAGTTTGAGAATAATGAAAAGCAATTTACTTTAGCTAGAAGATAATGCTAGCCTTTGCCTGGTAACTGGTAATGAAGCAACTTATTTTGAAAAATGCAACTCATCAATAATTGATTTATAAATATTCTAGTCTTTCAACTTTGTAAGGCAATTACTTTTAGTTCATTAACACGATCTAAAAGTCATTCATTTTAATATGCATTTAGGTGACAGTATTTGAATTATAAATGCTTACACCCATTTTTTTTTATTTTCTATTTTAGATTATGTGTAAAACACTGGAAACATAAAGAAGCGTTTCTTCTGTTCTTGGAAGTCACCTTATAGTCATAAAAAGAAAGCATGAATTTAGTTATTTTATATGAATACCTTAAAAATACTTCCTATTGACATTTCCTGAAGTGGGTAAGGAATTAAATCCTTAATAGTTTTATATGTGCAAATATGAAATTGTATTTTAAATACATTTGAACACTAGTGGAATTTTGATCCAAATTTGAGATGATCCAAAAATTCATTCTATACCACAGTGCATAGACTAAACCTTTGGCTTTGGGTTCAAAAAAGTCATATGAAGATAAAGGTGTGTTTGGAAACTAAGAATGTTAAGTAATGTACAGTTACAAAGTTAGGAGATTAAAAACTCAAGTTTGTATGACTCCGGTTTGATATTCTCTCCATCACACCATTGGAGCATGTCTTGTTTTCTAGGATGCGGATTCTAAGAGTTCAGTTTACAGGATTTTTATTAATCTATGTATTGGGATCAACATTAATGAAAAAAATGTAAAGAAGCAGAACCACCCATCTCATGATTGGGAAGCAAACATGAGAGAAAGAGACTGAGGTTCTACAGTTCCCTACAAGGGCATACTTGCAGTGACCTAAAGATCTCCCATTAGGTCCCATTTCTTAAGGGTTCTACCTTCTCCAAATGGCACCTCTCTGGGGACTACATCTTTAACATGTGGGCTTTAAAGAGATATTGAAGATCCAAACTTCAGTAGTTATATTCCTACTTAGCTCTCATTAATATTAAATCTAACTGAGGGGAGATTATATTGCTTATTTGTAGGGGTGGTAACTTCATTAGCTTTTTCTATTTAGAATGTCAATAGCGTTTGGTGATATCCATACAATTCTAATACCATTATATTAGTATTTTCATCTTCCACTAGTATGTGATGCTAATTCTGCTCCAGTGAAAGTTTTAGCAAATATATTGTAATAGTGTTCTCATTCCGAGCTGGTTGGGGATTTGTCCATCTTTAAAACTGTCTTGTGAGCTCCTTATCTGGACCACTTCCAGGATTACTTTGGCATTCATACTTCAGCATAAAGATTAGAGGGCAGTACTTATTAAAATGCTTTTGAGAGCAACACCTATGGAAGGAATGAAAAGGAAGTGGGATTGGACAGAGGAATAAGTACAGCTGTAATGCAGACATCACCTTCAACTAACTCTAGGGAGAGAGAGAGGGAGAGAGGAAGAGAGGGAGAGAGGGAGAGAGGGAGAGAACAAGTGTGAGAGAGCATGCTCTTGGGCTAAAATCTTCCACCAAAATCATCTCATATCTGGCCCCATTATCTAAATCTATGCAATGATCTGTCATTGGATATCAGTTTTCCTGATCCTTTTTTGTATAGCTAAGTCAATACCTGAAAGAATGATAGTGCTTTTAGCAAATAGCCTAGAGCTATCTACAGATGGGTCAGTTAAGACTGAAAGGCCTGCTCTGGGTACCATGTCTCAGTGTCAGTCACAACTATATGGTATAGATCACTAACATAGATATTCAGGAAAGTAAAGGGAAATAAAATCAAAAAAGTTTAAAATAATATTTTCATTTTTTAAACTATATGTGAATCAATTAGGCAGTATATCTCCATTACCAACAATAGAGAAATTTCCCTCCATTATCTTTAAAAACTTCTGTTTCCCCTATGGAGAAGTTTACAATAGGAACATTATGTTCATAATTATTAAAAACCAAGTAATTGCTCTGTACTCCCACCTTAGTCTGTGGTGGGCCATTTGCTTGCTAAATGCCATGTGTAAATCTAGACTAACAATTGCTAACATGGCCTATAACTCTTTTCTAAATTATTCAGATACTTGTCTTAATCTCCTTATCCCCCTTGAACATGTACAGATATAAGGAAAACAGAACATGGACATTATCCCAGATAATTGAAACCACAGTTTATTTGTGAATTGATTTGTTTGGGGAATTGACTCAAAGATTTAAGCCCTTGTTGTATTTAGAGGGATTCCAAATATTAGTTTTATTGTCTTTGCTTATTTATTTTTAACGTGAACTATACAAACAGTTGTTTCAATTTTTCTTCTCACTCACTGAAAAAGCACAGGAGATTGTATTGTAATTAATCATTTATTAAGTAACTGTTTACTGTGGGCACTGAAGTCTCAGACTTGGAAAGTATGACATAAATTACAGCAACTAAGGTTAAAATGAAGATAGAACTACATTTTCTAAAATATTTTAATCAATGTAGTGACAACATTTCCCTTCCATTAAGGTATTCCACTTTTTGGCAATAGCATTGATTAAAATTTTGGCAAGTTATAAAAGAAATAATCATTTGTCCATGGCAGAGTGGCTATAAAGAGTGACTATAAATATATTATACAGGGTATAATCAGGAAAAAGATTTATTTTATTTTTTTCTTAAGTATGGCAAGTCAGGAAATAGATATTTTCCAAAAATATCTAAATAAATGTCAAGATCTTTTCTTAAGGTTAAAACACAAAACAATATTTATGCAAAAGTATATGCTTTTCATATGACAATACTACACAAGTCAAATGGATTCCCAGCATTGTTTTGAGATTAAGATTTAAAAGATATCTCAGGAAGACTTCTACTTAAATCCAAGATGGAAGACCACATTTGTCATATTTGCATAAAACACCTAAAAATCAGGGCAAATATTTGTAAATCAAAGACTTTCAGGCTATTCCATTTCAGACAATGATGAACGATGGTCTCTAAAATATGGAAAATAAATAGGCTGAGCCCTGTGATTGCCTTGTCTTATTGCTAGAGGAATTTTGCAAGCTGTAGGGCTGTAAAGAGAAACCCAAACACTAAACACATACTTCCTGAGTTTAGAGTTTTAGGAAATCATGGTAGCTAGAATTTGCAGCACAGAGTAACTGAAGCAAGAGTTCTTCATAGAAAGAAAAACCCAAAGAGCTTCAGATGATGTATCAGAAATAATCCATTGAGTGCCGATCTACTCATGCATATGAGGAAAATATCCAAGAAAGAAAGGATAAATTGAAAATTGCATAGAGCTCCCGGAGGAGACATGATATGTAAAGACAGGCAAATAAACCAAGGCATCAGATCAACACCCAGAAATACACACACACTTATACATATAGTTACTTTATCTTCAAGAAATGTGCAAAGAATTTTCAGTACATAAATGATGGGAGTCTTTTAGCAAATAATATTTGAACAAATAATTACACCTGTGGAAAAAAAGTGGACTACTGATCCAGGCTCTCACATCAATCATAAAAACGAATTCATACTGTATGACCAATTTCAATGTAAAACCTAAAATTTTGAAGGTTTCAGACAAAACTTATGTTTTGTTTGTTTGGACTTTTGTTTGGCACTGGGGATTGAACCCAAAACTCGGGGGTGCCTTACCACAGAATATTTCCCCAGTCACACCCCATGCTCTACTGCCCCGTGTACTATTTTTTTTTTTTTTTTTTTTTTTTGAGATAGGGTCTAGCTTAAGTTGCTAAGGTTCCCTTGACCTTGTGATTTTCCTCTCTATGACTTTCAGGTTTCTGGGATTGCAGGTGTGTGCCATTGTGCCTGACTTTAGACAAAAATATTTATGAACTTTGTTTAAGTAAATATTTCTTTGACATGGTACCAAAAACATAAACAAGCCTCCAAACATAAGAAAATTTAGAAAATGAGACTTCATCAAAACTGAGAAATTCTACTTTCAGAAATCTCTCCAAAGAAATTAAAAAGACAATCTCCAGGCTTGGAGAAAACATTTGCAAATGGTATGTCTGATAAACCTTTTTAATGTAGAACATATGAAGAGTTCTTTAAGCACAATAGTAAAAATAATTTAAAATGCCCATGAAAATGATCAAGATTCAAACAAACATTTTGGGTCATCAGAAAAGGTATCTGGATCACACAAACACATGAAATGATACTCTCTCAATATTGTTATTCATGTGATTTTCCAAGTTAAAATCTGTAATTCAGTTACTTAGCTACTTGAACACTTGAAATCAGAAAGTCTGGTCATCCTAACTATTGGTGAACAAGCAGTGAAAAGCAGGGTCAACAACTCATACAAGAGCTTAGCAATTCCTTTAAACATGTTAAACACCCTAATACCCAGAAATTCCACTCCTATGTGTTCATAGAGATTCATAAGAGAATTGAAAACAATAGCCATTAAAAGACTTACACTCCCAAGCTCATAGAGATTTTTATTTGTAACAGCCCCATACTGCAAACACAATATTTAGCTTTGGATTCTGGATAAACATTTGTGATATATGCTTAGCAATGAGAAAAACAGTATTTGATGTGCACAACTAAAGGATGCATGTTAAAATATATATGCTTGGTAAAAGAAGACAGACAAAAGATGACATACTGATAGATAATTTATATAAAATTCTAAAATAAATGCAAACATTCAGTATGATAGAGCAATCAATAGTTGCCTGGGGATAAGTAGGGTGACTGGGAAGAGTGAGAGTGATGTACTATTAAAGAGGCTTAAAGAAATGTTTGGGATTGGAAGATGTTTGAAAATTTTTAATTATGGTGATTTTTTATGGATGTTTAAGTACATCAAAATTTATCAGATTTGGGGCTAGGGATGTGGCTCAAGCAGTAGCGCGCTTGCCTGGCATGCGTGCGGCCCAGGTTCGATCCTCAGCACCACATACAAACAAAGATGTTGTGTCCGCCAAAAACTAAAAAATAAATATTAAAAAATTCTCTCTCTCTCTCTCAAAAAAAAATTATCAGATTTGTTTTTTAAACATGTGGCGATTATTGCATACCCATTATATCTCAGTAAAGCTTTAAAAACTGGCCTTAAAGTTAAATACAAGTATGGCTAAATACTAGCTTTACTATTCTACAGTAAGTGACATTGAACCATTTGCTAGTACATTCTATGGTCAATATTCCTTCATTAGTTAAGGATGATTTCTAACTTTTAGGTATATTGGAAGATAAAATGGAATAAATTTAGTGAAACATTGATAACTATACTAGGTATTAATTGAAAAATGGTAAATCCAAACAACATATTATTTCAAGAGCAGTATCTTATAACACCTTTTTAATAACTGTTCTCCAAGTGCAACACAATATTCACCACATGACAATTCCAAAGCATCTATTAAAATTTCCCATGTTATATAAATATTACTTAAGATCAGATATTTAAAACTACTACTCTCCTATAAGAAGAGAGTATAAATATGATCAATTACATGGTTATATCAGGTCTACACAAACTTTGATCTATATTATAAAGACCAAGAAGTAAAACCAAGAACATATGAAGAGTTCTTTAAGCACAATAGTAAAAATAATTTAAAATTATTTAAATATAAATATAAATATAAATATTTAAATATAAAGTAAATATAATTTAAAATTATATTTCCCAATAAAAATGGGAGAAATAGTTAATTTTTTTGAAAAGAACAATATTTATAACATTGGCTTCAATTTTCCACTTCAGTTCATTAATATAGAATTGTCCTAATATACACTGATTAATTTTTCCTGATACTTTGCCAGGGTGAATACATTTAATTAAAATCCTTTTACTCAATGAACAAATCAATATAACAATTCATCTAAAACATGCAACTCCAGTGCAACTTCAGTTGTAAGGAGAAAGCTTTGGGATCTGAGTTAATCTGGATTATGTCTCAACATCATGTTACTTGTCCTGTTTATCTTCTCACCAAAAGAATATGTCTAAACAAGAGAAATTTAATTTTATCTCTATAATATTGTTTCCTCCTTTGTTACGTTCTCCATATTGGGAAATGTATATATATATATGAATATGTGTGCATACATATATACATTTACATATATACACATATATATGCATGTATGTGTATGTGTATATATATATATACACAAAATTTTATGTATATTAAAAGTCATTAAAGATATGAATAAAGGGGCTATACAAAGGGAGACAATTTTGTTATTATTTTACATGAATTATTTATTACTGCTATTTTTACTACCACTACTAACATTATTATTAGTACTACAACTATTACTAACATTTTACTACTATTTACGAGAGATAGAGGGGAAAGGGAAGAGGAGGAGGAGGAAAAAAGAATACTGTGAGAAGGGAGAAAAACAATAATTATCTAACTCTGCACTCCTGATTTTTATATTAAAGGGTGATGGTTTTCTATTTAAATGTGAGCATTCCAACAAACTTACCCCATTCTGGGGTTGCCAGATTTCACAAAGAAAAATTCAGGGCATCATGTTAAATTTGAAATTCCAATAAACAACAAATTGTTTCTCATGTAGGTATATTTCACAAACATTTGGAATATATATACTAAAATTTTTGGCCTATTTGAAAGTGGAGTTTAAGTGTGTGTCCTGTGCTGTGTCTGGTAGTCCGGCCCTTTCCTTTTTTCTCATCTTTGGTATGATCTGTAGCTCTAGCAAACATGTAAGAGTAATTTTACTGAATCACATTATCAAGTAATTTTCTGGGGTGCAGACTCCTATTGCCAGCTAAGTATGGAAACAAGACCTCTTGGGCAGATTCTTGGGGAAACAGCCAAGTTGAAGAGAGAATGAAGGAGTTAAAGAATGAAAAGGAAGTGAAGTCTGAGGAGATGCTCATGGGCCAGTGCGACCCTTTTTTAGAGTGCCTGATTTAGTTCAATCTTCTTCAGTCCTCCTGTGTTATCAAATGTAAATATTTCAGAAAAGAAAATGTCCTGACAAATTTGCATGTCCTACCAAATATGACTTATAAAGCTAAACCTTAATGAGTAAGGATTATTTTTTACTTTGCTCATTAAAAGTATCTTTTATCCCAAATCTGTACAATGCATACTCATTCAGCCAATTATTTTCAAAGGTCACATTTGTCATTTTAAAAATTTAATTAATCTATCTTATTTCATAATTGTTCACATCTATGAGATTCAATGTGATGCTTTGATTTATGTATACAAAGGGTAATGATCAACTCAGGGTTATTAGCGTGTCCATCACATTAGACTTGTATCATTTCTTTATGGTGAATACATTCATAATGCACTCTTCTTTCTATTGTGAGATATACAGAGCATTACTGTTAACTATAATCATTCTACTGGGCCATTGAACACTGGAAGTTACTCTTTATAGCTAACATTGTATCCACTGGACAACCTCTCATAAGCACCCTTCCCTACTTTTCCCAGTTTTGGGTGACCACTGTTCCCACTCTCCATTTCTATGACACAACCTTTTCACATTTCACATATGAGTGAGATGATAGACTGTTTTTGTTTTAGTCAACTTTTTTGTTAATGTGAACAAATGACCTGACAAGAATGATTAGAGGAGAAAAAGTTTATTTGGGGGCTCATGGTTTCTGAGGTCCTAGTCCTTAAAAAAGCTGGCTGTATTGTTTGTGGCTCAAAATGAGTCAGAACATCATGGCAGAAGAGTGTGGTGGAGCGAAGTGAGTCAGAACATAATAATTATCAAAGCAGAGTTCACTGTTCAACAAGGAGAAAATATACACTCCAAAGGTATGCCCCCAAGGACTCATGTCCTCCAGCCACATCCTGCCTGACTATAGCTACCACCAAATTAATCCCTATTAAGGGATTGATGCCCTGATTAGGTTAAAAATATTATAACAATCACGTCACTTCTATACTTTCTTCAATTTCTCACACACGAGCTTATGGGGGACATCTCACATCTAGACTATAAAAGTTTTATCTTTGTTTGCCTGACTTTTTAACATAAGATAATGTGCCCCAAATCCATTAATTTTGTCACAAATGGCAGGGTCATGCTTTTTTTTTTTATAAGTCAATAATGGTCTGCTGTGTATGTACCATTCTTTACTTATACATTGGTAGACATTTAGGTTAATTCTATATCCTGACTATTGTGAATAATGCTGCAATAAAAATGGGAGAAATAGTTAATTTTTTTGAAAAGAACAAGTACCCCAAAATCAGGAATCAGGGTTTTAATGATGTCTTCTATGTTGAATTTGGGTAATAGTTACTCAGCTCGGCTACAATTCACTTTCCTATCTGGATAATACAAATTAGGCAGACCTGCTAATCTATTATTCTTGAGGATCTCAATTATTTCTCACTGTATTCAAATATAATAAAAACCATTAGTTCTTACATTTCACACAGCAAGAACTGTGTAGATATAACCAGGGAAACTGAAAGTAACCATTTCACCTGAGCAGTAAATAGTAGGTCATTCAGCAAGTTACTTGGAAGGGGACCTAGGCAGGATAACCCCATGATTTATTGTTCAAACTGGGATATTTGGAGAGTAAAGGGCTATTAGTAATAACTGAAGGACATCATTTTGTCCCAAGAAAGCTGAGCTAGTGTCCATTCTAGGTTTGGAGGACTAATTTTGAAGGTGCATTTGCATAATCATTCAACAAGATCAGTATTCTTTAAATTATATACTTGTTTAGTATGACAGAAGAGATGGAGTGATAAGAGATTTAAAGGTGAGCATGAATTCTAAAGAAAGAAAAACTGTTCAGAATTAGATATGTCGAATTGATTATTGAAGAAGAAAAGTCAATAATATGGGAGAACATATTTGAAGGATTGTCTGTTTGGAGACTCTGAAAGAGAAGAAATATGGTAAAACATTTAATTCTCACATTCTACCAACATATAAAACAAAGTAAAAGGTTAAGAGTGCAATACTTTTGTAATTTTTTGAAAAATTATATTTGAGTAAAACTTAGTGATGACCATATTATACTCTAGCCTGTTTTAGGTATCAAATGTTACAATATTAATGCTGCCAGATGTGGTGGCACACACCTTTAATTGCAGTCACTCAGGAGGCTGAGACATGAGGATTGCAAGTTTGAGACCATCCTCAGCAACTTATTGAGATTCTGTATAAATAAATAAAGCTACATATGTAGCTCAGTAGCAAAGCATTCCTAGGTTCAATCCCCAGTACGGAAAAAAAAAAAAATTAAAACTATGCAAAAGATTCAGCTCACTTCAGTCAGAATAGCAGATTATCAGGATACAAATAATAAATACTGGCGATGATGTAGGGGAAAAGGTACACTCATACATTGTTGTTGGGACTGCAAATTAGTGCAACCACTTTGGAAAGCAGTATGAAGAGTCCCAGATATCCTACTCCTCAGTATTTATCCAAAAGAACTAAAATCACAGTAATGCAGTCACTCCAAGGTTTACAGCAGTCCAATTCACAATAGCCAAACTATGGAATCAATCCACATGCCTGTGAATAGATGAATGGATCAAAAATATATGGTATACATACACAATTGAATTTTACTCAGCCATAAAGAAGAAATAATAGCATTTGTCAGTAAATGAATGGAAATGAAGATAATTGTGCTAAGTGAAATAAGCCCAACTCAGAAGATCAAGAGTCAAATGTTTTCTCTCCTATGTGAAAGCTAAAGGAAAATTAAGGAAAATAAGGCAGTGGAGGAGGGGATCTGATATAAAGATAAATAAAAGATCAGTGGAGGAGAAATAAGAGAGGAAGAGAGAGGGAGGAAGAAAGGAAATAAATGAGAGGAAAAGGAATATGAAATAAACCTCACAGAATCATGTTATATACATATATAAATGTACCAGAGGGACTGTCTCCTTAGTGTATGCGTGAAAAGTGCCAATCAAAAATTAAATAAAGGTGTGAAAGGAAGATCAGTAAAATAGAGGAAAGAGAAGCGGGAGGGCAGAGGGAGGGAAGGGAAGAGGAGGGGGAATGGAGATGAAATAAAATTCCTTGTATGTATAATTATGTCAAAAGGAACTCAGATACCACATATAATAATACTTGCAGTAAAACAACAACAACAAAAGGCAGGGATGGAATTCAGTGGTAAAGCACCTTTGTGTTGAATTTCCTGTACAAAAATAAAAAAAATATTATTAATTAATGCACACACTTCTCAGAGGAAATTACCAAGAGAAAAATCTTCTGAATATCTTCAAAAGTTTATATGTCTTGTCAAAGGGAGCATTAAGGAGTACACTATATTATAATAATAAAAAGGTTATTTCGTATCATAAATATATTATTTATGTGAAATATTAAATAGCAATTACTTTCCTAAATGGAATATATTTTAAAAAATAAGTGATTTAATAAATCCAAATGACACTATCAGTCACTGGAAAAAAAACATTCAATTTGTGATCATTATTTGAATGGATAAATAAATTATAAAAATCATACAATGTAATCAATACCAAATAGAATTGTGCTGCTATAAACACTGATGTGGCTGTGTCACTGTAGTATGCTGATTTTAAGTGTATATTTGGGTATATACTGAGGAGTGGAAAAACTGAATCAAATGATGGTTCCATTCCAAGATTTCTGAGGAATCTCCATATTGCTTTTCATAGAGGTTGCACCAATTTTCAGTCCCACCAGCAATGTATAAGTGAACCTTTTCCCCCACATCCTCAGATGAATGGATAAAGAAAGTGTGGTATATATTACTCAGCCATAAAGAAGAATGAAATTATGGAGTTTGCTGGTAAATGGATGGAACTAAAGACTATTATGCTAAGTGAAATAATACAATCTCCCAAAAAACCAAAGGCTAAATATTCTCACTAGTAGATGCATATTAACGCACAATAAAGGATGGGGGCAAAGAATAGAAGTTGATTGGATTAGACAGAGGAAGATGAAGAGAAGGTAAGGGGAATGGCAATAGGAAAGGCAGTGCAATATATTGGACATAACTTTCCTCTGTTCATATATGAATGCACAGTGAAAATCCACATCATGTATAATCAGAAGAATGGGATCCTAATAGGTTATACTCTATGGATAATATGTCAAAATACACTCTATTGTCAAGTACATCTAAAAAGAACAAATTAAAAAAGTAAGCCATACCAAATTGAGAATGAATTAAATACTACCACATCACCAAATATGATTGAGTCTCTCCAAAATAATACTGAACAAAAGCAGCCAGAGATAAATATATGATGTCATTAATATGAAGTTCAAAACAGACATCACTGAACTAGAATGAATAATTCTTAATTGGGTGGTAACATAGAAAAAATAGAAAATAAATGATTTTAAAAATCAGATTAATACTTTTCTTCTGGATTTGGGGTTATAAGCAGTGTATATTGGAACTGTGAAGTACTGAAAATATTCTATTTTCACTGTGTGTTTTAAGTGTTTAAATGTCTGCTTATTATAAAGTTGTTAAACTACATTTACATCTTATATAACATTTGTATGTGTGATATATCATAATTTTTATTGTAGAAAGGGCCTACCAATATTTTTATTCCTATGCATTCAAAATTATTTGGAGAATTATAGAAAAATGGCATTCATCAGAACTGACTTTAACAGAAATTGAAAGCACAATGAATTATAACCATTGTTATAGAAAGTATGTATAAATGTTAATATTCTCTCTGTATGCCTTTATTAGTACTTCTAATAAGTATTTAATAAATGGATATGTTTAATTTTATACAAATTTGTTCAGGATAGGAAACAATAGATCACATTTGCAAATGTATTTTCTATAATAAAATTTGATTTCCAAATCAAGTAAGCACTAATGAAGAATGGAATATAACACTCTTATTTCACTTCTGAAAATAAGTGATGGTATACCAAACAAAGTATTAGAAAATGTGGATAATTTTAAAAAGATAATATACCATGAAAAATTATGCTTATTTCAGATATGAAATCTTAGTCTAGGGCCATAAAAAAACTAGAATAACATTTTAAAGATGAGAAAATATGATCACCTATAGTTTCAGACATTACATTCTATAAAATACATTTTTTTTATTTTATTTTTTTTGTACTGGGGATTGGACCCAGTAGCACTTGAGCACTGAGCTAATTCCCCAGTCCTTTTTATTTTTTTATTTAAAAACAGGTTCTCACTAAGTTGTTTAGATCCTCACTAAATCATTGAGGCTGGCTTTGAATTTGTGATTCTCCTGCCTCAGCATCCCAATCCACTGTGATTACATGCATATGCCACAGCACCCAGCTAAAGTACAAAATTTTAAAGCAAAACTTTTTAGCAAAACTAGAAAAAAAATGAATTTATTAACAAAATTTTCACAACATACAGAAATTCTCTAAAATATCATCAGTAAATCCCAAACAAATATTACATGCTAAAACTTAATTTTTAAATAAGAATCAAGCTGGGCACAGGAGGCTGAGACATGATCATGAGTTCAAAGACAGCCTCAGCAACAGTGAGGTGCTAAGCAACTCAGTGAGACCCTGTGTCTAAGTAAAATACAAAATAGTGCTGGGGATGTGGCTCAGGATTGAGTGACCCTGAGTTCAATCTCCAGTATCCAAAAAAAAAAAAAAGAAAGAAAGAAAAAGAAAAAACAATATGGATCAAAAGATAGATGCTTGCAATAATAATTTTTTTTAAATAGTTCAGCAGCTATCAAAGAGCATGCCTATTTTTGTTAGACAGGAAAAATATTAAAATTAGGAAAAGAAAATAGTAAAACAGTAAAGGGAAAATGTTATATTTGCACATGATCACACTGTTAAATATCTAATTCCTGCAATTTGTTCAAATAGTATTTGAACTAATAGAATATTTGGCAAGTTTGATAGATAACAAAAATCAATAATGAAAATATATTACCTATGTAAGAAAATCAGATAAAATAAGTAATTAAACTTTGTAATACACAGAACACAAAATAGATACAAAAGTCATTTTATTTTTACATTCTAAAAATGAACATGTAGAAATGGAAAGTTAAAAATGTAACACAATTTGAGTTCACTTCAGAGAAAATGAAACACTTGAAAAAGAAATAAAGTAAGAGCTCTCACTCTATTTCCCTAAGGCCTAGAATAAACCTACTGAGAGCAGGAGGGTGTGGTATAGACATAGGAATGGAGACAGATCAATGGAACAGAAGAGAAAACTCGATAAATAGATCCATGCTAATTTGCTCAACTGATTTTTTTTTTTTTTGACTGAGATGTGGATACAATTCGATGGAGGAAGAACAATCTTTTCAATAAATGGTGTGGAAATGATTGAATACTCATGGGCAAGAAAAATAAATACCATATCTAAAACAAAGTTAATTCAAATTATAGACTTAACTGTGAACCATAAAACATTGTTGAGATTATTCTTAAACAGTATACTTAAACATAATAATCTAGGGCATCTCTGTAGTAATCAGAGTTCTCCAGAGAAAGAGAATCAACAGAGTCAGAAAGAAGAGATACTTACAGACTCTCTCACTCAGAGAAAGAGAGAGAAAGGTTATTTTATGGAATTAGCTCAAAGGATTGTGTGATTGTGGAGAAGGCCAAGGCTAAAATCTACAGGTAGGTAGGCAGGCTGGAGACCCAAGGAAGAGCTGATGTTATGGCTCAAATCCAAAGGCAGTCTACTGGTAGAAATAACTGGAAGAGGTCCACACATATTATGAAAGGTAATCTGCTTTACTCAAAGTCTACCTATTTAAATGTTAATCCATCTAACAATAACTTCATAGCAAAATCTAGACATGTTTGGTCAACATGACTATGGATATTGTCTCCTATCCAAGTTGATTCAAAATTAGTCATCAGGAACTCCTTCCCAAAATTTAATTTAGATTTCAAGACCAAGGATGCTACACACATCAAAAAATTGTGAAACCTTTTAAATTTTTATAATGGGCTTTTCCATATATGGCAGGTCCAAAAATAGCTTGAGACAGCAGGGAGGGGCAGCTGTGTTATTTTTTTTTTAATGGTTAGGAGGTGGGGCAAGGTGCAGAATTGACAAAGTCAAGGTTTGAGTGGTTTCAACTTTTTGCCATTGTCAAGCAAGAGAACTTTGCAGTCTTTCTTAACAATTTGCCCTGATTTGGGGCATAAAGGGAAAGGGAAGAAGCAGGGCTTGAAAAATGTCAGTGGTAAATACCAAAATTGTAGTCATCCTCCTACAAACTTTAAGAAAAAAAAATAGGAAAGAATTTTCAGGACCTAGGAATTCTTAGACTTGACACTAAAAGCATGATCCACAAAAAGAAAAACTGACAAATCAGACTGAATCAAAAATTTTGAAATTTGCTGAATTTATCCCAGGGAAATATATACTTACATACACACAAAATCTCACACATTGACATTTATGACAACTTTATTCATAAAAGTCAAAAACTAAACCAGCTCAGATATTCTTCAATAGATAAATGGGTTCAGGAAGCCAAGGTATATGTATTGTAGTCATACTTAGCCATGAGATGAAATAAACCATGTAACAAAAATGTGTATGAATCTCTAGCAAATTATGCTGAGTAAAAAATTTAATCTCAAAATTTATATGCTGTGGATTTCCACTTATGTAAGATTCTTCTTTATTAGTGCATTATAGTTATACATAATATTGACATAATTATGCAAGCATGGAATATATTTTGCTCTGATTCGGTTCCCAGTTCTTCCCATTTTCTTCCACTTGTTTTTTACCCTGCTCCCTTTCCTCTATTTTGCTGATCCATCTTCTATTTAATAATATTATTTAGATGGAAAAATTATAAAAACAGAGAACATATTAGTGATTGCAGAACTTAGGAACTATGGGATATGAGTTGTGTGTAGCTATAAAAGGGCAACATGAGAGATCCTTGTGTAAAGACATAACTACTCTTTATTTTGACTTTGTTAATGTCAATGTCCCGGTGTGTTAGTGTACTATAGCTTTGCAAGATGTTTCCATTTATACTAATGAAGTAAAGGCCACATGGAATCCCTATTATTTCAGACAACTGCTTGTGCCAACAATTATCTCCAAATAAAATATTTAGTTAAAAAAAAGATTTTCAGCAACCCAAGATAATAATGAATCTTATCTGCTATTTAAAATCTTTATGGAAGAAACAAGATATAAATCTAATACTCAAAAGAGAAAGAATGGGGAAATGTTGTGTTTTAGAAAGGAAGATAAAATCATAATTTTTTTTTCTTTTTTTGGTACTGGGATTGAACTCAGGGTTACTTAAACACTGATCACAGCCCTTTTTTATATTTTATTTAGAGACAAGGTTGAGTTGCTAAGTGCCTCACTAATCTACTGAGTCTGGCTTTAAATTTGTAATCCTCCTGCTTCAGCCTCCCAAATTGCTGGGATTATAGGTGTGCACCACCATGCTTGGTTTAAGATTTTGTTTTGTTTTGGTCCATCTTCTGTTGTTATAAGTGTAAACCAGAGACTGGATAAATCAAAAAGAATAGAAGATTATTCAGCTCATAGTCATGGATGATGGAAGGTCCAAGATTCAAGAGGCCACATCCGTGAAAGCTTTCTTGCTGGGAAGGACTCTCTGAAGAATCCAAAGGTGGCACAGGGCACATGGTGAGATAGGCACATATGAGGGACAGAGCCATAATTGCTTTTAAATAGATTAACTCTCTAGGTAGCACATTAATTCATGCATGGGCTATTCCTTTCATGAAGGCAGAAATCTCAAGACCCAATCACTTCTTAAAGGTCCCACCTAGCTCCACTTCCTAATATCTCACAATGGGAATTAAATTTTCATATGGGTTTTGATGGGGACATTAAAACCATAACAGATTTTATATTTTTATATTTCTAATTTGATTTGAATTAAGTTACTTTAAAGATATGGCAAATATCTTTAAAGACATATATTCATCATGAAGAAGAAAAATTCAGGGGAATTTTGCTCTGCCATTATTTACTTGATGGATATTGATAATGTTCCCATACTGAAGGTATATAAAGGCTAATAGACAGAAATAATCCTTATTTCTGAAACCATTCATGCATTTTTTTCACATATAAAAGGTGTGTTTCACAATAAAGTATTTTTAAAGGAAATAACAGTAAATATATTATGGATCAGAATCTTTCTATATATATTCTACAAATACATATGTACACACACGTATAAAAATAAATATCTAAATGTTAAGATTTCTTGTGAATTTACTGTTTTCTGTTTATTTTTTTAATTCTCCTCTACAAAGTATTTGTAGTTGTGGAATAAATAAATAATGTGCAACTGAAGAAGAAATTAAAGTTAAAAGTTGTACAATGGCCTTAAGAGAAATAACAAATTCTCTTCTTCAACTAGGCCAAGAAGTAGAATTTCATCTGCTTCTTAATGACTCTGTTTTTCTGCTGGAAGCATTTACTCAACTCACAGCAGTGTCATTGGATGATAAATTTGTGTGATTAGGATGTGCTCACTGCTGTTTGCCATTTGTTACTGGACATGGTTGCTAGTAGACTTGGTGCTTGTCTTGCCTTAGGTCACACAGCGAGTACTATATATGTTTTAATGAGACTAAAGCTTAATTCTTTAGATTTGACATACATCTTTTATTTTTTTCCCAAACCACAGCTGCCTTTTAGAACTAAGTTATATATTTGAGATGAATCTAAACTTCCCATTAGGTCCATGAGTATCCTTCATTGTTCAACCACGTATGTTGAGTGCTGCTCTGCAGGTGGAAGTCAGCTGATCTTTACGGACTCTCAGGAGATCCCTTGCCCGCATCTTACCTAGAATTCATGGGAATGGTTTTTAGGATGCTCATTTGGAGCATCTTTTAAGTTTCTTTTCTTTCCCTATAACTAATTCTCTGATGTTAATCACCAGCACAGAGCAGGGAGTTGTGCATGAGGTCCTCACTGCCTTTCTAAATGTATCACCATATTTATCCTCATCTTCTCATGGAAGAAATGATAGCCCGCCTCAGCTCTTCTCTCTTCTCACCATTGTGCCATTCCTTCATACCCACCCACATCCATTGCTGAGTTTATTGCCACATTTGTGTGGGGGGCGGATTGGGGGGGGGATAGATAATTGCATTAACATGGCTGTGATTAAAAAATTTAAAATCTAACTACTCCTATCATATCAGACTCTTGTTTAATTTGCTTAGTTTAAAATTCAGTAAAAACTACTGTGGACTTAGAATCTGAGTAATTATTATGACATAGATAGTTATTGCAATTCTCTATTGAAACTGTTTAGCACCAGATGGATTCCGGGTTTTAAAGTATAGCAATTGATACTGATTTAAATAAAGGTCTTTTAAAAATTTTTCCATATACAATTTTCTCACCCATATAATTTTTAATATTTTTCATTAAAATTTACATTCATTCACATTAATTTTTATTCGGAATTCCTGCTATTATTTTGAGTACATTTTGTTTATACTATCATTTACTTTTTTTTCGTTCTTCCTTTTAAAAAGATACTGATATAATTTTAGTTACTGGATATTCATAAATAAATTTATGCCTGAATTATACTGAGAACTTGCCATGGTTTTTTCACTGCATCCTTGAGTAGATTCCATTCTAGCTTGCTTGTGGGCAAATCAGATTGGAGTTTCAAATCATCAGAGGCAGCCCTAACACGGTGAACAAACAATAAAACTAGCATCCCTGATTTCCATCAACATCAAGCAGCTGCGTAGATAAACAAATCATATGGAGTAAATGTTTCCGTTCCATCTAATTGGTCTGCACTCTTATAGCCCAGCCTTCCTATGCAAAAATAGTTATTGCTGCCTTATATCTTCATTTTCATCATCATCATCATCATCATCACCATCATCATGCCTTATTCAGATGAGCTGATTAGAAAAACTCTAATGAGTTATAGGATTTGATATCATGCAAATGCACTTTTTCCTTAGCTGATGAGTTTATTCTCATTTTCTCTTAAGAATACAAACTCATAATAAGGGTGAATCAAACCTATGCATATGGAATGATGTAGAAATAGTTTAATTCTATGTATATATGTGTGTCTTCAATTTTCTTCACTACTCTTCTCCATACCCCCATTTTCAATAAAATTTGCCATAGCCTTTTCCTAATATTAACTAAAAAGCATAAAAATTAAAAATTTGTATTCCCTGGTTAATGAAAAAGCTTGATATTGTTTGAAATTTGATTTATAATCATGCTTCAAGTGAATCTGGAAGAAATAATTTAAGAATCATATTTTATGCCAAAGTGATCCTCAAATTTTATAGAAGCTTCTATTTGGCATAATAAAGTATTAATATGACATCAATATAAACAAACTGTAGCACATCTCATACAATGATATATTAAAAATATTCAAAACTCCTTTGAATACAAAGATCTACTTATTAAAAGCATCAATATTGCATATACTGCATACAGATAAAATTTATATCAAAACAGTTCACAATTGAGATGGTGGAGAGTCTGAGGAAAGTTATAAGCAAGAATGTTATCTTAAATAATAATCACTTCAAAGTAATAAACTGTCTAAAGATGATAGCTTAGTGTTTCAGCATTTGGTATTCAGCAAGTAGTTATCCTGTCAAAACTGCCAATGCTGACTGATAAATGTTCAAAAGACTCTACTGGAATATTGACAAACCCTCAACTTGTATGTATTATGGAGATAAGAAGATTAAATTTATATTTACTCTAAACTTACAGCCCAGCCTGTGCTTTACAAAACAGGAAAGCTTGGTTAATAATTTTTCAGGATGATGAACATTATGTGTGTGAATAAGAACATACACCACACACTTGTATCACTCCATACATTTAATCATAAAGCACTGGCTTTGTATCAGGCCAGATTGAGCAAAGAAATAGAAGTGGGATCTATGGATTCCTATCTTATATCTGTTTATCCATCTGTCTATCTAGTCGTCTATCATCTGACTGTGTTTCTCTCTTGGTCTTCGTCTCTCTTACAATTTACAGACTTATATATTGTTTTCTTACTATATCTCTATTTAGCTACTGTAGCCATCACAGAGAGTTTAATGATATTGGTGTGTCTTACAGTCCTTGACTCAGTCATGAATTCAAATACTTCAGGTATTCTCTTCATAATACAGTTCACATGTTGGCATACAATGCTAAATATGGGACTTTGCTGGCTATTTTAAAACTAATTAGAGTGTCCAGGGACCAGTGTGTCCTTTGATCCTTAGCATTACAATTAAAAAATAAGAATCTTCTCAGAGAATTATTATGCTATACAATGAGATCGCCTAATAAATGCTCTCTTCATAAACAAGTGTGTCAGTTCATACACAGATGTGTCTTCATATTCTGTCTCCTGGCCTAGCCATGTAATCCACATGCTTTGCATCCTGCTCTACTCTGATTTCCTTTAAGTATTAAGCACAATAAAATTAAGTTTCTAACAAAAAGAAAATGTAAGCCTAGAAATGCCAGTTATTTGATTATGTAAATTCCTTTTTTGTTTCCTAACAGAGTTAGATAAATGATAACTCTTTTTAGACATAGTCTTACTGTTTTCAACACATTTGTCATAAGTTGGAGTCAGATTTTGTGTTCAAAAGTCTCTGTTTATTTATCTTGTCATTTATTCTATAAGCGTTCAGTGGACAAGGAAAGACTAGAGAATTTCAAGAAGAAAATAATAAAGCAATGAGACCAGGTCAGATACAGAAGGAAAATCAGTTGAAAGTGGATTTATTGAATTTGAATTATGAGATAGAAAAGAGATAAAAATGAAAGAAAATTAACATAATATTCAACAGTGGAATATGGACCAACAATTGTTTTTTGTTTTGAATTTCAGATTTACCACTTACTAACTGGCTTTGAGTAAATTATATAACACATTTGTGTCTTTTAAAGTATATATCAGATTAATAAACATATAATCATATATTCAATAAATCAGTAATAGAGTAAAAATTATGAACCACACACTTTATATTGGATACAAAAATGATCAAAAATGTATCCAATATAAAGTGTGTGGTTCATGGATATTTTCAGTTTTCCCAGGGAGCCTATATTCTACCCATATGGTTGTTGCCTGAAGAGATAAGGTGTGTAACATGCTTATTAGCCTGGATCATACAGGGAAAATAATCAATGAGAAGCCCTCATTGCTGACACTAGGAAGGGGACTTGCAGTGTCTCCTGTTTTTGCTGGTCTTAGTTGGGAGAAAGCAGTTTCAGGGAGAAGCAGGAGCAACCTCTGAGGCAGTGGTAAACTCTACAGGAGAGCTGCTCTGGCCAGGCCCACTATGTCCTGTGATAAGGGCACTTCTTTTGAAGAGACATGTCCATTACTGGTTTCAGTTGTTGGTTCTGGGTAATCCTTGAGTGTTCCTCAAAGTGTCAGACTGTCACCCAAAATAAATGTGAAGCAAGAAATAATACACTGAAGTTTTGTTTTCATTGTTTGTCTTGGTATTGGGGATTGAACAGAGGGATGTTCTACCACAGAGCTATGCCCCCAACACCTTTCAGTTTTAATTTTGATAGGGTCTTGCTAAGTTGCTGTGGGCCTTGCTAAGTTGCTGAGGCTGGCCTTGATCTTGTGATCCTCCTGCCTCAATCTTCTCAGTGGCATCACAGGTGTGCCACCACATCTGGCTATGCTGAGTTTAAGAAAAAATAGTCAAAAAGTATAAAGACACCAGAAGTATATTTTTTGTTTACGTGTAAAACATGGAACAGAACAGTTAAACATCATGGTAAAGGCAGAAGTTTTCTGTCAGCATTGAAGACCAGTTGTACTACTCCTACAAGCAAACTTGGCCTTTTGAGACCAGAGAGACTGGAATTCTACAAACCCCAATCATCACATACCTTACTCCATGAGCAAGAGCCAGCATTGATTTTCAGAACACCTGCACCTGGACAATTGAACACCCATTTGCTCCTCAAAGAATGTGAGCAAAAGAAAGACACACTTCTATCAACTAAAGACTTTGATTAGTCAAAATGAATACTAAAAAATTTCAAAAGTAGATGTAAGAAATTTCTTATGTTCTCTGTGAATGTTGGACTTTGAAAAGAAGCAATGTCTGATGCAATTTCTGAAAGTAAGTTAATAAAAGATTTAAAAATGATAATAATAATTACCTGGTATGTGTGAGACCCTGGATTCAAATCCCAGTACTGCTAAATAAATAAATAAATAAATAGATGTAAAAAATAAAAAATAAGATAATGAATATTAATTTTTATATTAATTGTTTTTTAATAGTGGCATCATGTATATATGAAATTATTGAACAAGATAGTTGGAATCTGTGATCAGAGTGGTATATTCAAAATGGTAATGAGGTAATGAAATAATATAGAGAGATCTTCAGATTAAAGCAGTTCAAAGACAAAGACTAAAATGGTAGAAATATCATATAGTAGATATTAGATTATTAAAACATGGTAAATATACTTAAGAAGTAAACACTAGAGATAGTCCAATTACAGTTAGAATCTAGAAATTCAAATGTTCATAGGAAAAATGCTTCCTAAGGAGATGCTCCAGAAAATAAAAAAAAAGAGACAAAAGAGAATGTATAAAGTTATAAGTGTTTGAAAGTTACTTGAGAGCTGTGGTTAATGACATGTATAGAAAGGAAGCAGGAAGGAGAAATAGGGAAATGGTCCATAAAGATCCTGCAAATTAGGTTTTTATTTTTTTTCAAATTAGGGAAATGAAAGCCATTCCAAGGAGTATGTGGACACCAAAATTATTAATAAATCAATATTCAGATTCTTTACCCAAAGTTACTTTATATAACTGATCTCCTAGGGAAGAATCCTGGCTCATAATAAACACTGTGGGAGTATTAGGAATTGTTGGGTGTTCTTACTGACCAAAGCAGGTAAGGTACACTGAGTTTTTCTCCTAATTATTTTTATCAGATATATAAACTGTTACTTTAAAGAAATATCCTCAGGAGTTAGCTGGGATTTTGATTTATCTAAGTATGCATGGGTTGAATCAGAATGAATATCACAATTTTTCAGATAATGTAGACACTTACTAGATTACCAGACAGGACAACAGTCTTCAGCTGCCCCTACAAACAGCAGAAGTAAATTCTTCTCAGATGAGTTTGGCTATAGATTTTAACTGAAATTTTCAGTGATTGTCTAAATATGGACAAGACTGGAAGGACAATCCTGAACCATGGAAGTCACATAGCCACCCTGAAGGCTATAAGAACACTGCCTCTGGGCAGATTCTTATGTGTCCTTCTGACATGGGTCAAAGATGACTGATGATTGATTGACAGGCCAAAGACTGGGTAGCTCTCTACTGCATTTAGTATCTGTTGTTGATCTAGTATTTTGGATGTCAGTCTGAAAGAACACAGCACAGGCCTACAAGAAAATATATGTGTCACTTTGTTACATGCAATGCCATCCTCATTATTTTACACTGAGGGGGGTAATAATGCCTCATTAGAGAATGAGCTCATTGATGACTGGGAATATAGTACGATTGCTTTAAAATATCTATTGAATGAATAAATGATCTCTTGTCTTCAGGGCACTAGATATAAAAATGTTTTTCAAATTATATCACTAAGTTTTCCTCCACTGACCTCTATTTCTCTAGTTCAGTGGTTCTTGATAATCTTATACATTAGGTATGCTTGTGATGTTTTGAAAAGTTATAGTTTATGGTTAGGTCAGTTTGAGGTGGCTAAGGGAACAAAGGACCAGACAAAAATCAGTCAGGAGCTGACAGACAAGCAGTGATAACCACCTGTCAATCAGCAGGGTCTCCTGAATGATCCTGGAAGGATATGGAGATCAGCAAGATCCTCCGACCAACCCCAGGAGGATCTTGCTGATCTCCATATCCTAAAAACCTCCCTTTCTTGTCCCAAACCCTCCCTTCCTGCCCTAAACCTGATAAAATTCCAATCCAGCTGAGCCTGGGTTGGACTCCACAGGACCTGCTCTGTTGGACTGGCGGGTCTCCCCTGGAGCAAATCTCAATAAAGCCTTGTTCAGCAGCTTTTAATCTGCCTCCTTTTGGTCACTGGTGCCTGAACTTACAGTTTAGCCTTACCCTGGGTACTCCAATGCAAGGATTTTGCAGTAGAACATAGGCTTATGTGCTTTGAAGATCTCCCCGGTGATTCTGATGTAAGCTGTTGAATAAGAACTTTGCTCAAGGAAGATGAATTGATCTCAGCCTAGCAAATGACATTAGTGTTCCAAAATGTGTTGGCGATTTCTTAAACAAATAACGAAATGCTCACATTTCTTCACATTTGCTGACCTCTCTCTAGGAAGTCCTCACATACAAATTAACTCATGTTTATTTTTCAAAAAAAAAAATCCAATTTTTCTTGCCGTATCTCTCAACCTTATCAGCAGGCAGCATCAAGCATTTATTATACTGATAATCAGAAGCTTATTAAACATAGTAATTTATTACTCCAAAAATTTCACTGAAAAGGCTACCAAGATTTTTCACAGGTATCATTTCACAGGAAGAAAGCGAAGGTGGGAGGAGTGAGCCATAGGGAGAAGTCAGCATTTTGGGTATTGGGATGCAAAGTGATGAGCGGTGATGAACAGAAAACTGGAGAAAGCTGACCCCTGTAAGTTTTCAAGGAAAATAGATCCAGGGAGTCTGGAGCATCCCTGTGACTTCAACAGGTCCCTGGATGGCTCAGTAATCAGAAGCAGAGAGGACCTTAGAAATGAGTAGAAGTGAGCAGCAGACAAGACACAAGAGTATTTGTTGAAAATCTGTGTCAGAAAGTCATCAGGTCCCTAGACCTCTTTCTAACCCTTTTCAACCAGGTAACATCACCTGCCTTTCTATGGTGGCTGCAGTTTTAATGTCTGGGAAATTTTGACTAATGTGTCTTTGAAGGTGGGGATATTAGCCAATATGGAAGAAAACAGATGGATTAAATAAAAATTCACTTATTGAACAGTGTAAACAGCCTACAGCCTGAGATCACAGAGAACCAGGCTACTACCACCAAGAAGAATTGGGAGTATTACTTCCTGTGGATATTATGCATGTCTTATGTAACATACATATTGCATTAACTCCCGTGATGAAAGAGTTCAGGAATATGACTCTGACTTCATACTCTCTACAAATACCATCTACAAACCTGACAGACTCTCATTATATACCAACTTTGGCCACTTAACATCAAAAAAGCTTCCCTGCATACATTCATCTCTAAACCAAACAAAATATGAGTTCCTTCTCTCTCATTCTCTAAAAGGAATTATAACCTCCCCCTAAGAGGGAAACAAGTGAAAACTCATCAAGTAATTCATCCAGGGTTAAATTCAGTTCTTTGGACGATTCCCAGGTTTTGATAATATATAATTGATTAATTACTAATCAACTTAAGTCTACATTTATATTAATCACTATCTCTATATCTTATTTAACTAGTGAAAGAATTGTATGTTAAGCATAAAGGACAAGTCAGGTTCCGAGACACAGGCTTGTAATATCAGTGGCTCGGGTGGCTCAGGCAGGAGAATTATGAGTTCAAAGCCAGCCTCAGCAACTTAGCAAGAACCTCCCTCAAATAAAATAGAAAAAGGGCTTGGGATGTGGTTCAGTAGATAAGCACCCCTGGGTTCAATCCCCGGTACCAAACCAATAAAAAATAAAAGGGTGTTTGTGGGGGGGGGGCAATATTCCATACAATGAGAACGAAAATATTAGTAAATTCATTAGTTTTAATTTCTGCAACTTGAGTCCATAGTTGATATTTACAATTTTTTTGTTTCACTACCAGTTCTGCCCCTATCTACCCAGTTGACAAGTTACTTTTACCTGAAAGCAATATTTTTTTTTCTTTATTCACATCACCATTCCAGTGAGACCTGAGTCCATGGCAATCTTGCTTATAGATGTTCCATTATCTTTTATCACTAGATACAGCAGGATTAGAAGGCACATCAATGTACTCCCACGGGCTTCAAACATCCTTTTTGCCATCTCAATTTATGGTAACAACTCTGTTTTTCTTAATAATCTACATCAGTCACTGCAGCCAACATCAAAACCTATTTTTAACCTATTCATCTAGTGACATGAAAAGCCTGGAATGACAAGAATGCAGCCACATAGTCTCTTTTCATATATGCTTTTTGTGAGTTGTGAAAGAGTTCTCTAGGGTCTCCAGCATTTTTGTGCATCTTGCTAGCAGAGGCAGTGAGAGCTTTTCTCTGGACTATCTCTTCATGTTTGTAAAACCCTTGGAAGATGTAAATAGTACCTTCCTCCTGAGCAGAAACCTGTTAGCTGTCTCCATGAGGGGCAAATTTTCAGTAGGTTTGTTTGCAGCTCATTACCCAACACAGGGATTTCCCAAGACTAGTGTTCCTCAGCTATTGTCTTCATCTTTTTGAGGTATTCTAACAAAACGCCACAAACTGGGTGGCTTAAATAATAACAATATTTTTCCTTACAGTTCTGGAGGCTGAAATTCCAAGATTAAGAACCTGGTAAGGTAAGTTTTATTCTGAGTCCTCCTCTCTTGGCTTGTAGGCAGCTACCTATCTCTATGGGTTCCCATAACTTTTCTTCAGTGCATGCATTTGGAAAGAGAGAGTACAAGTTCTCTCTTCTTATAATTACACTAATCATATTGAATCAGAGTCTAATCCTTAGAGGATCATTTAACCCTAATTAGTCCCTTGAAGTCCCCAACTCCAAATATAGATACATGGGGGGTTTAAGGCTTCCGCATATTAAGAGGGGGGTGTGTGTGCAAATATTTAGCCCATGGCAGCTGTAATGCAAAACTGCAGGTGTCCTATCTACCTGGGTCAATCCATGGAACTCAGTTTTGGGGAAATTCACCTGTGCTAATTAACTTTCCATTATTGTAAAAAACTAAAATAAAAACTTAAAGAAGGAAAAATGTATTTCATTTCATGATTTCTTGCTTCAGTGCATAGTCAACCTCATTGCTTTGGGCTTGTGGTGAGGCAAAACATCACGGCAAGGAGGGTGTGGCAGAACAAGGCTCCTCACCTTATGGTAACCAAGAAGCAGAGAGGAAGAGGGAGACAGAGGGAGAAAGAAGGAGAGAGAAGGAAAGTAATAGTCCAGGCACAAAATATACCCCTCAAAAAAACAGCTGTCAGTGATCCATCTCTTCCAACTAGGGCCCATCCCCTAAAGCATCACCAGCTGGGACCGAAACCTCGAATACTTGAGCCTGTGAGGGCCATACACAATACAAATTACAGCATTGCCATGATCTTTAAACTCATGCTATTTGTTGAGCTCTGAGTAATAAATTTCTTGTTCTGAAACCCAAGAGTCTTTTGCCTGACTCTATTAAGCTGTGGGTCCAACTTATTAGCATATAGGTAGAATAAAATCTTAGACCCTTCACAGTTTTTAACTACTAATATTTTATAACTTCTCTTTTATACCAAGACTCTAAGTTTAGATTTATAAAAAGAGGGGTACATATTTACTAATTATATTAATATAATTCTCAGGTTCACTACTTCAAGTTATCCATTTCAACTTACTCCGAAAAAAAAAAAAAAAAAAATATATATATATATATATATATATATATATATATATATATATATATATATATATTCACTTTAACAGCTGCTTATATTGGTACTATTAGCGTCCCATTTGGGAAACATTCTAACCTTACCACATAGATTTTACTCTCCATAAGGCTTGCTATATCTGAGCAGTTGGGTCCATCATAAGACTAGCTGGAACTGACTAAGGCCAAAAATTCTAATAGCATCCAATAAATTCTAGACAATTTAGGCAACTTGGTCACCTGAGTTCACTCACTTAATTTCTATCAGGGACAAGAAGTAAGTCAAAACTTGTTTTTCAGAGGACTGGTATTTGGCAAATATATATTTTTTTTAATCTTAGGGTAATCCTCTGTGATGCACTTATCCCAGGAGTAGAAAAATTTTAAAGGCAGATGGCCTAGATGGCCTCAGTTACTCACTTCAACCATTGTGTCATAAAAGCAGCCAAAGATGATGTATAGGTGAATGA
This sequence comes from Marmota flaviventris, assembly GCF_047511675.1. Lineage (NCBI taxonomy): Eukaryota > Metazoa > Chordata > Mammalia > Rodentia > Sciuridae > Marmota > Marmota flaviventris. The sequence continues at coordinate 40,908,879 of NC_092513.1, forward strand.
GCATCACTGTATTCTAATAATACTTTACTTATAAAAAATAAGAAGTTTTATTGGTCCCTGCTCTTTCAAGTGTCACTAATTCCATAAGGTATTCCAGTGTTTCACAAAGCCTTGACTAACTGGATTTTCTGGTTCATAAGGGCCAAGTTCAAAGCTTGTAACACTGTAACTTGACATAGATGAAGAACATTTTCTTTCTCTTAGACTGCTCAAAGCTGGGAGCTATTGGGGTCACTTAATGAGTTAGATTCTCCAATGTTTTCTCAAAATATCCAAAAGGACCCAATAATGCATTGTACATCTTTGTTAGTTCTTTTTTTTTCAGAGAGAGAGAGAATTTTTTAATATTTACTTTTTAGTTTTCGGTGGACACAACATCTTTTTATTTTTTTTTATTTTTATGTGGTGCTGAGGTTCAAACCCAGCGCCCCACACATGCCAGGTGAGCATGCTACCCCTTGAGCCACATCCCCAGCCCCTCTTTGTTAGTTCTAGGGAGACTATTTCACTTGGGAGGAAAAAAAAATTCCAAATGTTCTAAAACACTGGGAAGACTGAAATTTCACAAAGATGTCATACTCATTTATTCATGTGTTTTATACTACATGTCTGGCACAAAGTTGTATTAGTGTTTATCCAAACTACTGTCAATTCCTACTTGCTAGATCTAGTAGTATGATGTTATTGATTTAATAGAATAGGGGTTTGCAAACTTTTTCTCCAAAGCACAAAATAATGCATATTTTAGACTTTGTGATACACATTCAGATCATGCCACATATTATGTGTGGGGGAGGGTGGGTGTGTATGTAACACTTCACAAATGTAAAAGCCAATCTTAGATCATAGGACATAGAAAACCAGGTTGAATTTAATAAGAGATCCCAATTTGCCACCCATTTAAAATCTAGTTTCTGGTTCTATAGGACCAAATTATGACACAGATTCAGATAATTTGTTCAGCTCTAAAGCATATGAATAAAAATGCAAAGCTCTCTTTGTTGACTGAGTGAAAATTGCTCCTGCTGTTCTTTACTTATGGTAGCACAAAGTGTTACTTGGGAATCCTAATCCTAACCTGAACACAGAGACAAAGGCCTGTGTTGATTTCCTTTACCAAAGAGACAATCAAAAGAACAGATACGCAGTTTACTGAATGTTTGTATACCCCAAAATCCAGATATTGAAATCCTAATCCCAATATAGTGTGAATGTATCAAAACATAACAACAAATCACACAATTACCTATAAAACAATTAAAAAAACGAAAAGTGCCTAAATTAGGCACCTAACAAGTATCATTAAAACAACAGCAATAAGAAATCCTAACCCCAGTGTGATTATATTAGGAGGTGAGGCCTTTGGTAATTTAGGTTGTCAAGATAAGTGACTTCATTAGTGGGAGCACTGCCCTCCTAAAAACCCTCCTAAGAACCCAAGGAGTGCTCGCTCTCATTCTCATTTCCTTTAGGTGAGAATATCAGAAATTGGCTGTCTACAACCCAGAAAAAAAGCCTTTACCAATACTTGACTGTTAGGGTTTGGATGTGAGGTGCCCCCCAAAAGCTCACATGTGAGACAATACAATAAGGTTTGGAGGAGAAATTATTGGGTTGTTATAGTCAACCCAATCAGTGAATTAAACCCTTGATAGGGATTAACTGAGTATTAACTGAAGCAGTAGGGTGTGGCTGGAGCAGGTGGGAATTGGGGTGTGGCTTTGGTGTATATATTTCTATCTGAAGAGTGGAGTATCTCTCTCTCTCTCTCTCTCTCTCTGCTTCCTGATCACCATGTAAGCTGCTTCCCTCTGCTACACTCTTCCACCATGTTGTTCCTGTCTCACCTGGAGTCCTGAGGAACAGTGAGCCCTCAAATACACTCTTCCTCCTCTACAGTTGTGCTAGTTGGATCATTCAGTCACAGCAGTGAAAAAGCTGATGAAAACATTGACCATGTCGCCATCCTGATCTTGGATATTTTCACTTCCAAACTGTAAGACCTTGTATTTCAGTTGTTTGAAACTATCTAGTCCATGTTACCTCACTGACTAAGACAAGGCAATATTGCAATTAACTTTTATTTACATTCCTAGTAACCAACTGTCAATCTCCAGGGTATATTGTTTTTAGTACAACTCAACAGGTAAGTTAAGTGGCAAATATGATCAGAAGCATACCTTTTCTATTTTTCAAGTCTATATTGGTCTCCCCAGGAAATAATATTATTTTTGATTCGTTATTTTAAAGAGAATAAAATATTAGGGTTCCCAAGTAACACTTTCTTGTCCTTGAATCTCTAACTCTATTAGTAAAGACACTGAGGTAAGAATTTTGGTAATTATTGAATATATCCATTTTCCTCAGATACCCACAAGATCACATTTTACTTGTGCTTCACTGTGATATTGTGTATCCCAAGAATTAGCACTACCTCAGAATTGGTTTCTAATCACTAAGAAATAGTATGGGTATTATTCTTCACTCAGGGAACAATAACCCTTTTTAATTGCTATTAAGAAGGGCTAAGAAGGAAAATTGTGTATATTTTTATAATATTATCAGTTTCTTTACTAAAGTCTATCCAGACTACTTCACATGACATGAATTCTATGATTTGATATTGGTTTGGGAATTATCAGGTCATGGATATTATGGTGGCTCAAATCTGAACTCTGATTGGTACACATAAAATATTTCTTGTTCCACAAATTAAGTAGGAACTTTCTGGGCAGCCATAACATTTACTGTGAAGACACCATTATCAATAAATAACCACTAAAGTTTTGCTGAACATTCTGGTGCCACACAGAGTAAACATATATTTATCTTATAAATTTCAACCACCTCTTTAGTGCTTACAGCATTGCTACTAAAAATAAATGAAAGATTCATTAGCAGTCTTTCCCATTGTCCATTGGTCTATGGCAATTAGCCTTTATGACATGTTTCAGAGTTTCTGTGCTTACGCCTATCAATATATTTAGACAGTCTCCATGTAGAGACTTTCTTATGAACTTTCTCAAGACATTGTGGGTGGGTATACAGATATATTTACCCACAACAATACATCTATCTCCTTGCACTTTGGATTCTTTCTTTGCATTACACCCCAAACCATCTGGTATTTCAGTCTCATTTAGAATAAGACACCAATAAGTCTAGGTGTCAGTCACTGAAACAGTCATGTGCAATATTTGTAGAGACTTTGAAACTTGATATGTAATAAGCTTCTCTAAGTGTCTATTAACAGCAAAATAGTCTATCAACTGCTTAAAACAGTACATTATATCTAGACTCTTTGATAAGTGCACCTACCTTTGTTAAGATATACAGTCTGATCTGTTGTTATTTTTTTCACTTCCTGATTTAGTATCTTAAAGTGCATTCCCACATTTAACCCAGATTTGTGTTGATACAATTTAGAAATATTTTGTAATTTTTTAAAATTTTTACTGTTCTCTTGTAGCTTCAACATTTTAATTGATTTCCTAAAAATGCTGGTATCTGACTAACATTATAGGTTGGAAATCAATAAGGACTATAAAGAAAATGAGGGAAAAAATTCCTTCTTCAAGATAATTAGCTATCTCATGGGAATACACTATGGAAAAATCCTCTCAGGCTCAAGAGGATTTTTCTCAGTCTCCTGGGATGGAGGTATCATTGGGTTTATACTTGGTGTCCTAGACCTCCACAACTGATCTGAGAATTATGTTGCTTCAGTTACAATCAGGTTAACATGGCATATTTAACCACATTACAAGAAATGTACTCTAGTAGGATGAAGGGAAGATAGAGGAAATGCAAATTTCCATCTTACATGATAGAAATTTAATAATACCTAAATCAAATATAAAAATAATATAATAAACATGCTCTTTAGAAATAGGAAGAAAATGTAAGAGGAAGTAGCTGAAAGAATTGAAATTGGTTGTCTCTGGGGAACAGAAATCCAGGGTAATCAGATGACTGTACTTTTTGGTTTTATGTATTGTGATAGTATTTAGATTTTAAAACCAGTTTGTCTTGTTACATTAATGCAAGCAAAAAATACAGATAGACATGGATATGCAGGTATTATAGATATATAACAATAGTACTAACATTCTAGGGCTGCCATGGGGAAATGGCACAGTCTGGGTATCTTAATGGGAACATATTTTCTCATAGTTCTAGAGGACAGGAGCCCAATATCAACATGCTGGCTGGTGTGTCGTCCTCTGGATTGTCTCTCTTTGCTTGCAGATGGCACCTTTATCTTGTCCTTGTATGGCTTTTTCTCTGTGTGCCCATTCCTGGCATTCCTGGTGTCTCCCTCAATGTCCTAAGATCCTCTTCTTAAAAGGACAAGAGTCATGTTAAATTTGGATCCACTCTGATGTCCTCATTTTAACTTTCTCTTGACTGCTCTTACTTCCAAATTTAGTCATATTCTGAGGCACTGCAGTTTAAGGCATCAAAATAGGAATTTGGAGAACACAATTAAGTCCGTAATATGACATCCACATATATTTATATAATTATACAATCACATAATTATGATCTATCTTATATATGCAAGGTTTATATGTATATATAAATATAATTTGTATGTATTTTAAACTGTATAATGCTTGTTTTCCCTCTCTCTCTCTCAAGTCTTACAGCTTTAAATTATGGCACCCTTCATTACCAATCTAAGTTGTCATTTTTATAGGAAAGCTGTTCCTGATTTTCAAATATTTGTTTCTTGGCTAATAAAACAATTTTGGGTGGCTTGTATAATATATATATATATATATATATATATATATATATATATATATGTGGAAGAACCTAGCCTAGGAATTATACATAGTAAGTTATCTGGGCACTCATTGGCTCTTGCACATAACTGATAGCCATAATAATGATATTTATATCATTATTTATATTTATATCATGGTATAAACATACATGAATTTATTCATAATATCACCCATTTTGAACTTAATTATTGCACCATTAATTATATTTCTGACACTCCCCTTAGAATAAAATATGAATAAAAATATTTATAAGTTAATATTTAATGAAGAATATAAGATACAGACTTAAAGCAAAACACACATTTATAGTTGCTGTAACAGAAAACTCAGCAATACATTCAGGATATAAAAAGTGACAGGGATGAATCTACCTATTGGGAGGATGAGGACAAAAGGTAGGGCCAATAAAGGCTTTATAACAGAGATGATAGGAAACTTTGGACTGAGTTGTTAAATATGATTTCACAAAAGGAAAGAAGTAAATTTTAAGTAGTGCAAATAGGAAAACAAAACAAACCAGAAATAATGATAAAAGTTTACCCATTTAGAGAAATAAAGAGAATAATCGGAATAGATAGCAGAGGGCGAGTGTCAAAAGAACAGTTTTTCTTGGCATTATTTTACTTAGTATTGATAGAAACACAATGAAATAAGTATTTTTATTTTCCCCATGTTATGAGTTAGGAAAATAAATTGATAAAGGTTAAAGTCCATTGCTTGATATCACCCTTCCAGCAAGGGATAGACTCCTGAATGGATCCAAGAACCTTATTCTTAGTCATTACTGATAAATTCATGCTTATTGAATGAACTTTGCATAAAAGAATGGCTGATTAATGAATGCCATGTTCATATGTTGAGGCCATGTCTACCTGGAAGTGAAAAGACATTTTAACAGTAGAAATCATTCAAGGTTTGTCTTTCTGTATTTGACTTATTTCACTTAATATAGTGTCTTCCAGATCCACCTGTGTTATCACAGATGACAGAAATTTATGATTTTTGTGGCTTCAAAGTATTCCATTGTGAATATATACCATATCCAGTGATGGACTTTCAGGATGATTCCACATCTTGGTTATTGTGAATAGTGTAGTAATAAACATTGGAGTATATGTGTCATGCTAATTACCCTAATTTGATTATTGCCTACATGTAAATGAATCAAAACATCACATTGGGGCTGGGGATCAAGATTAATGGCAGAGCACTTGCCTAGTATGTTCAGATCCCTCAGTTCAATCCCAGGCACTAAACAAACAAACAAACAAACAGCACATTCTACCTCATTAATATGTGTAATTATGTGTCAATCAAAAACAAACAAGCAAGCAAACAAAGAAGCTAAGGTTTAACTAGCAAATTCAAAATGATGTTTGATTTGCACTGTTAAAAATATGTTTTGGAGAAAACAATCAGTCTGATTTGACATAATATGTTTTTGTTTGTTTTCCTTCTTTAGGTCAAAGTATTGTGCTTAAAGTGATTAGGTATTATTAGGACTTAGTGATCATATTCTCATCATATTAACTGGACAGGATGATAAAAAACGAAATACACTTTATAGATGAGATTATTCATTTTTTCCTGAAGTCATTAATTGAGATGGATGTGTCAAATTATTTTATTATGCACACAAGAGGAAACTCAAACTAAATCCATAAAACTTGGTTTCAGCCATTACAGACTATTAATTATGTTTTAAAATTATACTTTAAACAAATATAATCACAATTAATTAATTTGAATGATATGCCTTCTCTAACGCTTAAAAGGAATATCCCATTTCACTGTTGTGTCTCTTTCTTATATAAATTAGATGGAATATCTGACTATCCTATATTTTTCTCTTTCCAAAAGAAGTATATATAACTGATGCCTGTGTCGTCTTTACATTCCCTGGTTCTCGGAACCTGTGCAGAAGAGTGAAAGCTGCACTTCAGGGCCCCCACTATTGTTCCACTCTGGGGGCATCATTCCACTTCAGAGGTGCCAGGGCAGGGTGGTGTGAGAGTTCCACTGAACAGGTAATACATTAGATCACTGTGCAGATTTTCTATATAAAAGTGCCAAATGATCAGCTTTCATATGACAGTAATGTCTTTGCTTATTAATGGTGATTACTTCCCAATTTTTTTCAAAAGATTGTAGTTTTACAGTTTACAAATGATTTATGACAACAAGAAAAATAATTCGATCAAAAAAGAGAATGGTGTATATGCTGAGGTCTAGAAGTCTGGAAATTAACCATTAGAATCTCTTTCTCAATCTCTTAATTATATTTTTAACTTCAACTCCATTGTCATTGTCGAGGTACTTTGAAGAAGTTCTATGAGTTTTAAGCTTGAAATTAATAACATTTCAGATAATTAGCAGAAGAATAGAGAAGCTTAAAAGCTAGGAAGCATGAAGTCTATAGAAAGAAAGAAAGAAAAAAAAACTTTAGCTGAAGTTGCCTTGGGGTCACATTAGTATTTAATTGGCATGTGAGGGTTAATGGTAATTCAGTAAGGCTGATTGGTTCCACAGCCATGGAAATTATGCATTAGAAGTTCATATTTCAATGGCAGATAATGCTTTAAAAGTTCAATAACACTTTCCAGGAGTTTCTATTATTTTGAAATTAGAGGCATAGATTATAACATAGTGGAAATTAGTCCTACCCTAATGAACCTACAGTAACAGTCCATTAAATTCAGAATCCTGAGCTCTGTAATTGATAATTTAGCAAACTTTAACCATCTAGATGTGTAATTCCATAAACTTTGGTTTTATTATGAAAGTAAAGCAAAACTCCTCTTTGAAGCAGTCAATCAAGTGTGCTGTGCTGTCCCTAAGGGGAGGGAAGCGGGATTCATTGTCACATCCTCGCATCAGTACCTTTATTGCTTCAGAAATGACAGAGATGCTGGCATGCTGATATGCAAATAACATCCCCTTCCTGCTCTGCAAGTGACTTCATGACATTGTGGTTTATTCTGTAACCTTTAAAGACCTTTCCTTCTATCCATCCCTGTTGCCAATCAGTTCAGAATTATGCACTCTCTTCTCTCCTTTCTTGTTCACATCTACATTTTGGCCTAGGAATATGCAAAAAGAGGGTTGGTACTGTAATCATTATTTGATTACTATGTTCCAAAACACTTCTGTCCAATGATTCATTATTTATTTAATGTGCTTACTCTATATGTTTACTATTGATCCTCTCCACAAAAATGCAAGCCCCTAGAGGAAAGAAACCTGTTTCTTTCATTGTTCATTTGCTTGCTTATCTGTTTTTCTACTATTGTATCCCTAGCATTTAGAACAGTGCCTGGAATATATTAAGATCCTACTACATATTTGTAGAAGGAATAAATAGCTGAATGAATAAATAAGTGAATGGATTTGTATTCTTGTTCTGCCCGACTTTTACAAATACCATGTTTACTAAAGTGCATCCATCCTTCCTTTGTTGTGTTAGAGTTGATATTTCTTTTGTGTGATTCTTGGACCTAAAGATGCCCTGTCTGCTCATGTGCTATATCAGCAGCATCCTAGGTCTCATCAGAGCATCACATGATATCCATCCTACTCTTTCTGAATGCTTCAGAGTCAGTCTCCTCTAACTCCATGAGCCAGTTTGATGCAAGCTTATGCTTCTTAGTACCTTTGCCAGCTTCCCATCACTCCTCCTTCCTACTCATATGCACATTCAAAAGAGACAGAGCCTGGAACTCAAACTAAATCCCAACTAATATCCTGGGGCATATGATGCTCTCACTTGGTTCCTGGAATCCTGGATCTCCCAAGGATGCTTTTACTTTTTGCTTTATGGTAAAAAGCACTCCTGATGATGACCTGACCTCTCACTTGATGCTAAAGGTAACCCTTTCCCAGAACTATCAACATTGAAGATTTTGATCACTGATATCCCACTATATTAAATTTACCATTGACACAGAGGCAGGTTTGCATTTGGTTGATGGATGGTCATGTCTGTAGACAGGTGTTGATCCTATGGGAAAGCACAACTGGCATCATGCTATTTATCAACTGTTCTAGCATTAGTTAAATTTATCTGATGGTTAAGAAGAATAGGCTTTAGGTAAAGATTAATTGGCAATATTGTACTGCTTCTATTTGGTCTAATTTTAAATTAGATCAATTGGATGTTAGTTTGATTCTCAAACTTATATCATTAAAAACACAGTGATCAAAATAGTAAAAACTATGTGTTTCTGTGGTTCATGCACAGAAACTCTGTTATGAAAATCAGAGAATTAAGCTTATTAAAACTCAGCTTTGAAGATATATTTCTTTGGTTAAAGCCTCTGACACTCCATTGCTCACCAATTGAACTCCAGCTGTTTTAGACACCAGTACTGTGTTCTGTGAATTCACCTCTCCTTCTTGTTCTACATTTTCCAGACACCCCAGTGGAACTTCCACACACCATCCCCTATACACAGTTGGTGTCTCACTATTTTTGCCCTATGCTATTCTCTATTTGCTAATCTCAACTTTTCATTTCATATGCCAAAAAGAAACTGGGTAAAATGGAAAAGATTTTATTTCACCTAATGTTTCTTGAAGAGAATAATAACACCTCTATAAGGTTAATGAGAATATATTTGCAGATAAATAGGTAGTTCTATCCCTGATATAAATGATATTTATTACTTAGCTTCCTAAATAAAGTTTAACTCCTAAGCATTTTTGATTTAAGTAAGGCTGAGCAAAGAGGACAGGCTACAGATGCGGAACTGATACTTTAAATTTTTGCTTTGGAATTCACCTACTGGAAACCTCAGACACATACTTAACTATTTAACTTATTTACTTATCTACAGAAAGTCAGAGTCAGTAACAATATTGTCTTGAAATAATATGCAAAAATGACTGCCACACAATTGTTTTTCTCTCCTTTGAATATTTATATAGCATTGTACATAGATCTCTTATGACAGTTGAAAAGTTCTACTTTGTGTACTTGTCTTATTATCTAAATAGTTTACCTTTCTTTACCATAGGGATTAGGTCATTTGCATGTTTTTATTTTTAATGCTTTACTTTAAATATATATGTTACATAAATTTTGGATCATATGTAAAAGTTTGAGAAGGGTGGTAACAATTATGAATAAATCCTTCCTAAAATTACTTAATGAGATCAGGGGATAATTTCCAAAACTCTGGAAACTAGCAAATTGAACAGAAATGGTCTAATGGAAAGATGAGCAGGAGTAAAATGAACAAAAGCATCTGATTCTGTTTCTGTTTTTATAACAAAATACATTAGTGTAAGTAATTTTTTCCAAAACAGAAATTTCTTTCTCAATGTTCTGGAGGTTGGTATGTCCAAGATCAAGTCACCAGCAAAGCTGGACTCTCATGAGGGCTTATTCTACTTCAGAGCTTGCTCCTTATGGCTATATCCTCACATAATGGAGGAGGAGAAGCTCACTTCCCTGTGCTAGTTAACAAGGGCACTAATCCTGTGATGGAGGAGCCCCTAGGAGCTGATCATCTCCCAAAGGCCCTTCTTAATGCTTTAGCTTTGGAGAATAGGTTTCAACTAATGAATTACAGAAGGACACATTCAGACCACAGCAGGTGGCATTCAAATAAAGGAACTCCAGCTGAAGTTCAAAGGCATAGTGAACAAAAAAGTGCAAGGGCAAAGATAACAAAGGATAAGTTACACAATAGTAAATGGTTACCTAGCTTGCTTGTTTTACTTTAGCTAATGAAACACTGGTCTTTTTCTTTGTTTAACTCACCAAAATGTTCTTCTTTTTGTCAGTGTGGCTCAGCCTGCAGATTGAGAATTGCAGAATCAGCTTCTAAAGATATGAATTCACAAGCAAGGCTCTATTAAGAGCTGGAAAGGAACTGGGGAAACAGAACATGAAATGGGTAAGAAATGGGAAAAGTTAAGTGAAGTCCTGCCAAGGGTGGCCTTAACCTGACCTTAACAAGGATTTTCTAGAATGTTCTTTATATTTCAGAGTTGTTCTGAACTGAGATGGATATATAAATTCCTAGAGGCTTCCTGATTGCTGTACAAGACAGACAAAGGAGGTTCTAGTAGCCTAAGGAGAATCCTCTGAAAAAGAATTGTATATGTTGATTATTGGTAATAAAAGCACAAAATGTGGTTCCCTCCCATCTGCCCCACCTTTCTGGCCAGTATCAAGCTCTTTGGCAATAGCGCATCCATTGTCCAAAATATCAACAGAAATGGGTGGGAATTCTGATATCATGACCATTTAGCACTTTCAGTGGGAATGTACAGTTCTGGGGTGCTTGCCTTTTGTTCCTGCTTTATCACTACTTCATAGACAATAGTCTGAAATATCAATGCAACTTTCAAAGTTATTTGATTAACTTCAAGGGTCACAGGACTCAGTACTTGTCAATTTTCTACTATCGATTCCTATGCGATTACTCCATTATTATGCCATAGTTTTCTGTGTGTAGAAGTGTGAGCAAACTATGTTAGTGCCCTCTGCAGCAGAATGTGCCCTTGTGAGTTAACACTGGCAGGAATGAAAGACACCAAAGAAGTTATCACCGGTATTGCAAGCTTTTTCTCTGTGCTTTAATTTTGAAGCAGAGCATTAGCTTTGACATTTTTCAGTTGATAGGTTTTTTTTCTAGATATTCTTTGGGGATTTCAAAGTAGGCCTAAAAGGCTTTTTGAAGGATGAGGAAATGAAGCTTTTATATTTGTTATTTCCATTGCAGCTATTATTGAGAAAATTAGCTCTATGGAAAGAGAACAGAACAAACAACACAAGATTACTTTTCAGTGTCTCAAACAAGACTTCTGAGAATGTGTTGTGCTCTTTGCATCATTCCAAAAAAAAAAAAAAAAAAGAAAGAAAAGAAAGGAAAAGAAAATATGGGAGGAGGAGATGATTCATTTTTCCCCCCAAACAGCATTAGCCAAAGCCAAAATTATCTAGAAGGGTAAATTAAGAACATTAGCTTTCATGAACATATCTGATGTTAAAGATGAGCTAAACATATACTTTCATCTGGGAACGCAGAGCCCAAAATGACTTAGCTTACAACTCTCTAAAGCTGGATCTTTACATGGTAAAAAATTCCAGAATAAGCTCTTTGTGAGTATCCTGTGATAAACCCACCATGGCAACATTCTTGGGACAGTTCAGACTCAGCCTAAGTAAAGTGAATCCTCCTCATACCTGAAAAAGCAAGAGGTAAGATCACGCAAGAAAAAAGTTTTTAAAAAGTGCTTTAATTATTGACTTAACATCTTATGCAAAATAGCTAGTCATGTTGGTAGATGCCTATAATCCTAGCAACTAGATGCTCATCCTAGAGATTCACAAGTTTAAAGCCTACCTGTGTAGCTTAGCAAGAAACTGTCTCCAGATAAAAATAAATAAATAAAAATAAATGCAGCTCAGTGGAAAAGTATCCTTGGATTCTATCCCAGTAACCCTCCACACACAAATTATATAAAATAAAGTGAGCTAGCTATTTCCAACTGTAAGAGGAAATAATTTCTTCCTTTGCATTTGTAAATTCTGGACACACTTCTGTTATTGAGCTCTCTATCTCCTTCTTAGCAACTTTCTTGCAAAATCACATTTGTCACACATTAACAAAGGGAAATATTTCCATTTGCAGCAAAGAACAGGTGACACAAAAGCGATATTGGTAGAAAGATTATAGAATTCTTCTCTTATAATAACCAAGTAAGGAGTATTTTGGTGTGAATATGTTTATAATTCTTACAAGTTTATGTGCATGCACGTTATCATATATTGTTAGATTAATCCTGTTATTTATGAAATATCCCTTCTTGTCTAGGAATATTTTTATATTAAATTCTAACTTCAGTGATATTTATATGGTCATTCCAATTCTTTTCCTGCATTTGTTTGTATAGTATATATTTTTTTATCTTTTCATCATATTTTACTCCTTCAACATACAGTATGACTTTTTAAGTAGCATTTAGGAATTTCATGCTTTCCATTGAATCTAACAATTTCTGCCTTTTGATTGAAGTATCTAACCCATTCAAATTTATTGTGATTATGGATAAGATTGGGTTTACATCTAACGTTTTTGTATTTGTTTTCTATTTTCTATTGTGTATTTTTTATTAATTGCTCTACAAATATTTCTGAATGTACAAGCTTTATTCCTCTGCTGATTTTAACTACATTGGTTCGCTATGTAACTGATTCTACTACAGATCGTAGTAGAAACATTTGATTCTTGTATTTCCTTTTTTGTTTTTCTATCAGCTTCTGCTGGTGGGTGATTTTTTTTTTGAAGTGTATGTGCATTAAATAAAGAAATTTGAGGTCCATTTTAGCTTCTCTGCTGATTTTAAAGTATTTTTGAAATACTTAAAAACAGAGAAATAAAAGCTATATAAAAGTATTCAATAGAAATTGTAGAACATTAAGGTATTATAGTCAAAATAAAAAATCTGCAAGAGAAGCTGATCAATAGATATAAGAAATTGGGGTAATAATAAATGAATTCATTCTAAGTTTGAACAATACATATTGTCCAATCTGAAGAAAAGAGAAAAATATTTAAAGGAAAACAAACATAGCAACATCAAACATAGCGAAGTCCATGTAATGAAAACACCAAAACACCATAACAAAAGAAAAGGGAAAGGACTTTAAAAAATTATGGCTAACAATTTTATGAATTTGATGAAAAAATTAATCTAGAGATACACAAATCTTCACAAACTCCAAGCAATATAGATCTAAAAAGAATCACATACAAGTTCATTATTTGGGAGATTGCTTTTTTTTTTTTTTTGTATGAGTTTTGCACCTCTTCTCTTAAATTTATTCCTAAGTGATTTATTCTTGACTAAATGGGATTAATTTCTTAATTTTGCTTTTAAAGTTTTCATTATAAGTATGTTAAATACAAAATTTTGTACATTTTTCTTTTACCCACAACTTTACTAAATTAAAATATTTCTTCTAATAGTTTTTAGTGAATTTCTTACTATTTGTATTTATATATATATATATATATATATATATATATATATAAAACAGGGTATCGATGAAAAGAGATAATTTAAGTTGCTCCATTTTAACATGGAGGTCTTTTATTTATTTTTGATGATCAACCTGACATTTTATTTTTCATATTATATCTAACATTTTTTTTTTCATTTCTCCCTTGGTGCTTTTATGGTCTCTTTGGAAATATTTTTTAATTGCAACATTTTCTTTAATGATTTTTACTGTATTTTTTTCAATTAACTTTTTACTAGTTTCTCTAAACTTTATGGTATGCATCTGAATTTACAGGACTTGACTTCATATTTATATTAAATTGATTCAAGTGCATATAAAAATGTTGCTTCAGTATATCTCTCTTCTCCCTTTTCTATTTTAGTGCTATTACCACCCATAATGCATTCATTTACATTATAAACACTATGATGAATTATTATAATTATTAATTTACATAATTTTATGTATTTTTAAAGATGATGCAAGAACAACAGATCTGTACATAATTATCGAGGTTGTTATATCTCTCTTTTTTGGTATTGTGGATTAAACTAAGGGCTCCTTAACCACTGAGTCATATCCCCAGATCTTTCTTGTATTTTTATTTAAAACAGGGTCTCATTGAGTTGCTTAGGGCCTTGCTAATTTCTGAGGCTGGCTTTGAACTAAATAATTCTCTTGCCTCAGCCTCCTGAGTCTCCAGGATTATAGGTGTGCACCACCGTGCCCTCTTAATCATCATTGCTACCTCACCTCATTTGCTTTTGTGCATTTAAATTACTACCTTCTGTACTTTTTTACTCCATTGAACCTTTTCTCCTACCCACATCATTGTTTAATTTTAACATAAAAAAATTACTACATAATGAAAAATTGAACTCACTTATCTGTAGGATTTTTGAAATAGTATGATTTTGTTTAAAACACCTAACATGATTTTTCTTCTATTCACTTGGGCTAGATCACTGAAAGAAAGTCTGGTGGCATGCAATACTTAATAATCTCATTTTTATTTATACTTGATTGTTAAACATGAAGCATGATACTAAATTCTGTACCCTTCACTTTTATAGTACTAAGATTAAAGATTATTGCAAAAGATTGGTAAAGATATGAGTCATGCCATAGGAGAAAGTGTTCTAGGGACTAATATGGAACTAATACAGAAAAGATAATGGGTTCAATAATTCAAAAAAATGGCAGTGAAGATTTAGACCTTTTTTTATGTACAAAGGGGGTAGAGGTAGGAATAATAAATAACTACAGGCTTAAGTTTCAGTTCAAGAAAGGTATTTTTAACTTATAAAGATAAATATGAGATGTAGTAATTGGTTTCTATTTCTAGTGGTATGTAAGCACATACTAATTAAACAAATGAATTAAAATGTATAGAGCAATTACACCGTAAAAGCAATAGCCAAACTATTAAGCTTTGGAAAAAGCTAAAAAAAGAACAGGTAGAAGAATCCAGGTAGCTGTCCTTTCAGGGATTCTTTTCAGTTTATGGAACACTGCTCAAGAGAGCAGAGGCACACTAGGTACAAAGATCAAGATACAAAGTTTCAGTGAGACAAGAGGAATAACTTGTGATCTGTTACACAGTGTGGTGCCTATGATGAGTCATGATGAATGATGTATTTCAAAATCGCTAACAGTAGGTTTCTCACTACCAAGAATGAAAAGAAAGAAACCTGATGAAAGTGCTAAATAGCCTGATTAAATTATTTCACAATGTATAGGCATATCACAACATCAAATTCTGCCCCATATATAAAATTATTATTTGTCAATTAGGATAAAGTTAAATTTTAAAAGATCAAATGTCTTTAAGAACTTTTTTTTTTGCAATTGATTGACATGATTAATATCTTGGTCATTTTAATTAACGTTCCCTGAGATTCCAGACCCTCAGGGAAAGAGATTTTCTCTAGGGAGTGAATTGTCTTCAAGGAACAAACACTCCTTTCTTCTAATATTTCAATGTCAGGTGTTTGTACAGTTCAGACATCAGGAACTATACAGACTACACAGTTCTTGGGTATTCTTAGCCATATCTAAGTTCTAAGAGAGGGAGAAAACGTTTATGGCCCTTATCATCTATATGAGGCCTTGAAATCTCTTTCTATCTGACCTGGATGGAGAGGGAACATCTTTGAGGGAACAAACAAACAAACAAAATCTCTGAAGTAGCTACATTGCATTCAGATAAAGCAGGTGGTATTACAGTTTGGATATGAAGTATTCCTCCCAAGACCCCCGTGTTGAAGTTTTCCCAAAACTCATGTGTTAAAGTTTTGATCCTCAAAGCAGTAATATTCAGAGGTGGGGATTTGAGAATAGATTATCAAATCCTGTGTCTTCTGACATTGTCAGTGGATTAATCCATGTGATGGATTAGTAATTTAAAGGGACTACTGGAAGTTGATGGGAGCTATTGGAGGTGAGAACTAAATGGAAGAAGTAGACCACATGGGGACATGCCCTGGAAGGATATTTCTTATATTTTCCACTTCCACTTTTTTTTTCTCTCTGTTTCTGCTTTCCTGACAGCCATAAGCAGAGCAGCTGCCCTCTGCCATGGCCTTCCATTATGATGTTCTGCCTGACCTCAGGCTCAATGCAGTGGAGACAGCTGAGAATGGACTGAGATTTCTGAAACCATGAGCCACAATAAACTTGTTCTTTTTTCCATTGTTCATGTCAGGTATTTTGGTCATAGTGATAGAAGTCTTTGTATCAAGACACAAAGAGGGGAATTACATAATTGATAAATGGAATCAGTTCACTAAGAAGACAGAACATCTTTAACATGTATGAAATTAAACAACCGAAAGAGTTATTTGTTGTTCTGCCTACTTAATCTTATCCTTTGGTTAAAATCTGAGAACTTAGTATATGCTAATTATGTCTCCTTAAAATTGATATCGCTTTTTCCTCTCTACCCACCCAAAATAAAAGAAAGAAAATAGAATTAGATAAAGGAGTTGGTGTTCCATCATACTATTACTTGATTCTTGGGGAACTACTGATTCAGGTTATAGCCAGCTCTTCTTGAGCACATGCTAACCTCACACTGTTTCAGCCAAAGTTGAAGAAGAATTGATCCCATGTGGGCATCATGACTCCTGCTAAAACTAAAAACGTGAAGAACCTTAAGTTGAACACACCCACAAAATCCAATACTTTACATTCTCATTTGCTTTAACTTGAACTCACAAAGGACAGATAATTGATTATTTTTGGATCTTTAATTCTTTCAGACATAAAAATACCTTTGGATTTATTACAAGTGTATTAGACATTTGTACATTATTACATTACTGGTTTGATCGTACTATGAGAACTGCATGCACATTTGTAAAATTTGTGTTTTGCCTGTTTATATGATTAGTACAGCTTTTGTGATGTTATTTAAGATGAGTGCTAATCTTTGAGGGGGAATTGAATAGGAAATTTTGGTAAGCAGAATAATGACTTCCTAAAGACTTCCCTGTCCTAATCTTTGGAATCAAAGTATGTGTCACCTGACATAGCAAAGAGGTTTCTATTTATAGATTGATTTTAGTAGGAACATTGAGATCTGAAGATTGTATTGGATTATCTGGGTAGACTCAGTGTCATTACAGAGATCTTTATTAAAAAAAAAAAAAGGTGAGGGAGAAGCTGATGTAAAGTTGACAACAGAAGCAGAGTCAGAATAGACAAGATAGAGGAGGTCAGAGTGATGTGAAGAAGGGATGTGGGCATTTTCTGGAAGCCCACATAAGAAGGAAATGGGTGGTTTTCTAGATTCAAGGTGCTTTTATTTTAGTGCATTTAGACACCTGATTTCCAGAAGTGTATAATAATCCATTTGTTATTTTATTTTATTTTATTTTTTTTTAAATTTTTTTTATTGGTTGTTCAAAACATTACAAAGCTCTTGACATATCATATTTCATACATTAGATTCAAGTTGGTTATGAACTCCCAATTTTACCCCAAATACAGATTGCAGAATCACATCGGTTACACATCCACATTTTTACATAATGCCCTATTAGTAACTGTTGTATTCTGCTACCTTTCCTATCCTCTACCATCCCCCGTCCCTCCCCTCCCATCTTCTCTCTCTACCCCATCCACTGTAATTCATATCTCTCCTTGTTTATTTTCCCATTCCCCTCACAACCTCTTATATGTAATTTTGTATAACAATGAGGGTCTCCCTCCATTACCATGCAATTTCCCTTTTCTCTCCCTTTCCATCCCACCTCATGTATCTGTTTAATGTTAATCTTTTCTTCCTGTTCTTCCTCCCTGCTCTGTTCTTAGTTGCTCTCATTATATCCAAGAAGACATTTGGTATTTGTTTTTTAGGGATTGGCTAGCTTCACTAAGCATAATCTGCTCTAGTGCCATCCATTTCCCTGCAAATTCTATGATTTTGTCATTTTTTAGTGCTGCGTAATACTCCATGGTGTATAAATGCCACAATTTTTTTTATCCATTCATCTATTGAAGGGCATCTGGGTTGGTTCCACAGTCTAGCAATTGTGAATTGTGCTGCTATGAACATTGATGTAGCAGTATCCCTGTAGTATGCTCTTTTAAGGTCTTCAGGGAAAAGTCCAAGAAGGGCAATAGCTGGGTCAAATGGTGGTTCCATTCCCAGCTTTCCCAGGAATTTCCATACTGCTTTCCAGATTGGCCGCACCAGTTTGCAGTCCCACCAGCAATGTACAAGTGTACCCTTTTCCCCACATCCTCTCCAGCACTTGTTGTTGTTTGACTTCATAATGGCTGCCAATCTTACTGGAGTGAGATGGTATCTTAGGGTGGTTTTGATATGCATTTCTCTGACTGCTAGAGATGGTGAGCATTTTTTCATGTACTTGTTGATTGATTGTATGTCCTCCTCTGAGAAGTGTCTGTTCAGGTCTTTGGCCCATTTGTTGATTGGGTTATTTGTTTTCTTATTGTTTAATTTTTTGAGTTCTTTGTATACTCTGGATATTAGGGCTCTATCTGAAGTGTGAGGAGTAAAGATTTGTTCCCAGGATGTAGGCTCTCTATTTACCTCTCTTATTGTTTCTCTTGCTGAGAAAAAACTTTTTAGTTTGAGTAAGTCCCATTTGTTGATTTTTGTTATCAACTTTTGTGCTATGGGTGTCCTATTAAGGAATTTGGAGCCCGACCCTACCATATGTAGATCGGAGCCAACTTTTTCTTCTATCAGACGCAGAGTCTCTGATTTGATATCTAGCTCCTTGATCCACTTTGAATTCACTTTTGTGCATGGCGAGAGGAGGGGATTCAGTTTCATTTTGTTGCATATGGATTTCCAGTTTTCCCAGCACCATTTGTTGAAGATGCTATCCTTCCTCCATTGCATGCTTTTAGCTCCTTTATCAAATATAAGATAGTTGTAGCTTTGTGGATTAGTCTCTGTGTCCTCTATTCTGTACCATTGGTCCACCCTCCTGTTTTGGTACCAGTACCATGCTGTTTTTGTTACTATTGCTCTGTAATATAGTTTTAAGTCTGGTATCGCTATACCGCCTGATTCGCACTTCCTACTTAGAATTGCTTTTGCTATTCTGGGTCTTTTATTTTTCCATATGAATTTCATGATTGCTTTATCCATTTCTACAAGAAATGCCGTTGGGATTTTGATTGGCATTGCATTAAACCTATAGAGAACTTATGGTAATATCGCCATTTTGATGATGTTAGTTCTGCCTATCCATGAACAGGGTATATTTTTCCATCTTCTAAGATCTTCTTCTACTTCTCTTTTTAGGGTTTTGTAGTTTTCATTATATAAATCTTTCACCTCTTTTGTTAGGTTGATTCCCAAGTATTTTATTTTTTTTGAGGATATTGTGAATGGAGTGTTTTTCCTCATTTCCGTTTCAGAAGTTTTGTTGCTGATATACAGAAATGCCTTTGATTTATGCGTGTTGATTTTATATCCTGCCACTTTGCTGAATTCATTTATTAGTTCTAGTAGTTTTTTTGTAGACCCTTTTGGGTCTTCTAGGTATAGAATCATGTCATCTGCAAATAGTGATAATTTAAGTTCTTCCTTTCCTATTTTTATGCCTTTAATTTCTTTCATCTGTCTAATTGCTCTGGCCAGTGTTTCGAGAACTATATTGAATAGAAGTGGTGATAGAGGGCATCCCTGTCTTGTTCCAGATTTTAGGGGGAATGCCTTCAATTTTTCTCCATTGAGAATGATGCTAGCCTGAGGCTTAGCATAGATAGCTTTTACAATGTCGAGGTAAGTTCCTGTTATCCCTAGTTTTTCTAATGTTTTGAACATAAAGGGATGCTGTACTTTGTCGAATGCTTTTTCTGCATCTATTGAGATGATCATATGGTTCTTATTTTTAAGTCTATTGATGTGGTGAATAACATTTATTGATTTCTGTATATTGAACCATCCTTGCATCCCAGGGATGAATCCTACTTGATCATGGTGCACAATTTTTTTGATGTGCCTTTGTATCCGATTCGCCAGAATTTTATTGAGAATTTTTGCATCTAGGTTCATCAGAGATATTGGTCTGTAGTTTTCTTTCTTTGAGGTGTCTTTGTCTGGTTTCGGAATCAGGGTGATGTTGGCCTCATAGAATGAATTTGGCAGAGCTCCTTCTTTTTCTATTTCTTGAAATAACTTGAAAAGTATTGGTATTAATTCTTCCTTAAAGGTTTTGTAAAACTCTGCTGTATACCCATCCGGTCCTGGGCTTTTCTTGGTTGGAAGTCTTTTGATTGCTTCTTCTATTTCATGTATTGTTATTGGTCTGTTTAAGTTGGGAGTATCCTCCTGACTCAGTCTGGGCAAATCATATGACTTAAGGAATTTATCGATGTCTTCACTATCTTCTATTTTATTGGAATATAGGTTTTCAAAATAATTTCTAATTGTCTTCTGTATTTCTGTAGTGTCTGTTGTGATATTGCCTTTTTCATCCCGTATGTTAGTGATTTGAGTTCTCTCTCTTCTTCTCTTCGTTAGCATGGCTAAGGGTCTGTCGATCTTATTTATTTTTTCAAAGAACCAACTTTTAGTTTTGTTAATTTTTTCATTAGTTTCTTTTGTTTCAATTTCGTTGATTTCCGCTCTGATTTTAATTATTTCTTGCCTTCTGCTACATTTGCTGTTGTTTTGCTCTTCCTTTTCTAGGGCTTTGAGATGAAGTGTGAGCTCATTTATTTGTTGGTTTTTCCTTTTTTTGAGGAATGACCTCCAAGCGATGAATTTCCCTCTTAAAACTGCTTTCATTGTGTCCCATAGATTCCGATATGTTGTGCTGTATTTTCATTTATCTCTAAGAATTTTTTGATTTCTTCCTTTATGTCTTCTGTAACCCATTGATCATTCAGTAACATATTGTTCATTTTCCATGTGATGTAGGATTTTTCCTTCCTTCTTTTATCATTGATTTCCAGTTTCATTCCATTATGATCAGATAAAATGCATGGTATTATCTCCACCCCTGTATATTTACTGAGGGTTGCCCTATGGCATAATATATGGTCTATTTTTGAGGAGGATCCATGTGCTGCTGAGAAAAAAGTATATCCACTTGATGATGGTTGATATATTCTATATATGTCAGTTAAGTCTAGGTTGTTGATTGTGATATTGAGTTCTATAGTTTCTTTATTCAGCTTTTGTTTGGAGGATCTGTCCAATTGTGAGAGAGGTGTGTTGAAGTCACCCATAATTATTGTGTTGTGGTCTATTTGATTCTTGAACTTGAGGAGAATTTGTTTTATGAACGTCGCAGCACCATTATTTGGTGCATAAATATTGATAATTGTTATGTCTTGTTGGTGAATGGTTCCTTTTAACAGTATATAATGTCCTTCCTTATCCCTTTTGATTAATTTAGTCTTGAAGTCAATTTTATTCGATATGAGGATGGCCACCCCTGCTTGCTTATGAGGACCGTGTGCGTGGTATATTTTTTCCCAACCTTTCACCTTCAGCCTGTGTATGTCTTTTCCAATCATATGTGTCTCCTGGAGGCAGCATATTGTTGGATTTGTTTTTTTAATCCATGTTACCAGCCTATGTCGCTTTATTGGAGAGTTTAAGCCATTAATGTTTAGAGTTACTATTGATATATGGTTTGTACTTCCAGCCATGTTTGATTATTTATCTTCTTTTTTTTTTTTTTTTTTAATTTAGTTTGTTTCTCCATGGTTAGCTTTCCCCCCGCCCTCTGTCTTTATAGAGGCACTTCCCACTGATGGTTTTGGTTATTGTTTTTCATTTCTTCCTCGTGTAGTGTTTTGTTCAAGATGCTTTGCAATGCTGGTTTTCTGGCTGCAAATTCTTTTAGCTTTTGTTTATCATGAAAGATTTTTATTTCGTTATCGTACCTGAAGCTTAATTTTGCTGGATACAGAATTCTTGGTTGGCATCCATTGTCTTTCAGTGTTTGAAATACGTTGTTCCAGGATCTTCTCGCTTTCAGCGTCTGTGATGAAAAATCCATTGTTAACCTTATTGGTTTACCCCTGAATGTAATCTGCCTCCTTTCTCTTGTAGCTTTTAGTATTTTCTCTTTGTTCTGTATATTGGATATCTTCATAACAATGTGTCTTGGCGTTGGTCTACTGTGATTTTGTGTGCTCGGTGTCCTGTATGCATCTACAATTTGTATATCCGTTTCCTTTTTTATTTCTGGAAAGTTTTCTGTAATTATTTCTTTCAGCAGGTTACTCATTCCCTTGGTTTGAATCTCTGTACCTTCTTCTATCCCGATGACTCGTAGGTTTGGTTTCTTTATGTTATCCCATATCTCTTGGATGTTTTTCTCGTGGTTTTTAACCAGCCTTTCTGAGTTGGCTAGGCTCTTTTCAAGATGATATATTTTGTCTTCATTATCTGATGTTCTGGCTTCTACTTGCTCCACTCTGTTAGTGATACTCTCAATTGAGTTTTTAATTTGGTTTATCGTTTCCTTCATTTCTAGAATTATTGTTTGGTTTTTTTTTTATAATCTCAATCTCCTGATAAAGATGCTTAACTTCTTCTTTTATCTGTCTATGTAATTCATTTTCAAAGTGTTCTTTCACTGTTTGGATTTGCTGTCTCGTATCTTCTTTAAGGTTCCATTCCATCTGTCTAAGGTATTCCTTGAGTTCTTTATATGACCATTTTTCTCTGACTCTAGGTCCTCCTGAATATTTAGGCTGTCCTTCATTGTTTGTACTCCTTTTCTTCCTTGCTTTTTTATGCTGCTCATGTTACTTCTTGTTCTGTTTGACTACTGAGTTACTGTTTACTCTTATAGATTTATTTGATGCTTGAGAGGAAAGATATTAGAAGGGAAGGGAAGAAGTCACTAAAGAGAATGAGAGTAGGCAGGTAGAATTCAAGGAAGGGGGAATAAGAAAATTGAAAAGAAATGAAAAGACAAAAGAAACAAGAATAACAAAGATTAGATAATAAAGAAAGAAAGAAAAGACGAAAAAAAATTTTTAACAAAAATAATATTGATAATAAAAAATGAAAATTAAAATTTAAAAAAAAAAATAATAATAAAATAAAAAAATTAAAAAAAATAGAAACATTGAAAAAAAGTTAAAGAACAACAACAAATAAAAATTGAAAATGAAAGAAAAAGAACAGAAAAGAAAAAGAAAAGAAAAAAAAATGATGATAATAATAATAATAATAATAATAATAAATGCAGTCCTAGCGTTCTATTAACTTCTCTTCCAGTAGGTGGAGCTGTGCCCACTGGGCCAAGCTTCTCCTCTCAATAGGTGGGAACCATTCACTGTGCAGCCGCTCTTTCTCCTAGACTGGGCGGGTCTCCAATCCTGAGTGTCTAGGGCCTTGTCTTGTGTTTCCTCAAGCCAGGCCGTGCTCACCTGTGGCTCTCACCACAATACTGGCTACACGCCAGGTCTGCTGCTCCTGGGAGCCCTGTTTTCATGAACACCTGGGCTCACTCTCCCTGTTTGCCTCCCTCAGACCCTAAGTTTGTAGAGCTTGGGGCTGAGATCCCCCAGCGAATTTGCTTGCCCTCCTGTAGCCACGCCCCCGGTAGCTGGTGCAAGAGACCTCAGTTGTCAGCACTGGTGGGAGCGGTAGCCGGGAGTTCCGCGCCGCGAGTCCCGCGCCACTCCTGATTCCCTCGGTCTGGTTATTGCGTTCACAGGAGAGCTGGGAGGGGCCCTTACGGGAGAGCTGGGAGGGGCCCTTAAGGTTTCCCCGCTGTGTGGAAAGAGATGGCTAGGGGATTACACACCTGTCACGCTGGTTTCAATGCAGTTATCTCCTCCGCCCGTGACGCCATTTCTCTGCCATGGTGATATCCCATGCAAATGGTGACCGTTTGTTCCCTTTGCCGGGTGACCAATGCAACGGGTGGGTCCTGACTGTCTCTCCCAATCCCCGTTTCAGTCCTGTGGCCACTGCCTATGAAGGCTCGGTTGGCTTTTACCTCTGTAAGTTCCTAAGGGCCGGCCAATTATTTCAGCGGGATCGTTAGTACTGAGTCACACAAAGCAGGCGAACCGGAGCTTAATTGCCTCCGATTCGGGCTCTGTGTGTGTGTTCTGAGGGGCCCAGCCTGTACACCCCAGATCCACGTCAGCTCAGCATTGCCTAGTGATCCTGAGCAAACAGCATTTAGACAGTTTACGGCTCCCTATGCCCGCGCAGTTGAAGATGTCAGAGACTTGATCTCTCTGCGCCTGCCACCATGTTACATCTCCTCAATGCTATTCATGTTGCCCTTACAGCTTCCTGGTATAAGCAAGTTCTTGGGATTATACAAACTGCTGCTTCTGTTTCCAGTCCAGATTTCTAGAAATGAAACCCTGCCGCCGTCGCCTCCGTCTCTGGGCCGCGCTCACGAGCACCGCGCTTGTCTGCGACCGTAGCAGAGCTGCCCTGGCCTCCGCAGCTCTTCAGCCCGGTGCCCGGCCCCAGGGGCCCAAGCGGCTGCTGCCGCGGCTCTCCGTCCCCCTCCTCCGGAGCACGGGTCCCCTGGCAGGGGGGTGCAGAACGACCCCAGAGCAGGCTCTGCCCGAAGGTGCAGCGGCGAACAGGCCACTGAGATGCTCGAGGCTGCAGTCCAGCCTTCGGAGGACAGGGCTCGGCACGCAGCCCAGCTCCAACCTCTAGGTGCGGCTGCCGGACAGTGTATACAGAGCCATCAAGACAGCAAGCAGAAAGCAAATGGCGGCTCCCGCGGAGTGGATTTTCAGCACAGAAACCACAGCCCCGCCAACAATCCCAATCCACAAACTCTCCCTGTATAAAAAATATTCAAAAAAAAAAAAGAAAAAGAAAAAAAAGGCAGGGCGCACTTAGCTTTCTTTGCCTCGGGTACTTACAATCCACTGCTGATTACACATTCAGCTTCTCCGCCCGGAGCTAAGAGAAAGAGGAAGCAGATGGGAGCAAAGCGCCCGCGGCTCTGAGCAGCCAAGCGTCTCTTTTTCGATTTCTTTGTTCTTCCTGCTCCTTGGCAAAGTGGTCCGCTACAGATTAATGGTGAAAGGAGCTCTAACAGACTGTGCGAAATCTCTATTAAAGCCGCTGCTTGGAGCACCACGCTCAGCACTTCAGCAACCCCAGTACGCAGCGGCCATCTTCCTCCAGATGTTAAATTCTATAGGGAAACCTGACCATAACAAAGTATGAGCAGCTTCTCAGTCTGCATAGTTCAGAAGAGTATGCTACAGAGAGAAGGTAGTGACAGAGAGCAGCAGATCCACCTTGGGACTGAAGTATGGAAAGCCAGGAGTCAGGGGATATACTGGCACAGAGACAAAAGTGAACAGCATCAGTATGTGAGTAGCATGCAAAACTCTCCATTTGTTATTTTAAAGCCAGTAAGTGTACAATAATTTCTTAAAATAGCAATAGAAACTGGCTCAGAAACAAAATTTAAGCCTTAGATACATTATGTCTCTGAACTAGATAAACCCCTGCTCCAACTCATTTGAGACCTTCCTTAGAGCACAGTTGATATTAGAAAATTACCAAAGAAACAGGGGTTGGTATTGTTACTGTGGGAATCACTTAACACGAGGTGAGTGCAGGAGAGTGAGGAGAAATTGATGATTTCCTTCGGGCACTGGGAAAGTCAAACACCAAGTTGATTGAGTGCAAAGGTTAAGCCCAATTAGTTACAAGAAGAAACACTTGTGAATTACTAAAGAGAACATTTCTAGTTTCCTAATGATGCTTTCCAGATGGAGGATCTCCACCACTATAAAAGTTGTAACAATCCTGACTTTGCACCACTCCCTGATCCTGATTGCTGAATTGAGGTACATGTGACACTCAGGCCCTACCTATCTTTTCCTTGTCCCTTTTACCTATAAACCCTGCAGGAAGTGTGGGGTCTGCTTTCCTATAGGGCAGGCTCTATAGGAACACAGAGAAACTGTCCTTTTCCAACAAAGCCCAGCACTGACTAGGAAACTGGAATTCTGAAGTTGAGAATCAAGAAATCCATTTGACTCCCACACTGTCAAAATCCTCCAAAAAGATTTCATCAGAAATATAGAAAATATTGCAATTTTCATTTTCCTTACACTTCTGTCTTTTTTTCTTAACTTGAAGAATTTAGGTAGGGAAAAGCAATGCTAGCATGTGACCTGCAATAGAAACCAGTAAGACTTATAGTTTAATGATATTAAAGTACATCATATAATTGGCTGAGGTGTAGCTGAGATGTAGAACATGTGCTTTGCATGCACCTTGCCCTGGGTTCAATCCAAAGCATCAAGAAGACAATGAATCATTGAAATCCTGGAGGCATAGGCCAAAGCTGATGTCATTCTAGTTATTTTATCATGACTATACTCTGGGTGAAATTTTTCCCAAATATTTTTAATATATTTTGTTTTTTAAAATTTGATTTACTTGATTAATTGAATTCTGTAGCATCTTTTCAAATATCATGCTCACTTAGCATTTTATTATATCCCCAATATGGTCAAACAAAACAAAACAAAAAACCCCATGAAAACACTAGCCCATTGTTTTCCCTGACTAGGAATCTGTTTTATTAGCTCAATTAGATTACAAGAAATAAAGGATTTGAGAGAAAAGTTGTATGACCATATAACACATTCTAGGAAGTGAGAAGCAGAATTAATTATGAAGGACAACAAACAAATCAGAAAAAACTCATAATACTTTTTCATCATATTTTATTTCTTCCTGGCTGTTTGTGAGTGTATGTATTTTAACACTGAGATGTGGATACCATCTTACAGTTACTTTTGGCCAGGGAGCACTTGTGATATATTTGCATTGTTTGTACGTGAACAGGTTTGGCCATAGCTATTCACTCTTCTTCCTTTTTACAGAATTATGTGTTTGTTGTTATAATGCATGCTAAGTTTAATTGCTATTTAAAATGTACTTAAAGGATTACAACATGATTTGACATTACATTAAAAGTTACTGTTCATGCAGGAGGGCATGGGAAAAGACCAATGGGAGGTAAATTTGATATTCATGAAGCAAATATTCATCATTAGAGGACCGTAATTTCTTATTTTCTTGCAAGCAACTACTAAGTATTTATAGGCCCTCAGAAAGAAAGATGCCCTTAAGAAAGTGTTTAATTTTTGCTTAGATTGATAGTAGAGAATATTTCTCGCCACAATGCATCATCTGGAGACATTGCCCAAACCCAGAATAGATTAGAAGTTAGTGTGACTAAGACATACATCAAGTATGACTATTGTTGAGACACTGGAATGGTCATTGACAGCATCTTTTCCTTAATATGACATATTGGGTATATATTACAAATAATGGCTTAGGACAGATGAAATATATTGCAATAAAACCTTTCACAGTATTGCATAATTCAAAATTTACCCATTCTCTGGTGGTTTCTTGTATATTATTTGTGAATGTATTTTTTTTTATCCTTTTCAGAGATACTCTTCTTGTCAAGAGCTTTGGTCTTTGGTTTATTTGAAAATTACTTAGTCACATGTATTCCTCATGTGGGAAAAATAACGACAACAACAACAACAACAAAAATTAAAACAAAAACAAAACCTCCTAAGAACAATCAGTTAAATTTTGTAATATTAAATTGTTATGGTTTGGATTTAGAATGTCTCCCAAAAACTCAAGTGTTGAAGACATAGTCCCCAGTGCAGCTATGCTCAGAAGTGGGACTTTTGGGTAGTGATTGGATCCTGAAGACTCTGACATCATCAATGGATTAATTCATGTAGGAATTCATGGCTAAATGGATTACTAAAAGGTAGAAAAAACTGTAAGAGGTGAAACCTAGTAAAAGGGGATGAGTCCTAGAGGATGTTCCCTTGGAACTATATCTTGTCCCCTATCCTTCCTCCTTTTCTGTTTCCTGGCCACCATGAGATGAACAGCCTTGCTCCATCACATCCTCCCCTGCCATGACATTCTGCTTCACTATAGGCCAGAAGTCAATAGAGACAGTCAACGAAGAACTGAAACTTCTGAAACCATGAGCTAAAATAAATCTTTCCACCTTGAAATTGTTTTTCTCATGTATTTGTCACAGCGACAAAAAAAAAAAAGCTTACTAAAAAAAATAAGTGCAATGTTGAAACACTGTATAACTGATTTTGTACTTTCTTCATTCAAAAATATCCCTTAGATAATTTCTTACTTGAATTGGTTTCATAAATATAATTGTCATAAAATAGGGTCATAGGTACTACTACTCCAAGGAGTCAAATGTGCTATTTATTATGCAAACTCAGTATCTAATACATCTCTGTTGTACAGCCCATTCAATCATATGCTCATTTAGGAGTCTGGGAATTTTATTCCAGTATATCTTAAGCTGAGGTGACAGGAAGGAAATTGAACTTGGCATTAAAAGATAATCAAAAGATACCCCATCTGCTAGTCATACTGGTATGGGATTGGGATTATCTAAAGTTGTCTTCCTTCTACTTCTACAATAAAGATAAAAGAGAAGACCTTTTTTCTCTTCTTCCTTCTCCTTTTCCTTTTATTAATATATGGAGAATACAAACTAATCATTTACGTCAACTTAAGAGTTAATTTGTTTCAATTATTTCATCTTCCTTCAGCCTTCTATTTGAGTCAACCTGTAAAGCACAATCTTGGTTGAGATTTGAAACTTTAATGACTTAGAATATACTAAGAAGCAGGAAGGTTACCTTAAGTGGACTTTTCCCTTATAAAACATGAAGAAGAATATGTGGCAGTCAGCTCAGGCTTTGATTAAATACAGTTCGGATTCAATAGGAACTAAAAAACTTTGCTCAATGTAATTGTCCTATAAAGGTTATTTGGTTATTTTCTTCCTCATATTACTAAAGAATTGTGATTTTATTTTTTCAACCTTGTAGTTAAGATATAATTTGATCTCTTTGGAAACCACTGATATCCTCTTGGAAAACTAAATTTCCTTAGAAAGTGAAGGTGAAACAAAATAACTAATCAATGGATTATATATTTCTTTGCCAAATGAATTTTCAAGGGTAAAACTACCTTTTTTATTTTTATTTTTCTCAAATATTTTCATAAAAATCCTACATGCAGTTTTATAAAGCTGAGTGTGTAATTGCTCATTTGGACTTAATTTAGTCAAAGAATTTATGGATTTGTTTATAGAAAATATAATGTAAAGAAGCAGATACTGTGTATATCATGGTGAACTTAGCACATAACATTATAATAAAAGAAAATTCTCCTCTAGTGGTTAACTGAGAATCTGCCTGAAGATCACCATAGCCTGGCAATGACCAAGGCCAACTCCAGAAAAACCCAGATAGCTATAGGAGAGGCAGTTCTCATACAAAAAGAAATACCTTTCCCTGAATTTTAGCTTTGTCAATCCAACTTTTTGTGCAATTTCAAAGCTCAGAGTAGTAAGGCACTTCCTTCATGGCCATCGGCTCCTCACCACTTCCAGAGCATTTGAACCTACAATTCATCTCAGAGCCTGCTTCTCTCCTCCTATCCTGGTACTTAGGCCTCCAATGCTTGTTTTCCTGAATCAACTGCCAGTCTTTAATATGTGTTAAAGCAAAGAGTACGTCCACTCTGCTTGACATTCTAAGTACCCCACTCTCTTGCTTTTAGATATCCTACTTTTTAAAATTTCCAATAAACTTTCATGATATTATTTGGCTACCTTATTTCAATAATTTTTCACATTTTCTCTTACAAATGCTGCATTTACACCTTATTCCTTCATACCTGAATATCTGCAGAGTGGTGAAGGGCTGTGCCAGCCTGTTTTCCATGGATCAATTTGCACTACATGATTGTCACCAGTGTAATATTATTAAAAGGTCTGTTTAATCATGTTGCCTCCTGATGCTCATAAAGCTAGTCAGAGTTCTAGTTGCTTAAATAATAATAATCAGATTATTATGTCTATAATTCCAAAGCTTTTATAATATAAAAGTCTCTCCTCCTCTTCCAAATTTTTGTAAAATTTCTTTTTCATAGCTTCCAATACAACTTGTAACTTTTTTTAAATCTATTTTTATTTATTTATTTATTTTATTTTTTATTGGTTGTTCAAAACATTACAAAGCTCATGACATATCATCTTCCATACATTTGATTCAAGTGGGTTATGAACTCCCATTTTTTACCCCAAATACAAGTTGCAGAATCACATCGGTTACTCATCCACATTTTTACATAATACCATATTAATGACTATTGTATTCTGCTACCTTTCCTATCCCCTACTATCCCCCCTCCCCTTCCCTCTCATCTTCCCTCTCTACCCCATCTGCTGTTGTTTAATTCTCTCCCTTGTTTTTTTTTTCCCTTTCCCCTCACAAACTCTTATATGCAATTTTGTGTAACAATGAGGGTCTCCTTCCATTTCCATAGTTTCCCTTCTCTCTCCCTTTCTCTCCCCCCACTCGTCTCTGTTTAATGTTAATCTTTTCCTCATGCTCTTCTTCCCTGTTCTGATCTTAGTTGCTCTCTTTATATCAAAGAAGACATTTGGCATTTGTTTTTTAAGGATTGGCTAGCTTCACTTAGCATAATCTGCTCTAATGCCATCCATTTCCCTGCAAAATCCATGATTTTGTCATTTTTTAGTGCTGCGTAATACTCCATTGTGTATAGATGCCACAGTTTTTTAATCCATTCATCTATTGAAGGGCATCTAGGTTGATTCCAAGTTTTTTCTCAGCAAGAGAAACAATAAGAGAGGTCAATAGGGAACCTACATCCTGGGAACAAATTTTACTCCTCACACTTCAGATAGAGCCCTAATATCCAGAGTATACAAAGAACTCAAAAAATTAAACAATAAGATAACAAACAACCCTATCAACAAATGGGCCAAGGACCTGAACAGACACTTCTCAGAGCAGGACATACAATCAATCAACAAATACATGAAAAAATGCTCACCATCTCTAGCAGTCATAGAAATGCAAATCAAAACCACCCTAAGATACCATCTCACTCCAGTAAGATTGGCAGCCATTATGAAGTCAAGCAACAATAAGTGCTGGCGAGGATGGGGGAAAAGGGCACACTTGTACATTGCTGGTGGAACTGCAAATTGGTGCGGCCAATATGGAAAGCAGTATGGAGATTCCTAGGAAAGCTGGGAATGGAACCACCATTTGACCCAGCTATCGCCCTTCTTGGTCTATTCCCTGAGGACCTTAAAAGAGCATACTATAGGGATACTGCCACATCAATGATCATAGCAGCACAATTTACAACTTGTAACTTATTGCAATTACACTGAATTGATCTTCTGTTTTTTATACATTGACTTGGATTATAGCATGATTTATAGGTGATAGGCCTTTCTGTCTCTTAGCAAATTTTTCTCCTTCTTCCAAAATCCATTCCAAATCCTGGGTAATCCAATATAGTGTTTCATAAATATTTTGGATGAAATGATTGGGTTTTTTTGGTCAAATGCTCAATTTTTTTTAAAAAAATTATTCATCATTTTAATTATACATGACAGTAGAATCTATTTTGATATATTTATACGAGCACAGACTTTCTTATTCTAATTAGGAACCCAGTTTTGTGAATGTATATGTTGGTTAGAGTCACTGTGGTGTATTCATATATGTACATAGGAAAGATATTTTTTTAAAAAAAGCAAATTGTTTCACACAAACTTGGCTCCTTAGTTCTAAAGTTTCATGTTAGATTTCAGGGAATGTGATTTTTTCATCAGGGAATTTGATCTTTCTTTACATAGTTGAATCAAAAAGTAATTAGAGGAAGTTAAGGGATAGTAGAAACAATATTTCTTTAGAA
Source organism: Marmota flaviventris (assembly GCF_047511675.1). Lineage (NCBI taxonomy): Eukaryota > Metazoa > Chordata > Mammalia > Rodentia > Sciuridae > Marmota > Marmota flaviventris. Next base: position 40,940,956 of record NC_092513.1, read on the forward strand.
TCCAAAAGTAAAATTTTCTGTTATTTATGAATAGGAAATCAGTTGATTAGAATTGACAGAATGATTATTGGTGACAGAAGTCAGTGTCAGGTGAGTGTTCAGGCTGAACATCTCTTTTTCATGCAGAAAGAGATCCCTCAGGTCAGCATTAAAGATCAAAGGCAGTAATGGAGATGTTTTACCTACATGTATTGCCTACATGGACAACACCCATGCTGATGTTCAGAGTAAGTTCCTTGTCAGAAAGCTTAAGCATGGTGCAACACCAGTGGCAGTAACAGGGTACCCTAAATGACTTCATTTAAATCACAAAAATATTTGGGTTTTTTTTTCATGATAAGATTAAAAAAAAAAAAAAAAAAACAGAACTTGCTTCAGATCAAATACTTCCAGCCAGCCCACCACCCTAAAATTTACTTTGCTGAAATGGAAAGGCACTCCATGCCCTCAAATTCAAGAGCAAAATATTAAATTTTTAAGAGAAACTTTTTTGAATGTTTCAGAGAAAATATTAATACTCTATAAGATGTATCAACTCATATATACATTTATACATACACATCTATTCATACATTTTAATCCAATTGATACCAATCAAGATTTATATATAGATTCTTCTACATATTATCCTTTTCCCAAAATTGACCAGAAATGTATCTTAAATTGAAATCTGAAAAATGGAAACCATCCGTTTCTTCAATAAGCTCTTCATCTCCACTGCTACTGTCTTGTATGTATACTTTTCATTTTTTTTTCAGCTTCAGTAATGTCATAAAATTTCCACTGCCTGCTCTCTTGGTTCCTACACTTTTCATCTTTTCAACTTCAGTAATGTCATATAACAAAGTTTCCTTTCTCCCAGTTTTGCTGCTCTCCAATCTTTATTTTACACTGATACAGGAGAATTTTTCTAAAGGGCAAATCTTGTTATTTTACTTTCCACTAAATAGCTTTCATTTGACTAGGGGAGAAAGTCAAACCCCCTACGTTGGTGTACAAGGCATTTCAAGAACTGGCTTTTGCATTCCTTTCACCCTTTATTCCTCACCCTGTTCAGAACTGCATTTCATGTGGTAACTATTTAAAGCTCTCCTAAGTTACCACACCAGTCTTCACTGTTGCCTCCTTCTATGGAATGTGCAAGCTCCCCATCGCTTTCCTTTTCTGAGCTATGAGTCTGGAAAGAACCTACTAATCTTTCTCATTTCAGTACATGCACCACAATTCAGACAGATATATGATTTTTTTTTTGGTTTGATTTTTACTTCCAAAGGAAAATGAGCTACAGTTTTCTCTATAGATCTGATCTATACTGTTTACCACACACTTTATAATATGTTCTCTATCTCCCATTGTTCTTTGAGGACAATAGCTTTATCTTATTTTTATCTTATCTTCATGATGTACAATCCATGATATAGCACAATGATGATCAATAAAAATTACCGATGAATAAATATATTAATTCATTTTAGAAAGTTCACACATGGAGATGGCAATTATGATTCCTGTGGAACACTTGTGGATGTCTTGATGATTAGTGTATGTTTATCAAATATCAACAAAATTTTAAAAATGCACATACATTATGAATAAAATCAACACAGGCATCAAACATCCACGTAGCATGTATAATATGTTAGTCACAGTCATATGCACTTAAGGTATATTGACTCATTGAGATCTCTGAACATAATCAGCTTCTTGGGTTTAAAATCTATGTTCTTCACCTAAAACCTAGTATTTAGCATAGTACTTGACTGTAGTATATGTTGGCCATACAAGTAAACCCTATTAGCATGTTTGCAGCAAAAAAATATTATACTACTCAAGTTTTTAATATTGCTAAAAGTTACATATTGTCCTATTAAAGTTTGATGCCTACATTCTTAATCTAGTTTAGCCAAATTTGAAGTATTTTCAAATATTTTAGAGAAAGAGATGGTTTTTAGTTTATTATTTAAAAATCTGAATATATTATCTCTTATTATAAAGATAAGCCTAGTTCAAAAGTCATGTCCTGCATTGAACATCCTGTCTTTCACAAATGGGATTCATTAACTTTTCTTTGTTCTAACATTCTATGAAGTCATTGTTTATTTTTTCAATGTTTTGCTCTATTCTTAATTATTTGCATAGAGATTTACTTATTAGATTTTTGGTTCCTTGTGGGCTAGAGTCTAGCTGCAAGAATATGTTTCATCCACCTTCTCATCTCTACATAGTAGGCAGTTTTGTGGGTAGTGTAAAGAAGAGAGACCTTCAAGAGAGGAGAATAGATACAGTCCCAGTTCTGCCAAAAATAGTCTAGTAACCTCCAATAACTTGCTCCCCCCTACCACCCCCAGTATATACTTTATTCTTATGTGAAGAAAGGGTTGGGCTTCAATCATTTCATGGTCTTGCTCTTATTTCTAATATTCTACAACTCAATAAGATAACTTTATATTAAACAGTGTTGTATCTATGAATGGATCCTGGTTATTTGAACAGGAAGTTAGAATGCATTTATATTTCCATATAAAATTAATTAAATATTATCCTATAATTAATTTATCCATTTTTCATTAACAACGGATTCCTAAAGCTTGAGTCATTGAGGACAAGTTTGTAACCCAGCCTCCCATGCAATTTCTGATTCTGGCATAGTAAGTAAGTTTTGACTAAAACTTATTTACTATGCCATTAACATAACTAATATTATATTAATATAATATTAACAAAAGCAATGCTATTTCCCAGATTGTCCCACTAAAGCTATGCTCTTCATTTTCTTTTTACTCTTTCTTCCTGGATAAGATACAGACTTACTAACATAAGAACAGTGCCCAATACCCAAGATGAGTTCATTAGCAAAATTGGGAGACCTGGGTTCCCTACCCTAATTAACTACTATATCACACTTGGATGTCTTATGTTACCTACTGCTCTACACATACACATAAAATTCTATCATGCATATTACTTGGATTTTTATTGTAACAGCTAAACCAGTATTATAACCAATATTTGAAAATCAGTTTCAATAGAATTATTATTGGATAGGGTATAAATAAAGTATCTTAAACTGGATGTTTTGCATTTATTATACAAAATCTATACTCCACAATTGTCCAATGTATTGTGTAGGGGGTTCAACAGTGGAATGTCTTGCTCTTTGAATTCTGAGTGAATTCGTCAAATAAAAAGTACTGGTAAGGAATTGAAGGCACACAGCAGTTTGAGACTGGAATGTTCATTATTTTGTCTGCTTCTCTACCAGTTTTTCCTAGGATTGCCTGCTTCTGTCAGAGCACAGCTCCTGCTGGGCACAGAGTCACTCAGTTGTAATCTCGGAGGCTTGGGTGGCTGAGGCAGGAAAATTACAATTTTGAGGACAGTTTTAGAAATTTAGAAAGACTTTGTCTTAAAATAAAGAATAAAGGGGACTAGGGATGTAGCTCTGTGGTAGAGCTCTCTTGGGGTCCATCCCCAGCTTTGCAGGGAAACAAAACAAAACAAACAAAAAATCAAAACCAAAAAACTCCTGCAGGCAGCCTCTTCCTTTGGGGGGAGTTTTGCCATTTCTTAGTTTCCCTCAACTCTCTCTAAAATTTTTTGAATGTTCTTTTTATTAAACTCCCCTTAATTTTGTCATTTGCATGTGCATTGTATGTTTCCTGGTAGGACTTTGACTAAATAAGTTATATAGAAGTGGAACTGGGAAACAAATTCTTTTGGATTGATTATTCAAACATTTGATGCGTATATGTGCAGCAGTCTAGCTAGTGGAAATATATCCCTGGCAATCCAGTTGTATGCCTTCCATTAAACTTATCCAAATAACCCATATAGGCAGGGAATAATGTACAGTAAAGGACAAGGTAATGAATCACCAAATGATAGGGGCATGCAGTGGCTATGGAAATTACAGTGATTGTAATGACTATAAGGTCAGCTGTTGCTTTAATGTCCCTCAAAATCATACACATAGTAAATGCAAATTAAAGACCAATTCAGAACACTCATGGATGATCAGTGAGCCTTTCTGGCATCTTCTATGGAAGCTCTCCTAAAAAGAAAGATAGGAGTAAGGAGGCAGTTCAGATCCTAATTGTAAGGGTTCCAGAGTTTGCGGCTCTACATACTAAATCCTTTCAGCTCTCTTATGTTAATGTGCTGATGGAAAGAGTGGCACCTTAAGGTGTAATTGGATGTTTTTAGGCAGATATCAATGAGCCTTGGAAATCTGAACTAAAAATTCTCCTAAAGTTACTTGTTGCTACAGTTAGCCTTTCTTGCATTCTCCATGATGCAATTCCACTGAGCTACTTCTTGGCTGTAGAAATGGAGAGCATGCACTTTGATTGAAGGTGATGTTGTGTGGCATATCATAGAAAAGGATATGTGGAAGTTCCCAAATAGTGTTTCTGACAGAAGTGCTACAGACAGTAAGGCATATTTGCATCCTAGATATGTATCTATCCCTGGTTCACTCTGCCTGATAAACAACTATATCCAGTTTAGATGAAAGCATATGGTAAGATGAAGATGAAGTGAGTGTTGAAAAATGGAAATTAAAGAAAGTATACTTTGAGAGCAAGGTTTCATATTGTTTCTTTTCATTCCATGGTAATAAAAGGGATGGTAGTGACTAAAGTTTTACTTAGGAGAAAATTTGTAGCACTATCAGTCCATGATTCCTATTTTGAATAGGAATTTTTTTTCCCTTAAGATAAAGAAGAAGAGTAAATATTGAGAAGGACCATGATGAATACTTTTTATTTGCTTCTCTTCACCCTTTCCCACCCTTCTGTATTCTCATGAGTTTGGCCAGGTTGGCTACATCCATGAACTCCTTGGCACTAGAGTTGGATTAGATCAACAGAAAGTACCTACAGAAGGTTTGACAGAAGGAAGAGATTGAGCTTCAGGTACGTATTCCTCAGATTCTTAATGGGTCTACTAGAGGTACTGATTTCTGTTATAACCATAGTTATATTTCCCAGGTCATTGTAATTGTTCCAAAATCTTAACTGTTCCAAAACTCAGAGTTCTAACAGCTCATAGCTCTCAGTAACCCTGAGGTGCTTCATCCTACCATGCTGGTCTTCCTTAATTACTCATATTTTGCAACTAATATTTCATTTAAATGTCCTCAGGTGTACTTCAAACACATTCTGTTTGACTGTACACTCTATTTCCTGTGAAGAACCTTAATGACACAAACACAGGGCAGGCAATATATTGCATGTCAGATATTATATTTCTTTTCTCTCTTACACTCAAAATATTAAAAATGTCAAGAAAATAGATGTTATTATCTTAGAAAATGCCACCAATACCATATTTCCCTGTGGCAATTCAGTCCTAGTTTCAATGAGAGGTTAAAATGAAAATATAAATGGATCTCCTTGCTTTTTGTCTCTTTGTGCATGCTTTAGAAAAATGACCTTTAGAAGAAGCATGTAGCAAACTAGCTTTAAACATTTTTGACAAGTTTAGTGCACTCAGAGACAGCAGTGTAAAGAACAAGTTTGTTAAATAATTTCTAATAGTCACTTATAATTACAGTGGACTTCATATTGTTTTAGTTCTCATCACTTGGTATATTTTTATCATAGTTGTGAAGAAATTTAAACACGTTTCTCAAATAATGAAATTGTATGTAGATGAGAAATTTATGATGTGGTAAACTAAAAATATATATTTTCTAAGTTTAATTACAAATTTGGATTATCCTGTTTAGTTTTTATCCACAAAACAAACTAGAAGATAAAGAAACATAACCAATAAGTACATCCAAGTAATAGTTTGCAAATAATATAATAATGCATTTCATAGTAATTTGTGCCAAAATTTATCATTTTACGACAACTATGTACATCTAGATTTTTGTGAAACTTTTTGCTTCTTCATTGTTTTGCTTTGTTCTTACATCTCTATTAATGTTACGAGCAGTTTTAACTTGGTGTAGATATAGACATATTTACATAAATAACACTTTGCACAAAATGGTTTCAAGTGTTGAAGAATTTGCCCACAATCAAAATAATTTTTACTTTACGTGTATGAATTAAGCCTAAGTTTTAAATGTATATGTTTATGTGCACTTGAACATGTTAATTGGTAAGCATGTGTGGGATGTTTTCTAAGGAATAATTACATCTATAAAAATTAAATATGTTGATAAATAATCATTAAACTGTTCTCAGAATCTTTTGGTATTTGTGTATTAAGGTACATTCAAGGACGTACTGGCATCTGCAAGTAGAAGTTATGTGAGGATTTACTTCTATGAAATACAGGATAATGCTAGAAGACTCTTCTAATGTATGTAGGCAAAGAGAGATAGTAAAGCTCAATTAATTTGTCAAAGTAGGAAACCTAATCAACATACACTTTCAGAGAAAGAAATGCTATTATAAATTCTTCTTATGCAATTTAGATTTTATGTAAAACTTTCTGTCCGCTTGTTCTGTCCCCCACACCTCCCACCACTGGCTCTTGCCACCTCCCAGCATCCCATCTCTTCTTTGGATATCTAAAATTGTTGTATCAGAAACGATGAAGACAGGCTACTTTATGGTAGTCTTTATTTTCCCTGTCATTCTGAGATCTCTTTCTGTTGAACTAGTTCAGTATCTGAATCATTTTGTGAGCTGTTTTTACTGCTAATGTTGCCATATTTAGAAAATAAATATATAAAATTTACAGTTAAATTAGAATTTCAGATAATTTTTTTTTTTTTTTTTTTTTTTTTTTTTTTTTTTTTTTTAGCGTACACATTTCCCAAGCAATATTTTGGACATAGCTATACAAAATAACAATCCAATTTATTTGTTGCTTGTTTAACTATTTAATAGTCACATTTAACAAGGTGTTTTGTATTTTATATGCCATCTTATTTATTGCATATAAAATTACTTTTTTATGTAATTAAATCTTTTTCATGAGTTTTGTCACCCTCTCTATTCCCTACTTCATCAAGATTGTTTTTTATAAAAACTTTTATGAAGTTTTGGAAGAGACAAAGGAGAAACACAAGCAGTAAGAGATGTTTTAAAATATAATCAAATTTCCCCATTAAATAAAAGTTGAGTTCGCTGTTTTTTGTCCCCAACATACATATTTTTCATTGATAATGTTTTAGTCAGCTTTTTCAGTGCTGTGGGTAAAAGACCGGACTAGAACAATTTTAGAGGAGGAAAAGTTTATTTGAGGGCTCATGGTTTTGGAGATCTCAATCCACAGACAGCTGGCTCCATTCCTCTGGGATCAAGGTGAGGCAGAACAACATGGCAGAAGAGTGTGGTGGAGTGAAGTGGCTGACATGATGATCAGTAACAGAGAGAATGAGAGAGTGAGAGAGAAAGAGACCCACTCACCAGACACAAATATATACTCCAGAGACACCCTCCAGGGACCCACCTCCTTCAGCCATATCCTACTTTCATTCAGTATCAGGGGATTAATTCACTGATTGGGTTAAAACTCACATAACCCAATCATTTCTTCTCTAAAGCTTCTCAGATTGTCTCATACATGAGCTTTTGAGATGTGTTATGTGTTATGGTGTACAGATGCCTAATCTCTACACCTTAACACATAATGAATTATGATTATAAGGACAGAGAGGGGCTTATTCAGTATAACTTTGAATAAACGTAAAATGTCTCTTTGTTTCCTCATATATAACACAAAAGATTATTGAAGGCAGATTATCATCTATCAATCACAATCTTTCTCTCTCTTCTCCTACACGCACGCACACACACACACACACACACACACACACATCTTGACTAAGACTTCAGAATTGCATTAAGACAAGATTTTTCAGATATCTTACATATGTTGATTTTGAAGAATAATATTTTTTTGCTATCTTGCTCTTTAGAATTAAGAAGACTATATAAGATAAGGAAATAAGGAGTCATTTGTTAATATAACATTTTATAACTTTGAAAATTAACATTCCTTCAAGGCTGATTTGTTTCTCCCCAATATCCCCTTCTTTTGGGTATTTTTAACTCTGTGGACTAGTGCAATTTTCTTAGACATTATAATGGGGACACTGTTTCCACATTTCATTAATTTAATAAATGTTTGATAACTTTTAACTTTTCTGAGCCCTAAGTTTTCTGATTTTTAGAACCCGATGTTTTCTTTGGATATTTACTCAAGTCAAGGTTTTGGCACTAAGACCACCTCTTACCATTTTACATAAAATTACAGGGCAAGTACAAATTTATTTTTCTGCAGAGTACTGATCCTCATTTCTCACATCATGTGACCATTCATCTATTTGCTTGTTTATTTTTGCTGCCTGTCTCCTTACAATGAGGGTTGCTATCACAATGATGAGGATTCTCCTTTTGATATAATCCCAGTACTTCAACTAACACAGAAGGAAATTTAATACACATTTGCTGACTGAAAGTTGTTCTTTACCTATTTCTATATAGGTACCAGTGTTAATACAAATTACAGAAGCTTTAGAGGTTTATTCTGTATAAAGAATTCCATGGAATGTCGAAAATGAATGATTAATTTCATTGCTATTAACACACAGTACTGGCTAGCTGACATAGAGCAATAAATCAATGAATTTTAATACTCTTTCCTTTTCCTTCTCAATTCCTTTGATTTATATCCAATGTTGAATTCCTAGCTTTTTTCATCTTGAACAGAATCATGGAGAGGCAAGTAAAAAGAAAGAAAAATGAAAAGATTAAGTAGAGAAGTCAGCATTAATAATATGTGTTACTTGAATTATATATATACATATATATATATATATATATATATATATATATATATATATAATTACATCAAATGCTTGGCAATGATTAGACAAAAATCAGAAGCATAATAGAAATAACACATGTCATGTTATTTTAAAATGTTAACATTTGCAGTAAAGTGAAAAAAATACTCATTCAAATTGAATCCTATTGTCAAGGATTTATTTTGTAATTTTTTGATTGATCAATAAGAGGTAAAGTGAGTCCTAAAAATCTCATAGCAATGAAAAATAAAATAATTAAAAGTAACTTAATCATTTCAAACACAGACAAGTGAGGGGAAAATAGTAGAAGAAAATCATTCTTGTTTTTTTTTTTTTAATAGGATCTAAATATAAGTTGCTTTAGAAAAGACACACCTGTAATGAAAACAAACAAACAAACAAACATCAATAAAAGCAAAACCCAGAAGACTTTATTATAAAAGTGTGTGGAAAATATATAAGTGAAAAACTAAACAACAGCAAGAAATGACTTTAGAGAAGAAGAGCTAAAAAAGTTTTATAACATGCTAGTAAGGTCAATATTTTAAGGAGGATCATCAATTTTAAATTTTTATGTATATAATAACAGGTTAATACCATGTACAGTAAAATTTTGTAGACATTAAAAATAAATAAACACTAACACAAAAATGCTGGGAAACTTTTATTTATTTATTTATTTTTGGTATCCATGATTGAGCCCAAGGGTGCTTAACCATTGAGCCACATCTCCATCCATTATATTTATTTTTATTTTTTATTTTTAATTATACATGACAATAGAGTGTATTTTGACATATTTATACAAACATGAAGTACATCTTATTTTAATTAGAATCCCAGTCTTGTGGTTGTGCATGATGTGGATATTCACTGTGGTGTATTTATATGTGTAAATAAGAAAGTTAAGTCAGATTTATTCCACTGTCTTTCTTGTGATGTGAAACTTTTAATACATCTATCTTAGTACTAGAAAAGGCTGGCAGAATATCAGTAAATACAAAGAGAATAAAACAAAATGACTTTCAAAAAATGTACCTAACTGACATGCAGTTACCAAAAATAATGATCACAGAACATGTATTACTTCCAAGTGTGCTTGAAACATTTTCCAAACCTGATATTGGCAGAGCATCAAAATATGTATCAGCAGATTTAAGAGATCTGATATAACACTGAATAAATACTTTGAACTCCAGTTTCTTGAATTGGAATATAGATCAATAGAAAATATACCTATAAAAACAAAAAGGCAGAGGAATTGAATACACCGGAACAAAATTACAAATTATGTCTGTAGGGTGTGTGTGTGTGTGTGTGTGTGTGTGTGTGTGTATACACATTGAAATATCTAGCATATATATAACAGAATGCCTAGAAGTTGAGAAAAAGGTGAGTAGGATCCATTTTTCAATAAATAGTACCTTAGGATTTTCTAAAATTAATGAAACATTTCTATGCATAGAACCAAGAAACTCTGAAAACTCCAACCATAATAAATATAAATAAATCTATGACTAGATATACCCTAGTTCAACTACTAAGAAACAAAACCAAAATAAATTTGTTTTGAAAATAGGAAGAGAAAAAATGTTATGCTGACCTTAAAACAACAACATATAAGACCATTAACTTACTTTAAAAAAAAATCTTGTCAAAGTTAGGAGATAATACATTCAAATCATTGAAGTGCTGAATGAAAATCATTGCCAAACTGAAATTCTATATCCGAACTCTCTAAAAAGGCAAATAAAATGTTTTAAGGATATCGCTATTAAAGAAATTTAATTTGTGTTTTAAAACATTCTTTAAACATCACCAGCCCCATACAGTTTGATAAAAATATAATCAAATATTTATTAAACTAATATTTAGTTATTTATTGAATGGATAAACAGAGAACACTTCCTATCTTATGAGGCCAGCAAAACCTTAAAACCAAAATCAGATAAATTCTTCTAAATAAAATTTGATTTAAATCTCTCTCATGAATAAAACCAAAAAAAAGCAAATGGAATCTAGTAACATATAAAATATGTTCACATAGCATAACTTCTTCAGATGTATTACATCAAAGAATATGTTGAGTAAGCGATCAAAAATTAACTACAATGGTACAAGTATTGGAGGAAAAATATGACATCTCTCTATATAAGAAAATATAATGCAATAGTATTCATATTTTAAAAATAAATAGTATATTGGACCTAACAAATGACTTAACCTGATTAGTGTATTTATCAAAATTAACAAAAATATAATTGTTTATGGGACTTTAACACATTTTTCCTGTGAGATTGGACAAAAACAAATTAACTATGCCTACTCTCACCACTGTTATTAAATGATTTATAGATGATTTTATCCAGGGTGGACATAAATACAAGGTAGAAGAATTGAAATAGAAGAAACAATTGTCAATATTCATGTATGACATGATTGTGTTCTTAGAAATCAGAGAACATACAGATAAAATGTAAGCATTTATCAGGGAATTTAGCAAAATATTTGGATACAAGGGGAATAGAGAACAAAAGCTCAAATAAAAAACTATCATTTGCAACATTATTAAAAATCATGAATATTTAGGAATATATCCCATAAATTATTTGCAAAATATCAGCATAGGAATCCACAAATTTTCTTAGGGAAAATTTAAAAGACATTAATAAATGGAAGTATGCACCACATACTAGTTTTAAAGATTTGATATTGTAAAATCATTAATAGTGAGGGAAAAACAAAATAAAATCTAATAAAATGTATTCCCATATATTCATATAATTGGATACAATTTTAAAAAATAAAATCACTAATTGTTGCTATGAATTCTCATAATCTAGTTTATGGATAAAGTGATATAACTATTTTGGAGAGTTATTTATATATGTTAGTCTAAACATACACATATATTATGATTAGAAATATATTCCTCAGAATGGAGGAACTTTGATTAGGCAAAGGTGGGGAGAAGAGGGGCCACAGGGGCAGGAAAGATGGTGGAATGTGATGGACATCATTACCCTAGGTACATGTATGAGTGCACATATGGTGTGATGCTACATCATGTAAAACCAGAGAAATGAGAAGTTGTGTTCCATTTGTGTACAGTGAACCAAAATACACCCTGTTTTTATATATACATAATTAGAACAAATTAAAAAAAAGAAATCTATTCCTAAATACGCTTCTCAAGAGCTAGACATATATGTTCATCACGAACGATGTATAAGAATATTTATGGCTGTACTCTTTGGAATGTTCACAAATTGGAAACGATCCTAATTATTATGAATAAGAATAAATAATGATATTACAGATTCATTTAGTTAAATATTACAAGACAGTGAAAAGGGAAACTACTGCATAATAACACGGATTAACCGCTAAATAGAATTTTAAGACGTTGCAGCCTATATAAATGAAACAAACTATGCAATGTTATTTAAAAGAAGATGAAAAACTGGCAATATTAAGTGAAAATAGAGGTTAAGATGGTGTGTTTTGGTGGAGAAAGTGCATCTGAGGAGGTAATGTAGGATTTGATAATGTTGCATTTCTTGATCTATCAGTACACAGGTCTGTTTAGTTTTAAAAATTCATTGATGTATACAGTTGTTACTTTTCACATGCACGTATATTTCAATAAAAATTTACTTTAAAATGGTAACACCAATGTTTATCTCTTCAGTCAGTCTCATTTCCTTTAATAATTGATAATGCTCCCAAATTCTCCTCTAATGAATTCATTGCTATTTCCATCTTTTTCTAATGCTTTCTGCTTCAAATATTGTTCAAAATTCATAGGGTTGCCTATATAGTTCTCTAAATCAGCGCTCTTTCTAAATGCAGGAACTCATTATAATCATTGTTTTGCTCCTAAATCATAGAGAGCACACAACTACATATTTTTCTCTGGATCCAGATGTGCAGAGGAAAAAGTGGAATATTTTGAAAAAAAAAAAATTCACGCTCTAAATTTCTTAGCACTAGTGTATTTTAAGACCTGAGGTACTGCAAACTGGCAGCTTTCTGGGAAAATACCACTATAGCAAATTGATTGCAAAATAGACTTTTTAGTTTTACCTGTGTGTTACTTCAGGTTACTACAAAAGAATACCATAAACATAGTAGCTTATAAACAGCAGAAATTGATTCTCAAAGTTCCGGAGGCTACCAAGTTCAAGGTCAAAGCTCTAATGTATTCAGCATCTGGTCAGGACTTGCTTCAGGTTCTTAGACCTTCCTCTGCTCAGAGTGTTCTCATAGTGGAGAGATGAGGAAGTTCTCTAAGACTCCTCTACTACCATCAAATAACACTACCATCCATAACACTCTGCTAATCCATAAAAAGTAGGGATAATTCTCACAGATGTTTCAATACCCAACCCAGTAGTTCACTTTTCTCCATTTAGTAAAAATAGAAGCCTAGCTACCACCGGGGAATTGGTTTGACCTCTGTTTTTGGAAACGGTCTGTCTTTATAGATGTGAGAATATACCTAATTTCTTTGTGAGAGTTGAACAATTTTGAGACAATTTCACAAATGAGTAAATGGCATTTGTGTCATTTTTCACTCAAAATAACACCATCACCTTTCTCTCACTTTGGTTTGAAAGCAGACTCAAATTCAGGTTCTGTCTTACAAAGTACTTATCCACAGAGGTAGGAAAATATTATGGAATCTGACTATGAATTTCAACAATCACTTGTTCTTTCCCAGAGGAAGTGAAAGAAATTAGAGAAAATTAGATTTTATTGAACTAATGAGGCATACTGGAAAAGGTTTAATTTTGCTTTCACTTTTTCACTGAAGCAAGCAATATGAGATTGTAGCTAATTTTGCATTTACTTTCATCTATTTAAGTCATAAATCAGATAAATGTAAAAGTTCAATTGAAAATCCTGTAAATTAAAGAGGATGAGTGGATGGATCTAGCATTTACTGGACACTAATTATTTATATGTCATATTAAATCCTCATAAGAATTTTAAAGATTAAGTGTTATTGAAATTTTACAGATGAGTAAACTACATTCAGGGGACTCAAATACTACCCTCATGTTCACAAAGCTGGTCCTTTACAGAGATAGCAATAAAAGCCTATAGTCTGAACTATGCTGCTACTGCAATGGTAAAATTAGCTGAGTTTAACAAGTGGTCATTTTTTAAATTCATTCATTTTAGGTATACACAATGGTAGAGTATATTTTGACATACATACATGGAATATAACATTATAATTAGTATCATTTTGATTCTATCTTTTGTGTGGCCTTTTTCTATGATATGTGCTTGAACCTTGTGTATATAAGTGTACACACATTTTGTTTTGTCTCTGGCCAATTAAGTCTTTCTGTCTGAAAAACGTGTGGAATATTATCAATTTTTTTCATGATTTTTATGTTTTCTAAATAGCAAAAAATACATTTTAAAAAAGCAACTTTTATCAACACTGGGAGTGCAATTGGAAAAGATAATGTTCATGCTTTTCCAGGTCAAATGTTGAACAAGAAGGAAGAGGGCTGGGGATGTGGCTCAAGTGGTAGCGCGCTAGCCTGGCATGCGTGCGGCCCAGGTTCGATCCTCAGCACCACATACAAACAAAGATGTTGTGTCCACCGAAAACTAAAAAAAAAAAAAAAAAAAATATTAAAAAATTCTCTCTCTCTCTCTTTAAAAGAAAAAAAGAAGGAAGAAACACTCTGAAATGAAGCTTGGCAATAATTTATAATACCATGAACAATGTTATTTTGTACAATTTAGTCCATTATTGAAGGGGATGGATAATATATGTCGCAAAAGAATTATAGATTTAGAAATCAAGATGACCTGTGGATTGCCATATTTCATCATTTCTAAGACACTATTCAGTATGATAACTAAGATTACTTTCTAATGAAGAAAGAAAGTGCTAACAGTTACTGTTCAGACACTATTGATGGAATGATTCCTAATTTCAAAGTTTGGAACTTAAAAAAAAAAGAGCAAGGTATATTTTAGAATTGATGAAACAACAAGCTATACTATAAAAATTGTTATAGTGCTTCTAATAGATGTTTCTCATTGTAGCAACATCCTCTAAGAAGTGAATCAGGGAACTACACTTTTTCCATATTGGGTCCAGTCCATGTTTACCATATGGATGAGTCCCCATACATCAAGCTGGTAGAAGGGTAAAGAACCTGGGTACTATGTTTTTGACCTAGATTTTCCCCCAAAGGCTCATGTGTTGAGGGTTTGGTCTCTAGTACAGTAGTGTTTAGAGGTGGGGCTTTGGAGAAGTGATTAGATCATGAGAGCTCTGACCTCATTATTGGATTAATCCCTTGATAGCTGAATAGACAACTGGGAGGAAGCAGGGGCTGTGGAAGGTGGTAGCTGGTTGAAGGAAGTGGGTCCTTGTGAGTGCCCTTGAGGACTGTATGTTGTCCTGGTCCCTCTCTCCTTCCCTTTCTCTGCCTCCTCCTGTCATGAGCAGCTTTACTCTGTCTTGCCCTTCCACCATGATGTTTCAGCCTTGTGGCCATCTGACCATGGGCTAAAACCTCTGAAACCGTGGAGCTAAAATAAATCTTTTCTTTTAAATTGTTTTTCTCAGATATTTTGTTCACCATGACACAAAACTGACTAACATGCTGGGGAATTATGTATGGGAATATTCTATGGCCTAAGGCTGAGAATAAAACCAATCACCATGAGTCAAATATTGTTGTTCAAATCTAATCACAAGGCAACAAAGAGAGCTGGGAAGTTTTATCAAGCTGTGTGTTTAGTAAGAAAAGGAACACACGTTTGGTGAAGAGAAAAGCAGGCCATACTACAACCAACTATGTTATGCTAATTGTGCCCCTCAGTACTGTAAGCTTTCATTCACTCAAGAACACTTGCAAGGCTGTTCCAAAGGAGTTGCTTTAAAAAGACATTAAGTCCACAGTGGAAATTTTGTGAGCAATAAATAAGCATTTATCATCTTAATCTTCTTAAATTTGGGCCACTTTTATTTGCTTATTACTGCATCATAACTTAGGCTAATATGATTGGTAACCATTTATTAAGACAGCAATGATTACCTCATGGAGAAGCTACAGAAGCTACAGGAATCATATGCCTTAAAACAGGATAGTACCTGGGATATGGCAACTGAATTATCAATAAAACAAAATTTATTATTATTGTTGTTATAAAATCAATATGCACTTTTGAATGAGGAATTTTTGTCATAGTATGACACACATTCATGTGTAACTATTTAAATAATTATGCTCAGATCATATTTGGAAATAAATTTATACTTAAGTTATTTAATTTTAAAAAATTTTATAGAAAAATCCCCCTAACATACACCTTGGATTAGAAGGGACAGAATCTCTCCGATGTTCCCTTCATATATATATATGTTGATATATATACAAAGATGACCTATTTATACCAGGAAGAATGTTGGTAATTGGGACCTCTCTACCAGTGATTCAGTAAGAGGCCCATTGTTATTTGAATTAGAATGGGCACATATTGAAGAAAAGTACAATTTGGGGTTATTTCAAAGAGTTAATTTTAAACATCGAGTCTTTGTAAAATTTTCAGGACCCATGAGAAAGCAACAAATTCGTTTGAGAAAGATGTCAAATAACCTTAGGCTGAAGTAGTTCTTATTTCCACACTCCACTTCCATTGTGAGATCAATAGCCTCTTTTTATTTCCAGCATAAAACAAGCCTTTTATTTTATATATGATGATAAGAATTTATACCAATGTGAACTTGGGGGTAATGACTGTTCTATGCATTGAGAAAAATCATCTCATCATACATGAAAGTGAAGGGAAAGCGTATCCTATGACAAGTTGAAATATGTTTGCTTTTCAAGAAAAAAAGTAAAAGGTTAAACCAGAACACATTTTTATGTTACTATGGACAAGGTAGAATTCTAAATGTTGAAATACAATAAATAGAACAAAATGAAAATTTAGGGTCAAGATATGTTTCTGCCTAAGATTTAGTTATTAAGTCAAAATCATAGATGAAGTTTTAAAGTTCCAAATGTGCACAACAGACATTATTCAAAGTTCAATTGTTATTCAAAAGTAATTTCAGCTTATAAAATTCATTGTATCGCCAGGTATAATTTTAGGTGAATGTTTATAAATACAGGTGACTATCTGCCTTTGAAAAATTCATTGCTATTTTTTCTGATTTTCTTTCTTCTTTGCTCTTGTGCTACCAACTTCAAAGTTGGTAACAATATTCAGAGGATGTGGAAGTTGATGTGACTCAGGCCCAGCATGGGTTGATTTCTAAATAGCGGTTATTTGCTTTAATACTACACAGGCATTGCACTTTTGCATTTTTCTAAATGAAATTATGAAATTTAGAAATATAATTGATTGCTCTAACATTGTTCAAAACATGCTTGCCTTGTCAATTATTTGAGTATTTTACTGGAGGGAGGAGGTTTGATTAGAGTAAAATATTTCTTACTTTACAAAATACTCAGTGCTTAGTCTGGACGCTGTAGTGCAACCTGTAATACTAACAGCTCAGGAGGCTGAGGCAGGAGGGTCACAAAGTTTCTGGACAGCCTCATCAACTTAGTGAGGCCATAATTAATTTAGTGAGACCCTGTCTTGAAATAAAAATAAAAAGAACTGGTGAGGTAGTTCATTGGCAAAGCACTCCTGGGTTCAATCCCCTGTATCTAAAACCAACAAACAAAAATGTACTCAGCATTTGGTTCAAATAACTAAACTATGTATATTCTTGATACTGATTCCTGAAAGAGAAATTTATCTTACTCTTTACTTTGTAATAATTTTCTATAAGAGCATTATTTTTAGATTTCTAAAAGTTAGTCACTAGTATTGTAAGGATAAAGTGTTAACGTTGTAATTTTTATAAAGTTGTTACTTTTCTGTACATACCAAATATAAAATATCTAAAAGAGAAAAGTGACACATTTCATATATATTATCATTTTTTATCATTGGATGTTTTAAAAGTTATTCTTGAAGCTTGTCATCTCAGACATGTAGGCATGAAATTGGTAATTGCAGATATACAATTTTGACATGCAAATGTAACTTCTGTCTTAAAACTAGTTCTTTATGTGATTATGACAAAATGTGATAAATTCATATAAAATTTAGTTTTTGAAGCTCTTCCTAAAGGTAATGACTAAAATCACATTGAAATAATGACATGAAAAGGCGTTTATTCTTTTTCATGTAAGAGTGATCTGTTGAGCTCCTATTGCTAAAATCTTCCCATTTGGGCTTACATTTATTACTTTCTTTCTGAATGTCAAATAATAATTAGCACCATTTTTAGTAACTAGAGATAAAATGATAAAATTCAAATCTGTATCCACTCTGAATAGTTTGTGAAACCATTAGGAATTGTTTAGTGAACTAATAAATCCTCAATTTCTGAGATGATATCTCCAGTTAAAAGACTTCTCTGGGCCCATCATCAAAGGACAAACTGACTGTAAAGATTTCATCCAAATATTTGTATTTTAATTTACATGATGATTAATGATCATTAAGTACCATACTAGTTATCCTTTCCAATTCCTTTTTTTCCTTAATTTTTAAAATTCTCTTTCCCCACCACCCTCAAATTTCTGTTATATTTCAGAAAATAAATATTTAATCCAAAGGACAAATAGTGAGCTGTCCTTTTCCCATGAACTCCATAAATTTTCCAGGGAGAAAAGTTATTCTATTTAATAATTTAAAACAAAACCAAGTAAAAATAGTAAAATCAACATTGCCAAAATTAATTTCTTGGTGAGTTTCCTTAAAGATCCTTTACTTATCTTTAGAATGGTGACCTTAAAAACAATTACACATTTTTGTTTTTACTCCCAAGGGCTACATGCCAACCACATTAAGTTTTCCAAGTCGAATATCATTTTGTGGTTGCCCTTTAATCACTGAAGGTCTCTTTTTATCATTTCTGTACTAATTGGTGCTAAAACACTTGACAATTTATTGTGATTTAAATTTCATTAGCTTGCATCTCTTTCCTCACTACATGATTTATAGAGATGTTAAGGAAGATTACAACCTAATAACAATGCCCTCCCTATTCTGCCTGTATCTCTTCACAACTAAGTAGTAATGTGTTCTCTTGATGGAAGCAAAATGTAGTTTCAGTCTATGTCCTGTGAAGAATTAGGCTACTTATCATTGATAATTTGAGTAGTCAAAAGTTTTCTCTTCAGTTTATGATGTATGTGAATTGAGAAAAATAATTCATCTTATTTAATTGATATAAATCTGTTAGTATTTGCATGAAATCAAATAATAAATAATTTTCTCAATAATTTCATATTTTTAAATATGCACAAAAATGCCATATATAGGAATTTCACACCCACACCATCTTAAGACTAATTTGCAATTTTTAACTTATGCTTTTTAACTTCTTGACAATATCTTAGAGTAGAATTCACTGCAAAGTTTGGGCTTCCATTAAACTCATCTCAACTGACAATTTTTATATTATTTTAAAAACAGCTTTATTGAATTTGCATATTATAAAATTAATTATATAATATGTATAATTCAGTGATTTTTAGTATATTTATAGAGTTGGATAACCCTTTGCTTCACCATTTTCCTTAGCTACATAACATACAATACATACTCTATCCTTGAAACATTTTTGTATAGTAGTTGGCTATATGACTGATTATAACTTATGTATTTACTTACATCATAGTCATTTTATACAGATTTGTTTTCTCAATATGGTTGCAAATTTATTATTAGGTAAGCATGTAAGCTAATACTGGGATATTTAATAGGAAGCTTTTAAGGTAGCAATAAAATAAATAAATGTGAACCCTTCAAACCAAATATGAGATAATATTAAGCTAATTCTTATGAAGGAAATACCCCCCAAACTCCATAGTGAAACTCATTTTGCCATGATCATGTACTGTTGTTAGGTGGAGACTTTATCTGTGACTCTATGCCTAAGGGAGGACTATACTGTGTTGAATTGTGTCACTTCAAATTTGATATTTCCGCAGAGTCTTAGAATGTGACCTTGTTTATATAATTTTTGCTGGTGCAATCTAATCAATATGAATTCATAATGAATTATGGTGAACACTAAATCCAACATGACTGGTTTTCTTGTAAGAAAAGGAAATTTGAACACAGAGACTAGGAGAGGAGAAGGCCATATGAAATCACAGATAGAAATTGATGTAATTCATCTAGAAGCCAAGTCACATCAAGAATTACCTGAAATCTCCAGAAGCTAGAAGAGGCAAGAAGGAATTCTTCCCAGATCCTTCAGATCATGTTGTCATGGTCTGGCCAACACTTTGATTTCAGGCCTCTTGCTTCCAAAACTGTGGGAGAAGTAGTTTCTGTCTTTTTAAGTTACTGTGTGCAGTGAATTTTCACAGCAGTCTCAGGGAAATAATATAAAAAATCAACACTTCAGAACGCATACTTATTCTCTCTTTCTCTAGACACATCTAGGGCTAGGCATGTAATCTAGACAGAGTGTTCTAAGTTTATTTATTTCAAGTTCACACCGGGTAATGCTTACATTAGTGGTCAGCAAGACAGAGTAACCACCTTTCAGACAAGTTTTTGAACTAAATATCGCTGGGCAGAAGAATTGGTAATACAACATACATAATAATTTAATTATAATTAAGTATATGGTATTAGGCAACTTTAGAGTCAAGAAACTATTGTTTTAATTCAAACATTGTCCAAAGAACCACTCATTGTCTGGAATATTGTTACTACCTTTGTCTTTGTGGGAAGATGTGATGTCTCCACACACATCAAATTCTATCTTGTGAGGAAGATGTAGTCATACGCAGGGTGCTCATTATTTGCTGAACTGAGGCTTTGACTTAAAAGAAGAATTTTGTTTTGTTCTCTGATAATGATTAGCAATGTTGAGGGATTCCAAGAAAGGTAAGAGACACAGACTGCTCTTCATGGTAATATTTAAAGGAAGTGTGGAAATGAAAAATGAAATCCATTTTGGTTATAGTCCATAAGTTTTGTTACTTAAAGATAGCTGTCAAAATTTGTTATAACAACATGGTGAACTATACATTATGTTAAATGAAATAAGCCAGACACAGAAAGACAAAAGCCACATAATCATGATTATATGTGGAATTTTTAAAAATTGAACTTATAGAAGCAGAAAGTAGCATGGTTGATAGACTAGAAGAGTAGAATTTGGGATGGGTGCTAGATGTTGGTCAAGGGATAGAAAATTTTATTTAGATAGGAGGAATAAGTTCAAAAGATCTATCCTGCAATATAGAAACTATAATTAATAAAGTATTACATTCTTTAAAACCACAAAGAGAAGGTATTTTGCATGCTTTCAGCAGCTTACCACCCAAACAAACAAACAACAAAAATAAATGGTGAGTAGAATAAGGCATGCATCAATTAGCTCAAGTAGCTATTCCACAATGTACACATATTTCTAAACATCATGTTTCACATAATAAATACATAATCTTAATCTGCCATTTAAAAGTTAATTATTTAAAATATTTTTGTACCTATATAACACAGGCAATGCTATGATGATACATATCTTGATTTGGGTTATGCTATCAAGAGCTAAAAGGAAGGAAGATGCATTTTTCTATAGTTTTTGGAATGCAATTTTTTTCTTTCTGTCTTATATTTCACAGTTGCATAGTTCAAGTTTGCTCTCCCTGAAGAAATTCTAAACAACCTCGACCTGATGTCTTTTCATCCCACCTGTCCTGCAAGCATCTGTCCTTGAATAAATCCTGCTGCCTGTGTTCTCTTTGTCTGTACATGGACTTCTGAGACTGCTGGAAAAAAAATCACACAACTGAGCTAACTGGTGACACTACACATTCATGGTCACCTGTTTGATCGGTGTTCTAACAGCGATTTCAATTGAATTATGTTTCACTAAGCAATGTTCTTTCTCATTCCCTAGAAGTGGTATTTTATCTTCTGCACTTACTTTCCTTTTTTCACAATTCCCTTTATTCTCAATAAAACATGTAGCCCTTGACTTCATAAAGAGAATCCATCAAGAAGTAAAGTCCAATTTCAGCTTCCACGAACCAACAAATCTATCTGCATCTATATACATCTGTTATTTCCCTTAAAATAGAAAAGTTCCTTTATGAGTGTCAGACCCTTGTTTGCTTCTGCATTCATTAGTAGTGTTCTCAAATTTTGATGACCTCGCATTATTAATGAGCCCACATTCTTCTAGACTATCCAAGCTCTTAACCAGGAACCTTTTCTATCCGTGCATGAACTTGTTCAAATCTCTTTTATCTAATATAACAACAACCACAGAAAATAGCAAAAAGCAAAAATAAGGACTTCCATAGAAAAGCAATAATAAACACTTATGCCAGAAAAAGACAAAAGAAATAAAAATAAAACTTCAGTGGATAGCCATTTATTATTTATAGTGTGTAATGATTAAACCTCCATTGGGAGGTATTTTTGGTGACTTCTACTAAATTTACAAAATCATAATTCTTTTTCCTAGAAGCATATGTACGGAATTACAAAGATTCTAGTATACACATGAAGGGGAAATGCTCAAATTTATTTATTATAACATAATTGGTGATAAAAATCAAAGTTGAATCAATTTGGTCCTTTAAAATCTACAGTTCTGCAGTGGTTGCTCTATGATCTAGTCTTCATCATCGACCATTCTGCCTTCTTCTGCTGTGCTTTGGGCTTTCTGGCTTCTTATCTGTTCTTCAATTGTGCCAGGCATCTGCTGGAATAATGCCTCTCCCTCACTTGTCATGCGGGCAATGGAATTTAGGTTTTCTCTACATGAAGCGAGCTGGCTGCGAAATTAAGCTAAGAAAAAGAAGTGGTGAAGAAACCACACTACCCAGAGAGTAATTTTGGAAAGTGGGAGGTAGACATCTCTAAGACCTTAGGGGTCCAGTTTCCACAGTGGGAAGAGAGAGAGAGCAGGAACCTGTGTTTGCTTTATTATATGTGGGGAAACTTCGAAGGTTATCCATAGAATGTTCTTTGCCAAATAAGGCAGGAGGTGGGCTGTCCAGGCCCAATGGGTCATGCCCAATTCTGGACCTACTAGAGCAGCCCCAGTGAAGACTGATGTC
This sequence comes from Marmota flaviventris, assembly GCF_047511675.1. Taxonomy (NCBI): domain Eukaryota; kingdom Metazoa; phylum Chordata; class Mammalia; order Rodentia; family Sciuridae; genus Marmota; species Marmota flaviventris. The sequence goes on from NC_092513.1 coordinate 40,963,861, forward strand.
ACGTGCATTGCATAATCCATTAAGTGGGACGGGCCACAAAATAGTATGCAATGCCAGACCAAAATCTCCTTGGCTCAACACCGAGGGAAGATGCTAAATAGCTCAGGAGTGGCTGCCCACAAATGCCCTTCCCTTTGATGGGAACATTTTCCCCACATTATCTTCCTCTTCCATCTGGAATATAAATTCTATGAGGGTTTTGATCTTTCTTTCTTTTATTCACTAGTAAATGTCTGAAATAATATTGGTACATAGTAGGACTTAATATGGTTTGTTGAATTCATGAAGGGACCCAGATACTCTCTCTTTCTCTCTCTCTCTCTCTCTCTCTCTCTCTTTATCTCTCTCTCTCTCTCTCTCCATATATATGTATATATAGATATAGATATAGATAATAGATATAGATATAGATAACATATATATTTAATAATTTAATTACCATATTCACACGTTGTTTTGCCCTTAGTAATATGACAACATATAAGTGCCAGAAAACTGGAAAACATAGGCTAGCTGTACAATTTTAGCTCTTTATTACAAGGGAAGAAGACAAAAATGAGATTTTATGAACAGCTAGAAGTCACTATGGTCTCTAAGAAAATACCATGTGTCACAGAATACAGATATCCTGATTTCTCCCAGAATTTCTGAACATAGATTTCTTTTTTGTAATCTTATATTCCTGAATGGCAACTGCTACTTAAGCCTTTAAATAATGCTCACTGCTGAAAGTTTCTGCTTGTCTCTTCCTTTGAATTATTTATAGAAATCTGCAAAGGTGCTGCTGTGGTTAAAATTCCAAAGTGTCTGCCCCAGGCGTTTTGTAATCCTTTCCACAATTTCCCCCCTCAACTTTTAAGTTTCCTGGCCTGTGAACACTTGTATTTCAATAGCATTCAAATTCTGTACCTTGCTGCATTTGCCTGAACTGTAGGATCCATGATTTTGGGTGTGTCATTTCCTTCTGTTGTTTTTTAGTCACTTATAGCCATAATTTAAGCCTGGCTGCTTTTTGAGGACACCTCTTCGTCTCCATGACTCTCAAGAAATATCGGAACAGGAAACAAATAGGTGATCTCAACTCAGGGTTTGACTTTCATGTCATTTCTTCTCATTTCTCTTTTCTAGAAACTTAGATCCTTTGCCACCTGACAAAATCATCTCATCAATCTGCATCCTGTTTCTGCAACTATTCAGTGAAGATCTGAGCTCCAATCCATTGTTTTTCTCCATGACTCTTATTCATGTATGGATGTCCCTTTTGGCAGCTCAACATTTCAGTGTTTCTATAGGCTTATCGATTTGAGTCCATAGAGGAAACATTCACCCTTTATGCTCCATACTAAGACATTTTATGGAAAGTACAATTTACAAAAGGGAAGACGGCTAAGGGTAATGGTGAACTAATCTGATAAAATATGAAATAAAATCAAAAGAGAAACAGAAAGAACCATATAGACAGGCAAGAGTGCAATAATGAAGAAAAGATGAAACAGGGAAAGAAGAAGGAGAGAAAGAGAGAGGGAGGGAGGGAGATAAAGAGAGAGAGAGGGAAAGGAAAGGAGAAGAGAGGAAAGGAAAGGGGAGGGGAGGGGAGGGGAGGGGAGGAAGAAAGAAAGAGGGGAAGAGAAGTGAAGAGAGGGGAGAGAAGAAAAGGGCTTTTCTATACAAGGAGTCAGAGATCAGATATGCTGTTTTTCAGCTATGGGCTATTACTGTACCCTAAGCCTTGCTCTCTGCAGTTAGCATTCTAGGCCCCAGTTCCCCAGTCCAGCTCTTCCTTCTCAGTCTTGATGCCTCAGTAGCTCTTCTGGTAGTGGGCTCTTTACCTGTGTCCCTACTTGCAGGCAGAAAAGGGGTCTGATGAACAGGTATGCATTTAATATTAGAGAACGATTAACTGAATGACTGCATGCACATAGTCAGCTTGACTCACTTGGTGAAAACTTGTAGTTCATAGAGCATTTCAGAGAGGAAGATTTTAAGGATATTGCCACACATCTGTCATGGCCATGCTGCTGGTCACATGGTCCCAAACTGAGATAAATATTTATGTCCTCGCATACTCTCAAACCAGATGTCACAGACCCCACTGCTCTGTGATCATAAAATAACATTGTGTTCCCTTTTAATTACTGAGGTATGATTCATTCAGACTCTTTTACCCTTTTGCTAAGAAATTACCTCTCCAAGTGAAACTCAGAGCCATGACAAAGCACTTTTTCTCCTCCTTTAGCTCACACTGACCCACTTTGGCAACCTCAATCTTTGCAGGCACTCAGGTCACTCCTGAACTTTCTCTCCTGCAGGCTTTTTGAATCAGGTTGTTATTCATATTTGGGGTCACAGTTGGAATATCACCTTCTCAGGAAGGAGTCTCTGCATATCTTTACTAAATTAGCTCCCTGTTACCCTGTCACACTGTAGAAGATAAAAGTATCAATTTTTAATAGAATTTGTAATTTGAAATAGTTGATTTTCTCTTTGCCTATTTTTTTAATTTAGTTATCTAAAGGTCTGCTCTTTACAAACTATAAGTTTTGTTTTGTTTACAGTTGAAATTACAAGACTTACCGTGTTAAACATTCTGTATCAGTTTTTCCTATCATCTAGGTTGTTCTTGTCAGACACACAGTTCTAAAATTATAAAATTCATCGCTCTTCTCTTCTATTAAATACATGTTTATATTATTGTCATAACATATACATATATACAATGACGTGTGTGTATATATATATTCTCAAACATGCTTTATTGATTGAATATTACTCTTCTTTGCATGTAGAAAAAACCTTATGTTGTGAGAAATTAGAAATACAAATTTTATAGGCTCCTTACTTGAAAAAAAGTTTTGCTAATTTTTAAAAGCATTCAAAGCAGCTAATACAGGTGAACTTGATCATCTTCAACTTTTACTTGCTGAGTTCTGACAGAATTTGAGTTCTCAAACCCATCACTCCATCAGATATGAGATTAAGAAATTCTTGTTTTAATGCTCAGGGCCTGAAGAGTGGATATTTAGCTATTAAAATGTATAATATTATTTGGATGAAAAGGCAGCAAGTTGTGTTAATCTTCTTAAAAGCCTTGTGCTTTTAATAGGAAAGCACAGCAGCCTAACAGCACAATAAAAATTAGTGCCCTACTGGTTTTCTGGCATCAAACATTTGCATTTTGTGTCATTTCCATTTTCTTATACTTGGCATGATAATGTCTGTTTATTCATTTACTCTATGACAAATTCCAGGGAATTATAACTTTTTTTTTTTTTCAGCTGAGCTGTTCAAGTTGTTGTGGCTGGGAACACATAATATCTTCAATTGCTATAATGTAGTCATTTCATGCCCCTGTCTCTGAAGAATTTGCCCCTAACACCTTGTAATCCATGAAGGACTCTCATATAGCATCATAGGGATTTTAGGTCCTGAATATCAATAAAATCTCAAAAGGGGAATGTATGTTTGCTTTATGTCTCGGCTTTCTGATATGTCCCATCAGACCCATTTTATATTCTCTCTTCATAGGACTATATAACACTTTTCCTCCAATGCTACCTGAAATATTCATGCCATATTTCTCCTTAAAAGTTTTACTAACCTAAAGATTTAAGAAAGGAAATAAAATAGACTAGTAAAAACTGGCCTTCTGGTCGATGTCCATCTCTCTGTAATAAGATTTGACAAAGGCAATTTTATGATATCAGAATACAGCACAAATTGTCAACTACTGAAAAAGAAATACAAATAACTATAAACTGATAGGAAATCTCACTGTGATAATATTATTAAATGAATCCTTTCAACATAGATGCAGATGTTTATTTATGTTTAGTATCTTGCTAGTTTTTCTGCTCTGAATTTCAAAATTTATGGGAAAATATCAATATTTTAGTTGTGCTGCAATTAACTCTCTAACATCTACCAGGCAGATTTCCTATTGTAAAATCCAAGCTACATAGATGAGTTGAGTTTGACTGTGCAAAAAACCATTCCATTGGAAAGGATTCAAGCAACTTCTTTTTAAGACAGATGAGGCGGTACCATCCTTACTGACATAATTACAGTCCAGTGTATTGCATCAGTTGTTTGAATTAGACCACAAAGTTTCATTCTGTCTCTGATAGTGTATGGACTGTGCATAATATCACAAATACTCTGTGACATTATTTTGGGAGGCGTATTGGGGATTAAACTCAGGGGCACTTGACCACCGAGCTACATCCCCAGCCTTATTTTGTATTTTATTTAGAGACAGGGTCTCCCTGAGTTACTAAGTGCCTCACTTTTGTTGAGGCTGACTTTGAACTTGTGATTCTTCTGCCTCAGCTTCCTGAGCTGCTAGGGTTATAAGTGTGTGCCATTGTGTCCAGCACCCTGTGACTTTTTATAAATCATGCTATTAATAGAGGCTAAAAACTGTCATTTAAGGATTGAACAGAGAATATGTCAATAAATTATTTCAGGCTCGTAAAAACATGCAACTATTGGTAAACTTTTAATAAAAATTCCAAAATTACTAAGGACTTGAATATATGTAGCAACTTTTTAATATATTTTTCCTTTCTCTCCCCTGGATAAGTTCCTATGGGAATTTTGCTGATAGCCAGTAAATTGTAAGTCTAAGAAAACAAAAAAGAAAATGCTAAGTCAGGAAGTATTTTTTTTTTAACACAAGGAGAGGAATACTATAAGCTATTCAATATCTTATCCTGAAAATGGATTTAGTAAGTGTCTATTTTCATTCAATGGAAAGCTTATTGAAACAATGGAACACACCCAAAGTCAAATTCTGAAGCCTACATGTTATCCTTCCAGGCAACATGCAACCCAGTACTTGCAAGTAATTATTAAGCATTTTTGGCTAAATTCCTGCTAAGAAAAGCATGCCTTTTTTTGGACTGGTTTTGATTAAGTATATATAAAAAATTTGGTGTATGTTAAATATGGAAAAATTACTTAAAATAACAAAGTTTCTTGCTTTTAAATAAACATGGCATAGAACATTTGAAAGTAAATTTAATTTGCATCAAATAGCATTGATTTACATATAAAAATTACTAGGATTTACTATGGCTTTGACTGTGACATCTTATAATTAGGGAACCATGCAAGTTTTGAAGTTAAGAATGTATCATGGCCTTCCCTTCTTTTTTCTTTTTATTGAGATAGGATCAGTTCATATAATTGTAGTACTTGAGAATTCTAAGTACCTAGTGATATGTAGCACCATCCCCTAATTTAGGGGTATAAAACTATTTTACTATGCTTAGAGATCCCATAAGCCAAGAGTCTGGGCTTATGCAGTGGGGGTGACTTATTTCTGCTTAAGAGTTCAGAGTCCCAGCTTGAAAATCTGAGCTATCTAGTGGTCATTCAAGGGGCTAGAGTCATTTTGAGGCTCTTTCACTTGCATGTTTGGCACCTGGTCTTGGGTAACCCAGAGCTTGGTCTCATTGATCTGAACTCCTAAGTCCTCTCCATGTGGCTTGGGCTTCCTCAAACTATGGTAACCCAAGGATAGTAAAAGTTCTTGCATTGTGTACCAATACTGCAGAGAAAGCATTCAGAAGACATATAACATTGACATTTTGACTTCACCTTAAAAAAATCTCATTCATCTACTCTCTTTTCTTAGTTAAAACATTTTTAAGTCCACCCAGTTAAAGAGAGAGGGGACCCCCTCACAGTAGAAAGAGTCTCAAAAAATTTTCTGCCATATTTAAAAAAAACACCCTCTAATATCTAAGCTATTATGTCTATTTATTGATTTTTAATAAAGACACTATGTTTCTACTAACTCATTAATAATGAACATATATTTAAAATTAATGGAAGGCTTTAAAATCACAATCTATTTCCATTATTAATTTAACTCAAGCAGTGCATCTTGAGAAGAAGATCTTTCTCATTAGTTGTTCTCATGGGTGAAATGCTCTAGAGTTATGAAAAAGTCTCTTGGTATCTTCCCATTATCTTCTCTTCAGAGAGCTCTTAGGATCCACACTGTTTCTTTCTTTTCTAACTTTTGAAAATGTAGTAGTCCTATGAAGAACTTTATAAACAGTGAAAACTCTCATATATGCCAATTCATAATTTCTAATGATCACAGAGACATGTAAGACCTTCAAAATTAAAGATATTTACTTTCATAATGTGTTCTTTTTTTTTAATTTTTTATTGTGAGTTGTTCAAAACATTACAAATTTCTTGACATATCATATTCCACACTTTGATTCAAGTGGGTTATGAACTCCCACCTTCACCCCATACACATATTGCAGAATCACATCAGTTACACATCCATTGATTTACATATTGCCATACTAGTGTCTGTTGTGCTCCGCTGCCTTTCCCATCCTCCCCCCTCCCCCCTCCCCACCTCTCCCCTCCCCTCCCCTCCTCTCTCTCTACCCCCTCCACTGTATAACCCTGAGGGTCTCCTTCCATTACCATGCAATTTCCCTTCTCTCTCCCTTTCCCTCCCACCTCTCATCCCTGTTAAATGTTAATCTTCTTCTACTGCTCTTCGTCCCTACTCTGATCTTAGTTACTCTCCTTATATCAAAGAAGACATTTGGCATTTGTTTTTTAGGGATTGGCTAGCTTCACTTAGCATAATCTGCTCTAATGCCATCCATTTCCCTGCAAATTCCATGATTTTGTCATTTTTTAATGCAGAGTAATACTCCATTGTGGATAAATGCCACATTTTTTTTATCCATTTGTCTATTGAAGGGCATCTAGGTTGGTTCCACAGTCTTGCTATTGTGAACTGTGCTGCTATGAACATCGATGTAGCAGTGTCCCTGTAGCATGCTTTTTTTAGGTCTTTAGGGGATAGACCAAGAAGGGGAATAGCTGGGTCAAATGGTGGCTCCATTCCCAGCTTTCCAAGAAATCTCCATACTGCTTTCCAAATTGGCTGCACCAATCTGCAGTCCCACCAGCAATGTACAAGTGTACCCTTTTCCCCACATCCTCGCCAGCACTTGTTGTTGTTTGACTTCATAATGGCTGCCAATCTTACTGGAGTGAGATGGTATCTTAGGGTGGTTTTGATTTGCATTTCTCTGACAGCTAGAGATGGTGAGCATTTTTTCATGTACTTGTTGATTGATTGTATGTCCTCCTCTGAGAAGTGTCTGTTCAGGTCCTTGGCCCATTTGTTGATTGGGTTGTTTGTTCTCTTATTGTCTAATTTTTTTAGTTCTTTGTATACTCTGGATATTAGGGCTCTATCTGAAGTGTGAGGAGTAAAGATTTGTTCCCAGGGTGTAGGCTCCCTATTTACCTCTCTTATTGTTTCTTTTGCTGAGAAAAAACTTTTTAGTTTGAGTAAGTCCCATTTGTTGATTCTAGTTATTAACTTTTGTGCTATGGGTGTCCTATTGAGGAATTTGGAGCCCGACCCCACAGTATGTAGATCGTAGCCAACTTTTTCTTCTATCAGACGCCGTGTCTCTGATTTGATATCAAGCTCCTTGATCCATTTTGAATTCACTTTTGTGCATGGTAAGAGAAAGGGATTCAGTTTCATTTTGTTGCATATGGATTTCCAGTTTTCCCAGCACCATTTGTTGAAGATGCTATCCTTCCTCCATTGCATGCTTTTAGCCCCTTTATCAAATATAAGATAGTTGTCGTTTTTTGGATTGGTTTCTGTGTCCTCTATTCTGTACCATTGGTCCACCCGCCTGTTTTGGTACCAGTACCATGCTGTTTTTGTTACTATTGCTCTGTAGTATAGTTTGAAGTCTGGTATCGCTATACCGCCTGATTCACACTTCCTGCTTAGCATTGTTTTTTTCTATTCTGGGTCTTTTATTTTTCCATATGAATTTCATGATTAAATATCCCTTTAATTTCCAAGAAGATAACTTCAAAAGTCTCAAATCACATAACATGCTTTGCATTGTTTTGTATGATCCATGTCATTTGTGTGGATCAGACACATTCATTAGGACATTGAATTAAGAAGTACAAAAGGCACTAAAATGAGCAGTAAAATAATAGTAATTTTACTAGCAAAAGGGAATAGATCACACTCCGAATTCATGTTCAAATTTGGCCTCAACTAAATAGCTACATTGATTGAGGAAGTATGAACTTATAATGTGATTTTTATACAATTCTTTATTGTTCAGTCCACTATAGGAAAACTCTCTTAATCCACAGTTTGTTAAATCAGATTACAATAACTAAAAATGATTCAAAGATTTCACATCCAATTGTGATGTGATTCATTGGAGGAACTGGATGCATTAACTATAATATGTATATCTCTATCTAGTACTTAATTCTATCTACTATATGCCAAATTTTGGTATCACGATTCTACATAATTTAAATACATTGTCAATGAAGAATGAAATTTGTCATCTATGGTACACATAATAGTATATTGTCCAGTTCCTGATTCAAGGAGGGATTTGATGAGCTAATGCCTTCCAAGAACACTCATGTCCAGTGTCTTATGGAGTTTAAAGTCCTAGCTATTTGGGACAATCCTGACAGGTAATCTGCACCAGCTTAGTCATGTAGGTTCAGTCAAGAATGTTGCAAGACCTGGATTTGAGGCTCTGCCCACTCCTGCCTTTACCTTCTGCTGGGGTTGATACTAGCTTAGGTTACTCCCTAATAAATAGCTAGTATGTTTAACTACACCACAGATTCTGCTTCTAGAAAACACGACATATAATAAACTAAAAAAAGATTAAGGTTAATCAAAGCTGAATGGAAGCCATCAGATTACACTTAAACTTTTAAGATATGCAGGAACACATTCTACTAGGAAAGGAGTAACTTATTTTCTGTGTACAAGAAGTTCTTCTCCAATTGATTATGTCATTTTGAATTAAAATAACTCTCTTGCTGATAATAGAAAGTGTCAGTGTCAATGTCAGAGCTTATTTGGAAAGCACGCTTAGACTAGTGTATTGAGTAGAGGCTTGATAGATGCAGATTGACTTGCTAGGATATCCTACTGCTGTATAATATACTGCTAAACAAAATGGTTAAAAATGTCATAAAGTATATAATAGTTTTCCTTTATGCAAGGTGAAAGAAACAACAGAAATACACTTAAAAACCTTCTTTAAGGTGTACAGATTTCTATTCTAATAACGACAGCTAGTGAGTTATAGATTCTTTTCAGTGACTTAAAAATGAAATAGGAAAGAACAATCTGGGACTTAGAATTGGAATAATTGGCTAAAACGAACAGAAAGGAAATTATTTCTTTTTGTCTACTAAAAAATGTCAAGTTTATGTTTTCTTTCCTTCTCTCTTTCTTCTTAGTTAGGTATTATGTTTTGAGTATATGTGGATGTTGGGTAGATTTTTGGCTTGTCCAGCCTTTATTTTTAGAACAACAGACTTCATATATCATTCCTAAAACATTTATGTGTTTTATTCAGTTATTCACTTTTGACCTTCTATATTAAAATGTAAATATAGTCTGCAACACATAAAGACTTCATCAAATCTAAAGAATTCTACAAAATTGGAAGTTATTAAATAAAAAAATACAAACTGTTTTCCTTTTTATAGTAATTAATGTATGCATTTTAGTGTGCAAAATGTCTCAAGGAGCACCCTTATTATTTTACTAAAAATAAACACCTATAAACACATTGAAGCTACAAATCTTTATGTTCCTTTTATATACTCTGGAGTGTTTTAGCTGAGGATATAGCTAAGTTGGTAGAGTGCTTGCCTCACATTCACAAGGCCATGGGTTCAATCCCCAGCATCAAAAACAAATTCTAAGAGAAAAAGCACCCTGTTCTTCTCCTGGGGTTGTGTTAAACTTGAAATATTTATATGGGAACTGGTCTATGTGTACTCATATTGCAGCATATTGGAAGTCACATCACCTGATTTCCAATGTTTGTCAGTTGGGTAAGATGTGGACCTCAAATGACCCCTTTCAAAATGTATGATTTTCTTCTTTAATCTACAAATTATCAGTGGGATAATATTCTAGCATCATGGGAATGTATGCTTCCTCTCAAATCTTTCACTTAATGGTTTTAGCAAATATTAATGATCATAATTCTGAATTAAACATTTCATTACACTTTCCAAAGGGTAAATTCCTAACTCCATCATTCTTTACCTAAAGTATGAAATTCTTCTGTAAGAGGTTCTGTTTCTCATTTCGGAAACACCATGTTTCCCCATCTGAATGTACAATCAAAACTTAACTCTCACTAATATTCAGAGTAGGGAGTTGATGGAATAATAACTTCTAGTAGATCCAAGTTGAATGTTTTCCCAAGTTTTTAAACGAAGGTTCAATCAATTGCATTCATTGTTGTATTTTTATGTTCATATTGAACCAAATTGGGAACTATAGTAACTACTTCTGTTGGATCTCTTTATCCTTTTGACAGGTCCCCATTAATCTTTCAATATTTCTTTGCTTCTTAAAAAAAAAAAAGATCTTACAGCGCTGAAATCATCTCTTTTTCCAAGGAACCCTAACCTTATCGGTTAAAAAACATTACTTAAAAATGAGGATCTGGGTCCTTGCTTGCAGTTTTTGTTTCTATGAGATGATTAGTGAACTATTTCATGGACACAAGTAGAAAAAAAGGGGAAATCATTTGTATCTTAAAAGAATTATTTGTTTTCATGTGGAGAATAGATTATAATAAAAGGAACAGAATAGAGAAATAAAAAAATGTACAAATTTATTGCCATTCAGGATGGAAAGAAATAGACAGATTGGACATATGTGAAAATGGAGAATTTACCACTTTTTTTGTGGTTCACTGGTTTGAGACAATGAAATTCTTGGAATACTCAAGGATTTTTTTCCAGAATACCAGTTTATGAATCTAGGTGAATAGTGTTGTCATAGGACATAGTGAAATTGAATGTCTTTAAGGTATATTACTATTGAGTTTCACAAAATCTGTATTAATTAGTAGTCCACTACTCATACAAATAATACACTTTTGAACCTAATGAAATAAGAATATTAATTTACATTACAGTATTTAAGACTATGTTTATACTTAATCATGCTCCAAAAAAATCCTCCTTAATCATATCAGATTGAAAGTGAATACTTTAAGTGTTTGGTGGCATAATTTGTATGTCAGTACAGGGAAAGTTTAAACTTTTTTGTCCAATCAAATCTTTTATTGCTTAGAAAAGCTGGTGTTCAGACATACATTTTAATATGATAAAATCCTTTTTAGAGGACATTTAGAGTACATCTAACTATGATCAGTTCAGCCTGTTCTGTTCTATTATGGTTTTGACATGCTTTACTTGTAGAAATGATTGCTAGTTTATGAAGTAATTCCTTACAAATAAATTATACAGAATTTAAAGAGTATGAACATTTGTAAATCAGAACTCTGGTGTGAATTAAAATGTTACTAAAATTACAAAATTGTCTTTAAACAAAATAAATAAAACCTGTGAAGATATTAAAATGTATACATACATTTTCCAGGTATACTCTCCTAATATGTGAAACATATCAAAAGGAATCATTTGGGAAGTATATGCCAAAACTACTTATGTTAGTTTGAGAAATGAGATGAAAACACAATTTATTTTATATTTTGCATACAACTAAGTAAATTATTCTATATTTTTTTTGCTGACAGGTTAGTAGTTCTCTTATTTAATGTATTGACTTCATATATCTTCCTAAGGTATTAATTTATGTATCTCTTTGTCCATTAACAAATCTTATACACTGCAAATAAAAAGATGTGCAATACTCAAGGAGTATTCTTCAAGACATTATTCTAAAGGAGAAAGATACGCATAGACAAAATATGACAGAGAGCTATGGGGGCAGTGAAGGAAACTTTCAGGAGCTTAGGAGAGTCAGAAAAGGCTTAAAAGTAAGGTCTTGAATGATAAATACGGCTTGAGTAACTGTGACAGAGACAAATAGTTCCCACAATTTGTCATTATCCATTCTCTTTTTATTCTTTAGTAAAACAAGTTTAAGCTTATTGCATGGTTGCTCAGTTACAGATTGTTTGGGGGCTTTCTTGCAGCCCACTGTAGCCATATTTTTGGTACACGCCAGTGGACGTGAAGTTAGTACTGTGGCAACCTCCAGGCTGTGCCTGTCAGAACTGGTCATGCCTTCCACTACTTTCCCTGTGCAGCTGACTATGATGGAGGAAGCCACAGTAGTCACTGTGCTCTGTCTACCCAGTGACAGTAAGGAGCCAGACAGCAGAACCTAGGCAATGAGTCTGGGTTCCAGTCTTCATCTAGTTGCCATAAAAAGACAAATGCAACTTCAATATGTGTTTGTGAAATGAATATCTACCTTGTTTGGCCCACTATATATAGTTTTTCTTCTTTTAGTTATAGGAGCTAACCATATGTCATATCTCTTGGAAAGATGGAAAGACTTTTTAACACCAAACACTTTAATTAAGGAAAAACATAAAAATTTGGAAGTATGATAAATAATGCTAGTAACTTTTCACTATCTCAGAGCACAACAATTTATTAGAGAAGTATTAAATAAAATAGGAAAAAGTTAAATTTATCATATATGAATAAAATCCATGATTCAATTAATGAAAATAATTACCAATTCCCAAGAAAATAAATTTGCGACATTACTAGCAAGTTGTTATTAAATTCCACAGATCATTTCTTAGAACATGTAAAGAATGACACCAGAAGAATTTTAGTCACACTGCAGGCTGCATTTGGCTTTTATGACATATTTAAGGAAATATATAAATTCAAAATATTTTGTTTTCTGAAAAGCATATGAGTTTTAGGTGTTTATTAATCTAGAACACAGAATGTTCCAATGCCATTTGTTATTCCCTGTAAAATTTATATTAAAATTTAAAATCTGAATTTATACATACAAATCTTTGAAACTAAGTAAGTCAATGTCTATTAAAAGCACATTTAATTTAGCTTCTTGGATTTTTGTATAGGACTAAAGTATTGTATTTTCTCAATTTAAAACATTACATTTAATGGTAATAGAATGAATGTATTTTTGTGTAGTCAGTCCTTTTAGAGGGCACATGAGTCTGATCAATAACAGTAAATTCCTATTCAAAATTAGGAATCAATTTCCATGGTAAATAAGCAGGATGAAAACAGTAGTACTATTCAAAAGAAAAGAAGGAAAAATAAAATTAATGAAATCAGAGATCATTATGTCATTTCATTCATAAATGTAAGCTATTGGAGAAAAACATAAGTAAGTTTTCATCAGATTTTACATTAAGTTTTTCCTATACTATTGGCATAGCATCAATGATTCGAGGAGCTCGAAGTAATAAAGACATTACTATAAAACCCTCCACTTCAGAGTCAGGAACCAAGACCCAGATAGGATAACTGATTAGGCCAAGATCATGCTGCCAAAATACTGAGATTAGGAAAGGCTTTTGAAGTTATCTTGTTTAAATTAACAACCTGGGATAAAATTCTGTCCCCAGCATTTCAAAAGATTCATGAATACTTTCCGCTGTTGGAATTTTCCTTGGGTGCAGGGTAAAGTGTTACCCAATATGGTTATTTCACAGATATTTAACACCTACAGTGTACCAAGGACAATGCTAAGCTCTAATGATATGGAAATAATACAAACAAGTCATACAGAAACTGGTCCCTACATTCACGGAATTTAGAATCAAGATGCAGAAACAGAGATAAAGCAATCATAAAAGAAAATAATTATAAACTGTGCTGAGTGCTATAATAGGCAAGGGTAGGTCACATCAGAGTATGTAATAGGATGACATGATTTGTGTAATTAATCATGGGGGTCTACCTTGTGATGTTTGACACAATTTGAAATCTAAACTTGAATGGTAAAAGAAAAATATTTTAATTAAATGGATCAGTATTTGAAAACTATTGAGCCAGGAAAGAATATTAAGAAAACAAGTCTGAAATGGAAAAATGAACATGGTTTTAGGGCAGACAGAATGTGAATGGCTAGAAAAGAAGCTTTGAATCAGCCTCTCCTATTTCACTTTTCTCCATAATGTCCTCACACACTGAAATATCCTATTATATCTTCTCTATATGTTGTCTGTATTTTCTTCCCAAAATACAGTCTTTGTGAAAATAGCACTTTTTGTTTGTTTCCAGTATTATATTTCAGAGTTCAAACAGGACCTGGTAAAAAATACTGGTTAATCCACACCTGTAGAATGAAGGATGGTAAATATTTTATAGTGAATAAAACAAACTACATATCTGCAGAAGAATATTCAAGAAGAAACCAAACTCATTCCAAGGTTCCTAAAATCTGTGAGAAATTGAGGTGATACCACAGAAGATGGGAATGAGCAGAATATGAAAATTTGCCTTGCTGGTGGTTAGTCAAAGTCCATTGTAAGGTTTACACCAGAGAAGAGGAAAGAAGACCTACCTCTGGATGATGATGACCATGCCTAACACATTGATTGCCTGTCCCATTACCTCTCTGTGTTCTTTTTATTCTATAAAGCTGTTTATATTCCTAAGATAGAGATTTGAGATTACAAAAATGTCTCCTTTATTTTCCTCAGGGCCAGTTTTAGTAAGCCTGTTTCCATCCAGGAACTCTTGTCTCCTAAGTTTTCAGTTGAGTGGTAAGCAAGCACAAACTTTTAATTCCGGTTGTTTCCAGAATCATACTGGTCATTGTTTTGAAAATAAGAGATCTTTTATTCACAGAAAAGTTAATGCAAAAAGAAAAAAAAAAAACATAGAACAAGAAAGACCTCTGGAAATGAAAAACATAATAAATAAAATATCAATAACAGCTATATCAGTTAGAGGAAGCAAAGAACAAATACAGGACAAAATCAAAAAGGAGAAAATGTTTTTTTAAGTTCACCACAGGAATTTCAAAAAGAATACGAGAAGTAAATAATCAAAATATCACAAATATAATATAAAAAATTCCCTAGAACTTAAGGTTCTCTAAATTGATAAGTTGCAACCAGTATTCACATCAGGGAACCTCTTAAACTTTCAGACTAACAAAGAAAAAATAATTTTTTAAAAAGGCTTAAAAGAGAAAAATGATAGGGTGTTATACCTGTGAGTAGAATATGATGATTATTTGACTTTTCAACAATAATGGAAGGTAGAAGAAATTACAGAAATGCTTTCAAACTTTGTAGAGATAATTATTCTCATCCAATATTTCTTTATTTGGCAAAACTATAAACCAAGAGAAGGATAAAGGTATTTTTAAATGCATGATGTCTTGATCTCTTACCTTCCATATCTCCTTTCTCCAGGAAGTTACTTGATAAATCTGCTACCAGATAACGGCATACAGCAGACAAGAGAAAGAAATGAAATATATGGGACTGGTGACCCTGAGATCGGAATTAGGGAATAAAAGGAAAGATACCCATAAACCAGTAAATATGCAGAAAGCACATAGGAAAAATTGTACCTCTTTAGCAACATGCCCTCAACCTGTGCTCTTGACTCATGCCCTTGTAAAATGAAGGCAATGCATAAGTACAGGGAAAATTTGTCATGAAATTGTGTGGGCCTACCTGGATCTACCTCCAGACTGGTGTGTGTGTGTGTGTGTGTGTGTGTGTGTATTGAAAATGTATCTACTTCCTAAGTAAACCTTTGTTTATGCCTTTGGTGCATGGTGAAATTCTTTTCCCTCCTGTTTGCCAAGAACCCCACTGGTTCTGAGTTAAATTCCTCTTCCCCTCTGGGAACATCTCAGACACTTCTCTGGAGGCATCTCTCCTCCTGTGACAATCCCACAGAGGGGTTGGAATTTCCTCAAGAATAGTGGAAAGATGTCACAGGACAGAAGTTATAGAACAGATGTTGAAAAAGGTAACTAGCCCACATTGATAAAAAGATAATAGGCTTTGTAAACAATATCTCCAGGTTAAAAGAAAAACAACAAACAACAACATCAACACCACCAACAAAAAGATTGTGGATGTTTAGATGGTTTAAAAAGTTGATTGGAGGGCTGGGGATGTGGCTCAAGCCGTAGCGCGATCGCCTGGCATGCCTGCGGCCCGGGTTTGATCCTCAGCACCACATACAAACAAAGATGTTGTGTCCGCTGAAAACTAAAAAATAAATAAATATTTTTAAAAAAAGAAAAAAGTTGATTTCCTTAAAAAAAAAAGTTGATTGGAAGCCAGGGTGCATGCCTGTAATTCCAGGGGTTGGGGAGGCTAAGATAGGAGAATCAAAAGTTCAAAGCCAGTCTCAGCAATGGCAAGGCATTAAGCAACTCGGTAAGACCCTGTCTCTAAACAAAATACATATAGGGCTGGGGATGTGACTCAGTGGTCGAGCACACCTAAGTTCGATCCTCAGTACCAAAATAAATAAATAAATAACATGATTGGAGAGGCTAAAAACATGTTGGGGAAAATTTAATATATTTAGGTAAAAAGCTAAATAAATTAAGAAAAAGACAGTATTAAATCTAAAAAATAAAGACATTATAAAAGGATATGTAATTGTATTTCTTTTGTGTGTAGCAGGGTACTATTCATAATAATGCAAAGATTTGATGAGTTTCTTATTTACAATAAAAGAAACATTACTGGAATTCTAGGCCAGAGGCCTGATTCTGGGGTGTTTTAACAAATCAGGTCCAGACATTCCCTCAGAGCCCAAACAGGGAAAGTAATGATGGCATAAAGGAGCTTAAATCAGTAAAGCTACACCAGGAGTCCAAAGGATTCAATGTTTTCAGCCCTGTCTTTGGGGATACTAGCATGAGGTTCACGATTATACACATAAAGGGGACCAAAAAATGTGTATTCCAGCAGTCTCAGTCTAACTATAATCTAGTCATTATCTCAGGATTGGTCAGCAAGGTTTTGATGGATATGAGCAAGCTACCATGGCCTCAGGGATAGTTTGAATTCTGAACAAGGTGCTTATCCACCAGGTCTGTGGTTCCTGGAACCAGAGGTGACTCTGATAAAAGACTTCCTTTTGGTTACTCATTGGTTAAATAAGAGGCCTAAAAGAAGAGTGTAACACCTTGTTACAGAAATGCTGAATATTTACTTAAATGAGAGTAGGTATGGATACACTAAGAAACTGATTATAAGGAATTTTACAATACAAATATTCTATCTACAATAACAAAAAGTCAATGAGTAGCCAAAAAATTTGCACAACCAAGACATATAACCAGAAATACAACCATATTTGGATACTTATATTTACTCTCAGACATCCTTGTTGTATCATGCACTATTATTTTTATGGTCCAGTAAGAAAGAAAAAAAATCAATGATTTAATTGCCTTTAATTGTATTATTGACCTATTATGTCCCAATTTTTAATCCTGCAACTATTTCAACAAAATTGATGCAAAGGATTTAAAATAGGTTGATAATCATAAATAGGAGTTATTTATTAAATTTAACTATTTATATTAGTTAATTTTACTACAATTATAGTAAAATTGCATTATCATGATATAATAATATTACATATAATATAATTATAGTATTTAATTTTCTATAGGTGTTTCACACCTGGAACATTAAGACAAAATGGGATAAGAAATTGTACTTGACCTGGGCAAGGTTGAACATGCTTATTTTCCCAGTACTTTGGGAGGCTGAGGCAGGAGAATGGTAAGTTAAAAGCCAGCCTCAGCAATTTAGGAGGCCCTAAAGTAGCTTAGCAAGACCCTACTTCAAAGTTTGAAAAATAGGCATTAAGCAACTCCGTAAGACCCTGTCTCTCCCCCGCCACATATACACACAAATTATATTTAATAGTTTTTGAAAAAGTCCTTTGTTAATTACTTAAAATAAATGTTTCCTATATATATATATATATATTGATAATGTATTCTTAGAAACATCTTTACAGTCAAAACTGATTCTCTTAAAACCATTTTATATTTCAGAGTTCTTGGTTTCTATATTTATTTTCCACACAATATGGAACTACATTATCAAGAATATTAGTGCTGTAATGTATCTAGAAAAGAATATTCTTCTGTTGTCTGGAATTTTCCCAAGTCAATAAAATTCCCTTCTACAAATTTTAGTTATCCTGAATATAACAAAAGAAGGTCAACGGAAAATTTTCAAAAAACAGTGAGGACATATGTCTTCTTCAAGTTGTCTTTTAAATCATTTGTTCACTGAAATGTCTGCTCTCTGAAGTTAGAAATGATGCAATAACAATAATGTCATCAACTGTAAAGCATTCTTATTTTGAAGCTGTTAAAATATGAAAACAAAATGTGCATATTACAGTCAGAACAGTATATTAGAGAACTGGTGACAAAACTACCGCCACGCTTAAAAGAAGTTGATTCTGATGACCAGAAACAGTGAGTGTGGAGAATGACTTGAAATGGATTTCTTAGAAAGCTTCTATCTTATTTAAGTGACATAATCAAAGAGGGGTCTGAGGAGAAGGGAGTTGGGGAAACCAAAACAGAACAGAGGACGACATTTAAACCAGTTTCACCTTGATTCTAGAGAATTCTAAACCAAGCTGTAGCAGAACATGTCTTCTCTTGAGACAGGGGTTTGCACCTCTGTATCAAGTGGTCATTAGGTAGAAATGTGAACTCTGGGGCAAGGTAGTTTTTATTAGGTCAAGGTCAGTTCCACTGTCAGCAACTGGGAGTGTGTTAACAGGCATAATGAAGAGGGCCTTGTCAGGGCAACAGAGCTTTTCAGTTTGTTGTTTGTTTAAATAAATATTTTAAAATATTTTGCCATTTTGAACTATATGCTTAAAATAGTGAAGTAAATGTTTATTTTTTTTATTTTTTTATTTTTATCTTTTATTGGTTGTTCAAAACATTACAAAGCTCTTGACATATCATATTTCATACATTAGATTCAAGTGGGTTATGAACTCCCATTTTTACCCCAAATACAGATTGCAGAATCACATTGGTTACACATCCACATTTTTAGGTAATGCCATATTAGTAACTGTTGTATTCTGCTACCTTTCCTATCCTCTACTATCCCTGCTCCCCTCCCCTCCCATCTTCTCTCTCTACCCCATCTAATGTAATTTAATTCTCTCCCTCATTTTTTTTCCCTTTCCCCTCACAACCTCTTATATGTAATTTTGTATAGCAATGAGGGTCTCCTTCATTTCCATGCAATTTCCCTTTTCTCTCCTTTTCCCTCCCACCTCATGTCTCTGTTTAATGTTTATCTTTTCCTCCTGCTCTTCCTCCCTGCTCTGTTCTTAGTTGCTCTCATTATATCAAAGAAGACATTTGACATTTGTTTTTTAGGGATTGGCTAGCTTCACTTAGCATAATCTACTCTAGTGCCATCCATTTCCCTGCAAATTCCATGATTTTGTCATTTTTTAGTGCTGTGTAATACTCCATTGTGTATAAATGCCACATTTTTTTTTATCCATTCATCTATTGAAGGGCATCTGGGTTGGTTCCACAGTCTAGCTATTGTGAATTGTGCTGCTATGAACATCCATGTGGCAGTATCCCTGTACTACGCTCTTTTAAGGTCTTCAGGGAATAGTCCAAGAAGGGCAAAAGCTGGGTCAAATGGTGGTTCCATTCCCAGCTTTCCAAGAAATCTCCATACTACTTTCCAAATTGGCTGCACCAATTTGCAGTCCCACCAGCAATGTACAAGAGTACCCTTTTCCCCACATCCTCGCCAGCACTTGTTGTTGTTTGACTTCATAATGGCTGCCAATCTTACTGGAGTGAGATGGTATCTTAGGGTGGTTTTGATTTGCATTTCTCTGACAGCTAGAGATGGTGAGCATTTTTTCATGTACTTGTTGATTGATTGTATGTCCTCCTCTGAGAAGTGTCTGTTCAGGTCCTTGGCCCATTTGTTGATTGGGTTATTTGTTATCTTATTGTTTAATTTTTTGAGTTCTTTGTATACTCTGGATATTAGGGCTCTATCTGAAGTGTGAGGGGTAAAAATTTGTTCCCAGGATGTAGGCTCCCTATTTACCTCTCTTATTGTTTCTCTTGCTGAGAAAAAAACATTTTAGTTTAAGTAAGTCCCATTTGTTGATTCTAGTTATTAACTCTTGTGCTATGGGTGTCCTATTAAGGAATTTGGAGCCCAACCCCACAATTTGTAGATTGGAGCCAACTTTTTCTTCTATCAGGCTCAGAGTCTCTGATTTGATATCAAGCTCTTTGATCCATTTTGAGTTAACTTTTGTGCATGGTAAGAGAAAGGGATTCAGTTTCATTTTGTTGCATATGGATTTCCAGTTTTCCCAGCACCATTTGTTGAAGATGCAATTCTTCCTCCATTGCATGCTTTTAGCCACTTTATCAAATATAAGAAAGTTGTAATTTTGTGGATTGGTTTCTGTGTCCTCTTTTCTGTACCATTGGTCCACCCGCCTGTTTTGGTACCAGTACCATGCTGTTTTTGTTACTATTGCTCTGTAGTATAGTTTGAAATCTGGTATCGCTATACCTCCTGATTCACACTTCCTGCTTAGAATTGCTTTTTCTATTCTGGGTCTTTTATTTTTCCATATGAATTTCATGATTGCTTTGTCTATTTGTACCAGAAATGCCATTGGGATTTTGATTGGCATTGCATTAAACCTATAGAGAACTTTGGGTAATATCGCCATTTTGATGATGTAAGTTCTTCCTATCCATGAACAGGGTATCCACAATCAATAACCTAGACTTAACTGACATGTATAGAATATATCAACCATCATCAAGGGGATACACCTTCTTCTCAGCAGCACATGGATCCTTCTCAAAGATAGACCATATATTATGCCATAGGGCAACTCTTAGTCAATATAAAGGTGTGGAGATAATACCATGCATCTTATCTGATCATAATGGAATGAAACTGGAAATCAATGATAAAAGAAGGAAGGAAATTCATGCATCACCTGGAAAATGAACAATATGTTACTGAATGATCAATGGGTTACAGAAGACATAAAGGAGGAAATCAAAAAATTCTTAGAGATAAATGAAAATACAGACACAACATATAGGAATCTATGGGACACAATGAAAGCAGTTTTAAGAGGGAAATTCATTGCCTGGAGTTCATTCCTCAAAAAAAGAAAAAACCAACAAATAAAGGAACTCACACTTCATCTCAAAACCCTAGAATAGGAAGAGCGAAACAACAGCAAATGTAGTAGAAGACAAGAAATAATTAAAATCAGAGCAGAAATCTATGAAATTGAAACAAAAAAAAACATTGAAAAAATTGATAAAAATAAAGTTGGTTCTTCGAAAAAATAAATAAGATCGACAGACCCTTAGCCATTCTAATGAAGAGAAGAAGAGAGAGAACTCAAATTACTAACATATAGGATGAAAAAGGCAATATCACAACGGACACTACAGAAATACAGAAGATAATTAGAAATTATTTTGAAACCCTATATTCCAATAAAATAGAAGATAGTGAAGATATCGATAAATTTCTTAAGTCATATGATTTGCCAGATTGAGTCAGGAAGATACACACAATTTAAACAGACCAATAACAAAGGAGGAAATAGAAGAAGCCATCAAAAGACTACCAACCAAGAAAAGCCCTGGACCGGATGGATATATAGTGGAGTTTTACAAAACCTTCAAAGAAGAATTAATACCAATACTTTTCAAGTTATTTCAAGAAATAGAAAAAGAAGGAGCTCTTCCAAATTCATTCTATGAGGCCAACATCACCCTGATCCCGAAACCAGACAAAGACACTTCAAAGAAAGAAAACTACAGACAAATATCTCTAATGAACTTAGATGCAAAAATCCTCAATAAAATCCTGGTGAATCGAATACAAAAGCATATCAAAAAAATTGTGCACCATGATCAAGTAGGATTCATCCCTGGGATGCAAGGCTGGTTCAATATAGGGAAATCAATAAATGTTATTCACCACATCATTAGACTTAAAGATAAGAATCACATGATCAGATGCAGAAAAAGCATTCAACAAAGTACAGCATCCCTTTATGTTCAAAACACTAGAAAAACTAGGGATAACAGGAACTTATCTCAACATTGTAAAAGCTATATATGCTAAGCCTCAGGCTAGCATCATTCTGAATGGAGAAAAACTGAAGGCATTCCCTCTAAAATCTGGAACAAGACAGGGATGCCCTCTCTCACCACTTCTATTCAATTTAGTTCTCAAAACACTAGCCAGAGCAATTAGACAGACAAAAGAAATTAAAGGCATAAAAATAGGAAAAGAAGAACTTAAATTATCACTATTTGCGGATGATATGATACTATATCTAACAGACCCAAAAGGGTCTACAAAGAAACTAGTAGAGCTAATAAATGAATTCAGCAAAGTGGCAGGATATAAAATCAACACGCATAAATCAAAGGCATTCCTGTATATCAGTGACAAATCCTCTGAAATGGAAATAAGGACAACCACCCCATTCACAATATCCTCAAAAAAATAAAATACTTGGGAATCAACCTAACAAAAGAGGTGAGAGACTTATACAATGAAAACTACAGAACCCTAAAGAGAGAAATAGAAGAAGACCTTAGAAGAAGTAAATGTTTTTAATACACTAAGAGAGAACAGAGGAAGGAATTTATGAATTTTATAAACTTAGGGAAGGTTTTATGAACAAGATATTTGAACTGGGACTGGCAAGCTGTGTCAGTATAATAATTTCTCTGCCTACATCATAAAGGTATAAGTAGCAAATGAAATCATGCAAAATAAAGTATTTTTAAATGATAAGAAATAGCTCTGGTCTGCTTTAATGAAGGTAACTTGTGATGGCATTAGAAAAATCATCCTTCTTCATAAGAATTATGTCTTAGTGTTAGCCAAGATAACTGCCTCCTGAGTTTTTATATTTCTGAATGATTTTAGGCCAAAGACACTGGGATTATTGTTCTTATTTTTTTAAAAAGTTTTTGTTGGCATCTTCTATCCAGACTAAGAGAAAAACAGATGTTTATACAAAACAAGTTGATCGATAAACATCAAAGTGTTAAGAAAAAAAATTGATTTAAAAATTTTGTTTTAAATTGTTATAAATTAAAGTATTATTTTTACATATTATTTTACAATGCTAAAGAACTTGGGACCCTTTTTTAAAAAATCTTAAATTATCTCAGTATTTTAGAAAATGTGTTTGCTTAAGTACAATACTTTTTAAAACATTATTTAAAAAGTGCTCTCATTGATTCTTTATTTTTATTTTTTACTTTTTTTTTCAGTACTACGTCTTGAACCCACGGGAGCTGTGTCACTGATCTACATCCCTAACCCCCTTTTTTTGAAACAGTGTCTCACCAAGTTAACCAGGATGACCTTAAACTTGTGATCCTCCTGCCTCAGCCCCTTGGGTACTGGGGATTACAAGTATGGGTCACTGCACTCAATGGCATCATTTTTTTCCCTCAAAAATGAAAAAGGGGTTTTTTGGGAAAATAATTTTCTAACTAATATAGTCCCTCTTAATTGGGGTAGATAGATCTTCTCTTTATTGTGGATGTTTAAGTATTTGAATTGGTGTTCTCCTGACTTGCCCCCAAATATTTCAATTCTTGCTCATGAATGTGATAAAAGGCAACACACTAATTATCACATTTTTCTCTTGCAATCAAAGTCCTCATTTTAAAAACCAAAGGATCATTTGTGGTTTATTAAAAATTTCCAAAACTGTGAATATTTTGTAAACATTTAAGCAAAAAAAGAGAACACATTACAAAATACATATTTTTCATTTTTCCTGACAACTACTGTCAATTTTAATGATTTATGATTGTATTTTAAAGTACACTGCTAAATGAGGTGTTACATTTATGTTTTGAAAAATATAAACTCTACATGATATCTGATCTCATTACTGCTTACTATTAAAATAATAGTAAGATTTTTAAAATGTCATTATTTTCTGATAAATTTAAAGATATTTAGCAAAAACTTTGATCAAGAATACATAATAAGTTAGAATAAAAGTGAACCCTTGTCCAGAAAAATTGATCTGTCTGGGTTCATTTAAATCCAAAAGATAATGTCCCTTCATTAAGAAGAAGTTGACTATTTGCCTTAACTTCCCACATTGACATTGTACAGTATTTTGACTCGCAAGTGAGTATATTAAAAAAAAAACTGAAAACCTTCCATCTATAAAACTAAAAAAAGTATGAACTTGATTTTATAAAGGATGCTTTTGGATACATATTTATTTAAAAATTACACATTAACAGGTGCAATAGAAGAGAGAATTAAAACCTGGAGGAACATGTAGAAAACAATTAAACTAGCACTGTAGCCATCCTGGGGATAAGGTAGGCTTTGTCTAGTGGCTTGTTTTCTTTAATGTTAAGTGATAGTAGTGGTAAGACTGCACTTAACACTGTGAGGATTGGGTCTGGGATAATATGTAAATTTTTAATCACCTAACTTTAATACCTTCAATAAAAAGGAGAAGATCAAGCATTTCTCCTTTGGACCAAGGTATTAATAAAATATTTAGATCATCTATTGTGATTTCTAATTAGGGTATAAGAGAAGAAGACTTCTTCTGTGCTCATAACCAGTGGCTTTCCCTTGCATTAATTTGAATGTTTATATTTATATTAGCCATGTGATCGAACAACCAACAAACTGAAATATTTAACCCCTTTTTTAGTTCTCAGATATTATCCTTGAGACAGCCCATAGGAAAAAAGCAAAATATCTAAGGAGTGATACTCCCTAAACTCAGTTCCTATAAGATTTTATTGTATTAATGCCCTACTGTAATACACATGCTTTCTAGTTAATACAGATGGAGACTCAGTAATCTGAAAGTTCACAATTGAATTGCTTTAAATGCAAAACTTTTTGAGAGCCAATAGGATACCACAAGTGGAATATTTCACAGCTAGCCTCATGGAATGGGTCATAGGCAAAACACAAGCACACAAAACTATAAAATTACCTTCAGACTATGTGCAAAGTGCATGTGAATTTTCTGTTTAGACTTGGGGCCCATAATCAAGACCTATGATCATGCATGTGCAAATACTCCAAAATCTTAGAAATTAAAAAATATGAAACATTTCTGGTCCCAAGCATTTTGGATTACATATGGTAAAATAAAGTAGTCCGCAATGCTAAGAATTAAGACACTATAAATATAAGCTAATATGCTGAGAAATTTTAGGTAATAAAAAACTCCCTTTGATACCATCTTTAAAACTGCAAAGAAATATGTAAAATATGAGAAAATCATAAGATATATCAGTAAGATGCATGTTTTTTGCAAAATACATATTGAAATAAAAATGATTATTGAAATCAAAACTAAGTGGGAATATGGGTTAAACAGCAGATCTGATACAGCTGAATAGAAAAACAGTGAACTTGAAAATGGGAAAGGGAATTTACCATAAATCCAAATAGAAACATTAAGATATTGAGTATTTGACATAGAGTGTAATGACAATAGTTAAAATAATGCATTATATGATTGAAGTTTGCTAAAAAAGTAGATGCCAAGTGTTCTTAACCAACTCCCCCATTACACATACACAGACATGTGAGTTGACAGATGTGTTTACCATGTTGATAATGGTTATCACTTCACAATTCGCAAACTACTACTAAAATAGTACATTGTGCTATTTAACATACATAATTTATATTTGTCAATAACACTTCAAATAATGCTGGAAAAACAGGATAAGTAGGTCCAACAAATAGTATAAGAAATTGAAGAAGGATAGAACAAAGAAAATAGGAGCAGAAAATGTGAGATTATACATGAGGATTCTTTATATTCACATATTTTATAATTAAAAATAAAGTCATCTCCAGGCTAGGCACAACAATTATAGAAGTATAAAGACAAAATTTTAAAAAATCACTCAAAATTAAAGATGAAATAAATGTTGTGTTCAGGAAAACAAATAAATTTATCATTGAAAAAAATGACAAAATGTGTATTTAAGAAAGAAGGGAATTGATACTAGAAGAAAGAAATAAGGTATCAGAGACAATAGAGGGTATGTATATTTAAGAAAGAAGGGAATTGATACTAAAAGAAAGAAATCGGTATCAGAGACAATAGAGGTTAAAGACATTAGCTAACAAGTGGGCAGATGTGAATGGAATTTTGTTATTGCAAATGAATAATAAAATTACTCCTTTGAGGATAAAAGTTTAATTGATTCAAAACATGAATAATAATGACTATTTTTGAAAAATGACAGTATAATTATGAATGAATAGAATCTTGGAAACACTAAAATACTAAGGAACAATTCACATGTAAAAGAAGAAATGAAATTATTTGGCATTGGGGAGATTCACAAATTCCTTAGTTTTGTGAAGATGAAGTGAAAAATCTTAAGAGTAGATTTAATAATTCAAATATGCACATATTCATTCAAATAATAGAAAATTATTTATAAATAATAGAAGAAAAAATTAAATAGTGACATTTAACAAATTTGAATAAAAATGTGGCTGTATAAAAAATGTGATCCTGCAATCTGTACACGTGGAAAAATAAGATTATGTACCCCATTTGAATTAAATGTATGATATGTCAAGATCATTGTAATATTTTGAGCAACTAATAAAAAAAATTTAAAAAAAGATAAAAGAAAAACAAAAAGAAATGGTATCCAAACATATTATATATTTGAAAGCCTTCCAGATTAATCAAACCCAAAATTTGTTTCTATATTTGGTTTGCAGAAGACAAAACTAAAATTTAAGAGCAAAGAAAATTTGACAGTGAAGTGTTAGAGAAATATCTATATAAAAAAATAAAGTGAAAAATGTGTATGTATTATGGAAAATAGATATTATACCAACAAAGGCTTATTAAGAATTAATAAAGAATATTAATACACGTTTTGAATTTTGAATACAATGGGAAATTATAGAATTACAGTGAAGAAACGGACACATCCATGATCCTAAAGGCAAATTTTAACAACCTCTCCCAGTAATTTACATATTAGAAAGAACAAGAATTTCTAAGAATATTGTTGAGGACACTGTATTTTTAGCCTGACTTTTGTAGCCTATTCATAATTCTCTTCTCCCTACCCTTTAGTTTAAACAAGAATGCCTAGCTTTTTTACTTCTGGTCTTCAAAAAGGTGGATTTTCTCAATGAGGCTTTAGGGACTCAACCTTATAGTCTAAATTCTAAGACTTAGCTTATGAGGCCAATGTAAGAGGTATTGAGATACAAAAGTATATATTAATTATTGATCAGGGGAAGAGTTTTGGGCTATCTAAGGCCAATTAATATGTTCAAGTCTAGGTGGAACTGAACTGGTCAAAAGTGAGCACATCAGTGCCATGATCTCTGATCAAACTTTTGTAGAGTTCTGTTGCTTTCAAAGCTGTTGGCAAGAGTCAGCACATGGAGATCATATTTCTTGGCATACACTCAAAAAATATTTAATAGATGAATGAATAGATGAGTTCTTTCAGTCTATCAGGGTGAAGGAAATCTGTTTCTTTCTGCATTAGCTCCTCACCAGCATTGAAGAAGAAAATGTGGAATAACAAGATTTCAAGTTGTTTTTGAACATAAATCAATTAAGGGTACTTTTTTTCTTTGACTTGTGTTCTGCAAATTTACAAAATGGAAATTAGACCCTGAGGTCAGAATTTTCTAAGTAGTAGAGGGAAAAAAATTATAGAAAACAAAAACAAGACCTACATGCTGGTTTTTCACCTTAAATAACAATGTTTCTTATGCTATAAAGAAAATAATTTCAATAAGTAGCTAAACATAATTTCCTAAACACAACGAGGTTTAAATATTTATATGGCTACACTGTTACATTTATTACTCTTTATCTCTTTTCATCAACGAATAAAAGACTAGGAAAAATTTTATATCCTGGGTAGAAAATATTGTGAAGAATTCCACTCCATTTATTAAGAGTGTTTTTCCCCTGAGGAGACTGAAATATGGAAATTGTCTAACCTTTCTTTTATCTTGATGAGGCAGCCTCACAGGGCTTGTTTTACAGTAAATCTGGAGCTTACAGTTCTATATCTTTGCATATCACTGTTAAAAGTTATTTTCTGTTATTTTCAAAACAGACACATAAACATTTTTCTTCTTCTCCCCTATCAGTACCTCCCAAACTGATTCTCACACACAAAAAGATACAAATGGTTAGTATTAAAAAAAAAAAAAACAACTTGTTTGTCTTCTTCCTTTAAAAAATTCAGACATTTGAAAGAAACTATTGGGGAAATATATTTTCAAAAGTGAATCAATGAGGTTAGAAAAGATAGGAGGGAAAAAGGAAAGCTGAATTTTTAATTACAGGCTTCATGCATGTGTTGAAATTTTACACTGAACCCCATTAATAAGTGTAAATGATATATGATAATAAAATTTAAATAAAATATAAAAAGCAATTACTTCCAATATCTAAGAAATGCCAGCATTCCTAATCATAAATTAATATCAGACAGGATAATAATTACATAAAAACAAACAAGGAGGGCTAGGGCTATATAACTTAGTTGGTAGAGTGCTTGCCTACCCTGCAAAAGGGCTTGAGTTCAATCCCCAGCACCATCAAACAAACCAACAAGGCCAAGCAAAACAAAAAGCTCTAAAAAGAAGAATAGAATCTCTGAGTCAATACTCATTATCATACAACTTCTGTGCCATATAAAACTCCTACACACATCATGTATACCTGACTCCTGCTCACATTTTATAGAAAATTTCCATACATATTGTAGTTGTCCACTGGCTTAAACAACTTTATAAGAATCAGAGTACAAAAATCATAATGAATAAAAGAAGCTAGCAATATTTCTAATTATCAACACATTTATAAAAAATCTTTTAAAAGGAGGAATCATATTTCCTATCTTTAAACAAAACAATTCTTATAACTTGTGAACATATTCATATTCTTTCATGGGCTGCGATTTGGCACATAGCACATTAGAGGAAATTCTAACACATAATTAAGAAATCGGAATCAGACAAGTTTGAAGATAGCATTGTTTCTCACTATTTTTATACTTTTTCAAAAATATTTTATTGTTGGTTGTTAAAAGCATTACATAGTTCTTGACATATCATATTTCACACTTTGATTCAAGTTGGTTATGAACTCCCATTTTTACCCCATATACAGATTGCAGAATCAGATCGGTTACACATCCACTGATTTACATATTGCCATACTAGTGTCTGTTGTATTCTGCTGCCTTTCCTATCCTCTACTATCCCTCCTTCCCTCCCCTCCCCTCCCCTCTTCTATCTCTACCCCATCTACTGTAATTCATTTCTCCCCCTTGTTTTTTTTCCCTTTCCCCTCACTTCCTCTTGTATGTAATTTTGTATAACCCTGAGGGTCTCCTTCCATTTCCATGCAATTTCCCTTCTCTCTCCCTTTCCCTCCCACCTCTCATCCCTGTTTAATGTTAATCTTCTTCTCATGCTCTTCCTCCCTACTCTGTTCTTAGTTACTCTCCTTATATCAAAGAAGACATTTGACATTTGTTTTTTAGGGATTGGCTAGCTTCACTTAGCATAATCTGTTCTAATGCCATCCATTTCCCTGCAAATTCTAGGATTTTGTCATTTTTTAATGCAGAGTAATACTCCATTGTGGATAAATGCCACATTTTTTTTATCCATTTGTCTATTGAAGGACATCTAGGTTGGTTCCACAGTCTTGCTATTGTGAATTGTGCTGCTATGAACATCGATGTAGCAGTGTCCCCGTAGTATGCTTTTTTTAGGTCTTTAGGGAATAGACCAAGAAGGGGAATAGCTGGGTCAAATGGTGGTTCTATTCCCAGCTTTCCAAGAAATCTCCATACTGCTTTCCAAATTGGCCGCACCAATTTGCAGTCCCACCAGCAATGTACAAGTGTACCCTTTTCCCCACATCCTCGCCAGCATTTGTTGTTGTTTGACTTCATAATGCCTGCCGATCTTATTGGAGTGAGATGGTATCTTAGGGTGGTTTTGATTTGCATTTCTCTGGCTGCTAGAGATGGTGAACATTTTTTCATGTACTTGTTGATTGATTGTATGTCCTCCTCTGAGAAGTGTCTGTTCAGGTCCTTGGCCCATTTGTTGATTGGGTTATTTGTTTGCTTATTGTTTAATTTTTTGAGTTCTTTGTATACTCTGGATATTAGGGCTCTATCTGAAGTGTGAGGAGTAAAGATTTGTTCCCAGGATGTAGGCTCCCTATTTACCTCTCTTATTGTTTCTTTTGCTGAGAAAAAACTTTTTAGTTTGAGTAAGTCCCATTTGTTGATTCTAGTTATTAACTTTTGTGCTATGGGTGTCCTATTGAGGAATTTGGAGCCCGACCCCACAGTATGTAGATCGTAGCCAACTTTTTCTTCTATCAGACGGCATGTCTCTGATTTGATATCAAGCTCCTTGATCCATTTTGAGTTAACTTTTGTGCATGGCGAGAGAAAGGGATTCAGTTTCATTTTGTTGCATATGGATTTCCAGTTTTCCCAGCACCATTTGTTGAAGATGCTATCCTTCCTCCATTGCATGCTTGTAGCCTCTTTATCAAATATAAGAAAGTTGTAATTTTGTGGATTGGTTTCTGTGTCCTCTATTCTGTACCATTGGTCCACCCGCCTGTTTTGGTACCAGTACCATGCTGTTTTTGTTACTATTGCTCTGTAGTATAGTTTGAAGTCTGGTATCGCTATACCGCCTGATTCACACTTCCTGCTTAGCATTGTTTTTGCTATTCTGGGTCTTTTATTTTTCCATATGAATTTCATGATTGCTTTATCTATTTCTATAAGAAATGCCATTGGGATTTTGATTGGCATTGCATTAAACCTATAGTGAACTTTTGGTAATATCGCCATTTTGATGATGTTGGTTCTGCCCATCCATGAACAGGGTATATTTTTCCATCTTCTAAGATCTTCTTCTATTTTTCTCTTTTGGGTTCTGTAGATTTCATTGTATAAGTCTTTCACCACTTTTGTTAGGTTGATTCCCAAGTATTTTATTTTTTTTGAGGATATTGTGAATGGAGTGGTTGTCCTCATTTCCATTTCAGAGGATTTGTTGCTGATATACATGAATGCCTTTGATTTATGCGTGTTGATTTTATATCCTGCCACTTTGCTGAATTCATTTATTAGCTCTAATAGTTTCTTTGTAGACCCTTTTGTGTCTTCTAGTTATAGAATCATGTCACCTGCAAATAGTGATAATTTAAGTTCTTCTTTTCCTATTTTTATGCCTTTAATTTCTTTCATCTGTCTAATTGCTCTGGCCAGTGTTTCGAGAACTATGTTGAACTGAAGTGGTGAGAGAGGGCATCCCCG
The DNA here is from genome assembly GCF_047511675.1 of Marmota flaviventris. Taxonomy (NCBI): domain Eukaryota; kingdom Metazoa; phylum Chordata; class Mammalia; order Rodentia; family Sciuridae; genus Marmota; species Marmota flaviventris. The sequence continues at coordinate 40,995,128 of NC_092513.1, forward strand.
TCTTGTTCCAGATTTTAGAGGGAATGCCTTCAATTTTTTCTCCATTGAGAATGATGCTAGCCTGAGGCTTAGCATAGATAGCTTTTACAATATTGAGGTATGTTCCTGTTATCCCTAGTTTTTCTAGAGTTTTGAACATGAAGGGATGCTGTAATTTGTCAAATGCTTTTTCTGCATCTATTGATATGATCATATGGTTCTTATCTTTATGTCTATTGATGTGGTGAATAACATTTATTGATTTCCGTATATTGAACCAGCCTTGCATCCCAGGGATGAATCCTACTTGATCATGGTGCACGATTTTTTTGATATGTTTTTGTATCCGAGTGGCCAGAATTTTATTGAGGATTTTTGCATGTAGATTCATTAGAGATATTGGCTGTAGTTTTCTTTCTTTGAAGTGTCTTTGTCTGGTTTAGGAATCAGGGTGATGTTGGCCTCGTAGAATGAATTTGGAAGTTTTCCCTCTTTCTCTATTTCCTGTAATAGCTTGAAAAGTATTGGTATTAGTTCTTCTTTAAAGGTTTTTTAAAACTCTGCTGTATACCCATCCGGTCCTGGGCTTTTCTTAGTTGGTAGTCTTTTGATGGTTTCTTCTATTTCCTCAATTGATATTGGTCTGTTTAGGTTGTCTATATCCTCCTGACTCAATCTGGGTAGATCATATGACTTAAGAAATTTATCGATGCCTTCAATATCTTCTATTTTATTGGAGTATAAGGATTCAAAATAATTTCTAATTATCTTCTGTATTTCTGTAGTATCTGTTGTGATATTGCATTTTTCATCCCGTATGCTAGTAATTTGAGTTCTCTCTCTTCTTCTCTTCGTTAGCATGGCTAAGGGTCTGTCGATCTTATTTATTTTTTCAAAGAAACAACTTTGAGTTTTGTCAATTTTTTCAAATGTTTCTTTTGTTTTGATTTCATTAATTTCAGCTCTGATTTTAATTATTTCTTGCCTTCTACTTCTTTTGCTGTTGATTTGCTCTTCTTTTTCTAGGATTTTGAGATGAAGTGTGAGATCATTTATTTGTTGGTTTTTTCTTTTTTTAAGGAATGAACTCCAGGCAATGAATTTTCCTCTTAGAACTGCTTTCATTGTGTCCCATAGATTCCGATATGTTGTGTCTGTGTTTTCATTTATCTCTAAGAATTTTTTAATTTCCTCCTTGATGTCTTCTATAACCCATTGATCATTCAGTAACCTATTGTTCATTCTCCTAGTGATGCATGATTTTTCCTTTCTTCTTTTATCGTTGATTTCCAGTTTCATTCCATTATGATCAGATAAGATGCATGGTATTATCTCTACTCCTTTATAATGTCTAAGAGTTGCCCTGTGACATAATATATGATCTATTTTTGAGAAGGATCCATGTGCTGCTGAGAAAAAAGTGTAACTGCTTGATATTGGGTGGTATATTCTATATATGTCAATTAAGTCTAGGTTATTAATTGTATTATTGAGTTCTATAGTTTCTTTATTCAACTTTTGTTTGGAAGATCTGTCCAGTGGTGAGAGAGGTGTGTTAATGTCTCCCATAATTATTGTATAGTGGTCTATTAGACTCTTGAACTTGAGAAGAGTTTGTTTGATGAACATAGCTGCACCATTGTTTGGAGCATATGTATTTATGATTGTTATGTCTTGTTGGTGTATGGTTCCCTTGAGCAGTATGTAGTGTCCCTCTTTATTCCTTTTGACTAACTTTGGCTTGAAATCTATTTTATTTGATATGAGTATGGACACTCCTGCTTGTTTCCGAAGTCCATATGAGTGATATGATTTTTCCCAGCCTTTCACCTTCAGTCTATGTATGTATTTTACTATCAAATGAGTCTCCTGTAGGCAGCATATTGTTGGATCTTTTTTTTTATCCATTCTACTAGCCTGTGTCTCTTAATTGGTGAGTTTAAGCCATTAACATTTAGGGTTATTATTGAGATATGGATTGTTCTTCCAGCCATATTTGTTTATTTATGTTACTTAACATGGTTTGTTTTTCCTCTTTGATTATTTTTCCCTTTACTGTACTACCTTCCACTGTTGGTTTTCATTGTTATTTTCCATTTCCTCTTCCTGTAATGTTTTGCCGAGGATGTTTTGAAGAGATGGTTTTCTAGCTGCAAATTCTTTTAACTTTTGTTTATCATGAAAGGTTTTAATATCCTCTTCCATCCTGAAGCTTAATTTCGCTGGATACACAATTCTTGGTTGGAACCCATTTCTTTTCAGCGTTTGAAATATGTTGTTCCAGGATCTTCTAGCTTTCAGAGTCTGTGTTGAAAGATCAGCTGTTATCCTGATTGGTTTACCCCTAAATGTAATCTGCTTCCTTTCTCTTGAACCTTTTAGAATTCTCTCCTTATTCTGTATGTTGGGCATCTTCATTATAATGTGTCTAGGTGTGGATCTCTTATGATTTTGCACATTCGGCGTCCTGTAGGCTTCTAGGATTTGGGATTCTGTCTCATTCTTCAAGTCTGGGAAGTTTTCTTGTATTATTTTGTTGAACAGATTGCTCATTCCTTTGGTTTGGACCTCTATACCTTCCTGTATCCCAATGACTCTTAAGTTTGGTGTCTTTATGTTATCCCAAATTTCTTGGATGTTCTGCTCATGGTTTCTTAACAGTCTCGCTGAGCTGTCTATGTTCTTTTCAAGTTGAAATACTTTATCTTAATTGTCTGATGTTCTATCTTCTAAGTGTTCTACTCTGCTGGTAGTATTCTCATTTGAGTTTTTAAATTGGTTTGTTGCTTCCTGCATTTCTAGGATTTCTGTTTGTTTGTTTTTTATAACCTCTATCTCCCTATATAGTTGATCTTCTTGGATTTGTTTATGTAATTCATTGTCGAAGTGATCTTTCATTGTCTGATTTTGCTGTCTAATGTCTTCCTTGAGACTCCAGATCATCTGAAGCATGTAAATCCTGAATTCTTTATCTGACATTCCATCTGCTGCAGCTATTACCTCTTCTAAGGTTGAGTTGACCTGCATTGCTAGTGGTACTTTCTTTCCTTGTCTTTTCATTCTGCTCGCATTACTTTCTGCTTGGTGAAACTGTTGTGTTATTGAATTTCCCTCCTATATATTTATATTGCTCTTGTATAATTGCAAAGTCTCCCTTGCAGGGGCGGGCGGCGGCTGTTCTCCTCCTCCAATTGAGGTGATCTGTCTATCTCACCTGCGGGCCGCTGGGCCCCTTCTCCAGGTCGCGTGGTCTGCCTACCTTGTGGGCAACGGCTGGGCCCCTCCTCCAGTAGGGATGATCTGTCTACTACGCTGGCAGGCTGCTGGGCCTGTTCTCCAGGTTGCAGGTCTGCCTACCTTGCAGGCGCAGGCGGTGGCTGTGCCCCTCCTCCAATTTGGGTGATCTTTCAACTAGGCCGGTGTGCCGCCGGGCCCCTTCTCTGGGACTTGCGGTCTGCCTACCTTGTGGGTGGCAGCTGAGACCTTCCTCCAATTGGGGCGATGTGTCTACCACGCCGGCAGGCCGCTGGGCCTGCTCCGCTGGTTGGTCGCAGGTCTGCCCACCTTGCAGGCATGGGAGGCGGCTCTGCTCCACACCTCCTCTAATTGGGGCGATGTGTCTACCACGCCGGCTTTTGAGTAAACTATTTGAACTTGTTTATGTTCAGTTTCTTTCCTGAAAACTGAGGATTAGTACACCCCATATGGGGTTGATATAAAAATAAAATGACATAATACATGTAAATCTGCTTCATAAAATATCTGCTCATAGTCATTGCTTAGTAACAGAAATGCTCTTTAAATTTTGTGTTTAATAAAATGGCATGTATTATATTTGGGGTTCATTTTGAAATAATCATACATGCATGGAATATACTTTGCTCCACTTAGGTCCCCAGTACTTCCTTTTCCCTCCCCTTTTCCCATACTTTGTTCCACTTCCTCTACTGATCTCCCTTCCATTTAATTTATAGTTTTGTTTAACTGGTGTTTTACAGATATACATAAAGGTGAAATTCACTATGGTACAATCATATTTATAAATGATATAAATTTAGCAGTTTTACTCCACTGTTCCTTTTCCTGTCCTCCCTCCTTCCTTCTCTATCTCCTTCCTCTGTACTACTGATCTTCATTCTAATGTCATGGGATCCTTCATTGCTTTTTTCCCCCTTACTTTGTCTAGCTTCCACATATGACAAAAAGCATTCAACTTTGATTTTCTGAGTCTGGCTTATTTCACTTAACATGGTGTTCTCTAGTTCCATCTATTAGCCAACAAATGCCATTTCATTTTTCTTAATGTCTGAATACAACTCCATTGTGTACATATAACACATTTTCTTCATCTAGTCTTCTGTTGATGGGTACCTGGACTAGTTCCATAACTTGGCTGTTGTGAATAGCACTGCTACCAACATCGATGTGCCTGTATATTTATAGTATGCTCCTTTAGTTTTTTAGGATAAGTATCTAGAAATTAGATCAGAAACTTTGCAACTGCTAGGAAAAAAACATAGGGTCAACATGCAACATATTGGCATTGACACCAGCTTCCTTGATATGACTCCTAAAACTCAAGAAATTAAACAAAAAATTAATAAGTGGGTTGGTATTAAGTTAAAATTTTTTGCACAGCAAAGGAAACAAAAGCATGAAGACAGAACCTACACAATGGGAGAAAATTTTTACCAGCTGCTATCTGACACAGAATTATTATCAAGAATATAAAGAACTCAAAAAATTTAATATCAAAGAAACAAATAATCCTATAAATAAATGGGGCAAACGAGCTAAACAGACACTTCTCAAAAGAAATACAAATAGCCAACAAAAACGTGAAAACATGTTCAACAATCCTAGCAATTAGGGAAAAGCAAATCAAAATTACTTTGTGATTCCATTTCTGCAGCTAGAAGGTAAACATTAAGAATACAACTCATGGGCTGGTAGAGCACTTGCCTGTCATGTGTGAAGCACTGGGTTTGATCCTCAGCACAGTATAAAAATAAATTAAAAAAAATAAAGCTATTGCGTCCATAAAAACAAAACAAGAACACAATTCATGATAAATGCTGGTGAGTGTGTTAGAGAAAATTTACACTTATACATGTCGATGGGACTGCAAATTACTACAACCACTCTGAAAAGTAGTATGGAGATTCCTCAAAAAACTGGGAATGGAACCACCATATTATCAGCTATCCTTCTTTAGGTATTTATCCTAAAGTAACAGTAACTCTTTGAATTCATTTTTTAACTGAAAATATATTTATAAATGAAAAATATTTCAAATGATGTCTTTTTGAACATATCAGTTCTATAGTACAGTGTAAGCCATTTTCTTTTTCTGTACGAGCTTAATTCTCAGTGTGCCTATGTTTGAAGTTTAGCTGTTAATTTGAACTTCTAGAATTCACAAAAGTCCAGAGTTACATAGGAGGTATCTGTTATATTCATCTTAGTAGACAATCCATCAGGAAATTCCATCTCATTCTTTGTAGCAGAACGTTTTAAATTTTATTTTTGGTAATAATCAGCTCATCTCTAACCCAGAGAATTAAATATCATTGTTAAAATCAATCTAGAAACTCTCATTTCCCTTTTTAGTAATTGGTTTAAGTATTTAATTAATGTTGTTAGAGAATTAAGGGAAAGAGTTGAACTGTGGTTGCTTGGGGAGGGTCTTTCAGTACAAGAGATTTATAAGACAAGACATGGGACTTGCTATCTGCAGGCGAGGTTGCATGTGAAAACTATGCTTGAAGATGCCACCATGCAGACAAGTCAAGAGAGGTAGAAATGAAGAGAATACAACATCTCAGACCAAGTACATCTCCACTCCAGAATTGTCATCATGATATAATCAAAGCGTAACCCATGCAAAGTAGTGCTCGTGATATTTTCTGTAACTTGCATTCAAAAGCGATGTTAAAGGTGTGTCACTATTCCTGAAAGACATAAGCATGTGAGTTATTTTAAAACCAAATATTTTGTCACTGTGTACAGCAGAAGGAAGGAAGCAGAAAAGTTCTGTTTAGTTTTATTGAAAATTTTATGGACAAATAAGTTACAAAAGGTCCCAGATATTTGGTTTTCTAATTCTTTAAAAAACAGTATCACAACCTTGGAAGACTTGCTCATGGTGATATGAAATGAGATGTTGATATTTGATTTATTATAATGCTTTATGGAATTTAAATGTCTATACCTACATATAAAGTTTTAAGATTGTTTTAAATTTTAATTTAAGCATCACATGAGCTAGGCAGGCATTCTACCACTGAGCCACAACCCCAGCCCCAAGAGTTGAAAGACCTCTACAATGAAAACTGCAACATGCTAAAGAAAGAATTAAACAAAAGTTATACGCATTGATGGGACTACAAATTGCTACAACCACTCTAGAAAGTAGTATGGAGATTCCTCAGAAAACTGGGAATAGAACCACCTTATTATCAGCTATCCCTCTTTAGGTATTTATCCTAAAGTAACAGCTCTTATAAATTCAGTTTTAGAGGATGGAATGATCTACCTTATTCTTGGATAGGCAGAATTAATATTGTCAAAATGACCATACTACCAAAAGCACTATACAGATTCAATGCAATCCCAATCAAAATCCCAATGACAATCCTTATAGAAATAGAAAAAGCAATCATGAAATTCATCTGGAAAAATAAGAGATTGAGAATGGCCAAAGCAATTCTTAGTAAGAAGAGTAAAACAGGTGACATTACTCTAGGAGACCTTAAACTATACTACAGAGCAAGTAAGAGAAATGCAAATCAAAACCACCCTAAGATACCATCTCACTCCAGTAAGATTGGCAGCCATTATGAAGTCAAACAACAACAAGTGCTGGAGAGGATGTGGGGAAAAGGGTACTCTTGTACATTGCTGGTGGGACTGCAAATTGGTGCGGCCAATTTGGAAAGCCGTATGGAGATTCCTGGGAAAGCTGGGAATGGAATCACCATTTGACCCAGCTATTGCCCTTCTCGGACTATTCCCTGAAGATCTTAAAAGAGTATACTACAGGGATACTGCCACATCGATGTTCATAGCAGCACAATTCACAATAGCTAGACTGTGGAACCAACCCAGATGCCCTTCAATAGATGAATGGATAAAAAAATGTGGCATTTATACACAATGGAGTCCTACGCAGAACTAAAAAATGACAAAATCATGGAATTTGCAGGGAAATGGATGGCACTAGAGTAGATTATGCTAAGTGAAGCTAGCCAATCCCTAAAAAACAAATGCCAAATGTCTTCTTTGATATAATGAGAGCAACTAAGAACAGAGCAGGGAGGAAGAGCAGGAGGAAAAGATTAACATTAAACAGAGACACGAAGTGGGAGGGAAAGGGAGAGAAAAGGGAAATTGCATGGAAATGGAAGGAGACCCTCATTGTTATACAAAATTACATATAAGAGGTTGTGAGGGGAATAGGAAAAAAAAACAAGGAGAGAAATGAATTACAGTAGATGGGGTAGAGAGAGAAGATGGGAGGGGAGGGGAGGGGGGATAGTAGAGGATAGGAAAGGTAGCAGAATACAACAGTTACTAATATGGCATTATGTAAAAATGTGGATGTGTAACCGATGTGATTCTGCAATCTGTATTTGGGGTAAAAATGGGAGTTCATAACCCACTTGAATCTAATGTATGAAATATGATATGTCAAGAGTTTTGTAATGTTTTGAACAACCAATTTTAAAAAAGAGTAACAAAAACAGTATAATATTGGCACAAAAATAGACTGGTAGACCAATGGTACAGAATAGAGGACACAGAGACAAACACACAATTACGATTATTTTATATTCGACAAAGGCGCCAAAAACATACATTGGAGAAAAGATAGTCTCTTCAACAAATGGTGCTGGGAAAACTGGAAATCCACATGTAACAAAATGAAAATAAACCCCTATCTCATACCATGTACAAAACTCAACTCAAAGTGGATCAAGGACCTAGGAATTAAACCAGAGACCTCATGCCTAATAGAAGAAAAAGTAGGCCCAAATCTCCATCATGTCTGATTAGGCCCAACTTTCTTAATAAGACTCCTATAGCACAAGAATTAAAACCAAGAATCAATAAATGAGCAGTAATCTTTAGAATGTATAAAAACACTCAAAAAATACTTACCACCAAAAAAACAAATAACCAAATCCATAAATGGATTAAGGAATTGAACAGGCACTTCTCAGAAGAGGACATTCAGTCAATCAACAAACATATAAAATAATGTTCAACATCTCTAGCAATTAGAGAAATGCAAATCAAAACTACTCTAAGATTTCATCTCACTCCAGTTAGAATGGCAGCTATCAAGAATACAAACAACAAGGGGCAGGCTGGGGTTGTGGCTTAGTGGTAGACTGCTCACCTAGCATGTGTCAGGTGCTGGGTTCGATCCTCAGCACCACATAAAAATAAATAAATAAAATAAAGATATTCTGTCCTAAAAAAAATACAAACAATAATAAATGTTGGTGAGGATGTGGGGGAAAAAGGCACACTCATACATTGCTGGTGGGACTGCAAATTTATGCAGCCAATCTGGAAAGCAATATGGAGATTCCTTGGAAAATGTGGAATGGAACCACCATTTGACCCAGCTTATAAGTTTATACCCAGAGGATTTAAAAACAGCATATACTACATGGACACAGCCATATCAATGTTTATAGCAGCACAATTCACAATAGCTAAATCATGAAACCAACCCAGATGGCCTCCAGTAGATGAATGAATAGGGAAGCTTTGGTATATATACACAATGGAACATTACTCAGCATTAAAAGAGAATAAAACCATGGCATTTGCAGGTAAATGGATAGAGTTGGAGAATATAATGCTAAGTGAAGCAAGCCAACCCTCCAAAAAACAATAGAATATTTTCTTTTATATGAGGATGTTGACTCATAATGGCGATGCAGAGAACATGGGAGGAATGGAGAAACTTTAGATAAGGCAAATGGGAGGGAGGGGAAGGGAGAGGGTAAGGGGATAGGAATGATGATGGAATGAGTTAGACATCATTACCCTAAGTACATGTATGAAGACACGAATGATGTGAAAATACTTTGTGTACAACCAGTGACATGAAAAATTGTGCTCTATATGTGTAATACGACATGAATTGAATTCTGCCACATGTATAACAAATTAGAATAAATAAATAATTTTTAAAAGTTTTAAAATTGCTTTTAATAAGCTGTGGAGTATTCTATATAGTAAGGGAAGTATGAGTGATCTAATAAGAAACTGTAAGAGAAATATATAAAATGAAGAATGATTTTTTTTTCTACTGCCCATGTCATAGTGGAAGTTTCTCATTTTGGGTGTTATTCCTCCAAATGACTTTTGAAATCATATACTTTCCAGGTAAGCCCTGCCTTCCTCTCTAGAAGAACAGAAGGGCCAGCTCTTCGCTCTTCCACTGTCTGGCACCTAGCGTGTTCATCTATGACAGGGCTCTGCAGACTGGATCCATGCACTGGGACTTGAATTCTTTCAGAGCAAAGTAAAAACCACAGTGGGTCATCAGAGATGACTAGATTTGACTGTCTAGGTCAAAGTCTGGCAATCCAAAGCAAGTGTCTAGAAGCAAAGGCAACAGTCTTGTCTGTAGCCACTGGTCATGAACTTCTATTCTATCTGCCCTTGTAGACTCTGAAAAACATGAGATATTCTTTCCATTTGTTTCCTTTTGTGTAAGAGAGCCACAGAGGTTTCTGCTACCTGCAGCCACGAAGACTGTCACATATGATCATGGAAGAATATTTCTGAATGCATAATTAGTTTAAAATTTCAGGTGAATTAGAAGTCTTATTGTAAAAACCTTGCTTTAGACTATTGACTATGTTACATTTCTCTAAGTCTATTGTCCATAGAAATCTTCACAGTCATCTGGAAAAAACTGATAATACTATCAAGGAGAAAGTTTAAAATTGTGTCTATGAGTATGGTTTTATAATTTGCATTCATTTAAGTCAATTTTTGCAGAGAAAATTGGCTACTTTACTAGCAATGATGTTACTATTGTATAAATTGATTCAAATTTGCTGGATTAAAAAGAGATTAGAGTTTTAGTTATCTATCAATTTGAATACATTTCCCTAAATGTTTACATGTACTCACCTAAAGTGGTGTTAAAATTTAATCTTTCTTAACACCTGCAAAAATGAAAGAATAAAAACCAAATTTAATAGTAAAATCTTAAGCAGTTTTAATACTATTTTGTAGGCAGATTGGATGTGGTTGCATTATATACTATTTATTTTATTACGTTTATTGGGAGTAGTTGGATTAAAGACTATAGCTAGTTCTCAAAGTGTGGTCTTATAGCAATGCCTATACCTACTGGATTCAAAACCCTGAAGGTGAGCCCCAGTGACCTCTGATATAACAAACACTCTAAGTTGTTCTACTGCATGTTTAACTGGACTGAACAATTAGGTCAAAGAGTCCATAATAGTGGAAATAAGTCCTTCAACTCTATTTCTAATGCTATGGTTTACATTCTAGTATAATTTATTTGGTTATAGGCTCATCTTCCCTAATTCATTAGAGATCTATGTAAGCAATCCTGTCTTCATGTCAGTGAACCTGTTCCACATGCTGGGATATATCCACTGATAGAAAATATTAGACTAAACATTTCAGATGAAGTGCACAAAAGAAAATAAACTGACAAGTACATGAAAAAGATTATCGGATTTGCAAAATAATTATTGTCATATTTTCCTTCTCACTTCCTATATGAAAGGTGAGTGTGGTGGAGCATACCTGCAATCCCAGCTCTTCACAAAGCTGAAGCATGAGGATCACATGTTTGAGGGCAGCCTGAACAGCTTGGAGGGACCTGTTCAATCACCAGTATCACAAAGACCAAAAACGAAGAAGGAGGGAGAGAAGGAAAAGAAAAACAGGGTGAGGAAAAGGAAAAACAGTTTACCCTTGATTATTTCTCTTTGAATGAGTTGTGTATTAATGGAAGCTCTCTGACTTTAATGTTATAAAATAAAAACTTGCATGTTCATCCAATCATATTATATATAAAATATTATTTTTAAATTAAAAAATTTTAAAGGAAAAAATTACAGCAGTATTTCGACCTCACCATCATTAGTAGTGATGTAGCTTCACCACATTATTGTGAAAAACGTTCTTCTATTTTTTCTGAAACAATTTGAATTCATAAGGAAAAATATAAATCTGATTCAGGCTCAGGAAGGTAGTTACTCCTTTAATTGTTCATTTTGCTCTTGAATAGGTTTGGTTGTGAGTTTACATTGAAGGAAGAGATGACCATAGCAATTTAATTAATTAAGTCTTTCTGCACACAAATCTTCTTTTCATTATGATAAATAAATGAAAATAAAAGTATATTGGCTACTTCAAGGTACCAGTTTGATAATTTATATATAACTTTAAAAACTCCTCAAGTATATTATTTCTTACATATATTCAAATAACTATTAACAATCTTTGAAATAAAACTTAGTAACTTTTCAGCATTAATAGATATGAGTGAGGGAAATTAGGTAGTTCTATAGTAAGAAATATACATAATATTGATCAAATATGATATGTTTGTATTTTATAGATTGTAACACAAACTACTTTATTTTCCACATTGGTAAATGTGTAAATTCAGAAATTTTATTAGTAAAATTTTATTAATATTTTATTACAGTTAAAATTAGATAATTATAAACTATTAATTTGAGGAACATGCTTCCAACACAGATTTCCATCAAGGCCTATGCTTCTGATGCCAATCATGCAATTCAAATTTGATTAAAGTTCAAAATAATGAATAGCTTTTGGGAACATCAGACGTAAGAAAATTAATTATTAAATTTTGCCAACATTCATTAAAAGAGTTTATTTTTGTCCCAAATATTCTTTTTAAAAATTTTACATAATTACAGAAGAAATAATTAATTTCAAAGAAAAACTAAAACTATCATGCACACAAATAAAAAAACATCAAATATATCTGTATTTCATGTCTTTCTGTATAAATTTCTAATTTTGCTTATGTATACGTTCACAAATATTTTTTAAAAAACATTGGTCAGGATTTAAACCTACATCAACTATTCTTTGGTAAAATATGTCAGTGACATCCTCCCATGTGCTATAAATGCACACATCTAATTTGTTTTTTCTAAGGCTAAATAGTATTTCATGCAAATATTATGTCATAAATTGCTTAGTAAATCCTAAACTGATAAACAGTGACATTTTTTTTCTATTTTACATTAAACCTTCATGTATATTTTCTTATATAAAGGTATGTACATTTCCTTATAATGCACTCTTAGAAATAGTTTCCGTTCTTTAAATAGAATGGTTGAAGTTAGTTACAAATCTGATCATTAATTTCATTATAGCAATTTTATAGAAACATTTTATAGAGCATAGATTATGCTTTATAGATTTGAATATTAACAGCACTAAACCTAACTGACTTGAAAATATAATATTTCTTTAAGAGCTCAACAATTCTCTGAGCGCTTCAAATTAGTTCTGTTATAGTTATTATTATCATTTACAAATATGAGAATGTCAATTCTCCCAAATAAAACTATCAGGCAGGAATTAGAATGTAGAACTAAGGTTAATATAGCAATACAGCACAGCACTTTCCAGATATTAGAAATCTAATAAATATTTGCCATCAACACGAATGTGTTGGATCTATCTATGGAAACGTGTTAGTGCCATTTCAAATCAGCACAATTATTTTAATCACTGTAAGATTGTAATACCTTGACACTGATATTTATTTCTGAAGAATAATGTTATCTCATCCCTACCTGTCTTACTCTCTTGACTGAATAAAACATAATGAAAGAAATAAGTGGAAATGATTTATTGAAGTTGCCACCATTGTTGTTCCCAATGAAGAACATTATATTTATTTATTTTCTGAGTAGAATAATAATGGTACATACTGAAGTCCTACTCAGTCTGACTCCAATCAAATCACCTATGCTCACTACAGGAACTGCTATTATTAGGTTTATTTGTATATCGCTTAAAGGATAGTTTATAAAATATAACCAAATTTATAAATATATTTTTTTCTTAAAGCTAAAAATGTTATTCATCACTATATCAAAATAACTGAGAGAATTAATTTATAAAGTAAAAGATTTACTTTGGCTCACAGTTTTGGATTTTCCAGTTTACATTTGGTTGGCTCTGGTGTTTTGAGCCTATGTCAGGCAACACATCATGGCAAGGTAAGGAGCGTGTGGAAAAGCACAACTGTTCATATCATGAGCCAGGGCGCAAAGTAGAAAGGGAAAGGAGATGGGGTCCCTTATTTTTCTTCAATGGCACCATCCCAATGACCTAAGGGCCTGTTACTAGGCTTCCCTTCTTAAAGGTTCTACCACTTCCCAATGGGGACCAATCCCCCAAGAGGGACTATGGAGAACATTCAAGATCCAAACTATAGGTAGTACCCATTGTTTTTAAACTGTAAACAAAAGGGATCACATCTGTCTGTCTCTTTTCACTAGCTGAACATACTCATGCTTTTGAGATCAATTATGCTACTGACTACAGGTATGATTTATCTTTGGTATTAATGCTTAGTAGTTCAGTTCGTTATATGCATGCACTATTATTTATTTATTTAATAATAAAATTTGGGATGATTTTTTTGTTTGTTTGTTAGTTTTCAGAGGATTAGTATTGCAGAACTGTGTGAAGATTCTAGCACATATTCTATGGGAAATATATGCACAATTTTTTTTTTCTATTTTGTATTTTTGTGGTACTGAGGGTTAAACCACAGTCTTCAAGGATAATAGACAAGCACTCTGCCACTGAGATGTTTTTGTTTTGTTTTGTTTTAAGACAGGATCTTGTAAACTGACAAAGCCGGTCTTGAACTTACAATCCTTCTGCTTAAACCTCATGGATAGCAGGATCACAGGCATACCTGGCGTGTGTGTGTGTGTGTGTGTGTGTGTGTGTATTCAAATCAGAAGTTGAAATTTTGGGTCACAAGAATCTATATGCTCAGCTTTATTATTTACTGGCAAATAATTTCAAATAAAATAACTGCAGAAAATTCACATTATCAATGTTTCTTGCTTCAGCTTTTTCATTTTATTCACTTAATATAATTTCTATAAAATTCCAATAATGATTTTTTGAGATTGGCAAACTAAATTTTAAAAAATGAACAAGAGTAAAATTTCTGTCAATTCAAAAAAAATACAAAAAAAGCCTAAGAAACAAAAACCTAGTAATGTAAAATATACATCCCAAGCAGAAAACTTGAAATAGGAATTCTGAACCATATTGCCAAGCTATAGTTACCAGTCTGGTATGGATTTAGAAAGACACAAATAAATTAATATATAAACCAGAGATCACAGAATCAGATTCCTACCACACATATACAATATATGAAAACCAAAGGTTGTGGCAGACATCAATGAAGAGAGAGATTTAACTTGTAAGTGGATTATTTGGCAGATGATTCATCTGAGAAAAAAACATGAATGAATCCCAGCTGTACACCATAGTAAAAAAAAATGGTAAAATTAATTAAAATCCTAATATATAAAATAAAAAGGTCCATGAAATCACCCAGCATGGGTGGCACACACCTGTAATTCCACCTACTTAGGAGTCTGAGGCAGGAGGATTGCAAGTTCAAACCCAGCCTCAGCAAAAGCAAGGCACTAAGCAACTCAGTGAGACCCTGTCTCTAAATAAAATACAAAATAGGGCTAAGGATGTGGCTCAGTAGTCAAGTGCTCCTGAGTTCAATCCCTGGTACCCACCTCCCCAAAAATAATTCCATGAAACCATGAAGAAAATTCAAAAGTATTTTAATTACTTTGGTGTAGACACAGATTTCTTAAATTAGAGACTAAAAAGATAAACCATTAATGGAAGGAAAAAACTATTACATTTGAATAAATCAAAATTAAATAATCTGGTGCATAATCTGATTATTTAATTTTTTGCTATCATAAAATAGCAAAAAAGTTAAAATATATGTAACAAATTGTATGAAAATAATTTTGTCATAAAGTAGAAAGTTATTTTTCAAGAATTCTCTGTCAATAATAAAAGCAAATATAAGAACTAATAAAAAGTTGACAAAAATATACAAAGCAAGTGACAGAGGATTAAGTCAAAAGTGGCCAATAAACCTATGAAAATATGCTCAACTTGCTATTAAACCTCCACTGTTTTGGCCAGTACTAAATCTCTGAAAAAGAAAAAAATAAAAACAAAACTATGGAGTATAAAAAATGATCATATGTCTTTGCTTTAACCATTCTTCAGATTATAAGTAAAAATATCTAAGAAAGTTGCAAGTATACAGAAAGTATAACCTAACTCTATCTCTATGTCTAACTCTGAAATACATTTTACGTTTCATAAGGAAATTTATGTACATATTTTAGACAAAATCATTTATAATGAAGGCACATTAATAAATACATTCTAGTATAACAAAATAAAAAAACTATAAAGACTTTTAAAATCTCTCTTTATATATTGATATAACTAATAAAAACTTGGGTGGTAATAGTAAGTGGACTAACTGTGCATATCCGATGATCACATTAAACTAAACAATCCTTACATTTTTATAGACATATGAACATTTCAAATAACAATTGACAAACAAGGGGCTGGGGTTGTGGCTCAGTGGTAGGGTGCTCACCTAGCATAATCGAGGCCCTGTGTTCAATCCTCAGCACCACATAAAAATAAATAAATAAAATAAATGTATAAAAATAATTGACAAACATGGAAGGGAAATTATACAATTTTTAGAGTGGAAAGAAAGCAATTAGAAAAAGGCATAAAATGGGTTAAGCTATATAGTGATGTTTTATGTTAAAAAAATAAGACTACAAACTGATTAATTTGGTGTAGTAGTTAAATGAGTGTTTAATATATTTCACTCTGCTTTACTTCCCATTTTATATAAAAATTTCCAGCATGTCAAAGGAAAAAACAGAACACTTGGCTATTCTTGTCTTGATTTCGTACAATTCCAGGGTCCATTGTCCTCTCTAGCCTCATAAAACAATTTAGTGTAGCTTAACCACAGATAGATTCTAGTACTATAATTCAGAAGAAGTTACAAAAAAGTTTTTGGGACTCCCAACTTAAATATCCCTTTCTGATTCATAGTGGGGTAGAGAAAGAGAGAAAGATCATGGGAGGAATAGAAGAACTCTAGACAGGGCAGAAGGGTGGGAGGGGAAGGGAGGAGCCATAGAGTTAGAAATGATGGTGGAATGTGATGAATATTGTTATAAAAAGGACATACATGTATAAAGACATGAATTGGTGTGAATATACTATTATATACAACCAGAGATATGAAAAATTATGCTCTATATGTGTAATAAGAATTCATTGTATTCCACTGTCACATATAAATAAAAAAAATTATAAAATGAAACAATAAACAAACAAATAAATAAATAAATAAAAACCCCTTTCTTTCACTCATGAAAGAATATTTCCTACCAGATACAAAGATCTGATTAGGAGATCAATTTATAAAATAATATGTTCTATGGTGAACAAAAATTGGATAGAAGAAGGTGGATACAATTCTCAATGTTTTTCTACACCTCAGGTTCTCTAATGAATTAGCCTTTCCACTTCAGTGATGTTCGTATTCAAGGAATCAGTGCTTGTCATTTGAAATCAGGCCATTTGCTGCCTTACACTTTTGGGTAGATATATTGATGACTTCTTGTTCTATTATTATTTTTTTTCTGTTCCCAGTGTTGTGATGACAACTTAAATCCCTTCATGTTATTTTGAGGAAGGTTTCAAGGGTAGTAATGAAGCATACTCTTTTCTTCCTCTCCCTTTCCCAAGAAGACCTCCAGTGTGACCAAAACAGAGAAACCTGAGAATCAAACACTGAATTCAATGATGAGGCTTTTGGTTTCTTTGCTGATCTGGCTGGACTGAGAGCTATGGGTAGGATAGAAAGGCAACATCCCACTTCCTCTTTGTGATCCTGACCTAGGACTTGGGAAAGCAGCAGTGTGTCCACACAATAGAGACATCGCACAGTCTCACAGTCATAGCTGGTGAGTACTTAGAGAAAAGTCTGAGAGGGCAGTGTGCCCAAATCTGGCACAAGAATATAGGATGGACCTTGACTTAGGGTCCGTCTGTGTGGGAGCAGCAGCAGAACCTTCAAAAAAAGGAAAATGCTATGAGACATTAGAA
Source organism: Marmota flaviventris (assembly GCF_047511675.1). Classification (NCBI taxonomy): domain Eukaryota; kingdom Metazoa; phylum Chordata; class Mammalia; order Rodentia; family Sciuridae; genus Marmota; species Marmota flaviventris. The sequence continues at coordinate 41,012,375 of NC_092513.1, forward strand.
AGTGCAAAACCACAGATGCTCAGTTTCTTCTCCTGAAGCCTACCAATTATCTACTCACTGTTCTTCCTTAAACTTCTAAAGGAAAGATCAGATTTGTTGGACCATACTAAAACTATACAGAGGGAGAAAATAATTCCTCTTTTTCCCTGTTCCTTTTCATGAAAATCACACATATTTCATCAAAGCACACCTAGATGCTAAATTTCCTAGTACTCAACACAGACTGTATGTTGAAATGACTGCTTTCTTGTCACATCTGTGAGGAGGAGTAAGAAACTTTCCTGGATTTGAACATTTTGTTGATTGATTTCTCTTACTGAGGGCATTTATTGAAGGCAGGGACCTTATCTGTTCTTCATGGAATTCCTTACATATTAATTGTACCTTGCTAGAGTAATCCTTCAGGTGAGTGAATAGTTCTAACCAGTGCATTTTCTCCCAAATATATTGTTGAGTGAGTTACTTTGAGGAAGGATTCCTGTGGACAGTTCACCATCCATGCATGATATGTTTTTATAGCTAAAATTAGGAGACAGAAAAGGATAACTCATATTACTTCCACTATTTTCTGAAGATACCTTAAGTGTCTTTTGTATGAATCAATGCACCTTGATCCTGGAAGCACTATGAGACTTCTGAAAATTACCTATGCCTAGGCCTCACCCCAAATTCTGATTAGTTTGGATAGTTCTTGGGCATTAATTGTTTTTTGTAAGCCCTTATGGAGATTGTAATGTGAACTCAGGACTAAAAACTGCTATCAGAAATCTTGAAGTTGTCTTTGAGATATATATATATATATATATATATATATATATATATATATATATATATATAATCTGCAAGTTGATGATAATTAGTATATTAATGGAAAAAATGACAATTTATGTAAAAAAGACAATGTAAGTATGGGGGAAGTTCTAAATATGTCCACATGTTGTTAGTTTAATAACAGAATGATTTTGTTCTTATATTGTTTATTCGGGGATCTGAAGGTTACCAGGAAAATATTTCCTCTAGGAAAAGCAAAGTTAATTTCAAATTAAAATATTTTATCAGTAACTGATTTATTTCCCTTGGACTCAGAGGATTAAAATTTATAATTTAATTTTTCCTATTTGCCTGAGAATCTCAATTAGATTCTATACTTAGTAAATGTTTAAACATGTTTTGGGCTAATAAAGAGTTTTTTTTTTTTCATTTTTGTTTAACCATCACTTCATTATCACATTTTATGGCACTCCCTTTTTGGATATTTCATTTACTATTTCTCATATATTTTGGTTTTATAATTGTAACAATCCATGCACTTTATAGATTTTGGTTGAAGGAGTAGTAACTATTTAATGATAATATCTAAAATGTCTAGAAAATATTTTCACTATATATTAAAATATTATTAAACTATATCCATTCACAAAAAACAAAAATACACATAAATTTTTTTTAGGACCTTTGACTTATTTGTGGATGTTAAAATGTTCATGTTTTGGTGACATTGAAAGTGAGTTTTAAAGTGTTTTTATCAGTTTTGGGCATCTTTGTTTAACTTGAGATTTATGCTACTTTTTATGTCTGAACCATTAATTTTTATTGTCCAATCAACTTAATTGATATTTCCCCTGAATTTCATATCTTGTGCTTTTTAATGCAATAAAGGCTGCATGACAGCTCAACTCGATTTTATTTAAACCCAGAACAACAACAAAAATATTTGGTATTTTCCTATGCAAACCAAAAGACTAGCTATTTTCAACCCTTTCCTCAAAACCTGGAAATTCTGACTTTTGTGTTGATTGGATTTAGTGTTCAGCTTTACCTTTACATGGAGGGTTGATCTGCTTAATGAAGAAATGATTTGAATTTTGGTCTCTCTGCCCTTTTTCATTGATATACCATGTAGCCCATTTATTTAAAAATAATTAGATTTCAAGATTATAAAACCACATGACTAAACATTAGAGTTGCAATAATCCCTCCCTTTTTTGAGTTTGACAAAAACTTTGCATTGGCTACTAACTTATTATTTCTCAAATAGGTGAAGATATGAAGCAGGTTGTGGGAGGGGGCTAGTAAATAGTAAAAAATAATATTTTTTTCAATGCACTACATGAGGAAAACATAAAAGACTAAAACAACGGGCTGGGGTTGTGACTCAGTGGTAGAGTGCTTGCTTAGCATGTGTGAGGCACTGGAGGTTCAATCCCCAGCACCACATACATACATAAATAAATAAATAAATAAATAAATAAATGTATTGAATCAATCTACAACTAAAAATATTTTTTTAAAAAATATTCAGGAAGACATAAAGTAATAACACCTTATTACATATATCAAAAGATCTTAAAATTATTAACTGTGTTCATAGATAGGAAGGTTTATTATGGTAAAAGTGATGTTTCCTCCCAAATTAATACATACATTTTAAATACATACAATTTTAAAAAGTTTATTTTAAATTATGAGTTTATGAAAGTAGCCAAAAAGTTTTTAATGGAAAGTTCAGAGCCTGGATGATCAGATATCAAAATATGCTTTAAATGATACCAATTGAAACACAGTTGCTCTTTTAAAAATGGCAAACATATTAATAAAATAGAATATATAGGAGATAAATAGAGGAAAATTTCATTAAATAAAATTGTGTTAGTACTGACAATACATTTGGAAACAACATATGTGATAAAGTGCCAATGTATTCCTCCTTCCAAAATATCTACTGAAAGTCAACTAGAGTGGAAAGAACCCTTGAAGATGCAGCTAAACAATAAAAAGCTGGTGTGAAAAAAATATGCTTAAACATATTGTCAATTTAATGTAATTCAAAAATTTATTATATGTAAGTGAAATGAAATGAAACATCTTTAATGTTGATATACTTATTCTTACCTATTAAAAAAGTGTGTCAATTGATATTATCCATGAGGATCTTGCCCTTAAAAGGAGGAACATTTAGTCAGTATTTAAATGTCTGTCTGTACATATTAATGAAGTGGGAACATGATCTTCATAAATAATCTTTCATTTTTGTTGAAAGAAATCATTAACTATGATTCTAGTACTATTTTAGTTTCTGGAATAAACAACAACAAAAAAATAAAGGACACTGTCTTAATCTGTCTTAGTAATGTAATAATCACTCTAACTTATTTATTTATTGAATAAATAGTTGGTAAGTACCAAACACTCCTTGCCCTCCTAGGCTTTTCACATTCTCAGGAAAGACATGGCAGGAACAGAACTAAGCATATGGGAGTTAATTCAGAGTCCTCAGGAAAAACCTCAGTGATGATGGGTAGGACATAGCCAAGGGCATGTCTAGGTGAGCGTGTCCTAGTGGACGGAAAAGCAGTGCAGGAACCTGAGAGAACAGTCCTTGTGTATGAATCAGGAGCAGAGGGAGGAAAGAAGGAGCAGATGGAATGGGATCAGAGATTAGTTTTTAGGGCTTCGTGGGCCATTATAAGAGATTTCTCTTAATTTATGAGACGAGAAATCAATAGAGATTTTCAAACAGGGAGTTATATGATTTACACAAATTCAAGGGGATCACTGTATTGTCAGCTTTCCATTACTGTAACAAATACCTGAGACAATTAAGAGAAAAGGTTTGTTTTGGCTAAATCAGTCTATGACCCATTGGCTCTGTTGCTATGTCAAGACGGCATATCACAGCAGGGTGTAAGTAGTGCAGCACAACTGTTCATCTCATAGCCCGGGTACAGAAAAGAGGAAGTGGAGGGGCTTCAAAGTCATAACCCCAGTGATCAGAAGTCCTCCCAAGAAGCCCCACCTGCTAAAAGTTTCTGTCACATCACAGTAACAGGAAACTAGGGAATAACAATTTAACACATGGGTTTTGGGGGAACATTCAAGATCCAAACTATAGTAATTCCTTTAGTTGCTTTGTTGAGAATATAATGGCAAAAAGGTGAAAGTTAAAATCTAGTTAGAAGACAATTAAAACGAGCCAGGTGAATAATGATAGTACTTGCATTAAAGAAGTTAGCAGTAGAGGTGGTAAGAGATAAGATTTGAAATATATCTGAAGACAGGCCTAATAAGATTTGCTGATGCAAAGCTATAAGGAAAAGATAATTACAGCAGACTCAAAAATATTCATAATAAGAAAACTACAAATTAAAACTATGTCATATAGCATCTCCCAGTTGCCAGATGAGAAATATATGTGTCGTACTGTGGGTAGATACATAGTGGTATACATAACTAGTAGGCATGCAAAATGGCTCAATTTGGAAAAAGCTCAGAATATTACATAGGCAAATCCAGCAATTTTATGCCTAAAAATTTTCTCATGAAGAAATATCACCTACAATATAAAATACATTTGCACATGTATATTTTGGCATTATTTTATATTGCAAAACATTATAGGAAATCTGAAACCCATACCTACAATATTGATTAACTATGAAGCCATTCAAACTGTGAAGCCCATATGTATTACTCAGCAGTGTAATAATTCATGAAAATTTAAAAAAAGAACAGGTAGAATCCTTTATTTTATATAAGAAAGATAGGAAAGGCAAATATGTATATATATGTATGCATGTGTGTGTGTTCACATATATATGTATACACATGTGTGTTTATCATTCTTGCTTTTGCAAATGAAACATAAAAATGTAATAAGAACATTATGAAATTGGTTACTAACACAGAGTATAAGTAAGGTCAAAGGAATAGGGAACCAAATAACATTTCATTTTGTTCACCCTTTTATGCAATTTGAATTTTGTCCATGTGCACACTTTTAAAAGAAACAAAGTTAACATGATGGAGAAAATTTAACAGAAATGGGAAAAATTATCCTGTGTTTCCAATGAAGAAAAAGATGAATTCGAATAACCTTTGAATGCCATACTTAGGTTATATTACTGCAGGATAAATGATGATGAAACCCACTCAAAGCAGCTTTCATTACTCAAATTTGTGGCAATTTAATCACCAAACTAAATATTGGCAGTAATAAAAACCCAAGGGAATAAAATATGAATTAGTAAACAAGAATCAGCTAATTAACATGAAAGAAGAGAAGGCTTTTCCTTATAGTGGAATGAAAATAACTAAATGAAGAAAAACAGAAGAATAAAAACTCCTTTTTGGAAACATCATAGTTATAATTAGTTTAGCCAAGAATCTATCAATAGATCCAAAAAGTGCGGCTTGAAAATTTAGACATGAAGTCTGAAGTTGATTTTTTCCTTACATTAAAAATAAAAAGTGGTAACATTATGATAAAAAAAAAAAAAAACAGCCAACACTATCTTTACATGTGAGCAAAGTTAACATCACTGACTTAAGATACAAGCTGACATGATGTACCTCCTAACCTGGCACTTTGAGAACATAGCACCACTCATGTAGTGTTTTTGCCAAAGAGGCATAACCTGAATAATCACGAACAAATACTAGACTACCTTGTCCATAAAAGAACAAACCAGTAACTTTAAGGATAGTAATATCATGAAACAAAAGACTATTTCCAGTTTGAAGGAGAACAAAGAGATCTGATAGCTAAATGTTAAGGGTGATTTGGGTTTAGATGCTGCTTGGAACAAAAGACTATATATAGAGAAAATTATTAGATCAGCAGAAAAAATGTTAATAAAGGCTATTAATAATACAATGTACACATTTTAAATTTCATGAATTTTTGTGATCACACTGACATAAGTGAGGGTCATTATTTTTAAGAGTTATATGCTCCAGTTACTCTTTAATAGTTCAGTGAAAATTATAACTGCAATAATGATAATTTATTTCTTGATTTCAAAGAAAAAGCAAATATGACAAAATCCTAACAACTGATAAATATAGATGATGGGTGTAAGTCAGTTGTTTGTAAGATGCTTGCAACTGTTCTGTAAACTTGAAATTACTTTAAAAAAATTACTATAAACGAGCAGTACTCTAAATGTAAAAATCTATTGACCTTGTCAGCAGACAGATCTTGAGATTTGTTTGAATTATGTCAGAAACTTCAGCAATGTTTGTGCATTTCTACTTTTTCCACTTGTGCTTCTACTTAATAAATTATTGGTTAAGTATTGCTATATCATTAGTTTGCTACTGATATATGGGTGTCTTCAGCATTTTTGTTGGTATCAGTAGCACTTATGACATTTTGCCTTATATTCTGGGTAATTATGTAGAACATGTGACCCCCAAATACAGCATGGGTGATCACTGAAAATTATATTTTAATACTATATTGTTTTTCCTGGAGCAATTTAATATCTTAAAGGGAATGCTAACATTAAACAGATATGTTTAATATGATTTATAAAAAGGTATAAAGGACTTATACAGAGTATACTTCAGGCACCAAAGTAGAGTGTTGACTTAAGGGCCAAAAGGGACAGGTGAGAATAGAAAAGGTTTCCAGACTGTCTCAGGGGTAAATTTGATGGAGGTGGAAAAATTAAGTAGCAACTGTGTGGGTTCTCCTTAACATGAACAAATAAAGACTGAAAGCAACAATGTGGTTTATTTGGAAAACTGCAGGTGAATGCATAAATGAAGGAAGGAGTTGTTGGCTAGTGATAAGAGTTGAGGTTGGTTATGAAATAACATCCATTTCATTGTTCTAATGTTTCAATGATGCACTTTGGTATACATTACATTAGGCACTTGGAATATATGTGATTAGATACGTGTATTAACATTCAAGAAGAATATTATTATCTTTATACTGTGTAATAGTTTTTTCTAATCAGGAAAACTATGAATTATTTAAGATGAACCTCCCTTCTAGATATCAAGCTCACTGAAGAAGAGGCCAGAGCTCACCCTCAGTGCTATATAAATCTGCTTCCAGGTTTAGTCTCATTGTGCACCATTCTGCTTGCATGCTATTATTCCTTTTGCCCCCATTTTTTTCCTTTATAATATGCATTCTTCAACAAGGATGGTAGTGATAAATTCTATGAGTTATTGTGGGTCTACAACAATAATAATAATTTAACTTTATTCTTTGTTGGTTAGGCATGTAATTGGTTGTCATTTAACTAATTGTAGTTTAGTTGGTTTCTGTTTTCATTTATGACAATAGAAAAAATTTCATATTCTAAATATGTGTTCTTAAACTATCTCTTTATTTTTTAAAAATACTATTCCATGGCCAGGTGGCTGTTACTGTCATTGTGTAGAAATTAGATACGATTTGCCCAGGAAATGGATGAAACTGTTGAGGCTCAGGAAGTTCATGATCATGGAGCTAAAATTGAGTGCTCCTTTTAAAGCCAGTATATTTACAAAGCCTCTCTTATTGCAGATTATGCCTCTTCTCCTTGTGTTACAGGAGAGAGCACAAAAGGTTGAGGTCAGTGAATTGATGCAGTGGCCTTCCCAAATTCCTGAGGACTGTTTCCAATTCTTTGTACTTCATTGGGCATAACAGGTAGAGTAGGTTGGAGTGGTTACAACACAGGTTCTGAAATTTTTGGACTGCATTTGTCTTTCAGTTGCAACTCAATATATTTGACCCCTTAAAAAATCTTTTAGTACCTTGGTATTTTTTATCTGTAAAATAAGAGCAAGTGAGGTTATCTAACTTATAAACATATAATGATTAAATACATTATGAATAAAAGGTATTAGCACTTAATCTGAGGACACATAATGTTCAAATATCAGAAATAATTTTGTTGAATATAACTTTTAATTTTCTTATTCCTCTTATGATTGGCTGAATACTGAATTAACCTAACCAGATCTTCCCACACGTTTTGATAAAATCTGCAACAGTCTGTTTATGCATAACTTTAAGACTCTGTAAAATATCTATCAGGATAGCTTAGACAGGAAAAAATTAATCCAATATGCTAAATATAAAATAAAAATATTTAACATTTATAGATGAGTATGCTGCATTATAATTTATAATTTCTGCAATATTTACTGGGATAAATTGAATCTAATTTGCTTGTATTGCTTCTGCCTCAAGAAATTCAAAGATAACCTCTGAGTTAAAAGCAAATAAGAAACAATCATGTAGCAAGGACTATGGGATCATGAGTATCCATACATTTTTCTTGTTGAACAAATGAAAACATCAGATATAGTCACAATTCACAACAAAAATTTGTGAAAGCAGGGCTAATTCTGTAGGTCAAAATATATGTGTCCCAAGGACAATTACTTCCCACATCCATCATTTTTACTACTATCCAAATATAGGCCTATTAAATATAACTAATGTCCCTTGTGTCAGGTCTTAATCACAGTGTTTGAAAATGTTAAGTATTTTATAATACTTTTAGTAGATGTACCAAGAAGAATAAAGCAGAAATGTATGCAAAATGGAAAATCTGAATTTATGTTGATGATATTTTTGTGTTCAGAAATGTTCTTCCCAAATCTTTTTTTAATAATTATATCTTATTGGCAAGTTATAAGGATTTATGAAAATATAAAAAAACTAAATATATTTAGTTTAGATAATATACACATCTTTGAACTTTATAAAAGAGACCAACACTTGAAAACTGTATAATTGTATTGACTTTCACATAATGTCTATATCTCAGTTCAGTAAGGCTTGCCAAATGATATTATTAATGCTCTTGCAAATCTGATGTGGTTCTTTTAAGCCACCATTTAAACAGAGAAAACAAATGCAGGATTGTTTTGTTGTATTTCTGCTTAGTGTTTTGCCTGTCATCACAAGCGAATTTAATCTGCATTATTAGTAACTGTCAACAGCATACTTTGAGCATAAGGCAAATACAGCAGGTGGTTTTAAAAATGGCTGAAAGCAAAACTGCAAAACAAATGATGCCTAGGAAATGGGATTCTATTCCTGCATAAATTTAAGATAAATTTAAATGCATGCAAAGCTCCCACTGAAGGCTATCATTATAGAGGAAAGAAAATAAATGAACTAATTTCTGTTATTAAGCCATTTGACTTTAAGCTAAATCGTTAAATATTTTACTATATACTGATTAGTTTGATTCCAGAAATATGGTTTACTTACATTTATAAAATGACAAAATGGAATTTAAATTTTAAGTAACATTTTTATACTAACAAATTTGAAAGTTGTATTTGTGGCAACATATTTTTATAATATAGTTGATTATTTTTAAAATAGCACCAATTTAACTAAAATGAAGATATCGTAAATATAAAATGGAAATGTACAGAGAGATTATTTTTTACTCTGATGTAATTATATATTGAGTTAATTTAAGGTTATCTTCTTGATTTGGAGGGTGTTATAGTTTTATAGTTGAGATCTAAATAACCCCAGAAGTCCATGGGTTAAATGGTCAGTGCCCAGGATAACTGTTTGGAAGTGATGGCACCTTTAAGAGGTGGGGTTTAGTGGTCCTTAGGTCAGTGGGCACTGCCCTTGAAGGGGATTATGGGACTCCAGTTGCCTTCACATCCCTCTTTTGCATTTTGGCCATGACTTGAGTAGTTTGCTCCTCTCTGTGCTCCCTGCCATTGTTATCCTGCACCCCCATAAGTTGGTTAAAAGCAATAGATCTACCTGATCAGAGACTGGCACTTCTAAAACTCTGAGCCAAAAGTATTTTCTTTTAAACATGTCATTCTTTGTTCTTGTTTTAATTAGTTATACATGAAAGTAGAATGCACTTTGATACATCATACATAAATGGAGTATGATTTCTCATTTTTCTGGTTGTACATGAGGTAGAATCACAGGGGTCATATGGTCATATATGCACATAGGGTAATAATATCTGATTCATTCTACTATCTTTCCTACTCCCATACTTTGTCTCTCCTCCCTTCACACCTCTCTACCTAATCTAAAATAACTCTATTCTTCCCTAGCCACTCCTCTCCCTTTTTGTGAATTAGCATCCACATATTAGAGAAAACATTCAGCTTTAATTTTTTGGGATTTGGCTTATTTTGCTTAGTATGATATCTCTAGCTCCAGCTACTTACTGTCAAATGACATAAAGTCAATAAAATCGAAATAAAGAAACAATTCAAAAAGCTGACAAAATAAAAACTTGGTTCTTTGAAAAAATAAATATGGTTGATAAACCCATACCCACGCTAATGAAGAGAAAGAGAAGAAAACTCAAACAAATAAAATATGTGATTAAAAAAGGAAATATCACAATGAATACTACTGAAATACAGAAGATAATTAGAAACTATTTTGAAAATTTATACTCCAATTAAATAGAAAGTCTTGAAGACATCACAAATTTCTAGAGACATGTGAATTACCCATTTCTTTTTATAAGTTAATTATTTTAGGCATTCTCCTAAGGTGACAGGCAACACAGAAGAAAATCAGGTCAAGTTATCTATGGTATTCTGCACTTATTAATATCATGACATACAATTACAGTGGGAGGTAAATGACAATTTAAAAAAGAAATAATTTTACCATACTCCACCCACTATTTTCTTCTCCATAGATTAGGAGAAAACACTGTGAATACTTCTATACTTTCTATAGGTATCACAGAAACCACCATTTGAAATCAGGCTGCCAGATATCTAACAGGTGATCAAATGATAGAGGTAATTTCATCAGTAAAAGAGAATGTCACTCCAGAGAAGCATTTACTCACCTGCCAACCTAGATACAGGAATCTCAAAGGGGCTCTTGTTATTTTAATCTTCTGAAAAATTAAAAGGGATGATAAAACTATTGAGACCAGGGACTTTGAGATGGTTAACTTTAATGTCTTTTTAGTGTGGGCCAAGGAAAGAAAATGAAAATTCAAATGAAATGAATATAATCATCAGTTAAAGTTTAAATACCCACAGAATACTGTTTCAAGAATTGAGAGCTTCTTGAGAGAGAAGAGCTGGTTATTCAACATGGGTAGAATTTCTACATTTGCAAGAAGTATTACGTAGAGTGTATATTTCCAAAAAACAGATAAATTTATTACAAAAGACGTCTCCACCACAATTTTAGAACAATGTCGTTAACCAGTTGTTTTTAAAACATGCATTGAAGGTTTTTTGTTTGTTTTGTTGTGTTTTCCAAATGTGATGTAACATAAATTTCAAACTAATGGTAACGAATGCAAATCAACGCTGATTCAAACTAACAGCAGATATTCAGGGGTCTATTAATAATTATCAGTGCAAGGATGATAAATACACTAAAATGGACTTAAATGTTTTATATAGCTGTCTTTATCCCTATCTGCTCTCTTATCCTCTAAGTAAAATGTACCTTTCTTTCCATATCTCTCTAACCCCAAATGCATTTCTCTTTGTCACCATTTACAGAATGAAAATAATGGAACCTAGAGCATATAGTTTGCAAATATATCACAGTGTGGTACACATACCAGGTCCACAAAGGAAGGGGAAGGGAGAGGTGTGGAAAGTGAAGGGGTTAGCAAGGCTTGGCACTCATCTGTAATCCTAGTGGCTCCGGAGGCTGAGGCAGGAGAATGGAGAGGTCAAAGGCAGCCTCAGCAAAATCAAAGTACTAAGCAACTCAGTGAGACCCTGTCTCTAAATAAAATACAAAAGAGGGTTGGGGATGTGGTTCAGTAGTTGAGTGCTCCTGAGTTCAAACTCTGGTACCAAATAAATAAATAAATAAATATAGATCTAGAGAGATTATCTGGAGTCAACAATGCTGCATGTCAAGGTTAACCTGATGAAGATATATTTTAAATCTGGACAACAAATGTTAGGGAATAAAAGTTTGACTTTTTAATTGTTCTTTTAAAATTGAGGTCCAACACTTTGGTGGTTCTGAGTAACTAAGAAAGAATATTTTCTTTCAGCTTTGAAATATAGCATTTTCTAACCGTTAACAGATATAGTTTATGGTTCAAGGACTGTGTTAGAACATATCAACAAAACATAAACCAAGTTTTCAAATATGACTTTAGCACTTAATAACAACCAAATTCATGAAAGATAAATGTTTGTTCAATATGATCCCAGAGAAAGATATAGTCAGTCGTGAGCACTTTGAAAATAGAAAAACAGCAAAATAGAGAAGATAAAATGTATTCAAATACAGACTGAAGGTCTGGGTTGGCCTGAAGACTGAAGACTGGGTTTGTGAAAAGTGTTTGATAATAAAATGTTAATGAAGTGTGGCCAGAGAAGTAAAAAGGTGATAGAGATCCAAAGTTATTTGGGAGCATGATGAGATGGTTTATGGTGGGAGTGAAAGTGGGTGAGATAGAGCAAGACATATTAAAAAACTGGATGACTAGAATCACTAAAGAACAGGTAGGAGAAGGAGAAAAGCCAAGTTATATAACAGAGTTTTGTTATCATTTCAAGAACAATAAGAAGCCAAGAAAAGGGCTTTAGTTAACAGATCAATGTAATCAAATTTAGATTCAGAAAGATGCCTGAAAAAGTGAATAGAAGTGACAAAAAAAAAATTGTAAGCGTTGAGGTTACAATGTATGAATTTAACTACTAGGTGTTACTTTAAGTGTCACAATTTTTCTTTGTAGCTATTAAATTATCTATGAAGTGAGGATGCTACAATCACTACCATATAATAATTTGATGCTATTGTTTAATGAGATCATTCTTGTAAACCAATGTCAACAGCTGGGAGTGCATGGTAAGCATTCTGCAAGATTTATCTATCAAAATTACTATAATCAAGACCACTAAATAACGTGAAAACAATTACATAGGTGCCTGGCAGTGGTACATGGATAAAACTATTAAAACTATTTAAGTATATATATATATATATATATATATATATATATATATATATATATATATGGATGTATACATAAATATACATGTATGTACATGTTATGCTAGTAAGAAGAGAATTATAAAATGTTTGTTGGATTTACATTTAAACTCTTAAGTGTATAAATAGCATGTTGTTGGATCATGTGTTTCTAGTCTCTAATATCTACTTTTTATTTCAAACTTAAAATTTCCCTCCATTTGCTCAATGTGGATATACTTGAGTTTAATTCATCCATATTGCTTGCTACTTGCTTTCTGGAAGTCCTGCTATTCTTCATTTCTTCCTTAATGGTCTTTGTTAAGTTTAATTGTATATTTTAAAATTTTAATTTTATCTTTTTAATTGAAATTGCACTTAAAACTCCATGAATTGTATTTTATTGACAGTTCTAGGGATTACATATTATTCTTCATCACAATCCACCTTAAATGGAAATGACACCACTTTGATTGTAATATATCTTTCACCAAGTTAATTCCATTTATGTCTACTTGTATAATGTATGCTACTCTCATATATTTTACTTCTACTTAAACCATTAACTACATAAGATATTATTACTGTTTATTTATTTCTTTTTTGGCAATCAATTGATTTTCAAACATATTAAGTAATAAATCAAAATGGGTTTTATACTCACTCACTTATTTCAAACTTAACATATATGGCATTCCTCATTTCTTCTTGTACATCCAAAATTTCCATCTGACACTGTTTCCCCTGTTTTCAAAAGACCAAATATATCTTTGTGTGTGTATATACTTTCTGTGTATATACACACACACACAAATATATATATATATATTGTATATATGCTCCCAGTTTTATTTTTGGTGAACATCTATTCTTGAAAAGTTTTATAATGCTTCCAGTTCTTACTTATTAAAAAAATGATTCCTCCTGTAATGTCTTCATATCACTTAAAAGTATAAAAAAGAGGATAAGTATATATTATGCCTCAAAGTGCTTTCCTTTATATTTCCTGGTTATGTGACCTGTTTTTAAAGAAAATTTTTTAAAATACTGAATTATATTTAATTTTAATGATTTTAGGGACTCAGATCTTTTATATTCTTGTGTTCAATTTTTTTGTTCATTGTATGCAATTTATATTTTCTAAAATATTGATTAGTATTATGTTCTAGAATGGCCACTTGTTTTTGTTTTTATAAAAATTTTCATTCATCTCTTGAAATTCTCTCTAAAATATTCCTTCAGATTTCTTAACATACACATTGCAGTTCTTTATCCATGCTATTTTGTCAATTCCAACATCCAGGTGGCCCAAGTGTCAGTGTTTATTAAATAATTTTTCTCATAAGTATATAATATATGTTTTCCTTATTCTCATACCTATAACATTTTGATTGTATAATGGGCATTGTGAATGATATAGGATTCCAAAGATTTTGTTAATACTGTCTAGAAAACTCTGTGAGTGTGTGTGTGTGTGTGTGTGTGTGTGTGTGTGTGTGTGTTTTTTCCAAACAGCAGATCAATTACTGGACTATGACCTTAAATTTGTAGATACTTATTTTAGGCTTTATGTGTATGTGAGTCTATTTTAGTTTTTGCTTTATTCCCAGGAATAGATCTTTATCTCTAAGGTCCATTCCTTCTTAATCTTAACTCACAAATACCTTCAACATTTTTTTCTCATAAAATTATAATGGGTATGATGGTTATTTGTGATTAGTTACTTTACCACTACCATAAGTCAGAAGAAACTATGATGAGAATTTTTTAAAAGTATAGGTCATGACTTACTTATTTAGAACATTTTCAGATTCTCTCATAATTCTTTACAGGATCAAAAACTCAAAGGCAGTTAACTAAGTAGCAAGGAGATTTTAACAATGTTTACATGGTATAAAAAATATGTCAGGAATATTTTCAGTAAATTGGTAGTAACAAAATTACATATTGAATGGGGTTTTCAGGACAAGGCAAAGTCTGTTTACTTGTCCAATAAAAAGTAGCACATTGTTCTTTAGTAGATGCTCAAACAAAACAATGAAATATTCCATTTGTTTCTATGAACCACCTCTCCCCCAAAATCCATCAGAAACTTTTATTTGGTATAGGTTTTTCCCTATGTTTGTTTAAATACATTTTTAGAAAACCGAGATCATGATATAACATGAATATCCTAAACATTGGCTATGTAGTTCCAGTGGCTTTTCTGGATATACACGTGTCCTCTGAACTTCATGGATATGTGCAAAAGTCCTTTATTCTTTGTTAAATCCATAGCTTGACTTATGGTTCCAAAACACACATTAGAGAAACAAATTTAAATATTTCAAAAGTTCATAATATTTTGGAAACTATTGATCCACTTTTTTAGCTTCTAGGAATTCATGATAAGAAAAATAATCAGAAATTTAGATATTGAATCATTGTTGAAAAACGGTGAAATACAGGAAAATATAAATGTCAAAATGGTTGATTTTTATGTAAGAACTGCTGCATATTTTACTACCATCTTACTAAAAAAGGATTACATTGAATATTTTGTTAAGATATGGGAAGACTTCCCCCCCTCCTCCATATTCATATCAGGGTATTCACATCTAGAAAACTCAACTGTATAATAGACTAAAGGTCTATTATGATGCATATATACATGGACCTAAAATAGTACCTTGGACTATGTGATTTGGAACGTTTAATATTTTCTTATCTGGTTTTTGTTCCTATAATGAATACAGATTCTTATGATAAAATTAGAGGAGAAAATAAGTATCTTTTCTGGGGCTCTACAGAGTCCATGCCAAGAGTAGATGAGCAGTGTAGAGCAGCTACTGGAAATGTCAATCATTCTGAAGCAGTCTAATGCAGCTTGTGAGGATAATGGAAGAATCATAATGGGAAGACAGCAGAAGAATAGAACATATAATTGCTGCCAATTTGGGGATTTCTCACCTAAACAATATAAGCACATGCTGGTGTTTGCTGCTCCTGTTTTAATTTTTTTTTTTTTTACTGTACCATTGCTTATTAGATTTGTCAATCTCCCCATCTCCAATTTTGTGACTATTTCTACAGACCAAGTCTATCACTATTGAAATTTTACTTTTAGTTTTCTTTTATAACAAATGTTTATACCATCCATATTTTTAAATATGGAAAGAAATCTTGATTATATACTACTTTTAAGATCACTTTTCCATCAATTTGTTTGTGCAAAACTAACATCAGATCAAAATTGTCATAAAATACATTACTGAAAAATGCAAATACTTTTTCTGAGCTAAATGATTATTACAGGTCTCTGCAAGGATTTCTAATTTAGTAGGAACTAATAATATCTAAGTGATAAAAAGCTTTATTTGAGGAATGAAAATCAGCAATAGAAATGCCACTTTTGTTCTAATTTAAGCCTCTCATATCCTACTCTGAGGAGTTTTAATTATGATGCTTAGATACTGCAACTTTCATATGAGTTTCCAAATGATTTAGCTCAAAGTTAGTTTTTAAATATCTTCCTCTGTAACACAAATTATTTATTAGTATACTTACTGGAAGTTTGAGCTGAATCAAATACTGCAGGAAAGAGAAACCATTTTAGGTGCTTATGATGATAATCATCCAGTGATTGACCCCCCCCCCCCCCCCCGGGATTTCTTTAGGTTGCTAGAATTGAGTGAGTTAAGCATGAGGCCTTAACTCCCAGCTAGAGGAGTTGCAACTTCTTCTGAGGACATGTCTTTCCACTGCAAGGCATGTCTCTCAGGTCCTAAGGACAATGAACAACTCCATATCTAGGCAGTTATAGCCTCCTTGCAATCTCCCTTGAAGGAAGCACAAAAGGTCTAAATGCAGGGTACCTAACCTCAAATAGACTATTTATTAAGGCTTCTTTATCGTTTGCTCCCATTAGAAGAAATAACACCAAGTACACCATGTTTCTCCAGTGAATTCTTGTCTGTGGACATGGCATCTATACATTGGCCCAAACATAACTCTGCAGACTGCCCGTAGTATAGATGATGCATTCACCTACTGATCCTTTTGATGTTAAGTTCTAATCTGCACCCTGAGGATGTCAATAGCCAAGATGCTTGAGAGACTCTAATGTAAAATGGCATACTATTTTCATATAACCTATGTACACCCATATACTTTGAATCATCTCTAGATTACTTGTAATACCCAACAAAATGTATATGCTATGTAAGTAATCACTATGCTGTATTTTTAAGAAAATAATTATAAGAAAAAGAAGTCCACACATGTTCAATTAGAAGTATTTTTTCCAAATATTTTTAATTGTGGTTGGTTGAATCTGTATGAAGCCCACATACATACTGAGAAATGATTTTATTAGAGAACTATCAATTTCTCAAAATCGTGATCTTCAGAAGTGGATTTCAACATGGCAACTAAATACCACAAATAACTTTGACATGTAGTCACAACATATTTCTATAGTAAATTGAGAAATATTGAGAGGAAAGGAAATATCAACATGTTTGACAGTTCCCTTATTGTGAGACTGATGCTTGATTGCTTACTTGTGTCTGTTATAATTTTTGATGTGGTTTCAAATCATAGATACAGGGTGCTATTGAAACAAAAACACGTTACAGATTTAAAATGACAATTTTTTCCTTCTGTTTTGAATAGTTTTAGCAGCTACTGAAGAGAAGAATTCCCTTACCATAATATAGGTAAGGATAAAAATTCATAGGATACAGAAAATCTTTGCTATTGTTGAATTGATTTTTGCTATGGGATATCTATGTAAATATATGTTCACTAATGTATTATTATCTAGGCATAATCCAAGAAAGCAATATATATCCTGAAAAATAATACATATCCTACACTAATTCAGAAAATAAACTATACTACATTATTAAATAGGTATCCTCTAAGATTTCTTCCATGTCTTAGTTCAGAACTCAGAAAAATACATTCTTCTGTGAAATTTCATATGCATATTACCAGTGAAACCCACTTGGCTCAAAGTTGTTTTTCACACTGCAGTAAATGGAATAGTTGTGGAAAAGAGAAGGATTAGGTTGAGAAGTTGGGCATCAAGCACAGAATGGAATCTGCTTATATTCTCAATAGACATTTATGAGATGGTATTTAGTGGAATGAAGCCAATAATGCTTGTTACCTTACAATGAGCAATAGACTTACACAATGAAATCTTGTTCTACTTCAAGTCTTTCAATTTCCACTCACCACTATATCAGTGTAGATGTAAATCCTTTTATAATTACAAATGCCTAGAACTAGTTCCTTTTGTCATAAACAAAAAATATTGAGTATTAATTTTTCATTAATAAAAATTAAGAAGTGTGTGTAGAGTGAAGTTTTACTAAAAGAGATTGTTACTGTTTATTGAATTTTTAGTTGTTGAAACTCCCATAATATGTGAAAGAATATACTTTCCTTTTTTTTTACAGAATTTTATCATAAATATCCCACTGTTTCACACAATCCCAAAATAATCAATAGCTTTGCACATGGCATATTAATTGCCAATATTC
The DNA here is from genome assembly GCF_047511675.1 of Marmota flaviventris. NCBI lineage: Eukaryota > Metazoa > Chordata > Mammalia > Rodentia > Sciuridae > Marmota > Marmota flaviventris. The sequence goes on from NC_092513.1 coordinate 41,030,600, forward strand.
ATTGTGTTGGATGGGAAAATGCATGTGTTATTACATGTTTTCTAAACAGACTTTATCAAATAGTACAGTTACAAAGTATAAATAATTTATTTGAATGATATTTCACTCCTCTATATATCTGTAATAGCACGGTATTATTTTTAAAAATCTCTGGAGTAGGCACGTATGTTTTCTATCAGTTTTCCTTCATGTTAGTAAATGAGTTTTACATAAAATTTCTCATGAGAACAAAGTAATTGATTTGTAGGCTTGAGAAGAACCATTACGGATTATTTCTGGATTTCCCTTTTAAGAATTGCCTGGTCAGAATTGTGTATTTGAAAAATATTTCTGCAAGCACTGATAAAACACAAAAAACCCGAAAAAAAAAAAGGTACTACTTAAAACTACACTGCATTTGTGGGTGAGAAGATAAAGACTTAAAGGGAAATAATAGTGAGAATGAACAAAATGGGAGACTTTGAAGAGACATTAAGAATTGTCTCTGAGACTTGATTTTGAGTGATAACTTTTTACCTGGTATTGAGAAGAAAGTAATTCAGAAAATAAATAATAGAAAATGGAAATCAATTTAGGAGATAGATGGTGAGCTTTGTTTAGGTTTTGTTTTTTTGGAATAATTAATTCCTCTGGAACATTTGGGTAGAGGTCTGGATGGAAGCTGATTTTGACTGCTTTGGATTTACAATTGCATGTGTGAGTGAAATCAGCAAGGGGTATGTGCAGTGTAAAAATATACTGGAGGAGGAAGCCAAGAATGGAATGCTGAGGAAGTGCAGTATGTAAAGACATCTAAAGGAAAAGAAAACTGAGTCCCTGAGGAAGTCTGAGATATAAGATAATGTGAAGAAATCAGAAAAAAAAGGAGAAACAAAAGCATTTCAAAAACATAATGATTAATAACATTAAGTTTCATCTTATAATCCCACCGGATTTATGGACTTTAGGATGAAGCCAGAGAAAGGTATTCTGTATCAAAAAAAAGACCTTGAGTTAAGTGCTACAAATAGGCTATAAAGAAATCAAAAATTTAAATTTCCACTATTTGAAAATCAGAGTTTGTGATCAATTTTTTTTAACCTGGAGAACTTTAAATAATTTGCTGATATCTATGTTCTCATCAAGAGGTTTTTAATTGGTCTTGGGTGCAAAGTGAAGATGGAAAATTCAAAGCTACTACAAAGGAACAGATCCTGAGTGGAGTTTAATTGAGTACCCTTCCTCAGCACACCCAGTGCCCCAGGTGTGAGGAATTGGTGAAGGAGTGAGAGGTGGGTGGCTGCAGAAAATGAAATTCAGAAGAAAGTTTACAGATAATTCTAATCAATGAAAATACTTACTGTATGCTTTCTGCTTAAAGCTTCTCTTCAAGTGTGTATGCCAGTGATTCATCATCATGTACCATGAAACCAGAAGGCCTAGATAGGCATGCTGGTGTGTGCCTTTAATCTTATTGACTTTGAATGCTGAGTATCCCATGTATGAGGCTATCCTTACCAATTTAGTAAGACCTTGTCGAAGGAAGGAAGGAAGGAAGGAAGGAAGGAAGGAAGGAAGGAAGGAAGGAAGGAAGGAAGGAAGGAGTGTAGCTCAGTAACAAAGCACCCCTGGGTTCAATCCCCAGTATAAACGAATAGATAAATGAATAAATAAAATCAGAAGGCCTTAGCATTCTGTTGCTTTCCACTTTGAATGAATGTAAGAGAAAAGGTTAACTTATTGCAAAAAAACTATTCAAATTTAATAACATAACTTGAACTGTCATACTATTTAATAATTCTGAAAACTTATTTGTGTGATATTTTATTTGACTGAGGCTTTTCTTTTAATTAGTTAAAATAGTCTTTTAAGCGAACTCAACTAAATTCTAAATCAATTTGAGTTATGACAATAAAATTGATATTCTATCTAAAGACGTGTCATAGAAATATCACAATAGTCAAATTGATAAAACTTTAATAAAATGTCATAGGCATACTTCTTTATTTAATACATAATTTAATATTAAACAGATTTATATTAGCTGTAGTATCATAGATTAGGCAAAGCTACACAGTCCCAAACATTCGACAAAACTTATAAATCAACAGTGTGCAAAACAGAAAAGTTGGCTTATTTTTTAAATTCTTTTTTAAAATTGTCATGTAGCTATTGTTCTAACAGTACAGAGAACGACATGGGATGAATTTAACATTTAAATAACTTTATGTTTTAGAGGTGCACAACAAAGGAACTGGGTGAATATTTTATTAACCTAATTTGTGGGTTTTGCCTTATATGGAAGCAGCATTTGCTTCATCTTGTCTCTTCATATCCATCAGCTATTTTTTTCATTGATTTGTGACTTTTTATACTCATAGGAATTCAATGTAGAAATCAACTCTATTTGTCTGCAAATGTGCACTATGCCATTGTTGCTTATAATTCTTCAATACTATCTTTATTTATTTGGGTGTTTGCTGGAGTGCCTTAGGAAGCACTGGCATTGTTATCCATAGGTCATGCTGCCACTGGAACAGGCAGCAGGATTGACCAGTCCTATATATTTTACTATATCATGAGGAGTTCATCCCTAATGGCAAGTCAACAGTATGGATTGACTATGTTATGCAATTGTCTAGAAAATAGGCAGGAGGACAAAAATAAAGGTGACTATGTAGTCCCTAGTCTGAAGACCCAAGAAAATGTCTGAAATTTATAAAAATGCAGCAAGCATGGCTCATTTCTATCATTTCAGCATTATTCTAGTAGATCAAGCTTTCTGAAGTTAAAACTACCTACCTCCCTCATTCTCACGTAGAAATTATCCTACTGCACACAATTAGACACCCCCCCCACACACACACAATATCAAATAGAACTAGTTAGTTGGTGTGGGAGCAAGGATTGAGCCCCACATGTATTCACTACTTGTCTCATTGCAAGCTTGTCATTGGCCTTGTTATAGAGACGCTAAAATTCATGTACCCACATGCTATACATGCAAGTTAGGTACTAGGTCGTATAATTTAATAAATGTTAAGAAGTCACAGTCAAGAAATATGGGATTATTTTTCTTTTACTACATCAATCAATTTGAATGTGTAAGACTGTGATCTTCAACCAGTTTTTTTTTTTATTTCTTCTAGCATATTTCTTCATCTGTTGAATCAAATTTACTACAAGGAATTTAATTTCTTTACAACTTGTTCATATATGAAATAGTTTCTGGTGCTGATAATTAATTTTAAGCATAAAACAAAAAATATTACAATGTCAATCATGGGATTATTTCAAAAAATTTCTGAGTTTCATTTTATAATCCCATTGGTTTTATGGACTTTAGGATGAAGCCAGAGAAAGGTATACTGTATCAAAAAAAGACCTTGGGTTAAAAATGACTTCCTTAAGAATGCAGAAAGTTTTTAATTATTGCATTGTTGGGAGTGGTGATTTGAATCAAGCTCTCAAAACTGTTAGGTGACAGGAGTGCACCTGAGCTGGTGCAAAGGCAGAGTTGAGACTGCCTAGTTATTATGGTGATGCCCTGTTCAAAGGAGTTCCATGCTTGCCTTAGGACTATCAATATTGATGGTATTGAGTTCAGACACCAGCTGTCAGGGGAGGGGGTGGTAAAGAATTATGAGTGCAATGATAATTATAATTGGTCCAATGGTCTTCCACCTTGGTCCTGCTTGCTTTGAAGAAATGTTCCCACAAGAAAAGAAAAAAAAAAAACTTATTGTTAAAACCTATATAATAAACATGCTGAGCTGGCTCTGGATCATTCATACTTCATTAGGGAACAAAGAACCACCAGGCTCCAGCTTTTTCTGTGTGTCTGTTAGTCTTTTCTCCAACTCCCATAACCCCTCACCAGTTTCTGAATTAAACACCATGCAGGATGTGGTAGTTGATGCTGGAACAGGAACTGGACACAGGGGAACTTCTTCAATGGTAGGATGAGGGGACACTCTAGAGGACACACATTAGATAAAGGGAACAAGTTTATAGCCCAGTGTAAAACATGGGACAACTAGGATCCAAAGAAAGGGGTCTCTATGTTGCTATGCTTATGCTTAAGTCTCTAGTTAAGTCAAAGAAGGTGCAGTTGTCACAGTTTTTAAAATTTATTTCTGAAACTTGCTTCTGGTTCCCTAAAGAAGGAGCAGTGAATGTATGGATGTGGGCAATTGTGCCCTGCTTAAAGTATGCTTAAAGCTTGAGGAATGAAAAGAAGAGGGGGGGGGGCTCTCCAGAAAAAAAAAAAAAAAAAAAAAAAAAAAAAAAACATAAACAATAGCGCCAAACTTTTAGAGAAGAGTTTTAGAAAAGAAAAAATGGTTACAGCAGCTTTTCTTACTTCTTAGCTTCTGCTAGATCTCTCTTTCTTAGGCTTGCATTTAAAATATAAATTGTGTTAACCTACAAGAAAGACTTGCAGAGAAGAAAAACGGGTGTCACTTTTATATCTCAAGAAAGACTTGCAGAGAATGGGTTAAGACAAAAGGAAAAAAAATGTCACTTTTAAATCCAACCTGCTTCTGGGTTGGTTGGCCATCTTTTCACACTCTACTAGTCTGCTTTTTTAAAAATTTATATATGACAGCAGAATGCATTACAATTCTTATTACATATATAGAGCACAATTTTTCATATCTCTGGTTGTATACATAGTATATTCACACCAATTCATGTCCTCATACCTGTATTTTGGATAATAATGATTATCACATTCCACCATCATTAATTACACCATGCCCCCTCCCTTCCCCTCCAACCCCTCTGCCCTATCTAGAGTTTGTCTATTCCTCCCATGCTCCCTTTCTATATCCCACTATGAATCAGTGTCCTTATATCAAAGAAACATTCGGCATTTGGTTTTTTGGGGATTGGCTAACTTCACTTAGCATTATTTTCTCTAACTCCATCCATTTACCTGCAAATGCCATGATTTTTTCTCTTTTATTGCTGAGTAATATTCCATTGTGTATATATGCCACATTTTTTATCCATTTATCTATTGAAGTGCATCTAGGTTGGCTCCACAGTTTAGCTATTGTGAATTGTGCTGCTATAAACATTGATGTGGCTGTCTCCCTATAGTATGCTGTTTTTAAGTCCTTTTTGTGTAGACCAAGGGGAGGGATAGCTGGGTCAAATGGTGGTTCCATTCCCAGTTTTCCAAGAAATCTCCATACTGCTTACCATATTGGCTGCACCCATTTGCCATCCCACAAGCAGTGTATGAGTGTACCTTTTTCCCCTGCATCCTGGTCAACAGTTACTGTTGTTTGTATGCATAATAGCTACCATTCTGACTGGAGTGAGATGAAATCTTAGAGTGGTTTTGATTTGCATTTCTCTAATTGCTAGTGATGATGAACATTTTTTTTTATGTATTTGTTGATTGATTGTACATCGTCTTCTGAGAAGTCTCTCCTCAGGTCCTTGGCCCATTTATTGATTTAGTCTGCCTTTTTAACAAGTTCCTCCCTAATGCACAGGGAGAGAAATTGAGTGATCTCATATATACAAGTCTTCTTTTCTTTGAGAATCTTGACCTAAAGACTTCATAGATTTCCACATATTTTAAATATTTGAGCTGACTTTAATCTAAGCTAAAAGTAAACACCTGGCAATGACAAAGTAAAATTATTCTAAGATGAATTATTTCTACTAATAACAGTTACTGTCCATCACACAATTAAAAAAAAATAGCCAGGCACAATCTAAACACAAGACCTAAACTATAAAACATCTAGAAAAAATACAGGGATAAATGTTTATCACTTTGACTTGTATAATCAGTTCTCAGATGGAACACCAAAAGTATGAGAAAATGAAAAATGAATGTCAAATTAAAGTTGAAAATGTGGGGGCACAAAGGATCTTTATTATGAAGATGACAAGACAACCTATAGAATCAGAGAATATATTTTCCAGTCTCATATCTGATGAGGGACTAGCATCCAGAATAATAAAAGCACTTGCATAGCTCAAGGTCAAAAAGAAAAAAAAATCAAACTAGCTTAAAAATGAGCCAAGAGGGGCTGGGGTGGTGGCTCGGTGGTATAGCACCTGCCTATCATGTGCAAGGCATTGGGTTCGATTCTCAGCACTATATATAAATAATTAAAATAAAAGTTCAATGACAACTAAAAAGTATTTTTTAAAGATAGGCCAAGAATCTGAATAAACTTTTCTCTCAAATGTTGTACAAACTGTTGGCAAGCATATGAGATGAATAGCAACAGAATCAATCATAAGGAAAATGGAAATTAACACTGCAGTGAGGTATACTTCACAGCCACTAGGATGATCATAATGATAGCAATCAAATAAAATAATATCTGCTGAGGAGGGTATGAAGAAATTGGAAGCTTACACATTGATGATGAAATGTAAAATTGTACGGTCACTGTGCAAAAAAAAAAATCACTCCATTATCTTAAAAAATAAATAATTGTAGAGTTACCATCTAATCCAGAAATTCAACTTCTAAATATACATCCAAATTAATTAAAAGCAGGAATCAAATGGATACTTATATTCCAATGTTTATTTCAACATTATTCTAAATACCCCATATATTTAAAAAGGCAAAATGTCCATCAATAGATTAACAAATAGTTGTGCATGAATAGAACAGAATTATTCATCTGCTACAAAAAGGGAATGAAATAGTGATACATGCTGCAATGCAGATGAACTTTCAAAATACAGTGCTAAGTAGAAAAAAAAGAAATAGATAAAAAGTCACATACTCTATTACTTATTTTCATTAAATATCCAGAAGAGGTGAATACATAGAGACAGAATGCAGAATATGTTTGGCAGAGGGTGGGAAATGGAATAATAGGGGAAAAGTGATAAATGACTAAGATGTTTTACTTGGAAAGATAGATATGGTTTGGAACTAGAGAGAAGTGGTGGTTTCAAGGAATGTGAAGAAACTGAGTGCCCTGAATTTTTCACTTTATAGTAGATTCATTGTGTGCATTTTTTCCAATAATCTATTTCTTAAATGGGAGACACAGAATGAAGTGACAGACATAGATGTGAATAATCAAAAGTAGATTCCAATGTTTATAGATAGCAGAATAGTTAGGGCTATATTTTAAAAATGTGCATTATGTTTAGAGTGAGAAAAGAAAAGATTACAAATTGTAGCATAGAAGAAAAGATTACTAACAAGGATGCAATATATTTATTCAAGAACCAAGTTGAAATTCTGGAATTTAAAAAGTTCAATAACAGAAATGAAGATATCAGTTGGCAGTTTTAATGGCAGTTTGAAATGGCTGAAATGAGAATTAGTAAACTGGAAGACAGGGGAAATCTAAATATTAGAATAAATTATATAGAAACAAATGGATGGAAAATACAGAGGACAGCATGTAAGAAATATTCAGCATCTATGGAGAAGCTCTATCATACATTTGAATGAAGTATGGAAGAGAATAAAAGAGACAATAGAATATAAGAAACATTTTTAGGTATAATGACTAAAAATTTTACATATTTGCTGAAAGAAAAAAAACAACAACAACACTGATTTAAATACCCAACGAGGTTAAATGAAAAAGCAAGATATACCTGAAGCATAATAAAACCGATGTAAAATAAACATAAAGGAAAAGTCTTGCAAACAAGCAAAGAAAAAGGAGATTACTTTCAAGAAGCAATGTATAGATTACTAAATTTTAAATAATGAAAAAAATAATGCCAGCTGGAAGCAGTAAAATTTAAAGTTCTGAAAGAAAAATGATTATCTTGGAATGATGTACTTTAAAAAAAAATTCATCAAAAATTTAGATTAGAACATTTTCTCCCAGGAAAAAAACTTAGGAGAATTTGACACCAGCAAAATATCACTAAAGGAAATACTAATGGATTTTTTTAGTAGTAAGTAAAATAATTAGATATGGAAGACCAGAGATATGGACAAAAAGAAGAGCCAAAAAATTATTAAAAATCATAAAATAAAACATTATATTGAACTCAGCATTTGATTTTTACTGTTAGCTTTTGTGAAAGTCACATTATTCGAGTGGATTACTCCAGAGTGTTGTATTGTTATTATACTTAGCTGATATTTCTTCTGTAATTGAATCATTATACTACCCTCAGTACTGATTTTGGTACTAATAAAGGAAATGATTTTTATTTGTTTGCTTGTTTTTATCATTACCATGGCTTTATTTCTGTGTATTTAGTTACACAAAAGACTTAACATCAACTCTAGTAAGATGTCATCTCAATAAATCCAAGATTTGAGAAATAAGTAGGCATAAAGGCTTTGAAAACTAGTTCAAAACAGAAGCATGCAACATAGATTAGTTTGATCCACATTGGAAGCCTTAGGGAGGCATGTACCATATTTTCTATTATGTGTCAGGTTGTATTTATTGATTTATATATGTCAAACCGTCCTTGTTCCCCAGGAGTGAATACCATATGATAATATTGAATGATATTTTTAACGTGCTGTAAAATTCATGTTGCTAGTATTCTGTTGAGAATGTTTGCATCTATGATCATCAGAAATATTGGCTTGTCCATGTCCCTCATGACCAAAACTTGTGAGATTTTGAGTTCATCATTGATCATGTGATTATTACTTGCTTCCTGGGTGAATGGTTTCTTGGTGCATAGAACACTCTCTATTCATTTAATAAATATACTATGTTGTGCCACTTGTAGGATCTAGTAGTGATCAGCAGTAAAATAACATTTATAATCTAAAGTAATGAGGCATTAAACAAATAATTATAATATAATATTAGGAATAAGGACTAAGTAGAGCAATAAAGCAAGATATATATATATATATATATATATATATATATATACACACACACATACATGTATGTATGTATATATATATATATATACACACACACACATATATGTGTGTGTGTCTGTGTGTGTGTGTGTGTGTGTGTATATATATATATATATATATATATATATATAGTGTATATATATATATATATATATATATATATATATATATTCTATTTTTCTACCAGGGATCAAGAGTAGACATTCTAAGAAATGAATGTCTGAGTAGGGACTTGAATTAAAGGATTCCCTGAATCCTATACATTGTATTTAGCAGAAATTTTGATTTTAAGAATGTGGACAATTCTTATCCTCTGATGTTTTCAGCCAAATATATATACACATTACATATACTCTTGTATGAACATTGTAATTAAGTACTGAAAGTATTAAGCCTTTATTTTAACCCAAAATAATCTGAATTTTTATTAATAATTATGCTTAATTTTTAATATTTAAAATGGCCCTATGACATTCATCTCATTAATTATATAGAAATCAGAAAATTTTCATACCAGAGATACACGTAGTGCTACAAAAAGTCCCAATACATCTCTTACTTTCTGCCCTATCTTTGTAAGTTTATTTAAATGATGATACTGATTTTTAGATTGTCTTTATTTTTAATACAGTCATTTATTTCTGAATTAATTATGCAAAAATAATTTGAAAATGAAAGAGTTTTGCATGGGCATCATAAATCACTATTCATCTTTCTTAAGAAAATCAATTAGTATATGAGACGCTGAAAACAAAATGTCCCTGAGCTGGCATATGAACAATACTTTATACTGAATATATTGAAAAGCCCATTTCTACTTTGAGGTAGATATTCATACATTTTAAATTTACATTTTAAAAATATAAAGTTGTATAGACCTCATATGAAAATGTTCCTGTCCACTAAATTTGCAACTTTTACTTTGCCTTCAAATGACTTGTGTTTATGGGTCTTAAAAATTATGAATTTGTTTCTTTTGAAAAATGTTTGATTAACACATGATTCTACACATTTATGAGGTATTGTGTGATCCTTTATTTTGTGTATATATTGTGTAACAATCAAATATGGAAAATTATCATGTGTATTATCTTAAACTTTTGTCATTTCTTAAATATTGAGTATATTAAAAATCCTCTCTTCTAGATATTTGGAAAAATACAATGCATTACTCTCAGTTATATTCACCATATTATGCCATAGAACTCCAAAAGTTATTCCTCCTAACTGAAACATTCATATATTGTAATTGGAAAAGTGAACTTGTTTAGCTATTATGGAAAATTTATAAATTCTTTGTTAATGCAATCCACCTTCAATTATATTTTAAGAAACATTTAACACAATTACCAGCTTGACTTTAAACATCACCCAACATATTTTCATTTCTAAATGTTATTTTGTGTCAATAAAAATGTGAATATTAGAAATATCCCTCAGGATCAATTTACTATTTCAAATAGCACACATATCACTCATTCACCTATATCAAAATGACTTAAGAAAGGAAGGAAGGAAGGAAGGTGTTTGATAATTAACACTGAGACATAGTAAGATAGTTTTTTGTTGTTGTTGTTGTTGTTGATTAAGTTTGGATAAAAATAGTTTATGGTAAACTATATCGGTAGTGTAATGATAACCTTTGTAATCATCACTGAATATGATAAATGCTTTTGTGATAAAGTATTCAACCCATACATTTATTTATTTTTCTTTTCTGCAGAATTTTAATAGAAAAAAAAAACACTTTATTGGTACAATGATTAAAGCTAGGCTACGTCAAATGCTTTGTGAAAGTAACATAGCAGGTAAGTGGCATAGCTTGGTACCAAGTCTCCTGTCTACCAACACAGGGCTTCTGCGTTGTAACATACCACTTCACTCAAGTCAAGAAATAAGATCAAAGTGAGGATCTAGACATAGCTGTTGCTGTTCATCCCACTTGCTAATTCTAGTCATTACTTTGATCCTGTTGAACATGTACAATCTCCCAGCTTTTATCTAATTGTAATCAAGACCTCTTCAGATTTTCTTCAGGAACTTATTAGAATAATAGATCAACAAAGGGATTTATGCTCTTGGACTTTATATAAGGTAACCTTTCATGATTCTCTAATAAAAATTAAAGTAGTTGTGTTATTTAATTATGAAATATGTAACCTCATTTGAGCTTTCCCTATCAGGCAAGTGTTGAAGCTAATACTTCAATTGAGTTTACCCAAGGGTTCAGAAGCTTAGAGAGTTAAGCACAAGCAGCTATCAGACACAGGCATCGTCACGGACTCCCCATACCTAATTACTACAAGTGAAAAGTTTCCTCCTGAGAGAGACCACTTTCATTCCAAATCTGACAGGTAGAAATTAGTTGCCTAATGGAATGGAATCGTTCTGCAAATTGAAGGAATTAAGTGTGCTTTTTTAATTTAAACCCTCCCTAAATTAGATTTTAATTTGGATCCAAATGTGAAGAGGTTGATGGCATGAAGCAGCTTAGGTTGGCCCAGAACCAATTATTTTATATTCCCCTTCTCCAGATATAGTGTGTCGTCGCCTTTATCACCACCAGCCATGATGGGACAGAAAAACTGTCATGCCTTAATCAAGAGAAGTTTTCTTGAGAGCAGTGTGTCATTTTGGAGTAATGATAAGTGAGTTGCTTTTCTAAGTCACTTCACTATCACATCTAAGTTTGAACAGAGGATGTTTTCGTGTGTGTAGGGGCATGTTCGTTTTTAATGAATATTGTTTAAAGGAAGAATAATAAATAAAATGTTATTGCATCAGAAGTTGTCACGAGCCATCCATGGGTTGCATGTGGGTCACAGTGCAGGGAAGCTAATGGATAAATACATCTGGTGTCTGGGAATGACCAGTGGACATTTTCTCTGGTCAATTGCCCAGGGACATTGTGAATTCCTATCCCACTCTGCTGTGGCCCACATGGCACACGAGATGGGTGTGACCTGAAAACATGCCAATCAACCTGCTGACTGCAAGACATCTCGAAGCAAGACTCTGCCCTTGAAATCTTATCCTTGCCTTTGATGTACCCCGTAAATAAACCACCAGAGCCATCTTTTCATTGTCTAGTTCCAGCATCCATGTGGACAAGATCTATCAGTGGCTTTACTATTGTAAATATATTTCTTGCTATTTGTATTTTGTTATTTGCTAATTATTTGAGATTTTAAGTTTTAGGGTGGCATGAAGAAGAACACCCCAATGAGACACTGGCTATCACCTCCATTAAGAAGTGATGATTTATATAATCCTGGTTGAAATGTGGAACTATCCTCTCCAGCAATGATATACCACACCAAGGAAATCAATAAGATTATCTCTCATAATAAGTGATATACTAGTGATCAAAGTATCTGCTGGAAGATGCTGAAACTCATGTTTCATTCAATAAACATAAATATGTTGGGAGTGTGGCTAATGATGCTCAAAGGGCATCTGTGCATACTGTCATATATATGAATTGAGAGCTTTAGCTGTTTACTCCAAATGAATATATAGATTAACTATATTAAAAGGATGTCACATTGAATTCCAGGAGGAAGAATCTTCTTTAACAATTTTTTAAACTTCCAGGTGGAAATTTCAGATAATCATGAAAGCACCTATAAGTCTTTAAATATCTTGAAATATGAATGCGCCTGTAATGTCAATGGTATTATATGCCAATATTGCTGTATGGAGTCAATTAATGAAATTATGGTAGGGAGGGGAAGCCCTTATTAGGACACAGGAGAACAGGTATAAGGATTGCACAGGCAAAAATCACAAAAGATATGCCTTTTGGGCATGAGGGTTGAGAACACATCATTTATTACTTACACTGGAAAATAGTCTTCATTTCTCACTAAGAAATAAGTCAAACTATTGCCATTGTACACTCACTATCAAATAATATGTTATTCTGATGATCAAATACCATGCTATTCCTTGATTGTATGTAATATTCAGAATACTCTTTAGACAGAAATGTCTCTTTCATATTCAGCATTATTGGCACAAGCTTGCAAAGATGGATAATGTATTAGACATGAGAGAAGACCAGAACTTCAGCAAAAGGTCACTGTTCAAATAAGAGATTCAATTAAATAGCAGATAGAGGAGTTGTAGCTCTTCTATTTCTCTTGGTAAATAGTATTTGTTTATATGAAGGAAAAAAAACCCACTTACATAAATATATGCAAATGGGAGGAGCTTAAATATCACTCATTTAAATTATTATATTTATCTTTTAAGGATATGTTAATTTTCTTCTTGTAGCCAAGGAAATATAAAATAAGCAATAGAATTATATTTTTAATAATGGTAGGTTGTTATTCAGGTTGACCATATTTCTGAAAACAATTTAAAATATTGAGAAAAATATAGATTCTTTAAATGTCAAATTAATTACATTAAAGAACTGACAAGACTGATGGGAGTTTCCACATCCAGTATTGAAATAGGCCTAAATCCTATTCAGTAATGAAATCCTAAGTGCTTGTGTGTGTTTGTGTGTGTGTGTGCATTTCACATATTGAGAAGATAAGAATTGAAGGCCAAATGCTACCACAAAGAGAGAGTTTAAGAGAAACCTTTGTCACATTAAGGTAGGATACCAAACAGACCCAGGATAAATGTGAATTTGATAGACGTCTACCAGGTGCACCTTGAATGCAGCAGTTTCTGGAGAAGGCCTTCCAGCCAATTTCTGTCCATTGCTTGTTTTGTGTCATTTTTTTTCTTTTCTTTTTGTCATCAAATGAAACAGAGATATAACTGCCAAGGTAAAAACAATGTTCCGTTGTTGTGTTTTTAGGAAGAATGTTCTCTCTGGTATGCTGATGCTGACACACAAGGAGGGGCAGGTAGAGAACAGAAGTTCATGGGATTAGACAAAGGGGAATGAAGGGAATGGGGGAATGGGAATAGGAAATACAGTGGAAAAAATCAGACATAAAATTCATATGTTCATATATGAACACACAACCAGTGAAACTCCTCATCATGTACAATTCCAAGAATGGAATCCTAATTAGAGTAAGCATACTCCATGTATTTCTAATATGTCAAAAAAAAAAAAACCACTCTATTTTCATGTGTATCTAAAAATAACAAAAACAAAAACCAAACCAACAAACTGAAGTTCCTGAGATGATGTAGCCACAGCTTTGTTCTTAAATCTAAAGCAGATGGCGTATGAGCAGGCTACACAGCTCATAATCACATTTGGTTTGGGGTTTTCCTCAGTTGGTTTTAGCATAGTTGCATGGGAAGAATCAAACTCAATTGCTCCCTGTATAAAGATCCTTTAGCCTAGGCCCAGAGAATTCAGGAATATGCTTTTATTGTAGTGACCAACACTAGCCCTCATTCAAAAATAACATTAGTGACAGTGAGCAGAAGCAAATTGTATAAAACTTTCAGCTCACTCTGCTTTAATTTATGGAAGCAAAAACTAACACAAGTTCCAAACACTGTTCCACCAGGAGAGCAGAGAAGAAATGGAGATTAAAAACAGTATTTGAAAGATAAAGGTTGAGTCCAAACAGAGGAAAGACACCAATTAAAGAAGCCTAGTAACTTACTAGAATAAAGAAAACTAAATCTTAGAAGGTAATGAAGCTAAGAAAACTAAGGACAAAGATACACATTTTTCTTTTCTCTCTCTTTATTTTATTTTATTTATTGTTTTGTTTGTTTATTTATTTATTTATTTTGGGGGTATTGGAGAATAAACTCAGGGGTACTTTACCACTAAGTCCCCAGCCCTTTTTATGTTTTTATTTTGAAACTGCGTCTCACTAAGTTGCTTAGGACAACTAAGTAAAAAAGAAAACAAAGAAGTAGTAATTATGAATATTAGGGTAATTAGCTCTTTGACTTTCATATTCATATCCCACTTCTTTTCTCTTTTTGCACCTAATGTAAAACTAACAAAGAAACAAAAAAACTAGCCAGTTTTCTTAAGCTGTGGATTTCTTGCCACAGGAAAAGTCACCCTACTTTTTTTTTTTCCTGATATTAATTGCTCAAAATTTGGATCATCAAGGTAAGTACAGAATAGTTCTTGGATGATGATAAGGATTTTGTACTTACAAGATATTATGGTTAATTTCATATGTCAATATGGGTAGGCCACTTGGTGCCCAGCTATTTGGTCAAACATTCTGGGTGCTTCAGCTAGATTATTTACAGATGAGATTAGCATCTAAATTAGTAGATTTTTACATTCAACTAAATTCTAATCAGTGGACTAAAATAGATTATCTTTCACAATGTTGTTGAGACTCCTCCAATCAGCTGAAGTGCTAAAAAGACAAAAAGATCAGCTTTTACATAGGAAGAGAAAATTCTCCAGCTGATTGCCTTCACACTTTATCTGCATCATTACCTCTTCTGACATCCTTTGAACTGGAACATTGGTTCTCCTTCTGATTCCTACACCACTAGAACATCTTGCAGGTTTTGGAGCAATCCTAATATCAGTATATTATTTATTTTTTATGAGTATTTATTTAAATTCCTCTCTCTCTCTCTCTCTCTCTCTCTCTCTCTCTCTCTCTCTCTCTCCATGTTTGAAGTAGCAAACAGAATAATCTGACGTGCACAAATTTATAGTGTTGTCTAGTTGATCACAGTATCTCTAGAAATGGGAAGACTTTTAAATTCTCTCTTGATCTTCATAAGCAGAAAAGTTGTAAGTTAAGTGAACAAAAGACTAATCTGAACCATAAAAGAGCATCAAAGACTTTCAATAAATTCTCAGACTTGAGCCAATTCAAAGATTCAGAATTCCTTGAATGAAAGGGAGATTAGATCTCCTTGACAAAGGACCCTGTCATGCTGCCAAAAATGCATATGATTAATTGTTCTCTCAGCCTTATCCAATGAGATCCAGTGGATTTTACCCAGGATATTTTGTCTTGGGGAATAGAAAATCAGACCTCTGGGACAGCTGGGTCTTTACTAATGCTGATTCCAAGAGAAGGGAAATGTCACTGTGGTCTACTGGTCAGAGGAAGGACTTAAGAGAGCCAGGTGATCCATGGTCCATCTCACAGTGATCTCAGTGGGTATCCGAACCCATTCAGTGTTTATTTCCCGAGTTCCAGAATCTCTAACTGAAATAAACACACTCAGATCCTGGTAGAAATATCACACTGATTTTGCTATTTGTATAATGAGGTTTTTATTGTGGGAAAAGCCAAATGAAAAGCCTAGAAATGCCTCAGCCTAGGAAGATAATAAACCAAAAGCCATACAACATTTCTAGAGGAATTTTAAAGAATAGTTTTACCATTAAGGCCTTGAAAGATTGAAAGGGTTCTGATTCTCATAAGACCCTTGCTCGGTTCTTCTAGTTGGACTATGCAGAAGACAGAGGACTCTGAAGAATGGTAGTAGAATATGGCAATCCTAAATAGGAGGGCCTCCAATTGCAGCTGCTATACCAGATGTGGTCTTATTGGTTGAGGGAAATTACACATCCTCTTGTACCTGGTACTCAGCTCTCAATCTGGCAAATATACCAGTAATAGAAGAATGCCGATTTTCTAACAATAGGAACTAGGAATCTCGAAGATTGGAAGGAGACATTGATATCTTACTGTTGTTAGCTCCTTGGAGAAAGAAAAGACACTAAAGATAGTGGTTGCTCTGATGACACAATTGACTTATTAAAGGACACTGCTTTGAATATGACAGCTAATGTCAAGTTAGGGCAAGAAAGTATTCTTGTTGCCTGCATGCATTTAATAATGAACCAAAAGAGCATAGTAACAGAAATCATAAATGACAGGCACACAAAACCTTCCTGAACACTGTTTCCACTGGCCATCTTCTCACGTCAGCTCTATAATAAAGTGACCTTATCTTAAGAGTCTAAAATGAGATATTCAGTTATGGAGGCAAATAAGGGCTAATCCAGATTTAATTTAAGAAATAGGAAGAGGAAAATATCTAACCATCATTCACTCAAACAAAATGAAGTTGTTATCTATATGACTCAGAAAGAGGTTGAAGGTAAGCCACACCTATTTAACTCTTGATTATATATCTCCCTTAAAAATAGGGCTCCACTTTCTTCCATTTGTTGAAATCATACAAATGCATGTATTTTTTATATAAAAGGAATAATTCTCTTTTTATGGCTAATAGAAGACCTATTTACTTAGGAAACCTATCATCTTAGCTACATATTGAGTAGTTAGTGGAATGGATAAAATAAAGATGTTCTCTACCATCTTTATTCTTTCATTAAGAATGTATTAATAAGCTGGGCATAGTGGCACATCACTGTAATCCCAATGACTTGGAAGGCTGAGGCAGGAGAATCCCAATTTCAAGGCCAGCCTCAGAAATGTAGTGAGATTCTGTCTCGAAATAAAAAGAATACAAATAGTAAATTAAAAAAACATAAATATATAAGGGCTAGAGATAAAGCACAGTGGTATAGTACTCCTAGGTTTAATCATTAATGCGCGCGCGCACACACACACGCGCGCGCACAAAGAATGCTTTGACAACGTATTATATCTTGATATTTGTACTTCTACAACATTTATTTATTTGTTTGTTTGATTTTTAATTTATTTATGTGTAGTACTAGGGATTAAACCCAGGGGTACTTTGCCACTGAGCTACATACCTAGCTCTTTTTATTTTTATTTTATTTGTATGTATTTATTTAAAAATTATTTTAGTTATACATGGACTCAATATCTTTATTTTGTTTATTTATTTTTATGTGGTGCTGAGGATGAAACCCAGTGCCTCACATGTGTGAGGCAAGCACTCTGCCAATAAGCCACAACCCCAGCCCAGCAGCTCTTTTTATTTTATTTTATTTAGTTGGTTATTTTTGAGATGTGTTTTCCTAAGTGACTGAGGCTGATCTCAAACTTTTGATTGTCCTGGCTAAGCCTTCTGAATCACTGGGATTACAGATATTTGCCACCAAAACTGGCTCTTCTATAGTATATAAAATGTGTCATGACCTGAAAGCTACATCTTTCCCAGGACAAGTATTATATCTTATTCATTGAATATTCCTTCACAATTCAACATATTTAATGTATGTGATGCAAAGAAAATTAAGAAAAATGAATGAGTGAACAGAAATTCTATATGTTAATCTGATATAACTCTATCAGCTATGCATCCTTATAGAAAAAGTGCTAATGACAAAGAGAGCATTTAGCAGAACATTCTATACCATTCAGGATTATTGGAAACTCAAGTTTTCAATGACCTATTTCAAGTTTTCAATGACCTGTTTCCATAATGACTTTTCTGTTTTAGGACTCAATCTCTCTCTCTCTCTCTCTCTCTCTCTCTCTCTCTCTCTCTCTCTATATATATATATATATATATATATATATATATATATATATATATATCTGTATCATGCTTGTTTTTCACAACAGAAAAAGTATTTCTCAACATAGAAATTTGATTTGCTGAAAAAGCTACTAAGGCAGATTTTGATTGACCAAAGAAGACAGGTATACCTAAGGAATGTTAATAACTTAACAATAATATTTACATTCTGAGATTGAATCTTTATTGGCAAATTGGTTCATCCAGGAAGAATGTACTTAAATGTGTTGCAATATTTTTGTCTGAGTCAAAAATTAAAACTATTGCTCTACTGTTTTATTTTTCTTTGTCTTATTACTTTGTATTTATTTTGTTTCTGATATGTGCCCAATTATTTAAAAGTTAGACCTTCTAGGAAATTACAAAGAGAGGTATTAAAACTACTGCAGATTTACCACCTAGCAGAGAGATCATTTCTGATATTACATTTCAAAAATGTATTACATTTCAAATTTCTATGTACAATTCAGCATCTTATTTTATTTTTAACATTATCTTCTGGGCACTTCTCCATGTCATTAAACATCCCTGAAAAGAGATTTAAATAGTTGCATCATAGATGTCATACATTATGAATATTAAAAACCTTTTGGGGGAAAAAGTGAATACTTTCAAATTTTAATTAATATACTTCAGATTAAATACATAAACCTTTTGTTAACATGGTTGGTTCTTTCTTTAGAATGGTTCCTATGGGTGGATATACTATTATATCTTTAGGTGTATATTGCCAGAATCTTAACTAAAGTTTGGATAAATTAAAATGATTTTTGATAGACTTTTTCTGTGTATGACAGTGAAAATCTCAAAGTAATTGATTTTTAAAAGGCACCACAATGTTTTAATCATATTGTCTGTTATTGAGCTTGCATACTTTATATATTTTTGGTCATCTTTTTACATTTTTGTTCATTTCTCTCTCTCTCTTTTTTTACTTTGTACATTTATCTTATTGATTTCTTTTCTTTTAGTATAGCTGTAAGAGTTTTTTTTTTTAAGATTAAAGATATCAGTCTGTGAATGTAATTATTCGATATATATTTTTTTTCCAGTTTTTTAATTTAACTTTTATTTGTTATTATTTACACGAGGGCTTTCTCATTTTTATATATTCCAACTTTCATTTTCTTCCATGTTTTCATCTGCTATATTTATTGTAGCTTTATTGTATTTTCTTGCTATAAAAGTAATAAATGTTTTTTTGGAAGCACTTGAGAAAAAAACACAAGAGTTTAATAAATAAAATTAAGTTAATTCAATCTTAATACAAAGAAAACAATACTGCTAAGGGTTTATGGTATTGCTACAGTTTGGATCTTGAATTGCTCCCAAAGGCTCATCTATTAAAACTGGGTTCCCAGAGTGGTACTATTGGAAGATGGTAAAAACTTTAAGAGGTGAGGCCTAGTGGGAGATCTTTACATCATTGAGGGAGTACCCTCGGAAGGAACTGTGAGACCTGGGACACCCTCCTTCCTCTACTTTCTGCTTCCTAGCCATAAGGTGAGGGGATTTGTTCTTCCATACATGGTTGCCATAATGACTGCAGCCTCACCACAGACACAGAGAAAAGGGACCAATCAATCATGGATTGGAAGCTTCAAAACAGTGAGTCAAAGTTAGACTCTTCTCTTTAAAAATTGATTATCTCACTGTATTTCACTACAATGAAATACATACAGGAAAGCTAGCACAGGTATTTCATTATCTTTCCAGAGTTTTAATATAGACCATGGGTTCCAAGTTTGCCTGATCATGTTTATTTGAAATTTATATATCCAGGCCCTTTCCAGGAATTTCTCATTTAGTACTCATGTGTGGAAGCTATTCTTTTGAATTTTAAAAGTGCAGATATTCAGTGGATTCCTCTGAAGACATATTAGGTAAATGGGATCTAAGAATATATAAAACTTTTCCATCTAGTGGATGGAAAAACTATTTTATTTTTGCTGTAAATTTATCTTTTTGATTACCATAGGTTGTAAATCTTAAATATGTATTGTCTCTATTATTCTTCATGAATTGCCTCTTTATACTTTTTGCCTATTTTAATATTTTTATTGAGTTTTAAGAATTCTTTCATTGATAAATACATATACTTATATTTTCATATACAAATATTTGTGACAATAATAAAATGTTTCCTGTGAGCATATATTTGTTCAAATGCATATATGATGATGTTTTCCTACATTTTATATTCTGTGTGTTCAAAACTACCTTTTTTCTCTTAAAACTTCAAGTTTTATTAATATTATTAGAAACAGCTTTTTATACTTTCCCTACTCCATCTCAATGTTAAACAAATGCTAACTTTTAATAACACTTGTACCTTTACAGTATTTCTGGAATTTGTTTCAGATTTACTATAAATATACAATACAAAAATATTCCCTAAGCATTAAATTTTCTCAACATGATTTTATTTGTGTAGTTTATACTTTTTACCATCTGTATCATGTAACACACTTAGACACACCTGCAGAGTATATTCGGACTTCTTATTATCACCTCATCATCCACCTGGTCGTAGTGCCAAGGTGCTTTAATTATTCTATCTTGATGTGGTAAAATTCATTACTGCAAACTTGGCATCCCATTCCTCTTTATCTTGATTTTAATTTTTTTAGATGACAATTTTCCATAACTGCAATTAATATAGATGATTTCCTAGGCTTTCCTAGAAGAAACTGAATCTTTACAAAATTGAGTTTTCCTTCCAGAATCATGGTCTCTTCCTTTCTAAAACTTTGTATATATTTTAGAATGTATGAAATTGAACACAAATTCAAATTACTTTTCTAAGCCCTTTTACTATCTCATATCTATTGCTTAGCTGTCAACATAGTTATATTTCCTCATAGCCATTATTCTTCTCTTAAAACTTGATTAGCAGCATTAATTTGGATGAAATCCAGAAGTGACCAAGGAAGTAAAACTCAAAAGATTTTTATATAATACTTAAGTTTTTAAAATTTTGTTGTTGTTCTTGATGGACCTTTATTTGATTTGTTTGTATGTGGTGTTAAGAATTGAACCCAGTGCCTCATGCATGCTAGGCTAGCACTCTATCTCTGAGCCACAACCCCAGCCCACATAATACTTATTTTAAACAAATTCTACATTGAAGATTTACCTGCATCTCTGTTGACATGCTTTTTCAAACTAAGTAGCTGAGTTAGCATTGACTTTGTAACTCTGAAGACATTCTTTAATCAAGAAAAAAATATAAAACTCCAGATTAAACTGTACTTTGATGACTTCAGAGCTCATGAAGAAAGGAAAAATCAAAATCCACCCCTGCCCTCAGCCAGTGCTCTAAAGGAAAAACATCTAATGTAAATCCTTAGGACAAAACAAACAATAAGTAATGATCTCAAGTCATGAGGTCAAGACATTTAAAGCTGCCTTAGGGTATATGTTTAAAAGCATATTTAAAAATAAAAGAGTTGAAAGGGATAATTAAGATTAAAACATAACATCTGAAACATGGTGATTAAAAAATCTAGAAACTTATGGAAAAGAACTATTGATCGGCTACTCCTACAAAAATAAATATTAAATTACTCACAAGGAAACCTATGCCTAGGCATATGGAATGTAATAATGGTGAGGGGTGATGGTGATAAGGATGCAATAGTTAATGGCTGGCCCAACCTTGGTACACAGGTAGACTCCACTTTGGGACTGGCACTCTCATGGCAAAGCATTCAAGTGTTATCAGGGTTTTTGTTTGGTTTGATTTGTTTTTTTCCTCCTGGAAAACCTATGCTGCTGCCCTTCCCAATGTGACAAATTCCCTCTTGAAGGGCAAACTGCCTCTTTGAGCCATTTGTGTTTCTGTTCTCTCCTCCTTTGAGAAAGCTTGGTGTATGGATGTAAAATAAAGCACATGTAGGATTAAATGAATTCAGGGATGAGTGAGTGCTTAGAGTTATACTTGAGAACCAAGTATTACCTGTTAATATTCTGGGGTTTTTTTTAATGCTTTTAGGTAAGTATGGAAAGAAAGAGATTTGAGTATACAAAACAAATGAATAAAAATATCTTTTCAATTGTGAAACTCTGTTTTTGAAATTTCCTTTCCAATCCTTTAAGCCTTTATAGTTAAGCATCAAGTCAATTATGTATTAAGTTTTGTTTTCGTTTGCATCTCAATAACAACTGATAATTTATTTACATAATTAATTTATCCTACAGTAGGCTCACAGAAATTACTATTGTATCTATAAATGTTTTTGACTAATTTTTTGTATTTTTTATAAACAAAATTAATGAATGTATAAGAGAACAGAAGTTCAAACGTTATTTGACATACAAAAATCACATATTTGTTTCTTTAGAATAGCTTAATATTAAACAAACTCAGAGAAATACAAAACATTGAAACAAAATGAAGCTGGGCATGGTGGTGCACACGTGTAATTCCAGCCCCTCAGGAGACTGAGGCAGGAGGAGCCCAAGTTCAAGGCCAGCCTCAGCAACTTAGAGAGGCTCTAAGCAAATTAGTGAAACCTGTCTCAAAATAATTAAAGAGAAAGGAAAAAAAGTAGAAATGTGGCTCAGTGGTAAACCATCTCTAGGTTCAATCTTCAGTACCAGCAAACAAACAAACAAACAAACAACAACAAAAACCAAAATGAAACACATATAGCCACCCACAAAATCTTAACCATAAGACAATTATCATTAATAGTTTGTGTAGCTCATTTTCACAGGTTAATTTTTTAGTCATAGAATAACCAATAAAGAATCAGGAATTCTAGGGTTGGATTCTATGTTATTTTGTAAATGCCTATTACCAAGAAGCTATTTATTTTTTTCTGTTCTTTTTCCATTACATAAGCATATTAAAATATGTTTCTCCATATATAGATTTTAGGAGATGGAAACTACTGAGGTCCTAAAGTTAGGGATGCCAGTGGATTATATTACATTTGGTACCATGGTAAAGGGCTTGCCTGGGATGGAAAATGAGATCCCCATGTAGATAATGGAACAACTCTGATATAATTTCTTTTTCTTGCACTGTGTTGTAAAGTTTTGAAATGGTTGTAAACATTTTAAACTATCTTTTTTTTTTTTTTCCCACACACAGATCTTCATGAGACTTTCTCTCTTCAGGTTCAAAGTCAAAAGCATTTTTATTTTTAATTTTTTGCCCCACCACTCAATTCTCCAACACATTATCCTATTTTATTTTTCTTGCTAATACTATGATAACTTAAAATTATATGTTATACTTGTTCATTTATTATGATGCTACCTATTAGTACATAATCCCTATTTTTTCTTGCTCATTTTGAAATCTTGTGCATGCAACAATGATCAATACTAAAGATTTTAAAGTAAAATAGCTTACATTTGATTAAAAAAAAAAAAGGTTTACTACTGGAGAGCCATGCAGATACATGCTCTACCATAGTTTCCTAATTTTTGAAATGAAGTTCATAATGGTACCTGTCTCATAGGTTTATGTTGGTGGTTACATAATATCCTAGGCTAGTGCTTGGTATTTATTTAACATTATTAACATGGTCTGCAATGATTTTCTTCCCTCCCTCTTTAGCTTTTATTCTGTTTTATTTTATCCCTCCATCCTTTCCTTTCTTTCTTCATTCCATCAACTGGGTTCACATGAAACATTCTTCTTTTATTTTCCCAACTGGTGCATGTTTTCTGAGGGCAAAGCTTTCTAAGTCTTTACATTTTGCCCTAGGAAGTAAAGTCAGTGGTCATTAAACTCATGCTTCCATTCTCCTAAAATTTTTAAAATGTTATCCACTCCCTTAGATTTTAACAATTCAATTTATAAAAATGTTCACAAGTTATTTGAAGAGTTGCAAATAATGTTATTCATAGAATATTGTAAAATAATTCGCATTCTAATACGTTAGTTTAGTTAGTTTCAGAACACTTTTAAATGTGTCCAGTGGAATCTAAATATTGTAACATATTTGCAGCTGGGCTCATTAATAATATTGGCCTATAACACTCTTGCAGTATCCTTGTCTGACTTTGGTATCAGGGTAATGCTTCTCCCTGCCATCCCCCAAAAAAGTTTAGAAGTATTCTGGATTGAATTTTCTTTACAATATTTATTAGTATACAACTGATACAAATTATAGAATATATCATTACTTGGTAAATGATTGTTAAACAAAAAATTTCCAGCATCAACCCCCATAATAAAATGTGAGAGGTGCTATTTTCTATTAATTAATTGAATTATTTGAGGATGAGAATTTTTCAATGCATGAATAAGAATGGTTTAAAATAAATTCTATCCCTCCTCTTTTCTTCAAAATGTGTAAGCTCTGATAAAATGTGTTCACATAAACAAATTGATGAAATGGCAAGGAATTGTATGATGGAAGTATAACTTAATTATGTGAACTTCATCCAAGTTATGTGCCAAAAAGTATATAATGATCTCTCATTAAAAATTACTTTTAATGATTTATCAACTGACAACTAGATTAGATTTTTCTTCAATTTCTTTGTTTCCAGAGAATTCTTAATTGCTTGTTGAAGCAATTTTATGATGGCTGGTTTAAAACCCTTGTTAGATAATTGCAACTTCTTATTCATCTGGGCTTTGGCCTCTGTGGACTATCATTTCTCATTTATGCTGCAATGTTCCTGGTGTGCAAAGCTATTTTCCCATTGTATACAGGACATTTGAGGTACTATGTTATGGGTATGGATTCTATTCAAATCTTCCATTTTGGCAATTGAATTGTGGATGGTGTGTAGGTCAGCTCACTGACTCACACATAGTATCTTGCTGCAGAAAGGTTGCCTAGAAATTCAATTCCTCCTTCTTCCCCAAAGGATATGGGAACCTGATTTGTATTTCCTCTTCCTTTTTATTTTTATTTTTATCTGTACTAGGGGTTGAACCCAGAACTTCATGCGTGCTAGGCAAACACTGTACCACTGAGCTGTATCCTCAGCTCTTCTTCATTTCTTTGGAGTTGGTTTAAAATCAGGTCCCCACTGGCTGTGATGCAGCATAGGTAAGCAAAGGTGAACTGATTGTTTTATTGTCTTACTTGTTGCAGCAACATGGGAAGATAGCTTAGTTGGGATATACTGAGTCCTACTGATACTAGAGGAAGAAAGAAGAGAAGCAAAGTGCTAACTATTTTTACCTCCCATACCACCTCTTCCTGAGTGATGACAAGTAGGGGTGGAAATACAGCTCTCTTGGTCCTCATAGATATCAGGGGTGGAAGAACACAGAGTACTTATTATGTCTGACATTGTTAGTCTCATAAATGTCAGATGAAATAGGAGGCTTAGATCCCCATTGCACATTCTGACACAGGAAAAGGGGTGGAGCACATTGGTGAGTATCTACATTGAGTTTTGTCATATCAGCTGCTGGGGACCACTGATGCATCCTAGTAGGGCAATCTAAGCAATACCTACATCTGCTTGATAGAGGATGGAAGATCAGCCCCCTGTTCAGGCTTTCTCACCCTTGTGGCTTTGAAAAAGCAATGCTTTTACTGACATTTTGAAATGGTGGGCATGATGGTAAATTCTGTGATAGAGTAAGGTAAGTATTGTTTCAAACATTTCCAAGTGTAAAGCCATTCTTTTACTATTTTTCCCCCGGGAAGAACAGGCTATTCTTTTTTTGTGTGTGCATTTTAATTATACAGAATAGTAGGCTCCATTGTGGCATATCTTACATGCATATAACGTATTTCGATACCTGCCTCCCCTCAGTACCCTGTTTGTGGCTCTAAGCTGTAGGATTCTGTAGCGCTGTATCCAGCATATATGTGAGGTGATAGGGAAACCCAAGGAGCTCACCACAGTATAGATCAGGTGCCAAGAACCTCAGTCAGCCCACCTCCTTTCTATTTCCAGAGACTTCTTATGCCAGTTTGCTGTATTATTTTCAGATCACTTTATTTTTAAGGTAGAGAAAGGGGACCTAAAAAGAATGGGGATATATCATCTTGATGAAACCAGAAGTCCTACTCCTTCAATCTTTGGAAAGCAAGGAATTTGATTTTATTCAGTTTTAAATTTAGTCTGGTTCTCAGTGTTTGGAAAGGGTGTTTTAAAAGGTTTACAAGGTTTATCAAAAGGTTTTTAAGAAATTTTTTTTCATCTGCTCTTCTTGCATTTAAAGTCACCTTTTTTAACCTAATGAAATATTTTTGATAGCACATTTTTAATCTTAACATGTGTTTTTATAAATTTTCTTTAAAATTGTAAGATAAGATGAGTTTATGGACCCTTGAATAATGGAGTTCCTCACTGGCATTTATAATTACAATTACCACTTTGGTAATCTGGTAAGTACACCATAATAAGATTAATGATTTTTTTTTTGGTGGTGGTGGTGGTGAGATAAAGTAGAAGAAGGAAAGCAGGAGAATAACACTGGTATTGTAGGTTATTCTGAGGCAGAATCATTTTATGAATGAATATTTGGTGAATTTGAGAGTTTTTCCTTGAAACCCTCTGTACCTTTTATCTGTTTCAAGTTCTTGGAGCATCTGTAGGGATATGAAGACTGGTTCAAAGATTAAAGGTACAGATGAATAACCCTTTATTCTTTTTACACCTAGAAATCAAATTCTTTCCCTCTACCTACCTATACTTGCTTGACATTAGAAGAAGGAAGTGTCAGATGTCTGAATTGTTAGCTAGCTGATCTGAGTTTCTCATATATTCTGTCAGTTGCAGTAGCTCAGGTTTACCTTTTTTCAACTGCATGATATGCTAGTGTGGAAAGACTTTGTGCTTAAGGGTATTCCTCCAAGGTGGCCTGTGATCTTGGAAATCATATTGTTTTATACTAAGATTAGTAAAATTGTTTCCATCATTTTATCTGCCTTTACAAAAATAAAATCTCCACTATTCTTTATTCCTAAATGCAGAACATAAGGATACATAGTGTATGATTATTATAGGATAACTGGTTCTAGAGAAGTACTAAAGAAGTTATTGAATCATTTTTACTGCTCTGTGAGTTAGGGGATGAGAGTTAAATTTAATTTCTTTTTAAAAACTTGGCCCCATTTATTTGAGTTTAGACTTAGATATGCTCTTTTAGTTCTTTTCCCTGCATGCATTTGTGATTACAGGCATGGCATATATTTTCTGATCCCATTTCATCTGCTGTCTTTATTTGTATTTTCCATTCCTTAGATTTGTATTATCCATTTTTGTTTTTCATGCCTAGAATGAGAGGTCCTGTCTGACCAGATTGTGAAAGGCCCATTTTCTTTAGTTGAATAGAATATTCTGTAAAAGCAAATTCAGGCAGGAAGTTTAGAAATATGTATGGTTTAAGATAGTAGTAATTCACTTCTACCAAATTGAGTTATTGGAGCATCTATAAACTAGAGGCTTTTTACATGGTGCATGTATTACATTCTGATGAATTTCATTCAATTTACTTTAACCCAGGATACATATAACATCAGAAATTCATTTTCTAACAGTCTTGGAGGTCAGAAGTCCAGAATCAGTGTGTCACAGAGCCAACCTCCCTCTGAATGCTCACCAGGGAATTCTTCATTCCCTTTTCATCTTCTGATATTCTAGGCACTCCTTGGCTTACAGCTACATATCCCCTGTCTCTGCTGTTCATTTCATGTGGGTTTTCCCACATTTTTTGTCTAGATCTCTTTTATCTATTTTAAGAACATTTGACATTGAATTTAAGACTCACCTAGAGATTCCAGAATAACCTATTCTCCAGATCCTTGGTTATATCTACAAAGAACCTATTTTTTTTCCAAATAAGGTAACAGTTTGGGGGAATTTGAGTCATGAATGTATATTGTTCAGGACGACTGTTTAACAGTATCAATAAGCAAGATCTAAAAGCTAGATATGCAGGGACATTTGAATGTGTACGAAATCAGTGTAAAATTTGTTTTACAGTAATTGCTATGGCATTATTTTTCAAAAATGTATTCATTATATGATTTAAATAGAGCATCTGTGTCAAGATAACCTGAGCTGAAAAATAAAGATCCCAGGAGCCATTTTAGACATTAAATATTTCAGAATTTCCAGCATGCATTGGAAATTTGCATTATGAGCATATGATCTTTACACATTACAAAACTTAAGAAGTAAAAAGAGCTGTCATTAGCTGTTCCATACTCTTTAATTTACTGATGTTGAATAGAAATTCTTTTCCCAATGTTAGTCTGGGAAACAAAGTAGTTTATTCACCAGACTCAATCCTCACTGCTAGAACTTTCTTTCTTGTTAAATTTCTGTAAATTCAGTTATGTAAAAAAATTCTGTTGAATCCTAGGGCTGCAATGATCCCACCATATTATTTTCCAACCCAAAAGAAATATAACTTTGTCATGGTTTAGTTATGGGGTGTCCCCCAAAAGCTCACATGTAAGACAATGCAAAAAACTTTAAAGGTGAAATGACTGGATTATGAGAGCTTTATCCAAATCAGTGCATTCATCCACTGATATGGATTAGCTGGGCAGTAACTATAGGCAGATGGGGGGTAGATGGAGGAAATCCAGCTCTAGAGGTGTGGATTTTTTGTTTATATTTTGTCCCTGGTGAGTAATATTCTCTCTGATTCATGATTGCCATATTCTGAACTGTTTTCCTCTGCTACACCCTTCTCTCATGCTGTTGTTCCTTGCCTCAAGCCCTGAGCAATGAATTCAGACTTCTAGGAACTGTGAACTCTGAAACCTTGATTTTCAAATCAACTTCCTTTCCTTTATATTGGTCCTCTCAGGTATTTTTGGTCACACCAATGAAAATGGCTGCCTAAAAAGAAACTTGGAGGACTCAACCAAGCGTTTATGGATATTTTATTACTTATTCCTTGGATACAATGGAGGATCACACCATGCCTACAAGTGGGGGAGATGTGCGGAATAGGTTGCACTGCGCAGGCTGCACAGGTGGATTTCTTCAGTTTTATGAATACATTCCTTTACTTTACAATCAAGGTCACTGTTTAGATTCTCTCCTAAAGGTTGGAGATAAGGGATGTGATCTGATCCCTGTCCATTTCCCTTGTTAACACATTCTTTTTTTTTTTTTAATTTTTTTTTATTGGTTGTTAAAAACATTATAAAGCTCTTGACATATCATATTTCATACATTAGATTCAAGTTGGTTATGAACTCCCAATTTTACCCCAAATACAGATTGCAGAATCACATCGGTTACACATCCACATTTTTACATAATGCCCTATTAGTAACTGTTGTATTCTGCTACCTTTCCTATCCTCTACCATCCCCCCTCCCTCCCCTCCCATCTTCTCTCTCTACCCCATCCACTGTAATTCATATCTCTCCTTGTTTATTTTCCCATTCCCCTCACAACCTCTTATATGTAATTTTGTATAACAATGAGGGTCTCCCTCCATTACCATGCAATTTCCCTTTTCTCTCCCTTTCCATCCCACCTCATCTATCTGTTTAATGTTAATCTTTTCTTCCTGCTCTTCCTCCCTGCTCTGTTCTTAGTTGCTCTCATTATATCAATGAAGACATTTGGTATTTGTTTTTTAGGGATTGGCTAGCTTCACTAAGCATAATCTGCTCTAATGCCATCCATTTCCCTGCAAATTCTATGATTTTGTCATTTTTTAGTGCTGCGTAATACTCCATGGTGTATAAATGCCACATTTTTTTTTATCCATTCATCTATTGAAGGGCATCTGGGTTGGTTCCACAGTCTAGCAATTGTGAATTGTGCTGCTATGAACATCGATGTAGCAGTATCCCTGTAGTACGCTCTTTTAAGGTCTTCAGGGAAAAGTCCAAGAAGGGCAATAGCTGGGTCAAATGGTGGTTCTATTCCCAGCTTTCCCAGGAATCTCCATACTGCTTTCCAGATTGGCCGCACCAGTTTGCAGTCCCACCAGCAATGTACAAGAGTACCCTTTTCCCCACATCCTCTCCAGCACTTGTTGTTGATTGACTTCATAGTGGCTGCCAATCTTACTGGAGTGAGATGGTATCTTAGGGTGGTTTTGATTTGCATTTCTCTGACTGCTAGAGATGGTGAGCATTTTTTCATGTACTTGTTGATTGATTGTATGTCCTCCTCTGAGAAGTGTCTGTTCAGGTCTTTGGCCCATTTGTTGATTGGGTTATTTGTTTTCTTATTGTTTAATTTTTTGAGTTCTTTGTATACTCTGGATATTAGGGCTCTATCTGAAGTGTGAGGAGTAAAAATTTGTTCCCATGATGTAGGCTCCCTATTTACCTCTTTTATTGTTTCTCTTGCTGAGAGAAAACTTTTCAGTTTAAGTAAGTCCCATTTGTTGATTTTTGTTATCAAATTTGTGCTATGGGTGTCCTATTAAGGAATTTGGAGCCCGACCCTACAATATGTAGATCGGAGCCAACTTTTTCTTCTATCAGACGCAGAGTCTCTGATTTGATATCTAGCTCCTTGATCCACTTTGAGTTAACTTTTGTGCATGGCGAGAGGAGGGGATTCAGTTTCATTTTGTTGCATATGGATTTCCAGTTTTCCCAGCACCATTTGTTGAAGATGCTATCCTCCCTCCATTGCATGCTTTTAGCTCCTTTATCAAATATAAGATAGTTGTAGCTTTGTGGATTAGTCTCTGTGTCCTCTATTCTGTACCATTGGTCCGCCCTCCTGTTTTGGTACCAGTACCATGCTGTTTTTGTTACTATTGCTCTGTAATATAGTTTTAAGTCTGGTATCGCTATACCGCCTGATTCGCACATCCTACTTAGAATTGCTTTTGCTATTCTGGGTCTTTTATTCTTCCATATGAATTTCATGATTGCTTTATCCATTTCTACAAGAAATGCCGTTGGGATTCTGATTGGCATTGCATTAAACCTATAGAGAACTTTTGGTAATATCGCCATTTTGATGATGTTAGTTCTGCCTATCCATGAACAGGGTATATTTTTCCATCTTCTAAGATCTTCTTCTACTTCTCTTTTTAGGGTTTTGTAGTTTTCATTATATAAATCTTTCACCTCTTTTGTTAGGTTGATTCCCAAGTATTTTATTTTTTTTGAGGATATTGTGAATGGAGTGTTTTTCCTCATTTCCGTTTCAGAAGTTTTGTCGCTGATATACAGAAATGCCTTTGATTTATGCGTGTTGATTTTATATCCTGCCACTTTGCTGAATTCATTTATTAGTTCTAGTAGTTTTTTTGTAGACCCTTTTGGGTCTTCTAGGTATAGAATCATGTCATCTGCAAATAGTGATAATTTAAGTTCTTCCTTTCCTATTTTTATGCCTTTAATTTTTTTTTTTTTTTTTCCTTAGGAGCAGAACTTTTTCTCCATTTATTTAGGTCTTTAATGTTTTTCAATAAAATTTTTTTTTTTTTTTTTAATTTTTGAAACCTGTCTTTTATTTTATTTTATTTTATTTTTTTTTTTTTTATTGTTGGCTGTTCAAAACATTACATAGTTCTTGATATATCATATTTCACAATTTGATTCAAGTGGGTTATGAGCTCCCATTTTTACCCCATATACAGATTGCAGAATCACATCAGTTACACATCCATTGATTTACATATTGCCATACTAGTGTCTGTTGTATTCTGCTGTCTTTCCTATCCTCTACTATCCCCCCTCCCCTCCCCTCCCCTCCCCTCCCCTCCCCTCCCCTCTTCTCTCTCTGCCCCCTTTACTGACATTCGTTTGTCCCCCTTGTATTATTTTTCCCCTTCCCCTCACTTCCTCTTGTATGTACTTTTGTATACCTCTGAGGGTCTCCTTCCATTTCCATGCATTTTCCCTTCTCTCTCCCTTTCCCTCCCACCTCTCATCCCTGTTTAATGTTAATCTTCTTCTCATGCTCTTCGACCCTACTCTGTTCTTAGCTACTCTCCTTATATCAAAGAAGACATTTGACATTTGTTTTTTAGGGATTGGCTAGCTTCACTTAGCATAATCTGCTCTAATGCCATCCATTTCCCTGTAAATTCTATGATTTTGTCATTTTTTAATGCAGAGTAATACTCCATTGTGGATAAATGCCACATTTTTTTTATCCATTCATCCATTGAAGGGCATCTAGGTTGGTTCCACAGTCTAGCTATTGTGAATTGTGCTGCTATGAACATCGATGTAGCAGTGTCCCTGTAGCATGCTCTTTTTAGGTCTTTAGGGAATAGACCGAGAAGGGGAATAGCTGGGTCAAATGGTGGCTCCATTCCCAGCTTTCCAAGAAATCTCCATACTGCTTTCCAAATTGGCTGCACCAATTTGCAGTCCCACCAGCAATGTACAAGTGTACCCTTTTCCCCACATCCTCGCCAGCACTTGTTGTTGTTTGACTTCATAATGGCTGCCAATCTAACTGGAGTGAGATGGTATCTTAGGGTGGTTTTGATTTGCATTTCTCTGACTGCTAGAGATGGTGAGCATTTTTTCATGTACTTGTTGATTGACTGTATGTCCTCCTCTGAGAAGTGTCTGTTCAGGTCCTTGGCCCATTTGTTGATTGGGTTGTTTGTTCTCTTATTGTCTAATTTTTTGAGCTCTTTGTATACTCTGGATATTAGGGCTCTATCTGAAGTGTGAGGAGTAAAGATTTGTTCCCAGGTTGTAGGCTCTCTATTTACCTCTCTTATTGTATCTTTTGCTGAGAAAAAACTTTTTAGTTTGAGTAAGTCCCATTTGTTGATTCTAGTTATTAACTTTTGTGCTATGGGTGTCCTATTGAGGAATTTGGAGCCCGACCCCACCGACTGTAGATCGTAGCCAACTTTTTCTTCTATCAGACGGCGCGTCTCTGATTTGATATCAAGCTCCTTGATCCATTTTGAATTAACTTTTGTGCATGGCGAGAGAAAGGGATTCAGTTTCATTTTGTTGCATATGGATTTCCAGTTTTCCCAGCACCATTTGTTGAAGATGCTATCCTTCCTCCATTGCATGCTTTTAGACCCTTTATCAAATATAAGATAGTTGTAGTTTTGTGGATTGGTTTCTGTGTCCTCTATTCTGTACCATTGGTCCACCCGCCTGTTTTGGTACCAGTACCATGCTGTTTTTGTTACTATTGCTCTGTAATATAGTTTGAAGTCTGGTATCGCTATACCGCCTGATTCACACTTCCTGCTTAGCATTGTTTTTGCTATTCTGGGTCTTTTATTTTTCCATATGAATTTCATGATTGCTTTCTCTATTTCTACAAGAAATGCCGTTGGGATTTTGATTGGCATTGCATTAAACCTATAGAGAACTTTTGGTAATATCGCCATTTTGATGATGTTAGTTCTGCCTATCCATGAACAGGGTATATTTTTCCATCTTCTAAGATCTTCTTCTATTTCTCTCTTTAGGGTTCTGTAGTTTTCATTGTATAAGTCTTTCACCTCTTTTGTTAGGTTGATTCCTAAGTATTTTATTTTTTTTGAAGATATTGTGAATGGAGTGGTTGTCCTCATTTCCATTTCAGAGGATTTGTCGCTGATATACAGGAATGCCTTTGATTTATGCGTGTTGATTTTATATCCTGCCACTTTGCTGAATTCATTTATTAGCTCTAATAGTTTCTTTGTAGACCCTTTTTGGTCTGCTAGGTATAGAATCATGTCATCTGCAAATAGTGATAATTTAAGTTCTTCTTTTCCTATTTTGATGCCTTTAATTTCTTTCGTCTGTCTAATTGCTCTGGCCAGTGTTTCGAGAACTATGTTGAACAGAAGTGGTGAGAGAGGGCATCCCTGTCTTGTTCCAGATTTTAGGGGGAATGCCTTCAATTTTTCTCCATTGAGAATGATGCTAGCCTGAGGCTTAGCATAGATAGCTTTTACAATGTCGAGGTAAGTTCCTGTTATCCCTAGTTTTTCTAATGTTTTGAACATAAAGGGATGCTGTACTTTGTCGAATGCTTTTTCTGCGTCTATTGAGATGATCATATGGTTCTTATTTTTAAGTCTATTGATGTGGTGAATAACATTTATTGATTTCCGTATATTGAACCATCCTTGCATCCCA
The DNA here is from genome assembly GCF_047511675.1 of Marmota flaviventris. Classification (NCBI taxonomy): domain Eukaryota; kingdom Metazoa; phylum Chordata; class Mammalia; order Rodentia; family Sciuridae; genus Marmota; species Marmota flaviventris. Next base: position 41,064,785 of record NC_092513.1, read on the forward strand.
GGGATGAATCCTACTTGATCATGGTGCACAATTTTTTTGATGTGCCTTTGTATCCGATTCGCCAGAATTTTATTGAGAATTTTTGCATCTAGGTTCATCAGAGATATTGGTCTGTAGTTTTCTTTCTTTGAGGTGTCTTTGTCTGGTTTCGGAATCAGGGTGATGTTGGCCTCATAGAATGAATTTGGCAGAGCTCCTTCTTTTTCTATTTCCTGAAATAACTTGAAAAGTATTGGCATTAATTCTTCCTTAAAGGTTTTTTAAAACTCTGCTGTATACCCATCCGGTCCCGGGCTTTTCTTGGTTGGAAGTCTTTTGATTGCTTCTTCTATTTCATCTATTGTTATTGGTCTGTTTAAGTTGTGAGTATCCTCCTGACTCAGTCTGGGTAAATCATATGACTTAAGGAATTTATCGATGTCTTCACTATCTTCTATTTTATTGGAATATAGGTTTTCAAAATAATTTCTAATTGTCTTCTGTATTTCTGTAGTGTCTGTTGTGATATTGCCTTTTCCATCCCGTATGTTAGTGATTTGAGTTCTCTCTCTTCTTCTCTTCGTTAGCATGGCTAAGGGTCTGTCGATCTTATTTATTTTTTCAAAGAACCAACTTTTAGTTTTGTTAATTTTTTCAATAGTTTCTTTTGTTTCAATTTCGTTGATTTCTGCTCTGATTTTGATTATTTCTTGCCTTCTGCTACATTTGCTGTTGTTTTGCTCTTCCTTTTCTAGGGCTTTGAGGTGAAGTGTGAGCTCATTTATTTGTTGGTTTTTCCTTTTTTTGAGGAATGACCTCCAAGCGATGAATTTCCCTCTTAAAACTGCTTTCATTGTGTCCCATAGATTCCGATATGTTGTGTCTGTATTTTCATTTATCTCTAAGAATTTTCTGATTTCTTCCTTTATGTCTTCTGTAACCCATTGATCATTCAGTAACATATTGTTCATTTTCCATGTGATGTAGGATTTTTCCTTCCTTCTTTTATCATTGATTTCCAGTTTCATTCCATTATGATCAGATAAAATGCATGGTATTATCTCCACCCCTGTATATTTACTGAGGGTTGCCCTATGGCATAATATATGGTCTATTTTTGAGGAGGATCCATGTGCTGCTGAGTAAAAAGTATATCCACTTGATGATGGTTGATATATTCTATATATGTCAGTTAAGTCTAGGTTGTTGATTGTGATATTGAGTTCAATAGTTTCTTTATTCAGCTTTTGTTTGGAGGATCTGTCCAATTGTGAGAGAGGTGTGTTGAAGTCACCCATAATTATTGTGTTGTGGTCTATTTGATTCTTGAACTTGAGGAGAATTTGTTTTATGAACGTCGCAGCACCATTATTTGGTGCATCAATATTGATAATTGTTATGTCTTGTTGGTGAATGGTTCCTTTTAACAGTATATAATGTCCTTCCTTATCCCTTTTGATTAATTTAGTCTTGAAGTCAATTTTATTCGATATGAGGATGGCCACCCCTGTTTGCTTACGAGGACCGTGTGCGTGGTATATTTTTTCCCAACCTTTCACCTTCAGCCTGTGTATGTCTTTTCCAATCAGATGTGTCTCCTGGAGGCAGCATATTGTTGGATTTGTTTTTTTAATCCATGTTACCAGCCTATGTCGCTTTATTGGAGAGTTTAAGCCATTAATGTTTAGAGTTACTATTGATATATGGTTTGTACTTCCATCCATGTTTGATTATTTATCTTCTTCTTTTTTTTTTTTTTAATTTAGTTTGTTTCTCCATGGTTAGCTTTCCCCCCGCCCTCTGTCTTTATAGAGGCACTTCCCACTGATGGTTTTGGTTATTGTTTTTCATTTCTTCCTCGTGTAGTGTTTTGCTCAAGATGCTTTGCAATGCTGGTTTTCTGGCTGCAAATTCTTTTAGCTTTTGTTTATCATGAAAGATTTTTATTTCGTTATCGTACCTGAAGCTTAATTTTGCTGGATACAGAATTCTTGGTTGGCATCCATTGTCTTTCAGTGTTTGAAATACGTTGTTCCAGGATCTTCTCGCTTTCAGCGTCTGTGATGAAAAATCCGTTGTTAACCTTATTGGTTTACCCCTGAATGTAATCTGCCTCCTTTCTCTTGTAGCTTTTAGTATTTTCTCTTTGTTCTGTATATTGGATATCTTCATAACAATGTGTCTTGGCATTGGTCTACTGTGATTTTGTGTGCTCGGTGTCCTGTATGCATCTACAATTTGTATATCCGTTTCCTTTTTTATTTCTGGAAAGTTTTCTGTAATTATTTCTTTCAGCAGGTTACTCATTCCCTTGGTTTGAATCTCTGTACCTTCTTCTATCACGATGACTCGTAGGTTTGGTTTCTTTATGTTATCCCATATCTCTTGAATGTTTTTCTCGTTGTTTTTAACCAGCCTTTCTGAGTTGGCTAGGCTCCTTTCAAGATGATATATTTTGTCTTCATTATCTGCTGTTCTGGCTTCTACTTGCTCCACTCTGTTAGTGATACTCTCAATTGAGTTTTTAATTTGGTTTATCGTTTCCTTCATTTCTAGAATTATTGTTTGGTTTTTCTTTATAATCTCAATCTCCTGATAAAGATGCTTAACTTCTTCTTTTATCTGCCTATGTAATTCATTTTCAAAGTGTTCTTTCACTGTTTGAATTTGCTGTCTCGTATCTTCTTTAAGGTTCCATTCCATCTGTCTAAGGTATTCCTTGAGTTCTTTATATGACCATTTTTCTGCTGACTCTAGGTCCTCCTGAATATTTAGGCTGTCCTTCATTGTTTGTACTACTTTTCTTCCTTGCTTTTTTATGCTGCTCATGTTTCTTCTTGTTCTGTTTGACTGCTGAGTTACTGTTTACTCTTATAGATTTATTTGATGCTTGAGAGGAAAGATATTAGAAGGGAAGGGAAGAAGTCACTAAAGAGAATGAGAGTAGGCAGGTAGAATTCAAGGAAAGGGGAATAAGAAAATTGAAAAGAAATGAAAAGACAAAAGAAACAAGAATAACAAAGATTAGATAATAAAGAAAGAAAGGAAAGATGAAAAAAAATTTTTAACAAAAATAATAGTGATAATAAAAAATGAAAATTAAAATTAAAAAAATAATAATAATAATAAAATTAAAAAAAATTAAAAAAAATAGAAACATTGAAAAAAAGTTAAAGAACAACAACAAATAAAAATTGAAAATGAAAGAAAAAGAAGAGAAAAAAAGAAAAAAAAAGAAAAAGAAAAAAAATGATAATAATAATAATAATAATAATAATAATAATAAATGCAGTCCTAGAGTTCTATTAACTTCTCTTCCAGTAGGTGGAGCTGTGCCCACTGGGCCAAGCTTCTCCTCTCAATAGGTGGGAACCATTCACTGTGCAGCCGCTCTTTCTCCTAGACTGGGCGGGTCTCCAATCCTGAGTGTCTAGGGCCTTGTCTTGTGTTTCCTCAAGCCAGGCCGTGCTCACCTGTGGCGCTCACCACAATACTGGCTACACGCCAGGTCTGCTGCTCCTGGGAGCCCTGTTTTCATGAACACCTGGGCTCATTCTCCCTGTTTGCCTCCCTCAGACCCTAAGTTTGTAGAACTTGGGGCTGAGATCCCCCAGCGAATTTGCTTGCCCTCCTGTAGCCACGCCCCCGGTAGCTGGTGCAAGAGACCTCAGTTGTCAGCACTGGTGGGAGCGGTAGCCGGGAGTTCCACGCCGCGAGTCCCGCGCCACTCCTGATTCCCTCGGTCTGGTTATTGCGTTCACAGGAGAGCTGGGAGTGGCCCTTAAGTTTTCCCTGCTGTGTGGAGAGAGATGACTAGGGGATTACACACCTGTCACGCTGGTTTCAATGCAGTTATCTCCTCTGCCCGTGACGCCGTTTCTCTGCCATGGTGATATCCCATGCAAATGGTGACCGTTTGTTCCCTTTGCCGGGTGACCAATGCAACGGGTGGGTCCTGACTGTCTCTCCCAATCCCCGTTTCAGTCCTGTGGCCACTGCCTATGAAGGCTCGGTTGGCTTTTACCTCTGTAAGTTCCTAAGGGCCGGCCAATTATTTCAGCGGGATCGTTAGTGCTGAGTCACAGGAAGCAGGCGAACCGGAGCTTAATTGCTTACGATTCGGGCTCTGTGTGTGTGTTCTGAGGGGCCCAGCCTGTACACCCCAGATCCACGTCAGCTCAGCATTGCCTAGTGATCCTGAGCAAACAGCATTTAGACAGTTCACGGCTCCCTATGCCCGCGCAGTTGAAGATGTCAGAGACTTGATCTCTCTGCGCCTGCCACCATGTTACATCTCCTCAATGCTATTCATGTTGCCCTTACAGCTTCCTGGTATAAGCAAGTTCTTGGGATTATACAAACAGCTGCTTCTGTTTCCAGTCCAGATTTCTAGAAATGAAACCCTGCCGCTTGTCTGCGACCGTAGCAGAGCCGCCCTGGCTTCCGCAGCTCTTCAGCCCTGTGCCCGGCCCCAGGGGCCCAAGCGGCTGCCGCCGCGGCTCTCCGTCCCCCTCCTCCGGAGCACGGGTCCCCTGGCAGGGGGGTGCAGAACGACCCCAGAGCAGGCTCTGCCCGAAGGTGCAGCGGCGAACAGGCCACCGAGATGCTCGAGGCTGCAGTCCAGCCTTCGGAGGACAGGGCTCGGCACGCAGCCCAGCTCCAGCCTCTAGGTGCGGCTGCCGGACCGTGTATACAGAGCCATCAAGACAGCAAGCAGAAAGCAAATGGCGGCTCCCGCGGAGTGGATTTTCGGCACAGAAACCACAGCCCCGCCAACAAACCCAATCCACAAACTCTCCCTGTATAAAAAATATTCAAAAAAAAGAAAAAAGAAAAAAAAAGGCGGGGCGCACTGAGCTTTCTTTGCCTCGGGTACTTACAATCCACTGCTGATTACACATTCAGCTTCTCCGCCGGGAGCGAAGCGAAAGAGGAAGCAGATGGGAGCAAAGCGCCCGCGGCTCTGAGCAGTCAAGCGTCTCTTTTTCGATTTCTTTGTTCTTCCTGCTCCTTGGCAAAGTGGTCCGCTACAGATTAACGGTGAAATGAGCTCTAACAGACTGTGCGAAATCTCTATTAAAGCCGCTGCTTTGAGCACCACGCTCAGCACTTCAGCAACCCCCGTACGCAGCGGCCATCTTTTTGTTACCACATTCTTTTAGAGACCTCTTCTCACTGCAAGCTTACCTAGGCACTGATTAGTGTTTAACTCAGCCTTCATATGAATGGAAAAGCATTATATAAAATATATAGCAAGTCTACAAAATTTAGATTAAATATGATCACAAGCATAAAAAAAGATTTTTTCCTATTTGGGAGTCTTATTGGAGAGATTTTTGTTATTTTTTGTTTCCTGATTTTGTTTTCAATGTTACTCTATATCTTTAGTGTATGAAAGGTGCAGTTATTAGCAGTTTCTCTGAATAGTTTGATATTTGCATGTTATCTCTCAGAACAATTAACAAGAATGTGTAGGCTCATCGGATACCCAATAAGCATCTCCGTTTTTTCTTCCTTTTGGTGAGTTTGAGACAAATTCTATGGGAGAAATAATTTTTTTTTATCTATAGTTAAAATGACATTTTTCTGTTTTCAATAATAGTTCATATCTTAATATCTATTCTGACATAATGAAAAATACCAATATGAAATGTTTCAGCTATTATCTTCAGAAAAAAATAATGAATTAAGAACATTTGTCATATTTTAAAGGAATGTTGGACATTTGAGAAGGCCATGGAAATGGAGAAAGAGGCTTCATTATAGGAAATAACAATATAAACAAAAAAGGAAGAACTCTCTAATGTTTAAATATGTTCTAAGGAACAAGTCACAAGAGATATTTCAAAAATCTGCAAAGAACTTAATCAAAATATTAAGTCTACAAATAAGATCTAGATTCTCAAAAGGAAAAACAAAAACAAAAAACCTCTATGCTTCATCCAGTTTGGTGATCTGAAGCCTTTTACACCCTAATTTAAAGTGTTCGCATGTTGACTCTTGGAAGATTTCTGATTTGACTCTGAATATGGGAGCCATGGAAAATTCTTGGGGAGGACAGTGATGTGATATACTGTATGTTTTCTCAAGTTATAAAAGGTCTGGATTTAAATAGGACAGCATTTATATGAAACAAGGCAAGGAAGACTTTTACATTAGGAGGAGGAGACTCAGAGGTTGGGTAGAAGAAAATGTTCTTTTATGAGGAATGAAAAATAGGACAACAGAGGAATAGGGTGATCAGAGAATGATTTTCCTTAAGGTCAGCCAATTCTTAAGAAGGTTCTTTAGAAAAAGCTCCATAACAGCACAGAGTGAGGAGGGATGTGTTTAGAGGTTTAGGGAAAGAAAGAAGCAAAACCAAAGGTTGCTCAGGTCAGACATTTTGCTCAGACTGATTGTTATGTATAAAAAGACTAGCTAATCATTTCAGAAGAAAATAATGGAAATTTGGAGGATTTGTGTCATCAGTAAACAAAGAGGACATCCAATAGTCTCATCCAATCTCAGTGTCATTTCCAAGAACAAAGAAAGGTGGGTGGATTTGTAAAACCTTCACCATTTTCTTGGATCACAGGGTACAGTAGATATTTTCTTTTCCTTTTGTTGTGCTGGGAATCAAGTCCAGTACCTCATGCATGCTAGGCAAGCATTCTACCATTGAGCTACTTGTCCACCTCCAATGTTATCAGTTTTAAAAAAAAATCACTCTGGATATTGTATTGAAAAAAAATGTTTGGAGACAAGAGCAAAATGGGACAAGAAGAGCTAATCACAGTCATATGATACTGGATTGAATCTAGTGGGTAGCCATATTTTAGATACATTTTTAAATATTATTATTAAGATTGATCCATGTTGCTATATGTGAACAGTTAATCTGCTGCTTCTGACTGCTGTATTATATATATACATACATACATATATATATAACATTTTATATAGAGAGAGCTTTATATATATATATATACATACATATATATATTATTAAAAATAATGATGAAATGAAATGAAAATCAATGATGAAAATCAGCAGATATATCACTACGTATTACCTGTCAATGGCCCCAGGATTGTATCTTCGAATTGCTTTCAACATTCTTGCTTCATAAATATTACTTCTGGCAATATTTTTGTTCACATTTTCACATTGACCCATTTGGCATGGACAGGTAATATGCCTATACCGAAATTACCTAGGTTCTTCTAGATAGCATTACAGAAAGGATGCAAATCTACAATTTCATTATCAGTGAATGGAATTTCTTCTATTCTTACTTCTAGTTGAAATTAATCAATTTTATAATTTTTTTCAAAATTTCTTTTTATATACACTTGCATATCAATGATTACTTGTGGGTTTAAGAATCTCATCATATGCAACTATGGGTTTCATTGTTCTGTAATTTAGTTTTTTCATATTTCCGCCCATTTTTCTATTTGGATTTTTATTTTAATTCTAGTCAGTTTTCAAGAATTCCATTTCTATTGTAGCATCTCTGCTACTTAATGTGTAGGCCTTAGGCACCTTTGGCTACTTTAACATAAATTATTTAATATAAATACAATATAATTTTAATTTATCAGTTTCACTGGCCATATTTTATGATCTCAACGACTGCATTTCCATCATTGCAGAAGGTTTTAACACTTTAAATATTTTCCTCCATTTTCTATTTTTATAGGAATGTTGTTAGTTACCAGTAACCTTGCAAAAGATAAATTACTAATTTTGACAAAAACAAAGAAATCAATATTACAATATTACATAACACTTATAAATTTAATGCAAAAATTATTTAGTTATATCATTATATTTTCATCTTTTATCCACCATTATCTCCCTATCTGTGTAGAACCATGTGGAAAATGGTTTTATTTTTCTTCATGAAATGAGCATTTCCCTAATACCACTGTCAGAACAATCATTCATCCTTTCTATATTGATTTATGGGGCCCACTGATGCAAATGTCAAGTTTCCTTTTAGATAAAGGCCCATTGCTGAGCTCTGTATTCTCATTTTTTCATTTGCTATTTCTTCCAATGTTTTTTCCATTAACAAATCACTTTTTCTATTATTATAGATTGAAACCTCTTAGTATCTAGTAAGGTCTATCCCTTGTTTTAAAATTTAAATGGTTTATTCTTATATTTTATTCTTTCATTTACATTTTATATGAAATATATCAATTTCCAAAAACAAATTCCTACCAGAATTAATGCATAGTCTTGCTTATCTGACAAATATGTCTTTGTAATATTCAATAGTATCATAAAACACCTGGATATCCCTACAGTAATCAACCAGCCCTGTAAGTCACATCAAGCCTCTGGTCTCATTGAGCTGGGGAGGTCCTCAGCTCTGTATGTTACAGGGCTGGTTCAGCATATTGGAGTCAGAATGTGTGAGGGCATTTTGCTCTCAGTTCACCCTGCCAGCCAATCTGGTACCCACTGTGTTCTTGGGGCCCACTCAGGCTGGTACTCACCTGGTCATGGCACCAACCTTGTTTTTGACTCCCTCCTCAGTCTGGCATTCATCAGTCCCAGGTCCCACCAGGTCTGCATCAGTCTACCACCTAAGAAGGCCCTCCAGGGTCCCAAGCCCCAATCTGCCAACCTTTCCAGGCCCCCAACCAGCATGATCCCTCACTGTTTCACAGCCAGCTCATGGGTCCCAGTGCCTAGCCTTGATCTAGCCAGTGCAAAACAGCTGGGCTCCCAAAATGGCTGGGCCTCAACTTTCCCCACATGCTACCTAGCCACCATGCCCAGCCCAGCATGTAACTTCAGTGTGCAGGTCCTGGAGCCTAGCCCTCAGGACCAGCTGGGAGAAGAGTGCCTGACCAGGAATTTGAAAGGGCATGGGCAAGAAAGATTGAGTTTGGAGATTAAACCAGAGACCCAGAATTGTGAGACCTACAGGTAATATAGTGAACTAAGAACAGGATCTTACATCACATGAGTGGCACCCAAAGGAGATTCCTGGGATGGAGTATTCCAGTGCAGACCAGCAATTGCTGAGCTCTGGATGATCACTGATTTAAAATCTCCATACCAATTGGCATTCAGTGAAAGGACTGAAGCATATGTAAGTCTACATGCCACCTCCAATAGTTCTGCCTCCAGGATTGACCCTTTCACCCTAGCAACCCCACCTACCCTGAAGATGAAATAAGCATCAAACTCCAGAAAACCCCCCAAACTGCTGATAAGGGAAGCTGAAAAACTTTTGAACTCTAATGGAGACAAGTGTTCCATCTTTCATCAAGATTTTTTCTTTCTTTTCTTTTTTCTGTCACATTTCTACCATTTTCGAAACCAATTATTTTTCATGCACCAGTTTATTGAGGACTGGGATATCTGAACAGTATATTTCAGTTTGTTTTGTACTCTTTTATTTACTCTTTTTTCTTTCTATTTTAGTTTTTATTTTATATATTTTTGCTTCACATCTGTTTCCTTTGCATCTGTTTCTCTCTTTTCTCAGCTAACCATCAATCTCAATTACTCCCTTTTTCAATATTCCTGTAATTTTTTATTTCTATCTTCTCTCTTCCTTCTTTATAAACATCACATCCTACACCACCTCTGTTCTCTCATTGTCCACCATTTGAAATTGTTAGCCCTTTTGCAAACTTGCTATTTTTATTGTAGGCAGTAACTGAACACACCATTTCTGTTTATTGAGACCAAACTGTGGACATCAAAGTAGTAGCTATTTGATTTAAGGCTGTATATTGCTTGCATTTGTTGCTGTTATTATTTGTCTCCCCCTTAAAGGAAAGGTACTGGAAACCTTCAGGGACAATGTAAGACTATAGAGTAGACACTGTACTTCCTCAGATCAATATTGTTAGATAGGTAGATACACAGCATAAAAAAATAATGGAACAAAAATCTCCCCAAATAAAACAAGATTTATACTAATATAATCCATTGACACCACAATGGAAGAAATTTCAAAGAAAGAGTTCAAAGTGTACATAGTTAAACTAACCCATGTGGTAGAGGATGATATAAGGGGTGAAATCAGAGATAAAAAATCAGGAGGTGAAAGATCACTTCAATAAAGAAATAGAAATTCTTTTTAAAAAAGTTGAGATTCTTAAAAAAAAAGGGAAAAAAAACAAAGGGGAGAAATGAATTACAGTAGATGGGGTAGAGAGAGAAGAGGGGAGGGGAGTGGACTGGAGGGGGGATAGTAGAGGATAGGAAAGGCAGCAGAATACAACAGACACTAGTATGGCAATATGTAAATCAGTGGATGTGTAACCGATGTGATTCTGTAATCTGTATACGGGATAAAAATGGGAGTTCACAACCGACTTGAATCAAAGTGTGAAATATGATATGTCAAGAACTATGTAATGTTTTGAACAACCAACAATAAAAATTTTAAAAAATGTAGAAATTCTTGAAATGAAAGAATAAATAAACCTAATTGAAAATTCAATGGAAAGCATCACCAACAGACTAGACCACTTTAAAGACAGAACTTCAGGCAATGAAGACAAAATATGTTGTTTTGAAAATAAAGTTGAAAATGGAGAGAAGGTACTCAGAGAACATGAACAGAACTTCCAAGAAATATGAGATAACATGAAAAGACCAATTTTAATATTTATCAGGATAGATGAAGGTACAGAGATATAAACCAAAAAAATGTCTAACTTTTTCAATGAAATCATATCAGAAAAATTTTCATACTTAAAGAATGAAATGGAAAATCAAATAGATGAGGCTTACAGGATGAGTAATGTAAAAAAAAGTATTACTGACCCACACCAAGGCACATTATTATGAAAATACCTAACATACAGAATAAGGATAGAATTTTAAAGGCTGCCAGAGACATATGTCAGATTATATTTAGGGGAAACTAATTCAGTTCTCAGCTGATTTCTCAATCCAGACCCTCAAAAGTAACAGGTCTTGGAATAATATATACCAAGCTCTGAATAAAAATGCATGCCACTCAATAATTCTATGACCAGAAAAGTTAAGCTTCAGATTTGAAGAAATAAAAATCTTTCATAATAAATAAAAGTTATAATAATTCCGAACTAGAAAGCCTGCAGTATAGAACATTCTCAGCAAAATATTCCATGAAGATGAAATGGAAAAAATAAAGTGAAAACCAGCAAAGGGAGAAACTACACTAAGGGAATAGTCAATCAAAAGAGAAACTAATAGTTTAAAAAGCAGAAATGAAGCAAAAATGACTGGGAATACAAATCATACCTCAATAACAACCTTAAGTGTAAATTACCTAAACTCATCACTCAGAAGACATAGCCTGGCAGATTGCATTAAAAAAAAACAAGACCCAACACTATGCTGTTTCCAAGAAACTCATCTCATAGACAAATACATCCACAAACTAAAGGTGAAAGGATGGAAAAAAACATATCACTCACATGGGTTGCATAAATAAGCAAGGGTGTCTCTTCTCATATCAGATAAAGTGAACTTCAAGACAAAGGTAATCAGAAGGACAAAGAAGGACATTTTATACTGCTTAAAGGAATTATACATCCACAAATAACAAACATAATATTCATGCCCATCCAAACAATGAAACATCTATGTATATCAAACAAAACCTTCTCAATTTCAAGAATCAACTAGATAATAACACAATAATGCTGGGTGACTTTAACACACCTCTATCACCACCGAATAGATCCTTCTAACAAAAACTAAATAAAGAGACTATAGATACAGAAGGTGGGAAGATGGCGGTGAAGGGAGTGCATCACCCCCGTGTACCGCGTCACTGTGCAGGAGAATGACGAGTTAGAACAGCTAAAAGCTATCTTGTTAGGAATTTCCAGCAAAATTGGGGTGCTCCAAAACCTAGAGGAAGGATTTCCATCGCACGAGGATCAGCTACGGGGGCTCAAACGCGAGCGATTTGTCCGCACAGAGGGTACACTGCTTATTCAGCAAATCGCCCCACGGCTAGAGTCTGTGGCACGCGCTGGGAAACGACGAGATAGCAACGCAAAGATACAGCGCTGCGGATTCTGCAGGCTCCTACCAGCTGTGCAATCACTGTGCTCAGTGCTGAATTCTGGGTTTGAGACGGGGGAAGGAAGCGGTCCAATTCAGTTCTCCACACCGGACAGACCACAGAGGAAGCCAGCGGCCACCATCTTGGAGAGCTGATGTCATCATCCTGGTTTTCGACTGATCGCAGCTCATTCAGCTATAGAACAGGTAATTTCAGGCTGCCATTCGCCTGCATCTCACAGACAAATTACTCAGGCTCAGTGCTAAAGAACCCACGGAAACTGCTTCTTGGAGCCTGCTCCTATCAGAACATACACCAAGCTTGGAGCGGCCGAATTCTGGCTCCCGGAACTGCTCTGGCCTAGGGCTAAAGAACCCGCAGAAACTGCTTCTCGGTCCGGGTTCTGCTGAATACTGTGGAGGTAAATACCAACCGAGCCTTCATAGGCAGTGGTAACAGGATTGAGATGGGGCTTGTGAGGGCCGGTCAGGACTCACCCATTGCTTTGGTCACCTGGTAAAGGGAACGAAATGCTGCCATTCACATGGGATACCAACATGGCAGAGATCTGATGTCATCAGAAAGCGGCGGAGGAGATAACTTCATCGATACCAGCGGCGACAGAAACAGTTGGTCTACTGGTAAAGAAAGTGAGTCACAAACACCCGAGTCTCTCTCACTTTGTCATCAAGCCAGAGGGACAGAGCAGAGCCACTGCCCGTGCCCAGAACAGGTCCAGCGACCCGCCGGCGTGGTAGTCACGTCACCCCAATTGGAGTAGGGGCCGAGCAGAGCCGCCACCCGTGCCCGCAAGGTAGGCAGACCTGCGACTGACCGGTGGAACAGTCCCAGCAGCCTGCCAGCATGGCAGACATATCACCCCATTTGGAGTAGGGGCAGAGCAGAGCCACCGCCCGTGCCCGGAACAGGCCCAGCGACCCGCCGGCGTGGTAGACATGTCACCCAAATTGGAGTAAGGGCAGAGCAGAGCCGCCGCCTGCGCCTGCAAGGTAGGCAGACCTGCGACCGACCGGCAGAACAGGCCCAGCGGCCCATCAGCGTGGTAGACAGATCACCCCAATTGGAGGAGAAGCACAGCCACCACCCGCCCCAGCAAGGGAGACTTTTCAACGATACAAGAGCAATATAAATATATAGGGGGGAAATTTCAAAAACACAACAGTTTCACCAAGCAGAAAGAAACGCAAGCAGTATGAAAAGACAAGGAAAGAAAGGACCACAAGCAATGCAGGTCAAATCAACTTTAGAAGAGGTAATAGCTGCAGCAGATGGAATGTCAGATAGAGAATTCAGGATTTACATGCTTCAGATCATCTGGAGTCTCAAGGAAGACATTAGACAGTAAAATCAGACAATGAAAGATCACTTCGACAATGAATTACATAAACAAATCCAAGAAGCAAAAGATCAACTATACAGGGAGATAGAGGTTATAACAAACAAACAAACAGAAATCCTAGAAATGCAGGAAGCAATAAACCAACTTAAAAACTCAATGGAGAATACTACCAGCAGAGTAGAATACTTAGAAGATAGAACATCAGACAATGAAGACAAGTATTTCAACTTGAAAAGAACATAGACAGCTCAGCAAGACTGTTAAGAAACCATGATCAGAACATCCAAGAAATTTGGGATAACATAAAGAGACCAAACTTAAGAGTCATTGGGATACAGGAAGGTATAGAGGTTCAAACCAAAGGAATGAGCACCTATTCAATGAAATAATATGAGAAAACTTCCCAGACTTGAAGAATGAGACAGAATCCCAAATCCTAGAAGCCTACAGGACGCCGAATGTGCAAAATCATAAGAGATCCACACCTAGACACATTATAATGAAGATGCCCAACATACAGAATAAGGAGAGAATTTTAAAAGCTACAAGAGAAAGGAAGCAGATTACATTTAGGGGTAAGCCAATCAGGATAACAGCTAATCTTTCAACACAGACTCTGAAAGCTAGAAGATCCTGGAATAACATATTTCAAACACTGAAAGAAAATGGGTTCCAACCAAGAATTGTGTATCCAGCGAAATTAAGCTTCAGGATGGAAGATGAAATTAAAACCTTCCACGATAAACAAAAGTTAAAAGAATTTGCAGCTAGAAAACCATCTCTTCAAAACCTCCTCGGCAAAACATTACAGGAAGAGGAAATGGAAAATAACAATGAAAAACAACAGTGGGAGGTAGGACACTAAAGGGGGGAAAAATAATCAAAGAGGAAAACAAACCATGTTTAGTAACGTAAATAAACAAATATGGCTGGAAGAACAACCCATATCTCAATAATAACCTAAATGTTAATGGCTTAAACTCACCAATTAAGAGACACAGGCTAGTAGAATGGATCACAAAACAAGACCCAACAATATGCTGCCTACAGGAGACACATTTGATAGGAAAAGACATACATAAACTAAAGGTGAAAGGTTGGGAAAAATCATATCATTCATATGGACTTCGAAAACAAGCAGGAGTGTCCATACTCATATCAAATAAAATAGATTTCAAGCCAAAGTTAATCAAAAGGGATAAAGAGGGACACTACATACTGCTCAAGGGAACCATACACCAACAAGACATAACAATCATAAATATATATGCCCCAAACAATGGTGCAGCTATGTTCATCAAACAAACTCTTCTCAAGTTCAAGAGTCTAATAGACCACCATACAATAATCAAGGGAGACTTCAACACACCTCTCTCACCACTGGACAGATCTTCCAAACAAAAGTTGAATAATGAAACTATAGAACTCAATAACACAATTAATAACCTAGACTTAACTGACATATATAGAATATACCACCCAACATCAAGCAGTTACACTTTTTTCTCAGCAGCACATGGATCCTTCTCAAAAATAGATCATATATTATGTCACAGGGCAACTCTTAGACAATATAAAGGAGTAGACGTAATACCATGCATCTTATATGATCATAATGGAATGAAACTGAAAATCAACGATAAAAGAAGGAAAGAAAAATCATGCATCACTTGGAGAATGAACAATAGGTTACTGAATGATCAATAGGTTATAGAAGACATCAATGAGGAAATTAAAAAATTCTTAGAGAAAAATGAAAACACAGACACAACATATCAGAATCTATGGGACACATTGAAAGCAGTTCTAAGAGGAAAATTCATTGCTTGGAGTTCATTCCTAAAAAAAAGAAAAAACCAACAAATAAATGATCTCATACTTCATCTCAAAATCCTAGAAAAAGAAGAGCAAAACAACAGCAAAAGAAGTAGAAGGCAAGAAATAATTAAATTCAGAGCTGAAATTAATGAAATAGAAACAAAAGAAACAATTGAAAAAATTGGCAAAACTAAAAGTTGGTTCTTTGAAAAAATAAACAAAATCGACAGACGCTTAGCCATACTAGTGAAGAGAAGAAGAGAGAGAACTCAAATTACTAGCATATGGGATGAAAAAGGCAATATCACAACAGACATTCCAGAAATACAGAAGATAATCAGAAATTATTTTGAATCCTTATACTCCAATAAAATAGAAGGTAGTGAAGGCATCGATAAATTTCTTAAGTCATATGATCTGCCCAGATTGAGTCAGGAGGATATACACAACCTAAACAGACCAATATCAATTAAGGAAATAGAAGAAACCATCAAAAGACTACCAACTAAGAAAAGCTCAGGACCGGATGGGTATACAGCAGAGTTTTAAAAAACCTTTAAAGAAGAACTAATACCAATACTTTGCAAGCTATTTCAGGAAATAGAAAAAGAGGGAGAACTTCCAAATTCATTCTACAAGGCCAACATCACCCTGATTCCTAAACCAGACAAAGACACTTCAAAGAAAGAAAACTACAGACCAATATCTCTAATGAACCTAGATGCAAAATCCACAATAAATTTCTTGCGAATCGGACACAAAAACATCGAAAAAACTGTGCACCATGATCAAGTAGGATTCATCCCTGGGATGCAAGGCTGGTTCAATATACGGAAATCAATAAATGTTATTCACCACATCAATAGACTTAAAAATAAGAACCATATGATCATCTCGATAGATGCGGAAAAAGCATTCGACAAAGTACAGCATCCCTTTATGTTCAAAACTATAAAAACTAGGGATAACAGGAACATACCTCAATATTGTAAAAGCTATCTATGCTAAGCCTCAGGCTAGCATCATTCTCAATGGAGAAAAATTGAAGGCATTCCCTCTAAAATCTGGAACAAGACAGGGATGCCCTCTCTCACCACTTCTGTTCAACATAGTTCTCGAAACACTGGCCAGAGCAATTAGACAGACAAAAGAAATCAAAGGCATAAAAATAGGAAAAGAAGAACTTAAATTATCCCTATTTGCAGGGGACATGATTCTATACCTAGCAGACCCAAAAGGCTCTACAAAGAAACTATTAGAGCTAATAAATGAATTCAGCAAAGTGGCAGGATATAAAATCAACACGCATAAATCAAAGGCATTCCTGTATATCAGCGACAAATCCTCTGAAATGGAAATGAGGACAACCACTCCATTCACAATATCCTCAAAAAAAAAATAAAATACTTGGGAATCAACCTAACAAAAGAGGTGAAAGACTTATACAATGAAAACTACAGAACCCTAAAGAGAGAAATAGAAGAAGATCTTAGAAGATGGAAAAATATACCCTGTTCATGGATAGGCAGAACTAACATCATCAAAATGGCGATATTACCAAAAGTTCTCTATAGGTTTAATGCAATGCCAATCAAAATCCCAACAACATTTCTTGTAGAAATAGAGAAAGCAATCATGAAATTCATATGGAAAAATAAAAGACCCAGAATAGCAAAAACAATGCTAAGCAGGAAGTGTGAATCAGGCAGTATAGCGATACCAGACTTCAAACTATACTACAGAGCAATAGTAACAAAAACAGCATGGTACTGGTACCAAAACAGGTGGGTGGACCAATGGTACAGAATAGAGGACACAGAAACCAATCCAAAAAACGACAACTTTCTTATATTTGATAAAGGGGCTAAAAGCATGCAATGGAGGAAGGATAGCATCTTCAACAAATGGTGCTGGGAAACCTGGAAATCCATATGCAACAAAATGAAACTGAATCCCTTTCTCTTACCATGCACAAAAGTTAACTCAAAATGGATCAAGGAGCTTGATATCAAATCAGAGACACGGCGTCTGATAGAAGATAAAGTTGGCTACGATCTACATACTGTGGGGTCGGGCTCCAAATTCCTCAATAGGACACCCATAGCACAAAAGTTAATAACTAGAATCAACAAATGGGATTTACTCAAACTAAAAAGTTTTTTCTCAGCAAAAGAAACAATAAGAGAAGTAAATAGGAAGCCTACATCCTGGGAACAAATCTTTACTCTTCACACTTCAGATAGAGCCCTAATATCCAGAGTATACAAAGAACTCAAAAAATTAAACAATAAGATAACAAATAACCCAATCAACAAATGGGCCAAGGACCTGAACAGACACTTCTCAGAGGAGGACATACAATCAATCAACAAGTACATGAAAAAATGCTCACCATGTCTAGCAGCCAGAGAAATGCAAATCAAAACCACCCTAAGATACCATCTCACTCCAGTAAGATTGGCAGCCATTATGAAGTCAAACAACAACAAGTGCTGGTGAGGATGTGGGGAAAAGCGTACACTTGTACATTGCTGGTGGGACTGCAAATTGGTGCAGCCAATTTGGAAAGCAGTATGGAGATTTCTTGGAAAGCTGGGAATGGAACCACCATTTGACCCAGCTATTCCCCTTCTCGGTCTATTCCCTAAAGACCTAAAAAGAGCATACTACGGGGACACTGCTACATCGATGTTCATAGCAGCACAATTCACAATAGCAAGACTGTGGAACCAACCTAGATGTCCTTCAATAGACGAATGGATAAAAAAAATGTGGCATTTATCCACAATGGAGTATTACTCTGCATTAAAAAATGACAAAATCATAGAATTTGCAGGGAAATGGATGGCATTAGAGCAGATTATGCTAAGTGAAGCTAGCCAATCCCTAAAAAACAAATGCCAAATGTCTTCTTTGATATAAGGAGAGTAACTAAGAACAGAGTAGGGAGGAAGAGCATGAGAAGAAGATTAACATTAAACAGGGATGAGAGGTGGGAAGGAAAGGGAGAGAGAAGGGAAATTGCATGGAAATGGAAGGAGACCCTCAGGGGTATACAAAATTACATACAAGAGGAAGTGAGGGGAAAGGGAAAAAAAAACAAGGGGGAGAAATGAATTACAGTAGATGGGGTAGAGAGAGAACAGGGGAGGTGAGGGGAGGGAAGGGGGGATAGTAGAGGATAGGAAAGGCAGCAGAATACAACAGACACTAGTATGGCAAAATGTAAATCAGTGGATGTGTAACCGATCTGATTCTGCAATCTGTATATGGGGTAAAAATGGGAGTTCATAACCCACTTGAATCAAAGTGTGAAATATGATATGTCAAGAACTATGTAATGTTTTGAACAACCAACAATTAAAATTAAAAAAAATAAAGAGACTGTAGATATAAATAATACAATCAATAATTAAGATGTAACAGACATGACATATAATTTTGTCCATCACTAATTGAGTACAATTTTCACAGCAGCATGCAATTTTTTTCTCTAAAATACACCATATTTTATGCCATGGAGCAACTGAAAGAAAATATAAAAATAAAGATTATGTCTTGCATTCTATCAGTTCATAATGGAATGAAATTAGAAATCAAAGATAAAATAAAATATAGAAGCAATTCTAACACCTGGAGACTAACTAATCCACTATCGAATGACCAATAGATACCAGAAGAAATCAGGGATGAAATAAAAAAAAAAATACTTAGAAGTAAATGAAAATAGCCACACCACATCAAAATCTCTTGGACACTGTGAAGGCAGTTCGAAGAAGAAAGTTCATTTCATTGAGCTCATCTATTAAAATAGAAAAGAGCCAATAAATAACCTAGTATTACATCTCAAAGCTCTAGATAAAGAAGAACGAATCAACACTATACCAATAGATGACAGGTAATAATTAATATCAGAGTTGAAATCAATGAAATTGAAACAAAAGAAATATTTCAAAAAATTTACAAAACAAAAAGTTGGTTCTTTGAAAAAATAAGTAAAATGGATAAACCTTTAACCATGTTAATGAAGAAGAAGTGAAAACTTAAATTAATAAAAGTTGTGATGAGTAAGGAAATTCAGGATGGACATTACTGAAATACAGATGATATTCAGAAACCACTTTGAAAATTTTTGCTCCAATAAAATAGAAAATTGTGAAGACATTGACAAATTTTTGGAGACATATGACCTACTCTAACTGAATCAGGAGGACATAGAAAATTTATATAGATAGTTTCAAGCAATGAAATAGAAGATGCCATCAAAAGCCTATTAACAAAGAGAAGTCCAGGACCAGATGGATTCTCAGCCAAGTTCTACAAGACCTTCAAAGAAAAATTAACACAAATACTCAAATTATTACATGAAATAGAAAAGGGTGGAACCCTCCAAACTCATTATATGAAGCTATTATCACCCTGATACCAAAATCCAACAGAGACACATCAAGGAAAAAAGTTCAGACCTATATTCTGATTAACATAGATGCCAAAATTCTCAATAAAATTCTGGCAAATCACATACAAAAAGCATATTAAAAAGTTAGTGCATCATGATCAAGTGGGGTTCACTCCAGGGATGCAAGTTTGGTTCAACATATGGAAATCAATAAACGTAATCCATCACATCAATAGACATAAAGACAAGAATAATATAATTAGTTCAATAGATGCAGACAAAGCATTTGACAAATACAGCAACACTTAATGTTTAAAACACTAGAAAAACTAGGGATAGTAGAAACATAACATTGTAAGAGCTATCTGTGAAACACCCAAAGCCAACATCATTCTAAATGGAAAAATTGAAAGCATTCCCTCTAAAAATGGGAACAAGACAAGAAGTCCTCTCTTACTACTTTTATCCAACATTGTCCTTGAAACTCTAGTCAGAGCAATTAGAAGAAAGAAATTAAAGGGATACAAATAGAAAAAGAAGAACATAAACTATCCCTATTTGCTGATGACAGTATTCTATATCTAGAAGACCAAAAAAAAAAAAATTCCACCAGAAAACTTCTAAAACTAATAAATGAATTGAAGAAAGTAGCAGGATATAAGATTAACACCCATAAATTGAATGTGTGATGAATATACTGCAAGCGAAATTAGGAAAACTCCCCTATTCACAACAGCCTCAAAAAATATCTGGGAGTCAATCTGACAAACGAGGTGAAAGATCTCTAAAATAAAAACTACAGAACACTAAAAAAAGAAGTTAAAGCAGACATTAGAAGATGGAAAGATCTCTCATGCTCTTGGATAGGCAGAATTGACATTGTCAAAATGGTCATACCACCAAAAGTGTTAAACAGATTTACAGCAATTCCTATTAAAATTGCAATGACATTCTTCATAGAAATAGAAAAAGCAAAAATGAAATTTATTTGGAAAAATGAAAGACCCAGACTAGACCAAGCAATTCTTAGCAACAAAAGTGAAGCAGAAGGCATCACAATACCAGATCCTAAGTTACACTAAAGAGCTATAGTAACAAAAATGGTATTGTATTGGCACCCAAACAGACATGTAGACCAATAGTACAGAATAGAAGAGATATAGAAAAACTATATAAATACAGGTTATTTTATGCCAGAAAAATGCATCATAAATATACATTGGTGAAAAGATAGCCTCTTCAACAAATGGTGGTGGGAAAGCTAGAAATCCATATGCAACAAATGAAATTAAAAGTCTATCTTTCACCCTGCACAAAACTCAAAGTGGTCAAGGACTTTGACATTAGAACAGAGACCCTGCACCTAATAAAAGAAAAAGTAGGCCCAAACCTACATCATATCAGCTTAGAAACTGATTTCCTTCACAAGATCTCTAAAGAGCAAGAATTAAAATAAAAAATCAATAAATGGGATTTATTTATTCCTTCACAGAAAAGGAAACAATCAGTAATGTGAGGAGAGAGCCTGTGTACAGAAGAGAAGAAAATCTTTGCCACCTGCACCTCACCTCAGGTAGAACATTAATTTCCAGGATATATAAAGAACTCAAAAAAACTTAACTCAAAAAAAAAAAACCCAAAAAACAAATAACCCAATTAATAAATGGGCTAAGGAACTGAACAGATACTTCATGGACGAAGAAATACAGTTGGTCAACAATATATGAAAAAGTGTTCCACGTCTCTAGCAATTAGAGAAATACAAAATAAAACTACATTGAGATTTCATCTCACTCCAGTCAGAATGGCAATTATCAAGAATACAAGCCATAATAAGTGTTAGTGAGGGTATGGGGAAAAAGGTACACTCATACATTTCTGGTGGGACTGCAAATTGGCGAAACCACTCTAGTGAGCAGTATGGCAATTCCTCAGAAAACTTGAAATGGAACCACCAGTTGTCCCACTTCTTTGTCTATACCCAAAGAACTTAAAATCAACATACTACAGAGATGCAGCCACATTAATGTTTGTAGCAGCTCAATTCACAATAGCTAAACTATGGAACCAACATAGATGCCTTTCAACAGAAGAATTGATAAAGAAAATGTGGTATATATACATGATTGAATATTACTCCTCCATAACTAAGAATGAAATTATGGCATTTGCCAGTAAATGGATGTAACTGCATTATCATGCTAAATAAAATAAGCCAATTCCAAAAAAAAAAAAAGGCCATATGTTTTCTCTGATATGTGGATGTTAATTCACAAAAATATTAGGGAAGGGGTTTAGGGAAGAATAGAAGTACTTTCGTTTAGACATGGGGAATGAAGGAAAAGGAGGTAGAATGGGAATAGAAAAGATGGTATAATTAATTGGACATTACTATCCTATGTGCATCTATACATGACTAATATAATACTACATCATGTACAAACAGAATAATGAGAAGTATACTCCATACATATATAATATATCAAAATGCACTCTACTATCATGTATAATTAATTGGAACAAAAAATACTTTTTATTGTAGAGTACTGGAAATGTTATCCAATTGGATATTTAATGTATAAAGAAAGTGATAAGAAATATAAATTCTTTTTATTGGATTTCTGCTTTTACTACTTTATTACATTGAAAATCTTCAGGCCAATGGATCTGTCAGATTCATTACTTCCTTAAAGGATGCAGAGCAAGAAATGATTTGCATACAGTTTAAGAATGAGCTCTGTTTAGAGCTCAAAATTCAAGTGTTTAATATCCATTGAGGATGTATTTGTATTCTTTAGAGATTATCTGAGTAGGTGGTAAGGTCTGCAACACTGAAGAAATGAGAGATCTAATTAATACTGGTGCAACATAAAACTGATTTTGTGATAGGCTGTATCTGTGATAATGTTCATCAGAGCAATTTATAACCCCCCAAAGCACTATACAAATTATAATTTACTGAGCTGGAGATCCTTAGGAAGGAAATTATGTGCCAGGATTGGAAATAGATTCTACAGAATTGAACTGTCTGACAATAATGGGTCTGCATTTGTTTTGTTTTACTTTTTTCTCTCCTCTTCCTGCTTTTCTGTCATAGGCAATGATTCACATCTGACTTTCACTGCTGGCTTGAGAAAATCTTGGCTCTACTCCTCTCTTGCAACAGAAGATATGGAAGATGCTGTTATGTTTTTATGTTTTTGTCTCTTTACTTGCATTGTTAGCTCTCTTTACTGCAAAACAATAACAAAAACACAATACAAAACACACATGCACACAAAAATCAAAGCCAAACACAACCAGAACTCTCCACCATCCCCAGGCAAAACCATTTTAGCCTCTGCTAACAAGAAAATAGATCATAATATAAATTTTATTTAATATAATTTAATTTCCAAATGTTGAGTTTACACAAACTGTTGCTCATCCTTCAGTCTCAATTTTGGAGTTTTCAAAAATTTTGTCCATCTTATCACTGAGGTGCTACAAAATGCTTATACTTGGCAAGGAATGAAAATGTCTGAGGATGTCACCCACATGGGGCAGCACCACTTCTGTATTTGCATTCTGAGGTTCACTGTATTGTCCCAAACCCTGTTTATCATCCTATCACAAGTCTCTTCAGCTTCATTTGAAATATTGAAGAGTAAGATCCTTCTTAAATTAGGAAATTAAACAATCAATGACTCATTAATTAATTAGTAATAGATTTACAAATATTCTCAGGAAAAACCTACAGCTCAGAATCTTTAGGCACAACATATCATATTAATAAGATATCTCTAAGTTACCTTAGCCTTGGTATAATATATCTTCTACACTGATAAGAAAAAAAAAAGATTTCTTGAAAATATAACATTGGCCTTTTCATGAATAAACTCTATAAACACCATGTACCCTTGATAAAAAGGAATAACATCTTGGCATACCATGGGAGCAGGTTCTCATAGACCATTAAAGAAAATTTCCTTGCACTCTCAGAAAGTTAGTGAACTTTGGATATTTGTGAAGCAACTGAATTTTATTATTAAAAAGTGAACTCTTTTGTTGGCATATTTTAATGTTTTACTTTACTCTTCATGGTTATGGATAATATAAGGAATTGTAATAATAATGTCATGATAGATGATATGACTCCTGACCCCCATTTCTTAGAACACATGAGTTACACCATTGTAAATTCACTATTTTCAATGTGCTATGGTAGATTGGTTGCATGGAATATAAAGAGACAATACATTTACAAAGGTGGATGGCAGTAGAGGGAAGAAATAAAGAGAACTTATTTATTATAGCTTTTACTTAAAAAGATGGTCATATTAGTGGCATAAAATAATATTCTAATTATACTTTCAACACATCTGATCTTTACTTATATGCTAATTGCTAATGTCCATCATCCTTCCTTCCTCAGAAATAGAACCTAGGTTTAGTCAACTATAGTATTTATGTTATATTATGTGGGCTTCTCCCCCCCCTTTTATTGAAGTGGTGCTAGAAATCTAAAAATGAGAAATTGATGATCAAATTTTAACTTTGGAAATTACTAAGCTTAGCATGAAGTGAAACATAAAAATTCTAACTATAGTCTTTATGAAAATGTTGTGCTATAGAAAGTCTGGGCTAAACCTAATAAAACAAAAAGTTAAAAGTTAAATTACATTTATATGGAAAGAATGCCTTTGTATCTGTTAAAGGGATTAGATATCTAGCTCTAAAATGTAAGCTGTTGTAACAGACAGTCATGACTTAGTTATAATATTGAATACAATTTAAGATTTTATTGCATATTTTGAGAAAAACTGAATTTTTAGTCTATAGTTATTCATCATACATGTGTAAGTAAAATGAAAGACATATTTACTCATGATGATTTATTTATGATGTTGCCTAAATTTCATTGCTTTCAATTATTGTTGCAACTGAATGATTATTTAAAATGCAAATGCAAGAAAAGATTACCAAGTTCATAGAAATTAAAATATATAAAACTCAGGCTATTTTAATACACTATCTTGAAAATATTTCTTTTTTTTAAAAAAAAAGTCAAACATTAATGATAAATTTGTATTTTACTAAACTGACAGGTAAGATGTTAAATAATCAACATTATTTCTGCAGAATTTTAGTTTGTTACTATGAAAGTCATACACATTAGTGAAGAAATGTTATCATCTTAAGTTTCCAATTTTAGTGAATAATATTCAAAGAACTTGTGCTTTCACTTCACTTCAGAGAGTTCCTAGATTTAATTAAGTGTAGTTTTAAGAGGATACAATGAACTGAGGTGAAATGCAGACAGATGGAGTTTATTCTGTTGCATTTAATAATAGAAAATATTATGCTGTAAATGAGATTGCCATCAATGCATTCGCTTGGGAGAGGAAAGAAGCATTATGAATTGATATAGTGGAGATTTAAGGAAAACTAGAATTTTCCTATGTATTCCACTCCTGTGAATAAGAAGGGAACCAGAAGTACAGTAACAAATAGTTCTTTTAAAATGTGTAGTATAGACAAGTAGTTCTTTTTTTCCTCATATAGCAAAAACACTATCAAAATCTAATTAAAGATTTGAAATTTTGTGATACTTATGATGTAGGAAGCAAAGTGATCAGAGAACAGGGATTTAAGCTGGCAAAATTTGCTTGTCATAGAAAAGGTCACTGACTGATATTCTCCAAATTTGATTAGACTTGGGATCCATGTTCTAGAAATCAATATTTTCTTGGCCTCTGTATTTCTCCTTTGGAGCAAATCATTCTCTGGGAACCTCCTTTCTAACAGGAGGGTGCACTAGTGTTAAACTCCCTCCTGACCACAAGGGCAGCAAGAAGTTAGGAAGGAGTTACCCGTCAAAACTGGCAGGAGTTGCAATTTCTATAGTCAAGTGACTTGAGAGGTAGAAACGAGGAAAAAAAAATCTGTGAGTGTAAATGTAAAGCTAAAAGAACTGTCATGTTGGCCAATAGCCATGGGAAAGATAAAACTGGGATTTCGCAACATTTTACAGTCTTTTAAGTACAACCTAGTCAAATTAGGGTAAATCCGCATAGGGCCTTACACATAAAAGTGTGCAAAGTGATTACAGAACAGGGAATTACAAGAGTAATCGGATTTAGGGAGGTAAAAAGCAAAAACAATGGCTACAAAAACCAATGAGTACAAATCCATGTCAAAGCAAGATTAAATTACATAGGGCTCTGCTTCACATGACTTCTTTAGATAGAGAAGAGTAGGAGAAATGCATGCTTTTCCTTACTTAAATTTTTAACTATGCTATTTAAATAGTAGTATTAGATTGCATTTTTATGCCTTTATTGCCAGGCAGGCAAAATGTTACAAGTTTAATTTACATTTTCTCTTTAAACAACCCTATGACTTAGATATCATCATTTCCGTTTCAAATATGAGCAAACACAGTTTTAGATATATTACTCATCTGTGGCTGTTTAGCTGATAGGTCTGTAATACCAAGTTCTTGTTTGTAACTATGGCCCATACAGATTGATGCTAGTGCTGATTATTTTATAAAGATTTGTTTTATAGTGGTTATATTTACTGCCATTCATTCTTTGTCTTTGAAATTTTTATGGGTGCTTTATAATTATACATACTAGTAGAATTCATTGTAATGTAATTTATTGTGCAACCACATATGACCCAGATATACTACTCCTTGGTATTTATCAAACAGAATTAAAGTCAGGATACTACAGTGATACATGAAAATCCATGTTCATAGCAGCACAAATCACAATATCTAAGTTATGGAACCAACTCTAGGTGTCCATCAAAAGATGAATTAATAAAGAAAATGTGATCACACACACATACACACACACACACACACACAATGGAGATTTATTGTGCCATAAAGAACAAAATTATGTCATTTGTTGGATAGTGAATGGAACTGGAGATCATCCTGCCATTTATTCTTTTAACTTAAACCTTTTTTTGCTTCGTGAATTCTCTTCACTGACCATCTTTGATTTTTGCTCCGATTCCATACCAATCTGGAGTTCTATTTTTTTAATAGCTGCTCTCTATTTCTTATACCAGCATTTACTCATTATATCCCTGTTATAGTTTAGTGTGATGTGTCCCCCAAAACCTCATGTGTGAAACAATGTAAGAAGATATAGAAGAGAAATTATTGGGTTATGAGAGATTTAACCAAATCAGTGAATTAATCCCAGATGGGATTAACTGGGTGGTAACTGATAGCGAGTAGGGTGTGGCTGAAGGAGGTGGGTCTTTGGGGGAATGTCTTTGGGGTATATTTTTTGTATCTCCAAAGTGACTTTCTCTTTCTGCTTTCTGATCATCACATGAGCCGCTTCCCTCCTCCACATTCTTCAGCCATGATGCTCAAACCCTGAGTCTGCAGAATGGAGCCTGCTGGCTCTGGTCTGAGACCTCTAAAACTGTGAGCCCCCAACTAAACTTTTCCTCCTCTACATTTATTTTGGTCAGATCTTCTAGTCACAGCAGTGAAAAAACTGATTAACATAATCTCTGACTCCACAAACACATATCCTTGTTCTCCCTGGTTTCCTTTACATTTTCAAACCATGGAAATCTTTACTAGTAGGCATATCCTCACCTTTCAGCTTGTGTCTGAAAAGGTATTGTTTGTATCAGCTTTGTTATTAGAACCTGAGATCTATGAGATTGTTTTACAACCCCAATAAGAACAGTTTATGTGCAAAGTAATAAATTAATAAATGTTAATAAGCATTTAATAAAAACACATGCTGCCATCCAAATACCAAGCCTTAGCTGATCCAAGTTAAATAGCATTCATTTCTATGGAATGAAATGAATCAATAAATGTGCAAACTAATGGTCTTCTTTAGGCAACTACAAGACCTTGCTACATTTCTTTGTGGTACTTATACGTGTTTGCTTTCAAGACAGTATTTTAGCCTGTTTTCTTTTTACTATATGGGTAAGAAGTTCTAACTCTCAGGAGAAAATGTTTGGAAGTTCTTCAAAGCAGTTGCTACACCATTTGGGAAAAATAACTGAAGTTAAGCAGGATATGAAGTGGAAACCTTGTAAGTTTCCCTTCAGTTCATTTCACTGGAATTCAATTCTTAATAGCCCCAGAGTGCCATTATATACTTTAGAGCCTCAGGCAAACACACGCCTTATTCTGGACATTCTTTTGAATTGCTTGCACTTAATATGCAGAAAAGTGAAATACTAGGAAGACACAACATATTACATAATCATTGAATTTATTACTCTGCTCTGAAAATAATGCTGCTGTGCATTCATTTAAGCAGTTTATTTATACTATAGGCATTTAGTATATGTGTGCCCTAAGGTGGTTTTCCATGTCCTAATGAGGTACTGAAGTCCTACTGAAAATGATTGGCATCAAGTCTCATACTGCATGAACTTCATATTCTCACTAACATATCCAGGGGCAGTGCTTGATACCTTTTTCTCTCATCCCTAAGGGATGTCTTGCAAGAGAGAGAAAGACGGTCTAATAAATGGTTACCTTGCAGGTCCTGACAATGCAGATGATTATACTTGAAAGTTGAGTGGCTGTAGGTATACACCCAAATTAAAATGACAAATCTAGCAGAAAGAACCAATTACCAGGAAAATATAATGATAAACATTACCTATCATAATATACATTACCTTTATTCATATATACCATTTTAAAAGTTTAACTTTATTATTAGAAATTATATATGTGCATTGTAGAATATTTGATGATTATAGAAAATTTCAAATAAACAAAAAAGAATAGCTACACTTAATATTTTGTACATATTTTTATAAATAAATTATATCATGCTTGTGTATGCTATGTATGTATATATACTTAAAATATATGAATAGAATACAAATATATAAACAAGATAAAACTTTTGCGATAGAGAAAAAGACAGTCTTCCACTATATTATCTGTTGTTGGGATTTAAATGCATATAAGTTTGAATGTATTATTTTTATATTTTTTTATTAAAATATGTTATTGAGTGTGCATGTAAAAATAAGAAAAGTGCATCTTATAGAGCTCCAACTAAGTACATGGTCAAAACTTTTTACTAATTCTGAAAACACACCATTCCTTGATGTCAGACTTCCCTTGGCATTTTTCTAGTCTGTTACTGAGAAAGGCAAGGACACTAACACAGGCTCCTTATTGGGGGACTTGCAACCTCTCTGACAGCCAGCTGTGACTCTCAAAGTCATAGCTCTTCTTCATTGGACTTCTGTAACCTACAAAACAGTCTGGATTTCTTCACTCAAATTTCCCTACCTCTCCTCTTTATTATCAGAGTTGTCCTATGGTCTTATTTCTGTGCCTTCATTAACTACATGAAAGATTAATTAAATTGTGTGATAATCATCCAGTAGAATACTACCCAGATATTAAAAAGAAGAAGGCATATTAACATGCATTAGTATAGTAACATGTTCAAAATGTATTTTTTAAGTGAAAAATGGCACCAGATATATATTACAAGCATAATTACATGAAAAAAATGTGTAAATATAGTTTCAATTTCAAGAATGGCAATGCCAGTAACTTCACAGACAGACTGCCTATGATGAAATTATAAGGAGGAATGTGGAGGAATTTGGATAAGTTGGAATAGCAGTCAATCCATTAGAAAACAAAATGTAGGTAGACAAGTGGAAGTAAACCTAGCATACCAAAAGAACAGAAGCTTACTGAGCAGTAGGACAACAAGAGGAAACCCCGATTTCTGCCAAACTGCTAATAAAGTCTCATGAATTAAAGGCAGCATCCAGAGAGACAGAGAAGGCTAAGACAGAGAGAGACAGAGAGAGACAGAGAAGGCTAAGAAATGGTGGATTGAGTAAAACTTTAAGTTAGATACCACGATGGCTTCTGTAAACTAAAAATCTAGGTCACTGCTTTTGTTTCATGCCAAGAGAAGTTGGGAGGTTTACTCTGGAAAGACTGGAATACAAAAAAAACAAAACAAACAAACAAACAAAAAAAAAACACGCAGATGAAAGGTCCAGATGAGGGCAATAGAGGTACTGTTTACTATCAAAACAAGATTGACTTGCAGTTCACATACTGAAAGTTTAGACCTAGTCCCTTTCTTCGATCTTTCAACCTTTTTTTTTCTCCTCGGAATAACGGAGTAATGTGAAGTATGTTCTATTCTTAGGAATATAATAAACCACACCTCCCTGCACCCCTCCCACCCCATCCACCAAGCAGACTAGACACTGGAATTTTAATGCCTCCCACAGCTAACTTCCCAGATTGTCTCCCTAATTATACCAAAATCATGTCCAGCAATTGATAGCTTCCACTACTCGCTAGGCATATACATAAGCTTCCAGTCAACCTTTAATATTTTACTCTTAAATATAAAATAATGGTTAAAGATGAAAAGACAATTGAGAAAGTCCTTTACTAAGAAAAACAAATACAAATAAATATATGGGGGAAAGGATCAGATGAAATATACAATGCAAGGTTCAGAGGAAAGACACCAGTAAACAAGCAATATAAAAAATAGTAATCTATCATAGGATTAATGAAATAAGATAATCTGATATTGCTGTCTTGGAAAAAAACTATACGCAAAAATAAATGAAAAACGAATGTGATCTTGAAAGGTAAAAGAAAAGACAGGGCCCTAAAATCATTAAAAGACTGGTCTTAGAAAATAAAATAAAGAAATTTTCCTGGTATGGCAAAGAAAAAAGTCAAAGCCTTAGAAGTGCTACAGCAAATACAAGGAGATTCAAGGGGAACACAAAAAGATTCAAGAACAAATAATGCAAGTTTTAGAAAGAGAAAAGAGAATAAATTGTTTAAAAAAATGAAATTCCTAGAACCAGAGAAGCATTTCTAGATGGAAAGATCTCATTATTAGCAAATGTTTATATTTTTTTTTTCCTTTGCACTGAGGTGGAGGGGGGTGGGAGCTGAAAGAATAGAATACCCAGCGATATTATAATTTGGGAACACCAGGGATAAAATTCAGAAATCTTCATCAAAGTAAAGTTGCACTGAATATGGTTGAAAACAAGGTAGACCTTATTCAAGACAATTACAATAAGGATCAAGACTGCACATAGGGGAGAAGATTGACTTCAACTCCACTGAAAACAAAAACGGAAATCTAATGCGGGGTGAGCTAATGCAAAAGTACTGAAGGACATGAGGGTGGGGGCCATTTGTGTTTGTAAATGGGCACTAGTGGAAGTTAGGCTCCCATCTTCCCACAGGGACTGGGAGGTGAGCCCCCAAATTTATTTCCATAATTACATTTCAAGGGACTGTCTTTCAGTTCCTTGAGAAAGAAATTTAGACACTTAGGTTGTAGAAGATATAATTCTAGGGGAGCAGAGAAAATAATTTACAGTAGCAGGTTTTATGAAATAACTGTTCTACGAATAGGGATATTAGGGACTGCCAAACAGGAATAAAAGTTAAGTTTTCTGATTGGAATATTAACACCCCAAGATCAGCTTTAAAAATGAAATTAAATTACATCCTTTTTTTAGGTTCAAAATAATTGGGTATTTTCCCTGAGAAGTTGAAGAAAATGAAGCTACACCTTAATTCTTATAATAAACTATTTTTTATTATAGGATTATTTATTTGGACCTCAATATCTGTGTATTCTGCATCTGTGAGATCCACCATCTGCATATGCAAAAGAAATCTATAAGAAAAATATTATCTGTACTAAACATGTACAGATTATTTTCATTATTATTATTCCTTAACAATATATTATAACAATTCTTTATATAGCATTTATATTATATTAGGTATTATAAGCAATTCAGAGATAATGTAAAATAAATAGGAGGATTGCATAGGTTATATGCAAATACTACACTATTTTAGCCATTTTTAAAATAGGGGACTTGAGCATCAGAAGAGTTTGGTATCAGTGGGAAGTCCTAGAATCAATCCCTGACAGATACTGAGGGACTGTTATTTATCAAGACATGGTATCAACCAAATCTTATAGGTAGAAAGAAATATCAGACATGCAGTTTCTCAACAAAGATTATAATCTATAGAAATTAACTCAGTAACATAATCCACAAGCTCCACAAACAAAAGAACACAAAAGCAGAGAAAGAGTAAGACACAGCATGTAAGAATTTAGTCTTTAAAATAGAAATGTTTATGAAGCCCTCACCCTATTCCAGGCACTGTGCTGGCTTTGGGAGTTATTAGAATAATTATGATACTATTTCTGCCTCTTTAAAAATACATTTTATTTTTTCAAAACAATCCCGTGATGAACTACATGATCATACATGGAGTTCTGAGGTGGAGTATAATCATTATATGACAGTTTTTATTTTTCAAATATCATAGTATGTTTTCATCACAGTTGGGAGTCAGTTAGCCTTTAGCTAGTAAGAAAAATATCAATATGGTACAACATTTTCCATAAACAGATCTACATGTTTAATTTTAAAATCCTTGCTGGAATATACAATTTCAATTTTAGTTTAACTCTCTTTCAGTGGTTCAAACATTAAAAATATTTGAACTGCATTTTGGAGCGTGCGCGTGCACACACACACACACAAAGCAAAATATATACAATACTTTGGCTAATTTAATGGGAAACCTTTGGAGGTCTCTAGGCTGATATTGTTTGCTACTTGAATGATTTAGTTATCTTACTTGGTTGATAAATACTAATTTAGCACTTACTATAGACCTTTTAGTAATTGAGAATAAAGTAATGAACATAAATGGTAATATCTCTGTCACAGTGAAACTTTCCTTTTGATGATGGGCACAGATCTAGAGAAACACACAGACAAACATACATACAGGTAACGAAATCAATTTCAGTTATTTGCATTATATAGAATTACGAGTTGATCTTACTAATAAATGTCATGCTGAATATACACAACATATTTTCTCTTATATTTCACAACTTCCTTCATGGAATTGTAGCAAACAACAATGTAATTCATGCTTTTATTATTCCTTAATGGACCCTCCCACCTTTAGCCTCTCTTATAAATTAATTTTCCCATATATCACTAGCAATTCATTTTGCTAAAGCAATATTTTTTCAAATCCCAGAAATGTATCATCAAATAAATACTGCAGGGGCAGAGGAGCATTTTTGTAATGAAACAGAAGATAAGAAAAGATAACCAAAAAGAAAAATCAATGTGCTTTGTGGACAGCAAGAATAATACTTTATGAAATATTCTTTCTTGGGTTCATGTACATAGATCAGGCATAATGGAAAATACATTTCTTACTGAAGAACATTCCAAATTGTTTGAAAATCACACTATACTACTGGATTTTAATGTCAACCATATTAACAATATTATCACTATACAAAAGACAGACCTTAAAAACCCAGGTTCTCCTAATTAAGGTTCATTTCTTGACCCTGGCTTGGAACAGACTTCCTATGTGTCTCTAATTTTATTTCTATTTTCTCCCCCTCCCCATTCTCTTATCAGTCTAATCAAAACCACAAGCTGCTTCTTGTTCATTCTTTACCCAGAGTTCTACTTCCATATGTTGTTTAGCAGAATATAGTTTGAAGCCATTTCTTTAAGAAGTGTGGCTTTTTGTCCAGCTTAAGAGCTCCCATTTATCATAATCATATTATTATTTAATAACATTCTTTAAAATATATTTTTGGAAGGAAGATATAACTTGTTGTTGCTGTATCCCTTACAAATGGCAGCATAATTATTTTATTATGGTTTTTGCTCAATAAATTAAATTGAATTGAGTAGTGTTGTCAGATTTATTTGAATAAAGAAAAAAATTAGGTTGGGCGCTAAGCACACACTGGTAATCCCAGCGGTTTGGGAGGCTGAGACAGAGGATCATCCTGAGTTCAAAGCCAGCCTTAGCAACAGCATGGTGCTAAGCAACTCAGTGAGATCCTGTCTACATAAAATACAAATAGGGATGGAGATTCGGCTCAGTGGTTGAGTGCTCCTGAGTTTCATCTCCAATACCACACCACCGCCCCCCCCCCCAAAAAAAAAAGAAAAAAGAATCACAAAACTATTAAAGACTTGTCCAAGTACAAGAATGAGAATATGTAAACATTTTTATTTTATATAGCATTGGATCATTAGCGGTTAATGCCACTTTATGCTGGTCTGTGCCTAACATGTGATATCTATTTTAGATATTTAATAAATGATACTTATCAACAGAATTTTCTGGACTTATAAAATCTAATACTCTAACTTACTTGAAAATTTGATACTTTCTACATGAAACTATGGAAGCAGGGAACTTGGATGAGGGCTTTGAACTCTGCGGCTGTTAGGAATTATAATCTGTACAAATACTCCTGATATATGATGTCAGAAAACAACTTGACCTTTCCTTTTTCATAACTTCTCTTAATAAGTTTTTTTCCATGTGTACTGACTAGTATAAATTTTAGTATAAACAGAGAAAAAAGAAGGTAAATCTGAAAAGTATGAATCTAACTAGTATTTGTTACTAGAGTAGAATTTTATTTCATCTGAACATTGGATCTATCTTTTGTTTCTCAATTGTCAAAAATATTCTTTACTCATTTTAGAATAATATCAATAAACATGGATAAATTGCAACTGGAATTTTTATGCTATTTTTCAGCAAAATATATCCTTTGTGTAGTTTCAATAACTAGTGGGATTTTTAACTGTGGTGGTCTAGAAATGGAACTCCATAAACAATTGCTCTTTAATGATGGTCACTTATCCCTATACAGAAGCAAGTAAAAGTAGAAGCAAGAATATTAAGTATAATAATAGTATATAAGACCACTTTACACCAGATATGTGTATAACAAAACCATAGAAGTAGCTCTTGAAAATTCATATTAATACTAAGAGATTAGCTGCTTATTCTGTCATACCATTCTAACACAGAAATAATAAGGCATGCCAAATCAGGGCATATTTTAGTACCCCATGCCAGGAATGATGGTAAATTAGAAATCTCCTCTCCCTGTCAAATCCCTTGCATAGTTATGCTACCAGCCATGATTTGAGAAATAACTGCAGGAAAATTTTCAATTTAACAGAAGAGAATTTTGATATTGTAACTGCTTAAGTTAATTAAAAATGAAAAGCAATGCTCCATAAATTATGATGTGATTCTAACAGTATAATTTGTGAAATATGATTAGGTAGAAAAGGATACATATTTTTATTTGATACAAAGGTAGATTCTGTATGACCAAGATGAAGCATTAATAGGCATGAGGAAAGACTCAAAATACCTTAGCAAATGTCATGATTGTCAATTATTCTTCCTATGCGGCAATACAATTTATTCAAGTGGTTCCTTATATTTTCCTAAAAAATGAGCATGTGGAAAGTCAAGGTCTGAATGTAGGATTGGGAAATCCAGTAGGATTATTTTAGTGACATTTTGGGAAGTATGATAATGTTGAGAATGCTGCTCACTACCACTGTCATTCAAAAGAAAGTTATCAAATTGAAAATTAAATACTAAGAGAGTAGTGGACAGGAAGAACAGGACAGATAGTATGCAAGATGAAGGAAATAGAAATGAAAGAACTGAACCACACAAAAATTTGAAATTTAGTACTTT
The DNA here is from genome assembly GCF_047511675.1 of Marmota flaviventris. Lineage (NCBI taxonomy): Eukaryota > Metazoa > Chordata > Mammalia > Rodentia > Sciuridae > Marmota > Marmota flaviventris. The sequence goes on from NC_092513.1 coordinate 41,099,950, forward strand.
ATCAGGTATTCTGTTCAAGGATATAAATTCTATATATGAGAGAAAATAAATTCTCTATATAAGAGCTATTATTTACTAGGGAGATAATGCCCATTCTGAATATAACCATATTATATCAAGAAAAGAGAATAGGTAAATAAATTCTACTACATATATAAGATGAAATCATATGGATTCTTTAAAGTATTAATAATTCTTAAATAATAAATTATTTCTAATAACAGTTAAAGATTAATCAGATAATAAATTAATAGATTTCTATGTTTTCAATGAGGTTGGAATTTATTGAAAATAAAATACAGTAATGCACTAACATATGTAAGATTGTTATAGATAATTTTTGTTTCACTATTACTACTTTCTCCACTTTTCAAATTTTTCAACAAAAATTATGCATTCTTTATAAAACATGAGGAAAGAAAACAATATAAAGGAGGAATCTGGAAAATTTACTCTGTAATACCACTGTTTTTAATAACTCCTTTTTTTTTTTTTTTTAGCTATCCCTGCCTCAGCCTCCAATGGTTGCCAGAAATCATTTGCTTTTGTTGACTTGAAGCTGCACAACTTCGGTCTCTGCCTTCGATTTTCATATAGTGTTGTCCTACTGTGCTTGTGTCTTGAAATGGACATTTTCTCATAAGGTGCCAGTTATGTTGGACTAGGGTCACTCTGCTCTCTTCCAATATGGCCTCATCCTAATAAGTTGTATCTGTGATTCCTTATTTCCAAATAAGATCATGCTTTGCGCAACTGAGGGTTAGGACTTCAGCATATCTTTTTTGGAAGGGGCATAATCCAACTCGTAACCATGCTCTTGTGACTCAGTGGTAGATTGCTTGCCTAGCATATGTGAGGCACTGGTTCAATTCTCAGCACCACATATAAACAAATAAATAAATAAAAGTCCATCAATAACTAATAATAATTTTTTTTAAAAAAAGGCTGAGGATGTAGCTCAGTGGTTAAGCCACTGGGTTAAATCCCTGGTACCAAAAAAGACAAAAAAAAAAAAAAAGAGAGAGAGAGAAGATTTTTTAAAAAAATACTCTTTTTTAAAAAAAAAAATCAATGTTTTAGAAAATTTTCAGGTTTTCATCATTATGGTTTGTTGCTTTGTTTTCTTCTTTTTCCAAAATGTTGAGACTTTATAAAAATATTTCTTAAATTTTTTTATTTGTTTAAAGAACAATCACCTTGGAAACAAGTGTATAAACATTTGTTTTGTGCAGAATGTTAAGGAATAACAGCTGAATTTTAGGCTTACATGGGGATCAGGAATCCAAATGTTAGTAATACTCAGATATGTACAGTACAGCTTTCTAGTGTTAAACTGTTTAAGATCTTGCTTGCTAGTCCCTACCTGTTGGGTCATAGGAAATAATAACTTTATTCTCTTCTAGTAACCACCACATAATTTAAGCATATATTCTGCTTAGGGCACTCAGGTTGTTGCCAGGATGATTCGAGTAATTGAATTGATGCTCTCTCTCTCCTTCCACAACCACTCCTCCACAAGTCTTTGGACTATGAGATCAGGTGATGTCCTGTACTTCTTTCAGCTGTATTTCTGTTCTTTTGGTCATGTCTTATTGGCCTTTAAAACTAAAGTTACCCAACATAGATTTGTGATTCAGCCTTGGCATCCCTCCTAGATATCCTTGGCTGGCTAATGGGAGAATGTAAAAATTGGGGCTTCCTTTATCCCAACTGTGCTACTCCACCAGGCTCAACTGGACATGACTGAGTCCCAGGTTGATAGAAAAACAGCTCAAAATTACTTTTTCTCTTAGCATCTTCTGCCCCTGGAACACCTAAACAGACATGCATGTGGTTAAATATCATATGTTAATCAGTTTGTTGCCAAGAACACATTAATATTTTCTAAGATGCTTCACCCCCATTTCTCAGATAGTGTTGATGTTACCATTAAGCAAAATATGCTATTAAATCCCTGCTATGAAAATTAATAACACCTTGGAGTCTGAAAAACCCGAAGATAGCTAGCGTTCTGCTTAGTCTTGAAGGAAAATATATCTGGATTCTACTTTCACATGACTCCATAAATACTTTCTGTATCACACTTTCTATGAGAACCATTTCCATTTAACTCACTAAAAATGTTATTTAAAGCATATTAATACAAAGGTGAAGATAGTGAAGTCTTTTGAAGATGTAATTCTAAAGGTGCCTATTGAGATTTTATTTCCTCTGTGATTATTGCTTAGAAATTTGTGATAACAGATCATGAGTTTTCTACTTCATATTCCTGAATTCACACTCACATCAGATTAAGTCAGTCTGTTACTTCCTGAATAGCCCCACAGCCACATTTTTACTGGGAGTAGAAATCTTCTTCTCTTAGTGTCATTCTTTGGCTAGTCTCTTGATGTTCATTGCAGCACACAAGATTGCTCCAGCTCTACAGATTTTCCTGACTTTAATTTAGCTATTCTTCATGACTCATTATCTAGCAGTCGCCACAACAGTAACAGTTATTAAGCATTTGCTCTGTAAAATCCTGTCCTATACAGTCAATGGTAGAGGATTACAGGGGAAATAAAAAATAATAATAATTTGCTCCCTGCTGCCAGTGATATTACCGTGTAATGGGGTTTAAAACTCTTTGTTGTCTTAGTGTTTAGCCTGGTGCCATCTCAGTTTCTGTTTTAATATCACACACACCAGAAACTCACTCTAACACCTTTTACTGCAGAGCAAAATTTGCTTTAAAGAAGATTCATTTTGCATGATTATTAGTTACCAATGAATCCAAAAGATTTTTGAAAAATTAATAGATATTGAGGACAGTATTATGTGTCACTTAGTATAATAATTTTAGTGTATTTGAAGAGCATCTTACCACACACACAAACACATCACACACACACGCACTCACACTTAATTCTCACAGCAAGAATGGTTGGTGCCAATGTTTTAAAGCTGAGGATATGGGCTCATGGTAGAGCTATATTACTGTGTAATGGAAATAATTTTGGATATAAAGTCCAAAAGTCATTTGGATATAAAGTCCAAATTTAGACTTATGCCATTTTATTTCTCTTTTTATCTTTTTAAAATAGCTTTCTTTGTAAATGATGCTCTCATCTAATTAAAAGAGGTTAAAAGTTAAGTGACCAGTGACCTTCCAAATAGAGATGTATGCCCCTTATATTGAGGTTTTCCATTTAGGATATTATAGCCATTATACTTCTAAACACTCTACATTGTGCCAGGGCTATGGTATAATTTAAAAATATTTATGGAGTGCCCACCACATGCCACTGAGATGTAAGATATCAAAGTTTCTAAGGCAAATGTATAATCACACACACCCATATGTATTCATATATAAAGTTGTAAGTGCATTAAGAGCTTCAGAGGTGTCATGTCTGGTTTTATGAGAGTGAAGAAGAAGGATATTCAAATAGTCAAACTGTTCAGAGACTTCACTTAAAAATTATTCTGGGTTGACATCTAAGAGGCAAAGGAGGAGCAAGAACATACCAGGCAGAAGGAATAGGATATAGGCAAACCTTGATGGAGATGGGAAGAGGGGTGAGGAAGGATCAGATGGGCTGGTATCCTGGTTGGAAGGTGGTAAGGTAATGTTGGGAATGGGAAATATTCAAGAGCTTGAATGTGTGGCATTCTAGGATATCGACCAATACCTAATATTTAAGTGTGTTATAACATTTTGAAGATATAAACACTTTTGTAGAGATTCTTAATGAGGATCTTTGTATTAATTTTGTCAAATATGATGCTGGAGATATAAATAGACAACAAGTAGGGAATGCTAATTAATAATATATGGTGTGATATATAGACTTTTAAACAACACTAGAGATTAGCAATTGATGCAGTTTCATCTGCAACTCATGGGAATGGTCTCATGAGACAAGAGGGGATCAACATAGATTTCATTTCTGAATATTAATCATTAGACAGACGTGGATGGGGCAGGACATCACATTTTGAAGACACATAGTTACCATACCTTTGCTAGAATGTGCTTTTTACTAAAAGGTCAACGAAGAGTCCACTCTAGCAAAGGAGGGAGCTGATATACATCAGTGGGGGGAGGAGAAAACTTCTAATCTGTAATGGGGTGTTATGGCATACGATTCATTTATGAAGGGTCATCAAGAAAGTGCTTTATGAAATTTGGTCTGTGAAAATTTACAGAATGAAATGAAGTGGAAAGAATTAGAAGCAAAAGACTCGAAAGGATGTTAATGAAACACAGACATGAAAAAATACAGATTTGTACTATGTTGACAGAAGTAGCAAAGGAAAGTGAAGGGTAATTCAAAAACTTACTATAAGGAATATAATATATTTTACAAATCTATATACATTATTGGTCTGTACCATTTTTTCTCTTTATTGGTACATTATTTTATTCACTTAGAGAAATTTTCAGATATATAAAGTCACAGAGCCTAAATGACCAAGTGTAAAATCAACCCACAAATAAAAATGAATTTACATTTTGTTTATTCTACAGAGTTTAATTAGTATTAAAAGAAATTATACCGCAGATTCACAAATATCTAAATAAAAAATTAAATGTGAATTTTAAAATTCAGTCAAGGGTTGTGGATGTAGTTCCGTGGCAGAGTGCTTACCTAATAACCATGAAGCCCTGGGTTTGACCTCCAGCAATATGAAAAAAAAGTAATTAACATAGTATATTAGTTCAAATACATTATAAGATTGTAAAACATAAATAAACTCCAGAGTATAGTAGATATTTTAAAGCAATGTATAAAAAAAGAGTTTCAAACAACTTGGCATTTGACACACATTACTTACCCAAATCGTTTTGAGAATAATAACAATATTAGGGCATGATATAATTGCTAAAATGCCTACAATGTTTTAGATTTTTGTGTAGGCTTACCGAAAATCTTACAGTTCTGATTTTTTATCTAGGGTTTTATATGACTGTTTGTACACTTTTTGATACACATAAAAATTCTAAACTGGATATAGTTATTTTCTTAGCAGGGGGACAGACATGTACTGAAGAGAATAATGAACATATGGCAACTTCTATCCCTCTTCATTTTGGAGATGGAAGAGAACTTAAAAATTACTTAAACTATTATCTCTTTTTATGATGAGAAAAATGACACATAAGAGAGTATGAGAGATTTTTTTGTTCTCATAACTGGAAGAATAATGATTAGAAATCAAGGTCCTGTTTTTAAGACAAAGGTTTTGAATGAATTTCTGTTTTAAGAAAGGCAAATTGATAAACACGTGTAAGGAGCATACTTAGGTAAGAGGTTAATTGAACATTGCTAGGACTTGCTGTCTGCATTTGACAGAATACTGCAATGTGTTGATACAATTTTAAGTTCTATTTTCATGTAACACACTCTAATCCCTCATGGAGAAAGTTAGAAATAAGCTATAATATTAACTCCAACCAGATGAACTGCAAATATAAGTTTCTAATGCAGATAATATAACATCACAAAAGCTATATTTATAAATAAGTAAGTATCAAATCCTTGAACAGGAAATTAAAAATCATTCTAGTAAAGTATATTTTATAAATGGATTTATTCAAAATCCTGGTGCATGAAGAGGAGTAACAAAAAATGAACATGCAAAACACATGGAAAATATATTTCAGATATGGAGAATAAGAAGATGAAATAGTTTAAGTTCATTTTCTAAATCCTTCAGTGCAGTGTACACTATTGTTAATTTCCTTTAATTTTAAAGCTTTTGTTTTATGAGATATTGACCTATATATTATATTTAATAAAAAATATAAAATTTATTATTTGTATGACTTATACAAAGATGATTATAAATATTAAACAAATGGTACATGTACATCAAGATCTAGAATTCTTTGTTTTATTTAGGAAATAAGCAATACTGCTTTTTTTGCAGAACTAATGTTTTCATTTAATATGGAATTAGAGTCTTTATTCAATTGATAAAAATTTGATCTTATACTGAATTAGATCATGGCCTAGCATGCACAGTTGTGTGGAGGAATGAGTTATTTGTTAAACCTTGGAAGATGGACAGTTAGCTCAACAATATGCTGACAAGAACCTTCAGTTATTTAATGTCTCATCTTGATAACACAAGAGACCTATCATTCTCCAGCAGTCCTCAGATTTTGCTTACTGATATTTAATCTTGAAAATATAAAGGATATCCAGCTTGAGTTACCCCTTGGCTTCACAACTTTTGAAGCATTTTAGAATGCCTTCTGATCATTACAGTGTATATCCTTGCAGAGATCAAAATTTATCCAGAGAACACCTTTGCAGTTCTCTTCTTCCTATGGGGTGATTTCAAATGGCATGACTCCAGGCTGTGAAGTGTTGCCCACCCCTGTCAAACACACACATATTGAAAATATAACCTTCTTGAAGCGAGAAACTATCATTTATTTCTTAGTAGAAATCATTTATTCTGTAGAAAACTGACAAGTTATGGCCAGTTTTTTTGGGGGGAGTTGGAACTCTTGAAGATTGAATTTATTATTAATATTTTTTTCTAAATGCTAGATTGACATTGTAATTTATCAATGCTGAAATTCTGGGAAAATTCAGTCACAATAGTGATTTTTTTTCAGGTGTTATCAGAACTCAGCTTTTTCTTTATAAATTATAATTACTTTTCTGACATTTTCCATATTCTCAAAGCCAAAAATTATCCTGTAAAAATGGAACATCTTACATCATTATGAAAATGCAGAAAGATACAGATCACTTAACAAAGGGAAAGAGAAAGGCAAATGTTAAAAGTGTTTATTTTGATAAAACTTTGTTAAAATTGAGTCCTTACAATTCTCATTATTATTAAAGTACAATCAGGACATTGGGCATTTCTATCAACTTATTTAGCTTATTTAAATCAACTTATTTAGCTTTGTATTATGTAATCAGGTTACTGCATTATCCATGAGTTTGGCTTACAGATAGTAATAAAATAGAATTCTGTTACTGTCTGGGATCATGTTATTTTAAATATTTTTTCTAAGAAAGTTGGGACATTTATAATTGATCCAAAACTATAGTTTATATTTTAAATTTATGTTTTAACTAAGATTTTAAATACACTATATGTGATATATTTCAATGTATATTGTTCCATCATTAATTATAGACATACCTTATATTTTAGTAAGCTTGAACCACATCAACATAGTGATGTAGTTTCCTGTGAGCTTTGATCAGATCATTTGTGAGTCTTTCAGTGATATTGGATCAGAACAAAATTATTACATGAACACTTTCCAAGAGTCCAGATGTATTGGATAGTTTCTGGTAAGAGAAGACACTTCCAATTCTATCCAGCTCTCAGTCAAGTATTTTATAGGAGTTTGAAATAAACAACAAGATAGGCCATATTTCTAGGTTCACAGAAATAAATTTCCATCAAACTTGGAAATAGCATGTTACAACATCCTGTGTGTGCCCGGATATTTGGATGACAGTGACATCAGTTTGTGTCTGAATTCTGGAGTGGAAGTCTGCTGACCATTACTGGATTAATGCTTTTTGTTGAACAACCATGCAGACTGAGAAAATGAAAAAAAAAATATATGTAACAGGAAAATGAGCCCGTGTCTTTTAATTCATTCCCTACACCTTGTGTTTTTATTTAATTTTTTTTTATAATAAGCTAAAGAAAATAGTTGAGAATGAGGTGGGGAGAGGAGTGAGAGAAGCAACATCTTAGAGTCAGTGATCTTGACTGTCACAGATAAGATTATCAGCAATACTGCCTCATTCATTTATGTCCACAGATTTTACATGGTACACTGATAGAGAAAGCAATTTTCATCCACTCAAAATATAATATATATTCTGTTTAAAAAGAGAAAATCAACTTCACTAATTCAAAAAACAAGTGGGGTCAATAAGAACCCTCTAAGAGATCCTGTGTTCAAGAAGAACTAATTTTGTGATATAAGTTTCCCCTAGCGTTTCAAAGAGTATAAAGCTAGAGTGGAGAAGAGTCAACCATTAAGAAGACATGAACCCTGAAAAATTCAATAATTCTGTTAAAGAAACTGACATCAAATAGAGTAAATCTTTTTGTTTTATTATTTCCTAGTTATCCACATTACATGATTTCCTACTAGAGGGTCATCTCTGTGAAGGCAAATACCTCATGACTTTTTAAAATTTTTAGCTGACTTATAGCAAGTATTTTCAACAGTCCTTGACATATACTTGACATATACTCACTATCTCAATGAATTATACCAATTATGTTTTTTTAAAAGCAATTCCAGAAAATATGTCCAACATGATTCTAATGGAGTTCTTTTTTTTCCCTTGCATAGGAAAAAAAAAAAGTGTTCTGTTCTTCCCCATGCTTTAGAACGCCTTTACCATCCAAGAGAAGGTAGTGAACACTGTGATTGGTCTGCAGATTTTCACCATAATTTACACTTTTGCCTCTCTCTTGTCAGTCAATCCTCTAGCAGCACCCCCCAAGGACAAGACTTAGTCTGCCCAATGTAAATCTCTTTGATCTTTTCTTTCTGACTTTGTTTCATGTCTGGGTTTTGTGTTTCAACACTTCAGACACTGGAGTTTTTCAAGGATCACCCAAATCATGGGCTCATCTCTATGGTCTCTATTGCCTTCTCTGAATTTGATAAAATGCATAACAAATAACTTGACAAATGAACACATACAATTTCAGACACCAGGAGAAATCAGAGCAAACTAGGTGTTCTATTACTTTCCATATGTCTTTTAAATAGCTTTTCAGAAACTAAACATTTGAGAATTCTATGTATCTTTGTATCCATTTTCACTATTTGGTGAAATGACCAAAGCAATTCGAATGCTTTAAACAAAGTATATTGGTTCACACATTTGGGAGACATCAGGAAGAATCTGGCCTTAGACAACATCATATCCAGGTTTACGATAAGGTCACAGGACTCTGTCTTTCTATTTCTTGACTCTATCTTCTGCTCTGTTGACTTGATTTATAAATATCTCCACTTACGATCATAGATGTGTGAAGCAAGCTGACATTCTTTAAACTTCAACTCAATCAGAAAAGACAAGACATTATGTCAGAGACTCAACAAAATTCTCACGGTATCCAACTGACTCTAATGGGAAACAGGAGTAATGAAACCTAGCTCACTTGAATGAGTAGGGATAATCTGTGACAACTGCAGGAAAATGCTGAAGCTAAAAGTTTTAAGGATTTTGCCTATTCTAGTTCTTGAAGTCTAGCTTCGGCACTCTAACAACCCCCTAAGACATTGTTCCATAATCAAAAACTTAGACTTAAAAACTTGACTTAACTTCTGGGAAGCTACACCTGAGATAGAGCGAACCGATTGATATAAATTTTAAGACTTCATTCTGGAGCAGGAACAAGATCAGAAGACCTGATCCCCTTTGGCAGAACAGGGAAAGAAAAAACTTGAGTAGGGTTTCCCCAGAAATACTGGACCTTTTAATAAGCCCTGAAATCCAGTAGTGTGAATCATCTATATTTTTTTCTAATTAGTAAAATATTTTGGCTTCTTGGACTTTCCATATACATTTTATATGTATTTAGGGATAATGTTGACTCTTGTCAATTGACCTTGAATCCTCCTATACAGCTAAATTGTGCATTAATTCTAAGAGGTATTTTTGTAGATTTTTTGTGATTTTCTACATAGATACTTATTCATCTGTAGACAAAAACATGTTATTTTTTTTTCTAATTAAAGTCAGTGTACTTATTTTCCTTGTTTCACTGTGCTCCCTGAGACTTCCACTCCCCAAAAGATATAATAGTTTCTCAATATCCATGGGCATCGATTCTAATACTCCCACATATACAAAATATGCAATGCTAAATCCCCAATAAAATAATGTAGTATTTCCATGTAACTTATGCATATCCTCCCAGACACTTAAAACCATCTCTAGATTATATATACCTAATACAAAAATTATACTACCTATGAAACCAAATGTGAATTCTATGTAAATGATTGCTATACTGTATGTTGACAAGAAAAACTAAGTCATTACATATCCAGCACAGGCATTAAAAAAAAATATTTTCCATCTACAAGTAGAACCTGTGAATACACAATCCCTGGTGCAGAGGACCAACCGGAAATCTAAAATGTTTGACATTGTTAAAAGGTCCTGTTTTGCTTTCTAGTTTCACTTTGTATTTTCTCTCTTAACTAATTGAATCTCTGAATTCACCCAAATTAGTAAGCTCATCTTCTGTCCTTCCAATGATTTTCAAGTTGTTTCCTCATGTTCAAATTCTCTTCTCATCTTCTTAACCTTATCACCTAATTCAATATTAGTCCCTTGGAACTTAGCTTCTTCTGAATGGCATTCCCTAAATTTCTCACTATAGAATGGACCTTCTTATTATTGCCACCCAATTATCATATCCATAACATTCATTGTAAGAGGAATTTCATGTTAAATATACTTTATGTGGTTGGTACAAGTAGATAAAACATGTTGTCCCTTTTCCTAATGGTATACCAATCAATATGTCAGGTAAATCAAGTAAAGATAAATGAAGAACCATATAGCAACCAATTATCCTTGGGATTGGGAGAGAGAAAAATTAGTTCTGAAATCTTTTAGGCAAAAGTAAATATATAAGGAAATCCTTAAATGGCTCTGAAATAAAAATAGTCGCCAAATATATTTTAAAACAAATCATTAAATGAAATATTAATATGCTTTGAATCTTCCATTCTACTATTGCTTTAATAGATAAATTAAACCCTCTCTCGTTTTGTGCATCAAAGAGGTAAAAACCCACTGTTAGTGAATTTTTGTTACTTCAGGTTGGTACTCACAAAATTCATAGCATTAAAACATTTTTATATTATCAGAAAATGTAATCAGTAAAACGAAAAATATTTATATAGATTTTTAAATATTGTCCTATATCTCCATTTTTATTTTTTATAGACTTTAAATGTTACAGTTTCACCATTGGATGGCAATATTGCTTGTTATTTTCTCTTCAATATTCTAAGCTTTCAGATAGTGCAGAAAAAATAAATGCTGCAGAAATAATTAAGATTCATTGTTTTATTTTATTTATTTGGGCTACTGGCATATTGCATTGAAAACATATGCAAAATGATGTTCACCTCTATACTGTTTATGATAGACTCTTAATGAAGAAATGAATAGGTTCAACATTCTTCCTTCTGTTTGGAAGGTGAAGTTATCTATCTTACAGTGAACTTGAGTCTACTCTTACTTTGCTGAATAAATTTGAATGAATAAATTGTGTCCTACTAGCCAAAAATCTCTAGTTTTGAGGACCATATCAAAAGATGATCAGTAGTCATTTACTGTCACTCACAGTCTAAATTCCCCGAAAATCACTATTGCTCAAATTAGTATTATTAAAATGGTTTAAATTACTAGACATAAATTTCAAAGAAGAAAAGTTATCAATTATTTTAGTAGCTACAGCTTATGTGCTAAGTGATAAATCAACTGTTTCCAGTCTAACTTTATTGGAACTTAGTACATGATGATATCCTGCTATTCATAGGGAAGGAAAGAAATAAGAATTATTACAAAATATTATTCAGTATATAGGATGCTGAAAAGACAATTTTCAAATGATTCAATAATAATTTGTATTCCATGTAAATAAGGACAGAAAACTATAATTTTGTTAACAGTTCATGACAAAAATATATTACTGCTGTGCATTTCCATTTATGGATTATAATTATTTATATCTATAATTCATTAATAAGTTATAAATAATTGAGTTGCATTGGTACTTGCTGAGACAGATTACTTGCAAACTTCATAGAGATATTTGTCTATGTAAGGATTACTTTACTCAAAATGGTATCTATTATTCATTTTAATTTAAAACTATAGCAATGCACATTCAATTATGTACATTTAAATAAATTGGTTAAATTTATATATCATATCTTTTAGAATTAAAATTGGAATTAAGATTATTTCCTAAGTAGATAAATCATTTAATTTCCTGATATGTTCATACATTAGTTTGATTCATAGTAGTTTTCTATAGAGTTGAATAATACATTTTAATAAATACAGAATGCATTAGTTTTTTTTTTCATACTGTAACCAAAAGCCCTGACAAGAACAATTACAGGGGGACAAGGATATTTTGTCTCACATTTTCAGAGGTCTCTGATGGCTGACTCCATAGCTCTGAACCCAAAGGGATGCAGAAGAACATCATGGAAGAAGAGTGTGGCAAGGAAAGCATCTCATGACATAACAACCAACAAAAGAGAGAGCTCTGCTCACCAGGGATAAAATAAAAACCTCAAAGGCATGCCCCAGTGACCCACCTTCTTCAGTCACATCACACCTATCTATAGGTAATGCTCAATTCATCCATATCAGTAGATTAATCCACTTTACACTCTTGAGCCTTAGATGTAGGTGGTTTTGCCAATTCCAGAGATGCCCTCAAGCCATGTATAGTCCTGAGTAAAGTACTTAGCATTTCTTTAGTGACTGTAATCTCTTCAGTAAGCACACATTCTTCAGTTTAATTTTATTAACACTTTTTTGGCCAAACTTCAAGTTTTTCAAAATTTCCTACTTGATTTTCTTCTTCTGCTTTTTACATTAAATTTGGCTAAAAACTGCCAGCAATATCCATGCCATCAACTAAATACTATGCTCCTTTGAAATTTCCTCTGCCAGATTTGTTAGTACTTCACATTTAATTTTAACCTCACAGAAAGTTCAGAACATGGGTAAAATACAGACAACTTCTTTGCCAGTATGTAACTTGAGTGGCCTCTAGTTTAATAACCAATAGATTCCTCTTCCTCCAAAAACTCATGAGCCTAATTTTTATTGTTCTCAGTCCTATTGACATTCCAGTCTTCTGAGCTTTCACCAGAATCATCCATTAAACTCTGATTACAATAATTTAAAGCTTGTCCAGCTTGCATATCTAAATTTTACTTTTTTTTCCTTCTCTCTAGCTCCAAAGACAAAGTCAAGTTAGTTACAGCGGTGACCCCATTTCTCAGGATCAATTTGTCTTAGTCAACTTTTTTCATTGCTGTGACCAAAAGACTTGATAAGAAAAATCAGAGAAGAAAAAGATTAACTTGGCTCATGGTTTCAGAGGTCACAGTCCATAGATGGCCAACTTCATAGCTATGCACCAGAGGTGAGGCAGAATTTCATGGTGGAAGGACATGGTGGAAGAAAGCAGCTCAGGACATGGCACCTGGAAGGAGGGAGCAAGTTCTGCTCATCAGGGACAGAGTATAAATTCCAAAATATAGCCCCAGTGACTTATCTCTTCCACCTGTCTATAGTTACTGTCTAGTTCATCCATATTAGTAGATTGATGCACTGATTAGGTTATACTTCTCATAATTTAATTATTCACCTCCAAAATTTATTGTATTATCTCATACATGTGCTTTTGGAGGACCAGCTTATTTTGTTTTTTTCCTTTAATGGTCACAAAAATTTGTTTCACATTGAGAATACTAGTGTTCTATTTCTCTCTTTAGGGTTCTGTAGTTTTTATTGTATAAGTCTTTCACCTCTTTTGTTAGGTTGATTCCCAAGTATTTTATTTTTTTTGAGGATATTGTGAATGGAGTGGTTGTCCTCATTTCCATTTCAGAAGATTTGTCGCTGATATACAGGAATGACTTTGATTTATGTGTGTTGATTTTATATCCTGCCTCTTTGCTGAATTCATTTATTAGCTCTAGTAGTTTCTTTGTAGACCCTTTTGGGTCTGCTAGGTATCGAATCATGTCACCTGCAAATAGTGATAATTTAAGTTCTTCTTTTCCTATTTTTATGCCTTTATTTATTTTTTCCCTTTTTTATTAGTTGTTCAAAACATTACAAAGCTCTTGACATATCATATTTCATACATTAGATTCAAGTGGGTTATGAACTCCCATTTTTACCCCAAATACAGATTGCAGAATCACATTTCTTTCATCTGTCTAATTGCTCTGGCCAGTGTTTCCAGAACTATGTTGAACAGAAGTGGTGAGAGAGGGCATCCCTGTCTTGTTCCAGATTTTAGAGGGAATGCCTTCAGTTTTTCTCCATTCAGAATGATGCTAGCCTGAGGCTTAGCATAGATAGCTTTTACACTATTGACGTATGTTCCTGTTATCCCTAGTTTTTCTAGAGTTTTGAACATAAAGGGATGCTGTACTTTGTCGAATGCTTTTTCTGCATCTATCGAGATGATCATATGGTTCTTATCTTTAAGTCTATTGATGTGGTGAATAACATTTATTGATTTCCATATATTGAACGAGCCTTGCATCCCAGGGATGAATCCTACTTGATCATGGTGCACAATTTTTTTGATATGTTTTTGTATCCAATTTGCCAGAATTTTATTGAGGATTTTTGCATCTAGGTTCATTAGAGATATTGGTCTGTAGTTTTCTTTCTTTGAAGTGTCTTTGTCTGATTTAGGAATCAGGGTGATGTTGGCCTCATAGAATGAATTTGGAAGTTCTCCCTCTTTTTCTATTTCCTGAAATAGCTTGAAAAGTATTGGTATTAGTTCTTCTTTAAAGGTTTTGTAAAACTCTACTGTATACCCATCCGGTCCTGGGCTTTTCTTAGTTGGTAGTCTTTTGATGGCTTCTTCTATTTCCTCAATTAACATTGGTCTGTTTAGGTTGTGTATATCCTCCTGACTCAATCTGGGCAGATCATATGACTTAAGAAATTTATCGATGCCTTCACTATCTTCTATTTTATTGGAGTATAAGGATTCAAAATAATTTATAATTATCTTCTGTATTTCTGGAGTGTCTGTTGTTATATTGCCTTTTTCATCCCGTATGCTAGTAATTTGAGTTCTCTCTCTTCTTCTCTTCGTTAGCATGGCTAAGGGTCTGTCGATCTAATTTATTTTTTCAAAGAACCAACTTTTAGTTTTGTCAAGTAGAGAAATAGAAGAAGACTTACAAGATGGAAATATATACCCTGTTCATGGATAGGCAGAACTAACATCATCAAAATGGGATATTACCAAAAGTTCTCTATAGGTTTAATGCAATGCCAATCAAAAATCTAATGACATTTCTTGTAGAAATAGATAAAGCAATCATGAAATTCATATGGAAAAATAAAAGACCCAGAATAGCAAAAGCAATTCTAAGCAGGAAGTGTGAATCAGGCAGTATAGCAATACCAGACTCCAAACTTTACTACAGAGCAATAGTAACAAAAACAGCATGGTACTGGTACCAAAACAGGTGGGTGGACCAATGGTACAGAATAGAGGACTCAGAGACCAATCCACAAAATTACAACTTTCTTATATTTGATAAAGGGGCTAAAAGCATGCAATGGAGGAAGGATAGCATCTTCAACAAATGGTGCTGGGAAAACTGGAAATCCATATGCAACAAAATGAAACTGAATTCCTTTCTCTCGCCATGCACAAAAAATAACTCAAAATGGATCAAGGAGCTTGATATCAAATCAGAGACACGCCGTCTGATAGAAGAAAAATTTGGCTCCGATCTACATATTGTGGGGTCGGGCTCCAAATTCCTCAATAGGACACCCATAGCACAAAAGTTAATAACAAGAATCAACAAATGGGACTTACTCAAACTAAAAAGTTTTTTCTCAGCAAGAGAAACAATAAGAGAGGTAAATAGAGAGCCTACATCCTGGGAACAAATCTTTACTCCTCACACTTCAGATAGAGCCCTAATATCCAGAGTATACAAAGAACTCAAAAAATTAAACAATAAGCAAACAAATAACCCAATCAACAAATGGGCCAAGGACCTGAACAGACACTTCTCAGAGGAGGACATACAATCAATCAACAAGTACATGAAAAAATGCTCACCATCTCTAGCAGCCAGAGAAATGCAAATCAAAACCACCCTAAGATACCATCTCACTCCAGTAAGATTGGCAGCCATTATGAAGTCAAACAACAACAAGTGCTGGCGAGGATGTGGGGAAAAGGGTACACTTGTACATTGCTGGTGGGACTGCAAATTGGTGCAGCCAATTTGGAAAGCAGTATGGAGATTTCTTGGAAAGCTGGGAATGGAACCACCATTTGACCCAGCTATTCCCCTTCTCAGTCTATTCCCTAAAGACCTAAAAAGAGCATACTACAGGGACACTGCTACATTGATGTTCATAGCAGCACAATTCACAATAGCTAGACTGTGGAACCAACCTAGATGCCCTTCAATAGATGAATGGATAAAAAAAATGTGGCATTTATCCACAATGGAGTATTACTCTGCATTAAAAAATGACAAAATCATGGAATTTGCAGGGAAATGGATGGCATTAGAGCAGATTATGCTAAGTGAAGCTAGCCAATCCCTAAAAAACAAATGCCAAATGTCTTCTTTGATATAAGGAGAGCAAGTAAGAACAGAGTAGGGAGGAAGAGCATGAGAAGATTAACATTAAACAGGGTTGAGAGTGGGGAGGGAAAGGGAGAGAGAAGGGTAATTGCATGGAAATGGAAGGAGAACCTCATTGTTATACAAAATTACATACAGGAAGAAGTGAGGGGAAAGGGAAAAAACAAGGGGGAGAAATGAATTACAGTAGATGGGGTAGAGAGAGAAGATGGGAGGGGAGGGGAGGGGAGGGGGGATAGTAGAGGATAGGAAAGGCAGCAGAATACAACAGACACTAGTGTGGCAATATGTAAAACAGTGGATGTGTAACCAATGTGATTCTGCAATCTGTATACGGGGTAAAAATGGGAGTTCATAACCCACTTGAATCAAATGTGTGAAATATGATATGTCAAGAACTATGTAATGTTTTGAACAACCAACAATAAAAAATTTTAAAAAAAGAGAATACTAGTGTTCTTGTAGAAATAAAATGCTAAGAATATTGTTGTTCTTGCAGAAATGTAATTTAAATTCAAACAAGACAGCAAATTTGGTATACATTTATAAGTATTATCATGTATTTATTCTTTTGCATCATTTTTTATTATTTTTTTTTCGGTGCTGGGAATCAAACTCAGAGACTCATGCATGCTGTGCATGTCTTCTCCCACTGACCTGTATTACCAGCCCCTGACTTGGTATGTTGAGAAATCTAGGAGTTGGAAAGTTTTTTATTGTTGTTGTTGTTTCTTTTTTTTAATTTTCATATCCATGATCTGAGAACAGCAATAGAACCAGCAAACATAGCTTACTTTTATGAGAGGGGAGAATAATTTAACATGTATGAACAAATCAGTGTAGTCCTTATAAATGAAACAGAACCTGCAAAAGATAATTGTTGGATTCATTGACCCTGGGAAGGCCTAATGCAGAGTTTCTATTTGCCCTCTCTAA
This sequence comes from Marmota flaviventris, assembly GCF_047511675.1. NCBI lineage: Eukaryota > Metazoa > Chordata > Mammalia > Rodentia > Sciuridae > Marmota > Marmota flaviventris. The sequence goes on from NC_092513.1 coordinate 41,117,291, forward strand.
ATTGTGTTTCCTGCAATGTTCTCATGTTACTGTTGAGTTATATGACCTTGTTGTCACAATGCTTCATGTGCTCATCTCAATGAAAATGTGCAATTTTAATGCCAGAGGATTTTGAGAGTTACCTACTAATGTCTCACTTAACTATCTGAAAACACAATCTAATACTTCAACTAAAACATTATCTGGATTTTTAAAAACCAACAGAATTGCTGTAGTAACAACATTTTACACAGAATCAAACATTTCCAGACAACTCTGTTAGGGTTAATTTCTTAAATCACAAGTAAGTAAATAAAAAGTGATGACAGGTGTATTTTAAATGCATAAACTTTCCAAAACTAAAATTGTTTTCACCTGCTTAGTGATTAGATAAAAATAAACGCCTAAGCCCTGACCATTAAATATCTTCATTGAGAAGCCATTCACATTTAGTTGCTGAACTTTACCATAAAAATTTCAGGGGAAAGTAATTATAGAGGCAATTTCAATTTAAAGCCACACAGGGAAGTAATTAAGGGTAATAATAACCATAACCTCTGAACGAAGATATAGAAAATAGATTCTGTATCTTATTTAAATGAAAGAGGTTAAAGAGAAAATAGCAGTCAATGTGGCTTTTAGGTTTGAGTAAGGAAAACCACAGTATTAATAAAACATTTATTTCCAGATATTCACACCGTTATATGTAACAAGTTTGCACTGTGTTGTCATCTAAAGGTAAGTTCCAAACATGACAGAGCTACACATAAATAGGTTAACTATAGTATTTCATCTGTTGTGCAAAATATTAGCTTTGGTCTGGTAGCTTCAGCCTTTGATCATAATGTTTTAATAACTTAATTTAGCTCTTAAGTTTGCAGGCCTTAGGTGTTCAGAGCAGAAAAGGCGTGAGAGAAGAAATAGAGGATAAAGCGATAAAATAGCAAAAAAAAAAAAAAAAAAAAAAAAAAACAATGTAAGATAAGATTATGATTATTTGGCTCAGGAGACACAGTATGTCAATGCCTCAGGAAACGATCTACAAACAGGATTAAATACTTCATTTAAAACTTTATATCAATTATTAAGAATGCTTAAGGCATCACTTTGGAAATTCCAAAGTGATTTTGGATTCAGAGCCCAATTTCTCAATTTATAGGAAGTATGATTTTGGTGGCTTATTTAAGCCCTTTTTGTATTTTTAATTTGAAATAATAATACCAGAGGATTTTTAAGTCTTTCCTTTTGTATAATAAAATAAAATTTCATCTTTAACTTGCTATAATAATAGTAGAAATAATTTGTTTATGCTTGTTTTTGCACAGTGCTTGGTATGTGATTGATAAAGTCTTAATAATAATCATTATTTATATTATTTTACAAAATTCTTTCACAATTTTTTTTCTAGCAAATCATTCCTTTCATTCAAACTTTCCATTTATCCACTTCCTATTCCTAATGCTCTAATTATTCTGCACTACTGAGAGATCCATGGGTGTATTAGCTATATTTTCTCTCTGTTTCTCTTACTATCTCTGTATGTCTACGTTTTGCTTCTTTGCACCTTCATCTTCCTAAAATTATTTTTTCCTTCATTTCATCCATTTAAATGCATATTTTTCCAGGTGTTGTGTTTATATATTTGTGTATGTCATCATGGGCCACATGCTCTGAGGTTTACAATCAAGTCTATCTTCTCTCTGTGCAAGGGTACAAAGACCATATTTAGGAGAATTATATACAGCTTTGAGTTAGGGCATGAGGGATGTGTGGCATCTGGTTATACAACACATACTTAAGTGGAGAAGGATTAATACTGTCTCCAAATATTTGAAGGGATTTTACAAGAGAAGAGATTTGGTCTAGATTATACCAGAAAACTAAAGTGTCCCCAAATAAAGGTGGTAGATCTGAGATAAGGACTATAGGGAAACAGATTTCAGCTTGTTGTAAAGAATATACTAATTGTTGGGACAGGTGCTAATTAAAAGATGCTGTCTACTTACCTCAACAGGTGAAGTGGAAAATGAACATCCATTTGTCAAATGACCGCTTTCCTGAAAATACATGACGTTGCAATAGATGGTGCTTTATTCTAACATGGCAGTCATATAAAAATGCCATAGACTTGGTTGCCAAAAACAACCTAAATGTATTCTCTCACAGCTCTGGAGGCTAGACCCTTGTCAATGATGCTGCACTCCTTCTTGAGACTCCTGAGGAGCCGCATCTGATGCCTTTCTCTCAGATTGGTGGGGACTTATGATGCCTGGTGTTCCATAACTTGTTCTTTCACTTTTTTTTTTTTTTTCAGTTGTTGGACCTTATTTTATTTTATATGCACTATTGAGAATCAAGCCTAGTGCCTCACACATGCTAGGCAAGTGTTCTACCACTGAGCTGCAACCCTGGCCCCTTGTTCTGTCACTTTAAACTTGGCTTCTTGTTTCATATTGGCCTTCCCTCTGTATCTGTCTCAAAATCTCTTATAATGACACTTGAGACTTCATTTAGGGGCCAAGAAGATAACACAGAGGAAGGACCTTTCAGAAGTCAAAACCTCAGCACATCTTTTGCTATGTAAAATCATATTTACAGATTCCAGAGAGGAGTAGATGGACATAGAATTGGGGGCATGCCTAATACAGATGGCTTCAAAGATTCTAAGTCTCAAGTTTAATTATCCTATGAATCAATAAATGATCTAAGTTTTGGATAAATATTAGAGGAAGCAAGTACTTTTAAAGAAAGATCCAAGGAGAGCTTGTAGTTTGTAGGGTCAATGTACCCAGATTGATTGATATCTATTTATCTATTTGTTGATAGATACATAAATAGATATTAGGAGTAGCTCAGGTACATCAATAGAAAGGGTATAGACTGATTGCTTTGCACATTTTTTCTTTCTGTCATATTTGGGTTTTCTTTCAATAGAATTGTTTAAATAAATGGGACTGTAAGCATATGATTCAAAAGGCAATACTGAACCTATAAATCTATGATATCATACAGATGAAGTGGACAAAAATGGTCTGTTCCTGCTTCTGAGAACTAATGTAGGGAAAAAAATCAAATAACTTCAAGGTTTGAGCTAATATATTAGAAAAATTAATACATGTGAGAACATTTACGTACATACTTCATAAAGACTATCATTTAGTCAAACAGAAAGAGAAGTTGATTTTATTAATTCTCTTTTCAGTATTTGTAATACACTGTATCTTTTTCTTCATTTTCACTTAGGTTTATAACAAATGCTTTACTACATATCTTGGATTCACAGATAAAAGCTTTTCTAAAATTCTGAAGATTCTAACTGCTATTTTTAAATTATTTGAATGCTTATGTAATTTAGTATTATTTAACTAATTGATTCCTTTGTATTTGTGCAGAGATTTTTAAGTAGGACAGATAAAAGCAATTTCATGTGGCTCATCTCATTTTTCAAAACAAAATTTGAGTTTAGTCTTATGGTTTTATCCTCTACTTTTATTCCCTGGTAGAGTAAACTTTCGATAAATTCTTGAGTAATCCAGCAAACCAAATGTGTAAATTTGCCTACAAATGAGTATTATTTTTACTTGACACAAAAGAAATGTTTAAACTTTATGCATATAAATGCTGGGAACATGTAAGTGTTGTTGTATGTAACAATTTCAAAATGCTTTGAAAAATAGCAGTTCTTTTCATTTTTCCTGATGGTAACTACCAAAGAATGAGTTGGATATAAAAATAATTTTTATTTTAAAGGTGCATTTGACTATTGAAATCTCAGAAGAAATACACAAATCATTTGTTAAAGCAGAATATTACATATAGACCAAATCAATGTCCTATAATATTTATTACCTTCATAGATAATATTAACATCTGTTAATTTATTTAGTGCTTCAGCTAACGTTTTCTGATTCACATATTTCTTTTCATCTGCCTCAAAGTCCTTTATAGAGTTAAGATATTCAATAATGTTCTGTCAATGGTTATTTTGCTTTACAAATATGGTACTCTTTATATGTGTGTGGATTTTTTTAGTCCATATTTATTATTTCCTTCTTTAGAAGATTTTAATTCAATTTGAATTATATATAGATTAATATGGTAGATATGTCAGTGATGAGAGAATACATAAAATAAATCATCAGCTTTAAAGACTTTTCTTATCAAAAACACTAATTAAAAATAATTGAAAAGGATTTTAAAATGAGGTAAGGGCAAATGATAAGTGGTCATGAATAACTCTAACAATCTCTACCCTTTATGCCAGGATAATACTGATGTGACATCTGTGGAATTGATGCCCCATTTTTTTTTTCCTGTCAGGGATGAAAATTTGCACTGACATATTTACAATTTCCTCCTGGTTCCTTCTTAACATTTATATTTTGGTCTTGCATAAAATCTATGAAATAAAGAAAGGCAGCTAGTTTGCAGAGATATCTCACATGCTTGCAAACTTAGTGAACATAAATCCTACATCTGAATTGATCTATCAGTGTATCTTGAAGCAGAAACAGTTGCAAGTCTGCATCACTGAAACTTTGTATTCACATTCTCAACTAATCCCTCTATGATGTTTGATGTTTTGTACCAAGTCCATATTCTTCAAATTTTCCTATGAATGCAATAAAAAGGAAAAGTAACAATTCCAGTGTTATGACTCTTGTCCTCACCTTCAAAGAATTTGCCATCTCTGTGGTGTCTTATCCCAAGTATCCCATGGTTCCTGCAAGTCTGCCTTAAATATACTCAGTCAATAACACAATCCTTCTGTGCTCTGGCCAGTGAGCCCTGGGGACTGCTGAGCATGGAGAATGCTCAGCCATAGGTAAGGATGCAGGATCCTTTTTGTTTGTATGTTATGTATTCTTCAGTAGATATCAATTTTGTGATCTATGTGCCCAAATGTTGTTTGGGTAATTCAAAACAAAATGGTGTTTCAGTTTTTATTTATATATTCTCTTCTTTACATATGGTTTAATTACATGTTCCACAGAGTCTGAATAAGAAAGTAAAAAAAGAATAATATTATGAAACAAACTGTATCCAGAATTTTTGCTCTTTTCTCCTGGAACATGCTGAATTATTTTTATCGAGGTGAGATAATCATTATCAACCTTTTTCTCCCTTAGGATAGCTTTTGTCTCCAAGGGTTACTTCCCCTTTTAAAAATAGGTTTCTAGCAGATATTCCCTGCCTGTTTTCCACACAATTTCTGGCATGTCTGACATTGATTTATCTGCAGACTGGCAATCTATTACATTTCTATTTCTCCCTAGTCAACATTGCCATTACCTAAGGAAGCCATTTCAGACATTTTCAACATTCCTTAAAACTCCCCTGGCTCTTCATATGGAATAATCTACCCAGCCCCCTGCAGCTCACAGAAACAACAAACCTTCAAATGAAACTTTCCTCTGAAACTGCCATGTTTTCTTTGCATCCACATAGCCTTTGCCTGGAAAAATGAATACCTTTGTGTTTTCCTCTGGTCTGCATTGACTTTTGATCCTTTGGGAACCATCACCAAATTGCCTTATGATCTTTTTTTTTTTTTTTTTAATTTTTTTTTTTAATATTTATTTTTTAGTTATCGGCGGATACAACATCTTTTTTTTGTATGTGGTGCTAATGAGGATCGAACCCGGGCCGCACGCATGCCAGGCGAGCGCGCTACCGCTTGAGCCACATCCCCAGCCTTATGATCTTTTATCTTCCCTTCCTACTAGTTATTTCAGATACTCTCTCTCTCCCCCCACCACCCGTGTGTGTGTGTGTGTGTGTGTGTGTGTGTTCCTAGAGTTAAATTTATCTTCACAGCCATGTTTTTCTGAAATGATCCAGATTACATGAGCTTGGGAATTTTGTGATCGCATTACCTTTAAAATTCTTAGAATATTTGTAGTGAAATTTTATGTTTGTTATTCACAGTGCTCAGTTTTATGACATTAATCATGTTATTGTTTCATCCCTTCAGTTTTTTTAAAAGCTCCCTCACCTTTTATTGTAAAATGGCCTGTTGTTTCAAAGCCTAATTGCATAGCAAAAGAAAATTTCAGAAAATTACTTCTATTATGGTTTGGCTATGAGGTGTCTTCCAAAAACTCAGGTGTGAGACAATGTAAGAAGGTTCAGAGGAGAAATGATTGAGTTGTGAGAGTCTTAACCCAATCAGTGAATTAATCCCTAATGGGATTAACTGAGTGGTAACTAGAAGCAGGTGGAGCAGGACTGAAGGAAGTGGTTAATTGAGGGCGAGGCTATGGGGTATATATTTTGCGTCTGGAGCTGGAGTCTCTCTTTTGCTTCATGATCACCAGGAAGTGAACTGCTTCCCTCTGCCACACTCTTCTGCCATGATGTTCTGACTCACCTCCAGCCTGAGGAATGGAGCCGGCCTTCTCTGGAGTAAGACCTCCAAAACCCTGAGACTTCAATAAACTTGTCCTTGCCTACACTGTGCAGGTTAGAACACAGCAGCAAAAAAGCTGACTAATACAACTTCATTTTCCCTGAGCCTTAGTTATCTTACCTTTAAAATGACTAAATAAATATAATTAATACCTACTTAATAAGACTGCCTTGAGGATTAACATGTAATTACTTACATTATTGTAAATCATGAGATTACTGTCACTGTACTAAATGATAATAGTGTAAGCAATGTTCCTGGTATGTAACAGGCATTTCTATCTCTCTAGTGAAAAATTATATTCAAAATTACCTCCAGTATTAAATACAAATACACTAATATTCTCTAAGTTTGAGCTGGTAGGTCCTAATCCTTTGTGATTGTTTTTCTATATACTTTATTTTATTTTTTTTCCTTTATTTTATTCTTACATATTTTATTTTTCGATCAGCATAATGTCAATCTACTATCTTCAGAAAAGCAATCTGGCCTGACTTCTGTGCGGCCAACTGAAAGTTCAGAGCCTGAGCACAAAAAAAGTGGAATTTCATTTATACTAGATCACTGACATATTCCTCAAGGGACCTATACCAATAATTTCATGAATCTTTTAAAACCCCAATACTATTATAGAATGAAATTTCTCTCATAAAATTCAGTAAAACATGAAACTCTTAAGTGACCCCTTTGGATACTTAATGACTCTATAAATGCATTACTAAAATAATTTATAAGGCTAAGTGACTCATTTAACATATCAGTCTGAGTAATTCAAATAGATGCTTCAGCAGAATTCCAAACTGTTACAAATTATGGACCTAATCACTCTATTCTGCTCACCACTAAATACATTTCCAACAGCATCACTTATCTACCTCATCAAATTTGTACACTTGATGATTCCACACTGACTTTTGTGGATCCCTGAATTACAGTGAGTACTTCTCAAATGCAAACCACTATTTATATATCTTTACTAGAATTCTTCTATCAATCTTTTTAGATTTTTTCCCTAAGCACCTTGATCAAATACTATTTGTGTTTTTGTTATGCATATAAGAATATTATGTGTTTACCTGTTCAATTAAAAGTCTTTTGTCATTTTGTAAATAACATTCAATTTTGACACTATAGACCTATTGGTAAAGATAAATATTTAGCATGAAGAAATGCCTGGATTTTAATTGAGCAATGTTTTCTTTTTATATAAAACATGATAACTAAACATGTTGTATAATCTGAATTTGCTTGTAAGTAAAATATATAGATATCTTATGAGATGGCCAGGAAGACTAAAAGGAGTAAAATATCTCAACACTCATTTCAATAAAGATGTTCCATAATTCTTAGTTCCTCTCACACTTTCTTCTAATCCTACATTATTTTTTTTACCTCTTATATGTTGAACGTGATATTTATAAAATAGAGAACAAGAAGAATATTGCGTTTAAAAATCCTTTCTAGTATCTTTTTCTGTATCAAATCGTAAATATTTTTTCCTACTTTCCGTTTTGTTAAAGAAGAGGTCTTATGTTATTTCCTGTTGACAATGCCATATTTTGGAACACTATTTAATAACTGGCATGATTTCTATTTTTGGATAACATACAATTTGGATTTGGATATAGCTTTATTTCTTCATTATTTTTTTGTGAACTTAATCATTATTAGGCTAATTTCCTAAGGAAAAAAAAGGCATTTAATTGCCCTTTTCTTTCTTTCTCCTTCCTTCCTTCCTTCCTTCCTTCCTGTCTTTCTCTGTTTCTTTTTCATCTCTCTCTCTTTCTTTTGATACTGGGAAATGAACCCTGGGCCCTTTAAATTGAGCAACATCCAACAAATCTTTTTAATTTAATTTAATTTAATTTTTATTGTGAGACAGAGTCTTGCTAAGTTGCTTAGGGCCTCACAAAGTTTCTGAGGCTGACCTGTATCACTCACAGAATTCACTGGGATTACAGACACATACCATTGCACCTTGCTTCACTTCTATTTTTTAAAGATGTATATTGTGATAAAAAAATGAAGAATATCATTTAGTTACAATCTATACAATATAGATACAAGAAAAATCTAGACTTTGGCAGAGTCCATGTGTAGTCAAATATGGGTAAGATCAGCTGTTAAGTAAGCTGCTTGACATATAAAGATGTGCAAACAAAACACTTTATAAAGGATATACAATTTATCCTAACTTGAAGTTTTATGTATTTTGCAATGTCCCTCTCAAATTTTCAATCTCAGAATGAGCAAATCTCACACATGCTCCTTTGGAAGATAGTCAGAACTTTAAAATATCTTCTCTCTATTATACTTCCTTTTACTCTATATGTGTACTAATTCCACAACATATATTTTAAAAACACAGATTTTCATCTTCCCTTCTTCTACCTTTGTTATTTTATTAGTATTATCATTTCAAATTTTTCAGAAATTTATATAAGGCAGTTTATGTTTAAAATGCACATTTATATCCATTGCGGAATAAGCAATTAAATGAATTAATGATGTGTGTAAGGTAGATGATGTTCTTTCTTCAGTAAGTAAAAAGAAATTCTGACAGTTATAGTTTTGGCCAAGATCCCACAGCTGTGACTCCAGCTTTAATTTTCTAAGATCAAGTCTTTATTACTGCAATAGCACTCTGCTCTCTGAATTTTCACTAATACTTCAAATTTTCCTAATGTCATGATCAGCTCTCTTGAAGATATAGACTATTTTACTAAGACTTCTTTTGCCTTCTTCATTATGGAAAGATAATTAGCCACCTAGGTATCTGAATTTATTTTACGGTATTGACTCAATTATTACAGATGCTGAGAAATTCCATGATAAACTGGTGTCAAGCTGCTCATCCATCAGGGGAGCTGATAGTGTAGTTGCAGCCCATGTACAGATGACTGAGAAGCTGAAGAGTCCATGGCATAAGTTCCTGTCCGTAAATCAGGTGCAATCAAGACCCAAAAACCCTGTTTCATCTCAAGTCTGTAGGTAGGAGTTCCCTCTTGCTTAGAGATAGTCAAACTTTTGGTTCTATTCACACTTTCAAAAGATTGCATGAAGTCCATGGTTATGGGAAAGCAATCTGTTTCACTGGCCTACCTGCTGAAATACTTTTCCAAATATCAGGACACATAAGGCCAAGTCAACTTGGTATATAAAATTAATCTCTCTCTCTCTCTCTCTCTCTCTCTCTCTCTCTCTCTCTCTCATTTTTTGGGAGACATTTTTAATGTATTTTTAGTTTTGTGAAAAGCAAAACAAGCTTTTAAGGCAATATGCACCTCTTAGGCTCTGCATAAACTATAGATAATGACAGACATTTTTGGACATGCATTTATTTTTAAAAACCTTAACACTTTCTAAGCACTTTCCTGTGTGGCTTTAGAAAGAATCAATTAAAAAATATTTCAGAAGAAAATTTAATTGATTTCCAGGAGTAACATTTAAATCATGAGTATTCAATTAGCTGTTAATATTGAGATTTACTCTTCAGATTTTTATGCAAATGTGTCCTTTCTTATATACAGACTGATGCTAAAGATAAATCAGGTTCATAGGACCTCCCTTTTTTAAGTTCACTAAATCAGTAATTATTTACTATAAAATATAGTTTGTGCCAAAAAATGAAAAGCAAAAATAGGTGTACTTGTCACTGATCTACTGAAATAAAGTTGGTTCATATAAAATGTGGCTACATAAAATAATTTAGAGTATTATCTTTATACAAAATTAGAATTGATACAGTATTTTAGAAAAAGAAAGGCAAATGCCATGAATTTTGATATATTTCTTTGACACTCTTTAAATCATAGAAATATATTTATAGTTGTGTAACAGTTTAAAGTTGAAAGGACATGGGGTTTTATCTTATTTATCTTTCTAAGTTTCACAAATGAGAAATATGAGGACAAAATTATATGTGTGGACACTATAACATACCACTCCTAAATATGAATGGTTGTTAAAACAATTAAGAAGAAATAGATACAGGAAATATCTTTGCCCTCCATTTGCCTCCAAGGGACATAGATTACAAAAACATAAAGTATATTCCTTACCCCTTGTTATGGTCTGGATATAAAGTGTCCACCAAAAGTTCATGTGTGAGTAATGCAAGAATATTCGGAGGAGAAATGTTTAGATTAAGAGAGTTGTAACCTATTCGGTGGATTAATCCAGAGATATTGATTAATAGAGCAGTAACTGTAGACAGGTAGGCTGTGGGGGCATGCCTTTGGAGTTTATATTTTGTCCCTAGTGAGTGGAACTCTCTCTGCTTCCTGTTTGCAAGTTCAGAATGCTCCCCTAAGCGACATCATTTCGCCATGACGTTCAGCATTACCTTGGGTCCTGAGCTATGGAGTCCACCCACCATGAACTGAACCCCTGAAACCATGAGACAAAGTAACTTTTACTTCTCTAAGTTGTTCTTGTCAGGATTTTTGATCATGGCAAAGAAAAAGCTGACTTGAACATCTTTTCTTCTACCAGGGAGAAGAAATGTTAACCAATAAAGAAAACTTTAGAAACTTGTCTTTTTTGTAACCTTTATTTTATGTATTTACTTTTATATGGTGCTAAGGATCAAATTCAGAGCCTCACAAGTGGTAGGCAAGTGCTCCACCACTGAGCTACAGCCCCAGCCCCAAGACCCTTGTCTTTTGAAAAGAGTATCAAAGAAATTTACATTAGCAAGCCTTCCTGACTTTGTCAGCCATTTATTTGACTTCCCAGAGGTTTTTTGCCCCTTGATATTCAAGGTCTTTATCTTTCGTGTTGTCATTTTCCTAAAATTTTACTGTTCTTTATTGAAGGGGCTGTATAAAATGGAATTTAAAGCTTGATAACTGCCTCATCCCTGGGTGTTGCCTGTGTACATGTAAAATATACATAATAAATGTCTGCTTGTTTTTTTTTTTGTTGTTGTTACTCAATCTTTGATTACAGGGTTACATTCTAAGAAACTATGGTAGGGAAGGGTGAAGAAAATACTTATTCTTTACCTATATGAGACTGTTGGTTTAAGTAAGTTCTAGAAAAAGCTCCCCTGCTCTAAAACTGCACTACTCAGTATCCCCTGTGGAAAGAAGGGGCATGAGGTCACAGACCAGCGAACCTGACTTTTTATTTTAAATCTTCCAAATTGGTATGTGATGTAGGACAAATTAGTCCCTGCACTTTTGATTCTTCTTCTCTAAAAGAAGGGTGTTGGAATGCATGAATTCTAATGTACCTTCCAATTCTAATGGAAGGGAATGGAGTTAGTACCTGGAAAGAAAGAAAAATATACAATAAAACAAAGAAGCTAGCACATTGATAAATAATAAGGGTGTGCCTTGAATCACTTATTTTAAATCGCTTTCTCAGAGATTCCTCCTTAACTTAAAAAGGCAATTTATTAAGCCTATCACTTTATGATATATATATTTGTAGTAATCTTTTAAGTAGACCTGATTGAAATTAAAATTATCAGTATATTTTTGCTTAATGAAATTATATAATTTTTTGGAGGGCTGAGAGGGTACCAGGGATTGAACTCGGGGGCACTCAATCACTGAGCTATATCCCCAGACTTATTTTGTGTTTTCTTTTTCATTTTTTAAACTTTATTTTATCTATCTATGTATCTATCTATCTATTTATTTATATATTTTTTTATATTGTGCTGAGGATTGAACCCAGGGCCTTGCATGTGTGAGGCCAGCGCTGTACCACTGAGCTATAACCCCAGCCACTTATTTTGTATTTTCTAGAGAGACAGGATCTCACTAAGTTGCTTAGCACCTCAGTTTTTCTGAGGCTGGCTTTGAACTCCCAATCCTCCTACCTCAGCCTCCTAAGCCACTGGGATTACAGGCATGTACCACCAGGCCCAGCAAAATTATATAATATTAACATAATTTTATAACATCTGGAATTTTCATTTGGCTACTTTTAATTTTCCACTGAAATTTGATATGGACCAAAATTTATGGCTAATAATGTAATGTCATATTAAGGTTTTTGGAAAAAGGGAAAAAATAACCTAAGTAATATAATTTTCTCCAAAATCTAATTATTTTATTTATGAAAAAAATAAGTCTACACTGATTCTATAAAAACCTCAACAAGTTGAAAACAAAAACTAGAATAGTAATAGGAAAGGGTACTCATGACATGATAATGTCATCTTTATAAATGAAAACATGGAGACTAAAGATGATTTTTTTTAATAATAAAAGCTTAAGTTAGCAAACAGTCTGTGTAATATACACACCTAAAATGTCATAGAACTATATTCTGGTTACTGCAAAATATGTGATATGGAAATTTCTTACAAATAGCATCTGTTTAAACCACTTAAGTAAGTTTTCCCCACGATTTTCTTCATAGCTTATGACAATGTTTACACTTTTGTCCTTGATACTGTTATATAGATATGCTTACATATATACACATGTGAATGATTCTTTCTTTTTCAGCATATTTGGCCATAACTTATTTAGCACATTTTCATTATATTTTACTAGTAAGTTCAACTGGAAATTAAAACAAAGCCTGTGTACTTATGATAAAATTTCTATAGTAAATTTCATATTAATAAATCATTTGCTACTTTTCACTTAGCAATGGCTTTTACAGGAGAAATAACCTGGATAATCATATAGATCAATTAGAGTCTTGTTTGATACTTTCTGAAAACAAAGTTTGAAGCAAGGTTTGAGTGCTAATATGTTAATCAAAAGATAAAATCCCAGGCCAGCATGAGTGAGGAAAAGGAAGGATGGGAAACAGTGCAAGGTGCTGTGTCAAGCTCTTGCCTACCCCTTTATGCCAGGTTGTGTAACAGGGGGAGTTCTCCTGGTAAGGAGAACACAGTCCATCTGCAGCTGAGAGAAAATGTCCCAGAACAATACATAGGAGACGGAGTACAAAGTTGCACTCTTCTGTCTGCAGTTTCTTATTGGTCAGAGTACATCAGTGAATATTTGAGTCCTTTTTGCAACAGCTTGGCTTTTTTGGGTGGCATTTCCTCTTTGTAAGTTTCTCCAGTAGTCACTACCCTGCCCATTGTGATGAGCTTCTTCCATATCTACAAGTGATCAAAGATGACAGCAAGTCAGAGAATGAAGCTTGTCAGTCTGACAAAGCAGCAGCACCCTAGACTGAGGACTCATTTTTCTTCCTTCCTGGGCAAGTGCTGTTCAGCTGTGGTGATAAGAATATACCAACAGATGCAACTGGGGGAGAACAAGATTTTAATGATTTGGAATTTTGAATATTTATCCAAGGAATATATAATAACTCCTTGAATGTTTTACATAGTTTTTTTTTTTTTTTGTAAGATGTGCACTTTTGGATGTTGAGTGGTATCCTTAGATGGTATATGTATGTATATAGATAGATAGATATAAATAAAGATAGATATAGATATAGATGTAGATGTAGATATACAGATATAGATATATAAATATAAGAGCCATACTAATCTAAAGTCATGGTGGATTTTGTTGTATATGTTTCCTAAAGACCAAATTATATAAAGAAAATTAGAAAGACACACACATACCCACACAATGTGTATGTTCTGAACAATTAGTGCTACATTTAAAAACACATCCATTGTTATCTTGGTCTGACCAGTTCTGCTGCTGTTATTTTCCCTTTTTAACAGCAAGAGTGTAGCATGCAAACATTTAATTTTTTTTTTCCTAGAACAACAGACTAACAATGCCTTTTATTTTCTCAAATTGTCTTATGACAGGCTGCAGTAACTGATTTAATAATATACAAAAACCTTACTGTGGCTGAGTGTGGTGGCACACACCTGTAATCCCACTAGCTCCAGAGGCGGAGGCAGGAATTCAAAGTCAGCCTCAGCAATTTAGGGAGGTGCTAAGCAACTTAGTGAGATACAAAATAGGGCTGGGGGTGGAGTGCCCCTGAGTTCAATCCCTGGTACCAAAACAAAACAAACAAACAAACAAACAAAACGCCAGCTTACTGTATCACCAACTTCTACATCAAAGCTTTACTTATATTTCTAAAAGCATAATTTCTGCGAAGAATTATATTTCTCATAGTTAACCTCTGTTGATTTTTCCTCCTAAATGTAAAATATATTAATACGTTGGCATAAGTTAACTGAGTGAAGCTAATTATTTACTTTTATTATTAAATGAGAAGAGAATGTAACTCCAAAATAGAATCAGAGAACTGTTGTCCCAAAAGATTTATAAATACAGAATCATCAAACAAACCTGGATTAGGAAGATTTGTGTCACTTTTGAAAGAATAGATGTCAGTATATTGTATAGGTAATTTTCTTACATGTAAACTATATTTGTTATTTTCTGCAATTATTATACTGATAATACAATCCATAAGTACTTTGTTTCAAAATTTTAATGTGTTAGAATATCTCAGAATTTTGACCTACATTTCTATTTTAGTAAGAGATCTTGTGAAAAGTATAGTATCAAATGAAAAATTAGAATTACATTCTTTAGTTCAGTGATACTTACTGGATTAGGCAAACAAATGCATCTCATATAGAAGGAGTTTCAATAAAATTTGGTGCATCTACGAATTTATTACATTTTGACTGCAATGTATCTTGCAAAATATTGTTTTTATCCTGTTTTACATTTCAAATGTTTGCTGATAAAATATGTATTACATATAGAATTTTAAATGCTTAATTTAAGTTATTGTATGTATTATTCGTGGCCTAAAAAACAAAACTTATTTGAAATTAACAATTTAAAAATGTACCTCTTTACAGGTAGCCCACTACTGGTAGCATTGACTCTACAGTTAAGTATTGGAAATATCAAGCTGGGTGAGTAAAAATATCTTGGCCTAAATAAGAAAGCTTTCATTATTTTTCTAATCAGGGTGTATAAATATGTGTTAAGTGCATGGATGTTTAACATTTTGTTTCTTCATCTCTCTTTAAGAAATGCTTACCTGCGAAAGACAGTATTCTGTAAACGGAGGGATAAATGCATACATGAGACTATGATCTGGACTTAAGGGGTTTCGATCTTGCTTAATTGTGTTGCATTTGTATCTTTGACTAATTTTATAATTCACCAAATTGACATATTAGCATTAGTTATATATGCCATTTAAACTACAACTTTAGCTCCTTAGCATACTTAACAAACTGATCATCAAAAAGTGAAAAAGGACAGATTTATCAACTATTTTTAAAAGTTAAAATGTTTTGTGGAATATTTGAACCAAAGGTGATTGCTTAGTTTTATATATTTTGATCAATATACATATCAACTCACAGTTGTATAATTAATAGTTTAAAATATTATTGATTCATTATGGCATCCATATTTAACCAGAGTCACATGAACAATTTATTGATTTTTGTATCTTTGCATAAATTCTGTTGTTGGCACATATATATGTCAAGTAAATACATACATATAATTTGAAGCATGATGTTTAATATATCTGTAGTATTTTGTACCTGTTTTTCTTAAATTCAATTTTAATATGTTCTATGTAATTTAATAATATCATACATTGTTTTATTCTTAGAATTTACACAGAATAAAATATTCCATCACTATAATATTTAATAAATATGTTTATAATTATTTGATTGCTAATATGATTATTTCCACATTCATTGAATTTAGTCTCAATAACCTGTCAAGAAAGTTTTTACAAGCTTTTGCAATTGCTTTCTTTAATAAACACAAAATTTATCTAGAAAATACTATGTATAGAATATCCCTGTTTTATGAAAAAAAAGTATTCATGATGGCAAGTGAATTTTAGATAAATTCATATCTACAGATAATTATTTGCCAATGCAATTAGACAAACATCTGCAATTACGACTGCATATAGACAAAGCAAATATAGTACCAAAGAAAACAAGAAACTGAGCTAGAATTCTGGGTAATGTGATTAAGGTTCATTTGAGTGGACACTACAGTATCACAGAAGTATAATGGATCAGAATTGAGGAAGTGAACTCTCTTAGCATCAAGGACAGAGGATCCCTTGGTAGAGTAAAAACTACATCAGAAGTTTCTGTGAATTTTATAATAAGTAAAAATGGATTTTAAATAGAGAACTTTAAAAAAATCTGTTATCAATGACTCTCAAACTTTTTCAAAGCTAAAGTTCTTTCCTTCTGTCAAACAGAGTGTGTTGTACCTGATTCTCACTCTGTTGCATAAGCAGATTAGTTTAAGAAAATAATTATGCTTAATAACGAGTTTCTCAAATTAATAACGAGTTAAATAATTTGCTTAATAACGAGTTTCTCAAATTCCTAGCTTCCCATTTTTAAAAAGCATTTTGATGAATAATTTTTATTAGTATGTAAGAAGGTCAGTACTTTTACCCAAGAATTCAGTGGATCTTCGGGGAGATGCTTCACTACTGTCTATCTGCCTCACTGATTTTCTCTGTTATCTGATTATCTTTGGTCTTCCTGTCACCATCTCTCCTTATTCCTCATCTCTGTCTGTGTCATAGCTTTCTCTTGTATCTGTTATAAGCAACATTAATTCCTGACATGGTGATTTATGTATATATCATCTATTAATAAATACAGCAGAGGATTTCAAAGTTTTTGAAGGCAATTTAATAGCTTATAGGAGGATATTTTTGTATACTTTAAAACTCAACATTTAAGAACAGCAGGTATAATAAAATGACATTTCTAGGTCATGACTATGAAGAAGATTTTTTATAAATTGTAATATATTATTCTATTTCTGTTTTTTCCCTGGAAATTTTTTTAATATGATAATTTTTATATCTGCCCCTGCCTTTTTTTTTTTTCAGATTCTATGACAGGTACCTTAAGAAAAATGTACTTTAACTACTATCCCATTTTTTTTAAGTATATAAAGAATGTAAAGGGTTGTGAATACATCAGGAGGAATGATTGTGAAAAGAACAAATTACGGATTTCAGTAGGTTCTCTGGTTCAGAATGGGAATTAAATTGGAAAGGAAATGGAGGTAAAGGAATTTCCTGTGATATTCTCTGAAAATTAATTATGACCTTAGTTACAGGTAGGAAATTAGGCACTTAACACCTGGTGCCGCGTCTGGCTAAGGGAGCCGAGTCCGGCGAGGGACAGCGGGGTTAAAAACTACACAGGACACCAAGGTTCTTCATCCAGGAGGGAGCATGTGCGCGCTTTATTGCCAATTTTGTTCCCCTTATATGTCTTTTTAATAGCTGCGGGAAATCACTCAAAAGTGAGGAGGGAAGAGTAATAACTGCGTCCTTGGGTTACCTTCATGTCACTGTCCCCTATCAGGAGGCTCGGACAGGTCAAGATGTTCCCGAGAGACACACATGCGCGAGGCAGATAAACAGGGAACCGCAAGCCCCCGTCCTGGCCTTGTGAGCTGGCCACATTGACATGCATAACAAAGAACTGGGGGTTGAGTCCCCAGGGGCCAGGGCGGGCCTGCTACCAGCAACCTGGTTTTTCTTTTTAACCCACATTATTCTCTTACCTGAATGACATATTGCTATGTTAAAAGGCATATATATGTGTATAAAAATATTTGTGTGTGTGTGTGTGTGTGTGTTTGTAACCCTAATGAAGGCTAACATCTGTGTATATCTAACTCACCAAATAATACAAACTAATATCAGTTTTCCATCAAACATGACATGAAATAATTGTACCTTTTATTGGAATATCAGGGAGAGTGAGTTTGTAGTACACAGAAGAGTTCTTAAAATTTAAGGGAAGTGGCCTGGCACAGTGGGGCACGCCTGTAATCCTACTGGCTCGGGAGGCTGAGACAGGAGTGTTGGAGTTCAAAGCCAGCCTCAGCAACAGCGAGGCACTAAGCAACTCAGTGAGCCCCTGTCTGTAAATAAAATACAAAATAGGATTGGGGATATGGCTCAGTGTTTGAGTACCCCTGAATTCAATCCATGGTATCAAAAAAAAATAAATAATAGTAATAATAAGGAAAGTGACCTTCTTTCCCTTCTCTTGTCCCACAACTCACAAACCGGACCAAGAAAATTCTTTCCCTCTCTCACTAAATATTTGTGATTTAGGTCTTTGTCACACCAATCAACCTACCTAATTCTGCTTTATTCAGTTTTCCTCTTCTTTCATCTTGACATGAGATGAAAATTACACTCAAACCCCCTCTGGGTATACAAGTCGCAAAAACTCAATATTTTTACCTTTCATATGAATCTTAGAAATGCTCTACCCTTCTGCATCTCCCTTCTATATTAGTAAATTAATGGGGCTTTTGGTGGTTTTGTGTCCATTAGAAATGTCAATGGCATAGTCTATTAAACTTGGCACAATTTATGCCATTTTCATTTTTCAAATGTATGATTTCACTTTATTTTCATATTATCTTCTAAACACGTTCTCCATAGTATATTTTTTAAGGTGGTAAAACAGTAGATCCTGATTTTTTTTTATTTTAAAATTTTTGACAACTTTTTTCCAAAGATTTTGAATTGTGAGTATTACAGATGGAGCCAAGTCCTTATCATTCATGATTGTCTAATATCATCATTACATAATTTGGACTTAAGTCCTCTCTTGTGCATGATTGCATAAATTGTTTAAATTGTTCAGTAATATTAGTTTTTTTTTTAATAAGGTAGATTTGGAGATTGTGCTAAACTTATTTTATATCCTCAGTTTCACTAGGAATACTTAAAAGTTTTCAGTAACTGAAACCAATAGATATTTATTTGATTATCAGACAAATGCATTCAATTGCACTTTACAAGCTAGTCCCAAAATTAGTATGTTGATCTTGGAGAGATTTATATTATTGCCTGTTAATTTTATGCTATTATTCTAAAACCAACATACTTCCAGTTATATCGGAGAGTGGAAGAATGCTTCTCAGTAAACTTTAAAACTTAGTAACCACAACATACATGATTATTTCTCACTTATTTGGAAATATAGTTGAAGAATGGCTGATCTAGTTTGAGTTTCAATTTACTTTGTCCATATCTGCTCCTCATTTCTTTCATTTTTCTAGAACCATAGTCTACCATGGGATGTTCTTCTTATCATTGCAAAAGCTTATGAAGGCAAACAGAAGCACACTGTCTCCTGAGAACTCATCCTGTAACAAGCACACATGTTATGGTCAGAAAAAGCTACTAAGCCAAGCCCAAATCACTGGAGTAGAAAAATATACTTTTACTGCACTGAGAAGTCAAATGTGAGATGTTCCCCCCAAAGGTCCTGTGTTAATGAAATGGTTAAAATGATGAGGTTGTGAGAACTGTAAACTAATCAGTTTATCCTAGTTTGAATGCACTAACTATATGGTAAGTCAGTAGGCTGTAGCTGGAGATGGTGGGTCTGGGGGAGTGTCCTGCTCTCTGGATACTATGAGCACAGCAGGGCTTCACTGCCTTGCCCCTCCACCATGATGTTCTGCCTTACCAAGGGCCTACAACAATTGAGTCAGCACACCTTGGAATGAACCTCTGAAATTGTGAACCAAAATAAACTTTTCCTCCTGTAAATTATTCTTGTTGGGCATGTTGGTCATGAAGCTGAAAAGCTGATTAACACAAAAGGAAGAGGAAACGAATTGTTCCTGAGCAATAACCCAAATTTTACAATGTCCAGTAAAACTGCATTTTTTTATATTACAGTTTTAATTGTGACGATTCTTCCTTGAACTATTAAGTTCATCATTCCCAAAATATAAACTATACGCTCAAGTTGATCAATAACTAATGAGAATTTTTCTTACACTGATTTAAAAAAATAAATTAAATTTTGTAGGAATTTCAGAGGCAATGCTGATTTTAAAGCTGGTTATTTACATTGAAAAGACTTCTCAAAATCCCAGTTCTTTAGTTGTCTTTGTTATTTTCAGTATTGTTTTTATCATCAGGTTGTAGCAACATGGTCAACCTTACTTCAGAATTCACTATAAGACATTATAACATAAAACAAGGAAGAGCACAACTCTTCACACGGTCTATATTAGCAATTTTAAAACTTTTTTTTCATAAAACCCTAGTAAAATTTTACAGTACCTTAGAGGCTGAGATTGGGTAGTATACCCACTTATGAATCACTCATTTGTAATAGAAATGGACTTATTTTTAGATCTCTTGGCCATAGCTCTGGAGCTGACAGAACTATCATTAAAGCAAGTTTCTTCAGATGTACATGACTATGAGTAGGCAGAAAAAGGATTTGAATGGCACAGTGGTTCTCTATTAGTTTTATGAAGAAGGCAAGTGAATGTTAGACATTAACCACCAGTATGCACTATACTTTATGGGATGTCATTGCCATTGTTCTTATGGTTTTGTCTAAAGACAGGATTATATTAAAATAATCATAGTTACAAAGAGACATTATTAACCTTCATTAGAGCTCATGCATATCACCAAAAAGAGAGTTATTCATATGAATTATGCAAGTTTTCAAAATCTTTTTTATCCATAACTCTTACTGAAAATATTAACTACATATCAAATTTGACCCAAGATACTCAACTCTATACAAAAAAAATGTTCTCTTCAATTCCCCTTTCACCTTTTGTGAACAGATTCTCTCAAAATTCTGTGAAATTCAAGAAGGATGTGTGCACTTCCTCTAACAATAGATGATTCTAGGACACCTTCATTAATATATGTAAGGTGTCTATTTGTAGCATATCTAGTAAAAAATATTTATAGAAATACTAAAGCCATTCTAATTTTTTAATTTCTTGCTTTTGTAAATGTACACAAAGAGATGATTACATCTATAGATGTAACTGCTTCCATGTTTATAAGTGTTAATCTTGTTCTAATCTGTTAGGATTCCTTGTGTAGTAACTCAACTACCTACATTTTCCTAACTTCCAGACATGACTATAATCATCATTCAGATGCGGTCTATCTTGAAGACAAAGAGTCAATGAAAGTTAAACAAAGTAGAATTCACTCATGATTACATTAAGAATTTACATTCAAGCTTAGTCAAATACAAAAGAATATATATGTTCCAATAATGTTTTTCTGACACTTCTTGAGGCCATTTATTATTTCATAATGCACATACAGAGTATTTTTAAAGTTATATTTGGACATCATATAGTTAAACTGTTTATTTTTCAAATTTCACTCTGTATCAATTGGTGTGACCAAATTTTGCCAAGTAAATGTTAAATCTCTTCTATATCATATTGGAGGAATGACTGTGGCTACAAGATGAAATAAGTTAAGAATTTCAAACTGAGTTTTTAATTTTTTTGTCTAAAGTGTTTCAAGGTATTTTTCAATTAGTGAACAATAAGTGGATATATTTTTGGAGAGCAATGTGCACATCCAATACACACACATAATGTATAATATATAATACAATGATACAATGATTCAATAATCAAATATGAGTAATTAATTTATCACCTTGACATTTGTCATTTTCTTGTGATGAGATCATTTGCAATCTTCTCATCTGGATATTTTGAAATAGATATTTGTTGTTCAATATGATCACTCTATCTTATAACTAAAAAAAAGAAACTGTCTTTACTATTAAATTTTAAAAGTAAGAATTCAATCAGGTACAGTGGTACATAGCTGTAATCCTAGAGGCTTAGGAGGCTGAGACATGAAGATGACAAGTTCAAAGGCAGCCTCAGCAATTGAGCAAGGCTCTAAGCAACTTAGCAAGATCCTATCTCAAAATAAAAGTAAAAAATGGCTGAGGATGTGGCTCAGTTATTAAGTATCCTACCCCTAGATTCAATCCCTAGTACCAAAAAAAAATCAGAAATACATACATGTATATATTTATAAATGTATACACATACATAGTCCTATAAGGTAGAAATATAGATAAAAAACTAGTTGTTAGATATATTTTCCAAATACACATTATTAATTGACATAATGGTATCTGAAATATAATGGTATATGAAATACAAACTCATAATTGTATATGAAATTGAAATATAAATAAAATGGTATATGAAATTTAAACAATTACAAACATTTTCAGTGTCATAAAAATTTTCTAAATCTTGATTTTTGATGATAGTTAATTGACAAAATTACAATTTAAAGATATATTCTACCTCATTAAATCTATAAAATACTAATGGAGGCACCTACACACATACAAATATTCATTCATACATTTGTTCTATGTAAAGAACCATATATATTTATTTGAAATTCATTGTATAATTATTTGAATGTAGATAAGACATTACATTAGTCTGACATAACTTAAGATAATTTCTTAATTGTTAACTGCTAGGAGGACATTTTAAAACTTTATGTAAGCTGTCCCAATGGCCTCTACTGACTATATCATCTTTTGAACCACTATACAATAATAGCGTATCACTCTCACTACTCTTAACAGTGGTATAAGTGACCATCCTTTGAAAAGCCATGTTTTGGGCAGGAGGAATAAATGACATATCTTGATTTAGGTTGCATTATTTCTACTGTTTTTCTGATGTGTTTTGCCGCAATCCGGCTGGCTGCAGCAAAGTAACCGGGGGGGTGACGAACAACTTCTGTACATTGATACAGCAGGAGTGGAAGCCCTTTACTGTAGGACAGGAGCAGTATTTATACATTCCACACAGCTTATCAAATTAACATAAACTAGATACAGCAGTCAACCAATCAGGAATCTCCACACTTAATGGCTTGCTTTTGTTACTTCTCAAACCACTCCCTCTGGCATTTTGCCAGGCACCATCCAGACTTGTTTACCAACTCTAACATTCCCCTGGCAAAATGCCAGGTGTTATTTTGACTTGTTTACAGACTCTAACAGTGTTCCTTATAGAATGAATTGCTTTTTTGTGTCCTGTGCTTAAAATTTCTTTCTGATAGACTTGTTATAGGTGTTATAAATAGATGATGAAACATTATCTTTATATATCATATAAATGTAACATTATCATATGTTTATGATATTTCTACTTTAATTTTGTCCTTGGTGTTTATAAAAATGTGTGTGCTGTCAAATTTCTTACTTTTTTCTTTTTAGTTTCTTTCTTTGGAGATATCTCTCAATAGAAGATATCTCAAAATTAACAGCAGATGTTTATTGGTGTTATTTCTAGTTCTTTCCCTATTTCTTTTTAAACAATTCTTTAGGCTATTTAGGAATTACTTTTGTATGTGTTCACATGCATATGTTTATGTTGTTAGAAAGACTTGACTCTGACTTTGATACAAATATTCAGTTTAACATACTTAGCATCATCTTTCAAATTAAAGGATCACATTCTCTGGCTTTCTATTAATAGGTTTGCATATTCTATATTAGTAAATGCCATTACTTTTGTTTGAAGCTTTATATTTTATAGTAATACCTGATAATTTAGTCTCTCCTAATTTTCTCACTTTTCAAAACACCTATAATCCAACTATTTTATAGTACAGATAAACTTACATCATGTTTTATTTGACATCAGTTTATACACTAGTTGACATATGTTTTAACAACCAGAGTGCCTGTTTATAAACAGTTTTCTTTTACAAATTTCAGTAAAGAAATATGTAAAATATTTCTTTATTTTTTAAAGGTAAAAAAAGAAAAATCACTTTTGCTTCATATTCTATGTATTTTTTCTAGATTATTTCATCTAACCTGATGTATATATGGTTGCCCCTTATATACTGTTTCCAAAATATATGTTGCAAATACAGACTCTTCATATAAGCTTCTGTAACTATTAATTATTAAATACTTTGTACGTTTTATGTTCAAATACTGGATGAGGTGTTATATGTGCTTTATTATCTTATTTAATCTAGGGAACAACTCCATAAGGAATGTACTGTGATTATTCATATTGTTCAAGTGAAGATACAGAGGTCCAAAGCAATTAAAGAATCTGTCCAAGGTTACACACTGAAAGGTGAGCTAAGGATTGAAGTTGACTCTACTCTAGATCTATGTTCTTAATAATTAAACTGTATCAACTCCCAAAGGTGGGCTGTTTACCTTGTTTTCTGTAGGAACATCATATTCAGCAAACCGAAGTTTATTGATCACCTTGACCCTCCATCAATATTTCCTGTGTTTTGCCCATTCATATCAACTGGAGGTACCTCAATATCTCGAGTCATCTAAAATAAATATGTGCAAGTCATCCCCTGCCTTAATCAGTCATAAATCTTGTCAATACTAAAAATAGGTTTTTTCTTCTCAAACTTGGCCTTATTCATGTTATATATCATTCTTGGTCTTAGTTTAGGTACTTACTTTTCTGTCTATATTGTGATCAGAGAGATCTTTCTGAAACTGAAATGCAACAAAAGTATCCCATTGAAATTTCTCTTATTTTTTTCAAGTGCTTTAAAATTAGTTGAATTGATTGCTGCTCTCCCCTGACCCTCTGCCTCCTGGTAGCTAGATTCAGAATCATACTAGGAAAAAATCCAATGTATTTTAAGTTAGATAAAAATTAATGCAAGCCAAAAGAAAACATATAACACCACTCTTCTTTTCATTGGTTATCATATATTAAATGTGATCCTTTTTTGCATGGGTGTGTCTGACAAAAGAATGATTAGAAACTGTATATATCAATTTCAGAAAATCTCATCAGTAAAAGGCCAAATGTTAGTGAAGAAGTATGGTGGTAAACTAGTAAGATAATTATATTGTTTTGGGAGCTGCACTTCAGAATTTCAAGAATGGTTTCAATGTACTAAAGAAACTTTCTGGTTAGTAGAGTAATAAGCATTTTTAGTTGCTAATAATGGCAGAATGGTTTTGTTTAAATCTATGGATATCATTGCTCTTTCTTCTTGAGAAAACAAACTAGCAAACATAATTTTAACTAATTATAAAATTAAAAATAGTAGAGGTCTCTTAAGCATAACACTATATAATTACTAGGATGATAAAATGTAAGATCAGAGAACAAGCTACTGAGGATTGCTGAAGCCTGATTTTATATACATACATATATATATATATATATATATATATATATATATATATATATATATATATATATATATATGAACTGGTAGAACTAAACCTCTGCCTGCTAGTTTTGAATGAAATATCTCCTAAGAAAATGTCAAGAAGTGACAAGAAGTAAAGAAGATTTTTTATGTTTCATCTTTTCTCATGTATCAGAACAACTTAAAGTGAGCTCTTTTAGGGACTGCTTTTTTTAAAAAAAAATTAACTTAAGAAGTAGGAATTTTAATCCTGAAGCTATTCTGTCCCTGAACTTCTAGAATACATTCTTGAAAAATAAATTTTAATCAAGGTATCCTACAAACTTTAGAAGATACTGGACAACGTATGTTAGCATAAAATTAAAATATACTTCTTTGTATTTTCTTCTCTTCATCATTACTTTAAATTTCCTACTGACCCCTCTGCTTCCTCTTATTTTCCATGGTTACTCTTTGGAAAAATCTATGTTCTTTTATGTACAAATGTAAAGCAATTTTTTTCCCCTGGGAGTGAAGTAATTTCTAGAATTCTGTAACTTGTTTTCTTTTTTTCTCCAATATTTATTGGTTGGAAAGGTTTTTCATCATAGATTATTTAAAAACAGCTTTAACCATATGAAAACTTTCATATTTAATTACAAATGATTATTTTATAGAGTTCATTCATTACTAATACATTCAAATGAATAAGTATTTCTCATTTTGTGATTTTAAAAGCTATTTTCTCTTGGAAAACACTGAAGGTGAGAAACATGGCCTGAGAGAATTCTATGTATGATGTATACAAGTTTTTGTGCAGATTCCCCATATATACATAAAGAGAGAAAGAGAACAGTTTGTGATTTAAAGTTTAGGAGGAAAATTTATGGAATTAAAAAAAGGCTGATATTGTGTAAGTCTTCACTTTAGCAAATGTATTTGTATAATGGGTTATGGTAGGTTATTTATTTTCTTTGGATAAAAAATGATTATGTAGTTTGAACAACTAAAATTTCAAGTCTCCTTTATGTAAGAATAATTATATATAAGAACTAACATGTGGATATTCATTCTATGGTTCAGAGTTATATCTTCTTTGAAATGAAGTTTAGGTATTTCAGCTCATTTCAAATGGAGTTGCAGATCATTAGATACATATTGGAGAGGGATGCTTAATACCATTTTAAAGTCAATTTTCCTTGGTTCAATTATTGATTCTATTAGTCTTATGAATTCACAGAACTTACCTCTCTGTTTCAGTTTTTTCTTTTGAAAACTTGAGAATAATGGGGGAGGAGAAAAGCCCCACTTAGGTACTTAAAAAATACCTAGTATATAATCTTGATAAAAAAAAGTATTTTTGTAGACAAATAATGAGCTTAGTAAATGGTTAGTGAATTGAATTGATGCATTTTAGACATTGAAAAATGACTGATTATTTTTTCATGTTTTTTGTGCTTTGTCATTTAAATGTATCTTTATTTGTATTAGCTTTGTTAGAGGGGAATGTCTCATTGAGTTAGCAGTGTGTTAATGATAGAAAATTATCCAAGATTAAGGAAAATCAGGAAGGATTGTACACAAAGTTGTACACCTCGTGTGCTCAGATAGATTTTTTTTCTCTCACATTTCTTGGTTTCTTAACAAGAAAGAGGAAAGAAAAAAAGTAGTGGTGAAGTAAGAAGGTGAAGGTCAAAAGCAAAGCCTTCTAATCAATTTTTGCTTTTTTGAGAAGAAATATGTCCTGGAAAAGGTTGTTTGATGATTCCTCCAAATTCCTAATTGCCATAGTAAGGAGAAATTTTCAACTCTTAGCTCACTAAACTTACCAGAATTCCATAGTGCAGAGGAGAAGAAAGGATCTCAAGAAAACTCAAGCAATATTTAAGGTCATCAATATCATTCTGTAGATTAAAAAATTGAGAGAGAGAGAAAGATTACAAATTAGTTTTTGAGAAAAATAACAGTCAGTAGAAAACACAATACCAGAAGCTTAGCATTATATATATACATGATATTATAATATACAAATAATTTTCCTCCATTTTCTTCCATATAATGTATATATCTTGTCATAGTAAGGCTTTGATGTCTATCAATAATCTTGGAATTATGACTTTAAAGATTGAAGTTTTACAAATCATTTTATGTTTAGCATTTCCAAAGTTTTAAATAAACATACTAGTCATGATTTTAACTGAATGGACATCATTTATTTAAAAAAAACAAAAGTCACACTTCTACCTGCAAAAATAATGCTTTTTATTGTTCAGAAATAACTTAAAATGTCAGAAAAAAAGATTTATTCTGAATTCATGTTTTTAAAGAGAGACATATAATTCAGAACTAGTATTCTCTTGTTCCAAATTTAGAACCCTGTAATTTTCTACTGTGTTCAAAAATTATTTAACTGCAGTTAATAATGTATTATTTACTCTAACATCAGGTCTAAAAAATTGCAACCATTTGGAATATTATCTCCATTCTATCTTAAAACATCGTTTTGAAGCCTTGCCATCTAGAGCGTTTTTTCTTATTATCTGTTAACATGAATTTCGTCTGAAAAATGCTAAAAAATGATTTGTTGTACTCTGCCATCTCTCAGCTCCATTCCAGAGATGACATGTCAAAGGTCTACATGTGAGATCTATCTACATGACAAGCACTAAACTTACTCCTTTCAGCAGGACAATGCTAAAGTCTAAATCTAGATTTTGAATGTTTGATCAAACCATAGTTTCTCTAAATATAAATGAAGAATGGGCAAAATGTGACCTCTGCTTTTGTCCCTAAGAAATTTATAAAATTATTTTTTGAAGATATGTGATGGTTTAGTTTAGAGAATTACATTGATAGTCACCATTGGGTATATGATGTGTGCACATGGGGTACAGCCCTAATATAAATAAATGGGTGACTATATTTTCCTAGATACTGAGGCAACTGAATATTGAAAGTGAAACAGCTAGAAGAAGAAGGGTCTTTGTCAGCAGCTTCAGAAAATACCCATACTCTGTAGTAAAATGAATTGGAGATATCTATCTATCTATCTATCTATCTATCTATCTAATACAAATATATATAGTTCATATACATACATATATAGAAAGTATATACACATAATTAAGTATATATTTATGTACATATGTATATACATGTTTATATAAGCATACACACAAAATCCATCAAAACTTAGATTGTTTATTTTATTTCAAAAAGCAATTTCTAGATATTTTGAAAACTTAAGGTATTTAATGCGTAACCATAGAATATTTAGATCTTTCTATTTGAATTGTTATGTTCACTACTCTGATGTAGAAAGTTATATTAACATTTATTAAGTACACATCCACATTTTACATGAACATTTATCATTCTTACCTTTATGTTAATGCAAACATAAAAATAACATAAAACAAAAAAATATGCATAAATTGTACTCAAGTTTTCCATTTAGTAATTCCTTTGCTGGTAGAATAAAGTTATGTTTGCCTCTTTTCTCTCATTCTGTTGCTCTTATGCTTTCCTTGATAATCATCCTTTTGTAGCTTTCTAGCTCTGTATTTAATAAAAGAAATTACATGATTGATTTATAAAAAGAGTACGTTCCTCCAGTCATACCTGTCTGTTTGCAAACCAATACCTTTGGAGCAAGTCAATCATTTAAAGACTAGGTTTCATTTTTTTTATCTGTGGCAGAGAGTAATACTTATACCTACTTTGAAAAACTGCAGAAAAGATTTACAGATTCTTGTAAATCATATGCAAAAGAGCATACAGATTCTTACTAAAATACATTTTCCAAATTGAATAAAATAAGTTGCATCATGTTTGTGCAGTTCAAACATTCTTGGGTTAAGGTGTCCCACTGAAGTCCTTAGGTCAGTTATTTTGCCTGTAGCTTAAATATTGAGCATGTATCATTGTTTTAAATCAGTCAACCACATTTCATAAATCATATTCTTTATATTGAAGACTTATGTTTCCTTTTAAGCTCTTCAGGATGTATAAACATTACCTTTTCTGAAATCAGAGAAAGAAATACATATTTTTTATCTTGTTAAAATCATAATTAACATATTCACATTGATATGCTTCTCAATAGAAATTATCTGAGCTGGAAAGAAAAACAATTAGCCTACAATGATTTTGAACTTAGTATTTTCGCTATTGTTTTGACATCAAACTTCATTTTATGACAAGTTCAACTATTTGGATTTTTTGTTCTTGTTCACTGTCCTAGAAATGAACAAATTTAAGTGGTTTCTCTTGTATTACCTGATGGGTGGAGTCTCATTCAGTAGAGAGCCTATAGTAGACAGCAATTTACTACATTTATTACTTCATCTACCAGATACTCTGTAATTCACAAAAGGCAGGTTTATTATATGTTTTCAACACTTAACTTTCTATGCCAAATATTTCCTTTTGATTTTTCACAATATTTATTAAGAAACATTATCTACTAAAACCAATTTAATAGTGCATTTTTCACAATGGCATAATATGTACAACCAAGTTAATTATCACAAAAAATTTAATAGTCATGTAATATGACCTTTGCACTTTACATTTTTTTAAAAAAAATCCTATCTTTAACATATTAGAATGGTATATTTGTATGTAAAGATTAAAATTTTATATTTTTCTCCTTAGTGGATTTGTTTTGTGAGGAATCATGGGGGCAAAATTGTAGAAAATACCTTAAATAAAATTATATTTGCTTTTTGCTTTCAGTGGAAATTTATTTTAACATGCCTGGGGAAAAGTATGTCCTCTCAATTGATAAATCTACTTAGCAGTTATCTAACTGATAGAAAACCTACTTTGAAGGGGTAAATATTTGGGGACTGACCACACATACACTAAAGCTTTCTAAAATTTAATGGATGTTAGCCACACCTGGTAAGTGTGCTGCTCCTTCACTCGAGAAACATACTGGGAAACATTCTTTATACATCTCCTTGTCAAAAGGGGATGGAAGAGCTAAAAATCCAAAGAAAATAAATGAAAGTTCTCCAGAATGAGGACACATTTCGATCAGAGTGGCCATATTCAAACCCGAATAACTTATCAAGTATACAGAAAAACACAAACTCTAGTGAGCAGGCTAGCCTGGGCACAACCAGGCAGCCCCTCTGCACTTTGCTTTGAGACATTTCTTTCTCTTTCCTCTTTTCCTTCCCCTCTCCATCACAACTTTTATATTTTTCTTGTTTCCTCGACTTGAAAGTGTTGACATTTTTCTAACCTTGAAGGGAAAAAGAAAAAATAAATGAGGGAGGAGGTGAGAAGCAGAGACAAAACCTATTTGTTTCCAAGAGAAAGATGAAGGAAAAATGTGACAGCCTGTTGTGTGGTCCAGAAGCAGTTCTGTCCTTATCTGGCACGAAGTGTAAATGCTGTCAATGCGGGTGTCCACCGATATGGTCCCTTCTCTCCTATGCACTGTCCTCAGGTCACCATTCATATGAGAAATGAAGCATCTGTCAAACAGAGGCATTGCCTCTGTGAAGCTGTTGATGACTAGTGTGAAAAGCTAAATCGTCCTTATTCCCAGGAACTTGCTTCCCAATTCCTATTGTGAAATCATGAGGAGAATCCCTCCTGAAGGCCTTAAACAACTGGTCCACTGAAGGCACTTTCATTCACTTCAAGTAGAGTGAACCTCAGGGACAGTCAGGCAACTGCTCAGACTAGAATAGGAATGAGAATGTGCTGAAAGCTGTACTGGGGAATGTTGTAGAAGGCAAGTCTCTCCTTCTATGCTTGCAGTAGAATTCTGTGGTGGAGTTTAATTTACTCCATGTGCCTGGCCTTCATCTTTGACTTAATTCATTGTTTTAGAGAAGTTTTATAGAGTTACTGGATTTGTCATATTGATATCATGAGTATGTTACATACAGCTCTGGAGTTAGGGAAACAAAATCAACAATATTTAAGAACCACGTGCCGAAAGTCAAGAGGAGCCTTGTCATCTGAGTAGTGACTAAAGAAAAACTAAAACCTTGAAATTATTTCTATAAAAATTTGTACTACTAAATCAAACAGATATTTTAGGAAAAAAAATGCATTGCCTTTCCAATTATATTCACATTTCTTAAAGACAAAAGATCTGTCCATACCAGAAACTAAGATGCAGGGAGACTTTTCAATGCATGCTTTTCAGTGGGGAGATAAATCATTTATTAAACTGTACTTGTTAAAGCTTTATAAGACTGAAAATATCTTAAAATTAGTGGAGTTCAATGCAACTTTTCAATGATTGACAATTAAGCTCACCTTTGATGCTGGACTGCAGTAGGTCTCTTCATGCACCTATTTAGGTAATCTCTGATCTACTATTTCAGCTTTGCTCTAGCTATCATTGAAAGACCATATAGGTGGGCTGGCAGACTGAGAGAACTTCATCCCATCTTCATACTGGGAGCTCTTGGCTCCCGCTTAGGTCTTTTCCTGCATTTAATGAGATCTGGGTGACTGCAGAACCATACCTGCCACTCATATCCACAGCACCCAGAAGAATGGGGGTTTTAACAACATTTGGAAAAAAACTATTGCCCAGTGGGTACAGAAGCCAGTGAATAAATCCTTTCCTTTCTACATCATTGGATGGGTTGCAGTTTTCTTGATTGTTCAGAATAAAATCCCACATGATAAATCCATTGCTAGCTGTCAGCATCAGTCTTCTCAATAGCATTATTAACATTTGCTCTCCTCTTCCTTGTCACTCCTTCTCCCTGAGTTTATACTCTTTAATATAACAGCTCACACTTTTACTTTAAT